>NC_140581.1:719243542-720443542 GCF_964204655.1 Triturus cristatus
GCTAAAACTGACAGGAATCCACAGAGCATCCTAGTTCTAACAAAGCTACTAATAGCCAAATCGCCATGTTCTCTCAGTGGATAGGCGAGTGTAAGGACTGATGAGGAAGAGTAGGAACAGCAGCACTGGAGGTTACTGGTTCGTAATCAATGCAATGCCCCAGCATCCATATTCCTCATCCCATTACTGACCCGAAGTCACACCATACTATTCCCAACTTTGGACAGTCCATCCACAAAACAAATGCACAGGTAGTCTAAGAATGTTCAATGCCAGTGATATTATTTTGATATAAATACCCAATTCACTTAAAAACAAAAAGCAGGAGTCCCACTCCAAAGCTGACAGCAAACACTCAATCAGACCACAAACCATGATGCGCAAAGTTGTTCGGAGATGCTAAACTCTCTTCCTTACTGTTAGACCTGGCATCCTTGGTGTGAGTTTCCCCTGTATTTTTGCCTTTGCCTCCTGTGTTTTTACTGTGTGTTGGTTTTCTGGTCTAGATGCTTTGGGCACTTTGCCACTGCTGTTCAGTGCCAAGATGCAAGTGCTCCCTCTGTAAGTTGTCATGGATTAGTGTTTCCAGAATTGACTTATTTGGTTTACTGTTTAAGTCCCTAGTACAGTGCCCTGTGTGTGCCCAGGGCATGTAAACCAAATGTTGCTAGTGGGCTTGCAGCACTGATTGTGCCACCCACACAAGGAACCTTACAAAAGGGTCTCAGGCCTGCCATTGTAGTGTCTGTGTGCAGTCTAGTACTGCAATGTCGACCTGGCAAGTGCACCCACTTGCCAGGCCCTAACCCTCTCCTTTCTTACATGCGAGTTACCCTTAAGGTAGGCCCAAGGTACCCCAGTAGGTAGGGTGCAGTATATGTGAAAGGTAGGACATGTCCTTATGTGTGTGGCATGTCCTGATAGTGAAATATTGCCAAGTTCTTTTTTTTACTATTGAAAGGCTATCTGTCCCATAGGATAGAATGGACAGTTAAACTTATAAGATGTTATAAGTAAACTGCTTATGTGAACAAGATAGGAAAATGAAGTTTAGTATGCCTAAACTTAGAATCTAAAGATGCATCTTCTACTAAGGATGATTTTTACATTCTGGGTTTGAAAATACCACTTTTAGAAAGTAGGTATTTTCTTGCTTAGCCATCCAGTGTGCCTCTGCTAGGTTTGTGGATTGACTTTGTCTTTGGAGTGACAGGGGCCGGGGATGTGCATTCTGTTCAGACAGCCAACGGGGGGTGGGTGAGGTGTGTCCTTCCTTTCCAAGGCGAGTCAGGGCTGGGCTGAATAGACTTGGGCTGCATTTAGAGTAGGGGGGAGATTTCCTTTACACCTGAATGGGCCTTATCTGTCTTGGACAATGCTTTCTCCACCTCCTGGCGGGAAGCTGCACCAGAGAGGACAGAACTGTTTTTGACTGCGCACAGAGCCTCTCTGACACCAGAGAACAAAGAGAAATGGACTATAAATGTTGGGGCCCAGACCCCTGAACTGTAGATCACTTTTGGAATTAAAGAGGAACCTCTGGCAAGGAGAAGAGCTGGTAGAAGCTGGAGGAGAAGTACTGCCCCTTTGCTGTTAGCTGTCTGGGGTTGTCCTGCAGTAGCTGTTCCTACCAAGGAGAGGAACTGTGTGTGTATCCTGCTTGACAAAGTATCTCCAAGGGCTTGAGGTAGAAGTTGCCCCTGGTTCAAAAAGCAAACACTTCTTCATTCTTCTGGGCATCGTCTCTGGAAGCACTCATTTCAGCTGCAGTAGAAGGAAAAGAGCAGCCGACTCTGTCACCGAGTCAGTCGCTGGTTCTGTGTCCTGAAGGTACCGCCACACTTCACATCGCATCCTTGGTCACACCGACGCTGCTGGGCGACCATCACCGAGCCGTTGTTTGCACCGCGTCCTGTGGGCACCGCATTCCGCAGCACCTCGCTTCACTCTGCCCAGACGTCACCGACACCGTTGCTGCCTGACCCTAACGAACATCGATCAGCTCTTTCGCCCGCCCCATGACCTGCCAGCACCGCATCGAGTACCGCCTCACTCTGCATCGTAAGCCTTGGCCTCACCTATGCCACTGGACGACCGTCACCGAGCCGCTGCCTGCACCGCTCCGTGAGGGCACCGCATGCTGCACTGCTTCCACTTCACATCGCAACCACAACGGTTGTCCCGATTGTGAGGACCAAACGTGTCTGCTGCAACAAGAAAGGTACTGTCTACGAGCCTGTTGACGCTTTAGCTGACCCATACAGATGCAGTCGGCTGGAACTGTTGACTCTGCCATTTTCAGCATCGCGTTACCCCTGGACGGAGCTACCGACTCGGAAGAACTGTGTTTTTCAACTGTTCCTGTCAAATTGAAGGTTATCTTACAAAGTAACAATTTTAACAGTATTATATGTTGTTTACATATTTGGTCTTGTTGGTTTGGATAAATATTTGCTTATTTTTTCTAAACTGGTCTGGTGTCCTTTTGTAGTGTTTTCACTCTTGCTGTCACATGCACAAATGCTTTACACACTGCCTCTGAGATAAGCCAGTCTGCTCGTGCCAAGCTACCAAGGGGGTGAGCAGAGGTTATTTTAAAAGTGTATCCCCCTTATCCTGCTTAGGAAGAGGGGTCCCTACTTGGACAAGGGTGCAAACCATTGCCAACTAGAGACCCCCATGTCTAACACTTGCATACATGAATCATTGGAACTCCTTGCATTTCTGCCAAGGAAGCTGAGATTCCTATAAAAGATACACTGGTGCTAGAACAAGTTTCAGACTGGGAGTGCTGGCCAGTGGCATCATCTCACTAAAGTCAAAAGTGGTGTTCCCAAATAAACAAATGTAGCAAGAGCCAAACCCTTTCCGTAGGTGATCTGTGTGACCCTTTTTTGCTAACTCCCTTTGACATTTTTGACAAACGGGGCACTGCCTGCCTTCTAATGCACACTTTTTTCAATGTTACTCTATGAGTACCTCGAATAGCTGTATGGCTGAGCTCCTTGGTTAATAGAATTTCACTTAAATAAAACTGGCGACACCAGTTTGTTTAATTTGATATGCTTTGTTCCCAACATCCTGTGCATAACAGGGTACTCTAGTACCTAGCTATTCACATAATCTGTGTAGCAGGGCAGAGCAATACTAAACAGCAGGCCAGCATCAATTAACACTTCCAATGAGAAATTGTGCTGGAAAACCATAACCGGCCAGATTTTCAAATAGACTGCTTGCCTCTCGATGTCTTGAAATTGGGGTGAAAGCACTTCCGGCTTTGTGCTATGAAGTATTTGCTAATCCTTAGTTTGTGAAATTAGGCCCTCACGTCCTCTCCTTTTAAAATAAATCGGGCAGAAACTAGGTGTGGGCACTGTGCACATTAGCCAATGATGAGATGAGAGACTGCGCCGGACTAATTATCTCAATATTCGTTGTATTGTCGAATTTGTTGTATGATGCTATTGCAACCATTGTACCTTAAAAGGGTGGCGAAGTCACAGTGGACCATTGTGAAAGAAACATTGCAAAAAGCATGATGTGGTACTTGGTAGTTCTATCTACTACTCACATCACTCCTAGTTTAGAGATGTAGAGTGCAGGCTGTCGTGAATTAGCCACTTGCACTCATCGGCAGTCTGTTGCTCTTCTATGCTTATCGACCCTACAAGAGGTTGCAAATCATTTGTGTATTACAGAAAAAGCGCAAGGAAGGCAGACTTATAAGGACTTACAAATGTGCATGGTGACTTGCAAAATAAAGGGCGAAGTGCACATCTGTCACCTGAAATGATGTTAGGTAGCCTGTATTTGTAAAACGTATAGCACCATCATGGCAACAGACCCCCCCCCCACAGCAAGAATGCCCGCAAATGAAACACACCACACAAGATATATTTGGGAAAAAACTGCTGCAGGTTTATTACATAGAACGTTATGTAATCTGGTGGGTTAGCTTACGGGCGATCCAAGGACAGGCAGCCTTCTCGCCACCTGCCCGCCTGATGAGCCTAGCAGCACCGTGGCAAACCACTTAGTACTGCACCTATTGGTGATTCCCCTTCCCGGATCACCTGACCACCCTAGGTCCATTATACTCACGCCCTTCTGGGCGGAGCGTAGCTAGGCAAGCCCCCAGTTGCTCAGGCCCACAACCGCCCGAAGGACTGCGGGGCGCCGACATAGAATCCGTGAACCTCCCATGAGGCTCCTGGGGTTCGGCTCTGGCACCATCGTGTGCCGCGCAGCGGTACCGTTCTGTACCCATATGCATCCAGATGGCCCTATAACTCCACCTGCAATGAAAAAGTACAACATTACAAAGTTCAACTGTGCTCCCCACTGCCAACACGCCGGGTAAGCGGCAGGGTGGGTGAGCGTGTTGGAGGCGAGGTGTCCACGGCGCGTCCGGTGCGGGAAAGAGGCCGAGGAGGGGGTGGGGGATACCTATGTACCCCTCACCCCGCCTCGCGCACCGGACGTGACACGGGACACCCGCGACCCAAGGGGGGGGGGGGGGACTCCTCCCTAGGCCAAACCCCCCCCCCCCCCCAAGGAAAAGGGGAGGGGAGGAGAACGGAGTGGGGGTGGATGCCCGATGCCACTACAGGGCCGCCCTCCTTAATGGCCCCCTGTGGTGGCCTCGGGCAGCCGCATGTTCATCCCTTGGGGAACCTTGGCGCTAAATAACACTGTTATCCAACTCGTGGTACTCATTTTGTCCACCTCTGAGTGATGAAAGTCTGAGTGGATACACCAAGATTCAAATCTTTGAGCATGAAGTCAACCTCAGATTCTTGAAGTGAATGCATGAATCCACTGAGCAACCAGACCTGGCTTGGGATTCCGATGCTGGCTTTGCAAGAGCGAAGTATTTTTATGAATCTTGCTCCCCATAGCGTAATCCATAGGGCCTCATTCTGAGTTGAGTGGAAAAGGTCAACTCAGACGCAAACGGTTGTTTGGAAGAGATTTTACATTCCAAGTCCCGAGTAAAACGCACTCAGATCTGTATTTTTCTCCTCACACATGCTAAGAGCTGACGAAATTTACATAAGGAAACATTTTACCGATTTCACATTTTGTATCTTATGAAAAGGGAAGTTATGCTGTTTTTGCCTTGTGGTACCAAGCAATAAAACCAAAATCTGATATTATTCTTTGTTTCTAGCACGAAACTCAGAATCTGGAGGTAAAGACACCAAAGTTAAAACATGCAAAGTCTTGTAATACATTTTCACCAACTTTGCCACCCAATATTTCCAAGCGAAGGGTAATGAGTGCAATAATGTATACTATCAATAGCTGACCTTGCTTTGTTTGCACAAAATGTTATTTCTCAAATTCTGCTGAATTTGATAATCTATAATGGTTTTAGTCCCCCCTAAAAAAGGAAATGTCCATGAAAGAGCGTGACAAAATATAGGTGTTTTTTAACCTTGCATGCTTCATAAAAAGTACACCTATGTGCCTGGTTTTATTTCGTTTCTAATAAGAATCCTTGTTCCCATCCCACTTTAAAAATAAGAAGTAATGCCTCGTTTGTATTTTGTATGAGGAGTGCATTTTTTAAATAGTTCTACTCGCTATCACTGAAGAAATACATCGTTTTTAGGTCTCGCTCCTAGCGATGCAGTGCGCGACGCAGCAAGAGTCCTTTTTTGGAGGGTTCCAAAACGGAGCCTGGAATCGCACACGCTTGTGCTTGTGCGATTCCTTTTGGTCCACAGTATTGGCGTTTGCGGTCGTCTTTTTAGGTCTCGCCTGATCCAGCGCATGCGCTGGTCTGGCCGAGACATTTTGTATACGGGCTTTTCAAAGTGCTGCCGTGGCCTAAAGCTTCAGTGCACGTGAACGTGCACGCGCGCAGCGCCATGTGTCTTTCCTTCGCAGCACGTGATCGCGATCACTTTCACTTTCGCAGCCGCGGCCGCGTGGCGATGGCTTGTTTTAAATGTTATTATGGAATTGTACCAAACGCATGTGGGTGGTCACACATAGTAGCGCACAGTTACACCACACGAACGCAGTATACACACGAGCAAACATGCTAATATCTGAACCTCCGTCTATATACATCCCCAAAAATGCACTACAGTTTGGCTTTCAAAGAGGCATCGCGCTTTTATAATCTCTCTTGGTGACCGTTGTTGATACAGATTTGGTCACAGCCCCCCACGTCTCTGTCCCAGGGCTCCATTTAAACTACAACCCCCAAAGAAGCCAGTACCTATCGGGCACACGTAGTCAGCCTCATGCTACAGCAACGTGAACACATTTCTTCCAGAACTGAATTGCGTGTTTTCACTTCACCTCCCGCGAGAGATCTCTCTGGCCTCAGTCGCTTTTCTGAAAGCCGTTAACCAGGTTTCGGCTCCTTGCCGCTTGAGCTGGAGACTCGCTCTCCGGCCCCCAGATTCCCTTTGTGAAGTCGGCAGGCTGATCCCCCCCGAGAGCTGTGTGTTTATTTTGACAGGTGTTAGTGAGATATGCTGCCTCTCCCTGGAATTGTTACCGTTCGGTTGTGAGTTAAAGCGAGCAAGCCCTCAGTGTACAAACTAATGAATTTACCTAATCGGTTCCAAATAAAAGTACACCTCAAGCTGAGCTGGATTAATCGGATAATACCATCCTAATAAAAATTGTATTACTCCTTCGGGGTTATGGCTCCCGTTTTTTATTCCACATAATTCAATGGCTCAAATTCTTATCTTTCCCAGCTCCACAGAAATTCCAAGAGCTGAGAGTCCTAATACGTTTGCAAAGATTGCCCTTTCCCTTCTAGAACCTTCGCTGCCTCGAGGGTCTGCTGCAAAGATCAATCTGAGCACGTAGCAATCAGATGAGAGGCCGAAAGGCCCCGTTCTATC
The DNA here is from genome assembly GCF_964204655.1 of Triturus cristatus. Classification (NCBI taxonomy): domain Eukaryota; kingdom Metazoa; phylum Chordata; class Amphibia; order Caudata; family Salamandridae; genus Triturus; species Triturus cristatus. The sequence continues at coordinate 719,250,412 of NC_140581.1, forward strand.
GACAAATGAAATTGACATTAAATTACCCTTACACAAACTGGAAATGGGTTCCTTAACAAAATGGTAATATCCTTATGGAACCCGGTGGCGTTGCACTTGTGCCCTGGGCCATAATTCAAGCAGAGAAAACTCTCTTACTGCCCACTACTTGAGTAATAATGCAAAAAACATCCATCATTGCTGTCTAGTGAGCCCCTGACACCCTGGACCCCAGTATCACTGCACCTGCTGCACTAAGAGTACCTATCCCTTGGTAGCACCACACATCACGAGGCGAGCCACTGTAGGACATGAGAGGAGCTGTGCAACCCAGCAGGATGCAAAGACTGGACAAAGACGCACAACTCCACACCTTCACAAGGATTTAAAAATGTGCCTCAATTTTCTAAATGGAAGAGACTGCTTTAAAACGACCACCATTTAAGATCTTGTAATGTCTTTTTTTTCTTTTTCAAACCAAAAACAAGCACTGGCACAGCCAATAGGTCTCGCCTTTGGGACCTTGTAAGTAAAAAACAAAAACTGAAGTGTAAGACTTTTACATTTTTCTTTAAACGGTAGGTATTCTTCGGGATTCCGTTTCTCATGCGCGTTACTGAATTGCATTTTACCAATCGTTTGATTTCTAGACTTAAACAGGGGTTTCCTGGCTGATGATTTAGACCTGTTAGTGCTTTGGCGAATGTGTTCGATCTTCCATTAATATATTAAAAGAATGGATGCCATCCCTACTTATCCTTCGGCTGTCCATACACCTACACTGTGTCCATCTGTCCCTTGCTGTCACCAGTACACTGACTGCCTCCTGCACTGGAGCTGTTCCCACGTAGGCTGTAGCTCACCAAATCCCAGCTTCTCAGTGGCCCATGAACCTCTTCAGAACCAGGACTCAAAAAGGCCATGACTGTCCCAATGCTCGCTCATCTCTCAGTGTTGTCTCTACAGATTATCTACATGAGGATTTGCCAAGATTCAATATTTTTTATTGATCCAGCTTTGTAATAAAACCATACAATAATTAGACATAAATTTACACATTGCAAAATACCTAGAAGCATTCGCTTGAAAAAAAAAAACATACCGCATGTAATACGACATTTTAGAAGATGCTCCCATAATCATGTTCCCTTATCACTGGCATGCCTCCCTCCTGCATATTCTTAAATATGAATAACAGCCTACAAAGGTTGTACACCTCAATGGGTTCACAGTTAATCCACATAGCTTCCCTTGATGCCATGGGTTCTGGATGTGCCAGAGATGGGGCCTTCATACCACCAGAAAATGCTCCTAGTAGCAGTCAATTCACTTCCTGTGTAGATGTGCAAAGTGGGAAAATGTTGCCTGGCTTCGCTGATGCAGTTTCTGAATTTGTGTAACATGATTTGTTATAACATTATTTCCCTTCACACTGCCCTAGTGAGAATCTTGCACCCTGTTGCTGCAACAAGTTATTTAATTATTCTTTGACCTCAGGAAGCTTGCCACCTTTGTGATTTACATTTGTTTTAAGATTTCAATTCAATTAATCTTTATTTCGGTTTGAAAAATCATAAAAGATATACAATAATAAAACACACATCAAGATAATAAAAACATATACATTCTCAAGGTACCGCTAGACCATTAGAGTAATATTAATAATCATATTTTAAATGCATGACCCTTTTGCAACGAAATAAATAGAAATAAAAAATTACTCTTATAAAATAGATAAAACATTTTGAGGAGTTCATAATCAGATGGCATTGTAAAACTCAGGGCTATGATTAAATCTATGGCATTCTTTTTAGTACAACACATTAATAGAGGTTTAAAAGTGCAAGTGCTTTAGGTGCAACACATAGAATCGGAGTAACATTACGCTTATGATATTATTAATATGTAAAGTGCAAATGCAATAGTTGATAGTTTTAAGATTTCGTTTTTAATGTGGAGCAAGAGGCTATTGCTTTTTTATTTATTTAAACATAAAACACAAAAACACATAAACATTACAAAACGTAAATAAAAAAATATTTCAGTATCTAATTTTCTTTTGCTCTTTGAAGTGTTTGTATCAAAGCTCTAATTGACCATTCAAATAAATAAAAAAACAATGTCTTCATTACCCAATCGCCTCTTGTGTGTTACTTTACAGCCCCAGCTTTATTCGACCAGTCAGAGATGACTCACTGCTTCCTTTGTTAATAAAAGTAGCATTGGGGACTGAATATCAAAGCTCCAGAAAACCAGGGGACTTTTGGATGAGCTCTGAATACTCTCGTCTTTCCATAGGGCCGCTGTCACTCGTGGGTCATAGTTGCAGCGCTTTTCTTCCACCAGGAAACCTTCGGTGTCGGTGCGCTTTATAAGTAAAACTAATAATATAACTCCTGGTACACTTTGGTTTCTGATCACACTTGATAATGTTTACATCACTGAATAGCTCCCTCCTCTATTCATCGTTACTTTGACTTCAGGTCATCGGCGGGTAACATTAGGGGGCACTTTGCTTTGTTTGAAAGAAACTCAGGGTTTCTTAAAAATTGTAAATGCAAGGCACTACTCTCACCCCCATACAACGGTACTCTGTAGGCACACAGGTTCATTTAGAAATAGCTCTTTGCTCAGGGAAAAATAACAAGCACTTGCAATGCAATAGGTCTCGCAATTGTGAGAGTTTGAGCTATTGGCATTGTAAATTGCAGTGCCTTTTATTAACATGTTGGTTTTTAAAACATAAATAAAAGGCATTGTCATTTACAATGCCAATAGCTTAAACTCTCGCAAATGCGAGACCTATTGCATTGCAAATGCTTGTTTTATTAAGAGCGCACGCAATAGACCAAAGGCGGGAGCATTGCTCCGCCCATGGCCTATTGGTGTCTATTACGAGCACCGGCCGTCATCTGGTTTCAATTATCGTGCCCAGACACGGGCGCGATAATTGAAAGCACATGCCTCGCTGTGGCGCGCGCACCACTCGTTGGCTTGTTTACTACTTCTGTCTCCCTCGCACCACTCCCAGCCTGACTTTGCTGTCCCCCGCCGGTGTTCCCTCAGTCACCCTCGCCGAAGTGAAAACCGTAATTTCCGGCTACTATTCTTCGTTCCTGCTGCAGTCTTTGCGGTTTTCAGACGAGGTCTCCCGGGACCCATTTTTCACGCTTGGGGGATGCCTTCTTGCTGCGGGCCCCCGCAGGTCCAGCTGTGCTACAGGGAGGCCACAGGAAGTCCCAAAGCAAACTCCACGAGCCCGTCGCTCACACACCTCAGCCTGGTGCACTGATGCCGACCCGGGCATGTGGGAGGCAGGGTGGGTAGGCTTCCACAGCAGGTAGGTGTGCTGCTGGCGCTACATGCAGACAGCCGAGGTGCTCATTGACTTTATTTCCACCTTCCCCCGGAGTAACAAGCGTATTAAGGTGGATATGACCTCCTCGACACACCTGATGGTTTATAACCGGTATGGATCATCTGTCACTCAGCCTTACAAAGCTGTCCGTGATGGTGGGCTCACTATATATTTAACGTTTGGGTGCACTTGGCACCTGCCAAAAGCTGGGATTGTCTGCAGAAAGGGCAGGGTGTTTACCTGACAGTGAGCCTCATGTTTAAGCGAGGAATACTTTTAGGGACTTTGAATAAAACATGGCATGGGCTTTTTATTGTGTTTTAGCCAAAGCATAAACATAGATTTGGGTTTTGTCACCCTATCACCTCGTGTAGATGCGTGCAGTGTAACTCTGCGTCACGGCAGTTCCTGCAAGGCTGCGCCATTTGGCTTAAAGACAGATCCCACCTCCTGCCTGGAGGGCACCGGTCAGCCTTTGGTCAAAAAGTTTTTAAAAGATGGGCTATACCCCCCCCCCCCCCCCGCCCCCCGGGTTCTTTAAACACATCCACCTGGGGCGCAAGTGTGAGGGATACATTTACCCTCAAACGCTTGCGAGGCGGTAGCATAGCGGGTGGCATGTTTTACCAGTAAATATTTGTGGAGAGCCCGAGCATACACTGGCTCGTTTGCATGCAGTGGAACAGAGGCGCGGTAAACCCGGGAACAAGAACCCTCTTTCCTTTTACTCAGCGCCCCCGCTTTCACACACACCTCTGACTCACTGCGCTGCCACACACCGCGCGGAGCCCCGTGGAGACGGGTAGGCGGGATGTGTAAACCGGATTAGCAGTGTGAAAGAGGGGCGCATAATGTGCCCCTATTCTCTTACCCCCTTTCATTTCTCACGCCTATATCCGCTGTAAACGTGTTGCGCGCACAATGGGTGAAGGGGAGGAGGCCGTGGCAGAGATCAGTGGCATTAATGTCTCTTCTTAATGCCCGGAGATGGGCAGCGCACGGGCTTGCCCCCGCGTCTGATGGGATCTTGCAAGCTGGTGGAACGTGTGCCAGTCCGCAGCCCTGCCCAGGGCACCATTAGCCCTTACACCGGTGCTGTCACCTGCTCTCTGGAAAGAGAATGGTAGTGGGTTACATGTTTATAGACTGGCACCACAAACAGACCTTGCTTTTGAGATGTATATAAAACACTTCATCCAGATAGAGGAAAAAACGATTTAATTATACCTGTCAAAGTCGGCGTCTGCCAGATGAGGAAACGGAGGTGATAAGGGGAGATATGGTGGTTTGACCAGAATCACAGAACGGGCAATCCGGCATTAGAACTCTTGATCCTTAGTTGCATGGTCGATAAATCATCCACAGGGCAACATCTACTGTCTATGTGTACCCCGAGCAGTATATGTTACGACCATATGTTTAGGAAGTATGCATGTGCAATAGAAGCTGGGTGTTTCTGAACTGCTAATATCGCCATTACTCGGGTCTTTAAACAAAACTGTGCTGCACCTGTGCTTGTTTTGGAGGTGGATGCTCGGTCAGAAAGCCACCCGTTTGTCAAGCACGTCTCGCTGGACACTCGCGTTGGCCTCTTCACCAGCAGTCCGGATAGATGGACCCTTCCCCAGCCCATTTTCCTCTTCTCTCTCTGTGTGTCTCTGTCTCTGTCTGTTTCTGTGTCTCTGTCTGTATGTCTCTTTCTGTGTATCTCTGTCTCTGTGTCTCTATCTATGTCTATGTGTTTGTCTCTCTCTGTCTATATGTCTCTGTCTATGTGTCTCTATCTATGTGTCTCAGTGTATCTGTCTGTGTGTCTGTATCTATGTGTCTCGGTATGTCTCTGTGTGTCTCAATCTGTGTGTGTGTGTCTCTGTGTGTGTGTGTCTGTCTCTCTGTGTGTCTATGTCTCTGTGGGTACGTCTCTCTTTATGTATACACCTCTGTCACTCTGTGCATTTCTGTCTCTGTGTGCACGCCTCTGTCTCTGTGTGCGTGTCTCTGCGTGCGTGTGTTCTTTTCTGTGTATGTGTTTCTGTCTCTGTGTCTTTCTGTCTCTGTGTCTCTCTGTTTCTATGTCTCACTGTCTCTGTATTTCTCTGTCTCAGTCTCTGTCTTTCTGGTCTCGGTCTCTGTGTGTGTGTGTGTGTGTCTCTCCGTAGATGTATTGCAGAAATTATTGAGCAAATATAATGTACCGCTAATAATTAAAACTATTTTACTAATATTTACTTGGTTGCAGCAAAAATGTATGTCTAATAAAAAAAATTATAAAAACACAACATTTGTGCTGGACATATTTATGCATCCATTATGCTTACAATGCTTAAAAACATATACTACACTATATACTAATTAACACAAACACATACCAATTTTACAACACAACACCATCTACAAATAATACTAGAACACAACTACAAATACACATTATTGCTACTCTAGCTGATGCTACATATCATTTTACACCAGCAAATATTCAATGCGAAAGGTATAATACACATACTTACTCTACAGATACATACAAAACTGTAGTTAGCTAACACATTCAGTACACAAAACAACAAACAAATCCAGCAAAAAATAAACCATGCCAAAATCTCTAACTAATGCGAGACCTGTTGCATTGCAAATGCTTGTTACAGTTATGTTTTGAGAAACCCCTGACCTACATGTCTCCTGTAACCCTCGCTACGCCCCAGCTAGACTGTCATTAGCATAAAGTTACAGAATGTCACATTTCGTTGTCAAACGGAAACCTAGAGCTGCAAACCAAGACCAGCACAATAAGTCAAAGTAGCAGTAGGTTGGGCTAGTTGAGTTTCAATTGCATCTAACAACTAACTTTACAATATATATTTTGAATATGTGTTGCTAAACAATTCTTCAAAAGATTGTGTTATCTTTTCTCCCGCAGGTCTTATTCTATGAAATGTGTGCACCCCAGTTCTAGTCGCACAGATTAGATCTCTAGTGCATCCCTGCGGCACCACACCTCGAACAACTATAAAAGCGGGCACATTTTAAGCTGAGCTACCTCCTGAAGGCAACAGTGCAAGCTCTACCCCGCCTAGTTCCACTAATACTAAGTTATGAAACAGAATGCCGCTAACTTATCCAAGCGTGCTTTTGATATCTAGGCATTGCATTTGATCTTCTGCTTAAGAAAGTGAATTAGGACAGGACACTTTCCTGGGAAAATTGAAATTTAGACTGCAGTTCTGGATGAAAACTGCAGTACGAAATGTAATTTCAGTGGCGTCTTCTGGTTCAAATGGATGGGAATGCAAAACCCCGAATACCAATGACAAATCATAAGGTGGAAACCGAGCTGAACCTGATTTTCTTTGGTTCATTTAAAGCTGTGAAATATTCTGGGACCCAAAGTTTCTCCTTCATGAATGCCTCAATGGTGTGCGCTGAAGGCCTTGACTACAAGTACTCAGTGAGCATACTGCAAGACCCAACTAAACCCATCCCGTAAGTCTTGGACAACTGATGGGGCCGCATAAGGGAGCCATTATTTTGCATTGAACTGCAATATAAAGGCTTTGTTGTATGCTTGGTAGAGAGATCCTTTTGTTATAACCCCATCCCCATAATCTATAGAGCGTCCAGGCTACTTAACCAGAAGAAGAGACCCTCAAACACAACTATATGTGGATGGTATGGTAGACCCTAAAGTGAGAGACCCACTATCTGCACTAGCATAGAATTTAACATATGCCTCAGCCAGAACCAAGCCATCAGATCTGCTTGTTCTTCCAGGACTTTGAGCTCTACCTGATGCAGTAGAGCAATAGGAGAAAATGCAGAAGGAGGTCTGCTGGCCAGTGCAAAGTACACTCATCTGTACCCCAAGCACCTGTTGGGCAGCAACCCATCATCTAATGCTCTAACCAAGTCAAGGATTGGATACCTAAACAGAGGTCCTATCACTTGGGGTAGCCTGAGTTTGCTAACCAGCCTTTGGACACAATGAAAATGCTTTAAAGCTAGTCTGCACCTACGCTGTCCTCCTCACTGCAATGCACTGTATGCATTGAAAGTTGGTGTTCTTCCGCGCACCGTGCCAAGCCGAGTTTGAGTTGCACCAAAGACATGGACCAAGTGTCTGCAGTGCTGTCGATAGACAATATGAATATTGTGTTGTCCAACCTGACCTGCGCTTGACACCTGTAGTTGGGTATCTATTGGAGACGAAGTCTTGTGAGCCCTGAATTCCCTGCTAATTTACTTCATTATGAGAATGGTCTCATATCCTCCCAGGCATCACAGACCATGATTTGATTGAGAACTTGAGGTCCCCTTCCAGCTCCTGCACTCTGTAGTAATAGGGACGTATGGCCTTGAACTCATCTGCCCTCAAAATCAGGAAGGTGCAAGAATTTGTGTCCCTGGATACTGAGCCCTTGATTACTAGTACCTTCTTGAGCCTAGAGAAGTTCCATAAAGTAAGCCCTAAGGCTGCCTTCTATTCTGGTAAAATTTGTTTTGCACCTCTGTCTCAAAATGTGCCCCGTTGTAGGTGGGTGTTGTGATGACCAGAGACATTTCTCTTAGTTGACAAGAAACACAAAACTTGACAAAGTCCTTCCTACTGTGCTCATGTTCTGGGTAACTCGGGATAACTACAGAAAGAGGATGGGCCAGTCACCCAGGAAGGGAAAGAGTTAATATCCCCTGGTAATGCATGATATCTGCCACTACTAGCAGCACCTTTGTGAAGACCCCAGTGACAAAATGAACCTAAACACAGATTTAATATATGACCCTTCTGCTGTGATCTCCCATTGCATTATTCTGTAGAAAGCTCTCCTTTTTGACCGCTGCTGAGGCTAAGGCATGGAGCGTACCCCTTTTTCTGCTGATAGTGACAATGTTGATGAAACCACTCCGTATGCTCATTCCTTACTTTTCAAAAAGATATTTGTGCTGTTTAATGTTTATTTCATCTTCTCGCGCCTTGCATTCTCCTTGATGTAAAACATATACATTTAATTTCTTTAAGTGCAGCTGCATGTTATTTTTTTGCTAAATCCCAAGCAAATATGTTTTTACCCTTAAAGTGTAATATCGACAAGACAAGAAAAAACTATCCTGGGTCAAAAATAACCGGTTGAACTTATGTTGCAGAAATGGGAGTGCAAAGTTCGCTGGGTGCCTTCTTGTATTCCTCCATATATGGTGGGACCAGTGCTCATCTGTGGATTAGAAATGGATTCTGTAAAAGGAAAGTCCCCCTTATCCGTGATGGCCCTGCATTCCCGATGAGATTTGAAGGACTGACATGTTATAAAATAACAGCAGATAGACATGCACTTTGATATTTCAATAATACTTATTAGCAATTAAATGGTGTAATTTCCAGCCATTTTTAAATGACGGTCCTGAGCGACATGCGTCCCACTTTGGAATAAAAATAATGAAACCCAAAATAATTAACAATTATACCGCACTTCAACAAATCAAGAGGTGATATTCATATATTTGATGTTGTACATAGCAAATGCTGCATGTGTACGGAGAGGGGTGTAGAAGAAACATGTATTAAGCTGAGGTTCTACTGTTAACTTTCAGAAGCGAACTCATTATGGTAACACGTGATCAACTACCAGACCCAAATACCAGCAGAGACCGCTTCAACAATAACAACATTCTGATGGCCAATGCATAATTGGGCCTAAAAACTAGTGGCCCGACTTAAAAACAGGTTGCAAATTGCACACCAACTCTTGGTATTTGCATGTAAGTTTACAACGCAACCAATGTACTAATACGTTGCGCTGAAAAATCTCCAGTCGCAGGGAGTCGCAGAATACCTTGCTTAACGAATGATAAGTACCCGGGAAACTAGTTTCGAGCCCTCTCCCCACTATTGGTTTCCAACACAGGGAGTGTGCTGCTTTAACCCATCTGGAGCACACTGGGGGCGTGGGCGCTTGGAGGTAGACAGTCATCCACTGGGTATCACTTCCTTTTAGGAGTTTTTAACTAACCACTGGTTTGCAATTCCAATTTCTGTCCCGAAACATTTATGCATCTCATTGAAGTTCACAGGAGAAAGGAGGCCCATTTCATGCCCCTTCATAATGGTAAACCGAAATGAGTCAGTAAAGTCCTTTTGCATTTTGGTTCGAGTTTTCTGAGTTGCAAAAGGGGTTTAGTATATTCCGAAATTTCATTTTGTTGTTGTTAACTGTGATTTTGTGAATTGCAGGGTTTGTAGCCACAAACATTTTGTACTTCTGTCCTAGACCTCCTCAAGTTCCTTATACATCTTATGTTGATTCCAGAAAGAACATAAATACATTTTAGGCAAATTCTTCAGTGTCTGAAAAATATTTCTCTTTTCAGCATCATGAATATTAACTCAATGAAATAAGGGTCTCACCATTCGGTATTTAGATCACATTAGAGTCTAGTTAGTAGGGAGTCAAACGTTCGTAGGCATGCACGTCCTTGGATGCTTACAATGATATTTAGAAGTGACTGCAGGTGCTCAACTCCTACCTTGATTAGTTAGCGATAACCTTCATTAGTCCTACTCTTCCTCCACAGACGCGTCAATAACGAAGGTGGTCTTTCTTCTGTGAAGGAAACCTGTTTTGTACCACTACTGAAAGAAACGTGATGTGCCTACCGCATTGTGTAGGCTGCATATTAGACTAGAATATATTCTTCACTACCTGAACTTCCCCAGGACTCGGGGTCCAAATCCTTGGAGTATGCAAGAGGAGGGCAGTTGAAATGCAGGGACTGTGTTGAGAAAGAATATGAGTTATGCAGATTACATGCAAGTAATTCAGGCACTACTCGTGAGTCCATCTTCCTTGCCTACGTCTTTACTAATAGAGGCAAACCAAATAACCACATGGAAGATGTCTCCGCTCCAGTAAACTTTAATGCCAAAAGCTTTGCAAAACATCAGTGTACAGAGACCCTTTTCCTAACCTTGAGAGTACCTTGTCTCTGCCAAGAATCTTAAACAAGCATTTGCAGTGCAATAGGTCTCGCGTTTGCACGACTTTAAGCTATTGGTGTTGTAAATGAGAATGCCTTTTATCTATGTTTTGAAAACAAAAGGCATTGTTATTGCAATGTCAATAGCTCAAACTCTCGTAAATGCGAGACCTATTGCATTGCAAATGCTTGTTAAATAGATTCACTTGGTGAAAGGTGCATGGTTTATAAACAAAAGAAGGAACCAATAAAAACTTACCAAACTCTGCAAGCCTTATTAGAAGGTACGATACACGTTCGTGCACATCACGAACACTTGAATTGTATTTCTGTTAACATGGCACTATCTTGTAATTTGCACTTTCCATTAATAAAGCATATTACAGAGGGCGCAGGGGCTACATCGTGACATACCCCTGGAGGTGACAATAAAGGGATTCAAACGAAACGCGCTGGGGACCTTTTTAAGAAGAAAAAGGCAGGTCCATTTTCTGAAGAGGAAGCCAGGCACATTCTTAAGGCGGAAGCCCCTGGACCAAAAGCAAAAGTACAAGAGTGTCCTTCTCTTACTACACCGGGGAGACTTGGTTGCTCTTTGCGAGCTGCCGAAAACTGGCCGACTGGCTGAAAGGGGGAAGTTAGAAGAGACGGGGCTTCTGCTGGCTGAAAAGAGGACTGATGCTGAGGACGAAAGTGCGCCACAGACTGCCCCAGGGCCCGGTCCGAGGGGTGCGAGAGCAGCCAGCGCGAGCTCAGGAGTCTCAGGAGGGCGCAGGTTAGTGCACGCGCCCCCACAAGTGGCTGCGGGTGTGTGTGCGGAGTGAGCGCGAGGGCCCCTGAGGGTGAGGGCGCTCGTGCCAGAGGCCATCCAGCACTGGTGGTGACCGGGGTTGAGGCTTGAGATGCAGTGGTCCCGGCTGCGGCAAAGTGGGCAGATCTCGGTGCAGCGAGAAGTTGTGTGTTGAGCCACAGGAAATTGAAACAAATGTCTTGTGATGAAATCGTTCACAATAAGTGGCGAGCATGGGCCTCGGAGGTGAGAGGAGTTCAGCACATCTTCAGTTTCATTAATGCGTCACTCACAGTATTAGAGCCAAGTTAAACGTTTTTGGCATCTAAATATGACACACAAGGCATAGAAACCATGGCAGGGAAAGGGTTAATTAAATTACTCATGTTCTGCAATGTAAGGGGACTGATCGAGACAGGGAGGAAGCAAGCGAGCAGGAGTTGTCTTAACGCCGGGAGCCTTACGCGTGCACTTCTCCTGTCCTCCGTACACAAGCACATCTGCTGTCCCTTGTGCTAACGCCACAAGACGTACGTGTGCACATCGGCTGTCCTCCATACGCGTGCACATGTCCTGTCCCCCTTCAGAAAAGAAATCGACAACAACAAAAGATCTTGCCAAGCGAGCAGTGCATGTGCTACATCGCTAGGCGAGACCTAAAAACGGACTGAAGACACAACAAAGTTTCACTGGCTTGTGGTTCAAATATCACCACTGGCGACTCTGTGTCCCCGCCGTTTTGGATATGAGCCTAATAATTGTCATGAAATATACATGAAAGTTAACCGTGAAGTGAGGAGATTTCAGAGAGTCGATCGCCTGCCTCTTGAAGGAGACAAACCCGGCAACTTTTTAGCTCCCGCCTATCAGACAGTACAAGCTGTCTGATTGTGAAAGATCTATTGTGAACTTTATAGTGAGTGGGTTTACAGCCCGCATATTGCATATAATTAGTTGGCTTCATTTTCATTCTCCTGTGCTTGTTTCTTTTTTGATAGCTTGCCCTCCTCTTCTTGTGTTTGTCCCCCCCATTTGAGCATAGCCTCATTACAATCCTTTTGATTGACTGACATGTATGCACTTCCGCTCCTCACATTTAGGCAACAGTTTTTTCTTTTTCTTTCACTACTCCATGAAAGTGTATGTGTTTTTAGCTTTCTGCTTCTTTCCTCCTCAAATATGACCCTTTACCCACACTGTATTGCTCCCTATTGCTCCCTATTCATCTCTGCTTGTCTGTAAAAGCGCAGCAACATGGATATTTTTGCAGGGTGTGACTGAAGAGCAGACCATAAAGGTTGGTTTTGTTCTGTTCACCTGCATCCCACATATTGCACAAAGCCACAAAGGCTTTTATGGCACTAGGGGAATGGCCATTTGCTGCACTCACTCAGCTGGTGTCTGAGGTAGAAGGTGTACTTAGCGTGACACTTCTCCTGAAGGTCAATACATTTTTTCCTTGGGATAATACAGAGGACCACATGGCTGTATCCTGTGAAAAATAAATCCGGCCTTGGCTAGCATTATCCTTTACATTCTGACACTTACTTATTCTTTTTAAATTCTATTCAGAGTATCCTGAGTGGAAAACATTTGAAAAGTAAACTATGCCATACATACATGTTGAAAACATTGAATTCAATGTATCCAATGTACAGATTTTAGTTACAAAAAAGAAGTCTGCTTCCTTTGCAGTATTGTAAAAGTTTATTTTTTTACTTTGTTTTAAACAATTCTTTATTAACCAACACTGGCAAGCCAAGAACTCAGAAATTGTGTTAGAAAGGTGAGACCTATTGGCTTTGTAGGTGCTTATTTTGTACCAGTGTAACAAGAATGGTTCCTGTGATGTGTAGGGTTCTCCTTTATTACTGTCTATAAAAAGAAAGAGCGTGAACTACAGATTACTTAGCCATTTATCATGCACAGGGGGAGGGGACAAAATGTAGTATCAGACAATGATGTTCCTTTACGTGAATAACGCCATCAACACTTCCATCACAAAAAAACAGTGTTTAAAAATACGGATGAGAAATGAGGAACAACAGATAATAGAGATTTTTCCAGGATTTCCAGATTCAAGACACCAGGTTTGGAACGCCTGTCTACTGGCTTCACATCCACTATTTAGTTAAAAACTGTGATCAAGTCAGTGTAGCAGTATACCAAATGACTCTAAGGCTCTTGATACATCCCCTCGGCCTGAACACTCTAACGGCATCAGAAGAGCAGGGAAGATGTGCCTTGTACAGCCCACCATTTTCTTTCCTTTCCGCCACCCAGACCTCAACCAATCCTGCCCTTAACCCAAACCCCTGTTGTAGTCTGCCGTCCTAGAATATTTCCCATGCTTCCTGGAATGAAGGAGACATGCCGCTGTCTAAATATCAGGTTGTTCTGCTGAACAAGTCTTCACCCCTGGCTCCATTAGCTGATTCTCAGTAGGAGTGGGAGGGCCTTTGGCCACCAACATGTTCTGTCTTGCAAGACCAACATTTCCTCCAAGCCCGAGATGACAAGCCACCATCTGTTCATCTGCTGTGCTTGGTGTATGGAAAGGTACTCTTGTAGTTGTTTACGGATTCTAAGAGGTCTTCCATGTCTTTTTATTCATCTAAAACACGTGCTATGTTACTCTGATGTTATGTTGTGGCTTTATGTTTGTTACTGCTCCTGATGCATATGTTTGAACCATTACGCAGAGGAAATTCAATGCAACTTTTTCTTTTTGACTAGGATTGGGGCGAGTTTACGCCTTGGCATTTGCAGAGAGGGGAGCCTCCGTGGTGGGTAAGTTCTGCACCGACATTCTGCTTCACTGCCAACGACCTTTGGATTTTGGAGACAAATAAGCAGCCTGATTCAAAGTTCATGCCTAATCTCCCATTTTAATCTTTTGCAATAACTGTGTGACAAATAGCGTGTCCTGCAGGTCAGACCCAAGCTCCCAGCTCGGGGCCTGCACTTTGTATTTTATGGTGTGTCATGCTCTAACAGCAGCAGTGGAATGTCCTCGACCTGTGTGCTTACAACTGCGCTGCTGGGCGCCTCTGCTCGGTGGTGCATTTAATGTTCCTTTGCTTCTGGAGATCTGTTTGCACGGTTTATAGAATTTAATAGTTGCAATTAAACCCAAACGGTATGTAAGAACATCTTTCCAAACATTAGTTTTGTCTGTATGTTTCTCTTGCAGGGGAGACAATTGGAATTGGCATTATGTACTAAATCCATATACTGTACCATGCGTCAAAGCGATAATACAAAGCAGTGATAGGTTTGCATTAGGTCCAGAAAACGTGTGTGGACGGACACAGTGGTTCTGGAAGGTGCAAACATGACGCGTTAGGTGACACATGAAATGGCCCACATTTAATATGCATTTTTAGAGAATTGTAAATTTTACCGTTTGCCTGATCAGATCCCCCAGAATATGTACCCAGCTCAATACAACGGAATGACAAATTCAAGTGATCGGAGCGTTGCAATGTGCGAAGAACTCTCCTTACACCTTTTACAGGTTAGGATGTTCAACTTTGCACCATCACAGACCATGCACGCAGGAGAGCTAGTAATGGAGCTCCTGCAAATGTTTGAATTTTTCATGACAGCTGTTGCACTTTTTCTATGCTGCAGGTCATTTTGTTACAGCTAATACTATTATGGATTCAGCCAGGTTTTGGCCTTTGAAATCCAGAGTCCTATCCAATGTGGCTTAAAGTAAATGCAAGGTGTGCACAATAATAAAAAAAGGAATTTGTGCAACCTCAATGAAGCCTCAGTCACACTTTGGTGATAGGCCTGCCTTCCCCATGGCTGCCTGCTTGATAAAGCTGTGGATCGGCGCTCAGACTGGAACAGGAAGCCTGTGCATGTCCCTGACCTGGCTGTGTAATGCACCCTGGTAGGAACATGCAATCGAGTAGGGCCGACCAAACAGTTCATGCGCACTTAGGGAGTGCACACCACTTCCCCCCCTGCTCTGGCAAGCCCCGCCCACCCCACCACTCACTGCAATAGGGTAAATAAACTTATAATAACAATATGTTATTATCATTTTATTTTCCCTTTGGAGCAGTAGGGTGATGCTCCTCCGCCTTAGCGGAGGAGCTGCCACTGAAAATCAGAGGCGGCTGGTGTTTAGGGGGCTCAAAGGCGTTGCCCTGACAGCACTGATCGAACGAGAAGCTGCTCTTTGCTGCTTTGAGCAGCAGAAATGAAAACGCACAAACTGACTGAATTGTTGATTTGTGTTTTCACGTCCCTGTCCTCTGCTGCTCACAGGCAATTGCGCATGTCAGCAGCAGATGGGAGAAGGCATTTGCAAGGCGCTATCTGTGGATTGTGCACACGTGAGGGGTGCTTTTCATTTCAGCGCTCTCATGCAGTCACAGCTCCATAGACATGCAGTGCATGCTCATAGCAGTGCAGCGTGTCTAAACATAGGAGCCTGCTATGGCGGTGATACGTGTTTGGCAATATCTCCCCAGGCCGTATAACTAGTCAGAATAAAGCCGGGTGAAGGGTCGACCTTCAACTATATCCTGCCTCCTGATGGAGCTGCAGCACCAAGCAGGCTCCAGACCAGAAGAGAAACAGGTTAATTTAAAGACCGCAAGCATGCACGTATGAACAATTTAGTTTTTTCTGATAACATAGGGGCCTACTGACGAAAGATGGAGAGGTTTATTTTATTGAGATGCAGACGGACAATATTTATTCTTGAGTTTGTCATCTGGTCTTATGGCCTTCTGGAAGGGAATCCGAGAGATGAGTGTAAAGTTTATACATTTAGGTTTTTGTCTGTTCCAGCGTTGGCTTTTCCATTATGGCGGAGGAGGGCCGCCCCCCCCCCCACTCCCCTGCTAAAATTAAATAAATAAAATGATAGTAAAAGCATTTAAATATAATTTTATTTTTGCCTACATGACCACCGCCGATGCGAGTCTTCAGCGGGGCCGGCCAGGCAATTCTCTCTGACAGGCATGGCAGGGGGGAGTGGTGATGGGCACTTTTAAGTGCTCATGACGGTTAGGCCGGCCACACTACCATGTGCACTTAGGTTTCTCCAACCCGGCTGTGTTGCACAGTCCAGTTGGAGAAATACCTCAGACTTCCATTTACTGTCTGAGCGGCAAACCAGGCAGTTTAGACCAATCCCAGCACTTCTCTCATGCTGTATTCCCAGCATGAGAGAAGTGCTGGGATTGGCATCTGGGAGCCTGCGCAGTGTGCCGGTGGAGTCAACAATTGTCAGAGAGGAGCGAGACGGCATCCTTCGGAGCAGCAGGTAAGTGCAATTTTATTTATTTTAATTATGTTCCATTTTGTTTGTATTCCCCCCCTTCTAACAAATGCCAGAAGCTGCCATTGATCTGTTCTAAAATGCCGCTTCAGAGCGCTGAGCGTAGCTAAAGAGTCATTTTTAGGTCTCGCGCCCGTGTTGCAGTGCGTAGCACTGCTTGCGCAGCGCGAGACCTCTTGTGAGGGTTTAGAAAGCTACCCACATGCTCGTGCATGTGGGTTTACTTTCCCCGTCTGCCATTGGCTTGCGCTTTCCTTTTTTCTAAAAAAAAAAAGTCACGCGATTGGGCAAAGGCGGGACAATGTCCCGCCTTTGAAACGCCCATTCCCGATGGTGGCCAGCATGCGCAGCAGCGCGCGTTCGCCTCGCTGCCGCTCTCCCTCGCCGCTCCTCTGTGGTGCGCGCGCACCACTGGTTTCGATTCCCGCTCCTCTGTGGTGCGCGTGCACCATGGATTATTTTATTTTTTTGGGCCTCTGCCGCCTTCGTTGGACTCTTCGGCGGCTAAGAGTTTCGACCTTCTGATCCATATACCCTTCACCTTTTACGTGTACGGTGGTAGTCATTGTTCCCTGGGAGGTTGCTGCCAAACTTAAACCTCCGCTCGAAGGGGCTCTCCACAAGATTTAGTGGGATCATTGTGCGACATCGGAAAAATTAGGCGTTCCTTTACCTAAAGGGCACAGCAGTGCCGAATTAGACTTGTTTACAGTTTACTTTGTAGCGTCCCCATGCATGTTATCACACACCTTTGAGGCGGGAGGCTTGTGGTTTTAAAGCCAAAAATATCTTTAGATCAGCTGTACTGGCAGCCCTTGTTTTGAGTAGGGAGCAGGATTGCTCTGCTTGGTTAATTGTTTCAGCGTTTCCCTGGAATCTCTTCCCACTCCCGCACCGAGCATTGCTGGCCGGATGATCTGTGGCCTTCAACGACACAGGCACCGGGTGACATCTGCGTATCTGCAGGTATTGGGCGTTTCTTGAGCTGAGATTCTATAAGGAAGCACGTTCCGTACTCCTTGCGAGGCGTAGAGCGCGTTATGCAGGGTTGGTTTCGTAACTGGTCTTGGTCTCATTTTGAGGAAGGAACTTTATCACTAACCGAGTTGGAGTTTCAGGGAATGTTCTGATCTGGCTGTTTTTATTTCATCTCTCCTCGTTTTTCGTCACTTCAGACTGCTGCACGGTCGGGTTTGCCCCTCCTCTGCAGTTTTCGCCCACATACTGTCCCCTCACCCGTGTGGCGTAATGTCCCTATGAACAACTTAATGGCTCGCTCTGCGCCCCCTCTGTCCCAGCCCACTCCCCCCGCTTGGACTCTGCCAGACCCCGCCCCCCTCACCCCTATCTTCTGGTCCCCTGCTGGCTCCCTGCCTTCGCTGCTGTGGGCGTGGAGCCGCAGCCTTCTCTCCACACTCATTCCTGCCTCCCAGAAGACTTACCATGTGGCTGAGATGTGAGTCATGTTTGGAAGCTTGTGCTGTGTTGTTGCCTGGGGGCTGCTCTGGCGGGACTCTCCCCTGCATTCACGTCTACACCCGGAGCCGCTCTCCTGGCTTCAGCTGATGAGTCCTGATTCTTGTGGGGCCCTCTGTAAGGTAGGCCTCGGCTGCACAGCAGGTGTGCATGGGCCCTGGGCCCTATGCATTCAATCAGCATTGCAGCCTTTCGTGATTTCAGTGCATATTAGATTATATGAGCCGTGCAGTGCTCTAGGTCTGTGAGGGTGTCTGTTTCTGATGTTTTCTATCCGTGACACTGTCTGTAACGTGTGTTTGTGAAGCTGTGTACCTGTGAGGTAGGCACCGGGGTCAGGGACCTAACGCATGCCCCGCGGCGCAGACTTTCACTCCTCCCCCTTTAGCTGTTGCTTACTGAACAAGCATTTGCAATGCAATAGGTCTCGCCTTTGTAAGAGTTTGAGCTATTGTCATTGTAAATGACAATGCCTTTCATTTATGTGTTTTGAAAACCTGTAAGCGGTCCGTAAACACGCAGTTTGTACTAATAGCTGGCAGTAAAAGAGGCGCAGTTACTGCCAGCCTTGTAAGCAACGACCTTAAGTACAAAGTGTGTGTTTATGCACCGCTTGCAGGTTTTCAAAACACATAAATAAAAGGCATTGTCATTTAGAATGCCAATAGCTCAAACTCTTGCAAATGCGAGACCTATTGCATTGCAAATGCTTGTTGTATCTTGTATTTGGTAAGCAGAAAGCACAGTTAGTCTTTAACCAAGTCAATGCTTTGATTAACCAATTTTCTCATTCCTGCAAGTGAAGACATTTTACAGCCACTTAATGAAAAGGCTTCTTCCTCCAAACGAAGTACGCATGATTCCAAGATACTCCTATGCGAGTCAAATGTATAGGCCGTCAAAAGCAGGAAGCTCACAAATGGATATTGATGTTTCCTGGCAAAGTTCACTGTCTGGTCACAGCACTCAACATATTCTGACACATTTGAAACTAACTAGTTGCAACTTCTACCATAAGAAAACTTTCTAAAACTAATAGCACACAGCTCCCCTTTTCACTATGCCCAAAAAGTTTACAATCTTCGGATTGGTAACCGGAATCAAAGGAATATAGTAGAAGCAGTTTTAGTCTATTTGCATAGATATCTTCTGAATACAAACTGTGCAGATGTTAAGTTGGCTCGGATTCTTCTTTGTCTTTTGAGATATTCAGCTTTAGCTTACTTGTCAATCAATTAGCATTTGTAGAGTGTACCATTGTCACCCCTGGGGTTATCTGGGCGCTGGGGTGCAAGGTCTCTTTCGAAAAGCCAGGTCGTGAGGAAACGGTGGGAAGAGAGAAGAAACCAGCAGAAAAAGGCAAAACGGATGGAAAAAACGAGCGTGCAGAAAAGGCATAACAGAGGGCAGAAAAACGAGCAAGCAGAAAAGGCAAACCATATGTCAGAAAAGCGAGCAGAAAAAGCATAACAAGGCAGAAAAACCTGCAGGAAAAGGCAAAACAGAGAGCAGAAAACTAGCAGAAGAGGGCAATTTTAGGACATTTGTCCTCCTAGCAGCAATGCATATTCAATTCACCTGTAGCCTGTGAGTTGAAGCTGAAGGGCTGTAGCACTAGGCAGTAATCATGACAAATCCATTAAGCTTGATTGTCTTTAGAGTTCGACACAGAGAGCAGTTTGGGATTCAAAGCGAAAGGGTAGTCATAGGCATGTAGCTAAGCACGTGGTGGGATATAAACCATTTTACTTCTAGGATGGCGGTCAATAATGTAGTGGGCAGACGGAGATACCTTTACCCTTCTTCACATACACTAAAGGAAAGGTGGGATATGTGGCCTGGTAACTAGGTCTGCCGACTATGGAACAGGAACCAGCTTCGAAAGCTAGCCTCAGTTCTTCGTCCTGTGATTCTGGGCAAACCGTTTATTTCCCTGTGCGAAAACAAAAGTAACAAGCATTTGCAATGCAATCGGTCTCGCCTTTGGGACCTTATTTGTATTTAGCTATGCAGCACATTAGCCTGGGTGCTGAAACATCTACTGTTCTTTAACATGGAGGGAAAAGTAAGCACCAAACTGTGATACACCAGGTATGGGAACACATGGAGGGAAATATTGCCTTTCAGGGGGAAATGGTATAGTCCAAAGCTCTGTTTTTAATCTAAAATCAGGTCCTTCGGTGGTCATATCACAAAAATTACAAGATTTGAAAAAAATATTATAATCTACGGGTGCTTGTGGAAGACAATTTCTATGGACTGGAATCTAGAGAATGCTAAAGTGATTCTGGTATTTTACTGACCTCTGCTGGTCGTTTTCTATCAAGAAAGTTAAATAGAGGCAGTTGCCAGAAAAATAAAAAAAGAAAGTCCCTCAGCAGAAAGCAGTTCTGGTATTTTACTGACCTCTACTGGTCGTTTTCTATCAAGACAGTTACATAGAGGCAGTTGAACACGCAGAAAGCAATGCTGGTATTTTACTGACCCCTACTGGTTGTTTTCTATCAAAACCGTTAAATAGAGGCAGTTGAACAGTAATGAAAGTCCCTAAGCGAAAGGAGACAAGTCCTAGGGCTGATCTCCAGAGCCCACAAAGTACATACTCATATAAGTATATACTAAAGTATATAAAAGAGGTCTCGAATGCTTGACCTAAAAAACGGTGTAGACTTGTTGCATTGTACAGCGCTCTAATTCTCTTGGGCCAGGTTCGCATTAGAAAGTACTTCAAAAAATCAAGACCGTGGTCAATGTTGTTGAATGGTTACAAACAAAAACTTGAAATCTGAAGTTTAAATTTGTACTTAGATTCCCTAGCACACGTTCAAAGTGAATCGTACCGAGAAATGACAGCAGTAGTAGGTCAATGCAAATATAAACACAAATCACAGTCGGAACTTGATTCTTTTATTTTCTTTTGTAGCCTCTTCAGTTTCGTGAGCCAACACGTCTTTCGTCGCTTCTTGTTTTGTATATACATGTGACTTTTTCAGGGCTTGACTGTCTTTAGGTTCACTTTTTGACATGTGGTGATACTTGCAACTCACAAGTTTCTACGGCGCGGAGAAACGTGTTTGTTAAAGTCCACAATCTTTATGCTCTCTTCCTCTACAGTGTAGTTCGAGTCACATGTATGCGTCCGAGACTCGAACTACACTGTAGAGGATATGAGCATAAAGATTGTGGATGTTAACCGACACGTTTCCCTTCGCCGAAGGAACTTGTGGGTTGGAAGGATCACCACATGTCAAAAAGTGAACCTAAAGATAGTTAAGCCTTGAAAAAGTCGCATGTATATACAAAACAAGGAGCGACGAAACGCGTGTTGGCTCACGAGTCTGACGAGACTACAAACGAAAATAAAAGAATCAAGTTTCGACTGTGATTTGTGTTTATATTTGCATTGACCTACTACTGCTACTGCTGTCATTTCTCTGTACAATTCACTTTGAACGTGTGCTAGGGAATCTAAGTACTAGAGTTGCAGCTTAAGCCGCAGGATTTGGGGAGGTAGGTGGTTCGTGGTTCTCCCCACCCGCCGGCACCGTCCCTAAATAGTTAGATCCCTGGTGGATATATCCGTTGGGCGCCTTTCCCTCTATACAATGCCACCGACTCTTCAGTTTATAAAGTTTAAATTTGTGCAGTGAAATATTGTCATTGGAGAAATACTTTAAAATTGACCATACGTATAAGTCACCTACTACACAACAAGTGTCATTGACCTCCTGTATTTTCCTGTTCGCACTGCCTGACTCGGACCATATATAGGACGTGCAGTTATTTTTCCACCGTTAATGACAGGGCATAGGAAGGCAAATAACAGCTGATCGCAGGATCTAAAATGAGGTACAGACACAGATGTGCTCTGCCCCTTGTCAGTGACAGAACATCATAGCAATGTTATGCACTATAAGTGCCACAGCCACTAGGGCTTTTATTGAAAAAGCAAACAAAACCACATATCATCATGGATCAGGCACCATCTGATCACATTGATAGAGTCTGCTATTATCAAATCAGCAAGCAGAGGCATGATGTCATTTCCCAAGGGACCTGCTTTAGGTCACGTGCACCTTACGGATTGTTTTGACTTTTGTTATAAAGGAATTCAAATTTCATTTGCATTTACAGAGAGTGTGTAACTCTTGCACTGAAGTGTAGAGCAAAGAAAATATATTGTTTATTATATCAAAATAAACCCATTTTCCTTACCTTGTAGCATAACTTCTGGGGGTAGGGGTGAATTGTGCTTTTTACTTTAAAGACAACGTAATGTTTTTTAAGTTTTATCTATCCCTTCATGGAAACAAATGGGAAATAAAAAGTGCTTGTTGGCGTAGGTGAGATGCATACCACACACAGCATACTTCTGCATCTTCTACCTAGGTGAAGTGCTCTCTCAAAAGAACAGTGGATTTGCTTGTGTCAGCTAGTTAGGAATCTTCAAATGTGTCTGTGCCTGTGTCATGTTGTGGGATACCATATCCATGACGAAAAGCAGGCATTTTTGGCTTCATTATGGCTATCCCTGGGATAAAAGATTCTCTCCCATGACCGTCTGGGGTTTTACGCACCAATCTAACTATTCCTGGTATCATGGTGCCCATGAGTGACATACGTGGGTGTTCTGTACATGAGTGCAATAGTTGCACCACGGTAGCCCTTGCACAATGGTGAATACCATTGACTTAATTTGGATAATCTTGACATAAGTATACTATCCCTCTGATATTGATGGTGGAAATCTTTGACATATTATAAAGTTCCATTGAATTGTAAGAATGATGATGGTCAGTAGGTATAAACCACTGAATTAGTCCATGCTCGACAATGGTACATGCAAGTGTTTTGTGAAAATGACAACCAGCTCTTAAGAGATCAAATATTCAATAAAAATGAAAATCTAGTATATTGGGCAAAAATACTGTTTATATGTTCACAACACTTACATATTTCTGTTTAGGGAAAATGTGTTAATTTTAAAAAAAATTATTTTTATTAAACCACAGAACAAGCGTCAGATACAAGCAAATCCCAATATACATATACAATTTATGTCAAAAACATGGCAGTTACTAGGTGTTGTAGCGTGCAACAAACCAGTCAATTTTATGCAATTCTGCACACAACCAGATTGAGAACGTCACTTAACTCTCCCAGGCTAGCCTATACAACACCCTATGGATCCCATCACAGGCCTCTATACAATGCCCAGGCCCCCATATTTTCTCCCACTTGCGAGGGCATCCTTGACTTTGATAGACCACCAGCTCCGCATTGTGACCCCAGTCCATATCACACAGCCATGCTGCTACTGTCGGGTGTTCCGTCGCATCCCATGCACGTCTGACATTCCTCTTAGCAGCCCCCCTGCTTAAGCTAGCCACAGCTTGGCCCACAGTGGCCATGTGATCTCTCCTGTGATGCCGAGGATGTGCCATCTGGACTCCATCGGGACCTGCTCGCCCAATACAACCTCCATTATGCGGGTGAAGTCCCTCCAGTACTTCTGGATTCCGGGGCAGGGCCACAATATATGGAAGAATGACCCCCTCTCACCACATCCCCTGGCACATAACTCGGAACCACAGCCATTAATACGGACCTGCACCATTCTCGAGACATAAGACCTATGGAGGATGCGGAGTTGAACAAGCAGTGCTATTTAACTGGGGCTCTGAAGGGCCTCCGCCCAATCATCATCCTCCAAAAGTTCCACATCTGTTTCCCAGGCCTCCGGCAGGGAACCCAGGCAATCCGGGGAGTTGTTCACCAGTTTTTTGTAAGTGAGTGACACTGCTTCCTCAATTCTGGGATCTAAGAGGAGCCTATCCTCTAGTGGGGAATATTCTGGAATCACAGTCCCTTCTTTCAAATGACAATGGAGTGCGGAACGCAGCTGTGGGTATCTAAGGAATTCACCTCCCCATGTGGAAGCCCTTCCGCAGGTTATCGAATGTCCCCATTTTGCCACCTTTTCAGACGTCCCCGAGCATGTCAATGCCAATCAGGCTCCACTTTCGCAAACCCTGCAATCGTTGTACTTCTTTCAGAAAGTCTCCCTCCCATAGTGGAGTCTGTTCAGTGAGTTTCCACTCCCACCCCATCATTTTAGTTGCTTTATGCCAAATGTCAATGACCCCTGTGGTACAGTTCACCCAAGTGACAACATTCGCCCAAGGCCAATCTGTCCACCCTATAGGCTGGTTCCTCAAGTGGGGGAAAAAACCCCATCAGTTGACATTTGATGAGGTGGGCGGCCCAGTAGTATTTCCTGATATCCGGGACTGCCAGCCCCCCTTCGTACACCCTATTCTGTAGCTTCTTGAGCGCAATCCTAGGACTGCCCCCCCCCCCCATCTCCCAATTGCAGCTTGCGTAGCTCGGACTCGATCGCTCGAAAGAATGTTTCATGGATGCGATAAGGAGTGTTCTGGACGACGTAGAGTAAAGGCGGGAGGGTCATAATCTTAAAGAGGACTGCCCTGCCCATAAGGGAGATTGGGAGCCCCCCACTAGTGCATCGCATCCTCTCGTAACCTGGTAAACTGCACATGTAGATTCAGTTGTGTAAACTCGTCCACAGACTTGGTTATCCAGATGCCCGAGTACTTAAACTTATCTTGCTGTACCATCTCCGAGCATGCTGACGTCAGGACTGGAGGGTCCCCGGCTAGTGAAAAAACCAATGACTTGTCCCAGTTGATGTGATATCCAGAGTAGGAACCAAAAGACCGTATTATATGAATGAGCCTATGAAATGTTTGTCGGGGCCTGTGAGCGTAGAGAAAGATATCGTCTGCATACAAGAATATGCACTCTCCCCAGCCCCCCCCCCCTATATCTATGCCCCTCACTACTGGGTCTCTTCTGATCCATGCCGCTAGTGGTTCCAGCGTGAATAACATCGGAGACAGTGGGCACCCCTGGCACATCCCCCTGTGTAGCGCAAAAGCTCTGGAGACGACCCTATTAATCCTAACGCGTGCAATCGGAGCAGTGTATAACAACCGGATCCACTTTTGCAACTGCGGGCAAATGCCCACCTTCTCCAGCACAGCAAAAAAGTAGGACCATTCGATGCTGTCGAACGCCGTCCTCTCGTCCAGTGAAAGGAGAGCGGCTGGAACATCTGGCTGCATTTGAGTCATGTGCATGACTCCATACAAGTGTCTCAAATTGAGCCTCATGCTCCTATGTGGCATAAAGCCAGATTGGTCTGGGTGGATCAGGGATTGTATGACCGGGCATAAACGATTTGCGATAATCTTGGATAGAACTTTGCCTCAAAGTTTAAAAGGGAGATAGGTCTGTAGGATCTGCAGAGGTCATGCGGTTTGCCCTTCTTGAGGAGTACTACTATAGTCGCCATTCTTGTGTCCTCGGGGAGTTGGCCCACATCGAATGCTTCCTGTTGGACTTGGCCCTTCTGGCAGGTTCACCCCTGAACTTTTTTTGCTTTTTACTGGTGACTTGGTGTGGTGATTTTTTGGTTTCTGCGCACTTTCCCTGTGTCCCAGGGTAAAGTGCGTGCGTGCTCTGAGTGCATGTGGTGAGATAGGCCTGCCCTCCCATAGGAATGCATGGGGAATGTATGTGTCCCTAGTAGTTCCTGATGCATGGGGTGTGCAGGCCCGAGTTTGGTATGTGCGGACTCGTGGGAGTGAATGCTGCGCGATGATGTGTGCGGCGTGCATGTACCTAGTGTGGAAGTGCCACTTCTAGAAGTGGGCACTTCTGTGTGCAGTGTGTCTGTCGCGTGATTGGCTGGTCATGTCATGTGACGGGCTAGGGATTCCCCAGAGTCAGGATGAGTCACCCAGTGGTGAATGGGGAGATCAGCAGCTAGATGGGTGGGAGGAGTACACCTGGGTCCTGAATAGGACAGGGTTTTCCACACACAATGCTGGCTCCGCCCCCTGTGGTGCGACTGACGACCCTAGCCCTGCCAGTGAATAGAGTGAGGGGCTGTGCACATCAAGGGTGCTCCCCAACCAGCTGCGACTGGTTTTCCCCCTCACCCTGAACCCAGAACAAAGGGTTTTGCTGTATAAAAATGGGGCTGTGTCCCCACAGAAACTGTTCTCTGCCAGGATCCTACCTGAGGGGGGCTGCTGCTGCTGCTGGACCAGAGGACCGCCACTTGGACTACCTCCCTGCCTGGAGGCCCAGTGAGCTGGCTCTGGGTCCAGCCTTGCCCCCCACCCCTGCCCTGCTGCATGCAGGGGAGAACTTTGCAGGACTTGGTGCCTGTGGGCATCCCTAAGCGCCTGGAAGCGCTTTTATTTTCCTTAGCGCTCAGGAGCGCTCTATTTTTGAAAGCCGATGCCCACCCGGCGTTTGCCCTGTTCTGGGCTGATCCTGAGGTCCCCTGGCAGGTGCCCACCCTGCCAGGGACATTGCCACAATATCGAGTGCCCACCTCGATTTATTGAATACTAAAAGCGCCGGTGCCCACCCGGCATTTGCTCCGTAAATCGCCCTCCGGCGCCCGACCAGGAAGTCAGGCGGGCCGGGGGCGGGCCTCCGGGACAACCGAAACAGGAAGTGGGAAGGCAGGAGCCTACCCCGCCTCCCACGAGGACTCGTGCTGATTTGGAAGCCCCGGAGCCGGCAGGAGCCTACCCTGCGCCCCGGGGCCCTGGGGAGAAGTACTGCGCCCCCCACCCAGGCGGGAGCCCACCCCGCACTGGGACGTGCCGCCGGCGTGCACAGAGCCGTAGGCTCCGCATTCCAGACCCCCGAGGGAAGAGCTCCGGTGAAGAGGGCTCCTCGCTACAGGGCACCGTCCTGCCTGCACCGCCGGAGGAAGACTGCTGCCACCTTCGCCTCGAGGACCCTTCCCCCCAGCTACGAACCGGTGAGTCGAGGCGGTAGGCTGGGGAGGAGAGGTGCTGAGTTGGGGCCGCATGGGGACTGAGCGCCTGCGCTTCCACGAGGCCCGCAATATTTTCTTTGAGCGCTGGTGCGCTCCAACGGCCCACATTGTTTTTGAAGAGCCCAGGGAGGCTCTACACCTAACGGGGGCATTTTGTTCATCAGCAGAGCGGCCCCGGAAGGCAGCGGGCCGCTCCTACGTTATCTAGGGGCATTCTTGATTTCGAGCCCACGAGGCTCTAACTGGGCACATTTGTTTATTGAGCCCACGAGGCTCCAACGAAGGAGCACAGTATTATTTAGAGCCTGCGAGGCTCTAGGGGGCATTTCATTTGTTTCAGAGCCCTGGGAGGCTCCAACGTTGGCCCCAGCATTTCTCCAGTTGCCCAGCACTTAGTGGGCAACTGCTACGTGTAGGTTGTGCTTTGTGCTCGCTGGTTGGCGCAGCCTGCGCCGGCGCGCCCTGACTTTTCTGGACGCAGGGCGTCCTTGCCCCTACTAGGCCAGTTGGCCCAGGGACTGCCACAGATAGTGGCTAATGTGAGTTTTTGCGCCATTGTACCTTTCCTGCACCTCTGAATGTGGTTATGCGTCATGTGCTTTGCTTTACACCTCTGAATGTTATGCATCATGTGTTTATGTGCTTAGACCCCTACAGGTATTGTGATACTTAGGTGGTTGTTTTCTCCCTAGTACAGGTGGTACTAGTGAGGTCCTAGTTCCCTGCGTGATATTCCTCAAGGTGGTTAGGGTTGCGTAGGTGGTACTTACCTGATGCTAGTGTGATGACGCTGAGGTCATTATTGCGCCAGTAGATACTGGTTGGGTGCTACATGTTCTATTTTAGTGCTACAGTGATTGTATGTGCTATGTTCTAAAGTTTTATTCCTATGTTCTAAGTGCTATTTCTAAAAAGTGCTAATTCCTGACAGTGGTCCATGTGGCCCTGTCCCCTGTATATATAATCCCTTGTAAATTCTGCCCGTGCCTGTTGGCACATTGTAAAGTGTGTGTTTTTATCTAATGTGTTGTGTATAATACAAAGGTTATTTTTATATAATACCTTGTGTGGAGTTTCCTTTGTGGTGGGCCTTGGGTGTTGTTGCTGGGTGCGTGCGCAAACGCTTTACACATCGCCTCAGAGAAAAGCCTGACTGCTCGTGCCAAGCTACCAAGGGGGTGAGCAGGGGTTATCTTTGGCGTGTAACTCCCCAGCCCTGACTAGAGTGGTGGTTTCTGCCTGGCTTTGGCGCAAGCCTCAGCCAACCAGAAATCCCATTTCTAACACTTCCCTAAACATGTCAAACATGTAGGGGGCTAGCTTGCCCGCCACACATTTAAACAGCTCGGTGGGAAGCCCATTCCGGCCTGCCGCTTTCCCAGATTGCAAGTGTCTCATGGCGTTTTCTACTTCTTCCAGATGGAAGTCAGAATCTAACGCTTCCCTGTCCTCTGACCCGAGAGTCGGTAGAGAAATGTCATGTAGGAATTCAGTACAAGCCGACTCCCCCCCCCCCTCCCCCCCTCCCCCGTCGTGGATTGGGACTGGAAAATGTTTTCGGAATACTTGGAAGAGATTTCTGTCAAGGCCTCCTCTGTACCACCCTGTGTTCCTTCACCGTACCGAATCTCAGAAACCCAATTGTGACTCCTGTCCCTCCTTTCCAGCCACGCAATCAGTTTGTTGGCTTTATTGCCCAGATCATACACTCTGCGCGGGCGATCGCGTGAGCCCGAGCCGCATTTTCTGCAAGTCCTGAAGGGATTTTTCTTTACGTTTGAGCGTATGCTTGTGTCCACCGACACCCCCAGAGTCCGTGCTTAATGTGCGTTCCAAAGCAAGTATCTCCTGCTAGAGTTCCTCGCACTGGACTCGTTTTTCTTTACGTTGAGCACTGCTCGCCGCCTGTACAAAGTCCTTCACCACCACCTTGTATGCTTCCCAGAGGATACGGGCGGAGCTCACAGAACCGACATTTTCAGCAAAGTATAGGTCCGTGCGCTCCTCAACGCGCTCCCGAAATTCCTGATCCCGAAACATAAAGGGATCCAGTCTGAAGAAGGGACCAGTCGCGATCTGGCCTGTGCAACTGCACCGCAACAGGTGAGTAATCTGATATCCCTCACCCCTTATGGCACCCTCCCTGAAAGAGACCCGCCAAGGTAGCACGCGTAAAAATATAATACAGTCGTGCCCCACTGCCATGTGCCGCAGAGATGTGAGTGTAATGTCTAGACCTGGGGTTGTGGCATCTCCATAGATCCACCAGTCACAGCGCACACGCAAATGTGTACAGAGGACAGGGCCACTGTACCACAGGGGGGGAGAACTTCCCTATTAATTTCCAGAGTCAACGTATCGTTCATGTCGCCCCCCAAAAGCAAAAGTCCCTGAGGTAATTACAGTATGAGCTTACTAAGGTCCGAGAACGTAATCTCATGCAGTCGCGGGTGAATATACACAGTGCACATATTTACCACCTGTCCCTCCCAAGTTCCTGACAGGGCCACATAACGTCCCAGGTGGTCACACCATGTGCGCTGTATTACCAGAGGTATCGCATTTTTAATGAGTATGGCCACGCCCCTGGAACCTGACGTGAAACCAGTGTGTGCCTGTAGTGTGTAGCCGTACCTGTTAAGGGCTAAGTAATTGTTACCCTTGAGGTGAGTCTCTTGAAGTAAGACAATGTCTGGAGAGTGTCTGTGCAGATATTGTAGAACCATAGTGCGTTTAATTTTGTCCCCCAGGCCATTCTCATTCCAAGAGAGGCTTGTCAGCGTTTTAGTCGGTCGTGTAGCCATGTTAGCCTAAGCCAACACCCCCCCCCCCGCCCTCCCAGCAAGTAGAGACCCACCCCTTACGCATGGCAGGGCCCAGCCCATAGAAACATGTCTCATGCCACAATTGTTGAAGCATCCGATCTGAAGCAAGAACCAACCAATGAATAACACAAAGAATACAAAAACCCTTAACAGTGCCCCCCCACCCTGCAACCCTGCCTTGTAGGTCTAAAACTACCCACATCCCAAATAGCAGAGCGCCTATCGCCCTAATGAACAAATAACTAGTGTAGGGCTGACTGGCACCACCACTCATTATCGCCCTCTCCCGGGCCCGCTATTCCACCCCCACAACTTATATAGTAAAGCTGGAGCATACAAAACTTTGTCCCATCGGGCCGTGTCCCAAACTTCAATGTCATTTGAGTATGAGCTCTACACCTTAGTGGAAAATTAAAGTCTTATACCTTCAGCCCTTTAAAGACCATGCAACAGTTCGCATAGGAGAGACCTGTCCCTTACTTTCCAGGATACATTGCTTCACTCGTGGGTCTTCCAGAACGGGAGCTCCTGGATCTGGATTCCGACCTTGCCCCCTCTCTGCGTCGAATCGGAGACTCGAGAGTGCAGAGGCGACTCCCGCGCCAGTCCACTTCATCACTACGCCTGTGTGTTCAGGGGGGGTCCCCCATCCAGCCATTGTTGGACCTCTGCAGGCGATGTGAAGAACAAGGATTTGCCGTTGTCTAGGACCTTGAGCTTGGCCGGGAAAGGCATAATGTATTTTATCCCCTTCTCTCTAAGGGCACGTTTCACCCCGTCGAACGTGCGCCTCTTCTGCTGCACTTCCAGAGTGAAATGCGGGAAAAACCTTACTGTCGAGTTCTCGTAAGGGAGATCGCCTCTCACTCTAGCCGCCTGCAAAATTGCGTCCCGGTCTCTGAAGTTCAGGATACGCACAACTATCGTCAGAGGAGTTGAACGGAGCTGAGGTGCGGGCGCTGCACCGCAGATGGCGAGGGCAACTGTATGCCACGGAATACTCCTCATACGCTCGCGGAACACTGATATGGATCCGTCCTGGGACTCCCTGGGAAGCCACAGAAATCGTAGTGGATCGGGAGGGCAGATATGCCGCTGCGCAGGGCAGGCTGGATGGCCAGCATATTGCACTAGTGTCCCTCTACTCCCCCAACATCGATCAGGGCAGCTTCCTGGCGCGGCTCTCTGCGACCATGGCACCTTGGCATGCAACCTCGTGGATAGTGGGGGGTGACTATAATTGCACTCTAGACATAACACTGGATCGCTCCTCCCCACCCCCAGCTAACGCCTCTACACGGGGAGCCACGAAAGCATTAATGGAGTGGGCCGCGCGGTGGGATCTTCATGTCGTTTGGCGAACACACATCCCGGGGACGGGGGCATATTCCTACTACTCTGGCGCTCACGACTTATATGTTCGCCTGGACCGGTTCATGGCATCCACTGACCTCCTACCCCACGTGACAGACACGCACTACATGGGCCGCACGCACTCGGACCACAGCCCACACTTCATGTCCATAACCTGGGCCCGCCCGCACCCTCCTGTGCCCACATGGCGTCTGCAGCCTGCGCTGCTACTAGACGCGGCTTTCCGCGATTCATTGCTCGCGCGTGCCGCGCAGTATTTTGAGGATAACACAGGTACGGCATCCACGCCACAGGTGGAGTGGGATGCCTTCAAGGTAGTGCTGCGGGGACACTGTTTGCATACACAAGGCCACGTGAGACACCAACTGGAGAGGGACCTAACTAGGCTAGAGTCTGACTTACTCGCAAGAGAGGAGGGGGCTATGGATGGCGACGAGGGCCTGCTACACGACGCCCACACGGAGCATGCGCGCCTATTAGAGCGCCTCCGAAATGTCAACTATGCTGCGCACTCGGCGAGAACACATCACCTCGGCGATAGGCCTGGCAAACTTTTAGCGTGGCTGATCTCTCAGGAGGCCCGCTCGGCCCCCATACGGACGGAGGGAGGGGACCTAGTATACACGCAACTTAGCATACACGACGCCTTTACCGCCCACTATGACGCATTGTATCGCTCCCGCCTATCAGTCCCTCATCCTGATATAACTGGTTATCTCTCCCCCTTGCAATTGCCACAACTGACTATTGCGCAACAGGACGAGTTGGGAGCCCCGCTCGCGTCGGACGAGCTCCGAGAAGCCATCTTTAATCTGTCAAATGGCAAAGCCCCGGGCCCGGACGGGCTACCGGCTGAGCTTTACAAGGCCGGCTCGGACATCCTCGTTCCGGAACTACTGAGAGTGTATACTGCGGCAGCGGAAGCCGCCACTTTACCCCCGACGCTAAATGAGGCCACGCTGGTCTCTATTCTTAAACCTGGCAAGGCACACAGATGGGCTCCTACCGCCCACTGGCGTTGCTAAACATGGATTACAAGATCCTGGCTTCTACATTAGCCAGGAGACTGGCCCCTCATGTACCCACCCTGGTGCACCGAGACCAAAACGGCTTTGTCCCCACACGCCACACTTCCTACAACATCCGCCGCCTCTTTCGGGTGCAGGAATACGCCACACAGCAATGGCCCAGAGCGGGATGCCTGATACTGGACCTGGAGAAGGCCTTTGACTCAGTCGAGTGGCCGTACCTGAGTGAGGTCACGGAGAAGTACCAGCTGGGGGGGGGATACAGAGCCATGGTCGACCTGCTTTATGGCAGACCGACAGTCCGAGTCCGCACGGGCCGCCTCCTCTCAGCCGCCATCCGGGTCTGCAGGGGCACTCGCCAA
This sequence comes from Triturus cristatus, assembly GCF_964204655.1. Classification (NCBI taxonomy): domain Eukaryota; kingdom Metazoa; phylum Chordata; class Amphibia; order Caudata; family Salamandridae; genus Triturus; species Triturus cristatus. Next base: position 719,282,747 of record NC_140581.1, read on the forward strand.
GGCTGCCCACTGTCGCCACTGCTGTTTTCTCTGGCCATGGAACCTCTGGCCGCGACTCTCAGGACGCACGGGCTAGAGTGGGGAATCCCACTGGCCGACGGCTTGCACGCGGTGTCACTGTACGCGGCTGACTTACTGCTGTATGTCAGGGATATAACTGCCATCCCCGCCTCCCTCACTGACATCTTCCGCGCCTTTCGGGAGGTGTCGGGCCTGAGAGTCAATTGGTCCAAGTCGGGGGCCTATCCCTTTGGCCCGGACACGCCTGAATGCGACATCCGTTTGGGAGGGGACAGGCTGCAGTGGCACCCCACCGCCTTCCGCTACTTGGGGATAAGGATATACAGAACCCCAGCGGACGTTTTGGAGGGAAACCTCCTTCGAGCGATCGCTTCTATCCGAGCACAAATTGGCTTCTGGAACACCTTACCCCTTAACGTGCCTAGCCGCGTAGCATTGACCAAGATGATTGTACTGCCCCGACTACTCTATTATTTTGCGAACATGCCTATGTATGTCCCCACCAAACTATTCCGCGAATTAGAGGTGCTGCTGCGTAGCCTCATCTGGAATAAGGGGAGACCGCAAGTGGCGCTGACCAAACTATACATGCCCACGGATTCGGGGGGCTTGGCGGTTCCTAATATGGAATTATACTACCTCACGGCGCAGATGCAATGGGTGGCGGGGTGGCTGAGTGGCAAGCACCTCGAGGACACTGCCTCGCACGCGGCTGCCTGGACACGCACACAAATAAATACGCTGTTCCACCCGATAACCCGCGCGCTATGCCCCTCCCAGATCTACCTGGCGGTGGCGCGCAGATGTTTCCTGCGGTGCCTTCGTCTCACACGCGCGACCACGCCATATGCCCCGAGTTTGCCGCTCTTGGGCATGCCTGGCCCGACGGGGCCGCTCACAGAGGTCCGCTTGGCTAGCTGGGAACACGCAGGGGTGGACACGCTGAGTGACCTATACGCAGATGGCGACTTACTCACGTTCGCCACGCTGGCTGATGACACGGCTCTCCCGGCGGGGCAGTTCCTACTGCATGCCTCCCTCTTGCGCACGCTCACTACTTAATGGGGCGACATCACAGTAGAACCTCCGACACACACCTTCATACAATACTTGCATGTTATGGGTAATGGCTCGCACATCATACACTGGCTAGCACAGGCGCTGCAGGCACACTCGCAATCATCCGCATTGCCACTGAGGGGGCGCTGGGCGACAGACAGGGGAAGAGACTGGACAGACAAAGAATGGGCACTGATACTGGCCGGCCCAACCAACATCCCACGTAACCCCCGCTTTAAAATTATACAATACTACATACTGCAGCGCGCATACCTCACGCCCGATAAGATTAACAGATAATTCTTGCGGGCAGACGCAGCTTGCCAGCGGTGTTCGCTACCGGGAGCGGACCTACTACACATGCTATGGCACTGCCCTGATATTCAGACATATTGGGACGACGTCCTGACACTGCTCGCGCGCGACACTGACGGGCAACTGCCGCACACATGGGAAGCATGCATACTAGGGTTGTATAAGCGCACAAAGGATAACAAAGTGCAGGCACGCTTCTGGGACATGGGTCTTATAACGGCCAAACGCTTGCTTACTAAACACTGGAAGGCCACGGTCCCCCCACACATCAGACACTGGAAAGCCTCCTTCGTTAATTGGGCGCAAGCGGAGAGTGCTGCGCTTCTTCGTGAGGAAACTGCGGGGCTTCGGAAGTTCCCCATCGTCCAGCTTTGGGATGACCTCCTCAAAGCGTTTCAGGTGGCCTGCCAAGAACGGGGGATAACCTGATGCGACGAAGCTAGCTCCCGCCCCCCTCTGCTTGCCCCTGGTGGCCACTACTTCCGCCCTAAATGGGACTGCTTCCGGGGATTGACCGCCGTACAGCTATGGCGCACAATCAGTGAACGCTACCGCCACAATCTGCAACAACGCGCACAGTGCCTGGCTGGGGGCCCCGGCGGGAGGGCATGACCACTCCACCCCACCCTGCCGTTCCCTCTCTGGCAAGGTGGAGCGCCCTATGTATCGAGAAAATGGGTGTGGGCGTCGGTGCTTTAGGATTCCAGCCTGCCTGGCAGCCCCTTTCCCCCCCCCCCCCCCCTCCCCCGGCCTGCTGCTTCCCGCACGCGCCGCGCAGTCCCGCTGTGCCCCACTCGACAGCTGCAAGCCCTCCCGCTCAAACGCAAGATGATCTCCTCCTCCCCCCCCCTTCCCCTCGATCTAGTTTGAGTTTATGACCCTAACCTCGATTCCCCCTACCGCCACATACAAACAGGGAGCAGTTTGCTTACTGGTTAAGCTCCCTGACCGGATTCCTACCTAATCACAGGTGCCAGACGGTGGATGCGCCGTCGGGCGTCCCCGAAGCGCTACCATACCTAGCATGCCCCGCCCACTGGCAGCGAAGCAATGCTGACACACACACACACCCTATCAGGGACGGGCACGCCCAGAGAATGCGGAAAGATCTTGCCCAGGGCACACTGTATTCAACACCAGATGCACCCCGACAGTCGGCTGCTAGAGGGGTGTAGCGCTGTAGGGACGGATGCGCGCCACATAGCTCACGCATGGACTCGAATTGCGAAGCTGCAGACTGGATTCGCCGGATCTACACGTTAACACCTAAGTCTCAGTGAGCTATACCGACACATCCTTGCCGCGCTCCGGCCCGCATTGCGAGCGCGATACTGACACTGAGCTGACCGGAGGCCTTTACACTTGGGGTCAGCCACGGTATCCCACACGACTCCAGATAGGGGCCTGGGTGGCGACCGAGATAGCCGCGGTGTGGGCTGGAATTCAGCGCCATCCATTGTCGCTGATAACACGCATAAGGAACACCACAACAAAACACCAAAAAGCAACATAGACCTACCGTTTCACAAAGTACACACCTAATTCCTGTAACAATGCCAACCTGTACAACGCCGCCGGACCCCCGGGTTGCCGGCTGAATGGCTGTGTCCCACTGTCTGGAAGCATGGGTTTCCTGTCTAACTGCTTTGTCACCTTGGATGGTGAATGTACATTGTAGGATGATGTAACTGTGCACAATAAAGAGTTTTTTTTTTTTGTTTTGTTTTTTAAAAACATCGTCAGAGGAGGGGCCCAGGGTTTCAGCTTGGGGATCGGAGCCCTGTGTGCTCTCTCAACAGTAAACAGGGTGGACAGTCTCTTAGGCTTAAGGTGGTTAAGGATAAGGTCTTCAATGAAGAGGTCCATACTGGGGCCCTCCGCCCCTTCAGGCACTCCCACCACCCTGATGTTATTGCGGCGGGCCCACCCTCCCTTCCTGATCGTCCAACCTCAAGGCCATCAGCTTATGTTGGTGCGCCAATTTCTGTACGCATTCCTCCAGCTTACGCGTCACAGATTGGAGCTCCCCTAAGTTCTCCTCCGTTGACGTGATCCTCTCTGAGGTTCTCATCAAGGTCATCTGGATTGTAACCTTATCAATCTTGTTTCCAGGGTCGTACCCAAGGATTGGATCGCCGACATAATTGAACCAAGGGATGGTTCCTCTCCGGACGTCATGTCCTCAGGCGCCCCCTCCTCGGGCGCCAGCTGGCGCGGTACAGCATATTTATCCTGTTTATTAGACTGCACAGCAGCCGGGCCCCCTTTGGTTTTGTCATGATTGGGGACACAGAGTCACTTCACCACCTTGCAGGCCCACTGCGAGCTACCACCGTGGCTTGTCGCTGACCTCCAGATGCCACAGGCTCCCACTTTGATTGCGATATCTCCACCTTTTGCATGCCACAATGAGTGCCAAAACACCCTGCCTGCAGTTCATGTAGACCCCAAAGAGTAGAAGGCACAGTGGAAAAGTCTCAGGGCAGACGTAAAGAGATACCCGCACTCACTCCTGCCCCACTTCAACCGCGGGTCAATCCACTTCCCAAATGGACCTTGGCAGAGGGTCATGCAGGGGAAGTCGCCGCTCGTCACGCTCTATAGAGCCTCACCGCACAAGGATATCTCACACGTTGACCATGGTGACTACTGAATCCCCACTGGAGCCGCTCTTCACTCTCCGCTGACTGCGCCGGTCTTCCCCAATCACTGGTACCACGTTGTCGCTGGTGAAATAGGAGGCCCGTAGGTGCTCTGTGCCCCCCCCCCCCCCCCCCCCCACCCCCAGACCGGCCAGGGATGGCCGCCCCGCCTATCTCACTATGCCCGGCCTCACCTCCTCAGGCTGCCTCAACATGGTCCTGTAGTCGCCAGTGGGCTCACCACAACTGATGGCAGGCCATAGGAAACCAGTCGCCGACGACACTCGATCTGTGCGGCCCTCAGGAGCTGTGCCCCAGGCACAGAGTCTAGCGTTGACCGCAGGCCCCACACAGCGGATCACAGGTGAAGAAAGTCCCAGGCCGAGCCTACTGGGAGCGGGCTGTGCAAGTTTGCCCCAATCACTGGCCCCACATCATCGCCGATCAAATGAGGGGGCCCGTAGATGCTGCTGTGCACTCCTTTAACTGGCCAGGGAGAGCCCCTCCATCGGTCACTTCAAACCAGGCTTCTTGACTTCGGGCCACACCGGTGCAACACAGGTATTGCCAGCGGGCTCACCCAAGCAGATGGCGGGCTGTAGGGAGCTCACCGCTGGCACAACACGAACTACTCGGCCAACTACTCTGCCCCCAGCATCCGCCACACAGGCACACAGTCCAGCGCCAGCCGCAGGCTCCACGCAGCGGATCTCAAGTGTCAGAGATGTTGGGCCGCGCGCTCTGGTTGCAGGCTGTACAAGTATGCGACTCCGCCCTTCTGGCCTCCGGAGCTCGCTGCTGCTTGCAGTACAAGCCCTTCGTCGCCACACACTGGCCACCTCACTGTCCGCGGTCAGAGACACCTTCCCTGCTTCAGGACGCTGGCGGGATAGCAGCGCCGGACGTTTCCACCCACCAGCTATCTGAACAGTGTTGGATATTACGGGCTTTATCGAGGGCCTGTACGGAGCAGGAAAGTTACGCCGCCATCTTGGCCGATACCTGACCACGCCCGCCAAAATGTGTTAATTTATGCAAAATGAAAATTCAGTATTTCACATTTTCAGAAACTGACATTATAAAGTTTCAGACAAAGAATTGAATTCCCTAAATATGTTTTAAGGCTGGTATTTGAGAGATAATGTTGAATAGGCAGGCTTATTTATAGTTTGGTTGCTTGGTACCAGAGAACACTTACTGCTATTATTTCATGACTTGATAATAGTGGCTATAGTGATAAAGCTTTCTATGATGTTATCTTAACTGCTGTATGAGGCTTGAGCATCCCTTGATCATTTAAGCTCCATATAATTCAGCAGTAATATTACAGCTTGAACTAATATGATGTGTCTACCTCTGGTATCTTTGCTGTATGGTTTGTATTACTCTTGATTGTGTTTGCAGAATACTACTAATTTGCCACCTTGTTTTCTGTGCACTGTTTTCCCCTCTTTTTTTCAAAATGTTTTTGCTAGGCAACACCCCAAAACCCCCTATAGAGTAAATCTTGCTCACTTAGTTTGCTTGCTCACTCAGTCGTACGCAAGGTTTGATTTATGTCGCACCATTTTCAAAGTCCACAGCCGCCACTGGAAATATTGTCTTACATAGCCACTCAGCAACCTTGCAATGCTGGAAGCTGTACAGTATGTGGCACCCCACCTGATCTTGGGCACCTTCTGCTTTGAGCACAACAGCCTTTAGATAATGACTCTTCACTGGCTCCTTGTAGGTGCCTTGTCATATAACTAGTGAGCATGCCATTTTTTGTTTACCAAAATAGATTACACACTTCTCCTTTTTGCACTGTTTTAAAGATGCCCTCGTAAGTCAAATCTTTGTTTAAAATGTCCAAATGTGGGAATAAGCAATTGCCTTTTGAATGAAATTCCCCATTGAACTATGATGTGCACAATTCTGTCATCTTCAGGAAAGAAAACAATACTCTTAAGTGATTTTTTTTTTTCTTTATACATACTAGAGACCCAACCTAGCTCTCAATCTCCTGTTCGAGTTGCAAAGTTTTACTGCACCAAGCGAGGTCACTTTGTCTATACTCACTCTTCAAGTCCACTCACGGGGAGCCTTTGGCAGCATGTGCCTGTGCAAGGCCATCTGCAGTAAGGAGGGTAAGTTCATCTTTGGCGAGTTAGACATGGTCTAAAGGAGTTTTACGTTTTTGATCTTTAGGACCTTGAAGCTAATGCAGAGAATTTTGAACTGATCCTCCTAGACCTCTCGCAAGCCTTTGATACTCTTTTCCACCACGCACTCATCACAAGGCTGCAAACATAGGCATCCAAGGAGCCACTCTCAGATAGATCGCCTGTTTCCTCACTTAAAGAACGCAAAAAGTCTTACTTCCCCCTTTCACCTCTGAATCCAAGGAAATCATCTGTGGAGTACCCCAAGGATCCTCGCTCAGCCTCACCCTCACCCTCTTCAACACTTACGACTCCTCTGGCCAGCATTGCCAAAACCCTGCACTCAACATTCTATCTTACCCAGACGACACACAGCTCATCCTCTCCCTCTCCAAAGACACCACCAAGACCAACTGGGGAGAGGAGTTGGCCTAACTGCTAGGGCGCTCGTCCTCGGACCTGGGGAACTGGGTTCGAGTCTCGGTAATGACGCTGAACATCCTGTGGTTCTGGGCAAATCACTTGATCTCCCTGTGCCTAACAAAAAATGAATGAATGTGTGTCCTCATGTAACGTAACTGGTGCTATGTAAAGCGCTCAGATACCTGATTGGATTCTGGTCAGGTTCGCGCTATATAAAACTCTGCAAAATAAAAAAAAACTTCCACAACTGTATGACAGACGTCACCAACTAAATGAAGGACAACTGCCTGAAGCTCAACACGGACAAGACGGAGATACTGATTTTTGGAAAGACGAGCTTCCCATGGGACACATCCTGGTGGCCCTCAGAACTCGGACCTACTCCTACCCACAACTGACTACACTAAGATCCTAAGCATCGTTCTGGACAACAAGCTAACCTTGATGACCTAGGTCAAATTCATCATATCCTGCTTCTTCCTCCTCCTCATTCTTCGTAAGATATTCAGATGGCTACCACAAAGCTCAAGATGCACCATCACTCAGGCCCTCATGTCCAGCTGACTGGACTATGGCAACGCTCTCTACACAGGAATCGCTGTTCACCTCCTCTGATAACTACAGACTATATTAACCAACGATCAGGGTCAGAGCCTATAAAATGACTAGCACCAAACGTGACCAACAAATCCCCCTATAGTATTAATGTTAAACCTCGGTGCAGTGTGTCTAGGATGTGACCCACATACATCCCAATTTAGCGGTCAGAGCCACCATTGACAAACTACAAACTGACCCTGCACTCGAGAAATGTAATTCTACTCTGTAAGAAACATAGTACAACTTATTACAGTGAAAGCACAATAAGGTGACGCATTCATTCAGCTTCCCAAAACACATGTATCCATCAATGACGTAAGTCTTAATTGTAGTTTCTTAATTCGTCCTTTATTATAAATCAATTATCCTCTTTTCATTAAAATCACCATACAATTGCTTTGCCAACGCGTTTCATCCCCTTGGGACTTCTTCAGGGCTCATCAGCGTTTAGTATCTCTTGTTAATAATATGCAAGGCTCCAGGCCAATTCTTAATCACAGCACAGATGACACGCTGTATATCTTGTCATTCCATTGTAATCATCCAACCACAATGTCCAAGATAATATTAAGCTCCCAAGTAATGGAGCAATAGTAAAGTTCACTGTAATTCGTTTTCAAACAGTCTCCGTGCGGCTAATAAGTACTTTAAGTATGGGCTCGTTCTATGTCCCAAAAAAATATTAAATATATTAAATATTTACTGAATCCACCATTTTCCAACCCTCAAAAGCACCTACTGCAGCGTTCTCTACACACCCATTGCTACAAAAATCTCTGCATGCTCTCACCCGAACTCTACACATGACTGTTTACCTAATACTAATATTTTTTCTTCTTGTTCGTTTAATTTTTGCTGTTTTTCTTTTCACACGCATTTTACGCAGGTTCTCATTTTTATTGTCTCCTTATTATATCACAGTTTTTTGCTCATTTCTAAATTTGTAGTTTTTTTACGTTACCATTTTGCACACATTCTAAACCCATAAGTATCAGCTTGATATTTGTCTCCATTTTCATCCACTCTCCCTACTTCTCATGTACATTGTCCGAATATACCTGATCTTGACAGTTGGGGTAGCACATCTCTGTACTTGGAGTGGAAGGAATGTAGGACATCTCCTGGCATAGACCTAGTGAGAGAAGAGCATCTTGTTTTGGGTGGGGTGAAATATGGGGAAGAAGGAGGGAGAGACCACAGAGTAGAAACCTTAACAAAAACCACATGCGACTGGGACATGGTATTCATGCAGAGGAAGAGAGGTGTATCCTTGTCTGATAGTAGTATAGGAGGAGGACACTTTGCTGCTAGTGTCTGTGCAACTGGAGCTATAGGTTTCCTGACACTGTACCTCTCCCTCCGTCGTCCCTTCTCACAATAACAATCTTGGCACTACAGAGAGTGGTCCTGTGCATACCACCACTGAAGCTCTGCTCTGTGCCTGACACTGTGCAATGTCTTCAGCATCTGTGCATTGTATCGCAAAGTTAATAAAAAACTATGATCTCCTCTTTCTGGGGAGAATGTGAAACTCTGCTTTTCTGACTGGCCTACTGCGCAAAGGTTGGTGCTCAGAGGTCTCCCTAGCAGATTACTCGAAGCTAGCTCTAGCACTCGTCTCTCTAATGTCACGGAGAGTGATTTTCTGCCGCGCTGGTTAAGCAATATTGAGCTTTCTACTGCTATGAGAAACATTGTCTAGTCCCCCAGTTCTGAGCAGTTCTTTGAAGTCATTTACCCCATTCTTCATAGTCAAGAGCTCTATTGGCCAAGGTGAGTGAGAAGAGTAAGACTTTAAGACAAATTGTTGCATTCATTAAACCTACTTAGTTTTCCATACTAAACTAGGGGTTTGCTTGGCTCTTGTCCATGATAGAAACGTGTTACTGGCACTGGAAAAGTTTAGCATGTGTAGGGCCATCAGTGATTCCTGCCTATGCCCAATATCATTTAGGACATACTCTCAAAAGTGCATAGAGTCTGGGCTGTATGTATTTGAAGCCTGCTATGATATGATGCCAACTTCTTAAACACGCTGCTGGTTGCAGCTGCTACAGTCCTCTTGTTGGCTCTTATTTGACTTACCTGGTATTTAGCTAGCTTAGTTGGAAGTTACCCGGTCGGTTAATCGCTTGAATCCACATAGAGGAGCAGCCCTGAGGAAAAGAAGGATTGCCTAGCTCACGTTGTTTAGGTGTCTTTGAAATTGTAATTTTGTATATCCACTGCTAGCATAAGGAGATCCTTAAATCTTTTCTTTCCTTCTCTTTTTCACTGCTGATCTGTGGCTGAATCATTAATATTGGATTATAACCTATATTAGAACATTGGAATGAGGAGGACTCCATTGAATACGATGGAGTGCTTGGGCTTCTACGGGCTGATAGAAGCCCGCAGAGCAACATTCCAATGTTTTTGTTCACCGCTCCTCCTGTGAACAAAGGCCTCTCTGAGCCCGAGGGCATTTAAACCCCTTTGGGCTCCGAGAGGCCTTTGGGGCATATGTATCGAAAAAGCAGTTTGTGAATCTCAATTTGCGATATTTAGCAAATCGCAATTTGAGAATCGCAAACCGGGATGTAAATAAATAATTGCAAAATTTTAGCGATTCCTTAAAATTTGCAGAATACGTTTGCGAATTCCATAATAGTGATTATTTATTTGCAAATAAGAAATCACATTTTTAGAGAATCTGCAATTCAGGTGCAGCATGATGACATCCCAACCAGGAAGTGTGACTGCCCATGCTGTTCCTGATTGCCTGAGGCTGTGTGAGAGGCTGGGAGGAGAATGACGATTCTCCAGTTATTATTCAGAGAATATCTTGATTTCATTAAAGACAGACAGAGGCTAATATTATGCAAATACTTTTATTTGCTGCTCAAACATGCAGCCCTTTAAAGAATGTTAATACATCATAAAACAAAGAACATTCATAACATCATAAGATGACAGTGCACATTCCAATCTTCCTCTTAGGCTGCGATGACACCAACGAATGGAAACAGGGTGGCATTTCAATTGCTCCTAAGCATTGTTATCTGAGGATCAAAGGGAAAAAAACACTGTATAGTAAAAAATATAGAGAGTCTATGAAAAAATAAACATATCAGAAAAGAACAAACTCAGAGATATAACATTTACATAAGGTAATAAAATAGTACCAAGCCCATGCTCCTCAGGGAGAGGAGAGTGGGATAATGTTAGCCTCCGTCTGTCTTTAATGAAATCAAGATTCTCTCTGCATAATAATTGGAGAATCAACATTTCATTACAAGACTGGAGGCTACCATTATGCATATTTAAATTCATGTAAGGCCACACTGCTAACATGATCTATAGGTCTCAAATAGAACTTTGAGAAGGTACTTGTATTAGACCAATGACAGGGATTCTTCCACCCAAAATACTTTACTAGCCATTGCACCCCTAGAGGATGAGCCCCAAATCTAGAGAGATCTACTCCAGCTTCATGCATAATCAGACTGACTCATCTGGCTAAGGTGGCTGAAGAAAAAGGTCTAAAAGGACTAAAGTATGAAAGGAGAAGTTGGTCAGTGTTTACGGGTCTGAATGTTGATATTTTATTCTCATAACACTTCATATAATTAACGCTTAATTTTTCACACTCATGAAAAAAGGGATAGAAAATAGATTCTGACATGGTTTTTGTTCTTTTCCAAATATCGAAGTGGACACCTTCAGAGGAATAGAATCTATTGGAAAGTTCTAAGGCTTTTATGTCTGAGACCCTTCTAAAGGAGATCAGACACAAAAGTGTTGCTAATTTCATGGAGATTTGTTTAAGAGATTGAAAAGTAAGTTAACATCCCATAGGGATTCATAACGAGCTTCAGGAGGTCTCCTTAGTATACCTCGTTCCATAACTCTTTTGATTAACGGATTGCTACCAATAGCAAGATTATTAATCAAGGCATGACCCGAAGATATTGCTGATCTGTAACAATTGATAGTTCTATAAGAGAGACCTGACTCCAAGAGATGAGCTAGATAATTGGCTATGTGTTGTAGAGAACTTTGAACGGGATCTAGATCCCTTTCCATGCACCAAGACCATTTTCTCCAAACACCTCTATATCGTTTTCTAGTTCCTGGTGCCCATGAATCTTCCAAAAGGCTTTTAGCCTCTCCCGAAAGGTCAGAATATCTGTCAGAACCCCTGGAATCTTCCACACAACAAGGTTCAACCTCCCTTCTAAAACCAGAGGATGTTCCTGTCCATCCAGACCTTGGAGTAGACCTAAAGATGATGGAAATAGATGTGGAAAAACCACCACCAGTTCCATTACCCCGGGGAACCAAACTTGGGATCTCCAAAAGGGGGTTACAAGAATAATGGAGCATGACTCCAGTCTCACTTTCCACAAAAGTCTCTGAATCATTGAGAAGGGTGGAAAGGCGTAACCCTTGATTCTCTCCCAAGGTTGGAGAAAGACATCTACCCCTGATACATTGGGATCTGGTCTCCAGCTGAAATACTTCTGGACTTGGTAAATTAATCTGCTGGGGAACAGGACTACCTGAAGTGGACCCCATAACTTCTGGATTAGAGCAAAGGTCTCTGGATTCAGTTTCCAATCGCTGGAATTGTGGAGGAAACGAGAATTCCAGTCTGCCCTCAAATTCTGAATTCCCGGGATAAATTCTGCTCTGAGAGTAATCTTTTGATCCCACGAAAAATACCATATCTGTTTGGCAATATCTGAAAGAGTCTTGGATTACGCACCCCCCAGATGGTTTATATATGAGACAGCAGAGAAGTTGTCTAAGCGGATCAAGGTATTGGAGTTCTTTAGAAGCTTTTTGAAGCTCATAAGGGCATTCAGAGCTGTTAACATCTCTAGCCAGTTTATGTGTAGGGATTGTTCCTCTAAGGACCACCTCCACCCGGTTTCTAGATTGTTTAGGTAGGTTCCCGAACCGTGGATGCTCGCTCCTGACACTAGAGTAAAGTCTGGAACATTACCGAAAATAGCCTTCCTGTTCCATCCTTTGAAGGTTTTTTAGCCACCAGAGTAGATCTTCTTGTGTGTCTTCTGAGAGGGGAACTGAGTCCTCGTACCATAAACCCTTCCTCAGACCTAAAGCCTTTAGTCTTTGAAGACCCCTGTAACGAAGAGAGCCGGTAGAAATAGCTTGGATAGAAGATGACAGAAGGCCTAGAACCCTGGCTAGGTCTTTACGACATATTAATTCTTTCAATAGGATAAGAGACAGTTTCTTTATCTTGGTAACTTTTTTGTGAGGCAGAATTAGATTGGAAAGGATAGTATTTACCTGGAATCAGAGGAATTCTAGCTCTTGTGTTGGAACCATGATAGATTTCTCTGTAATTATGATGAATCCCAGATTTTGAATAAGATCTACAGCCATTTGTAAATGTTTCTGAATTTCTATTTTGTCCTGAGACATAAGGAGAATATTGTCTAGATAAATAATTACACTAACTCCGCTCTCTCTGAGGTAACTCGCCACTAGACGAAGGACTTTGGTAAAACACCAAGGGGCTGAGGACAGGCCGAAGGGGAGACACAGGAACTGATAGAGTTCCCTTTCAAGTAAACCGAAGGTACTTTTGGCTGTCCTCATCCATGGATATTGTAAAATAGGCATCTTAGAGATCCAATTTTACCAACCAGTCCCTGGCCTATAAAATGTCTCTCAAAAGATGGATCCCCTCCATCTTGAAATGTTTAAATTAGGAATTTGTTTAGATATTTTAGGTTTATGACGGGACGCCAGCTTTTGTCCTTCTTTTTGACAAGGAAAATAGTATTTATAAAACCCTTTGAAATCTCGGATAAAGGAATCTTTATGAGGGCTTCCTTGTCTAATATCTGGGAAATCTCTAGTTCTATTAGTTTGGAATTCTCCGAGTCTAAAGTCATCTCCCTTGGAATCTGTTTTTGAAAAGGTTGTTCCCAAACTTCTATTTTGAAGCCAACTATAGTTTCTAGAACCAAAGGATCTTATGTAATCGTTGACCAATTGTGTGCAAAGTGTTTAAACCTTCCTCCCACCTTTGAAAGGGAAGAAGAAGTTGGGCTTACCTTGGTTACTTTGATTTGAAGATCTGGATTTCCCTCCACGGGATCTTGAACTCCTCCCTCTCTGAGGGTAGAAATTTGAGCTTGATAGAAAGCCTTTGTTGAAGTTAGAGGAACCTCTCTGGTCTTGGGGGTAGCCGCGACCTGGGATTGAGCCGCCCAGCCGCCGGGACATTTTCGGGCGGTGAGTGCCTCCGCAGCGGGAGAGGTCGGATAAGAGGGCATTTGGACTGATTTGTACAGCGGCTGCCTCCCCTGCACAGAGCTGAGGCTGGGGTTCGGCGGCACTGCCGGGCCGCAGGGGGAGGGGCTGCGAGAGCCGCCATTTGCTTGTTCCTTCCTCCCTTCCACGCAGAGCGGGGCCATCTTTCTCTCTTTCTCCCCCCCCCCCCCCTTCCCCCCGGGGGCATCTTCATCGGCGGCCGCCTGAACTTTGGCTCACACGTGAGTGCCGTGAACTGCCCGGGCTCCTTTGGTGACATTGGTGGCTGGGGGATTGAGCGCTGCCCCGCAGCTAAGTAGTGTGGCCTGCGACACGATCGGAGGGGGAGATGCAGTGGTCGGACCGGGCCCCGCAGGTGGGGTGGAACATTGAAGGGCCAGAGCTGTGACCTGCGGTCGCATCCCCTTGCCGCCGGGACACATATTGGTGGTGAGCAACTTAGCGGAAGGGGAGGCTGGAGAAGCAGGTGCTTGGATGGCTTGCCGAGGTGCACACCCACTCATACCCAAAGCTGCAGCGGGGGATCGGCGGCACTACCGGGCCGCGTGGGGATGGGTTAATCGATTTGACATTTGCTCTCCCTGCTCTACTTTAAAGTAACTCCCCTTTCCCCCTCCCCCCGGGGACACACACAGTGGCGGCTGATCGGCCCGCGTGGGGGTTGCGGCTGTCCACAGCAGAGATACCCTGACTGGAGAGTGCTTGGACCCCTGCCTGTTGTTTCAAGGTGTGATTGGACTGGTGGCCAGTAGGACTGCGGGTGCAACGCGAGGGGCCCCTTGCGGACTTGGGCTCTAGAGGTGGCTTGCTGGCCTTGGATCAGGGGTGACTTCCCATAGGCGCTGGTTTGGGGCTCAGGTAGGATTGTGTGGGCCGGACCCGAGGGGATCGCTGCTTCTGCGTCTTGCCCGGCTATTCCTAGACCTGTGGAAGGACTCCGGAGGGCAACCATGACAAGGGATAAAGGTGGTAGAGGATCGACTAAGCATGGGCCCATTGATAAATTCACTGGCCCGGGAGCGGTGGCTGGGGCAACAGGGGGCCAGTCGGAGGCCGTGCCGGACAACGCAGCCCTCATGGTGGCTATCACTCAATCCAGAGACATGTTAGATGCCAAGATAGGAGCAGTAGGGTCGGACGTTATGCTGCTGCGGCAGGACTTGCGCAATGCAGTGTCCTGCATTACCGAAGCCGAGACCCGTATCTCGGGAGTGGAAGACGACGTCGCAATCCCGAAGCAGAAGATGGCCACCATGGAGACCGTGCAGAAGAGCCTGGTGCTTCGGGCCGAGGATGCGGAGGGGCGGGCCTGGCACAATAACCTTTGCTTTGTTGGATTTCCAGAGGGTTGTGAAGAGGGCAACATGGAACGCTTTCTCACACAATGGCTGGAAAGCTGGCTTCCTCCTGAGGCCATGTCCCGGTGCTTTGTTGTGGAGCGGGCTCACAGAGCATTCATGCAGAAGCCCCCACCGGGGCCCTCCCGCGGCCAGTTATAGCGAAGCTCCTGAACTATCTTGACCGTGATGCCATTCTAAAGCAGGCTAGAGCCAAAGAACCACTGCTATACAACAATGTGCGCATACTAATCTTCCCTGACTACATACGGCAAGTGCAGCAGCAGCGGCAGTCGTTCATGGCCGCGAAGGCCCGACTGCGAGACATACGCCCTCCTGTTTCCGGCTCACCTGCGAGTGGTATACCGCTCTCGCACGGACTTCTTTGACACCCCGGAGGAGGTCCTCAAATGGACGGATGAGACCGTGAGAGTGAGGGCGCACACGCCGCCTGTGATGGAGTCGGACTCCTCAGTGAGCAAGGCGGCCCGGAGGGGTTCTCGGGGACAGCAACAGAGGGGCAATAGACGATCATGATCCCGGCGGCGCTCCCTGTTTTGCGGGGCCTCCTCTGGGGGGGCCCTACTTCTGGGAAACTGACACTGGAACCTTAATGTTTGCAATTCATGTGGCGCTGGGGAGTTATTGGTCTAGTACATGCTTTGATGATTATGCTTAGGGGAACCACAACATGGGCTGGTTCTCCGCCAGACTTGAACTGGCTGGGTCACGCCCGGTAGACATGGGCTGTAAGTTGGGGATCCATTGGTGGAGGCAGTCCTTGTCCCCCTGTTGGGGATTGAGAACTAGCCCTACTGCGACAGATACTTCAGCGTTCTTGAGGTATGGGGTGGGGGCTTTGTTGGGGGGTTTGTATAAGGTTGCGAGTCGCACTTCCGCTAGGGGTCCGAGGATCTACACTCACACACAGCCACGACATATGGTCTGTTATACTAGACGATCCACCCCCGTATGGCTAGCGTGCCCAATAGAGGTCAGGTAAGCCCAGGTACTCTCCGCATCATAAGCTGGAATGTGCGCGGGGCGCTAGACAAAATCAAACGCGGGGCTATACTTCACCAGGCTAAGAGGGCTGGGGTGGATGTCCTTATGCTGCAGGAGACTCACCTCATGGGCACGAAGGCCCTATGCTTGCAGCGGTATGGGTTTCAGCAGGTTTTCCATGCCGGATTTACGAGGGGCTACAAGGGAATAGCGATTCTGGTGCACCGCAGAATCCCCTACACCCATGCACAACAGTGGGCCGACACACAGGGGCGATACGTGTTTATCCGGGGCAAGATTGGGGAGGATCCTTTGGTATTAGTCTGCGTATATGCCCCCACCTCCCTTACAATGGACACTCGTGGAGAGGTTACATACCCTATGGGCCGATATACCTGATGTGTTGTCCGTGGTGGGCGGGGACTGGAATGACGTTATGGACTTGGTTAGGGATAGAAGCAGGTCTGGGAGTGGCCCCAGGAGTGGACATCCCACGAAATTCTACTTTCTAGTCGCAGGCCTTGACTGGGTGGATGTATGGCAGTGCATGCACAGTGATAGCCGGAAGTATACATACCTCTCGGCGGTCCATGGGTCCTTCTCCAGGCTGGATTATCTCTTTGTTCCCCGGGCAGCTGTTAGTAGGGTGGCATCGGCAGAGATCCTGCCCCACGGCCTTTCGGATCACTCCCCGGTATCCCTTGAGCTCCATATGGGCAGGGGGCAACAATCATTTTGGTGGCGCCTCTCAGTGTGGCACTTACAGAATGATGACTATGGGACGCATATGAGTGATGCTATTGCCCAATATCTCACCTTGAACGAGGGTTCTGTATCTAGAGCCGAGACACTCTTGGAGGCACTGATGCCTACCTTGAGGGGGTGGACATATCATGGTGTGCAGCAGCCCGCAGGAAGCGCAAGGAGGAATTGACTCAGGCGGAGGTGGATATAGAGGGACTGGAGCGTCGCAGTCGAGAGGCGGGGGGTCAGTATGTGAGACAACTGCTCCTAGTTCAACTATCCTGCGCTGCTCTCCTGATGGATGAGGCTCGCCAAGTCTGGCTGGCGACATGTAGCAGGATATGCCAGTGGGGGGGAAAAGTCCGGCAAGATGCTCCATAGACTTTGTCAGGGCACTCTCCAATCCCAGGCTCTCCCGGGTCTTTTGGACCTAAAGGGTACACAGATTACAGATCCAATTGCTATAGCGGAGAGCTTCGCTACGTACTTCGCGGATCTTTATGCCCCCCTACGAATGCTTATCGGCGTCCACTGTGGATAAATTCATAGCTGATCTGCCGCCCAAAACCTTTTCGGATGAAGTGCAGGACCAACTGGAGGCACCTCTGACGGTCGAGGAGTTGGGTATGGCCCTGGGTGAGCTTAACTCTGGGAAGGCGCCGGGACCCAACGGGTTTCCGAGCGAATTTTTTCAGCGCTATAATCTACAGCTGGCCCCATATTATTGGGAGGTTCTGGAGGAGGCCTGGGAAAAGGGCCTGCTCCCCCCGGACTGGAGACATGCGGAGGTGGTGGTGTTTCATAAACCCGGACGGCCCCCGGAACAACATGCCTCCTATCGCCCCATCTCTTTTAAACGTGGAGGCCAAAATTCTGGCCAAAGCATTGGCCATCCGCCTCTTGCCACACATCTCGGCACTTATACACCCCGACCAGGCTGGCTTTATGCCCCAAAGGGCGACCAGGCATGACATATGGCGGGCTCGGGTGGCGGTAGTGGCCATCCAGCAGACCGGGGAATCAGCGGCGCTCCTCTTAGCAGATATGGACAGGGCGTTCGATTCCCTGAGTTGGGTATATCTCTTTGCATTGTTGCACAGACTCAATCTTGGCCCACGCTTCCTTTCATATCTGCGACTCCTGTACACGGACCTGTCGGCATCGGTGCGAGTGGCGGTCTCTTCTCCCTTCCCTATTAGTCGGGGCACACGGCAGGGGTGCCCCCTGTCTCCGTATTTATTCGTCCTGGCCATGGAACCGTTGGCGACGTGGGTGCACATTGATGCACATATCCGGGGATTTGAGTGAGCTCCGTGCCTGTCTGACAGGATAGCACTGTACGCGGACGATGTCCTCTTCTTCCTCACAGCGGTGGACAAGACGGGGCTGCGACTTCTGCGGATCATGCAGATATTTGGGGAATCATCGGGTCTCTATATGAATCCCCGCAAATCCATGCTCTGGGCCATGGGGGATCGGACGAGGATTGGCACATGGGCATCCACGGTCCAGTTGACAGTGGGGGCCTGAAATACTTGGGGGAGAGGGGGGGTGTTTCTATCGGACGTACCGGCAATTTCCTGGGAGCGGAACCTGGTCCCAGTATGGGAGCGTGTCCGGGCAGATATTAAATCCTGGTCGCGCATGCCTTTGACATTGTATGGCAGATCAGCAATATTCAAGATGGTGGCGCTTCCTCGACTGCTCTATCAGCTCCAGAATCACCCGTACCCGATCCAGCCCAGATGGTTCCGGCTGGTGAATTCTGTACTTGGGCAATTTCTGTGGGAGGGGGGAAAGGTGCGTGTAGCCTTGCGAACTTGCTTTCTATCCACCTACTGTGGAGGACTTGCGTCCTCGGATACACATTGCCGTCTGTCACACGGGTGGTATTTATGATTTGGAGGCAGGCGCTACGATGCATGGGGTGGTGGAATACCCTGACTCGGGAGACTCCTCTTTGGAACAATGGATGCTTGCCCCAATTGGCGGCCCTGCGGGGCTTCCGGGGATGGGACGATATCGGTGTGTCGACTCTGGGAGATGTTATGAGGGGCACAACAGTCAAGTCTTTCCAAGATCTGCAGAGGGAATTTTGCATGCCACAGACACAATTATATTGATATTTACAATTTCACCATGCCCTATCCCCTAGCCTGGAAGGGCTGGAGTCTCTACCGGACTTTAGTCCGCTGGAAGCAAAAGTGTTTATGGGTGACCTAGAGACAAAGAAGATCTCGCGGATCTACCAAGCCCTCGTTACACATCGCTCCTCCACGCTTCAGAACCTTCGGGGTGACTGGGAGGAGGATGTGGGTGAGCTGGAAGAGGAGGACTGGAGAGAGGCCCTGGCAGCCCCGCGGGGAGCGGCCATAGCGACGCGCCTTCGCCTTGTCCAATTGAAGTATCTGCACAGGGTCTACTTTACCCGATCTCGACTGTGGCGAGCGGGTTCCCCGGAGTGTCTTCGGTGTGGTCGGTAGGAGGGCACGTTCCTGCACACTCAGTGCCTTTCCCTTGATCGATTTTGGAGAGGGGTATTTTCCTGACTCTCTCAGGTTTTGGGGGGGGCTCCCACGTACACCGCAACTAGCCCTGCTACACGTGATGGAGGGAATAGAGGGTAACATATATAAGCGACATCTCATGCAGCTGGGCCTCACTTTAGCGAAGCGAGATATTGCGAGGGAGTGGAAGGCGCCACGGCCCCGTCAGTGGCTCCATGGAAGAATGGCGTAGACATTTGTATAGAGCTAGAACAGCCTATTTTTTTTGCCAGGGGATGCCCACGCAAACATTACAAAATATGGAAGAGATGGGCGGATTACCGGGGTCTGTGGCTGGAGCCCCCAGCAGATGTAGAGGCGCCAGCATTGGGATAACTTCATGTATCGGTGGAGGTGTTTGGGTGGGGAGGGGGTTCGGAGGGGTGTGTGCTCTCTTGCTGGAACTGTGTATTTTTGTATGAAGGCTGTGGACAGCACTATGCGGACACTCTGCGACTTCGGGGGGGGGAGGGAGGGAGGGAGAGAGTTGGGGGGCGGGGGAGGTTTCTGTATTCTTTGATATGCTTTTGTTATGCCATCTACGAAAGTCGATTGCCTTCTTGGTCCTATCTGGCTTGATTCTGCAGATGCCTCTGGTGTGCAGAGCCCTGCGATAATTGTGCAAGTTGACAAATAAAATATGTTTAAAAAAAAAAAAAAATACTACAGAATAAAGCAGTATTATAAAAATAGTACAATAAGCTAGCGATGGTTGCCACAAATGTAAGAGATACTTAGCTGTGTCAGGAGCAGCGAACAAAAGAGGAAGATTGGAGTGTGCACTGTCTTCTTATGATGTTATGAATGTTCTTTGTTTTATGATGTATTAGCATTTTTTAAAGGGCTGCATGTTTGGGCAGCAAATAAAAGTATTTGTATAATGGTAGCCTCCGGTCTTGTAATGAAATCAAACCACTTTGGAACACCACCAAAACCAAATGGATCCACAGGAGAAGGATAAGGAGGAGGCTGGGAGGAAAAGGAAGCACACATTCAGTGAGAGGGAGCAGGAGGTTCTCATTGAAGAGATGGTTCATAGCCACGAGTTGCTGTTTGGGGAAAAATCCCTTCATATCCCAGAATCACAGAAAAGAAAAAGATGGCTGGACATACAGGCTAAGGTGAATGCCATCGGTGTAACCCAGTGCTCCATTGCTGACCTACGCAAGCGCTGGTATGACATTCGCTCCCGGTCCAAGAACAAGGTGGCAACCAGACTTGCGGAGGCGAAGAAGACTGGCGGGGGTACATCCACTGAGACCGAATACACGCCCCTTGAGGAGTTGGTGGAGTCCACCCTACAGCCTGAAAGTATCAGTGGTGTGGCTGACATTGACAGCTCGGACACTCCCAACACCAGACAAGGTAAGATGCATGCTAACTCAGCCCTCACACATTACCAACTTAATCACACACTCAGAAATGCCCCAACTACAAAGTAACAATGCAACTCCATTCCACATTTTCCAGCACACCCAGTAATGCATCATGGGAGATGTAGTCACACACATAATACAGTAGAGCAATGAGACACAGCAATGTATAAGCAGTTGAAGCGAATTCATAAAGGAAAAGATGCTAGACCGTACTTAGCTAACCTAAATTCAGAAAATGTTATTCAGTGAACAATGTGAAGCTGAACACAAAATAAAAGGTGCTTTCTCATTTACAGTTGAACCTGAAACACCGGCTGACAATACTGAAGCTGAGGAGGCAGCACACACAGAGGACCAGGCAGGGCAACAGGACACCGAGCAGACACTGCCAACACCTGTCCCACGGAGACACCGTCCGATTGTGCCTCCACTCCCACTGTTGGAGGGAGAACCAGAGTCCATAGGTGATGAGGTCCAGCCAGAGCAGGAACAGCATGCACAACAGCTCCAAGATCAGCCCCCTGTGCCCCGTAGGGAAGAAACTTGCAGGAGACGCAGGCCAAGGGCACACACCAGCGCAGACACTGGAGAGGATCCAACGTTGTTTTCCAGCCTGGAAGGGACCATGGTTAAGGTACAGCGCCTGCAAGCAAGAAGCCTCAAGTCAATACACTGGCAGCTGGTATCTGCGAACCATAACCTGACATGAAGGAGGGCATAAGTGAGCTGAATGTTAAAATAGATGAGGGACATAAGGCCTGTGCGGACAGCATCAGGGAAATGAAGGGAGTAATAAAAGAACTCTGTGCCACCATAAAAGAGACCAGGCATCCAGATGCAGGGAGAAACAACGCCTCTACACACGTCTAGACACTTATAGCAAGGAGGTCAACCGCTTAACAAATGCCACCTCCGTGCTGTCACACCGCACAGTGACCATGGAGGTCGAAATGGCACACTGCAGCCATGATGTGGCCAAAGGGTTGGTGCAGGTGACAAATGCAGTAGACCAGCTGCAGACAGCCACCATAAGTGGCACAGGTCTTCTTCGCTCCCGGGACAATGAGGAGCTCTCAAGTCAAAGCAGCCTCACCCCACCAATTGCCGAACACAGACGGCATTGTGTGAGGCAGTGTACACCATCGGATGCCTCGAGGGAGAGCAGTCAGCATCCTGAGCGTGCAACAGCAGGAAGTGCATGCAAAAAATAAACTGTCACCACAGCAGAATGCCAATTGGTGGAGTAACCCATGGCATATGGGCTTTTGTTTACCCTTCATCCATGCACTGTGGACATGACATGTGCAACAGATTGTGCCACAGATAGTGTGTTTTTAGGCTGTGTGAATGATATTTTCCAGAAGCTAAAGGAAAAATAATTCAGTCATTGTCAAAACATAATTTGCAATGTGTCATCATTACTAACCTAGAAAAAGTTCTGTGTTATCTCATCACGTCTCTGTAGTCCCGCAACTGCCCCTACACCACCTGCTGGTCTGCAACGTGGGCCTGGTACCTCATGCTCATCTGATTCTGTGTCTGTCAGTTCCACTGGTATGCCTTTTCTAGTCGCAATGTTGTGCAGCATGGCACAAGTAGCTACAATCGTGCAGCAGGTCTCATGGCTGTATTGTAGTGCTCCTCCACTTTTATGCAGGCAGCGGAACCTGCTCTTCAGAATACCAAATGTCCGCTCAATTACACAGCGCGTTGACTTGTGCGCGCGATTGTATTTTCTCTCTCTTAGATAAGCCGGATTGAGGTACAGTGTAAGGATGAGTTCGCGGACTGCATATGCACTGTCGCCTGCAGGATGAAAGCAAAAGACACACAATTAATGGACGGAATGCAGAACAAATCAAAACATTCACCCCCAGTCAAGAGATCTGGGTTAAATCCATCATTCTTTTGCTCACTATGCCACCCCAGTTTAGACCTGGCCATATGCAAATCAGTCTTGACCCTGTGCCTAGGTTGCTTATTTCCAGTCCAGGGAGGACCTGGCCTGGTAGTTCGGGCTGGACTGTTCCCATTGGGCACAGGGTCAAGACTGATTTGCATATGGCTGGGTCCAAACTGGAATGGCATGGTGAGCAAAAAAAACGATGGATTTAGGCCCAGATCTCTGTACTGGGGTGAATGTATGACATTATTATGCATTCTGTCCATCAATAGTTCTTTTTGCATTTGTCACCCCGAGTGGGATGGGTATGCTCAGACGTGAGTCCCGTGCTCTCCATGCCACTGGAATCAAGCTATCCTGGCTGAAGAGGGGTGAAACCCCGAAACCGGTCCTAGGATGCTTGTTTCCAGTCCAGGGAGGACCTGACCTGGCAGTTCGGGCTGGACTGTTCCCATTGGGCACAGGGTCAAGACTGATTTGCATATGGCTGGGTCCAAACTGGAATGGCATGGTGAGCAAAAAAACGATGGATTTAGGCCCAGATCTCTGTACTGGGGTGAATGTATGACATTGTTCTGCATTCTGTCCATCAATAGTTCTTTTTGCCTGCAGGATGAAAGACATATGGTTATTCACTTCAGCCCTTAACTGCCAAATTCGCCCCAGTGAGACATCTGTATATCCCACTGTGTCTGAAAATGAAGGAATCATGTGAACTGCCAGGGTATTTTGGCACTATATCAGTTATGATATATTTGGCATTGCAGAAGACCTGTATGTTGAGGGAATGGTATGATTTGCGGATTCTGAATACATACTCATTGTTGGAGGGGGTGAGAGGGCTCCATGGGTACCATCTATGCAACCAATGACATGGGGAAATTGGGCAATCTGGTAGAAGTCCAGTTTGGTTTACTGAAATGACTGTTGTGTGGAGGGAAATGTGATGTGATGATGTAGCCTCTGTACGATTGCATCCAGGAATGCATGGAAGAAGCGTGACAGGCAAGTCTAGGAGACCCCTCCTGCTGACGCCATCACCCCCTGGAAGCTCCCTGATGCCAGTAAGTGCAGTGAACAGAGCACCTGCACATGTGGTGGTATGGTTTGGGTCCTGCGGGTGGGGTGTTCAAGCATAGGTTTTAGCTCTGCAGTCAAGTCCAGTATGGTAGCTGAGTCCAGCCTATACTTCTCATGGATCTCTACCTCTGTCTGCTGGAACAGAGTGATGCGCACTCTGAAGACCCGTTCCTGTCGCCTCCTCTGTGCTGCTGCTTGAATCCGCATCCTCCTGGCTATCACATACAGTGCTGCCCTGTAGCATTGTGGGCCTGTTTAAATAGGTTGCACCTGGTTACCACCTCCTCAGAGTTGGTGGTAAGTATCATGTGCAAGACTGCGAATTTTTGTGAAATCGCTATTTGCAATTTTTTTCATACATTGATTTTGTGAGTTCGCAATTTACGATAATGTTATTTGCGATTATTGCAAATAGCGTGTCGGTATTTGCGAATTCGCAAATCATATTCGCAGATTGTGATCCTCGCAAAATAGGTATTCGCAAATTTTGCGAATATTTATTTTGCACTGCGAAATTCTGTTCTACATAGGAGTCTATTTTGCGATCACAAACACTGTTTTTTTGGCGAATCGCAGAGTTTGCAACCTCAAAACAGCTTGATACATATGCCCCTTTGTTTTTAGTAATTATAATATTCTGCCTTCTATGGGCGGAATGTCCTAATAGCCTTAGAGCCCTACTAACGGGCTCTACTGGCCATTAAAGGTCCACTACGTTGTTAAAGGCCCTCGCCTTCGGCTCCGACCTTTAATACTGGAGCGGGCCTTTAGTGGCCGGTAGAGCCCACTAGGTCGGGCTCCAAGGCTATATTAGAACATTGGAATGTTGAGAGCTCCCTTGAAAACAATGGAGCAGCAGCGGCCTACCTAAACTAGTATAGGCCCGCAGCTCTCAAAATTTCACTGTACTCATAAACAGCCTCTGTCTTTCTCTTTCCCCAGCCGTTCCAAAATAAACGGAGGGGTTAGGGGAAAGCAAAAGGCAGAGGCTACGCTGCAGGGCAAACCACAGTCTTCACCCTCCCTAGATCAGTCACTGGAGCATTGGAGGGACGGAGGGAGGGAGGGAGGGAGGGGGAATGCTGGTCCACCCCCGGTGTCTCCCTGGCTCAGGTGAGCAAAACAAAAGCAGTTTAGCCGAGCTGGGGAGAACCAAGGGCTAACTTCAGCTCTGTTTCACAGCTCATACTGTGAATGTTCAACAGCTAACAGCCGTGGCCCTGCGCATGGCTGGTAGATGTTGAGCAATCACAGCAACAGCTTGAATTAAAGGTGTCAGAGCTTTGGGGATTTCATCTCCCTCAAGCTCCGATGCCTTTGTTTTTTTTAATTAGGACATTCTGCCATCTAAGGCTGAAATGTTTTAATAGCCTTATAGCCCACTGTAGCTCTGCTATTCTTGTCATTAAAGGCCCGCTCCCTTGTTGAACGCCCTCGCGTTTGGCTCAGGCCTTTAACGCTTGAGTGGGTGTTTAATGCCCAATATAACTCTTTATAGTGGGCTACAAGGCTATATTGCGTGGTCCTTGGTTTTATCTATGGTTCCAATCCCAGGGCCCAATCTTAAAACCTGAAACTGTTCACTCCGCTCTTTCTAGTCTACCAGCCAGCTTTACTTGGTGAGTGAATGTGAATTCGAGAAGACCCAGACCCATGGTGCCAGCTCTGGGGTGTGTGGCCCAAAATAATAGTGAATCAAGCTCAAAAAGCGACACCACCAAATATACAACCGTCTTCTACCGTGGAATGGAAACCCCATAACCCACATTGCATCAGATGCCTCTTCTTAATGTCCGTGCAAGTTTTGGCATAGTTGTTTTCCACAATTTTGTATGCAGAAATATCTTCCCATTGATTGCAGACTTTCTGTTTTTAACTCCGATCAGGCAATGTTTTTGTAGACTATATTTGGGACGTGATATTAATATCAGGATATTCTGGTGCCACGCCTCTGGCACCACCTTGGGCTGAACTGCAGAGACCATGTACCCAACATGGTATGGTGTTGGATGGGTATTTTGCATCCTTTGCACAACAGTGCGGCCAACCATAACTCTGTTAGGACATCGTTACCTGTACTTCAGAGCAAGGTCTCAGACCACAAACCATAAGGATGGGTAGTCAAGAAGAACAGTGACTAATAGGAAAGGGATTAACCCTGGAGGTCTTGATTAAGAGATTAGGACCATAACCTGCCATTTACTGAACTTTCATCAAATACAGTTTGTGCGCCTTAACTCAAATAAAGAGCTAGGAGGTGGAGAGTAGGAGGCTTGAGTGCGGGGTCCCAGTCGGTCCAGGTTTGTTTATGGAGGAAAGCAGCCTTCATTTCTGTCACACAGTGACATTTGTTGATGGTGAAGTGGATAGTGCAAAGGACATACGTCTTGGAGGGAGGTGGAGATATCCCGACAGCCTTCCTATCTTTTCAACAGAGAGAATACTTATGGGTTTTGGGTTGCTGCCAACTTTAATTTAATAAAGTTAATGAGAAGACCTCTTTCAACTCAGACACCTCAGTGAGCATGTTCAAGTCCGCTAGTTCCAGTTTTTGTTGTTCTAGTACTCAGTCCCTTGCCCATGGGGTGACAACTTGTTGTCCATTAAACTGCAAGTATGAAACCTTTCTCCTCATCTGTTGTTGAATGCTTCCATTGTATGCTTTATACTGTGAAAGCTTTGCTTCTTGCTTTTCCACTTGTAAGTGAGAACCTTAAAGTCTTCCTTTGGAAGTCCCCCTCTCGTTATGAAGACAGGATGGCTACTGTGCACACAGCATGGTGTGCTCCACCTGCCCTACAAGGGAAGAATGAAGGAGCGCATGCGCCAGGATGGTTCTTTCCACACTGGAACAAGATGATTTTCGTAGAACGTGCTGGCATGGAATAGTTGGTTGCGGAGGGCTCAGGCCTTTACTCATGCCCTTTGTGTGCTGTGATGATTGGTGTTTGCCTCCCAGTTCTCCCCCCCCCTCCCCACTTCTAACCAGGCTTCCAGTTGTCATTAGTCTAACAGGTGCGCCTCTGCTAATGTGGCATGCATCATTATTTGGTCCAACATTTAGCACTGGGAAACACCCTATTAAGGCACATGTCAACGTGCTCATCCCTACACTTATGTTTACCTTGTAATTAAAAGAACAACTAATGAGCTAACTACTACTAAAACAAGCCTTGGCAAAGCCAGTAGGTCTCAGCAGTCCAAGAGCTATTGGTGTTGCCAATGTCTTTTAGCCATGTGTTATCAAGTGGAGTGGATGTATATGGTGTGGAGTTGAAATCTGTGTAGAGTAAATATGTGGCATAGTGCAGAATGGAATTAGGTGGAGTGTAATTATGTTGCAGGGTGTGGTTTACATGGAGTGGCATTGTGTGGTGTGGAGTGGAAATATGTAGCATGATGTTGAATTATATTGTGTGGATTGCAATTATGTGGTGTGAAGTAGAATTGTGTGGGTTGGAGTGGAATTTGTGTAGGATTATGTGCATGGAATTGCGTGGTGTTGAGCGAGTTGTGTACTGATATTATATGGCACGGTGTTCAGTGGAATTATGCGGATAGTAACTATGTGGTATTGAGCAAAGTGGAATTATGTAGAGTGGGATTGTGTTTTGTGGAGTGGCATGTTCAAAGATATGTCATGATGTCGAATTCTGTGGTGTGGATTGGATGAATAGGGTTTGTAGATAAATTATGTGCTGTATAGTGTAATTATGTGGTTTGATGTGTAATTAAGTTTTGGAATGGAACTGTGTGGATTTGAATTCTGTGGCATGGAATTGTGTGGCGTTGAGTGAAATTATTTTGAAAGGAGTTATTTGACATGGTATGGAATGAATTTATGTGGAGTGTTGCTATGTGGCTTGGAATCAGATTTATTTGGTGTGTAGTTGAATTATGTGGAGCCGAATTATGTGTTGGTGAGTGGTATTATGAGGTGCTTAACTATGTTGTTTGCTGTAGAATTGTGTGGCGTTGAATTGTGTTGTGTGGAATGGTCTAGCGTTGTGTGGAATTATGTGGCATGATGTGGAGTGGAATTTTGTAGCGTGGAATTATGTGACATTGCGCGCAGTTTAATTGTGTAGAGTGTGATTGTGTTTTGGAGCAGAATGGATATATGTGAATTGTAATTATGTGGCTTGAACTGTAATTGTGTAGGTTGTAGTGGAATTATATTGCGTGGAGTGGTGTTATGTGAAGTGGAATTCTGTGGAACTATACGGAGTTGAATTTGTTCAATTGTAATTGTGTGGCATTGAGTGGAATTATTAGGAGTAGAATTGTGGAAAGTAGAATTGTGTGGCGTAAAATTATGAGATGTTGAAATGTGGTGTTTAGTGCAATTATGTGGTGTAGATTTGTGTGTTGTGGAATTGCACAGCACTTAATTGTGTGGCTTGGTGTTGAATTATGTGGAGCTGAATGCTTGCTGTCTTCACGGGCCAACTTCGTGCGGGTCATAGGCTGCATCGGTTTGCTACATTGTCCAGTGATTTGTGCGGGGCTTAGATTGCTGTTGACTTAGATTGCAGGCAGCATGTCTGCTGCAGTGCTGAGGGAGCAGCTTTCATGGGAGGTGAGATGACGTTGTTCTCTTTTCTGTCCTCTCACACTTGTGAATGCCCTTCAGTAGCTGTTTATTGCCTCCCCTGCAAGTACTCTAGTCTTGAGACGACTCCTGCTTTGGGCGTTGCTTTTATCACCGCTTTGAAGTTTCACTGTAAGCTCTGCAGGGGAGGATTGCATGGTGATTAAAGGCAGCTCGCTGAGTCCTCAGTATTTAACCAGCAAACCTGATTGCAGCTTTTATTTTCTTGTGAAGCTCGTCTCTAAAAGCTTATTAGCTCTACCAGTGCGTTTCTCGCTAGATACATGCTCTCTCGAATGATGTTTGAGAGCCAGTGGCGTTTCTGCAAATTTTGTCTCTGGCAGCATGTTTATTTTAAACGTGGATCGGCATGATAGGCTGAAATAAAGTTATTCTATTTCTCCTCTTGACCATGGCAGCAGCAACTTGCCTGCAGTGATGTTTTGTTGGATGCCCTTTAAATTATGAGCATCTGCAGGGGTAGCTATTAAAACAAGAAACAAAATAGTTTGTTTGTAGAGGTTTTTGGTTTCCTGTCCAGGAACTGCATGAGGCGGGTGGGGGGAATAAAGAAACACGAGCAATGGGCGGGTGAGGAGGGGATAAAGAAAGACGCACATTACAGCACCATCTGCTGAGGGAAAGAAGCAACAGGCAAGGAGACGGAGCGAGTGAAAATATGAGCACTCGTCTGGAGTACTCAAAGGAAAAAGTAACTCCTAAAACGGGAGCAGTGGATGGATACACGTATTTCGCCCATGCTGCAGGGGAGGGCCAAACACAAAAAGAAGCATGACGTATGCATGCTATGGACAAACTGAAACGACGGATATGAGATCGACGTTAGAGCACACAAATGGTAAGCCTATGGGCTAGCTTTAGCCCACTGATTGTCGACAACATGTCTTGAAGAGTCAGCACATGCGCTGTCCAGCGAGACCTAAAGAAAGAGGAGGTGAACCACAATACATTTCTATTCCTTCCTCTTCTCATGGTTAAAAGCAGGACCAGACTGGGATCCCAAAGTGGCCCTGGCAATTTTATTGGACCAGCCCTTGTCGGGGGGGATAGGTGGAGGGGGTTTGAACAACTCTGTTCAAAATGAAGAGTATTGGATAGTGTGAAAGCAGCCGAAGATCCGCCTTCCAAACTTCATACCAAAACCACATAATTACACGTTCTCACTTCCCCATCTTTAGTCATTGATAGACATGCCTGTAGTCAGAAGTGGGCTGCATCCCCTAAATAACATCATGACGGAGCCACAATAACTAGGTCTGGCAAACATGATATGTCATGGGCATGTGACCTGCTTCATATCAAATATATATATATATCAAACCTGTGATACTGGCAGCCATCTATAAATACGTTCTAAGTATTATATTGCGGTAACACTGTGCTAGAGATACTACTTGTTCATTCATGTGTGCGCCTGCCTAGCGACACATCTTTCGAATTAAAAGCACACTTTCAACCTATGTTCTGCAATGAAACTATTGTTAGCTAATACCTAGGAGTACCCCAGTGACTTGCGCAGATTTACAGCTAATCATCTATTGGTGAAGGAACACTATGAAAGACCATGGAGCCTTTGGATTCTTTACTTTATGACAAAAGTAACCGCGCTGAGTGACATTGGGCTGAGAGACTGCAGTGTGAGTGCCACGCATGTTACTGTTATGTATCCTCCTCTGGAGTCTGGAAAGAGAAAGGGAAGCAACCTTGTAAAACTTCTCTCAAGGTGGTTGCTCTTCCTATTGTTGGTTAATTTTTTAAGCCCCACAAATCAAATGGCTCTCGTTGGGAAAAGGAAAGCGGTCTTTCGACCCTCCTTCTGAGTTCTATTTCTGTCGGTTAGGGTGTTAAGAGTAAGACAAACCTGTCAAGGGAAGCTCTCATCCTCGGATGATAATGAAGAGTCCTGCCCTGTACCCTGAAATCAGTACACGTACAAGAAAGTATTGATATTTTATAAACAATAATTATTAATTATTTACGATTCTCTTTAAAATAATGTTAGTAAGAATTATTCCCATAATTACTATTAATTCGGCAAACAAAATGACACATCCCTAAACCATTAGTTTAACTTTACATGTGTTACAATTAGCTGATTTACTGCTTTGGTATTTTAGAATATGTCATGGCAAATATGTAGAGCCCCCAGAATATCTTTAGGCTATTACGCCTGGAGTTGTAGTGTCACGTGGCTAGGTTAGGCCTGGGAAGAAGCACTGCCATTTTTCATGTGCACGTTTCTAAAGTTGCCGTCTTTTTCCACACGCTGACATTTTGTCACACATTTGCTTAAGTGACAGTGTTGGATTAGTTTCTCTGAATCCACATTGCTTACAGATCCACTTCGTAAGCACACTATCACGACACATTGAATATTTGGTACAAGGCCTGAACGTGAATTATGCAAATGTTGTTGTTTATTATTCGTCCATAAGGCGACTGCGCCATCACAGAGACCATAAACAATGTCAGCTAGGCTGAAGCCGCGACACGAAAGCATGAATGCTGTTCTAAATACACACGCATTTCCGTACTCTAATTAGAGGAGCACTCTGCTATCGTTGCTAGGTCATTGCTGTCATTTGCGTTTCAGCACAGCTGATTCCTGTTTTGCCTCCGCAAGGAGTAATGTCCAACCTGTGGCCAAGATGGGGACCTACATACCTTGCCTTCAGGTAATGGGGATTTAGATCATCCAGCAGGGGAGTCTTGGCAGAGCACCCACCCTAAACAACTAGGTTAGGGAACACATAGTAGGAATACATTATATGCAGTACTTATATGCCAGCATATGTACACTGTTTTAGCACAGCAATTGAATCATTCATTCTTTTCACTGTCTTTACATTGCTAATCACTTGTGGCTGCTTCTGTTTATTAATCATTGCAGCCAGTGCTTAATTTGTCAAAAAAAAATAAGTGCCAGGGCTCTAGTCAGCAGGCCGCTTCTGCTTGCACTGCCCAATTGCTGCTGTCAATACAGTAACAGCATAACTAAGTCACTCTCCTACATGTGTTACAATTCTGATATTTTCAGGACCCCAAAGTTAAAAGGATGGCTTTGGCAGCAGGTATCAGTCATTTTTAATGTATACTGAATTAATAAACAGTTGCTGTGCCCATCTCTTAATTAAAAAAACAGTGCCACCATGTGGCAGACTGTCATAGGTACTGGTGCTGACAATTAAGTGCCGGTTCCAGACACCGTAAATCACCGGCTCAAATTAAGCACTGCAGCGCATATATTCCATACAAGAAATTGAATGGTTCATTAAATATTGAAAACGCCCCTTTTTGTATTTCTTGTATATCTCTGAGTGAGCACGAATGACTGAGCGAAAAGTTTCTAGATATGTTACCATGGTTCCTTGGGGATCAGAGTTGTCGTGTTCTGAGGTTGCCCAAACCATTCATTACCTTCCCAGGTTTAGCGGTATCATCCCAACGCTTATGTTGTCCAACAAACCAAGAGTTCCCACTGAAAAGTGGAGTTTAATTTTCCAGCATCTCTCCTTCAACCAGTCCATCTGCCTTGCACCGTCTCAGTTACGGGTATCTGCTATACATTTTTCGTATATGGCAGCCTAAAAAGGAGTGAGGAGGGGTTTGTGCGTGATTCACTCCTGTAATTTATTCCAAGGCAATAAAAAATGCCTACAGTCGGGTTTTAGGAAGCCCGTGAAAGCTGCTGTGCTTGAATCTCTCCAGTGCATCCGATAGAGAATCATACAAGGTTTTTCACGCTTGTGAAACAGATATGTTCGAGGCATATGAGCTGCAGATCACACACTGAGGATAAGATCGCCATCTGGTGTTGGGCTCGGATGATTGCAGGTTGTTGTTGTCTTCGGAAGAAGCCTTTGGTCACGAGGTTGGTGACTCCTCCCCTGGACAACAGTGCGCATGGGCATCCACTCCATCGTCAGATTGTTTTTTTCCGCCATTGGGTTCGGATGAACTTTTTTCCGCTCCAGCAGAAAACTTCCAGCAATCGATTTTAACTCTTTAATCTTCATTCCATTGACGTCGAAATCAACTCGGACCGGTTCCGGAAGCGGCTGATGGACAGGACACCCTTTAAAAAATGCCCCCAGTGTGGAGCGAAGTTCCCCCACAGTTACCACCACGAGGTTTGTAACCTCTGCCTGTCGCCGGAACACAACGAATCGACCTGCCCAGCTTGTGCCGCTTTCCGTTCGAAGAAGACCCTCCGGGACCGAAGAGCTCGACGCCATATTATGGCCAAACCAGCTCCAGAACCGGAGGACATCTTTGCTCAAGATGTTCCTGAAGATGACACCGAAGATCTCGAGATCGTGTCCGAGGCCGACGATTCCGATGACCTCCTCACTCCAGGGCAGCGTGTGAGTACCACCCCCCCCCTGCCCCTGCCCCATCCAAAAAGACAGTGGTCAAGACTCCGCCAGCTGGGCCCAGTCGCGACCGGAAATCCTCTTCAGAAGCCCCGCACTCGGGCCTGGCTCCGAAGACATCTAAGCCTGTAGGTGGCTCGGGCTCGAGCAAACCTCATGTGATTGTGCCTTTAACACCCTCGGCACCGAAAAAACCACTGTCGGCACCGA
Organism: Triturus cristatus; assembly: GCF_964204655.1. NCBI lineage: Eukaryota > Metazoa > Chordata > Amphibia > Caudata > Salamandridae > Triturus > Triturus cristatus. Next base: position 719,315,428 of record NC_140581.1, read on the forward strand.
AACAGGCTTCAAGACCGAAATCTCCTTCGGCACCGAAACGTTCCTCGGCACCGAAGTCTCCACCGGCGCCGAAACGTTCTTCGACATCGATGCCTAAAAGTCCCTCGGCACCAAAACCATCGGCACCGAAAACTCCATCGGCACCGAAAACTCCATCGGCACCGAAAACTCCATCGGCACCGAAAACTCCATCGGCACCGAAAACTCCATCGGCACCGAAAACTCCATCGGCACCGAAAACTCCATCGGAACCGAAACATCCTTCGGCACCGAAAATTTCATCTGCACCGAAAACTACGTCCACACCGAAAAAAGCTCATAAAGACCCGAAACGGCCGTCGCCGCCACCACCTTCGGAGCCGGATGAACTTTTTCGCCCAGATCCTACTCAAAAGCGGATCTACATCAATCCCGACACTGGACATGTGACTGCCGTCCCTTACAAGAAACAGAAGCTGGACATCACACCTCCTCCAGCTCCCATACGGAAAAAGGACTGTGTCACTTCACCACTTCGTCCTTCCTCTCCTGTATTACCTCCTAACCCGTCCCCCCCTCCTCCTCCTCCTTCTCCTTTACCCTTACCTTTACCATCTCCCTTTCATTCACCTCCTCCACAGGATGATAATGATGACTTAGGGGGAGGGGCGGACCCTGATTTATTTAATGATCCTGTTGATCCACACGACCCTTTTACATTTCCAGGCACAGCACCAGTAGATGACTGGTCTTATCCAATGCCTGACATGCCTGACCCCACTACCTACCCCTCCAAGCCCTCCCCTCCTGATGACCATTTGGGGTTTGGCCAACTAATAAATAGGGCAGCAACATTCCATGGTGTCACTATGCACACAGACCCCCTTGAAGAGGACTTTCTCCTCGATACTTTTGAGCAGTCACAAAAAACTGTTCACATACTGCCCATGATTAAAGGGGTTATAAAGCATGCCACTGAGGTCTTTAAAGACCCTGTTCGAGCGAGGGTTCTCAAACCCCGCATCGAAAAAAAGTACCGACCAGCCCCGCAGGACCCTGCATACATTAAAGCCCAGCTCCCTTTAGACTCCTTGGTCGTATCAAATGCCAGGAAGCGCGTTAACTCACAGACAACTGGAGAAACGCCTCCCCCGGACAAGGAGTCTAAGCTTTTAGAGGCCTCAGGCAAACGAGTCGCCGCACAGGCGGTGAACCACTGGCGTATTGCCAATACCCAGGCCCTGTTAGCCCGGTATGATAGGGCGCATTATGACCAACTTGAGGACCTTCTTCAACATCTGCCTGATCCCTTTAAATCCCAGGCCGCTGACCTCATTCAAGAAGGCAAGTTAATATCTAATGCATCCATTAAATGCGCCTTAGATGCGGCAGACACTGCTTCTCGGGCGGTCAATACTAGCGTCTTACTCAGACGACATGCCTGGCTCCGTATTTCCGGTTTTAAACCGGTGGTTCAAACCGCAATTCTTGCTCAACCTTTCAACCAAGAGCAGTTATTTGGCCCTGCAGTGGACACTGCATTAGAAAAAATGAAAAAGGATAATGAGACTGCCAAGTCTATGGGAGCACTGCAGTCTCCTCAAAACCGGGGTTCCTTTCGTCGCTCCTTTTATAGAGGAGGCTCCAAAAACACGGCAACTGAGACCACGTCCACCTTTAAAAATTCTGGACAAACATCCCCTAACAGAGGATATTTCCGAGGAGGTTATAGGGGAAACAATAACAAAGGTCGAGGGCGGGGCAACAACAACACCCGCACCTCCCCAGCCACCAAACAGTGACTTGCCACCACTCTCCCCAGACCATTCCACTCCGGTCGGGGGGGCGACTCCAACAATTCCTACCTGTCTGGACTTCCATCACCACAGACAGATGGGTAAGACAAATTATCCAGTCTGGCTACTGCCTAGAACTCATACAATCCCCCCCAAACATACCACCCAAACAACGTCCAATGTCCTCACATCATCTCTCTCTCCTCAAACAAAAAGTTCAATCCCTGTTACAAAAACATGCGATAGAACCAGTCCCTCTTCAACATCAGGGAACAGGGGTGTATTCTCTATACTTCCTCATTCCCAAAAAGGACAAAACATTACGGCCCATACTGGATCTCAGACTGCTAAACCAGTATATACATTCAGATCATTTTCATATGACCACCCTCCAACAAGTCCTCCCACTGTTACAACAGGGAGACTTCCTTGCCACATTGGACCTCAAGGACGCGTACTTTCACATCCCTATGCATCCCGCTCACAGAAAATATCTACGATTTGTGGTAGATGGGCAACACTATCAATTTACAGTTCTCCCATTCGGAGTAACAACAGCACCCAGAGTGTTCACCAAGTGCTTAGCAGTCGTGGCCGCGCACCTCAGAAGACAACAGATCCATGTCTTCCCCTATCTGGACGATTGGCTCATAAAAGCCAATACTCGCCAAAAATGCGTTCTCCACACTCATCGCACAATTCAAACTCTCCACAATTTGGGATTCAGTATCAACTACCCCAAATCCCATCTACAACCTTCCCACTTACATCAGTATCTGGGAGCAACCATAGATACATCCAAAGCCATTGCTTATCCCAGCACTGCCAGGATAGCCAGTATACAAAATCTCATCTCTCAATTTCAAACTCATCCATCTCTTCCAGCAAGAGTGTTCATGCAGCTTCTAGGCATGATGGCGTCATGCATCTCCATAGTCCCACACGCACGACTTCAAATGCGCCCCTTACAGGAATGTCTAGCACAACAGTGGAACCAAGCTCACGGACAACTTACCCATCTGGTGTTGGTGGACAGTCGCTCACTTCGCTCACTAAAATGGTGGAACACCATCAACCTGTCCAAAGGGCGGCCGTTCTTAGAGCCTCTTCCACAAGTTGTGCTAACTACCGACGCATCTCTCACAGGGTGGGGAGCCCACCTCCTTCACCATACCACTCAGGGCAGATGGACCAGTCAACAGAAACTGCTCCACATCAACCACCTGGAACTCTTAGCAGTGTTCCTAGCACTGAAATCCTTTCAAGTACACCTAAAGAACAAAACTGTCCTCATACGCACAGACAACATGACGACAATGTATTATATACAGAAACAGGGAGGGACACATTCTCTCCAACTGTCCCAACTGGCACAGCAAATCTGGAGATGGGCAATTCCCCAAAACATCTACCTGTTAGCAGAACATCTCCCAGGGATCCACAATCAAGTGGCCGACCTCCTAAGTCGCCACACGCAGCAGATCCACGAATGGGAATTACACCCCAAGGTTCTACTCCCCTTCTTCCAAAAATGGGGACAACCAGACATAGACCTGTTCGCCACTCCCGAAAACACAAAATGCCCAACCTTCGCCGCCAGGTTTCCACACCCACAGTCGAAGGGCAATGCCCTATGGATGAACTGGTCAGGCAGATTTGCGTACGCTTTTCCGCCTCTCCCACTAGTTCCATTTGTGGTACGCAAACTGAAACAACAATCGCTAACGCTAATACTAGTAGCTCCCACTTGGGCACGTCAACCGTGGTTCACCACACTTCTGGAACTATCTTTAGTTCCACATCAAAGGCTACGCCTCTCCCCGGATCTATTAACCCAGAACCATGGAGAAATCAGACACCCAGATCCTCAAACACTGAACCTAGCGATCTGGCTCCTGAAGTCTTAGAGTTCGGATACCTCAATCTCCCTCCAGACTGTATGAATATCATAAAGGAAGCTAGACGACCTACTACTAGAGCGTGTTATGCCGCAAAATGGAAACGATTTGCCATCTACTGCGCTAATAATCACATACATCCATTGGATGCTTCCATCCAAAACATAATTTGCTATCTACTACACTTGCAAAGATGCAATCTAGCGTATTCCTCTATACGTTTACACCTAGCAGCCTTGGCAGCCTACTTGCAAAATAGGCAACACCTGTCCCTTTTTAAGGTACCAGCCATCAAAGCGTTTATGGAAGGTCTCAAAAGAATTCTTCCCCCAAGATTGCCACCTGCCCCAGTGTGGAATCTCAATGTGGTTCTAACAAGACTTATGGGTCCCCCATTTGAACCTATGCACAAATGTGAATTACAATTCCTAACATGGAAGGTAGCTTTCCTTATCGCAATCACTTCCCTACGCAGAGTAAGTGAAATACAAGCCCTTACACTAGAGGAACCTTTCTTACAACTACACCGTAACAAAGTTGTTCTTAGGACAAACCCTAAATTTCGTCCAAAAGTGATTTCCCCTTTCCACCTTAACCAATCAGTAGAGCTACCAGTCTTTTTCCCAAACCCAGACTCCGTAGCTGAAAGGGCCATACATACCTTAGATGTCAAAAGAGCCTTGCTTTATTACATCGACAGGACAAAACCTTTTCGAAAGACGAAACAACTCTTTGTTGCTTTCGCACCACCACATAAAGGCAATCCAATCTCCAAATCCGGTATAGCCCGGTGGATAGTTAAATGCATCCAAATATGCTACCTAAAGGCTAAACGTACACTTACAGTTCCCCCTAGGGCGCACTCCACGCGTAAAATAGGGGCTTCTATGGCCTTCTTAGGTAACATTCCCTTAGAAGACATTTGCAAGGCAGCCACGTGGTCTACCACGCATACCTTCACTAAACACTACTGTGTTGACGTGCAGGCCAAACAACAGGCCTCAGTGGGCCAGGCTGTCCTAAAAACTTTATTTCAAGCTGCTGCAACAGATACAGGCGACCACCGCTAAGGGGAAGCACTGCTGTATAATCTATCCTCAGTGTGTGATCTGCAGCTCATATGCCTCGAACGGAATATGCTACTTACCAGTATGCATCTGTTCTTGGCATGTAGAGCTGCAGAGTCACACACGCCCGCCCGCCTCCCCGGGACCTCTATCTGTTCCAGCATCCGTCTTACTTAGACATTACACATGGACATCCTTTCTTTCATTCCTATACACTCCATCTTTTCCCATCATGGCGAAAAAACAATCTGACGATGGAGTGGATGCCCATGCGCACTGTTGTCCAGGGGAGGAGTCACCAACCTCGTGACCAAAGGCTTCTTCCGAAGACAACAACAACCTGCAATCATCCGAGCCCAACACCAGATGGCGATCTTATCCTCAGTGTGTGACTCTGCAGCTCTACATGCCAAGAACAGATGCATACTGGTAAGTAGCATATTCCTTTACCACCGTAAAATATAAAACGCTGCAGTCAGTGCAGTAATCCCTTCTCTGGCTTCGTAATCCGAGCAGCATTAAAATGTGGCATTTGAGTACTTTTTTTTTTTTTTTTTTTTTTTGAAACCTTTATTACAGAATGCAAAAGATATACAAAGATGGGCCTACAACCTTCAGGCCGGCCGCTAGCAAACAGTGAGAGCATAAAATACAGTTATTAAACACAAGCGGCAAGTGATAAAGGTCCCAGAAGTCGAGGGAAGCGTTGGCGGCCACACCGTCCGGACCCCCCAACTGGCGGTTCCATTTTTTATAAGAAACTACAAACAAATCCACAAGGCAGCAAAAGTCAAAGCAGCATTATGAGCTCCCCTGGGGAGGACCCTACCGATCCACAGGAATAGGGGGGGTGGACAGGCCGGGACAGAAACAAAGTAGACACAATACCCAGAACCAAGGTGACAAGCAGACTAGGGAGACTGGGCCACTGCCAAGTCAGGCGTCAGCGGCGGGGTACAAATCCCGCCACGATAGGAGTTCCAGGGGCCCCACACTTTCACCCATTTCCCAGGCTTACCTCTTGCCACATACACTACCTTCTCCCGAAACATACACCAATCCATGTTGTCCTTCCACACCGAAACCGTTGGTGACCGCTGGGAGCCCCACAATTGTGCTATGTCACGCTTGGCCACCATATATCCCAGAGTCACCCACCACGTCTGCGGCACCGTATAATCAGTCGGCTCCCACACATTTAGCAGACATCTCCTAGCCTCGGGAAACAGCGCCACATACGTGACCGCTTGCAACACCGCATGTACACCACGCCAGAATCGCGCCACCTCCGGGCATTCCCACAAAATATGGATGAAGGTCCCTAACAAACCACACCCACGCTTACACAGCCCATCCACGGCATATCCCATACGCATCAGACCCGGCCCCGAAACATAGACCCTGTGGAGTATTTTGAGCTGGACGAAGCGAGCGGGCCGGTATGGCCACCTCTTTCGGGGAGGCCACCGCAGACACCCAGTCCTCGTCATCCAGCTCCAATCCATCGGCGACCCATGCCTCACGAAGGCCAGTCAGCAGTCCCGAGCGATTGTTGATGAGCTTTTTATAAATCAATGAGATAGTGCCATCCGGTACATGCCCATCTAGCACTCTATCTTCCAGAGGGGAGCACTCCGGGATGGAGGCAACATCCGGGAATACAGAACACAGCGCGTGACGAACCTGTACATATCGGAAGTACTCCCTGTCCTGCAACTGGAATTCCTTCTGCAGCACATCGAACGTTTTGAATCCCCCCCTCGTCCAGAGATCGCCCACCCTGCTGATGCCTATCATGTCCCACTTCTCAAAGCCTTTCGAGGTCCACAAGCAGCCCAGTCGCTCAGATGCATACAGTGGCGTCGCCCGGGTCAACCGATCCTTCCACCCCATCGCCAAATTTGCCGCGTGCCACACCCGTACCGCGACCCGCGTAGGGCCCGTCAAACGTGCGTCGAGCGATGTAGAGTAAAGCGCACGATTATAGTCGCCACCCGGCAGTAACAGTTTGTCCATTTCAAAAGCCGGGTTAAGAGCGGGCCCATAAAGGCCGTGGTTTATCGCAGCCAGCTGGGAGGCCCAGTAATACCGTTTGATGTCTGGGAGGGCGACCCCCCCGTCATACCACGGGAGCGTCAGCTTTGCGAGGGCGATACGCGGCCTCCCATCCCAAAACAGGTGGCGCTGCAGACCCTCCACCTCCCGAAAGTAGCACGCCGGGACGACGTCCATCGTGTTTTGTAAAGCGTATAAGAAACGTGGCAACGACATCATCTTAAACAGCGCCGCACGGCCGAGCGGCGAGAGCGGCAAGCGCCTCCAACGCGCCACATCCTCCTTCAGGCGCTGGAGGGGGGGGAGTAAGTTCTGTTTATATCGGGCCGCAGCGTCCAGGGTAATAAAGATACCCAGGTACTTAAATCCCTGCGGAGCAACCTGGATAGGACAACCCCGCTGAAGGATAGGAGCCTCCCCCGAAAGGACATACACACAGGATTTAGCCCAGTTGATGACTAAGCCGGAGTTGCGGCCGAATGAACGCAACACATCCACTAACACAATCGGTGATTTGCGCGGGGAAGCAAGGTACAAAAGAATATCGTCCGCGTAAAGGGATACGCGATCCTCATACTCGGGGGTCCATCGGAGACCACGAATCGAAGGGTGCCACCGCAGCCATTCCGCCAGGGGCTCCAAGGCAAGCGCAAAAAGGAGCGGCGACAGCGGGCAGCCCTGCCGCGTGCCCCTGCCCAGTTCAAACGGAGCCGATACTCTACCATTCACCGCCACCTGCGCCAGCGGTCCGGAATACAACAGTTTCACCCAGCCAATGAATCCCGGGCCAAACCCAAACTTAGCCAGCGTCGCCCAAATATATGGCCACTGAAGCGTGTCGAACGCCAAAGTGGCGTCCAAGGACGCCAAAATGGCTGCATTTGAGTACTTTTAATGTGTACCAGCGCATGAAGGTGTGAGGCTCATGTTATTAATCAACAGGCCTGTGTTCTAGGCTCCAAACGTCTGTCATGTACTTCACTGCATTCAGCACACATACAGTATCTGTTAACATACAACAAGGCCTATGTTGTATGTAACATTATCTAAATGCATGCCACTAGTCCTAATAAAGTTCTTTAAACTTTTTTATGTTTTCAGACCCACAAATGCATGAATTGTTTTGCTTTAGTGCACATAATCCATTACAGAACTGTAACTGTGAAAGCACGCAGTGGGAAGAGAACAGTTCAAAAGATTGACTGATATAAATTTTGTTTGTTTTAATCAAGTCGTTCACAGAATGACACCAAATAAATACATAATCATGGGCCATATGTAGAAAGCAAAATTGCGATCGCAAACGCCGAAATTCGCCGAATTGCATTTAAGGAATCGCAAATTTTGCGATTCCTTCAAATGCAATGTAAGAAGCACCAAAAAAGTGCAATTTGGCCTTAAGGAATCGCAAATTACCACCAACTACAGGTTGGTGGTAATTTGCGATTTCTTTCAAAAATGCATATTTTTGCATTTTTCAAAGTGGCATGTGGTGCACACACATGTCCTTAGGGCATGTATGTGTGCCACATGTGCACCCATGCTCATTTCAGGGGTGCAACAGGGTGTCCTTTTGACACCCTGGCACACTTGAAATTGCATTCTTAATTTGCGATTCTCTAATTGAGAATCGCAAATTGAGAATGTCTTCCCATTCATTCCTATGGGCCTCTAGGCCCATAGGAATGAATGGGGAAGTATTCCTTAATTGCGAATTGCAATTTGCAATTCGCAATTAAGGAATATGTAGGATTCGCAAAATTATTTGCTAATCCTACCTACATTCCGTTTTGCAATTCTCGAATTGCGATTCCCTAAAAATTGCCATTAGAGAATCGCAAAACACGTTCTACCTACATATGGCCCCATGTCACATATTTAAGCGCCTTTTGTAAACTTTATCAGATGTCCCTAAAACTATCTGTATTTTAGTAAATGGAAATACCTTTTTTGTTAATAGATTGTACAAAAAATATATTTCTAAAAAGAATTCCTTAAACTTCGATATGCTATAGCTAGCAATAAGATTGAGAGGATATTTTATAGATGTTGACACGTTCATTATTGTTATACCGTTCTGCTGAATGTCCTTTATACCTCAAAACATTTTGTTTGTAATATTTAGCTCAGTACACAAAATCAGATCTTCCATGTCGTCAATTCCAACCTTCCACAATACGCAATCACTTTATTGGTTTTAATGGGTACCCCTTCCATTCTTAAGTTCAAGACGTAGCTATTTAGTCTGTTCATTTAAAGCTAAATATATAGCAGATATGTATTTGGAAGAGCAGACAAATAAACCTTTTCAAGGTTTTTTCTTTTTCTGACTTTAAACTCTTTATCAGATGCATAATTGAACTCCATCTGCTGTGGCCTTATTTCTCTGTTTCCGTCGCATATGTTTTCACAGGTGACCCCAAACTGCTTCAGAGTTTAATTTAGATTTTAATAAATGAATACAAAACTATTTAGTATTGCACAACTGTATGCTAAATCACAACATATTAAAGTAATTTTTTAGACTTTTATTATTTGATACCATTATTTCATAAGAGTCCAATTGAATGCCAGCCGCCTGATAAAGCAAAGTCTTCACAAACCCAGCAACCTTTTCTATATTAAACCTTTAGTTTTTTCCAAAAAATGTTATTATAGTGAATAGTTTGCCTTTAACCATACATTGCATGGCATCGGGCACCTAAGCTTCATCACTCCTCTTGAGTGACAGCAGAAACGTATTTACTGCTGTCCTTTTTAATGTTCTAGGCTTGATCTAGGCAACATGGCCCCGTTGACTTGTGAATTAACATGCGGGGTAGTAAAAACATTCGGGAAAGCAGCATACCTAATAAGTATTCTCATTCACTCTCTCAAGCCCTACGTTTCCCAGATGCCATTGCAGCGTACATTTCCTTTGACTTTTTAAAAAAGAACACCATCTTAGGTTTCAAAATGTTTATAATTCTATTATATTTAGTGTTTTTCAGAACCTCTAATTATGCCAAACGCTGCTTAACTCATCTGGAGATTAAATCCTGCACAATTAAGTCATATGCCTAAAGGCAGTAGGATTTTTTATTTTCTTTCCTGTTTCTGTAAGATGTACATGGGCCAGTTTTACAGATATATAGAAAACAATAGCTACCAGAGTACATCCTTGTCAGAGTCGATTTTCAGTAATAATTTGTACTAACTCCCTCTCATGTGCCTACATGAACTTGGGTATCTGGCTGTAATGCTATGATGGGGTTTATTAGAGATTGAAGAATGCCCAGTTTATGCATGTTCTTCCAGAATTTGGATTTATCAGCCTTATTGCAGGCTGTTGAATAGTCTATAAAGAAAACGTGATTTGATTTGATTAAAAATTTATAGAGCGCACGTATGCCCATGGGCGTCTTGGCGCTATGCAGAGACAAAAACTACCGGAGAAATGTCACGGCTTGGTCTACATGGAGGAGAACAGCCAGGTTTTTACCTCTTTCCTGAATGTCAGGATAGAGGGACTGTTTTTGATTGTGATTGGGAGGAGATTCCAGGCCCTTGCTGCATGTAGCAGAAAGCTTCTCCCCCCCCCCACCTGACCTGCTTGTATCTTGTAATCTGGATCAGTTTTGCTTGGCTAGAAAGGAAATTCCTGGAAGGCTCATACAGTCGTAAATGATTTCTTTATTACGTGGACGGGGACCCCTCCATACTCAGTGTGGTTTTGTGTTATGTGAGGTTCAATTGTCAAATTATACAGAAGTCTTAGGTCGAAAACCTTTCAGCACAATAGGAATAATTCTGTTCTCATTCACCCAGGTTTATTAAAAAAAGATCCGCAGATATTTAGTGTTTTTCCTGTAGGATGCAATAAAGCAATTTGACAATGGTTTTCTAGGCAGCCTGTACAGCCTTTCGTTTTCCCTGCTATTAATCTGACACTTTCCAGGCCATTAAATGTTCAAGACATAGTGATTTTAAATATTAATCATCTGTACTGCTTCTGTTTTTTTTCTTGATTTATACATAATGGGAACCTGTTCGGTCTTTGAGCTCTCAATGATTTGGCACTCTGTATAATACTCATTATGTGCTCATTTGTGGAAATGTACATAGTTTAATCATATTTGCTATAATATCTGTTAGAAATTGGGGTCTCTAGTTGGCAGAGGTAGATACCTTTGGCCAAATAGGGACCCTTGCTTCTAGTCAGGGTAAGGGGGATCCACTTCTAAAATAACCCCCTGGTCACCCCCTTGGTAGCTTGGCACGAGCAGACAGGCTTATCTCAGAGGCAATATGTAAAGCATTTGTGAACACAAAGTAATACAGTGAAAACACTACAAATGGACACCACACCAGTTTAGGAAAAGAAGTCATCTTTATCTAAACCAAAACAAGACCAAACAACAAAAATCCACAATACAGTCAGAAAAATATGACTTTCAACTGGTAGAAATAGTTCAGTTCAAAGTAAATTGCAGATGCACTTTTCACACAGAGTACCTTGGATGCGTCGCACACACAACCAAAAAGGGTCGCAGGGAAGGTGATGCTTTGGTTCCTTACACTCTGGTAAGGTGATGCATCGGTTCCTTTCTCCGGGGGAGGTGATACGTTGGTTCCTTACTGCTGCGCAGGGGAGGTGATGTGTCGGTTCCTTACCGGAGAGGAGGTGATGCTATGGTTTCTTACTGCGCGGGGAGGTGATGCGTCATTTTTTTACAGCATCCCCCCAACAATGCGACAGACTTGGTGCCTCGATGTGATGCGACCATCCATGGCGATGTGTGGGTTCTTGCAGCAGCACAGCAGGTCTTGTGTCGGAATCAGGGCGGTGATCTCGGACATCAGATCGGTGCACTTGATGCGCCGTGCGTTGATTTGGTGATCCGTGGGCAGGCGCTGTGACCATTTCTTCGGCAATACGTCGGAAACAGGTGTGGATGCGTTGCACTTCTCGAAGTCACGTTACTTTCCAAGCTCCCACCAGCAAACAGCCTCCAGAGGTCCAAAACAACAGCAGGCACCTCTTAGCAGGTTAGAACTCCCAGTAAGGAAGTTCAGGGGAGCTGGTGGTGAAGTGTTTATGTCCCTGAGACTTCAGAACAGGAGGCAAACTCAGTTTCAAGCCCTTGGAGATCTTCCTCAAGCAGGGGACACAGGAAGCAGTCATGTCTGGCGTCTTGTCTTTTTATACAGTAAATCTTTGTTCTCTCCTGGCCCAGGGCTTTGCAAGTGCACAACCACTGTCAGTGTGAGCCCTGGCTCCCGACACACCACAGGGGGGGCGGAGACATCATTGTGGAAGGCAGGCACAGCCCTATTCAGGTGCAGGTGCTACTCCTCATACCACTCTAAATGCAGACCAGGCCTATTCAGCCTAGCGCTGACTCATCCAGACTCTCTGAAGCCACTGCACATCCCCAGCCCCTGTCACTCCAAAGCCAGACAGCCAATACGCATCCTAGCAGGGGCACACTGGATGGCTAAGCAAGAAAATACCTACTTTCTATAAGTGGTATTTTCATACACAGAATGTAAAAATCACCCTTACTAAAAGATGCATTTTAACATTCTGTGTTCAGGCATACTAAACTTTATTTTTCTACCTTGTTCCCAGGGGTAGTTAGGTTTATAAGATGTTATAAGCAACTCCCCATTCTATTCCAATGGGAACAGATAGCCTTGCAATAGTGAAAAATTTAATTGCCAGTATTTCAGTATCAGGACATGCCACACACACACAAGGGCATGTCCTACCTTTTACGTACACTGCACCCTGCCCACAGGGGTACCTTGGGCCTACCTTAGGGGTGACTAACATGTAAGGGAAGGTTAGGGAGTGGCAAGTGGGTGCACTTGCCAAGTCGACATGGCAGTATTAGACGGCACACAGGCACTGCAATTTCAGTCCTGAGTTACATTTATAGGCTGGTTATGTGGGTGGCACAACCAGTGCTGCAGGCCTACTAGCAGCATTTGATTTACAGGCCCTGGGCACATGAAGTGCACTGTACTAGGGACTGACTAGTAAATCAAATCAGCTAATTATGGAAACATCAATCCATACATACAATTCACAGGAAGAGCATATGCACTTTTGTGCTGAACAGCAGTGGTAAAATGCCCAGAGTCATAAAACTAACAAACAGGTCAGAAACAGGCCACAAAGCAAAAAATCTGAGCATAAGCCCGTTGTAAAAGCCAGGTCTAACAATATCTAAGTAAAATGTTTAGAATTAGGAGTTTAGTTGGTAGTACTGAGATGAGTGACCGATCCACGTTTTATTAGATAGTGTTACTAAAATATTTTTGTAGCATTTGTTGTATTCGGAACTACATTCCAAACTGTATTCTTATTTTGAACTGTTCTTCTTTAGGCAGTGTGCATCATAATTCATTCACATATTTTTCTTTCTCTCATCCTTTCCCTGCACACTTTGTTTGCAAACATAATATTATTTCCTTTAGATCGAAGTTACCCACTAAATACTGTAATTGAATTTGTTTATTTAGCAGACATCAAACCATTATTTCTTCGTTGGTGTAGTCACCATTATAATTTGTTTGTTTTTTAAATTACATTTCAATCTAATCTAGTCTTTGGATATGTTTTAATTGTGAATTCATTTAAGAGGTCTTCGAACTATTTTATTATATTACATTCTACTTGCAAAAAACACATGGCAAATTTCAACTTTCCTTTGAAACCAAAGCACCTTTACTTTTTGTTTCAGATATTAAACATCCTTTATCTTATTCCACCTCTGTTTGGTATGAAACAAGATCGCTGAACACATTCAATACATGTAATATCTCGGTCCCATTGGTAGCTTTTCTGATTTTGTTATACTGATAATACCTCAGTCTGGTTACATACAGTCCGTAGCTGATAAAACGCCTCTCGTTTAGAATTGCAAACTCTCTATAGTGAGCCACATATATTGGTATCCTAAACCATCTCTGAATCTGCCAAGAACTGTGCTTTGTGAGCATTTTTTATTTTTTTTCAGTGTGATTCTGGTATTCCTATCCTCCCAATCAAACATTGCCTTCAGCAACGTGAGACTGAGCCATATGTATAGTGTGATCTTGTTTGGCTCTGCAGGTCCCAGACAAATTTTATCCACAATTATTCTAGCCATAAAGAAAGTGATGATCCATAATGTACATGACATGGGCAAGTACCCACAATGGGAAGAAAGGGAATACTTGTCACCCCTTCTATAAATTGCCGATGAAAAATGCTTGGTTTCTGAATCTCCAGCTTTACAGCTGACAGATGCCTCACTTTGAACGCGTCCAGTAGACTCCTGAGTTCACAGTGTAGGCGCAAGTGGCTATAAGCCAGTAATTAAACGCGAGAGGAATAATAGTCCTCAAACCAGTGCAATCCTCTATTGCATATTTTGTTGAGATACCTTGCATCGTTGGTGAATGCAGTGATTTAAGGTGCAAACGTCTAGCTCACCGTGTAGAGGAAAGTTCTCCAGCTGCTGCATTTAGTCCACCTTGTTCAATTCAGCATATTCATAAACCACAGCATGCTTAGCTACTTCAAGATTATCTGTACTAAATGACTCAAACTCCAAGCACAAAATCTTCACTGGGTCGCGAACTAGGATATCTGGATGGACATCAGTTGCTGTATGTTCACAATGGAGGTGTGACATCTGATCAGTTACTTAAGGGAAAGTTTGTGTGTTTATATACCTCTAATACAACTGTGTATCCTAAAATAATTCAGGAGAAATCTAAAAAAAAATCGAATATAAGAAGAAGCTAAAATCAAAAAAATGTGACTTGATGCTTTAATGTTACCTGGGCAGGGCACTAAACCCTTTCAGAATCTGGCCAGTCCTTGGATCTACCATTTCAAAGACCCAGGGCATGCTCATCTTAATTTGGTGATTAATTAAAGGCTCTTTTGTAGAATTAATCATGATACTCCCTATCGAATGCCACATAGTTGGAATAAAATTCTTAGAAGTCCTGACTTCAAGCTTACTTGAAATCATCTTTGGCTGTGAGACTAGTGGATAACTGTCCTAAAATATTTAAGGCGTTCAGAATGTGGTGGTCTGTGTTGCTTTTCACTCTTTAAATCCGTACTTGGAAATACACTAATTTAATTAAGTTCTTTTTTAAGAGAGATAAGAATTCAACTCCTGTCTATTTGTCATTGGCAAATGTTAGATCCAGACAGTAAACGTTTAGCCACAAATCTGTATACTCATCTGCTGGACTGGACCGAATTATCCACCCTATTTTTAAAGTCCTAAACAGGCTTCAGGTTACAAAGTTAATATCATTGTGCATCCCTAACGCACTTGTATTTAAACGTTTTCGCCATTCAAGACCGTTTTCATATTGTTTGGCCCTGCCCCTTCACTTGGGTTTTCTTGTGCCCATTGATTTCACCATAGAGTTTGACTGTGTAAAGTGAACCCTATGTTGGTCTAAGCTGCTGCTGTGAAGTGTACGCATGCCTCCTCTCCATGAAACTGGTTTGGAATAGGTCATGATAGAAACGCCCTATGTCTGTGAAGGCTGTCCACGGTAGAGGTGTCAAACAGCAGTGTCTTCTCACTCTATTGTTGGTCAGTATATCCTTTACATTGTAGTGGTTTGAATATTTTTCTACCTAAACTGATGCAAGAACACAGCTAAGTTTTGAAGTATGATGTATGGTGAAACTCTTATTACTTGTCCCCCCTGCAGCTAGTTTATACAGAGTATTGCCCTTCAGCCTTGAGTCAGTAGAGCCCAATCAACAAACAAAAAAGCATAGGTTCTGGAAAAGCTTAAAGTTGCTCTTTAGCACAGGTGAAAACTAGGAGTTGAAATTGGTCGGGAGCCATAGACACCTTGGTATTGCGTTTTCCTATCAAATAAGTTGGGCTCCATTACTTGAAAGCAAAAAAAAGCCTTTATCATTTGTATGAGCGGCCTCTGTCTTTTGAATAATGTGTAAAGCGGAAGATCAGTTGGATTTTATCCGCATCGTTGTTGAAAATTATTATGTTTGTTATTTATTTCGATGTTGGATCGCAACTGAGGTACCTGACACTGCCTCCAGATTAAAAGCCAGAAACAGATTGATGCCTCATGACTGTCTGGATCTCACAAGGGATGTGGGATGGTTTATGAAACCATAAATGTATTTATTTGCCAACTTTGTGGCTTTGAAACAGCGACGGTTTGACAGTACGTGGCCAGAGAATGCACATGCATCTGTATCTCTCTTGAAATGTAATATATGACGAAGTAGCTTTTAAGTTGCTAATGAGGTCAGAATCTAATGAATTTGGAGTTACTTGGCTTATTGATTTGATAGATTGTTTTAGTGCATTGATTATGAACCGTGAAACTTAAATAAACCCATACTTGAACTTATGAGCTGCAAACTTGCCTTTGCTGGGCGCGTTGCCTGGAATCGACACAGGTGTGTGCTACTGCTGAACCACAATCAAACTTTGTCATGTGTACTTGGGCTTCAGTAAGCTTGCCTTTCTCTTGGACTCGCATAAAAGTGTTTCATTGCCCAATTTATGGTCATGATATGTGTTAATGTAATAAACATTTCCTCATATTTTTGCATCATTGCAACTCCAGATACTAGTTTGTGATGCCCCCATCCTGTTCGTTTACTTGGAACATCCCCAGGCCTAGGTAATCGAGCCCCGAATTCACTTCAAGACTGCCTAGCACGATTAGTAGAATAACGCTCTGCCCGGGTATAATTTTAGTGGTGATGGCTGCTTGAAGAGCTTTAAAAAACACAAAAAATGATGAGCACAGACCAGCATTATTCTCAGTCACTGGTAATTCCTCTGGGGCCCATTCACTTCATTGCTTCTTGTTCACTGTGCCACTACAAACCAGAGACTACTATATGTAACCCCGTCTTGCCACTGCTGCAGTAGGAAAAGTGCTCACTTTAGTCCGAACTGCTTGAAAACTTGTGTGATTGTGGTTTAAGTAACTGCTGAAAATCTCCCATCCCTCGCTCGCTTTGTCCCCGGCCTCAGTTTATTTTACAGTGATGCCTGTTGTAAGTCCCGTTCACCCACTGACTTGCACATGGGTGGTATGCTGCACAGGATGGAACAGGTGGAATGTGTACCGGCACCCAACCATAACCTGAATTGCTTTGGTTTGGTTGTTAGTGACAAGCAATAAGGGAGGTAGCTTGCAGGAGAGAGCTGGTGGATGTCTTTAGTGCACCAGGTCAGGGAACATAGAAGATAACGTCCTTTATTTTTCCTTACCTTCTAATGAACGTTTGCGGGGTTTGTTTATGCCATGCTCACTCCAGATTTGAACCAATAACCGTATATTCTATCAAACGTCTATCAATGAGGAGTCCGAGCGAGCCTTCCCTTGAGAATCAGCGCATATCAAGAGGGCTCCCATTGGCCTTGGGGAAGCACTGGAGATAGGAACTCATGTTTCTAGCTATTATGAAGAGTTGGTGGAAAGTCGGACCCAAACATCGAAGAAGAGTTAATGTAGTGATGGCACTTCACACTTCCTTCCCCATAGTCTCCTGCCTAGCCTGTAGAATGTTGACATCATGATGTATTAGAATGCTGCAGTGCTCTTGGTTGTCAGTTGAGAGTTAGGGCTGAGCTGGTACCATCCTGCTCCTGGTGGGGTTTCCTTATTCTTTGTATTTACTTTACTTTTACTTAATTTATGTACTATTATCCTGTACCATCTACTTAAAATAAATATACTACATCAACTACCTGGATTCCATGACCATCCTTCACTACAGTTAATCATGTAGGGATCATGAAGTTTGGAACTCTTCTCTAAATAAGGTTCTGCCCTCTCCCCCCATTAGTTTTTCTAGGAAGACCCAAGCCCCTTCCCCTGAATATCCTCTTCAAGATCCTGGCCTACTGTGAAAGGGTCTTAAAACATATTTGATCAAATAAAAACGACCCGGCCCAGTCTGGTGTTGAGGAATGAACTGGCAACCAGCAGGTAAGAAGAGTTTGTCATCCAGTAAGGGCAATATTTTATATAACGTTCCATCATAATATCAGAAGTGGCTGTAACCAATGGAGCTTCTGGAAGGATATGGTATTTGTTACCACACAGACTGTCTCTCGTACTCTGCCAGGGTAGAGCAGGCATTGTCCATTCACATGCACCTGTGACGAGCTCCTAATGTATGTTACTTTTTAATAAAGTCCGTGCACTTTACTCCTTTCTGTGGACTAAGTTTATGGTTTGGACGGCCTTGTTAGCCCATAAAATGACTTGTGCAAGGAACAGCAACGTACCGGCATTGCCAACAGAAAGATAAGTGTGGGAGATAAACTGATTGGTGGGACTATTGACACACTCATTTCACATCTCACCTACTTTTTTGGGGGCAGCGTGTGGTGAAACTCCCAGGCCCTCAGATAAGCTTCCTCCAGATAGTCAATGATGTTTGCTCACTGAGCTGTAGTTTAGGCGCCAAACCAGGAAGTCTTATCACCATCTTCCTTCAGGCTGTTTATTGTACATAGCAGTTGTAGTGCTAACAGCAGAGCAAGGAAAAAGCTACACATGTGGTTGGTTTGAGAGCCATCTGTTTTCAGTCTCTTTTCTGAAGTACTGGTTTACGTCTTTTGCTGTAGGATCGGTTTCTATGTAGGTCAAATGCGCACGTGTTCGACGTGGGAATCCTGAGCTCGGTCTAGTTACCCCACACGATCTGCCGCCACCCTCTCTTGAACACGCTGGTGACGTCACTTTGTGTTTACAAACCGAGCCATTGATCGCACGTGGGGCTGTCGCCTTTCTGAGGCCTGTGTGAGACATTCATCCCCGTGCCTCTGTGGCCACTTGACATTTCTGTCGAGTTTTCTGCCAGACTAATTCACTGTTCCTGCGGACAAAGGCAGACACCGTAATCTAGTTATTGCTTACTTCCTGAACCGTATCCTGTTCCAACATTTTGTTGAAGTGGTTGAAAATGTTCTATTATAAGGTCATTTCAAACATTCAGAGACCCTGCGATTTGAAATACAGGCCTTGAAATGTAGCATTTTGTAATGCTTCAAGGCTTCCAGTGTGTCGCGAATTGCAGCTAGAGGTGGCCCAGGCCCAGTTATGTTTGAGGGATATCTTTTTCCATTTTCATATCTTGCTTCCTTTTGTTTCTCGTTAGACTTTGAGAGTAACCGTACAGTATTGCTCTAGTAAATGCTAAAATGGCCGGCAGCAGGTGGTGGGGAGGGTGTGAAGAAGTAGGGGGGGGGAGGATATGGTGGGCAGGAGCTTTAGGAATGACGCAGTGCCCATTTGTGACTGTGCAGAGGGATAGAGTCTACGGGATCCTCTAACAGCTGCTGAGTACGCGGCCTTCCTGCTTCTTGTGATCCAAGGACACCCAGCTGCCTCCCCGCAGAACATCTGTGTGGGTCTTCAGGTCCCAGGGTACTGCTGTTGGTGAACCAGCTTTCATTCGGTTTCTTCCAGCCTCCTGCTCTCCACCTTAAACACACTCCCTCAGTGGGCAGGCAAGTGAAACAAAAACCCTGTCTATTCTCAAATATTTCCTATATTGTGTGGGAAGGGGCCTCTTACCCGTATAAATTCAGGACTTGAGTGGAGGTGAGGGAGGGACTGCTTATCCTTATAATTCAGGATGTGAATGGTGTCTGTTGGCGGGCATACACCGTGCAGGCCCACATTTTCAGCAAACATAATTGCCACCTTGTCCATTGCCTCATTCCAGTCACTGCTCATTGAGGAGTGCCCATCTCCTCAGACAGAGGTATTGTTGTCCAACTTTTCTTTCACAGACCAGAGTTGGGTCCCACTTTCCCTGATGATGAAAATTACTGGTCCCCTTCAGGAAATCCGGTTTCTGCCTGTCCTTCAGACAAGAATCCCTGGTAGGTTGTGTACTTCCAGAGAATGGGGCAGATTTACAAACCCATTGCGCCACTTTTGAGTCACTTTTCCCATGTTAAAAGTGACGCAAAAGTGGTGCAAGGGGCTTGTAAATAAGCGCCTGAATCTCTTAAAATATGTTTGTTAATTCTGGTCCATCTAGGAGAGGTTTAGAGCTATCTGTCCCTTCCTTTGGTAGGAGGGTGCAGGGTGCTATTGCAGCAGCATACAATGGCACACATTTGCTTTTCCAGGGAAGATTGAAGGGAAGTCAGCCATGGGCCTGGCAGCATCCTGGCCAGAGGTGCAGGAGGCTCCTGTTTTAGAGGTGTATTGTGCAGCCACATGGCTGAGCCCTCATCATTTGCCAGGCACTATTGTATCCAGAGCTTTGACATTGATTTTGGCGATTATTGGTCCCAAAGGTATCTTCTGCTGTAGTCTCAATAGAGAGATAGTTT
Organism: Triturus cristatus; assembly: GCF_964204655.1. Lineage (NCBI taxonomy): Eukaryota > Metazoa > Chordata > Amphibia > Caudata > Salamandridae > Triturus > Triturus cristatus. The sequence continues at coordinate 719,335,572 of NC_140581.1, forward strand.
AAATTACACTGAATAAAGCTCCACAGGTGTTGCAGCATTTGTGCCCTTTATTCCGAGGGTAATTGACCTGCAGTGCTGCAGCATAGGCATTTCTCAATGAGCTGTTACTGGAACGAAGAAGTGGACGAGAAGGTAATGTTAAAATTGCTTACCGATTTTGATTTCTCTGATCTTTCTTCTGTTTTGCAGTCGTTATGACCGGCCTGCCCCCACGGAGGTAAGCAGTACGGCTCCTCTGAAATGACGGAGGAGCGTCGCCCCACTGAGTCAGTCAGCGGAAAAATAAATAACATAACAATATTATCATTTTTTTTTCTTCTGACTGAGCCGGGGAGTCTTAAGTAGGGCCAGGCCGGACATGGCAGGGAGGAGGGGGTAGTGTGCACTGTAAAGTGCACATGTCTGTTTGGCCAGCCGTCTTAGGCCGGCCAAACAGACATGTGCACTTAGGTTTCTCCAACCCTGCTGTGTTTCACAGGCAGGTTGGAGAAACGCCACAGGCACTAAGGCACTGTTTGAGCGCCAAACGAGGCCGCTCAGACCAACCCTGGCACTGCTCTTGTGATGTGAGGGCAGCATCTGGATTGGGTGGGGAGCCTGCGCTGGTGTCCCAGGGTCTGCCGGGACACCATCAGGAGAGAAGAGGAGCACCGACGCGTCGGCAGCAGGACAGGTACGTTTTATTTTTGTTATTATATCTCCCTTACCCACCACCGGAGTTTTGTGGCTGGTGCCACTGGAGGTACGGGGGATAATTGTGGGGCATTTTTTGGTATACAGGTTTGGTAAATACAGGATTTGCTGAAGGGTACAGTACATTTTATCCACAGGGTAGGTGGGACTAAACTTTTTGGCTTGTGAGCTTCCTGTGAAAGAAGTAGGGCAACAGTATGCCTGCCTGAGGAGACAGCACTCCTCAATGACTGATGGGAGCGAGGAGGGAAGGACTCAGAGTAATGAAACTGTCTGTAACTGTGTGATTGTTCTCAACACATTGATAAGAATATCTGTCTTTGGACTGACTGGTAACATCGAGATACTGGTCCAAGCCAATCCCGTCTTCCTCGTGTACTTAGATTGCCAGTGCAATAGTGCAAAAATACAAATGGCTCACCGCCTGGTGTTTCCGTAGTCCCGTACCCTTAATATGGCGGATTATGTCCTTAAGTGCTTCACCAACAGGGTCATGGAAGCCAGAGCAGTCCACATCACAAATTGTCTCCCAAGTACTCCATGCAAGTGGGGCTACTTGGATTACTCCAGTAATTAACGATGCATCTGTGATTCCTTGGCATGTTCCACTCCTACTTAACCATACGAGTGTGAAAGTAGAGCTCACATGGCGAAACGGAGCTGCTCGGGCCACAGCTAGGTTTAAGCATGCTGCATTAAAACTGTTTTCACACTCTTTAGGACTGGGTCTGGCATGGACTGAATTGTAAATGTGCACCAGAGTAACTAGAGTTTTATTTATTGGATCTTTGCCTGTGCTGAAAGCAGTGCTTAATTTGTAAAAGAATGAGTGCTGGAGCTCAAAGTTTTGTTCAGAATATCGTGGGCGTCTGTAGTGATCAAGTCCACTCAGTTGAGATGATCTAAAGAGGGTTATTAGAAGATGGTACAAGATCACAGGAAGATTAGAACAGGACCAGATCTGGATCAGTTCAGGTCCAGAGGGAAACCCCACCAGGAGCAGCCAGGAGGCAGCGCAGCCCAGTCAACTGTCCACTCTCTGACAGATCCCCAACATTCTGACAGCATCATCACATTAACATTCCACTTGTGGTAGAATAGCATTGGATTAACATTAGCAGGATATAACATAGGCGCTTACGGATGTCGGGTTTCTAAATGCCAATGCTGTGTAGTCTGATTTCATCTCACTCCTCTTAAATAGACTGCCAGACACAGACGGTCCCTTGATCTCTCCCCTGCTTTCTCCGTTCAGCACGGGTTTTTCAGTGTTTCCCGTTCTCTGTGTGTTTCTTTAGGTCTCGGCTGGCGTGGGCTGCGCACATGAGCAGTCTCACTGGCGAGATTTAACGTTTTTGGGTATTTTCTGTAAAGGACTTTAAGCCCCGCCCCTCTTTCCCATTGGCCGGCGTCACCATTTATGCTAAACGGTGGCCAGCCATTGGGAAAGAGCTCTTTGTGACGTTCACTTTTGACGTTTTGAGACGGCCCACTTGGACGGGCTCATCTGGTTTCCTTCTGCAGTGAAAGGTTCTTTATCTTTATGGGGCCATGTGTTTCAAACACATGACCCCATAAAGACAAGCTCTGCGCCGTGTTTATTTTTGCGTCTGTCTTGAGATGCAAAAATAAACCGCGGCTTTAGTTTATGCGACGAGAAAAGACGAACAGAAGGTTTTTATTTATTAAATTAGAAACGTCATCGTAGAGTTAAAACTTCTGTTTCACATCAACAAATACGTTTGTTTTTAGAAACGGCTCCCAAGCACTGTCTAGATTCACCTCCGTTGCTCGAGAAGTCTACGAGAATTGCTTGATTGTCAAAAATGTTAATGAACTCAAATGTTGGTAAATGTTTGTTACAATTGTAAAAGTAAAATCTTGAACAAATGAGTAGATTTCCTCCATCATTCCTTTATTCATAGAAGTTTTACTATAATTGTGTCCTTAGCAGTAGTTCTCACTATAAAAACGTTGCCATGGCATGACGCTCTGTACTTTGTAACGTCTGCTTCTAGTTGTATATTCTACAAATCCCTAGCGTGCGCACCCGTGTACATACTCGCACTTAACAGATATTGCATGCACATACCTGCTCGCAAGGTATAAAGACACCTTCTTTATGTATAGCACAAGTATTGCACTGTGGGCCCCCTCGTCTCTTGTCAAGTGTCTATGTGTGTGTATATATATATATATATATATATATGTATGTATGTATATGTGTGTATATATATATATATATATATATATATATATATATCGTCTTCTTATGTTCCGTTTCAAGATGATTTTGTTTTTAAAGGATGGAGGGAGAGGTGGAGCCTAGCACTTGGCCGCAAACTTAAACCCTTCAAAATACGCAGAATTGTACGGGGTAGCATTCATTGCTGAAGAGAATAGCATAATTACTTATTAACTAATTTGATAATTCATTCTATCTGGTCTTGAGATCGACTTGTAACGATACGGGATGCACCACACACGCTCACGCACACACACGCACACGCACGCACGCACACACTCACACACACACACACCCAACTCAGTCCCTATTCATGGAACTTTTAAAATGCCTTTGACAACACGGGCACGATAACGAAAGCTTAGTTGGGTACAATAAAGTGCCCGTTAAATGCCCTGTTTTACTCTCCACAGAAGATAAAAATGCAAGTTTCAAACATTAATTTTATACAAGCAAGCTGAATATGTTTAATGTACGTATCACATTACATTTTCGTGGCGGAGACAAACAGGCTACTTAATTGTGTATTTTATTGCTATCCCCCCTTTACAAAATCGGCTTTTCTAGATCACAGTGTTGAAATGTTGTATACATTTCTCTTTTGCTATTTTATTGGCTTCCTTTGAAAACGTTAGTGTGTCCGTAACTTTGAGGTTGAGGTATCGCTAGAAAGTTTCAAGTGCAGATATGGTTCAGGTGGGTCATTAGCATGGGCGCCCCCCTCCACAGTACCACCACCAACACAGAAGATCAGATCCGACTTCTGCGCCGGCATCAGTAAGATTTTAAAGGGCGGGGTTTTCTCTAAAATAATCAATAGACATGCCTACTAGCATAAAATCTTAAGTGTGATTGGATGAATCGGCCAAAGACCCGCCGGGCAGCAGTGTGCACTCTTCCCTCCAGACTGGGTTTTATATGTACACTTTCAAGCCACAAAGCAGAACCCGCTTAAGAGGGGTTTAAACTGTTCCTGGAACAGCGACATCGCATCAACTACCCAATCTCCACTTCCCTCTGTGATGTGCTCACCCATGTGTCCTTCCTCCCCATTTCCCTCCATGATGTGCTCACCCTGTGTGCTTCCTCCCACTTTCCTCCGTGATGTGCTCACCCTTGTATGCTTCCTCCCCACTTCCCTCCGTGATGTGCTCACCCTTGTATGCTTCCTCCCCACTTCGCTCCGTGATGTGCTCACCCTGGTTGCTTCTTCCCACTTTCCTCTGTGATGTGCTCACCCATGTGTGCTTCCTCCCCACTTTGATTAAGTTAAAGCCATTTGCTTTGCTAATGGTATTGTATAGCAAAGCAAATGACTTTAACTTAATCAAAGGCGAGACCTATTGCATTTTTAATGCTTGTTATCTCTTGCTGTAGGTCAAAGTCTGATGCTGAAAAATTAGAGCTGGTGCTCGTGAGGCCGGCAAGGGCAACCACCAACTCACATTCAGCACTGAAATTGAAACAGTTTTTACACATACGTCATATTGTACAGTATGCTATATTATAAGAATGTGCCAATACAATATTACACCAGTACAATGTAGCAATATATAAAAGCCATTTCGTCAGTGTGAGAAGCTTTTAACATCACTTTCTGTATTTCCAACTCTCTGTTCTCGATTGAAACTCAATATAAATTAATAAAGTGTTAATCTATGATTAAGGACGACCTGGCTGAAACGGGTCAGATTGCATTTTGTTTCCGCCCTTGAGGAAATAAAGCATTCTCAATTTCAAGTTGTGCTTCAGCATTTTGGTTTGTTTGCGATGGCAATACACCGGGTTGCTCTGTTCCCGCTTTTGGCTGAAGCTGGCCTGGTGGGTCGGGGCTCCCTGCTCAGAGGCTTTGTATGGATATTTGATTCTTGGAGAATGGCCTTCTCTCCCCCAGAGTATTTACCTTAAAAATATATTTTAAAAAGCGGAGGAGAGCAAGGGAGGCAAGAGTGGTATTATGACCACCTTTGGCGAACTTGGAATGAGGGTGCGACCCTGGATGTGACCAAGTGAAAACATGACAACAAACAAATGATGGACGGAATGCTGACAATGCAGTCATTCTCCCCCAGTCAAGAGATCTGGGTTAAATCCATCGTTCTTTTGCCCACTACGCCACCCCAGTTTAGACATGGCCATATGCAAATCAGTCTTGACCCTGTGCCTCATGGGAACAGTCCAGCCCGAACTGCCAAGCCATGTCTTCCCTGGACCGGAATCAAGCATCCTAGGACCGGTTTCTGGCTATCAGCCGTCATCAGCCAGGATAGCTTGACTCCAGCGGCGTAGTGAGCACGGGTCCCACGTCTGGGAATACCCATCCCACTTAGGGCGAAAAGCATTACAACAAACAAATGATGGACGGAATGCTGACAATGCAGACATTCTCCCCCAGTCAAGAGATCTGGGTTAAATCCATCGTTCTTTTGCCCACTACGCCACCCCAGTTTAGACATGGCCATATGCAAATCAGTCTTGACCCTGTGCCTCATGGGAACAGTCCAGCCCGAATTGCCAAGCCATGTCTTCCCTGGACCGGAAGCAAGCATCCTAGGACCGGTTTCTGGCTATCAGCCGTCATCAGCCAGGATAGCTTGACTCCAGCGGCGTAGTGAGCACGGGTCCCACGTCTGGGAAAGTGAAAGCATGTCATCCAGCCGGCCACTGTAGACTGGCAGAGCAGTTTTAAACTGCATAACCCGTCTTTGACATTTAACCTTATGGCAGAGCCCAAACCTCTTTTTTTAATGTACATAAGACACCCCTACAGCAGGCCTATAAAGTCTAAAGACTGGGTGCTATATATTAAAAAGGTCTAAAATCTATTTTTATATGTTCAAATGGTAAAAAAACAACATTGTTGTTTTTACTATTTAAAGTCTAGTAGACCCATTGGTTAGTACAGTTACACATTGACAACTCAACTGTGCTAACTTCTGAATAGGACTACTAAAGTTGGAACTTCAAGGTATCAAGTCACATTGAACCCGACTTGAGGCCCAAGTCGAATTTAATGTGACTGTTAAGTAAAGGCAACTTTTAGAAAGTTGCCACTCTGTTGCCCAAGTTTTCAATGGCCATTTGTACATACTGGCCAGAAAACAGCCTTTTGACCTCCTGGCAAGAAGTGTGAACAACTCACATTAGCTGGAACATTAGAGGCCTACAGTTAGATGTGCCACTTCTCCTTGGCAGGAATCCACATGGGGTGTGAGCACACAAGGCAAGTTTCAAAGTGGAAGCTGCCTTTGATGGGCAAACAGTGGACACACACAAAAGGGGAGGCTCTTTTGTTGAGGTACATGGGTTGGCGTTGGGGACCAAGAGGGGAGACCAGTTGCCAAACCGTTTTTTCCATGGGAGTGTATTCCTCAGGTAGCTTTATCTCTAGGGTGGGCTACCAAGCTCCACTCACTGAGAAGAGTCCTGCCATCTTGGAAGTGGGCAGAATAGTGCACTCTGAAATAGTTAGATGCCACACTTTACATGAAGTCATCATCGCCGGTAAAGGACCAGTTAGCCATGGCTAGTAACTGCCACACCACAATGGCACTTTCTGGGCATAAATGTGACTCCTGGAACCAAAACCTCAGATCTCGTGTGGACTAAGCGGAATGGAGAAGGACTTCCCTGAAGTCCCCTGGACGTAGCAAGTAGGGTGACCAACCGTCCGTAAATTTCACGGACAGTCTGTAATTTCGGCCGTCTGTCCGTTGTCCGTGAAGGATTCTTTAACGGACGCCATTTGTCCGTAATTTTAACCGGGCACCGGTCGCGCCACCCTAAAGCCGATGTTCCGTCGTTTCCACCCACCTCCCTTCTTGACTCGATGTTGTTGAGGTCGGGTGTAACAGACTCGGATGCAGTACCAAAGCTCAGATCCTAGCAGCATTGGAGAGGCACAGCGGGATGGCTACCCTCACACCTTCAGCCCTTGATGAGCTGTTCAGAGGTGCTTGAAGGTGATTAAGAGGGAGGGGCTGCAGCTTCAGGAGCAGGGGCATCTATTCAGATGCAAACAGCCCTGAATGCGTCATGTCTCTGCAATTTAGAGGGGCATCACACATTCCCTTTGTGCCCAGGGCCCCAAACATCCTAGAACCGGCCCTGATTACACTGAGGCAGCACGTGGTTCTCTGCACAGAGCTTAATTACGGTGGGGGGTGGCAAAACTAACATTTTGAAAAGAGAGCCTTGTCTTCTCGTTATCTTGTCCAGGAGGGGGTGAGGAGCCCTACCCCACCCTGGAAGAGACCAAGATGATACTAGAATACTGCAGGACCACCCCTGTGCCCACCCTGGTGGATCCTGTTCTCCCTCCTGTGATGGCTCCTGTCCACCCCCCCAGTGATGGCTCCTGTCCCCCCCCTGTGGTGGCTCCTGTCCCCCCCCTGTGGTGGCTCCTGTCCCCCCCCCCCTGCCTGTGGTGGCTCCTGTCCCCCCCTGTGGTGGATCCTGTCTCCGCCCTGGGGGGCTTCTGTCCCAGTCCTGGAATGGCTCCAGCAGCGAGGGTGAAGTTCTTGATGGGCCTCTTCTCAAAAGGGCTCAGCTCAAAACTAATATGAAAAGGTGAGCGAGTGAGAAGGGAAAGGATGGGTGGATGGCTGGATGATGTAGTGAAAGGGTGAATGGATGAATGAAAGATTGCATAGATGGATAATGGGAGAGGATGGATGGATGGATTGATGAGTGAGTGGAAGGATGGATGAGAGAAAAGGTAAATAGCTGGATGTATGGGTGGAAGGGTAGCTGGATGGGTAAAATGGTGGACGGATGAGTGAAAGGATGGATGAGTGAAAAGGTGGATGATTAGTGAGTGGGTGAATGAATGAAAGATTGAATAGATGGATAATGAGAGAGGATGGATGGATTGAGTGAGTGAGTGGAAGGATGGATGAGAGAAAAGGTAAATAGCTGGATGTATGGGTGGAAGGGTAGCTGGATGGGTAAATGGGTGGATGGATGAGTGAACGGATGGATGAGTGAAAAGGTGGATGATGAGTGAGTGAGTGGGTGGGTGGATGGATGAGTGAAATGATGGATGGATTGATGAATTGATAAGTGAAGGGTGAATGGATGGATGGATGGATGGATGGATGAGTGAAAGGGTGGATGTAAGGATGGATGAGTGAGTGAAAGGGAGGGTAGGTGGACAAAAGGATGAATAGATGAGTGAAGGAGTGAAAGGATAAATGGATGAGAGAAAGGATGGATGAGTGATAGGCTCAATGGATGGATTCATGAGTGGATGAGTAGATGGATGGATGGGTGGGTGGGTGGATGGATGGAAGGAAGGAAGGATGGCTAAGTGAAAGGGTCGATTGAGAGAGAAAGGGAGGATGGATGGATGACTGAAAGGGTGGATGGGTGGAAGGATGAGTTACTGGGTGGATGGATGAGTAAGTGAAAGGATGGCTGTATGGGTGAAAGGGTAAATGGCTGGATGGATGAGTGAATGGATGGATGGATGGGTAGAAGAGTGGATGGATGAGTGTACAGATGGATAGGGTGAAAGGGTGGATGGATGGATAATGGATGGATGGATGAGTGAAGGGATGGATGAGTGAAATGATAGATGGAAGGATAATGATGTTTGCAAATGGTTGAATATGTTTGGATATGTCTGGGCTTACTTATATACTATTGCGCGACCTCCTCTGATGTGTCTGTAAAACTTACCTATTGTCCTGAAGTTTTGTCCTGAATTTTGACCTCCTGTCCTGAATTTGTGTCCTGAATTTTGACCCTTTGTCCTGAATTTTTACACTCACCGTCCTGAATTTGCACCAATGCCAGTTGGTCACCCTAGTAGCAAGAGAGGATGTGCCAACGTCTGGACTGCACTTGCTGATCCTTGGGCTAGCAAAGACAGGATTGTGGTGTGGTATCTGGTTTGTGAAAAAGTCACTCCCAAACCCCAGACAGAAAAGGTGAACTGCAAGAGTCAGTTAGCCTACTTCATGTTACAGCAGCAGGGCCACAAATGCTGAAGAAGCCCATTTTTGCAAGTCCGTAGCCAAAATCGCTTGATCGCCACTGGCTGCTGACATTTAGCCTGGGTGACCGAGTCTCGATGCTCAAGAGTTGCATAGGAGCCTGCGTTATCCATCAAAGTGTAATTTGGTCACCCAAGATGGACGCTAGCCTTCACCAAAGGGAACTGCTGGTTTTGTTGTGCCTAGAGACCAGTGGTCTAGTGGCAACTGGACTTTTGTTGGACCAAAGAGGACTTTGAGGGACATAGACCTCTATGGCCAAAGTCACCCCACAAAGCCAGTGGACTGAGGAGTAACCCCAGGAAGTCCCTCGTCAGCTGCACAGCACCCTCCGCATCAAACAGCTTCTTCAGAATCCTGTATCCCTGCCATCAGGACCACTCCTTTAAATTCTATGGGGAATCGCGCATAGAGCCTGGAACTAGACTTGAGATTGCTTTGGTGACAAGGTAACTATCCTATTACTCCTCATTTACCCCCCTGGCCTTCACCCTGATGGAGTTGGTTGCCCAACGCAGGCAGAAATAGCCAAACTGAACTTTTTGAACATGTGTAAAACTTTTTTAACGTAGTTGTTAAAAATGCGTGTTGCATTTAAAAATGATTTATTTAAAAATCTTTATCTCTGGAATACTCAGGTGGATTTGTTTTATTTTGGTGTCTAAAAATTCATAAAATTAGGATTAAGATCTATTTTTATAAATTGGTGTCTGATTTCTTTCGTGTTGTGTGACTTTCTTATTTTGTTGTTGAGGTAATTCTAAATGCTTTACACTTGTTCCTTGGTTTAAGCCTGTCTGCTCAAAGCCACAGCTACCCAGTGTTGTGCTAAGGTTTAGCAAACGAGCCTTACTGGACCAGTTTGGTATAGTGAGTGCATTACATGGTGAGATTGTACAATCACACCTCATAATAGTCCACTTTCCTCACACCCTTTCTGAGACATCTCCCTCTTGAAAAGTACCAGAGTGTAAAACATCTGTGTAGAGGAATGTATTGTGCGGGCTGTGCTTAAACTTTCCAGCAAACCATGAGTAAACAGTTCTTTTTACTGTGCCAAGATGAATAGAGGAGTACTTTGACAGTCCCCTATGCAATAAGGGAGCTGATGATGGTTTTGTGGGTGTGGCAGCTGCCATATAAAAAAGCGGAGGGGTCGGGGGAGGAGGTGCGGGAGGGAGGGAGCATATTGGAAACACATGGGAGTGTTTGAAATAATATTTTGTTTAAAAGCTATGCCGCCTCCCGCTCGCACCTCGGTGCTGGGACTTCCTTGTCCGAGCAGACACACTGTGACTACGTCACAGACTCCCTGTTGAATCCGGGATTGGCCTGAGCAGGCTAGAAAGGTGCCCTGCTCAGACCAGGGAGACTGTGGCAGTGGCGTAGCTAGACCTGCAGCCGCCCATGGTGGCCCCTGAGTTTGCCGCCCCGTGGCAGCCCCTGAGTTTGCCGCCCCGTGGCATCCGGCTGAAGGGGGGGTGCTGACGTTGTGGGGGCCGTTGCAGCGACCGCCCCCACAATGGCCGCAGGTAAGAGTGGGGGGGGGAGGGCTGAGTCTCGCAGCCCTTAGAACTCGTGCCGCCTGTGGCGGCCTGCCGCCACTGACCCCCTCCCCCCCTTACTACACCATTGGTCTGTGGGGTTTCTCCACGGCGGCTGCTCAATGCGGCTGAGCTGGAGAAACCTAAGTGTGCATGTGAGCTTTGGTCGGCCTGAGACGACCGGCCAAACACACATGAGCACTTAGGGAGTGCACCTAGCTCTCCTCCTCACCCTCCCGTGCCTCGGCCCGCCCCTCCCTGTACACGGCGGCAGAGCCAGCAGTTTAAAAATAAAACAATATTGAAATATCGTTTTCTGTTTTTTGCTGCTGGCTCTGAACCATTGGCGCGACGCTCCTCCGCCATTGCCGAGGGGCCGCCCTGTGTGTGTACAATCTGAGTGTACATTTACTCCTTAAAGTACCTTTTACATTTTAATAAAAACGTTCTCATTGTCGCGCCGGTGCGTCTCCAAATGCTCTTCTTTCGTACCTCATCGGTGTTTTTTCTGAACGGTTTACCCTTCTGATTGCTTTTTGAAATGCCCAAATGGCTCTCACAACTCGACCAAAATTGTTTAAAGTTTAGTGAAGTACTTTTTCATGCGCCTTTATTTCTTACCCGTACCATCGTGGCAAATGCACTTTCTGCCTCAGAACTATTTTTCAGAGCATCTTGCTTGGTCTTCGACATAAATATACCAGGGTGTGGATTTTCACTTTTCCGCTTGGAGGCGCTGTTGTACCACTTTAAGAAATCGGGATACTTTTCTTTATCGTAATGTGTTTTTTTTAAAGTTCTTTAGTGCTCACACAACACAATGATTGAAGGGTACTCGGTGACCAAATGCAGACCTCGTAAGCATTTCATTTGATTCAGATTTTTTTTTGTAGGATTAATGGCTATATTTTTTATGATCTAGCGGTATGGGATGTTGGTATTATTTTCTCGGTTGTAAACCTCAATTAGAGAAACGGATAACTTGTATTATAAAACCATCCAAGCCACAAAGTATGCTAAATAAAAGGTTTATTGTTTCTGTAAAGCCTAGCATCTGGAACCATGCTGAACGCAAGGCCGAAGTGTTGCTTAATGTTGTGTAGTCATAAATGCTTTGCTTCTCATTACGCAGTACTATAGTGACGATGTCGTCGTGGCCTTTGAGAATCCGCACTGCCCGAGCTGCTGCGAGCGAGAGATTATATCGTAGATTGCTTTTGTTGTTGTTTGGGCGCTGTCGCATTTGTTGAGGCTCACAGAGCCGCTCGGGTTTGTCTTCACCAACCCAGGTGGTCAGTTACCTGCAAGCCCCACCTTCTCAAGGCATGACCTTAGATGCATGCGCAAGACTATGTAACGAAATGTACCGTAACTGTAAGTGATGGGGGGTGGGGGGCTTTCCTTCAGAGGCAATGTCTCCCTAAAGGAGCGGGGGAAAACATTTCATTTATGTACATCACAAGAGACTAGGGAAGTCTATTGTTTACGTACTACCAGCAGCATAGGAGGTATAGGCGTTAGGCATCCTTGAAGCCAGTAGTTTCCTACTCATTCAGGCCTGCCCCTGCCCCTCAGCCAGGCTGTGATCATCTTCCAATTGGGAGGAGGAGGAGGAGGGGGGAAGGGAGGAGTTCTGCTTCTCCTCTTCTGTATGACAAAAGGTCACCGTCAGTCAGGGCTTTAAGTGGGATGAAAAAACTAGGGGGTCTCTGAAAGGGGCGTGTCCAATGCAATTAAGGGCGTGGCTTAAACACATAAGCTAAAATCTGTGCTTAGCATAGTGTGCCGCCCCACTTGTATTTTGCTGTTTGTCATTGCATCCAGATATATGATACAAGTAACATCATACCTACAAGAAGTCAGGACTATTGGCTTTGTCAATGATTGTTAGTTCCATAAGATAAATAAGCAGCAATTATGGCTTGTATATAGTACTGAAAAAGCTTCCACTTAAAGCCCTGGTAACACCACAAGGATGTTGCCGCTCCTGCGTTTCAAAAAGAGAAGGGAAACTCAGAGAGAAAATGACTCTCTTTAAAGGATTTCCCTTCCCCGACAACGCTCACCTGGCATGACGTCATGCCCTAATAACTTCTCCACTAGTGAGACGTGAGCACAAGCACATCGATGTGACTGCAGTCTGGAAAAAAAATGGACCGCCTGTGCCTGGGCCCAAAATAGAGCCCGATAGAGACCCATTTCGAGGCCTCTTTTAAAAAACTGCCGGGGCTCAGCACCGGTGAGACCCAGCCCACTTTAAGCCCTGCCGTCAGACGTAAGAAGGTGGTGGAGCACCTTAGAATTCAGTTTGCATTACGAGGCATACTTGCTAATCCTACCAGTTTAGCTGTTAGATTACTGTTTTTAGGTCGAGCCTGGGCAGCGCATGCGCTGCTCTGCGAGGCATGCTGTATTCAGGTAGGGACTTGAAGTCTCGCCCACTCTCCACTGACATTTTTCATTGACTTGTGTCATCGTCCACTGTAAACTGTGGAAATTCTTTGGTCAGTAGGCTTAGTAGTCCCTCCTTAGTACCGTCTTGTCTCATTTTGTAACTTCCTATGGCGATACCCTCGTTACGTGTGTTGTTACTGCTTAGGCTTTAATTACAGCCTCCAAGCACTAATTTCTCAAATAGCTTTGTCCTGCCTGCTGCTGCAGGCAGGACACTCTCTCTCTCCTAACACTTTAAAAAAACAAATAATAGCACGAGCGCTGGCTTTTGCAATGCAATAGGTGTCGCATTTGCGAGAGTTTAAGCTATTGGCATTGTAAACAACACATAAATAAGAGGCATTGTCATTTACAATTCCAGTAGCTCAAACTTGTAAAAGCGAGACCTATTGCATTGCTAATGCTTGCGTAGAGATCCTATTGACCAATGTTTGTATTAGATTCCAGATTATTTTAAAGGCCTGCCTCTTGCCTACAAGATTGTCAGTCTTCGCATGAGCTTGCTTCTCGCCGAGCTCTCTCAGCTGTGTGAGGAGGCAGGCCAGGCGGGCGGGCGCAGCGCTCGAGGCTCAGCTGCCTGCCAACGATAGATAAGGCTTTTAGCAATTCGGATCTTTGAGTCAGCAGTTATTCTGTTGCTGCTAGAGTCAGTGAACTGCCTGTAAGGGTGGGAGGATAGCTGAAGATCGGGATGCAGAGATTTGGTGCAGTACATACTTGCATTCAAATAAAGTACAACCTATACCCAGCCCAAGCCATCTTGTTCTGTGAGAAATTAAGAATCCGGCCTGTACAAAATGGTGTCACGTTAAATACCGCAAGGCCTGATTACAACGCGTGACTGAGTTAGTTAAGTGACTCTTCCTTGTGTTTTTTCATCTTCGTTCTTAGATATTTGGTACAAAGCATGAATTTGGAACCCAGTTTGTTTAACTTTGTGGACTGTCGGCGGAGGGGGGGCACGGGGGGGGGGAAGAGCTGTTGGAGCACTCTTGAGCAAGGCTCCTGCTGCCTCGTCGGGTGACAGCTGAGCAGAAGGAGCACATCGAGAACTGCACTCTTTTACAGACCCCACCCACAATACAGACCGAGGGGTTTAGCACGATTACTGTGAGGGGGGGGGGATAGAGTAAACAGGCCATAGTGTAGGTTATTAAAGGACAAAGGAATTGAAAAAATAGGAAGCCGTGTGGATGTCTAAGAAAAGTAAAAGAGTGAGGGTGGGATGGAAAAAATAGTGAAGAAGTGAATGCCTCTCGCAGAGAGTAGAGGGTATGGCGAGCAGGAATGTGGTGATGGAAACAAGTAGAGGGGTAATAGGAATGCAGAAATGGCAAAAAAGATTGCGAAGGGAAAGTGGCAGAAAGAACTAGAGAGCTAGACATTAGGAGAGAGGTAGAAGTGAGAAAAAGAATAGGAAAGCAGTGTGGCAAAGAGAAAAAGGTATAAGCTCCGAGTTCAGGGCTGGAAGGACTTTTCAGAAGGCATGAAAGGGGCCAGGATGAGGAAATCAGGGGGAGAGCTGGATGGTATGCAAGGCCAGACTGGCCGGACCAGTAATCAAGCGTTTCCCCGGGAGACTGGAAGGGTGGGGGCTGGTTTTGCTACTGGTGGCCGGTTTTGCACCAGTGCTGTAGTATCGGCCCCCCTGTAACAAAAACAGCAAGCATAGTCCGCTCACTTTCGTTTCCAGCCTCCTGGGGTGAGACAGTGCTTCACACTTGCACCCCCTTCCCCCTCCCCCCCCCACTTCAAAACTCCCCTTGTGGTGTTCAGGCTTGCTCACTACGCACCGTTCGAGGGCTGGACCAACACAATTGCCAGGGCTGCTTTGGGTTCCCAGTCTGACCCTGATGGTGTGGAATGAGAGAGACCAGGAGAGGGAGAAAAAGTAATAAGTAGGGAGCTGTGAGACCAAGAGGAAAGGATAGAAGAATAGAATCTTTAGAAGGATGAAAAGTTGAAGATGTCATCTCAAGGATGCATCTGGGTCAGACGATGCATTGTTATATACCCTTATCTGCGCACCTATCATGTACTCTGATTTCATGTGATGTCATTGTCAAGTCATATTGTGTGAGGAAGTTTACAACTATTATGCTCCTGAGTGGTTTTTGAACTCCCAAAATCCTACCTCTTTTTGGTCTTCGAATGTCCGCAGCTCACTGAGCCCTTGGCCTTCCTTGTTTCGATGAGTTTAGATTAGGCCTACATTTCGGTCTAAATTGATGAGTTCCTAGTTTTATGGTCAAGCCTCATTTCTATGCATCCTTCATGTCTGAAAACCAATTTAATTTGCTGTGGAAACTTAAAGAAAATGTTCTTGTTGATAGGACAAGGTGTTAGAGTTTTCTGCTGGTTTCATAGTTCAGTCCGCTTGTCCTATTTTGAATCATCCATTGAATTCCCATATAATGTAAATAGTTGGAAAATCTGTCTTTTTGCCTGATCAGCCTCATTTTATATTCACTGGTATTGATTGTTTTTCAACTCTGCACAGTGGGTAACTGCTGTACAGTCCCCAGTTTTTGCACTGCGATTCCTAAAACATGTTGAAATTGGCTAATCCCCTATTGGAATACTTAACTTTCAAGTAAGGCCATACATAGTATAAGGTGCAGGAGAATACACCAGTGGCACAAAATGTTCAGTTTCACATTTTTCCTTTGTCAGCATTGTGGATGGCACAACATTATGCTGCCGTCCGCAGCATATGTTGTGCCATCCACTAGGCTGACAAAAGAAACATGGTATCTTATAGAGCATGGGTTCTCACAAACATTTTCTCAGGAGCCAAAAAGTATAGTCAGGGGTGTGCCCGAGGGCCATACCCGTGCTGGTGAAAGCCCAGGAAAACAGTTTGAGGCGGGGGTTCGTGGGAACAGAAAATAAATATGCACCGTTTCAAAAGATTAGTATAAATAATTTCTTTGAAGTCTTTTTGCACATTTTGTAACAGCCTATCTCATACTGTGTGTATTCTATACATTTCTTAAGTTTTGCAGTTTTGTTATACTGTGTGTAATACTTTTTCAAACAAATTACTTCTATACTTACAGTGCTAAACATACACAATTGTTTTCCCCAGTGCACCAACCAGGATTCAAGTCCATGACCTTCCATTTACACTGATCTCTGTACTTATCAAACTGCCCTTTCCTACCAAAACAATGCATTTCCAGATATTGCTTAACTTGCATTAATTTTTTATTTAAGTTGTGGGCATTACAATTTAAATGCAATTACTTATAGGTTAAAAAGACCAAGAAAATCTTTACAGAACAGTGTGTTCTTTTTAGGTACCCGCTGACCACCTCCTCACACTAACTAACCCTATCCTGTTCTCCTCTTGTTTGCAGTTCACATACGTTTCCTATGCACTTCAAGTCTGCTCAACTAAGCTATCACCAATGAGCAGGGCAGCCTTGCTGATAGTACAAGCTGAACTGTATGTAGAAACAAAGCCCATATCCTGAAGATTGATTTTTTTTTTTAATCCTTGTTACATATTTTTCTTTGATTACGGATTATGGCCTTTGTTTCTATAGTCATTTAAGCTTGTTCTATGAGCAGGACAACCCAGCTCATAAAACAAGCCCAACTGACTGTAGTGTATTGAACCAGGGGTTGGATGGACAGCCCATACACCGGATCTTAGCAGGTAAGTATAGGTTTATTTAAGTTTTACACACATTTGCATAGGGAGAGCGCCGGGGAACGTCTAACGCGCTAGCGGGCTCGGCCGATGTGCTGGCACCCAAAATGGCCGCCGCGCTCCTTTCTTTACGGATAACATTTTACAATTTAAAGATACATTCTACTTGCATGCGTACACCTTTCCGTCTCCCATCTCAATGTCTCTGTACTTCGACGGTCTTACCACTGTCCTTCTGCTACGGGTGCATCTCACTGGGGTGCCAGGAGTGTGCTCGGTACCCTCTTGGGAGCTTCTTGCCTCCCCATCTTCAGTACTCAGGGGAACTCCCCTGATGGGAGATCCACCATAGATTTCCGGGAGCTCCGAGGCACCCAGGTCGCACCCCGCTTCAGCTTCTGTCGCTCTCTCCCTTTCTCCGGGGCTGCCTGAGCTTGCGTCCACCGGGTTGGCTTCAGTCCCTTGAGTCTGGGGAGGTATCACTTGTCCTCTTTCTCTTCCGTTCCATTGCATGATCTTATTGCACTTGGACATCCTGTCCTGTGACCAAACCTTCCCATCGCTCAGTGGGGCTGACCGGTTATAAACTTCTTCCACTTGCAAGGGTGCGCTGAATTTGCTGTCCCCTTTTCCCCTTAACTGGGCCAGTTTGACTCGAACCCATTCTCCCCTCTCTAGCTCCGTCTCCTTGACATTTCTTCTTTTATTGTAGTGTTCCGTGTATATTCTTTGTGCTTTCTCTAGATTGTGGTGTACTACTGCAGGGGACCACTTGCTCGTGATGGTGCGCTCCTTCCATGCTACATTGTCTCTCGTGAATGGGTCTCTACCCCATAGGATCTAGAAGGGGCTGTATCCCGTGCTGGTCGGTGTAATCCTATACGCCCACAACATGCTCTTGAATTCCTTCTCCCAGTCCTTTCCAGTCCCAATCGCTGATTGTACGGATCCCATAATGACTCGGTTAAACATCTCGGCTAGTCCATTTCCTGATGGATGGTATACGGATGTATGTTTAACCTTAATACCATTCCTTCCCATGTATGCGTTCCACTTCTCTGATACAAATTGGGGTCCATTGTCGCTTAGGAGGGAGCGTGGAATACCTTCCCTAAGGAAAACAGCCGTTCGGAACCTCAATATTTTGTCCGTGTCCATGTCTTCTTGTACGTCTACCTCCGGCCACTTGGAGTACCGATCTACGAGTACTAACACATATTTCTGGACTCCCTGGTCATCCAATATCGGACTCAGGATGTCTATTGATAGGTCCTCCCATGGGTTCTCTGGCTTGTCAAACTTTCCTAAGGGTGGTCGCATCAGGCTCAGAGACTTGTCCGCTCTTTGGCATTGGGCACACTCTCTCACGTGCCTTTCTATCTGGTTGTCCATCGCCGGCCAACAGTACATCTGCTTCGCCCTCAGCTTAGTCTTTACGATGCCCAGGTGACCCTCGTGGATGAGAGCCAGAAGATGCGGGATCAACTTGTTGGGGGGGGGGGGGGGGGGAACTACTTTCTCTCCTCTTCTCAGGAAGATCCCTTGGTCGCAAACTGACAACTATTCTCTTACTTCAAAGAATTTCCTGAGCTCCGCCTCCATATGCCTCTTTTCCAGCCATCCCTTTAGTATGCATTGCTTGACTGCCTCTATGTTTGTGTCGGTTTCGTACGCTTCCTTCCACTCTTGTTCACTTATCACGCGTTTGTGATCTTCCATGAACGCCACTTTGGTATCCTCCTCTTCGGACGTGCTTGGAGCTTCCTCCATGGCTGATGCTCGACTGAGGTAGTCGGCTAATTTGTTCCTTTGTCCTGGGATGTGTTCCACATCATATCTATAGTCTAATAATTTCAACGTCATCTTCGCGATGCGGGGGTGTCGCCATAGCATGTGCTGACGATGTGAGGACCTTGACCAGGGGCTTGTGGTCTGTTCTCAGCTTGAATCTCGTGCCCCATAGGAACTGGCGGAACTTTTCCATGGCCCAGACTACTGCCAACATTTCCTTTCCTATTACGCTATACTTCTGTTCTGTGGGCAACAACGATCTAGATGCGAAGCTGAGGGTGGACAGTTCTCCTCCTTTCAACTCCTGCATTAGGACTGCTCCCAGGCCCCGCTCGCTGGTGTCTGTTGTCAATACGGATCTGGCTTGCTGATCGTATCCACACAGAGGTATGGCCGTGCTGATGTCCGTCTTTATCCTTTGGAACTCTTCTTGTGTTTCCTTCGTCCACTCGAAATTTGTCTTGTCCCGTATAAGTTGTCGCAAGTGGTGTGTTTTCATAGCGAAGTGCTGTACGAATTTGCTGTAGAACTCTGCCATGCCTAGGAATGACCTGACTTCCTCCTTGGTCCTTGGTGGTGGTGCTTCACATATTGCCTTGACGTTGGACTGTTTAGGTGTGATGCCTTGGTCGCTGATCACATGCCCTAAGTACATGACAGAAGTCATACCAAACCGACACTTGTCCCATTCTGCCGTGAGTCCATTGCGTTCCAGGACTTGTAGAACTTTGGACAACTTGGCATCATGGTCAGCTTTGTCCATGCCCATTACTAGGATGTCGTCTTGAAAGTACTGTACTCCTGCTACTTCGCGGAACAACTTATGCATCAGTTTCTGAAATACGGCTGCCGCCGAGGCCAGTCCAAACGGCATCCTGCGAAACTGATAGCACCCAAAGGGAGTTATGAAGGATGTCAGCTTCCTGCAGGTACGGTGTAGTGCGATCTGGTGGTAGGCTGACGTGAGATCAATGGTCGAGAACCACTTCACCCCTTTGGTTTTTGCTAGCATCTCGTCTATTCTTGGCAGAGGAAACCTTTCTACTATGATGTTTTTTGCCGTTCGGTTTCATGGCGACCACCAATGGAGCCAACCACTCAGCACTTGTTATCGGTTCTATGATGCCGTTTTCTTCTAGTCTGTGAAGTTCTTGTTGTACCTGTTCTCTGATTGCTATTGGGATGTTCCTCACTTTGTGGCACACCGGTTTGGCATCCGCTTTGAGATCGATTCTGTGTTTGAATTTTGTTAGTTTGCCAACTTTGCCTCCGAACACGGTGGGAAACTCTACCTTCAGCTGTCCTGCATCCGGCCGCTGTGCATCGCTGGTCATCGCTGGTCATCAGGACTTGTGTGATACCACCTGGGTTCAACTGTATCCCAAGGTCTCCTTCGTCTATCCACCCTAGGACCGATGGGCCCTTTTCTGCCACATATAATTTGCATTTGGCACTTCGTTCCTTGAATTCAAATTTCAGACGGCGGTATCCCACCATGGGAATAGGGTCTCCTGTGAATGTGACTGGGCGAATGTCTGGGGGCTCCAGGTGGTCACCTAGGTGGTTCTTGAAGTGTTCATCCCACACATTGCGTTGTATTATGGTGTAGGGGGATCCAGAGTCGGCTACAATCTGTATTGGAACACCTCCAATCACTAGGTCGCATTGGGGTTTCTTGGAGCGGTTACAATTTATGCCTAGTACGTGTTCGTCTATGCACAGCACACTGTCGTCGTCGTCTTCTTCATTTTCTCCTTCTTCCTTCTCCTCTTGTGCGACATACTTGACGGCTATTCTTTTTTGCTTGCGGCGACATACCTTCTTATATTGCCCTGTTATCCCACAGAAAATGCATTTGGCTTTGAAGGCCAGACATCGTTTTTCATACGCTGGGTGTGACAGACTGCCGCACCTGTAGCACATGTTCTTGCCTTCGGTGGGGGGGCTCTATTGCGCCGCCGCTCCACCTCCACTGCTTTGCTCTGCCTGCACCGCCAGGGCCTCCTCCTTTTTCCTCCGTCTTGCGCCTTGAGAAAGGCTTTATCCTTGTGCCTAAGCGCTTGTATTCTGGGTGTCACTTTGCCCCGCTTCAGTGGCCCACGTATAACCGCAGCGCCCGCACCTCTTGCGTTGTAGTGTGCTGCTGTGGCTGGTTGTGTCTGTGGTGCCGATCTTCCTTGCCGCGTGGTCTGGACCTCTATACAGAGTGGCTAGGGGTGCCCTCTGCGAGCACGATGTGTGTTCCCACGTGTTTTGTTGCCCAAAGTACTGTGCGTCCCCTCTGCCGCGCTCTCCCTCTGTGTACCTGTGTGGTGTCGGTCACAATGGCTCCGGAGCACCTGGCCACGTGTATCCCCTGTTCATGCTCCTCTCGGTTCTCTCCTTCGTTGGTCCTAGTCCCTCATTGCCATTTGTAGTGTATTGAACCAGGGGTTGGAAGGGAAGCCCATATACAGGATCTTAGCAGGTAAGTATAGGTTTATTTAAGTTTTACACACATTTGCATTGGGAGAGCCCTGGGGAACGTCTGGCACGCTCGCGGGCTCGGCCGATGTGCTCCGCGTCATCACGTCGTGCGTGAAGACTAGAGCGCAACGCTACACTGACTACATTAAAAAAAAGCCCAGAATCACAAAACAATGTTGCTTGGTTAGCAGAAACCGAATAAAAATAACTCTAGGAGTTTTATTTGTCTACTGCAGTTTACCATGTTCCCAGATGAAGGCCTACAGGCTGCAAGGAAAGTTAGCCAGGCCACCAGTTACCGGCAGGCCATACTTTGAGAACCACTGTGGTAGACTTCTAGTAACAGATTCCTTGCCTTAGAATTTTCCTCAGGCGGCAAAGTGGGTGCAGAAATTTTCAGGCAGAAAATCTGCATGCAGGTAAGTGCCATCAACAGGCTTCATGTTGTGTGCGCCGGATGTGATGTGTATGTTCTCTATATAGGCACCACCCCAGTGCACTGACATCACTGCTTTTCTTTCCGCTCCATCAGTGCAGATCCAGAGAGAGCTACCTCAGTTAATTTTTGGGATTATTTTTTGACGTTTTGTTGACCATTTTTGAGTTTTTTGCTTCCAGTGTGCGTAGGGATGTCCACTAAGAAACCCTTGAATTTTAAACCCGCTGGTCCCCATCACACACAGATGTCTGTGACAGACACCCACTCAGTTTGCATCAGGGGCCTGGAGCCGAGCCACAACTCCAGGACCTGTCCAGACTGCCGCACTATGACTCCAAAGGTGGTTTGGGAGCATTCTCTGAAGGTCCTGGTCGCTCGGCACCGGTCTACTCCTCAATGCTCCAGACCCCAGTCACGCAGAAGGTCTCAGGTCTGTTCCCAGCACTCGTCATCATGCTTGAAGTCATTGTTGGGTAAGTCCCACAAAGAATCTAAGAAGTGAAGCACTCCTCGACGTAGCTGTACCTGCCCAACTCTACTCTCGACATGCAGTAACGGTTCCACCATTCAAGGACCGACTCCCACGCTTCCACCTCAGAGCCTGAGTCTGAATCTCTCCACGCCTTCCAGAATTTGCCAGGCTGAACACTGCCCTGACCAGAGTTTTATGAGGCTATATGCACCTCATAATTTGGCAGGCTGACCCCTCTGGTGCTCCTTCAGACCCCACGGGTTTGACATGCAGCCTCACTGTATTCTTGCCAATTTGTCCACCCTTGGCACCAGTCGGGCCCTTTGGATTCGTTCCTGGATCTGCTCCGGTTGCGAGACCGCAACCTTCTCCAAAGCTGGTCCCAGTGCCGTAGTTCACGGCAGGGCTGACCCCATCGTCATCCCCGACAACGATAGCGAGCTGGGCCTGCATTGCACGATGTTGAATCTGGCCAAAACTCAACCTTCCGAGTCTGCATCGGGGCCTACTTTTGTCGATACTCCCTGTAGGGAGTACAGTTGGGAGGCAATTGAGGATCCCTATGCCTACGCCAAGCACTTGGAAGAGCCCAAAGAGAACTGTTAAGTGGAATTGAGAAAGCTAGTGGTTTGGACACCTTCCCAGACACTGGCTTAGTCACTCCTTCTAGTATGGCTAGGGAGTAAGAGATTTTGCCATTGTGGTGAGGAGGTCTGCCGAGGGCATGGGCCAAGCCCTGCACAGGGTTCCTGTGCACAGGACTATAACCCACCATCCTATTTCTGGGGGACCCAGCTTTCCCCATCCAGCTGTTGCTTGATGTCAAGAACTCGATTACAGCTGTTCTTACCTCTTCCTCTATCCAAAGAAGATGCAAAATGGTTCCTCGTTCCAGATTCAGAAGAGCGCGACAGCACTTGTGGTTCCTAATGCAGAAATTGCTGCGCTTGATTGCGGAAACCGGCTCCGAGGAAATCTAAGATGGCGGCCGCCATCGATTGAGATCTGAGCGCTCTAGTCTTTTGACTAAGGTCTCGAGCCTAGGTAAACCTCTAGCGCGAGCTCCCTATGAGCCGCGCACTTCAACTGACATTTTGAGACGAAAGCAACGTTCGACTTCAGCACCAGCGCTGAAGAGACTTTCAACTTCGTTTTCACCCTGATTTTTCTCCGCTTTTAGCGGTAGGATGTGCACATCGGGAACGCGGTTCCCAAATCTTGAGTTCAGTACTTTTTTCCCCTTCCTGAGAGAAGTTCTCGTCAGGATTCACAGAAGACCTAGAATTTGAAGAGTTTTTCCTGAAGAGATTCTTGTTATCAGTTCAGCATCAACTATCCAGCAAGACATCACAGAAACTGTATCCTTTGAAGTATTCTTGAACTTGTCCTGCCTTTTCCTCTCAAGAAAGAAGGACTTCAGACTCTTATTGCTCTGGTTGTTTGGAAATTTCGAACATTAACTTGATTATCAACTTTCTCCACACACTAAGAGAGGGGCAAGTCTGCTGTGTTATTCAGGTAGTTACAGTGTCAGAGGGAGGTTACCAGTGTTAGAGGGAGGTTGGTGGAGATGTTGAGTAGAGCTTAGAGACATAAGTTTGTTCTTCCGCCCTCTGCAGGTCCAGCCCTTTCACTTCACGAGTCAATAGACAGATGTGGGAGTCAACTCTAGAAGATTCCAAATAGAAGATGTTGGGCAGTTCCTAAACACGCAGCCAGTCTCTCTTTCTTTTCCAATTCCCCTTTCCCCCCCGTGAGTGCGAAATTCAGTGTTCTGATTTGGCAACCACGTCGGGGATTTGGGAGCTATCATCTGCTTCTGTGGAAGATTCAGGCACAAGGTAAGAGGATTCTGACAGATTGAAGTGCCGCTTATTCCACCCAAGCAGGATGACGGAGGCATTAGATGTAAATGCTTTAGCCACCCTAATTGGAAACATGCAGCAACAATTGACCTTAGTGATAGAAGAAAATAAAGAATTAAAGGAAGGAATGAAAAGATCTCAGGTAGAGAATCAGCAGCTTATACAGAAGTTAAATGCTTACATCCCCGGGCCCTCATCTCAGACTAGAGGACCCGAAAGGAAAGATTTCCCTAGCCCCACTTCCGAGATAACCACTCAAGTCATACATTCCATTTCCCCCATAATTCCTTTAGCCCCTCCAGAGCGCTTTAATGGGGACCCTCAGAAGGCGCAAATTTTTCTAACTCAATGCTCGTTGCACTTCCTTTGTAGACCAATAATTTTTGCTGAAGACCAGTCTAAGACAGCCTTTGTATTGTCTTACTTGAGCGGTGACGCAGCCTCTTGGTCCTTGCCAATTGTTTCCCGTAATGATCCTGTGCTGTACAACTTTGAAGATTTCAAAAGAGAATTTCTTCGGATCTTCGACCGTCGAGCCATCTCTCAAGCAACAGATAACGAGTTACTTGAATTAAGACAAGGGAACCGAGATCTAATTTCCTATTTGGCCCAATTCAATAAATTAATTGTTGAGACGGAATGGCCAGAAGCCAAAAGAGCTGCAATTTTCTACAGAGGGTTGAAGGAAGAATTAAAAGACGCCCTGGCCCAAATCCCGGATAGACCCACCGAAGTCTCCAAATTAATAGATCTTGTATTACAAATTGATCAAAGACTATTTGAAAGAAGATCAGAACGAAAGAGAGAATTTCGACCCATTCCTCCACGATTTGATCGGGGTAGAACCGAAAATGTTAAGATTCCAGAATCGCACTCTCCAGAAGAACCCATGCAGATTGGAAGTGTCCGAGGGCCCCTTTCCAAGGAAGAAAAAGAAAAAAGAAGGTCTGGAAATTTATGTTTGTATTGTGGTCAGTCGGGGCACTTTGTGAAAGAATGTCCTAAAAAACCCAAGACGAATAATCCGTTAAAAGAGAAGCTCCATCAGTGAAAAGAGTTGCCCTGATGGATGCTCAAACAAAGCCGACTCTTGGATTTCAACATTTGGCGAACACTCTACAATCAACTTCTCCGCATCTTACAGTACCCTTTGATCTGAGTTTTGGAACTAACGAATTGAAGGATGTTCCTGTGATGTTAGATTCTGGGGCTACAGGCAACTTTTGCGACATAAAATATGCCAAAAGAATTGGAATGAACTTTGTTAAAAAGAAAATCGCTGAACCAGTTCGAGCAGTGGACGGGACCAACTTGACCTCAGGCCCAATCACTAATGAAACCGAATCGGTGGAGTTGAGGCATCATCAGGGACATCTCGAGAAAATTTCCTTCAATCTTATTGACGCTCCCCAATTCCGGTTGATCCTAGGTTTACCTTGGCTTACAGAGCACAATCCGGAAATAAATTGGGAGACCAGAACCGTGAAACTTAGCTCGGACTATTGCCACAAGCATTGTTATAACCTTTCAGAAACTCAACATCAGACGTCTCCTGCTAAGTCTTTAGCCTTCAAACCAAACACGATTGGAGCTATAGAAACCATAACTATTCCCCAAGAATATGAGGATTTAAGGGCCGTGTTTGACAAGTCTAAGGCTGAAGAACTCCCTCCACATAGACCATACGACTGCAAGATAGATTTGCAACCTGGAGCCAATCTGCCTTGTAGCAGGATTTACGCACTCACGGAAAAAGAAAATCAGTTCTTGAAGGAATACTTAGACCAGTATTTGGCTAATGGCTTCATTCGTCCCTCCCAATCGCCCGTCTCCTCTCCCTTATTCTTCGTTCCCAAAAAGAAGAATGAAGAGTTAAGAACGTGCATTGACTATAGGGCATTGAATCAAGTTACGGTAAAAAACAGATATCCATTGCCACTCATCTCTGTGCTTCTCGATCAGGTGAAAGAAGCGAAAATCTTCACTAAATTAGATCTTCGAGGAGCTTACCATTTGATCAGAGTTGCTGAAGGGGATGAGTGGAAAACTGCCTTCCGGACTAGATTCGGGTTATTCGAATACCAAGTAATGCCCTATGGTTTATGCAATGCCCCAGCGGCATTTCAACATTTTGTCAATGACGTCCTGAGAGAATTCCTTGATCACATTGCCGTGGTCTATATTGATGACATTTTGATTTTTTCCAAGAGCCAAGAGGAACATGTACTGCATGTTAGAGCAATTCTACAACGGTTATTGGAGAATAATCTGTACGTGAAGCTAGAAAAATGCGCCTTTCACGTAAAGGAGGTGGAGTTCTTGGGGTTCGTCTTATCTGAAAAAGGAATCTCCATGGATACTGCAAAGATTCAGGCAATTTTGGATTGGCCCTCCCCCAAGAGTGTGAAGGAAGTCCAAAGCTTTCTTGGATTCGCCAATTTTTACCGCCGTTTCATTCAAGAATTTTCAAAACTTGTAACTCCCATCACCAAACTTCTAAGAAAAGGAGTAACCTTTCATTGGTCCAGCGAGGCAGAGGCAGCCTTCAAGTTTCTCAAAAATGCCTTCACTTCAGCACCAATTCTCCTTCACCCTGATACAGAAGAACCTTTCTATGTAGAAGCGGATGCCTCAGACCTGGCTATTGGTGGTATATTGTCCCAAAGACACAAGGATACAGGACAACTCCATCCAGTGGCATTCAGATCCAGAAAATTGACTCCTCCCGAAATTAATTACTCAATAGCAGACAAGGAGCTATTGGCAGTAAGAGACGCCTTCGTAGAATGGCGTCATTATTTGCTGGGCGCTCGACATGTGGTTACTGTATTTTCTGACCATAAAAATCTTCAATTCTTGAAGTCAGCAAAAACCCTCACTGCCAGACAATTAAGATGGTCGCTTTTTTTTGCCGATTTCAACTTCACGATCACTTACCGGCCCGGAGCAGCAAATGGAAAAGCTGATGCTTTATCCAGATTGGGAACTGTTTCAAAAATTGAGGAAAACCAGAAAAAATCAATTATACCAGCTGCAAAATTTATATGTGTCTTACAATTTTCCGAGATAAAAAAGAAAATTCGAGAGTCAATGTCTGATGAAGAAATTCAGAATTGGGCTAAAGAAGACGAAGAAAGAACAGTGATTAACAATCTTCCTTATGTGAAAGAGACTTTGTATCTGCCAACAGAAGAAATTCGAGAGTCTGCTCTGCAAGCTTGTCATGATGATCCTTTAGCTGGGCACAAAGGAGTCTTAAAGACTACGGAATTGCTAAAAAGATACTTCTGGTGGCCCACTATGATCCCTCAAGTGAGACAATACATCCGCTCTTGTGATAAGTGCATTAGGGGAAAATCCAATAGACAGGCTCCTGAGGGAAAACTCCAACCTCTTCCCATAGCTCCTCATCCCTGGCACACTGTCACTATGGACCTTATTGTAGATTTGCCAACCAGTCAGGGTTTTAGTACCATTCTGGTATTTGTAGATACCTTTTCCAAAATGAGCCATTTTATCCCTTTAAAGAAGCTTCCCACAGCCCCCCAATTGGCCCAGCTGTTTTCTCAACACATAGTTCGAGCACATGGAATTCCAGTAGTTGTAATTTCTGACCGTGGAACCCAGTTTGTCTCTCATTTTTGGAGAGCCTTTATGCGGCAGTTAGGAATAGATTCCCGATTCTCGACAAGCTATCATCCAGAAACTGACGGTCAGACGGAGAGGGTAAATCAAGAAATTGAACAATACCTTCGTCTGTACCTACTAGATCAAGAAGGTGAATGGCCAGACCTCATTTGGACTGCCGAGTTTGCTTATAACAATGCTGTTCACGCCTCCACTGGGTTTTCACCATTCTATTTGAACTCGGGTAGGCATCCGAACATAATTTTGGGAAGGTCAGAAGATAAGGTCCCAGCAGTCAAAGGTCTCAAAGAAAAGATTTTAGAAACTTATCAATCTGCTAGAAAAAATTTAAATTTGGCAAAAGAAACTTACAAGAAGTATGCTGATCAAAAAAGAAGGTCAAACCCAAATTATTCTAGGGGGGATTTGGTCTGGTTGTCCGCTAGGCATTTACATCTCAAGGGGAACAGGAAGTTTTCACCTAGATTTCTGGGCCCCTTTAAGATAAACAAGATTGTGAATCCAGTCACAGTTAAACTTACCTTGCCTCCTCAAATGAAAATCCACCCAGTCTTTCATGTTTCTCTCCTAAAAAAGAGCCCAACTAACGTCAGATTAACTACCCCACCAAACCCAGTCACAATCGATTCACACCCAGAATACGAAGTAAAAAGAATTTTAGACTCAAGAGTTAAGAGAGGAAGATTGCATTACCTCATAGACTGGAAAGGTTATGGCCCAGAAGAAAGGTCTTGGGAACCAGCAGATAATGTCCACGCAGCTAGATTAGTGAAACAATTTCATGACATTCACCCAAACAAGCCAAGGTTGGGAGGGCGATCTTTAGAGGGAGGTACTGTCAAGAACTCGATTACAGCTGTTCTTACCTCTTCCTCTATCCAAAGAAGATGCAAAATGGTTCCTCGTTCCAGATTCAGAAGAGCGCGACAGCACTTGTGGTTCCTAATGCAGAAATTGCTGCGCTTGATTGCGGAAACCGGCTCCGAGGAAATCTAAGATGGCGGCCGCCATCGATTGAGATCTGAGCGCTCTAGTCTTTTGACTAAGGTCTCGAGCCTAGGTAAACCTCTAGCGCGAGCTCCCTATGAGCCGCGCACTTCAACTGACATTTTGAGACGAAAGCAACGTTCGACTTCAGCACCAGCGCTGAAGAGACTTTCAACTTCGTTTTCACCCTGATTTTTCTCCGCTTTTAGCGGTAGGATGTGCACATCGGGAACGCGGTTCCCAAATCTTGAGTTCCGTACTTTTTTCCCCTTCCTGAGAGAAGTTCTCGTCAGGATTCACAGAAGACCTAGAATTTGAAGAGTTTTTCCTGAAGAGATTCTTGTTATCAGTTCAGCATCAACTATCCAGCAAGACATCACAGAAACTGTATCCTTTGAAGTATTCTTGAACTTGTCCTGCCTTTTCCTCTCAAGAAAGAAGGACTTCAGACTCTTATTGCTCTGGTTGTTTGGAAATTTCGAACATTAACTTGATTATCAACTTTCTCCACACACTAAGAGAGGGGCAAGTCTGCTGTGTTATTCAGGTAGTTACAGTGTCAGAGGGAGGTTACCAGTGTTAGAGGGAGGTTGGTGGAGATGTTGAGTAGAGCTTAGAGACATAAGTTTGTTCTTCCGCCCTCTGCAGGTCCAGCCCTTTCACTTCACGAGTCAATAGACAGATGTGGGAGTCAACTCTAGAAGATTCCAAATAGAAGATGTTGGGCAGTTCCTAAACACGCAGCCAGTCTCTCTTTCTTTTCCAATTCCCCTTTCCCCCCCGTGAGTGCGAAATTCAGTGTTCTGATTTGGCAACCACGTCGGGGATTTGGGAGCTATCATCTGCTTCTGTGGAAGATTCAGGCACAAGGTAAGAGGATTCTGACACTTGATTAGGAATTTGGCCTCCCCATCCTGCCGAGTTCAGTACCGGGGTACCGACGGACAGAGCGGGGCCTCATTTCCTCCGAGCGGATGCCGGGTGAGGTGAGGAGAGCTCCCGTACATTGACGGGGAATGGACGAACACTACTGATAAAATTGATAGTGGTGTGTGAAAAAGTCAGCAACCGAAGTAGGTTGTATAATTTCCTTTCTAGTTGTGTTTTTTACTTTATGGATCACACACATATATAGCAGTAGCATGAGTTCACAGGTCCTGACGAAAGCCAGATTATCATATAATCATGTGGCTGAAACATGTAGACCCTTTTTGAGCTGGACTTGAGCGGTTATTCTTTCAAAACTGCTCCTGCACTGGTTTTAGTTTCATCACCTGAACAGAACCAATAAAGTATCATTTCTGTTCCGGTAGATGATTTTAATATTCACTTTTTGTTTGTTGCACTGCTTCCCTCGCTACTACCCACATTATTAAGAACCTTGGTTGATACAATATCTCAAAGTGAAGATAAGGTTCACGTGGTCCTTTCATCCTGTGGCCCTGATTCAATGGAGGGCACCGGAAAGGCTACTAAATCCCAAATGATGTGGGTGGCTACCTAAGTGGCTGATGGGATTTATTTTCACTGGTTGTAGTATTTACCTACTTTATCCTCAAAATCAAGCTGCTCGCCTTATTCTTTCCCTTCCTAAATTTTCTCACATCACTCCTGCACTCAAATCTCTTCACTGGCTTCCTGTTCACTTTCGATCTTTCTTTAAATTGGCCTGTCTAGCCTTTCAGGCTCATTCCCGTTCTGCCCCTCTTTTCATCACCTCTCTCATTTCTTCTTATGCCCCTTGTCGCACCCTTCGCTCTTCTTCTCTGTCTCTCTTGCACATCCCCCGTTTTCGTAAATCCAGAACCGGGGGCA
The DNA here is from genome assembly GCF_964204655.1 of Triturus cristatus. Taxonomy (NCBI): domain Eukaryota; kingdom Metazoa; phylum Chordata; class Amphibia; order Caudata; family Salamandridae; genus Triturus; species Triturus cristatus. Next base: position 719,365,642 of record NC_140581.1, read on the forward strand.
CTCGCCTTTCGGTTCTGGCCCCTCAGCTCTGGAATAGTCTTCCTCTTTCTATTCGTTCTATCCCCATTTATTCCCATTTTCGTAAAGCTTTAAAAACCTTCCTCTTCTCTCAGGCTTTCTCTCCCTAACCCTTCGGTCCGATTTATGTGAGTCTTGATCAGGTTTTAGCGCCAGGAAGCCGCTTGGCCGCAGTGCGCTTTATCAAATATCTTTTTCATTCATTCATTCATCCTTATTTTTTTGGTCTGACCCTAGGTTTCCTGTTTGTGGTTATAATACATTGAGTATCAGGGGATTAGAAACCTAGTGGTCAATAAATATTCTCCCTTGGACCCTTTTGATATATCTGGCAAACTCTAGGTATATCTAATTATTAAATGAATAGGAATTTACCCAGAAAAAACACAAAGAAAAGAAGCATTTGGCAAAACGGGCACAGTTGGTTTAATCAAACACTACAGCTCGGAGTGCAGCGCACAGAAACGGGTCTGCGGACTAACTCAAAGTACTAAAGGTTCGAATGTCTTTTTTTAAATTTCTTGAAGCATCATAAAACAATTCACTGGTCTCATTTTGGGAGTGGAATGTAGGCATTGTCATGAGAACAATGTGATCAAGTGAAAAAAAACTTTAACTCAGTGTGCACAACAAATCAATATATTACATACAGTTGATGTCTCACTCAAAATAATAATTCTTCAGCAATTAACTTGACATTTAGTTTACCCCTTCGTGAAACTGAAAAACCTTTCATGTATTTAGAGTCAAAGTTGAGAATACATCAGTCTCTAAAGAAACTCAAAAATATACAAAATACAAAGCAGTTCATTTAGACGATGTTTGTCTTCATGTCCAATGCATTTCGGGCACAGTCCCTTCTTCAGGGGCCAATCTGTAAATAACAAACAAAAATTGTACAGGGGTGGATATCAAACGACATTGTATTTATAATATTTTCATACTCCTCTGATAAAAACAGTTGCTTATTGTACCTAACTAGGTTTGCCAAAATGTGTAAACATAGTCTCCCTTCTAATGTTTACACACTCCACACGCAGGTAAAAAAGAAAGAACCCATAATAATGATGCCAAACGTGCCCAGTGACTCTGCCGAAGCCCAACAACTTAAAAATGTGTTGCATGTGCTAAACCTCTACAAGTGACCTCCACCATTGGCCAAACGAGAAACTGAAACCTCCTCTAAATTTTAACTCGCCGTCTACTTGCTGAATTCATAACACGAGTCACAGACTGCTGTATACAGTGATATGCCAATCCATCACACTGTAAAGCACAAAAAGACACACCTAAATATAGAAAATGCCTTTCTTATGTGCCCTGATATACACTTATTACACAGGAACTGATAAAACCTTACTTGAAGAGTTCTGTCGTACTAGACAAAACCAACTCTGTTTTTCATTCCTTCTAGGATGGTTACTCCTCCTTGGATGATCTACAAATATACCAGAAGTCAAATGTATCTGGAAACATTTCATGCCCAGTATACATACCGAGCCTCCATTCGTAACCCAATGAATACCTCTTTTCTTGTCTTGCTGTACTCCGACGCAGATTGTTAAAAACGTTGTGGCAACGCCACATTACCCGAACGTGTCTAATTGAAATAAAAGTCCCTCTGAATAAACACAGAAAATGGACTCCTCCAACTGCGCTTAACCCACCAAACGACGCGTCAATATGAAAATGGTATTAAGATGTCTCCAAGTGTATATGATCTTAATGTGCATGAATCACTAATATCTATAAAAACGCTGACGCGAGCATCCTAACTCAAAATTCCGAATCCATATTAAAGAATTGACTGATGCTCAAAATAAATAGCATTAAAAAAGCAATCGCAGGTAAATTAGCACTAAAAAACCATCCATTCTAATTCTATCATATCATCAAAACCAAAGAGAATCAACAGAGGCATTCTCACACCTTCTTTCTCTCTCTTCCCCCTAATCCTGGTTGTCCTCATATTGTCTTACCAGTACAATGTTGTTTATTCAGAGGGACATTTATTTCAATCAGACATGTTCGGATAATATGGCACCACCACAAGCGTTTTTAACCGACCGTTTTGGAGTACGACAAGACAAGAAACTAGATATTCAATGGGTTACGAATGTGGGCTTGTATGTATACAGGGCATAAAATGTTTCCAGATACATTTGACTACTGGTATGTTTGTACATCATCCAAGGAGGAGTAACCACCCCAGAAGAAATGAGAATCTGAGTCGGTTTTGTCTAGTACGACAGAACTCTTCAAGTAAGGTTCTATCAGTGCATTTGTAATGTGTATATCAGGACACCTAAGAAAGGAATTTTATATATATTTAGGTGTGTCTTTTTGTGCTTTACAGTCTGGTGGATGGCGTTTCACAGTATATAGCAGTTTGCGTCTCATCTCCCATCTGGTTATTTGCAACCAGCGAAAATTGAGTTCAGTTCAAAAGGCCACCTTTGAAATGCACTGGCCCTCTCTAAATTCTGTCCTGTCTGCCTTCCTACCCCTGGAGGCTTGATCAATATCTTTAGTGGGGCCAAGACCCTGTCCTTGAAATGCCGATGCAAATTCTATCCCCACCTGTCCGTCCCAGGAAAGTCCCTCGGAGTTGGAGTTCTGCAGGTTCCCTTGAGCCCCTAGTTTATGGCTATCTCATTAGGAATGCACAGATGTAGCTGTCCCCCGCAGCACTCACATGTGTATTGGAGACATATTGACCGGCACACAGACCCACAAGCATGGAAATACCCACTTTCCCAAAGTGGTATTTCCACGTTAGTAGTGTTCAATCCACTCACAACACCGGAGAGGATTTACCATTAACCAGCTCATCAATATCAAACACTATACTGCCACTCTTCTGCACGTATGAAATACAATCAAATAGCCTTTCCACAAATCTCTCATGCCAATCCAATGCGAGAAGCAGGCCCTACTATACCGAACCCACCATCCGGTGCCATTCACTAGGGCATGTAGCGGACGTGCACTCATGCCCTACCTCTTCCAGATACCGCACTCTGTCCCCAGGGAGTACTCAGACATAGCAAGAGACATGTGGATCCTTGGCAAGTAGCTTTTTAAATGCCAAGCCGAGTAACAGTAACCTAAACATATAGGCCCCGTCATGGCAAACGTGTGGCACATTTGAAGAGCTACCTATGTCGGTGGCACAACCAGTTCTGCAGGCCCACGTTGGAGCATATGAGTTGCATGCCCTAGGTATCTGTCTAGCCCTTAGACAAGTGACTTACAGCTAACTCAAATCAGCCAATCATGTGTGCCTCAATCACCAGCATGTATATGACCAGCGCATTGCTTTGGCACTGAATGGCAGTGTCAAAACGCTCAAAGTCCTAAGGCTAGCATGGAGATCCCGCACTCCAAGCTGCTCACCCGCCTCATGGAGATTGGTGTCTGGTCTAGCTTTGGCTTGGCTGAGGTCTTTCTTGGAAGGGCGGGTCCAACAGGTTTGGCTGCCACCGGCTGCCTCTTCTTTGAAGGAGGTCACTACGGGTGTTCCTCAGGGGTCTTCCCTTAGCCCCCTTCTTTTTAATATCTATGTTACTCCTTTGGTCTTTTTGGCCGAGGAGTTGGGGGCTAAGGTGATAGCATATGCTGGCGACACCCAACTCCTCTTCACATGGGGTAAGGATGCGGACTCAGTACTGCCTGTACAGAAGTGCTTGTCTTCGGTATTTGGGTGGCTTGCTAGGGCTCAACTCAAGTGTAACGAAGACAAATCTGAGATCCTTCTCTATGGCACCTTTCCCCTGGACTTTAGAAATATGATTTGGCCTCCTGGATTTCCCCTTCCTTCCTCTAATGGGAAATCCGCAAAAAATCTAGGAGTATGGTTTGAGGATAGCCTCTCCTTTTCTGTTCAGGTGAACAAGATTTCAGGTTGCTGTTTTGGCCTCCTCAAAACACTCAGGAGTTTTCTCCCTCTCCTCCCTAGGTTTGCCAAAGAGACGGTTATTCGGGCATTGGTCTTGTCTCGTTTGGATTATGCTAATGCCCTGTATATTGGCATCCCTGGCTACTCTATGAATAAACTGCAGGTGATCCAGAATGCGGCCACCAGGCTGCTTCTGGGAATCGCTAGGAGGAGCAGTGTGCGTGTTCATCTTCGCGCCCTGCACTGGTTGCCCGTGGCGGAGAGGGTCAAATTTAAATCATTGGTAATTGCTCACCGGGCACTTTATGATCATGGACCCATCTACTTACAGAAACGGTTCTCCTTTTATGTCCCGCCTAGACTATTACGTTCTTCGGCCCTTTTGTTGGCGACAGTGCCTCTCTTCTCCCGCTCCAAATTGGGTGGTTGCTCTCTTGCTGTTAGAGCCTCTCAGGCTTGGAATGCTCTTCCATTTTGCGTGCGTAACACTCAAGACCAATGTTCCCTCTAATTTGTTTCCTCTGTGTGCGGCAGTATAAGGTCTCTGTGCGCTGCAACTAAGGCTATGTGCGCCGGGAACCAGACCGCGCGTGTGGGTGCAGCGCCAAATATCACTCCAAACTTTTACTTAAAGTGAAAAGAGAGTGCATTTTCACACATGTAGCGCCATATGAAGTGTCTTAAAGCAGGTTTTCAATTTAGAAATGCATGCAATGACATGAATTGGTTACACATGCAAGTACACTTTGGGTTTAGAAAAGCACAGGACTCCAATGGTGGTACCGTAATACGATTTTACTAAAGATCCTCAACTCGAGCACTGTTCATAGGGTGGGGAATGTTGGGAGCCTATACAAGATCACATATATACACAATTACATAACATATTTACAATTTGATGTGCAAGCTACGGAGTAATGTCTGGCTTTCCCATCAGAGATAGTTTGTCACCACTCCAAAAACGAGCCCCCTACAGCAAGTCGTCGTAACAACTTCTGAGTTAAAGTAACTTGTGGTAAAGTCACAGTTGGGGTAGTGAATGCTTTGCAAAGGCTAGTCATTGTTGACACTGCGAGGTAAAGAAGGTTTCCCGTGATTAATATTTCTGCTGGAGAGAGTTGTTTGCCTAGTTGCTGTTTTGATTCATCATAAAGTAGTACAGAGGGTTATTATGGCTGTTTCAAAAATGTGTATGACGTGTCAAAGAGCTGCTTGCAATCTGCATGGTATAGGTTAAAGTTATGTTTTTTCCCTTATATTTCACTATACTAATGCTGGTAAAAAGGGTTGGTTTGGGTGGAAATACATTCTTATTAGTAAAGACAATCCTAACCACTCCAGTACGTTTTAACCCCTAGACTTCTCCTGCAACCACTGGCTCAAATTAAGCACTAGCAACACAGTATGTTTCCTTCTGTTAGGGCTCTAATTGAGTTTTAGGTTAGAACTTTGAGGTATGAGTTCTCGCCTCAGCATTCAACCCCTTTATGAAAGTATAGCGGTTGGCACAAGCTATGATCCAAACCACCAGCTGCACAGGAGTTAGGGCAAAACAGACAAGCCTTGGCATAGCTAATGGGTCTCACCTTTGGGACCTTATAAGTATTTAGTTATGCAGTACAATATCCGTGGTGCAACAACAGCTGTTGCATGGCTAAACACTTATAAGGTCTCAAAGTCGAGACCTATTGGCTACGCCAATGCTTGTTATGATTCTTCTGACCTTTTGCGAGAGTTAGAGCTATTGGCATTGTAAATGACAATGCCTTTACCCATGTTTTTTGGTTTAGAGTGGAGTGGATGCATGTGGTGTGGAGTGGAATTATGTGGGTAGTATCGCAATTGTTAGTTGTGGAATTGTTATTTGTGGAATTGTGTGATGTTGAATTGTGTTTTGGACAGTGTATTTGTGTAGTGGAATTATGTGACATGGTGAATAGATAGGGGTGAGAGCTTTACAGACTAGATAGAAAGGAAGATAGAGAGGGGTAAGTAGTTTGTGCAGGAAGTGGTGAATGAACTCCGGACAGAGGAGCAGAAGGAGTGAGTGAGAAAGACAGAAAGAAGGGAAAAGCAGGTGACAGACGTATAAAGAGGGTGCGCTTGTGTATGCAAGAGACACCTCAAAAAGAGGAGGAGAGCGTGGGTTTGAGAGATGGAAATGTTGAAAAGGTACGGGAAAGAAACTTTGTTCGAAAACCTGAAGTTAATGATATGAGAGAGGCGGGAACAGTGCATTAGAGAGTGAGAGAGAGGGGTGAGAGAGAGTGCAAGAGCGAGAGATAGAGATTGGGTGCCCCTCCAACTTGTCCCTCTAAGGCGGGTGAGGAAGTCGAGAGCTGTACCAGTGCACAGCATGAGGAGGTAAAGGAAGGTAGTATGTGTAAGCAGATAGTATAGACCAAGAGTGTGAGGGAGGGATGAGAGGGGGCAGTGGGGTCACGAGATGAGGGGTAGAGAGTGGGAGGGAGAGATAAGAGGAGTAGTGGGAGGGAGAGATGAGGGGGGAGGGAGAGATGAGGGGGGAGTGCGAGGGAGAGGCGTAGTGGGAGTGTGGGGGAGAGATAAGGGGGGTAGTGGGAGGGAGAGATGAGGGGGAGTGGGAGGGAGAGATGAGAGGGTGAGTGGGAGGGAGAGATGAGCAGGGAGTGGCAGGGATAGATGGGGAAGTGGGAGGGAGAGATGGGGGATTGTGAGGGAGAGATGGGGGATTGGGAGGGAGAGATGTGGGGTATTGGGAGTGTGAGGGAGAGATGATTGGGTTGATGAAGGTGCGAGGGAGAGATGTATTTTATTGTAAACAAGCAATGACGTTACAAAAGAGAGCTAATATCCTCACCAAATGCACCAAGATGTACCGTACGACCACAAATGAATGTGTAATGAAACCGGTGCTCGTGTAAAGCACTCCAATAGCTACGGGTCGAAATTGCGCTGTATAAAACTCCTAAAAAAATAATCTTACCATGCGTAATGGAAGTCAAATTCCGAGTCTATGGCTTTAGTTGTTCTTATTAGGTTTCACTGCAGAGAAAAATGAATACATATTTAAAACTTCGCACAGGGTGGCGTGGTATTTTTTTTTCATTTTTGCACATATTTTTCCTGGGGAATTTCGCAAACATACAAAGGATTCCTCCCTTGCAAATACTCATTGCACTGAAAGTAAAAGCTTAAAACCAAGGACTTGGAATAAACCTGTGCACATTTAAGCGATGATTGTTTATTAAAGTTTTCCGTATTGGCGCTGTAATGATACAAACCGGGTATGTGTGCCAGTCTACCAGTAGCATTCTGCTTTCCCACTGAATAGAAAGATCAGAGCATGTATTATACAATGGACACATGAATGGGAGGGAGGGACCGATCTTATGCGAGCACATCATTGACTTCATTGGTCATTGTTACGTCTCCTCATCCTTATGGGCATATTTCCGGTCAGATGAGGTGCACTGGTGGAGGGTGGCAGCGAGGGAATCCGAGGAGGAGGTCATGAGGGGGAGGGGCTATGGGGAGATGAGGGGCACTTGTGGCGTGTGGCAGTGAGGGAATCCGAGGAGGAGGTCAATAGGGGGGGCCATGGAGGGCTGAGGGGCACTGTTGGAGGATGGCATGAGGGAATCTGAGGAGGAGGTAGTGGGAGGGGCTATGGAGCGATGAGGGGCACTGTTGGAAGGTGGTAGTAAAGGTATTTACGGAGAAAGAGGTTATTGGTGCGGCGCCAAAAAATACTTTCGCATCAGCGCTGAGGCTGTCATGGCCTTTCTGTTTTTGTTTATTTAATTAGCAGTCTGGTCATAAGGGCTACTGTGGAACATACTTTAAAGTGTGTGCTAATTTTATTTACCGCTATATTCAATGTTTTAAGTTTGAAGGTGATTTTACTAATGTTTTTACCGGGAAAAATGAAAGTGGAGCCCGATGGTGCCTGATATGGGGCTGAGGCCCAAGGTCAGCTGTGAGATAAGGTGCACTGGAGAGGAGTAGTGGATAATCAAACCTGTAAGGGAGTGTGTTGAAGAGTCTGGGGTCAGGTGGAGGTAGTAATGAAGAGGGATTCTCCCTGAAGGCTCGCACAGAGGGAGCCTGTAAGGGAGTGCGTTGCAGAGTACGTCGTCAGGTGGAGGTAGTAATGAAGAGGGATTCCCCCTGAAGACTTGCACAGAGGGAGACTGAGTAGTGTCACTTGCCATCAAAGGAACATTACATGGAAAAAACACTTTTTGAGAGTGATAACATTTAGAAAGAGATTTGGAAAAGAGTGCGTTTTACTGGGCCTTGTAAGACTAAAGAGAGATAAAGGAGGGCCCTGAAGCAGGCCTGCCCAGACATATATGCGACAAATCGAGCCCGCAGTGTCCCACCCAAATAAAGATTCCTGGAGTCGGGGTCTCTCTCTCTCTCTCTCTCTCTCTCTCTCTCTCTCTCTCTGTCTCTCTGTCTCTCTGTCTCTCTCTGTCTCTCTGTCTCTCTGTCTCTCTGTCTCTCTGTCTCTCTGTCTCTCTGTCTCTCTGTCTCTCTGTCTCTCTGTCTCTCTGTCTCTCTGTCTCTCTGTCTCTCTGTCTCTCTGTCTCTCTGTCTCTCTGTCTCTCTGTCTCTCTGTCTCTCTGTCTCTCTGTCTCTCTGTCTCTCTGTCTCTCTGTCTCTCTGTCTCTCTGTCTCTCTGTCTCTCTGTCTCTCTGTCTCTCTGTCTCTCTGTCTCTCTCTGTCTCTCTCTGTCTCTCTGTCTCTCTGTCTCTCTGTCTCTCTCTCTCTCTGTCTCTCTCTCTGTCTCTCTGTCTCTCTGTCTCTCTGTCTCTCTCTCTCTCTGTCTCTCTCTCTGTCTCTCTGTCTCTCTGTCTCTCTGTCTCTCTGTCTCTCTGTCTCTCTGTCTCTCTGTCTCTCTCTGTCTCTCTCTGTCTCTCTGTCTCTCTGTCTCTCTGTCTCTCTCTCTCTCTGTCTCTCTCTCTGTCTCTCTGTCTCTCTGTCTCTCTGTCTCTCTCTCTCTCTGTCTCTCTCTCTGTCTCTCTCTGTCTCTCTCTCTCTCTGTCTCTCTCTGTCTCTCTCTGTCTCTCTCTCTCTCTGTCTCTCTCTGTCTCTCTCTCTCTCTGTCTCTCTCTCTCTCTGTCTCTCTCTCTGTCTCTCTCTCTGTCTGTCTCTCTCTCTGTCTGTCTCTCTGTCTCTCTCACGAATCACACTTTTTATGTAGCGCTTGCTGCCTCATTTGGATGTTACTTAGAAATGTTTGTAACATCTGCTACTATGGGTTAAGTCAATGCACTGGTTTGATAACTATAATATAGGTGTTACAATAACCCAACTCAATGGAACACACCTTATAGATTTGGAAGGATGAACCAATAAGGTGGCTCTGCTGGCATTTGAACTTAGAACCTCCAGGCTGAACAAAGATTTTTTAACAGGCACACCAGCCCACTCAAAAAGAACAATTTACATGCCAAGCCGGGTGCCTCAGAGTGCCCCCTAAATGGCTCACTTAGAAAACACCATGTGTACTTACCTGCATAAAGTAAAGGAAAAACTCATTTCTGCTTACTGTCCTTAGAAATGCTGGCTTGCCCCCCTCAGATTCCTGCCCCAAGTAGGCTGGCACCAGACCCATGCACGACACGGAAGGGTGTCTTGTCAGGCTGTACAGATGCACCAAACAGCAGTCCGATACAAGCTACATGGGAGGCCAGGGGTGTGTTTTCAGGTTGTACAGATGAACCAGAGAGCAGTCTGGTACCAGCCACGTGCAAGACCAGTAGTGAATTTTCATGCTGGATGACAACCCTGACCTTCCAGCCTAGGGTCGATTTGCATTCTGGAACTTGTAGTTTTGCTTTCCCCTTTAAGCATAGCACAGATGGCTGAAAAATAGTACTGGCTGAAGGTGGCTCACAGGGGAGAGGGCAGGCTCGCCTCCTGTGCTGCAAGGCAGGTGATCAGCATGTGTACAACTCCGACCTACATACCAGGATGTACAGGTGCTACAAATGCTCCCTGATCAATGACCTCTCATCTAATTAGACCTCTTTGATAGGGACTCATCTTTATTTAAGGGCTGGAGACTGCGGTTCCACTGTGCCTTGCCCCACGCTGTTCTACAAGGTCGTTGTTAAAAATCGATTAAGTAAAATCTCTTGTCATTGGTAGGTGTGCACCATGCACCTGCAGTGATTAGGCAAGTATAGTAAAGTGGAAAAAACAACCCTCATAATAAACAGCGGAAACTATACTCATCTCAGGAGGATAAGCTGTGCTCTGGGAATCTGTCTCTCTGTGGGGTACATCTCCTTTGTTAGGACTCTGATAATTAATGGGAAAGATACGAAGGATATGTAAAAGGTAAGCAAATCTCTACAGGGTATGTAATCTGTTAACACAAAATGATGGCCTCCCTCCCTCCTTGCAGATTGTGATGGGACCCTCACTCACCCATTCCTCGCACATATGAGATTGCCTTGGACTGACTGAGAGCCCCCTGAAAGGGTGAGGGCCCTCTGAATAGCTGAAACCGCTATGCACAGCAGAGGCCTGCATTATGCCCCTGGTTCTGTGTAGTGGAATGAGCTCCTCAGCCGGGCCAGGCAGAAACCACCTGTTTTCACTCTAAAATTAAGGATAACCTCTGAGGCGCGCCTCTCCTGTGTCGAGAGGTGCTGAAGAGGACAGAACTTCCTCTCACTCTCCCATCACTTAAGACCCCCCTCCTCTCACCAGACTCCAGCCCTCTTCATGGCGTTCCAAGAGAAATTCAGCAAGTTTACAAACATGACGTGTGCTTTTCACGCCGTGTTTGTAGAGTTGCTGCATTTGTTTTCTTAATAGAGCTCTGGCTGCGGGGTGATTGTGGGCCTTTGTTAAAGATTTCAGGTTAATTGCAGCGCCCGTCTGGAGCAGGACGTGTGCTTTTCACGCCCTGTTTGTAGACATGCTGAATTTCTTGTTACCTAAGCCCGGCTGCGGTGCATAATGAGTGCTTTTGTTTAAAGTATTCATGTTAATCGCAGCTCGTGACGGCGCTGCAATTAACATGAATACTTAACAAAAGCACTCAGTATGCACCGCAGCCGGGCTCTACAAGAAAGAAACACCTGTTTTTCGCGCCGCTCGCTTTTTAAAAGCAGTGGCGCGAAGGTTCTCGTTTGATGTGTTGTGTGTGCGCGCTCCACACACAGTACTACTGATAGAGATCAGGGTGTGTATAATATTCCCACTACCACAGATAGAGTAATCTCACAGTTACACGCACATACATTCATCATACGCTAGGGCCCATTTCACTAAACAATATACTCTACCAGCAATAATAAACCTGTGGAAAGAAAACTCCTAGTCACCCTGCATCAATATCGGGTCGATAAGACCTGGTTATTGAGACTGTCCATAAACATAATCTATACAACCTATACGGCAATAATCAAAATATAATACACAATATTTGACAAGAAATAATATCCAACACCATGTTCAAATTATATTGCTTTATCTGAAATTAGTCAAATGAAAATCAAGCAGAATAAATCATTTTTCTCATAGTTAACTATTCTAGCTAAATGTCAGAACGGGTCAGGACAAGTCTCTCGGTAAAGTCTCTCAAGACGAAGTCCCTCAGCATCAATCCTCAGCAGCGCAGATTCGGTACGCGGCAAAGGCAAATGGCATGTGGCAAAACCCTCTCTAGGCTAACAATTCTTATACTAAATCGAACAAAAGAAAGATACATAAAAAAGTTGTAATGTCCGCTGGACCGCTGAGCAGAGCGAGAAGGAAAGGATGTAACATTGCTACATTCGAAAATCTCCGCTCAGGAAAAATCACAAAATAAAGACTACGGAACAGGAACCAAGAATCACAAATGTATCTTGTTAGTTCTACTCCTCCTCGGCAATGAGACCAATGCTCAGAGTCTTTCTCTAAGGCTCCTTTGTTTTCCCAAGACTGCCAAGGACGTTCCATTTCACTCGAAGATTACCCCGGCTGCTGATGTCCTCACGGAAAATTTCACAAGGCAAGCAAGGACTGTGGTCAGCTGACTTCAGGACCATATTCAGCAGGGCTCTCTTCCATCACAGTTTTCTATTTTCAAATCGAGGCCAGGCTTACAAAATCGGCCATCTTTAACTAGGCCACCATAGGCCACAATAGACCATCTTAATTAAAAGAAACAAAAACAACGTTACCACAGCATAGTGATTAAACAGTGTTAACCCCACTAATACCCTTATGTGTATGCATCTATCTAGCACTTGCAACATAGAAAAAGCATTAATTCGGAAAGCATTTTGTGCTCAAATATAAACAGCACATAGCAACGTTTAAACATAAAAACACGCACGTTATTGTTAAACAGCACATTTATGCGCACCCACGTGTAACTCTCTCTTATTAGGACAAACGGATTGATTAATATAAACACACTTGCACAAGACAAATAATTAATTATTAGTAATTAGAAAATTAATATGACAAATAGACATGCCAGAGCTTCAAAAACCAGCGAATTTTCAAACAGAAAACTCTGCTCCAGCAATCCCCCCCTTTGGTGATTTATCACCAAATAAACCCCAAAAAAAAAATTAGTGAAAATTTAGTCCCATTTTAGGAGAAATCGGAAATGTCTTTTTCCCCTTACACAACATTACACACCAGTCACTCTTTCATCATCCCTTTTTGTCTCTAAGTAAACACTCTCCCTTAATTCTTCTAATTCAATTTCTTGAGGTTCTCTTTTCAACCTCTTGTTTTTCTTCTCTTTATTCAATTTCTTCCTCGCTCCCCTGTTTTTACAACACACACACACCAATCTTATTATCAATAAAGCAACAATTATACAAGTTAAAGGAAACAATATTCTACCTATAATAGTACTACCTATTTTTGCAATAAAATCCTTAACAGCTATCATTTTATTAGCTATTTTAGTCCATAAATTCTCAGCTTCAAGTGGTACTAATTCTTCATGCAAATCAGTAATATTTTTGATATAGACCTTCAGGTCTTTACTTTCATCTGGAATGTAAGTGCAACAATGTTGAACTTTTAGCATTCCACAGACTCCACCCTCCTTGGCCAATAGAATATCAAGGGCAAGTCGATTTTGCATCGACATGGCACGTACGGCACTTAATTCCGTATTCACCAAAAGAAACCCTCCAGCGGTATTTGTCGATAAGCGATCAACCACTGTGGACAGTTTCCGAATTCCATAAGCATTCAAAGAAATTCCCACTGCTGGAATCAAAACTCCAAAAATATCACCCACTATTTCAGACCAAGTTTCTCTCTTAAAACGCATTAGTAAATTAATATGTTCTACATCTGTTATTCTATCTATATGAAAAATCTTTGGAAAAACCAGGCCCACATAACACGTGCCATACCAATGGTCAGGCAACTTGTAATAAGCCTTGTTCCCACAAACATAATATACTCCTGGAAAAATTGTATCTTCTCCACCTCTGAAACCCCAACCTGTTGCAATGAAGTATGTATCATGGCACTCACTAGTCCCAACAAAATATGTATCATATTGGGATTTCCTTCTTGTAATGCAAAGTTTACCCTTCTGCGGTGCATCTAAAGCTAAAGTTGGACTAGCCCCATTCTTCAACTCTTTTCCCATCTCAATGTCCCAAATTGTCTCACTCACTTTATATTTTCCCGCTTTCTCCTGCATGTTCAATCTCCTTTCTTCTACCATATTCAGGAAAGCTTTCTCCTCTCCTTTCAAACTGCAAGTTAAATTATTCTTAAAAATGTAATCTAATGTTAATCCTTTTTCTTCAATAAAAATTTCACCAAAAGTGTTAGCTTCCTTAGCTGGATTCAGCTCTTTGTTCATTGGCAAGTGCCCAAAAATACTATCTCTGTTAGACATCTTATAATCTACTTTCCCTAACAAATAAAAAACACTACTTAAAATACTACAAGAAATACCATATGTAGCTGGTAAATGATGATAAGTAACACCCTCTGAAACGGATGCAGGTAATTGCATACAAACGTAGCAATCCCTTACTTCCATTGTTTTCACATATTCATATAACAATTTCGAAAAAACATTACTAGAAAAGTTATTAATTGACCTATCTTTGTGTATGTAAGTATTACTAATTCTAATTGGAACTACTTTTTGCGAATTCTTCTCTACATTTGTCACATTCCCTGTATGCATCTCAAACTCTACTTTAAAAGTAACTAATAAAAATAAAACACCCCATAGAAGCATTAATAATCCAGTACAGCAGCAGCACATTCTACACCACCTTTTAAAGAAGGCACATCTATTTCGATTATCCTCTATGTTAGCCATTTTACTACTTTAGTTTAGCCTCTACTACTCCACTACTGTCGGAATTCTTAAATTCTTCAGCAATTCTTCAGCTTTTCAGTTTTTCCAAATGATCCTTTCGTTTACTTAATTCAAGTGAATCCTTCCTTTATTCAGTTTGGATACTTGTCATTCTTCACTTCAATTTCTTCAACATCAAATTGTATTAGATCTCCAACATCAAAATCCTCAGTACTCGACTCTTCTCCAATGTCAGTCAAGAGTACTTTCAAAATTTCACCAGTATCTTCCTCAACCACTTCTCTCAAGATCTCTTCCGGATTATCTAGAGTCACTGTTTCTTCTTTTCCTCCTTCAGACAGTGCCACATAAGACCATTCCGGGGATCTGTACTTTTGGTTGGGTCTTCTTACTCTTTTTATTTCCACTGGTTCTTTTGACTTTTTTGATTCTTCTCCTTCAGCCTTTGAACTTTGACTCGATACTTCATTCACTTGTTCAGCTTTCGATGTACTTGCTCTTATTATTTTGTATCTCAGCCTCTTAACTCTGTTGTTAGGCCAACGATCTCCTTTTATCACCTTTTTCGGCTTTATTTCTTTATTACTTCTTTCTCCAATCCAAGCTCTCTTTCTCAGAACTCGACCCTCTATTTGTTCATTCTCATCATCCAATTCTGCTTCAAGTGCCTCTTGTTTCCGTTTTCTAGCATCTTTCTTCTTTTCCACAGATTCTTTCACCACTGTTTGAGATTTCCCTACTTCTGTCCCTCCTCGAGTCTCCGACACGCAATCTTCTTGCTGTCTACTTGTCCCTTCACCTAGCTCATCAAGAATGTTCCCTACACCTCCTCGGGGGTCTTCCGCAATCTGTCCCTCTCTATCTTCTTCTGACCCTACTTCTTCAAGTATAATCTCAAGTGGTTCTTCAATCTCCTCCTCTTCTGATTCAGGAGTAGTCTCTGTGAAATTTCTCTTTTCTTTTCTTTTTCCTTCACTGCTTTTTGAAACTTCAGGCTCTCTTACAGAATCTGATCTCTTCTCTGATACTCGCAGTGGTTCATTCGAAGCTTTTCTTACTTCTTTCCCCACTGATTCTGTATCTTCATCATCACTGGAATCTGACTCTTCAAAATACTCCTTACCAGTCCCTTCTTTTGGATTCGGAACTCTCAGAGTATGACTTGCATGTACCCAGTGTCTCACTCCAGCACACTTTACTGCAGTCGTCGTAGTCAGAATAACTTGTCTTGACCTTCCCCACCTTGGAACCAAGCAATTTCTTCTTCTGTGTACTTTAATCCTCACCCAGTCTCCTGGACTTAGATCATGGGCTTGCTTCTTCTCAAGTGTGGTAGCTTCTTCTCCAACCTGGTGAAACACAGAATGAACTGCGTCAGCCAGGCCTTTACAGTAATCCAAAATCATGTCATCAGTTATTGTCACCAACTTATTGACAGGCACGAATGCATGGCGCATTGCACGTCCCATGATTATCTCGTGCGGACTCAAGCCAGTAGTTCTATCTGGAGTAGATCTAATAGTCATCAGCACTAGTGGTAAAACATCTGGCCATTTCATGCCAGTGGCTAAGCACATCTTTCCAATTCTGTTCTTTATTGTGCCATTAATCTGCTCAACCACACCAGAAGCCTCTGGTCGGTATGCACAATGTAGCTTCTGCTGTATTTTCAATGCTTCACAAATCAAACCCATCAGTTCATTTTGAAAGTGTCCACCTCTATCAGACTCAACTGTTACTGGAAACCCGTACCTAGGAATCAACTCCCTTAACAGTAACTTTGCCACTGTTATTCCATCATTTCTTCTAGTCGGGTAAGCTTCCACCCACCTTGAAAACAGACTACCACTAGAACATACCTCAGTCTGTTTACTTGGGGCATCTCAATGAAATCAATCTGCATTCTTGTAAAAGGACCTCCTTCTCTGCCTATTGTTCCCAGACTTACCACTGTCTTTTTCCCGGTGTTAAATTGCTGACAAACCAAACACCTTTGACAGATGCTTTCTGCAATTGTTCTGAACTTTGCATTGTACCAGGTCTGTTTAAATGACCTAACCATCGCATCCCTCCCCAAATGTCCCTGGCCATGATACATTCTTGCCATTGACGACAAAATGGAGTTAGGCATTACTGGTCTGCCATCTCTGTAGACCCAAACATGGTCTGTTTCTCTTGGAGCACATCCTGCCTTAATCCAATCTTTTTTCTCTTCCTCTCCTGCCTCATCCTGCAACTGTTTCACTTCATCCCAGGTTTCTAAGACATTAGTAAACATTACAGAGAGAAAAGACATTTCCCCCTCTCGGTCCCGATTTATGGACTGATTTGTTTTGGCACAGTATTGCGCAACATCATTGGCGTAACGGTTTCCAACCGTGATAAAATCTTCTCCCGGTCCATGGGCAGCACATTTTACAACTGCTAACTCTTTAGGCAGCTGTATCGCCTCAAGCAATTTACCAATCATTTCAGCATTCTTTATTGGAGTTCCACTCGATGTCAAGAAACCTCTTTGTAGCCAAAGCTGGCCAAAATCATGCACCACTCCAAATCCATACTGACTATCAGTTAACACAGTCGTCCTCAAATCTTTCCCAATTTCGCAAGCTTTTGTCAATGCTATCAATTCAGCAACTTGCGCAGATTTCACTCCTTTCAATGGTGATGCTTCCATGACCTCTGAAACTTTACACACCGCATATGCTGCACATAGCACACCATCATCATTTCTCAAGCATGATCCATCCACAAACAACACATGATCACTCTCATGCAAGGGAAGATCCCTTATGTCTGGTCTCGGTTTTGTACAGTACTCAAGCACATCCAAACAATCATGATCATCTTCCATTTTCACACCCACATTTTCAATATCCGGCAAGAGTGTCGCTGGATTCACATTCACACATCTTTCAAGAGTCACATTTGATGCTCCCAGAATAACTTTTTCATATTTAGTCAACCGACTATGTGACATGTACTGGGTTCTGCTTCTTGTCAAAAGAATTGCCACATTGTGAGGTACGAATACCCTTACAGGATATCCCATTATGATTCCCTCACTTTGTTCCAGACTCCTGCATGTTGCAGCCACAGACTTCAGACAACCTGGTAAACCCACAGCTACAGGGTCAAGTGTCGATGAGAAGTACGCAATAGGCCTTCTCAGTAATCCATGCTTCTGAATTAACACTGAAAGTGCACATCCATTTCTCTCACTGCAGTACAGCTCAAACTCCTTTTCGTAGTCAGGCATACCCAAAGCTGGAGCCTCACACATTTTATTTTTGAGCTCTTCAAATGCTGCCATTTGTTCTGCATCTAGATCCAATGGATCTGTCATCTCACTTTTTGTCAGTTTAATCAGTGGCTTTGCTATCAAAGAAAAATTAATTATCCACTGACGACAATAACCCACCATACCCAGGAACATTCTCACTTCCCTCTGAGTTTTTGGGGCTTTCATTTCTCTGATTATTCTGATCCTGTCATCCGTCACTTTTCTCAGACCCTTTTCAATATTGTGTCCAAGATAATGCACCTCTTTCTTGCAAAATTGCAATTTGCCTGGAGATACCTTTAACCCTCCATCTGCCAGATGATTTAGTAAAGCTATGGTATCTACTTCACAAGCTTCACGTGTCTTTGATGCCACAAGTAGGTCATCAATGTATTGCACTAGTACTGAGCTCTCAGGCATGATCAAACTCTCCAACGATTTCTTCAATAACTGATTGAATATTGAAGGACTCTCCGTATACCCCTGTGGGATTCGACACCATGCTAAGATACGCTGGCCAAACCTAAATGCAAAAATCGGCTGGCTATCATGATGTAATGGAATTGAAAAGAACGCATGACACAAATCAATTACTGTATACCACTCGGCATCATGTGGAATTTGATACAGGATCACTGATGGATTTGGCACGATAGGACAACATGCCACCACAATTTGATTAACTTTTCTCAAATCCTGTACGATTCTAAATTTCCCATTAGGCTTTTTTAGTCCCATTATCGGTGAATTACACGGACTACTCAGTAGTTCTCTCAGGACTCCCTGCTGCATCATTTTCTCAATTATAGGAGTTATCCCTTCAATTATTTCTGGTGTCATTTTGTATTGAGGAATGTTAGGATATGTAATTCCCTCTTTTACTGCAATTTTCACTGGATCTACATTATTCATTAATCCCACATCCTCTCCAGTAAAATCCCAAACTGTCCTTTTCACTGTGTCTCTCAGCTCTCGAGGCAAATCCTCCGGATTAAACACAGCAAATGCACCAATTAACTCACTTTCTCTATTCTCTAGAGTCACTCGGTACAAAACATCCTCATCTGGTGTCTCAAAGGCTATTCCATCCGGTGTACAAAAAATTGTGCAGTTCATCTTGCACAACAAGTCCCTACCTAACAGGTTCACTGGACTCGTGTCACAGACAATGAATCTGTGCATGTCTGAGAATTTCCCTATCTGTACTCTTACTGGTTCAGTAAGACGTGTTCTGATTTGCGTATTGGCTACACCAACTACTTGGATTGCTTCATCTGAGAGAGGAAGATTTCTAACATCTGTTGACCTGACAGTTGATCTTGTCGCACCTGTGTCTACCAAAAAAGTAACACTCTCCTCATTTATTTTCCCATCCACAAATGGTCCTGCCTGGTCTATTTCTAGAGTCGCACCAAGTATGCACTCTTCTTCCTCTCCTCGGCACCGTCAATAATCACCCTCAGATTCACTCCCTTCACTCTTTAACAAGTACTGTTGTACCTTGTTTGAACGTCTTGGTTTGTTTACCTGTTCATCATTGTAGACTCCTGAATCCTGATTATACTTTTGTAACCCTTTATTCTGCGGCAAGGGCGGTTTTGGCTCTTGACTCTGCTGTCTCACAACTTTCTGTTGTTGCTGCTGTTGATTATTTCCTTCATTCTGCACCTGTTGATTTAAGGATTTATTCTCATTACTCACTAATTGTGGATTAGGACACTCCGATCTCCAATGCCCCAATTGGCCACAGTTGTGACAAGGAAACTTTTTTTTCGCTTCCTCAAGACTTCCTTTTCCTTTCCCTGCATATCTAGGTCTATTCCCTGCATTGTTTCCTGGATTATTCGCCTGTTCCACTAACTGTGCTTCCTGTCTTTCCGCAACTTTCACTTGTGCCCACATTGCTTTCTCTTTCAGCTTTCTTTGTTTCGCTTCAATTTCATCACTGAAGTATTTCGCATGTCTCAGAATCTCATCTACTTTCTTACTCTGCCAATCCACTGTATGCTCACGAATTCTCTCACCAATTTCAGGTCTAAGGCCATATACAAATCTGTATACAAAATGACTCAAATCTTTGTCACCCAGGTGTTCATCTCCACTGAATTGTTTAAATGCTAGTATCAGCCTCTCGTAAAAAGCATGAACTGATTCTTTCGCTTCCTGTTGTGTTCGATCTATCTTTACCCAGTCTGTCTCTTTTGCAGGAACTTTACTCTTCAGGTATACCATCACCTGATCATACTTTCTCATTACCTCTGGATCTGGTGCCCCTGTTCTTGGGTCTCTTGGATATTCCTCAGTAGGCCAACTCACAACTATTTTACACTCAGTCCACAAGTCTGCTGGAACAATTATATCAAACAGACTATTCAGGTCAACCCACAGCACTTTTGACAATTTCACAAACCTATCTACCTGCCTATACCACTCGACGGGCTTTTCTCTCAATCGAGGGAAATCATTCGTGAATGATAAAATATCCTGTCTGGTCCATGGAACATGTACATATCCTCCTCCAGGTATTTCTCTCATAGGATAATTATCCACTGGTTTCTCTTTTTCTCTCACTGGAAATGCTGAATAAGTTGTTCTATCTTCTGCTTCATCTCTTTTCTTATACCACCTATCCTTCCACTTTTCTACATCACCCCATCTTCGCAATAATGCTACCATTTCCTTAATCTGTCCTGTTCTACCAGTAGCATTCAAATTCTCAATATCCTTCTCTGTAAAATCCATCCTGTAAGTTTTTTGTAAAGCTTTCACTTTATCAATGTCAACTCCCTGCTCATTCGCTATTGCTCTTAGCCTGTCATGTGTATTTCTTGCTCTCCAGGTAATGTTCTTGCACATGAACATTAGCTCACCATCATGATGACTCTTCAGAATTTCTGTTGGAACTGTTCCTGTAACAAGCTCTTCTAGCTCTACACGCAACCTAGCCACGTCAATTACTTGTGAATCTTTATCCTTTTTCTGTAGAACTTTCATCCAATCATTCAAATCCTCAACTGTTATTTCAGCAGTTTTTCTCACTGGAACCACTCTCTTTTGCGGTTCTAAAATTGGCATCCCTGAACAACTAGCTTCACTAACATCCAGTATTTCACTACATATGTCATGTCTTGATTGTCTCAGGTCACTTCTTTCTGCTCTTTTGCCTGAATCTCCTGAAGGACCAACTGAATTTGTCAAATTATTCCCAACATATGGAATCACCAGTCCATTTTCACCTGTTCTCTGTTTGTCAAACACAGGCATAACCGGACCTATTGTTACAGGCACCGTAACAGCTTCTAGATTCTTCGTTAACTCCCTAATCTTCTCAGTCAACTCTGTTGTAGTTCTGGCTAATTGTCTGGCATTCTCATCAAGGTAGTGATCACTTCTTACCTCAGGTGTCTCATTTTCTGTCTCACTAACACAAACTGTATCTCTTATCGGAGAAACAACGGGTGTACTTTTATCCGGTTCTGGTCTATATGGAGGTGGTCTCTTGTAAATCATGTCATTCAAGACCTCATCCTCATACTCATTAACTCCATATTTTCTCATTTCAGACTCAGGAACCCTTTCTGCTCCTCCTTCAACTGTTCTCATCGGATATAATCCCTCTGACATACTAACATCTCGCCACCTTTTCATTCGATCATGATGAGTCTCACGATCATGTCTCCTCCCAAACATATATCTGTAGTACCCTCCAGATCTCTGTTTTTCTCGCTCATGTACTTCCTCTTCCCATTCCACTAAAGCCTCGAACTGTGTAGGTCTTGGTTTCGGGTCTAGACATAACATCTTTTCCCGTAAATTTCTCAACACGGCCAGATTAAATGAACCATGTTCTGGAAATGCTAGAACACCATCTTCTTTAGTATACCTAACCCAATTCTCCAACCATATACAGGTATGAAACCCATGTCTTGCAGCCATGAAGGATGCAGGTGTTTTCGGTGGAGGTAACAACTCACCCTCTCTTGTTTTAACATCTTTATCCTTGCTAAACCACTTTTTAATTTTACCAAAAAATGTTTTCTTCTTTTTCTCTTCTTGGTAATACATTTTAGCGTTTACCAAAAAACTCTCTACTCTTTCCGTATTATAAATATACAATACGAATTTTTAACCAATAGCAGCGCGACTCACACCAACGCACCAATCCTGGAGCGTCTATGTCACTAAATAGTTCTTCCAATCCTTGCGCGGCTCACACCAACGCACCAATCCTAGCGCGAACACTATTCTGATCTACTATCCAATCAGAGCGCGGTCTTCCTGACGTCAACAGTCGCTGCAGTCGCTTGTCTCCTGTCTTCTGTCACTCGTCTACCCCTCCTTTACAAAATCTTCTCAGTAGACTTCGTGTCAAAATTTCTACAAACTCTATTAGTTACAACATAAAAACATCTCCATTGTCTGCTTCGCTAACCACAGAATAGTAAAAAGAATCTATTTCACAAGAAATCTCTCATTGACACAGTAGCACTTCCTCTACTCTGCCCTTCTAACATACATTCATTAACTGTTTCCTCTAGGACTTGTCCAAAGAGTCTTACAATCAACTAAATGTACGAACATTCACGCACATTCATACAAGGAAATATAGTACATACGCACAGAATCCTGCTTCCCGAGAACAGACAATCTGCTCCACTACAGAATTATAACATACATCAACTAAACAGCTTTCCTCTGTTCAGTTTCTCAAACAAGCTCAGAGAATACCTATTATTTCTCCCGCGATAAGCTTTAACGGTAATCCTTACGGATCCCTGGGACTTAAGACCAGAGTTTCACAGATAACCTTCACTATCATACACACTCCTTATATACCAGAAATATCTAATAGTAACATATGACAATGTCACTGATTCCGAACCCAGACAATGTGACTCGCAACTTCAATTGTCACACGTTATTCCTTACAATTCCGTCTTTCCCGAGAGCAGCATATACTTCCCTCTGCCCTACTACGGAACTGCTACCAGCTCCCAAGTTCCAGAAGCACTACATATAACTCAACATTACGACTCCAACATATAGTATTAGTACATATACCAACATCAACCAATAATCAATAAGCTAATGTACATGCAATCTTATCAGATCAAGACAATCATCAATAACCATCCTCTGCTACCAGGAAATTGATAGAGATCAGGGTGTGTATAATATTCCCACTACCACAGATAGAGTAATCTCACAGTTACACGCACATACATTCATCATACGCTAGGGCCCATTTCACTAAACAATATACTCTACCAGCAATAATAAACCTGTGGAAAGAAAACTCCTAGTCACTCTGCATCAATATCGGGTCGATAAGACCTGGTTATTGAGACTGTCCATAAACATAATCTATACAACCTATACGGCAATAATCAAAATATAATACACAATATTTGACAAGAAATAATATCCAACACCATGTTCAAATTATATTGCTTTATCTGAAATTAGTCAAATGAAAATCAAGCAGAATAAATCATTTTTCTCATAGTTACCTATTCTAGCTAAATGTCAGAACGGGTCAGGACAAGTCTCTCGGTAAAGTCTCTCAAGACGAAGTCCCTCAGCATCAATCCTCAGCAGCGCAGATTCGGTACGCGGCAAAGGCAAATGGCATGTGGCAAAACCCTCTCTAGGCTAACAATTCTTATACTAAATCGAACAAAAGAAAGATACATAGAAAAGTTGTAATGTCCGCTGGACCGCTGAGCAGAGCGAGAAGGAAAGGATGTAACATTGCTACATTCGAAAATCTCCGCTCAGGAAAAATCACAAGATAAAGACTACGGAACAGGAACCAAGAATCACAAATGTATCTTGTTAGTTCTACTCCTCCTCGGCAATGAGACCAATGCTCAGAGTCTTTCTCTAAGGCTCCTTTGTTTTCCCAAGGCTGCCAAGGACGTTCCATTTCACTCGAAGATTACCCCGGCTGCTGATGTCCTCACGGAAAATTTCACAAGGCAAGCAAGGACTGTGGTCAGCTGACTTCAGGACCATATTCAGCAGGGCTCTCTTCCATCACAGTTTTCTATTTTCAAATCGAGGCCAGGCTTACAAAATCGGCCATCTTTAACTAGGCCACCATAGGCCACAATAGACCATCTTAATTAAAAGAAACAAAAACAACGTTACCACAGCATAGTGATTAAACAGTGTTAACCCCACTAATACCCTTATGTGTATGCATCTATCTAGCACTTGCAACATAGAAAAAGCATTAATTCGGAAAGCATTTTGTGCTCAAAAATAAACAGCACATAGCAACGTTTAAACATAAAAACACGCACGTTATTGTTAAACAGCACATTTATGCGCACCCACGTGTAACTCTCTCTTATTAGGACAAACGGATTGATTAATATAAACACACTTGCACAAGACAAATAATTAATTATTAGTAATTAGAAAATTAATATGACAAATAGACATGCCAGAGCTTCAAAAACCAGCGAATTTTCAAACAGAAAACTCTGCTCCAGCACTACGCGCTACAGATAACAAAGGTGCGCGGGCGCGCACCCGCGCACGTTATTGGGAACAGTGCTCAAGACCCGCTCCTATTTAAAAAACTTTTAAAAACTCACCTGTTTCCGTAATTGTTTGCCCTATGTTGAATTTCCTCTTGGCTCTACGCTGGGACACTCTTTGGAGTAGCTATTGCGCTTTATAAAAGGATTTAACATAACATAACAGATCAGCAGAAAACCAGGAGAGATAAAACCAAAAAGTTAAGAAAAAGCACCCTAGAAAGGGCCATTTCCAACACTATCAACACCTTAACAGCTTTCTCTGCTTCTTTTCATTCCTCCAGGGAAGATGAACTACAGCACCTTCTTGAACTAAAGTGGGCCCTCAGCTTCTAAATCGATTTCACCAAAAGCACATTGGGTGGATGATCAGATCTTTGTGGGTTACTTTGGGGGAGAAAAAGGGAAGAGCTTTACAGAAAAGAACCAATTCCAGATGGATTATTATATGTGTCAAAATCCATTATAGGCTGGCCAGGAAAAAGCCTCCTGAAGGTTTTTGAGCTCATTCCACAAGAGCAAAGGCTGCTACCATGGTGCTGGCAAGTGGTGTGCCAGTCTGGACATCTGCCTTGGCACTACACTTGTGTCACTCCATATGTTCACAAAGAACTACTGTCTGGATAACTAGGCCCAGTGGTAAAGGCCTTTTGCCAAGTCTATGTTGCAGGATTTCCTTGTCGGATTCATTCCACATACCCACCACCAGGGAGGTGCTGCTTTGGTATCTTTCACGAGTTGAGTAGTCCACAGGTAGAAGTATCTATCAGAACAAACAGTTACCTTTGGTAGCGCTATTTCTGGTTGATACTCTATCAAACTGCCAATTCTTCACCGAGCCACCCCATTCTGTGGAAATGGCTTCTCTAGTCCATAATAATAAAGTTCCAATCTGCACAGGAGGTCAAGTTAATTATATGACTCATCAGTCCAGCTTGCTGAATAGAAATTTTAATAAAAGGAGACTGCTTTTCTATGTCTATGTGCCGTGGGCGGAGTTTGGGGGTGCTGTAGTTAGAAATAACAGGTTTAAAAAGCAGCTTCTGCAGAGTTGCCTGTGTATCTACCAGTTTTCAGGGAACAAAAATAATGTTGAGATAAATGTGGTGATTAATATTCCTGCTGGAGAGAGGTCAGAGTTTCATCTAGTGACTGTTTCCAGTCATGATAAAGTAGCTCAGAGGTTTAATATGCCTGCTGCAAAGAACATGTACCACGCAAGTCACCAAACTGTATTTTATGTGGATCGCTCAGTAGGTTACTGCTTTTGTCACAGAGATCCTTTTTTTAATTGCAGTTCATAAGTTACAACCCTAATATAACATAGAGAGTTATGGCCTGTTATCAAAGAGCTGCATGCAAAGTGCATGGAAAATTGTTTTTTGACCCCAGTCTTTCATTATCCTAATGTTGCTAAAAAGGGTTCATTTGGGTAGAAATACATTCTTTTTAGGAAAGCCAAACACTGTGGTACGTTTAAATCCTGAATTTGTGCTTCTCCAGACCAAAGACTCAAAATATACTGTCTGCTAGTATTAGTACTAGTATTGGTGACATGTGACTCCTCCACCTTTTAATCCTCCTTGTCATATGTAACATTTCCTATAGACTGATTTACACATGTATGACTCATTGGCTCTGTATAGTGTGTGTATGATGTAAAGTGCTCTGACACCCTACACTGGTATGAGTAGCAGTCTAAAACAAATGAAATGCAGGTTAGAGAGTGGATATTTAGAGAGGAGGGGCACGGGTGGAGCATGGTAGTGAGGGAGTTCCCAACAAAGATTGCCGCACTGGGTGCCACAAGCGCTAAAGCCAGCAGAGTCCGGGTTGTTTCCTGATTTTATTGAGAGGAGGAGATTGCATGCATGGCAATAGACCTGATTAAAACGGGAGGCTTCCGATTTTGTAAGCCCAAAAATGCCTTTATTAGGACTGTTTCCCGCCTGAAACTGCCTCTCCTTAAATAAAAGTCAATGGGGAAGGGGGACTACTTTATCCCTATTATTATTTATTGCTAAATCTCCCTCTTTCCTCTTCTAAAATGTTGACATGTATGTTATGGTGGTCCTTGTACTCATTGCAGAGACAGAACTGTGAAGAACATTTACTCGAAGTAGATGGTAAAGTAAATGTCAAATTGAGAATTGGACAGCTGCAGGTTTGGTAATTTTTACTCATTGCCAAAAAATCTTCCAGAACATATCCTCGACCTTTTATTTACAATATGCAAATAAGCATCATCCGCCTGCTGGGCTGTTTTCTACAGCTGTCCTTAATCCTGGAAGGACCTCACCGGGTGAGGGAAGTGGTGCACATTCATTTTACTCTCCATTAATGTTTAAAATGGCGGCCGTTTGTTGGGAAGACACGTGACCACGTGGGCTGAGATGCCTGCGAATGCGACATTTCCAAATGGGATGTACATGCTTGTAAAATGTGCAGTAACTACCAAAGGCATGCCCTGAACTTTCCAAAAGGTCTCTGTGAGCACAGTTTAGCATTTCAAGTGGATTAACCTTCTCAGAAAATGCACGTGTTTCCTTTCAACTACATTACCTCGATTAAGTTGCGGCCATTTCAAATGTCCCATAAAAAAATCAAATAAATTCACAATTGTGCTTGCAGTAATCTGGACCGGATCGCTCAATAACAATCATTAAAAAGAATAATATATTTATATATAAAGAATAATATATATATATATAGAAAATTATTAAAACACCTAAGGGCTTTCACAAATGCGCCAAATGCAAGGCGTGCAAACACGGCGTGAACATCAGAGAGGTCCAAATGCCCTTCCGACAGTCCCCATATGTGATCAGAGGCAGCTTCACCTGCAACTCAGATTTTGCAGTTTATGTTCTGTACTGCACATGTGGCAAAGTGTACGTGGGTAGTACCATCCACCCAGTACACGTCCACATTCTGCAACACCTTAGTTGCCATCGCTAATAATGACCCTACCTACCCTGATGCCAGACACATCAACACATCCCATAGTGGTAAGGTACAAGATCTATCCTTCTATGTGTTTGACACCGTCCCCAGAAACCCTAGGGGAGGCAACAGACAGCTCGCCCTTAGATGGCTTGAATCACGTTACATCATCCTCTACAATTCCAAGATCCCAAATGGAATGAATGCGGATGAAGCCTTAAATGTACACTTATAACTTGTCTTTTACTACTTGTTCCGCTCCAGATCCAGTCTCTTTAACGTCAGGTCACACTCACTTTTAGTTCACCTTATGTTTATTTTTCACCTTTTCCACTCACGATAGGGCCTGTCTTTTTAGTGACATTTCATTAAACACTCTGTTTGTAGTGCCCACCCACCCGAATATATCATTACGACTTTGTCATGAGAGTGGCAAGCCGTAAGCAGCCGCAGCCCACTGGGGCATTACAGTCTATCTATTTGGCTACCGATCCCTCTCAGTTCTGCCATACACGGAGTATACCCACATTTATTCACATTAGACATTTACACTATGGACGCGGAAACCCTGGCAGGCGCGCGCATCAAGCTGCTATTACTATAATATTGTTTATAGTCAGCGACTCAACCTGCATGCTCAGTCTCCCAGACACTCTCCATCCAATTTGTATACTCTACGGGTGACACGGGCCATGTTACTTCTTCCATGCCTATACATGAGGACAGGGATGATGTCACAAATGCTTTTACACTTGAGTTTCACATGCTGCTTTTATATTACCTTTTTATTTAAGCATTGTTGTGCAGGAAATGTTAGGATACATTAACAACAATTGTGATTATTTTTGTTTTTAAATTGTGGTTCACACTGTAATAAATATGCACTGTCATGCGAGAATATGCATAGGAAATCTCTATGTCTATCACTAGGCCGAAGGTTGCTATGACAACCATGTGGAAATAGATGCATATAACACAGTAAATGAGAATGTACCTGACGTAGTGACCAAGGCGTTACGCCGTCGAAACGCGTCTAGGTTGTTATATGGATTAAAACTTCTTTGCCATCATATCACGGAGTCAGTGCCTGTCTGTTCGCCGCCGTCAGGATTGGATTATAATTCTTTTTAATAATTGTTATTGCGCGATCCAGTGTGTGTATGTATGTGTGTGTGTATATATATATATATAATATATATATATATATATATATATATATATATATATATATATATATATATATATCTTTAAATGCCAGTGTTCGTGAACGTTGATTTGAGCAATATTAACTCGAGTAATAATGAGTACAACTATAATTGTGTCTTTGGTTTTTCTCTTACAGTGAATGACCTCGGAAGCACTACCAGTGGAGGTGGAAGAAATTCCTCAGCGGCTGACAGTGTGGTAGAAGAAATAAAGGCCAAAGGGGGGAAAGCAGTTGCCAATTATGGTATGGCTAAAGGGTGACTTCTTATTGGTGATTAAAATACCATAAGGCTTTGTGTCACTGCATGCTTACGCTTAAGGTTCAGGAGTTGATGCCTCCCCTCGCTGTTCGTGATGAAATGTTGACATACAACGCAAAACGTGTAATGCTCGATTTTAAAACAAATTAAAGTTCAATGAGGTGCAGGGCACCGGCACCAGAAACTCAAAGCAGACAGATACCAAAAAAGAACTTGTTATAAACCTAGGGTCAAGAACTGCATGTTATGACCTGCCAGTGTTCCCATCCACCTTCTTTTTCCACTCACACTCGCATAAAGATGCACGTTACTATGAATACTTTTTAGAAGTAAATCTGTTATTTAATTCTGACTTTTTCATGGGCATTTTCATCCTGGAAATATTAACTTAAGTAAAAAAATAACGTTCAGAATGATGATTTATATTTAGATAAATTCAAACACGGTTTCATAAGTATGCAGCATTGTCGGACTGTGCCTATAGGGCTATCTGGCCCTGCCAGAATAGCTGGTCTGATAGGCAAGTGTGTAGGCGGGGTTTTTGGCTGTTTGTGGGCCTCTTTTATGGTTTGGTGGGTCCGTTTTTAGGTCTCGCCTGGCTATCGCGTAAGCGATTGCTCAGCGAGACTTTTGTAGGGGCTTCAGAAAATGCTCCCAAAGGCTTCCCAGGCGGATCGGGTGGCGGTTACGCGCACAACCACGCGCATTCCATTTGCCACCAGCTACTTCCTGCGCGTGCGCCGCCTCACGCATTCAGAGAGATTTAGTAAGGGGCACAAGACCTTAGGAATGCGGTTTATGGCCAGTGCATGTGAGGCATTCAAGCGCGAAGCTGGCATCTGGCATCGGACTTGAAAGCAGCAGACTGCTTTCGCCAGCGCGCGCTCTGCCTCACTTCCTGCATCCCCTCTTACAACAATTAACTTTCGTTATAACTCACACCCCATATGCCTGTTCCCTCCCACCCTTCCTTTGATGTCCGCTTTTCTTGTTGTTTACAAACCATGCCACACACTGCTGCACGCCACACACTGCTGCACGCCGCACACTGCTGCACGCCGCACACTACCGCACGCCACACACTGCTGCGTACACTGCTGCATTACACACTGCTGCACGCCGCACACTGCTGCACGCCTCACACTGCTACACGAAACACTACCGCATGCCACACACTACCGCATGCCACACACTGCTGCATTACACACTGCTGCATTACACACTGCTGCATTACACACTGCTGCACGCCACACACTGCTGCACGCCACACACTGCTGCACGCCACACACTGCTGCACGCCACACACTGCTGCACGCCTCACACTGCTGCACGCCTCACACTGCTGCACGCCTCACACTGCTGCACGCCGCACACTGCCGCACGCTGCTGCACGCCGCACACTGCTGCACGCCGCACACTGCTGCACGCCGCACACTGCTGCACGCCGCACACTGCTGCATGCTGCTGCACGCCACACACTGCTGCACGCCGCACACTGGTGCACGCCGCACACTGGTGCACGCCGCACACTGGTGCACGCCGCACACTGCTGCACGCCGCACACTGCTGCACGCCGCACACTGCTGCACGCCGCACACTGCTGCATGCTGCTGCACGCCGCACACTGGTGCACGCCACACACTGGTGCACGCCGCACACTGGTGCACGCCGCACACTGCTGCATGCTGCTGCACACCACACACTGCTGCACGCCACACACTGCTGCACGCCGCACACTGCTGCACGCCGCACACTGCTGCACGCCGCACACTGCTGCATGCTGCTGCACACCACACACTGCTGCATGCCACACACTGCTGCACGCCACACACTGGTGCACGCCGCACGCCGCACACTGCTGCATGCCGCACACTGCTGCACGCCGCACAATGCTACACGAAACACTGCTGCATGCCACACACTGCTGCACTGCACACACTGCTGCACGCCGCACACTGCTGCACGCCACACACTGCTGCACACTGCTACATTACACACTGCTGCATGCTGCACGACACTGCTGCATGCAGCACACTGATGCACGCCGCACACTGCTGCACGTCCAACACTGCTGCACGACGCACATTGCTGCATGCCACACACTGCTACACGCCACACACTGCTGCACGCCACACACTGCTGCACGCCACACACTGCTGCACGCCACACACTGCTGCACGCCGCACACTGCTGCACGCCACACACTGCTGCATTACTCACTGCTGCATGCTGCACGACACTGCTGCACGCCGCACACTGCTGCAAGCCGCACACTGCTGCACGCCGCACACTGCTGCACGCCGCACACTGCTGCATGCCGCACATTGCTGGACGCCGCACACTGCTGCACGCCGCAGCACGCCACAGTGCTGCATGCCTCACACTGCTACACGAAACACTGCTGCACGCCGCACACTGCTGCACGCCGCATACTGCTGCACGCCGCACACTGCTGCACGCCACACACTGCTGCACGCCGCACACTGCTGCACGTCGCACACTGCTGCACTCCACACACTGCTTTTATGCGAGTTTATGCTACTGACATTGTAAATGACAATGCCTTTTATTTGTTTTAAAACCAAAACATAAATAAAAGGCATTGTAATTTTACAATGCCAATAGCTCAAACTCTTATAAATGCGAGACCTATTGCATTGCAAATGCTTGTTATTGTCTACCACAAACACCGCCTGCAGCAAGCAGAAATGTAGGCGATAACCCATATCTTGCGAAACACATATACAGCGTGTTTTTACAAGTTAAAAACTGCCCTGATTTGCAAAGGTGGCCCACTTTTGTAGCTGCATACGTCACAAATGGGGGCCACTTTTATTCTAGTGCCCTGGCCTATTTTTATAGTCCGACCCTGGTATGCAGTACGGTTTGTAGAAGATTATCAGTTGGTTCCAATTCCTTTGTTAAAGGTGGTCTATATCTGCTAGTAAATACACTTTGTTGATGGGTATTTCCCCTCTTTCTCTGTATCTGATCACTTAACTGTCTAGTAATCTGAAGTTACCGAAAGGAGTCACTTGCCACTTTATAGAGTGTGGACATATATATTATAGTTTAAAGTATTAGAATTGTTTTCCTTCTTTTAACGCATTGTTTCTTAAACTGTGGTCTGGGGAAGCCTGCTTAGGGGATCCGTGATTGCTTAGACAATGAAATTAAAATTACCAAATTAATAAATTGTTTGTAAACAGAGAAGCAAAATGTAAAACTGAACAAGTTAAAACATTGTGTAAATGCGAAATAATTTGAAATTGGAGCCTAAAATTAAGTTAGCATCCTCAAATTAATTGTCGGAACAGAGTGTTGCTTGAACATGAAATACCTTGAAGAAGCAAGAGATGAGGCGTTTGGCAAAACAGGAAAAGTTTGTTTAATTAAATGTGACGGCTGGGAGAACAGTTACAGGTGCAGGATCTGAGGACTGTCCCAATTTGCAATTTATCTGCTGCCTTTTTATATACAGTTCATCGTAGGTAATAAACTTTTCTGGTGATCCTTGTATGGTGAGGAATGCTCGTTGCTGCCTTTTGAGTCATAAATTAATTGTCTAATTGATAATACAGGTGGGCCTTGACCTCCGTGGACACAATGTGGCCAGTGGGTAATGTGTCAAGATGTCCGGCATGGGAAGCGCATAATCTTTGCATGTGCTGTATCCTGATTGGCTATATGTTACTAATTCATGTGGAATCAGACTTTTTGGTGTTTTAGGAGTGTGTTTATCCCCCCTCCCCAGCCATGTATGCTTTATTGGGACCAATTTCCCGTGACCATTGAAGTTTTGCAGGGCCTGTCTGTGGGATCGATCTAAGGTTTCCTGTTTGTGCGTTTGTCTGCCAGCTACGTGCCACCCCACCTGTGACCTATCAATCAGTAACTTCGGGCCAAGGTCTCAGTGCTTACCTGACTATGTATTTGCGAGTAGGGTTGAGGTGGAGTTGACAATGGGAGCATTAGTTAATAAAGACGCGATTTCGCTCATATAAATGAATGAATCATTTTCCATATCAGCATGAACTTTTTCAATATTATCATTCTCCCTATAGTTGATTTTTCAACTACACTATCTAACCCATACTTTTTTTACATTTAGTTGATTGGGGGCCTGTTGTTCTTTATGCTTGCTTTCAGTAACCACTACCTTCCTAGTCAGTTGCATTTTTCCCCGATAGAGGGCTGCGTTTTTACAGCAGGTAATCTCCATTTGTACAGACCTGCTCACAAACGGGAACACAATGAAAACTGGCAACAGTAATGTGCACAAACTGGAGATCCACCAGGGGAGCCAGGAGAACGAATTCGAGAACCACTCCTGCTCAGGGGTACCTCTCTACTCATGCATGTCTCTTTGTAATAGGTGAAGTGCTTGGGTGGCAGGAGTCGGTGTTCCATTGTCCATATCATTCCCTCGGATGAATGTGCAGCAGGACACAGCAGTCTTGGCACACACCCTTCTCTCAATCGCGGTCATTAAGTCTCACACATAATAGTGATGCATCACCATGAGGCGGATTGCTCTCCGTTCTTCCTTGATTGAATTAAGACCAAGCTGAGTTCTGTTCATCATCTTAAGCATCTCCCACCTGGTTATCTGTAACCAGATGGCATTAGCTTCTGTCTGTAGGGTAAAGAAGGGTATAGACCCTCCTGCCAATACTTGTGTATCCGTGAACAGTCTAAATTCTTCTGGGATGTCTTTGTACTAACATCAGCAAAAATAGTCTGCAGCTCTCTTTCCACAAGCTTAATACAGCAAAGTCTCCTTCCTAAATGGATTCTGGTAGAAGTCCGACAGTTCTTCTCCAGGAATGACCCATGTCGGGATATGTATGGTGACTAGAAATTAGAGTTTGCACCATCCGGCGATAAGACGAGTATAGGCAAACACGCTGCATTGTCAGTAATAATCCATTTGTATATTTTACAGATTTTCCCCCGATGAAGGGTCGCTGGTCCCGAAATGTATTGGGCCTATGTTGATCAAACTGAATGGCACGGATTAATTGAGCGGATTGTATAATTTTTGATGTTGATGCAGATTCAGTTGCAATGTATTAGATGAGAATTATGAAAAGAATTGTCATTGCTTCTTTTGATTAAGGAAGAATGCATTAAAAATAATGCAAAAGAAGAAAATGTATGTTGATTTGTTTTGAAATGTTTGTATATCAAGCACAACTTGTGCACAGCTATGCTCAAGCAGCCATTGGCTTCTAGCCCCATATACATAACTTCCTCGAAGCTAGGAATGGCAAAACCACCTTTACCACTGGAAAGGGTTTGTCATTGCGAGTCCAACAATAGGAAACATTATGAGGCTGCTCCACTGCAATCCATTATTGCAGCCTGATGTAATTTCAAGCATTTTTCCATGTTAGCCTAAGGGAACAGCAAACCACATATGTAGTAAAAACATATATAGATATTCCTTACTACCTGGATTGGGAACATCCCTGTATACCTGCCCTGCCTTTCGCCTACACTCACTACACTGTGCGCACCTTCACACTGCATTTGCAGTGAGGAAGTGCTCCAAGTCCTAAGGCCACAAGATGAGAATCCGTTAAACCTGGAAGGTGCCCCTTGGGGACAGACAACTCCCTAGGTAGGGAAAACCCACAGGGGGGTTCTTCCCTACCTGGCCAGCGAACACACAGGTGTACTTACCCGGCCATAAGCCTAGCCTGAGCATCACCCGTCAGGACTTACCCTAGGGCCACTCTGGTGGTAGTGAAAGGCACCCCTCAGGAATGGCTAATGAGCAAGAAAGAC
Source organism: Triturus cristatus (assembly GCF_964204655.1). Taxonomy (NCBI): domain Eukaryota; kingdom Metazoa; phylum Chordata; class Amphibia; order Caudata; family Salamandridae; genus Triturus; species Triturus cristatus. Next base: position 719,399,885 of record NC_140581.1, read on the forward strand.
CTACCTGAGCATGATACATGTTTGACTGGCTATTCCAGTGGGTGGCACAATCAGTGCTGCGTCCCACTATTAGCCTGTACAGTACCTGCCCTGGGTATGTGGTGTACCTTTTTACAGGTCACTCACAGGTATGACACCTAAACCAGTCAAGTAATCACCCTATCCTGGCTTGTCTAGGAAGGGCATTCACACTTTCCCGCTGTAGTACAATTGGAAAGTGCCCAGAGTCCTGAGGTCATGAAGAGAGCCATCAAAAACCAGGAGGACTAAAAGTTACAAGTTGTAGGGAAATCTCCCTATGAAGGTCCATGTCCAACAATTTGTTAATTCAGAAGTATTCCGTAATCCATGGTTTTCATAGTGCCTGAATTTACCCCTAGGGGTGTGTCCTCCACACTCCATTAAATATGATTTTAGTGAGGCACCGGAAAGTGGCCCCTTTCGGGGTATCTTTGATAGATTTGGGGAAACTAAGGGTGATTATTGTTTACCAGACAGGTTAATTTTTTTATGAGCCGTTAAGCCCATCCCCCTCCTCCATTCCTAACAGGATGCTTAGATTAGTGCAAGATATATTTGTTGGGGGGGAGGTCTCATGAGCATTGGAATGGATATCTCGGTGGTTAGTACCTTTTTAAGAATGTTGTAGAAAAAGGCGACTTGTGGGCCCGTATCGATCCATGGCTGTCCTGTCTCTTGTCCCCATAATTCCCTCATTCTATGTAACGTTAGGTTTAGAAAAGATGCCTCTATGACCATAAATTCAAATCAGTTTCTATCAAAAGTAGGAAGAGTCTCTTACCTACTTTGCTGTTTAACTTAATGAACTGAATTTCTCATGATCAGTCTGTTTTGTGGGTCAAAACAGACTATGTTCAATTCAAACATTTCCTTGAAATAAGAAGTTTTACTTCATAATTATTTCAGTTTTCTTTGTTTTTTTCAAATCTATCTCAATTGAAATACAAACATTTATAACTATACAAATTCATACATAGTGCAGTGAATATATACAGTGCATAAATGAAGTTAATTATACATAAAAAATATATTAGAATCAACGGTTCCTACTCCATTGTACTAATGTAACGGGATATTATCTACTTATCCTTGTTACTAAATCAATAAATGGTCCAGAAAAAAAGGGTAAAGGTCAGAGAACGCCTTTGTGTATCTTATCGTAGTTTTCGCCACTGTTTGTTGGCTAAACTAATGAGTTCATGAATTCTTTTCAATTTTACATATGGCGATTCTCTTGGCCTTTTGAGTTGAGGGTGTGAGTAGAGGGTGTGCCGACGTGTTTCGACCTTCAAATGGGGACCTGGAAAATTCAAGAAAGGTCTTCCTCAGGGCTGGGTTTTTTTTTCTGTAGGACACTCCGAGTGAAATATTATAAAAGAAAAATTAGACTTGTGTTATAATTTAGATGGTGGAAAGTAACACTATTTTTGCAACAACCATATGTCTAACTCATACCTGCTATTGTCTGGAACCTATTTTTCTATTGAGCTCTGGAGTGTATCTCAGTCGGTTGCCGGTGTATCTCTATCAGTTGCTGGTGTTGGTGCTTTGTGCGCTTAATTTCTGTGGGAATAGAGAAGGAGTAAAATGATTTGTCTGTCCTGGACCCGTTACTGTGGGCTAATAATGTACTTAGTATGCCTTCAACCGTGCGTTTTACAGTATTTGTTAGAGTGTAGTTTGAGCCAAGGTGCTACCGTGAATGTCAAGGGCGAGGAACTATCAGTTTGCACACCATTACTCTGAAGCGCCTTAGAATCTTTTATTGCGCCATATTGTGACAATATTTGCCGTGTTTAATTTATGAAATATTAACATGGCGATTGTTCGATTAGAATTGGCCATAGTTTATTACAACAGTGATGTTGGAAGCCATTGAATTCACCCTCCGTGTGCGTTATGTGTTGGTGCCGATGAAAAAAGACCCCGTTTTCAGCCGGTAACCATGACAACCACAACACCGGAAGTCAGTCGTTGAAATTGTTCCAAGTAAGACATCCGAAAAGCCTGAACGTGGCGCGACGTCAAGAACGTGAAGAAAGCCTCAGTAAGAATACAATTGGCCCCAAACCAACACGTGACTCACATGGAAGCCGTACACTGAAAATAGAGTGACGGAGAGCTGAACAACAAAAACCGGTACGAAAGAATCGGAGTGCCAGTGTCGGAATTCGGAGACCGACCCTAAGCGCCAGATGAAGGTAAAGAAACACGTCACTCTTCAATTTAAAATATGAGGGCTTGCATGAGGGTTTTACACCAAAAAAGAACGATTACGTTCGCTCCATGAAGTAGCATGTTTGAAAGAGCACCAACACATAACGCACACGGAGGGTGAATTCAATGGCTTCCAACATCACTGTTGTAATAAACTATGGCCAATTCTAATTGAACAATCGCCATGTGAACATTTCATAAATTAAACACGGCAAATATTGCCACAATATAGCGCAATAAAAGATTCTAAGGCGCTTCAGAGTAATGGTGTGCAAACTGATAGTTCCTCGCCCTTGACATTCACGGTAGCACCTTGGCTCAAACTGCACTTTAGCAAATACTGTAAAACGCACGGTTGAAGGCATACTATGTACATTATTAGCCCACAGTAACAGGTCCAGGACAGACAAATGATTTTACTCCTTCTCTATGCCCACAGAAATTAGGCGCACAAAGCGTCAACACCTGCAACTGATAGAGATACACCGGCAACCAACTGAGATACACTCCAGAGCTCAATAGAAAAATAGGTTCCAGACAATAGCAGGTATGAGTTAGACATATGGCTGTTGCAAAAATAGTGTTATTTTGCACCATCTAAATTATAAAACAAGTCTAATTTTTCTTTTATAATATTTAACTCGTAGTGTCCTACAGAAAAAAAACCCAGCCCTGAGGAAGACCTTCCTTGAATTTTCCAGGTCCCCATTTGAAGATCGAAACGCATCGGCACACCCTCTACTCACCCCCTCACCTCACAAGGCCAAGAGTATCACCATATGCAAAATTGAAAAGAATTCATGAACTAATTAGTTTAACCAACAAACCGTGGCGAAAACTACGATAAGATACACAAAGGCGTTCTCTGACCTTTACCCTTTTTTTTTTTTTGGACCATTTATTGATTTAGTAACGAGGATAAGTAGATAATATCCTGTTACATTAGTACAATGTAGTAGGACCCGTTGATTCTAATATATTGTTTATGTATAAGTGACTTGATTTATGCACTGTATATATTCACTGCACTATGTATGAATTTGTATAGTTATAAATGTTTGTATTTCAATTGAGATAGATTTGAAAAAACAAAACGGAAAAATGAAATAATTATGAAGTAAAACTTCTTATTTCAATGAAATGTTTGAATTGAACATAGTCTGTTTTTCACATTGAATACGTTTTGATTTGTTTGTTGACCCACTGTTAGACCTGTCAGCCCTTTGGGTGGTCCCTCCTCATCATTATTTATTTTGTCCCACTTTTGCCTCAACCCTGTTTGAATTTTTCCTTTTTGGGAACCACCAGACTTTTTCGTGTTGCTACAGATTCAGGGAGCCATTTTATCTACCCCTGAAACTTCTGTCTGAGGGCCTGGAGCACAAAATGGTGGCCACCTGTGACATCACCAGCATCCACTGGAACCTACCAGCACCTTCCAGAACATTCCAGGAGCTTCCAGACCCCTGTGACCGTTGGAGGCGGTTTAGAATGTTGGGAGGATAAGAGAGGCAGTTGGCAGTTGGAGCTGGCAGTTGGCACCTGACTGGTGAAGAGAGAGGAGCACAACAGTGAAGGAGGAAGGAGTGAAGCAGCAGGGGTGGAAACTTGTGCCTGGAGTGGGGTCCATAAACCCACCCTTGATACTTGTCCCTACTGATGGATCCCAGCCTATAGCCCTGTGTGGGAAGAAGACAGAAGAAAACCATCCTAAGGACCTGGACAGCAGGAACAGGCCTTAGAACCAAGAAAACAGCAAGATTCTGACCTGAGAACTGGTTTCCCTGGAGTCCGGCGTCGAGTAGCCTGAAGACCTGGAGCCCGAGGTGGAGAAGCGGCGCTGACTGAAGTAGCAGACGTCGTACCCGGAGCCGCCTGAGGTCGTGAGAGGGCGCCGACGGGGGTCGAGAGGAATACCAGAGGTCGAGGAGGAAGTGAACCGAGGTCGAGCGAGCGGCGTCATCGGAGGAGTGAAGTCCGCCCTCCGGAGTCGTCGGAGACCGAGGTAGAGGTGAACCGGAGGTCGGGAGTGAGGATCGCACTCCGGAGTCGCCCGGAACCTGAGAGGAGGAGCACCGGAGGTCGGGGGTGAGGATCGCACCCCGGAGTCGCCGGAAGTCGACATCGAGGCCAGGCCGGCCGACGTCATCGGAGTCGAGAGCGCCATCGGACCGGAGCCGCCCGAAGTCGACATCGTGAAGAGACTGCCCGACGCCGTCGAATCGGAGGTAGAGATCGAACCGAGGCCGCCGACATCGGACCGGAACCGCCTACCGGCGTCGTCAAAGAACTGACATTGTGCCGAGGCCGCCGAGACCGAACCGGAACCGCCTCACGGCGTCGACACGACTCCAGCGGCGTCGGAACATCAGAAAAAGGGCAGTAAGTGGAGTAGAGGGCGCCTAAGGCCCTGTGGAGACCTGAGAGACTGCTCTAAGGGGCTAGGGAGGTGCTGAAACCCACCTGAATGTGCCTGGGGTGAACTGGGACTGACCTAGAGAGGTTGTGTGGAGAAGGGAAGCCAGGGCATTGGTATTCCCCCCTTTGATCTACCTCAGTTTAGGCCTCAGCCTTGTCCCAGCCAGGGAGTTGCCCCCCCCTCAAGCCTTCCACAACCCTACAAGCTGTGCCTGGGCCAAATCAGCCCATAAGAATTGAAGTGTCATCTGATTATATGAGGGTTGCTGTATACTTTTAATTATTTATTGGGGGTACTGTATTTATTGAGTTTTTACCTATTTATTGCTGCACTATATTTATAGGTCCACAGGACTGGATGGTGTACGATATTTATTGATACAGTATTTATTGCCTCAAAGTATTTAATTGTCTGTATATATTGCCCTTGTATTTATGCCCTGTTATTTATGATCACCCCTATTTATTTCATCAAACAGCCAATATCTATTTGACCTGCAGTATTTAAAATTTGTATATTGTGATTGACCTATTTATTTTTCCAATCAGCAACTAAGAGAAAAAGATAAAGAAGATATTTTCATAATTTTTACGGTGTAGAGTCGTTTTTGGAACGGATGCACGCATGGTTATTGTATGGGTATATTGTATGCTTAGCACTGCGCCTGTTTCCTGACCACTCGAGCCAAGCTACCCCATTGTGTTGGGAAGGTCCACCACCACCCTGCGGAGTGGGAGTGGGGCTGTTTCCAACATAAATTGGTGTTCAGTGGTGGGATAGAGCTGTGCCTACATATACTCAACAATAACTGTGGGTAGTCCATAGGCCTACACCGGGAGTTTTCTCACAGCGGCCTTCCAAATTGTGGGTTTTTGTTTTTTCCAAATTTACTCTGGTGGTGGGAGGAGGTATTACTAAAGGTACCCCCCTGCATTGTTACTGCACAAAACCTGTCCTCTAACCTGAGTGGGCAAGATGGAGTTTGTACTGGAAGATTTAGAAACGTACACTGTGGCCCAACTCAGGGAGTTTTGCCAGCGGGAGGGGGTGTACTGTCCCCCAGGAGCAAAGAAGGGTGCACTCCAAACCAGCTTAAGGGCTTGGGGGGAGGCACGCCGAGAAAGCAAGGCTGAGGAGGAAGACAGGGATGGAGAGCCTAACCCCGAGGGGGCTGAGATGTACCAACCTGAGGTGGGGAACCTGTCAGCAGGGCCCAGGACACTTTCTAGGAAGGGCAGCACTGTCTCTAGCGGGGGCTTATCCAGCGTGGAGTTAGCAGATCGGAGAGAGAAAAGACAGCTCACATGGGATTTAGCAAAGCTGGAGAAGGAGAAGGAGGAACAGAGGTTGGCTCATGAGACGGAGAAAGAGAGGATGGCTCATGAGATAAGACTGAAAGAGATAGAGCTTCAGATCCTAAGAATAGGGGCACAACCTGTTCCTAATGGTGGCAGCCAAAACCAAGAGGTCACCAGGGAATCCAAACCTTACCTGCCAAAGGACATAGTAGCTAGCTATGGGGCGGGTGACGACATCGCCAAGTGGCTAGCAGCCTATGAGGTCTCGTTGAGGGCCCATGGGGTTCCAGTGAAGTACTGGGGAGGGGGATTGTATAAGTACATGCCTCCAGCTGGTAGGGATGCTTTATTGGCCCTCGAAGAGGATGAGCAGACCCACTACCCCACCATGAAACTGGCGCTCATCAGAAAGTTTGGACTAACACCTGAAAAGTACAGACAGAAGTTCAGGGGTAGTCACAAGCTGGGCACACAGAATTGGGTGGACTTCCTGGACTATGCAAAGAAGGCACTGGAAGGTTGGATTCAGGGCAGTGAAGTAAGGAACTACGAGGAGCTGTTTGACCTAGTACTGAAGGAACACCTACTCGAGAAATGTTTCCCTGAACTGCGGCAACACCTGGTGGATAGCAAGCTGACCAGCCCCCGGAAGCTTGCTGAGGAGGCGGACATTTGGGCTAGTACCCGGGTGTCCACAAGGGGGACTGGAGGGGATACTCAAAAGGCCGGACAGGGCGCCCCCCAGAAGAAAGAAGGAGGGGAAAAGAAAAAGGAGTTCTCCAAAGGCCCCCAAAATAACTTCCAAGGGAAGGGAACCGGATTCACCTCTAAGGCTAACCCACCCAGAAACCCTAATCCTGGCCAGAGTCAGCAGCCAAGGGTTGTCCATTGCTACGAGTGCGGTGGCGTTGGACACTATAAAGGAGATCCGAAGTGTCAGAAACGATCACCCCCTCCCACTGGAGGAAAGCCCCCCGGAGTAGCTAGTGTAGTGCTCGGGGAGGAGATGCCCTTAACTAAGGGAAGGGAGTGGGCGGGTGTCACTTTAGTGTCCCTGGGAGAACGGGAGATGGTTCCTAAGATCCAGGTGCCCGCAAATACCGCAAAGTATGGGCAGTGGATCACCATCAACGGCCAAAGAGGGGAGGCTCTGAGAGACACAGGAGCCAGTATGACTATGGTGCGTAGTCAACTGGTGTCTCCAGAGCAGGTAATTCCCGATGTACTCCACCCAGCCGCGATGGCTGACGGCAGAACCGGTCACTATCCAGTGGCCGAGGTTCCCTTTGAATGGGGGGGGGTTGCAGGTTCACTTCGAGTTGCCGTAAGCCCTGCCGTGCCAGTCGATTGTCTGCTGGGCAATGACATGGAGCACAACGCTTGGAAGGAGGTGGAATACCGGACTCATACCGAGATGCTGGGTACACCTGACTGGGCCTGTGTTAGCACAAGGTCCGCGACTACCCGAAGAGGGAGTTCATTTCGGCTGGAGCCTGGAACAAAGGCCCAGCCAGCTGCCAGTCAAGGGAAGAACCGAGGACAGGAGGAGCCTGCCTCGGCGTCTCCACCCCGTAGGACGGATAGGCCACCGGAGGTGGTGGACCAGGAGTCTGCGGAGGGGGACGTTACCAACCTGGAGGACCTACCCATCCCGGCCGAGTGGCACGTGGAGGGAGGCCCGTCCAGGGAGGAATTCTGCCAGGGCCAGAGGGAGTGCCCTACCCTTGAGGGGCTGAGGCGACAGGCCGAAGCCCAGGCAGCAGGGAACGTTGAAGGGAACTACAGTGTTTACTGGGAGGATGGCCTCCTCTACAGTGAACCCAAGGCACCCCTACATGGATCGTCACGAGCCTTGGTAGTTCCTCAACGTTATCGAGCCTTCCTTTTAGAGTTGGCTCACGAGATCCCCTTGGCAGGACACCTGGGGCAAGACAAGACCTTCGCCCGTCTTGTCCCACACTTTTATTGGCCTCAGATGAAAGTGTCGTCCGATACCTACTGCCGGACATGTGTGTCTTGCCGAGCCAGTGGGAAAACAGGGGTGAAGCTGAAAGCTCCCCTGGAACCACTTCCTGTCGTTAGCACCCCCTTTGAAAGGGTGGGCATCGACATTGTGGGTCCGTTAGATCCACCAACATCAGCTGGTCACAGGTTTATCCTAGTCCTGGTGGATCATGCCACACGGTACCCAGAGGCAATACCTCTGAGGACCATAACAGCACCTGTTGTGGCTAGGGCCCTGATGGGAATCTTTACCCGAGTGGGTTTTCCCAAGGAAGTTGTGTCCGACAGGGGGACCAACTTCATGTCAGCGTATATGCGGGCAATGTGGAAGGAGTGTGGAGTGACCTACCGGTTCACCACTCCTTACCACCCCCAGACCAATGGTCTGGTGGAGAGGTTTAACAAAACCTTGAAAGGCATGATCAGAAGTCTGCCTGAAAGCCTGCGGAGGAAATGGGACGTCCTCCTACCCTGTTTACTTTTCTCCTACAGGGAAGTGCCACAGAAGGGAGTGGGCTTCAGCCCCTTCGAGCTTCTGTATGGGCACCCTGTACGTGGACCTCTTAACCTGGTGAGAGACGGATGGGAAAGAACTCCCAGAAAGCTCCCCCAGGATGTGGTGAGCTACATGCTGGCCTTCCGGAGCCAAATGGCTAAGTTGTGGAAGCAAGCTTCTGACAACCTGGAAGCCAGCCAAGCAGTGATGAAGGCGTGGTATGACCACAACGCTCACCCGGTGGAGTTGGAGCCTGGCCAGAAGGTGTGGGTGATCGAACCCGGAGAGCTTAGTGCCCTCCAGGATCGCTGGTCAGGACCCTTTGAGGTGTTGGAGAAGAAGGGTAAGGCTACCTACTTGGTGGACCTGAAGACCCCTCGTCAGCCCCTGCGGGTGCTGCATGCCAACCGCCTCAAACCCCACCACGAGAGGCCCGAAGTCATCTTGATGATGGTGACTGACGGAGGAGAGGACGTGGAAAGCGAGCCTCTCCCTGATCTGTTTGCGTCTCAGGAAAAGGATGGGTCGGTGGAGGGAGTGATTCTCTCCCCATCTCTAACTCCTGAACAGCAGGAGGACTGTCGCCAGGTCCTGGGGCAGTACTCTTCGTTGTTCTCCCTTGTCCCGGGTAGGACTCACCTGTGCGTCCATGACGTGGACACAGGGGACAGCCCACCTGTGAAGTCCAAGATCTACCGGATGTCAGACAAGGTGAAGGCCAGCATTCATAGTGAAGTCACTAAGATGCTGGAGCTAGGAGTGATTGAACCTTCTAGCAGCCCCTGGTCTAGTCCGGTGGTGTTAGTACCGAAAGCTGCACCACCGGGTGCCCAACCAGAACTGAGGTTCTGTGTGGACTACCGGGGACTGAATTCAGTGACAAAGACTGATGCACATCCGATCCCTAGGGCGGATGAATTGATTAACCGGCTGGGAGCTGCCCAATATCTAAGTACCTTTGACCTTACTTCAGGGTACTGGCAGATCTCGTTGACTGATGGAGCAAGGGAATGGTCAGCCTTCTCCACGCCCAATGGCCACTACCAGTTCTGTGTGATGCCCTTTGGGCTCAAGAACGCACCTGCCACGTTTCAGCGCCTGGTAAACCAGATCCTCACCGGAATGGAGAGTTTCTCTGCTGCTTATCTGGATGACATAGCCGTCTTCAGTAACAGCTGGGAGGATCACTTGCGTCACCTGCAAGCTGTACTCCAGGCCCTGAGACAAGCTGGATTGACGATCAAGGCCAGCAAGTGCCAGATCGGGCAGGGGTCGGTAGTGTACCTTGGACACTTGGTGGGTAGGGGAACGGTGCAACCCCTCCAGGCGAAGATCGAGGCCATCATGGCCTGGGAACCCCCCAAGACACAGACTGAGGTCCGAGCATTTTTGGGCCTCACGGGATACTATCGCCGCTTCGTGAAGGGGTACGGTACCATCGTAGCCCCTCTCACGGAGCTCACGTCCAAGAAACAACCTCGACGGGTAGTCTGGACGGAGGCTTGTCAGCAAGCCTTTGAGAGATTGAAGAAAGCCATGTGCGAGGCCCCGGTCTTAAGGGCCCCAGACTTTTCCAAGAAGTTCATTGTCCAGACAGATGCATCAGAACATGGCATTGGGGCAGTGTTATCGCAACTCAACGAAGAGGGCCTGGATCAACCCGTGGTCTTCCTATCCCGGAGACTACTTCCCAGGGAACAGAAGTGGAGTGCAATAGAGCGCGAAGCCTTTGCAGTGGTATGGGCTCTGAAGAAGTTGCGGCCATACCTGTTTGGAACGCACTTCCTGGTTCAGACCGACCACAGACCCCTTCGTTGGCTGATGCAAATGAAGGGGGAGAATCCCAAGTTGTTGAGGTGGTCTATTTCCCTACAGGGGATGGACTTTCAGGTGGAACATCGGCCTGGAGTGGACCACGCCAATGCAGACGGTCTCTCAGGGTATTTCCGCCTTAGTGATGAGAACTCCCAAGGGGTTGGGTAGCTCTCCCCACTTTCAGCTGGGGGGGACGCGTGTTAGACCTGTCAGCCCTTTGGGTGGTCCCTCCTCATCATTATTTATTTTGTCCCACTTTTGCCTCAACCCTGTTTGAATTTTTCCTTTTTGGGAACCACCAGACTTTTTCGTGTTGCTACAGATTCAGGGAGCCATTTTATCTACCCCTGAAACTTCTGTCTGAGGGCCTGGAGCACAAAATGGTGGCCACCTGTGACATCACCAGCATCCACTGGAACCTACCAGCACCTTCCAGAACATTCCAGGAGCTTCCAGACCCCTGTGACCGTTGGAGGCGGTTTAGAATGTTGGGAGGATAAGAGAGGCAGTTGGCAGTTGGAGCTGGCAGTTGGCACCTGACTGGTGAAGAGAGAGGAGCACAACAGTGAAGGAGGAAGGAGTGAAGCAGCAGGGGTGGAAACTTGTGCCTGGAGTGGGGTCCATAAACCCACCCTTGATACTTGTCCCTACTGATGGATCCCAGCCTATAGCCCTGTGTGGGAAGAAGACAGAAGAAAACCATCCTAAGGACCTGGACAGCAGGAACAGGCCTTAGAACCAAGAAAACAGCAAGATTCTGACCTGAGAACTGGTTTCCCTGGAGTCCGGCGTCGAGTAGCCTGAAGACCTGGAGCCCGAGGTGGAGAAGCGGCGCTGACTGAAGTAGCAGACGTCGTACCCGGAGCCGCCTGAGGTCGTGAGAGGGCGCCGACGGGGGTCGAGAGGAATACCAGAGGTCGAGGAGGAAGTGAACCGAGGTCGAGCGAGCGGCGTCATCGGAGGAGTGAAGTCCGCCCTCCGGAGTCGTCGGAGACCGAGGTAGAGGTGAACCGGAGGTCGGGAGTGAGGATCGCACTCCGGAGTCGCCCGGAACCTGAGAGGAGGAGCACCGGAGGTCGGGGGTGAGGATCGCACCCCGGAGTCGCCGGAAGTCGACATCGAGGCCAGGCCGGCCGACGTCATCGGAGTCGAGAGCGCCATCGGACCGGAGCCGCCCGAAGTCGACATCGTGAAGAGACTGCCCGACGCCGTCGAATCGGAGGTAGAGATCGAACCGAGGCCGCCGACATCGGACCGGAACCGCCTACCGGCGTCGTCAAAGAACTGACATTGTGCCGAGGCCGCCGAGACCGAACCGGAACCGCCTCACGGCGTCGACACGACTCCAGCGGCGTCGGAACATCAGAAAAAGGGCAGTAAGTGGAGTAGAGGGCGCCTAAGGCCCTGTGGAGACCTGAGAGACTGCTCTAAGGGGCTAGGGAGGTGCTGAAACCCACCTGACTGTGCCTGGGGTGAACTGGGACTGACCTAGAGAGGTTGTGTGGAGAAGGGAAGCCAGGGCATTGGTATTCCCCCCTTTGATCTACCTCAGTTTAGGCCTCAGCCTTGTCCCAGCCAGGGAGTTGCCCCCCCCTCAAGCCTTCCACAACCCTACAAGCTGTGCCTGGGCCAAATCAGCCCATAAGAATTGAAGTGTCATCTGATTATATGAGGGTTGCTGTATACTTTTAATTATTTATTGGGGGTACTGTATTTATTGAGTTTTTACCTATTTATTGCTGCACTATATTTATAGGTCCACAGGACTGGATGGTGTACGATATTTATTGATACAGTATTTATTGCCTCAAAGTATTTAATTGTCTATATATTGCCCTTGTATTTATGCCCTGTTATTTATGATCACCCCTATTTATTTCATCAAACAGCCAATATCTATTTGACCTGCAGTATTTAAAATTTGTATATTGTGATTGACCTATTTATTTTTCCAATCAGCAACTAAGAGAAAAAGATAAAGAAGATATTTTCATAATTTTTACGGTGTAGAGTCGTTTTTGGAACGGATGCACGCATGGTTATTGTATGGGTATATTGTATGCTTAGCACTGCGCCTGTTTCCTGACCACTCGAGCCAAGCTACCCCATTGTGTTGGGAAGGTCCACCACCACCCTGCGGAGTGGGAGTGGGGCTGTTTCCAACATAAATTGGTGTTCAGTGGTGGGATAGAGCTGTGCCTACATATACTCAACAATAACTGTGGGTAGTCCATAGGCCTACACCGGGAGTTTTCTCACAGCGGCCTTCCAAATTGTGGGTTTTTGTTTTTTCCAAATTTACTCTGGTGGTGGGAGGAGGTATTACTAAAGGTACCCCCCTGCATTGTTACTGCACAAAACCTGTCCTCTAACCTGAGTGGGCAAGATGGAGTTTGTACTGGAAGATTTAGAAACGTACACTGTGGCCCAACTCAGGGAGTTTTGCCAGCGGGAGGGGGTGTACTGTCCCCCAGGAGCAAAGAAGGGTGCACTCCAAACCAGCTTAAGGGCTTGGGGGGAGGCACGCCGAGAAAGCAAGGCTGAGGAGGAAGACAGGGATGGAGAGCCTAACCCCGAGGGGGCTGAGATGTACCAACCTGAGGTGGGGAACCTGTCAGCAGGGCCCAGGACACTTTCTAGGAAGGGCAGCACTGTCTCTAGCGGGGGCTTATCCAGCGTGGAGTTAGCAGATCGGAGAGAGAAAAGACAGCTCACATGGGATTTAGCAAAGCTGGAGAAGGAGAAGGAGGAACAGAGGTTGGCTCATGAGACGGAGAAAGAGAGGATGGCTCATGAGATAAGACTGAAAGAGATAGAGCTTCAGATCCTAAGAATAGGGGCACAACCTGTTCCTAATGGTGGCAGCCAAAACCAAGAGGTCACCAGGGAATCCAAACCTTACCTGCCAAAGGACATAGTAGCTAGCTATGGGGCGGGTGACGACATCGCCAAGTGGCTAGCAGCCTATGAGGTCTCGTTGAGGGCCCATGGGGTTCCAGTGAAGTACTGGGGAGGGGGATTGTATAAGTACATGCCTCCAGCTGGTAGGGATGCTTTATTGGCCCTCGAAGAGGATGAGCAGACCCACTACCCCACCATGAAACTGGCGCTCATCAGAAAGTTTGGACTAACACCTGAAAAGTACAGACAGAAGTTCAGGGGTAGTCACAAGCTGGGCACACAGAATTGGGTGGACTTCCTGGACTATGCAAAGAAGGCACTGGAAGGTTGGATTCAGGGCAGTGAAGTAAGGAACTACGAGGAGCTGTTTGACCTAGTACTGAAGGAACACCTACTCGAGAAATGTTTCCCTGAACTGCGGCAACACCTGGTGGATAGCAAGCTGACCAGCCCCCGGAAGCTTGCTGAGGAGGCGGACATTTGGGCTAGTACCCGGGTGTCCACAAGGGGGACTGGAGGGGATACTCAAAAGGCCGGACAGGGCGCCCCCCAGAAGAAAGAAGGAGGGGAAAAGAAAAAGGAGTTCTCCAAAGGCCCCCAAAATAACTTCCAAGGGAAGGGAACCGGATTCACCTCTAAGGCTAACCCACCCAGAAACCCTAATCCTGGCCAGAGTCAGCAGCCAAGGGTTGTCCATTGCTACGAGTGCGGTGGCGTTGGACACTATAAAGGAGATCCGAAGTGTCAGAAACGATCACCCCCTCCCACTGGAGGAAAGCCCCCCGGAGTAGCTAGTGTAGTGCTCGGGGAGGAGATGCCCTTAACTAAGGGAAGGGAGTGGGCGGGTGTCACTTTAGTGTCCCTGGGAGAACGGGAGATGGTTCCTAAGATCCAGGTGCCCGCAAATACCGCAAAGTATGGGCAGTGGATCACCATCAACGGCCAAAGAGGGGAGGCTCTGAGAGACACAGGAGCCAGTATGACTATGGTGCGTAGTCAACTGGTGTCTCCAGAGCAGGTAATTCCCGATGTACTCCACCCAGCCGCGATGGCTGACGGCAGAACCGGTCACTATCCAGTGGCCGAGGTTCCCTTTGAATGGGGGGGGGTTGCAGGTTCACTTCGAGTTGCCGTAAGCCCTGCCGTGCCAGTCGATTGTCTGCTGGGCAATGACATGGAGCACAACGCTTGGAAGGAGGTGGAATACCGGACTCATACCGAGATGCTGGGTACACCTGACTGGGCCTGTGTTAGCACAAGGTCCGCGACTACCCGAAGAGGGAGTTCATTTCGGCTGGAGCCTGGAACAAAGGCCCAGCCAGCTGCCAGTCAAGGGAAGAACCGAGGACAGGAGGAGCCTGCCTCGGCGTCTCCACCCCGTAGGACGGATAGGCCACCGGAGGTGGTGGACCAGGAGTCTGCGGAGGGGGACGTTACCAACCTGGAGGACCTACCCATCCCGGCCGAGTGGCACGTGGAGGGAGGCCCGTCCAGGGAGGAATTCTGCCAGGGCCAGAGGGAGTGCCCTACCCTTGAGGGGCTGAGGCGACAGGCCGAAGCCCAGGCAGCAGGGAACGTTGAAGGGAACTACAGTGTTTACTGGGAGGATGGCCTCCTCTACAGTGAACCCAAGGCACCCCTACATGGATCGTCACGAGCCTTGGTAGTTCCTCAACGTTATCGAGCCTTCCTTTTAGAGTTGGCTCACGAGATCCCCTTGGCAGGACACCTGGGGCAAGACAAGACCTTCGCCCGTCTTGTCCCACACTTTTATTGGCCTCAGATGAAAGTGTCGTCCGATACCTACTGCCGGACATGTGTGTCTTGCCGAGCCAGTGGGAAAACAGGGGTGAAGCTGAAAGCTCCCCTGGAACCACTTCCTGTCGTTAGCACCCCCTTTGAAAGGGTGGGCATCGACATTGTGGGTCCGTTAGATCCACCAACATCAGCTGGTCACAGGTTTATCCTAGTCCTGGTGGATCATGCCACACGGTACCCAGAGGCAATACCTCTGAGGACCATAACAGCACCTGTTGTGGCTAGGGCCCTGATGGGAATCTTTACCCGAGTGGGTTTTCCCAAGGAAGTTGTGTCCGACAGGGGGACCAACTTCATGTCAGCGTATATGCGGGCAATGTGGAAGGAGTGTGGAGTGACCTACCGGTTCACCACTCCTTACCACCCCCAGACCAATGGTCTGGTGGAGAGGTTTAACAAAACCTTGAAAGGCATGATCAGAAGTCTGCCTGAAAGCCTGCGGAGGAAATGGGACGTCCTCCTACCCTGTTTACTTTTCTCCTACAGGGAAGTGCCACAGAAGGGAGTGGGCTTCAGCCCCTTCGAGCTTCTGTATGGGCACCCTGTACGTGGACCTCTTAACCTGGTGAGAGACGGATGGGAAAGAACTCCCAGAAAGCTCCCCCAGGATGTGGTGAGCTACATGCTGGCCTTCCGGAGCCAAATGGCTAAGTTGTGGAAGCAAGCTTCTGACAACCTGGAAGCCAGCCAAGCAGTGATGAAGGCGTGGTATGACCACAACGCTCACCCGGTGGAGTTGGAGCCTGGCCAGAAGGTGTGGGTGATCGAACCCGGAGAGCTTAGTGCCCTCCAGGATCGCTGGTCAGGACCCTTTGAGGTGTTGGAGAAGAAGGGTAAGGCTACCTACTTGGTGGACCTGAAGACCCCTCGTCAGCCCCTGCGGGTGCTGCATGCCAACCGCCTCAAACCCCACCACGAGAGGCCCGAAGTCATCTTGATGATGGTGACTGACGGAGGAGAGGACGTGGAAAGCGAGCCTCTCCCTGATCTGTTTGCGTCTCAGGAAAAGGATGGGTCGGTGGAGGGAGTGATTCTCTCCCCATCTCTAACTCCTGAACAGCAGGAGGACTGTCGCCAGGTCCTGGGGCAGTACTCTTCGTTGTTCTCCCTTGTCCCGGGTAGGACTCACCTGTGCGTCCATGACGTGGACACAGGGGACAGCCCACCTGTGAAGTCCAAGATCTACCGGATGTCAGACAAGGTGAAGGCCAGCATTCATAGTGAAGTCACTAAGATGCTGGAGCTAGGAGTGATTGAACCTTCTAGCAGCCCCTGGTCTAGTCCGGTGGTGTTAGTACCGAAAGCTGCACCACCGGGTGCCCAACCAGAACTGAGGTTCTGTGTGGACTACCGGGGACTGAATTCAGTGACAAAGACTGATGCACATCCGATCCCTAGGGCGGATGAATTGATTAACCGGCTGGGAGCTGCCCAATATCTAAGTACCTTTGACCTTACTTCAGGGTACTGGCAGATCTCGTTGACTGATGGAGCAAGGGAATGGTCAGCCTTCTCCACGCCCAATGGCCACTACCAGTTCTGTGTGATGCCCTTTGGGCTCAAGAACGCACCTGCCACGTTTCAGCGCCTGGTAAACCAGATCCTCACCGGAATGGAGAGTTTCTCTGCTGCTTATCTGGATGACATAGCCGTCTTCAGTAACAGCTGGGAGGATCACTTGCGTCACCTGCAAGCTGTACTCCAGGCCCTGAGACAAGCTGGATTGACGATCAAGGCCAGCAAGTGCCAGATCGGGCAGGGGTCGGTAGTGTACCTTGGACACTTGGTGGGTAGGGGAACGGTGCAACCCCTCCAGGCGAAGATCGAGGCCATCATGGCCTGGGAACCCCCCAAGACACAGACTGAGGTCCGAGCATTTTTGGGCCTCACGGGATACTATCGCCGCTTCGTGAAGGGGTACGGTACCATCGTAGCCCCTCTCACGGAGCTCACGTCCAAGAAACAACCTCGACGGGTAGTCTGGACGGAGGCTTGTCAGCAAGCCTTTGAGAGATTGAAGAAAGCCATGTGCGAGGCCCCGGTCTTAAGGGCCCCAGACTTTTCCAAGAAGTTCATTGTCCAGACAGATGCATCAGAACATGGCATTGGGGCAGTGTTATCGCAACTCAACGAAGAGGGCCTGGATCAACCCGTGGTCTTCCTATCCCGGAGACTACTTCCCAGGGAACAGAAGTGGAGTGCAATAGAGCGCGAAGCCTTTGCAGTGGTATGGGCTCTGAAGAAGTTGCGGCCATACCTGTTTGGAACGCACTTCCTGGTTCAGACCGACCACAGACCCCTTCGTTGGCTGATGCAAATGAAGGGGGAGAATCCCAAGTTGTTGAGGTGGTCTATTTCCCTACAGGGGATGGACTTTCAGGTGGAACATCGGCCTGGAGTGGACCACGCCAATGCAGACGGTCTCTCAGGGTATTTCCGCCTTAGTGATGAGAACTCCCAAGGGGTTGGGTAGCTCTCCCCACTTTCAGCTGGGGGGGACGCGTGTTAGACCTGTCAGCCCTTTGGGTGGTCCCTCCTCATCATTATTTATTTTGTCCCACTTTTGCCTCAACCCTGTTTGAATTTTTCCTTTTTGGGAACCACCAGACTTTTTCGTGTTGCTACAGATTCAGGGAGCCATTTTATCTACCCCTGAAACTTCTGTCTGAGGGCCTGGAGCACAAAATGGTGGCCACCTGTGACATCACCAGCATCCACTGGAACCTACCAGCACCTTCCAGAACATTCCAGGAGCTTCCAGACCCCTGTGACCGTTGGAGGCGGTTTAGAATGTTGGGAGGATAAGAGAGGCAGTTGGCAGTTGGAGCTGGCAGTTGGCACCTGACTGGTGAAGAGAGAGGAGCACAACAGTGAAGGAGGAAGGAGTGAAGCAGCAGGGGTGGAAACTTGTGCCTGGAGTGGGGTCCATAAACCCACCCTTGATACTTGTCCCTACTGATGGATCCCAGCCTATAGCCCTGTGTGGGAAGAAGACAGAAGAAAACCATCCTAAGGACCTGGACAGCAGGAACAGGCCTTAGAACCAAGAAAACAGCAAGATTCTGACCTGAGAACTGGTTTCCCTGGAGTCCGGCGTCGAGTAGCCTGAAGACCTGGAGCCCGAGGTGGAGAAGCGGCGCTGACTGAAGTAGCAGACGTCGTACCCGGAGCCGCCTGAGGTCGTGAGAGGGCGCCGACGGGGGTCGAGAGGAATACCAGAGGTCGAGGAGGAAGTGAACCGAGGTCGAGCGAGCGGCGTCATCGGAGGAGTGAAGTCCGCCCTCCGGAGTCGTCGGAGACCGAGGTAGAGGTGAACCGGAGGTCGGGAGTGAGGATCGCACTCCGGAGTCGCCCGGAACCTGAGAGGAGGAGCACCGGAGGTCGGGGGTGAGGATCGCACCCCGGAGTCACCGGAAGTCGACATCGAGGCCAGGCCGGCCGACGTCATCGGAGTCGAGAGCGCCATCGGACCGGAGCCGCCCGAAGTCGACATCGTGAAGAGACTGCCCGACGCCGTCGAATCGGAGGTAGAGATCGAACCGAGGCCGCCGACATCGGACCGGAACCGCCTACCGGCGTCGTCAAAGAACTGACATTGTGCCGAGGCCGCCGAGACCGAACCGGAACCGCCTCACGGCGTCGACACGACTCCAGCGGCGTCGGAACATCAGAAAAAGGGCAGTAAGTGGAGTAGAGGGCGCCTAAGGCCCTGTGGAGACCTGAGAGACTGCTCTAAGGGGCTAGGGAGGTGCTGAAACCCACCTGACTGTGCCTGGGGTGAACTGGGACTGACCTAGAGAGGTTGTGTGGAGAAGGGAAGCCAGGGCATTGGTATTCCCCCCTTTGATCTACCTCAGTTTAGGCCTCAGCCTTGTCCCAGCCAGGGAGTTGCCCCCCCCTCAAGCCTTCCACAACCCTACAAGCTGTGCCTGGGCCAAATCAGCCCATAAGAATTGAAGTGTCATCTGATTATATGAGGGTTGCTGTATACTTTTAATTATTTATTGGGGGTACTGTATTTATTGAGTTTTTACCTATTTATTGCTGCACTATATTTATAGGTCCACAGGACTGGATGGTGTACGATATTTATTGATACAGTATTTATTGCCTCAAAGTATTTAATTGTCTGTATATATTGCCCTTGTATTTATGCCCTGTTATTTATGATCACCCCTATTTATTTCATCAAACAGCCAATATCTATTTGACCTGCAGTATTTAAAATTTGTATATTGTGATTGACCTATTTATTTTTCCAATCAGCAACTAAGAGAAAAAGATAAAGAAGATATTTTCATAATTTTTACGGTGTAGAGTCGTTTTTGGAACGGATGCACGCATGGTTATTGTATGGGTATATTGTATGCTTAGCACTGCGCCTGTTTCCTGACCACTCGAGCCAAGCTACCCCATTGTGTTGGGAAGGTCCACCACCACCCTGCGGAGTGGGAGTGGGGCTGTTTCCAACACCCACAAAACAGAGTGATAATGAGAAATTCAGTTCATTAAGTTGAACAGCAAAGTATGTAAGAGACTCTTCCTACTTTTGATAGAAACTGATTTGAATTTATGGTCATAGAGGCATCTTTCCTAAACCGAACGTTTAATCGATTCCAGCCTCTAGTAAGACATCTGTAATGCTTCTCCCTGTTTTCATAGTCTGTCATTAACCCACCTACATCTGGGCGGTCAGAGAACATATCTGTCAGGACTGTACATGTCTGGTGCCAGTGTAAATTGAATTTGGCCCGACGTGCTCTGTGAAGGTTAGGGTAATTGCTGAAATGTGAGCTTGAGCGAACACCGTGTTAGTCTGCTCCCCAGTGAGGCTACTTCGCAGGCTCTTGATATCACCTATGGCTAGGATGATGCTTGTGGTGTAATCTTTGAAGCCTAAAATCCATTTCCCTTCCCCCATCTAGCAATGATGGCAACTTTGTTCTCAACTCTTCTTTATTCAACTGGGCCCAGGGCATGTATACATTCTCTGCCATACCTCTCTGTAGTAACGGATACATTAGTATTTCAGGTGACTCTACAGGTTTCTCCCTAACGTGGTGTTTCCATCTTTTTAGACATTCCTGCATTTAGGGGAAGTTGCATTTGGGATCTTCCTCTGTTTGATGCAGTCCTCCGTTATAGCCATGTCCTCTGGTTCAAAGGATCCTTCCTTCGGCTATGGTCTATCATATAGGTCCCTTTCCTCAGTCCAGTGGGCTAATAGGTGGCAGAATGGGTGTGACTTCCTCTTTCTTGCTATTATCTCCCTCAGGGTAACTCGTCTTTGTCGTGCGCTCGGGTGGAGCAGCGTACGTCCTCATCGCTGCTCCGCTCATGTGCACGTAAAGGCGCCGCAGTTTACTTCTTAGTTGAGTTAGTACTAGGCTACCTTAGTCTCTAATTTCCTGGTCAACCTCTCTCGTCTATCGACCGATTGAGGCTCTGATCCCTTCTAAAAGCCTTTCATCTACATCTGCCTCTTGTTCTTCCCAGAGGGATGCCTTGTTCCTACCCCTACTTCCCTCACGTGAAGAGCGCACTGCTCTGTGTTCTGGCTGCACCTCTGGGGTGCGTGTTCCAACTCTTTTTAACCTTGGCTCACTCCTCTTTTCTTCGCCCCGTCTGGTTTGTCTCCTTTCCTCTGTGCTATGCTCTGTTCTTTTTGGACAGGCTTTGCCCTTGAACTCGCTCTCTGTTGTCTCCTCGGCTACCTGGGCAATCTCTGTAGCCCTACCCTGGTACCAGCCCCCAAGGGAGTAGAATTTCCTTCCATCACCCCACCTCGCTGAATCACTGTCTAGAACTGCTACAAATCTCCCTGTCACTCATGTATGTTCACCTGAATTCGAGGCAGTGCGTGTTCTCCTTGCTGATGAGGACCTATGTGTTGGCCTTGGTAGAGGGAGAATCAAGCTTTTGGGAACCTTACCAAGGGACTTGGTCTGTAATGAAACCTCCTGGACTTGCTGGTCTTTTGGTTTCTTGTGCTTGAGCTTAACTGCTCGTCTTTCATTGGGGGGGCTCGTCGGCTCCAATTATTGTTGGGTTGGAATATCCCAATGCAGGGGGAGCTGGTGTGAGCACCTCCATTCCTGCATATGGTGGGTGAGCTGCTGTTCCCTCGCTTGCTAGTGCATGGTGGGCTATTGCTCGTGACCTCCTCGAAGATGGTCCTCAATTCTAATACTGCCTCTCTCTTCTGACCTATAAATTTCATTTTTACATTTTTTTTGCAGTGCTTAATTATGTTAGTGTCACATGTTCCCACCTTAGGCCAGAAAAATGTGTGTGCCTTTGTGTATGCCTGCCATTCCTGGCAAATTTACTAAGTTTCTTTATCTTTGTGGGGAATCTGGTCTCCGTGTTTTAATGGAGAGAGCATGACTACTTTAGAAGTTCGTGGGCAAATGCAACTCAAATCTTTTGTGAGAGCGAAAATAAATGGTGGTGCACCCTTACAATTTTACATACCATGAGCTCAGCACTTGCAATTCTTTACAAAAAGTATACATGAGCAATCAAATGGCACAAAATAATACTGCTTAAGTAGTGTTATATAGGGCAAATTAGTAAGAACAAAAACTTGCATGAGCACAACTTTTGCACAATACAGTTTTCAATGACAATAAATCCATAGCATTCATATACGATAATAGACTTCATCAGTGTTTGATAGAAAAAAAATTCTTTGTTAAAACAAATGGATAAGTGTCCAACACTTGTTATTCTCTAACAAGAAGAACAATCACTTTATCAAGATTTTTAAACACATGTGTAGCGGGATAGAGTGATCGGACTGAAGACCAGATCGTGATAAAGGTTTTATTATCTGATACACTCTTCTCCTCCGAGAAGACAGTCTTTCGTGGAATGGGGATAATGACTTCTTATCCGTCATGCGCTACGTGTCTCCTCGCTCTCCACGGGTTCTTCACAGGCCACAATCCGGATCTGAGGCTCTGGAGACTCCAAGAAGTATGATGGGGAAAGAAATAATACGGGGTGTAAGTGTGCTGAAATGAAGGCAAAAATGGGGAAAGGAGGTGAGGGGGCACCCGACCCGTGACGCACGTCTACTAAGAAGTGTGAGGGTGCTCAAGGGTAGGGAACAGGCAGGGGACAGAAGGGAGTTCCAGCCTACTCGTCAGGACTCTTACCCCCTCCCAACCCTGCCCACAAACCGGTCCTGTACCTGGGAAAACCACGATCCTCCGTGAGCATGGCTGGGCGAAGCGCGGTTCCGTTGGCCTCCTGGCTTTCCCAGGACTCCCGCATACTCCACGGCAACCTCCCGCTTCTGTTCTCCTTCCAACAGCGTCCACTCTCCCCGCTCGCGACTTCCTCCGACTCCTGGTGGAGGAGTGTGGCTCAATGGTTAGAGTGGCAGACCCTGATGCAGAGTTCTGGCCAGGGACCAGGGTTCGATTCCCGCCTCGGCGGGGCTCAGGCTCAATTTCCTCAGACCTGTCAATTCTCGCCTCGGTGCCTATTCTAATCATGGGCCCCACGCTGCAACTCTGGGCAATAGCTTGCTTAGCCTCCACACCGGCCCCAACAGCGCTAAGGATGCCTGACCCCACTCTGGGGGTGCCCAGGAGTGGACACTTCACAGGGAAAGCCAGGAGGGGTTCCACAGCGGTATGAGTATCAGCGCCAGGAAACCGTTGGCGACACCGCAAGGTGTCTGTCTGGTGACAGTGCGCTCTATAAGTACCTTTACATTTACATTTACATTTCCTTCCTCCCTTCTCCACAGGTGATTCTGCGCGCCTCCTTCCGGGATTCCCTTGTCCTTATTGGGTGAAGCACAGTGACGTCAGCAGCGGGGTGGGTCTCCTCCATAGCACTCTCCCAGTTAAAGGAGCCCTGACGAAAACCAGCTGCCGCCTCATGCGTGGGATATGTGGGGCCACTCCAGTCGTCATGCTGCAAAGAGTTAAGAGGAGCATTGAACGGTGTCACCTTCCACCAGTCAAGCACCTGTTCGCTATCAACCCCAGTTGGACTGGCCTTGTTACACACCTACCACCCCCCCCCCCCCCCAGGAATCTCCCGATTGGGGAGAGGGAAGACCCTGGAGAGGTAATCAGCGCTCCCATTGTCCGTACGTTTTTGGTGTTTGACCTCAAACGAGAAGGGCTGGAGTCATAAAAACCAACGGAGGACCCTGGGGTTATGTGACATGTTCCCCTAATCCTCCACCGAAGGGGTGCATGGTCTGTATACAAGGTGAAGGGGTGGCCTTCTAGATAATAACGTAGCTTATCTATGGCCCATTTTATTGCTAAACACTCCTTCTCAATGGTGGGGTACTTCACTTCCCTGGGGAACAGCTTCCTACTAATATACAGTACAGGATGTTCAACCCCTTCAGGTGTGAGTTGGGACAACACAGCCCCTATCCCATAGTTTGAGGCGTCAGTGTGTAGTATGAATGGCCTAGAGAAGTCAGGGAAGGATAACTCAGGGCTGGTGGTGATGGTCTTTTTTAACGTATGGAAGGCTCCTAACATCTGTTCTGTTGGGTGCAACAAGCTTTGGGCTCTTACATTTTTACGTAGGGTGTCAGTTAAAGGGGCTTCTATTTCTGAGAACTGGGGTATAAAACAATGATAATACCCTAGCAAACCCAGGAAAGCCCTCACCTCCCTTTTGGTGGTGGGGAAGGGGGTCTCTGTTTTAGCCCGTACTTTCTCTGTCTGGTGAGCTATAAAGCCGTGGCCCAACACGTAGCCCAAATATTTAACCTTTTGATATCCCACTTGGGATTCTTTTGAGTTTACATGTAAGCCAGCATTTTGCAGAGCCTGGAAGACCATTTGTAGATGTTTCAGGTGGGTCTCCCAGTCGGGGCTAAACACCACAATATCGTCAAGATATGCGGAACAGAACGACTGGTGTTCCCGGAGCACCATATTCATGAGCTGTTGGAATGTGGCTGGTGCTCTGTGTAGGCCAAAGGGGAGAACCGTACATTCGTAAAGGCCTTCTGTGGTTGAAAAAGTGGTTTTCTTCCGATCTTCGCGGAAAGGGACCTGCCAGTATCCTTTGGTCAGGTCCAAAGTTGTTGTATACTTGGCTTCTCTGAGTTTCTCTATTAATTCATCAATCCTTGGGATAGGATAGGCGTCAAAGGTGGAAATCGCATTGAGAGCCCTGAAGTCCATGCAAAATCTTGATGTGCCATCGGGTTTGGGGACCATCACTATCGGTGATGACCACTCGCTTTTTGATGGTCGTATGACTCCAATCTGTAGCATATCTTGTACCTCAATCCGGACGGCTGCCCTCTTAGCTGCCGGTATCCGATATGGCCTTTCTTTTATGATTTTTCCTGGGGTTGTCTCGATGCAGTGTTCTGCTAACGTTGTCCTCCCTGGGTTATCCGAGAAGAGGGAGGAGAAAGGAACAAGGGTTGCTTGGAGTGACCTCTTTTCTCCCTCTGTCAGATCGTCGTTGATAACGAGTTAGTCTATTGTGGTTGGGACGGATGTAAGAGTAGGCAAGGTGAGATGAACCATCTTGGTTAACGGTCCCAGCCATTTCTTCAATAGGTTTATGTGATGGGTTTGCTTGCGAGAGGGGTTATTTGGACTTCATAACTAGTTTTCCCTATAGTACGTATGATTTTATAGGGGCCCATCCATTCAGACTGGAACTTTTTTGTGGAGGAGGGGAGGAGAACCAGCACCCAATCATTCAGAGCCAGTCTCCTCCATCTCTTGCCGCGGTCGTAATAGGTCTCCTGCTTCGCTCCAGGTGAGAATACGCTAGGTCTTTCAATTTTCCGATCTTGGATTTAAGCTGTTGTGTATAATCCAATAGGCCTCGGGTTTCGTCTGCCTCTTCTCTTTCCCAGGCTTCCTTCGTCATTTCGAGCAGTGAACTTGGTTGTCTTCCATAGAGCATTTCAAACGACAAAGAGCCCAGACTGATCTGGACCTAGATTTTAAGGTCCCGTTATATCTCTTGACGAGACCATCGGTTTGACAGTGGTACACCGAGGTCTTTATATGACGGAGATTCAGGGTTCGACATACCTCCTTCATAAGTCAAGAGACAAACTGGGTATCCTGATCAGTCAAGATTTCTTTAGGAAATCCTACTCGGGAAAACAGTTCTACCAGTCGCTCTGAGATGTTGGGGGTAGTAGGGGACCTCAGCAAAAACGCCTCTGGGTAGCGGGTCGCATAATCGACTATGACCAGAGCGTATTGGTTCCCTTTCTTTTGTTTTGGGTAGAGGACCAATTAGGTCCATCCCAACCTTCTCAAACGGGGTCCCCACTATGGGCAAGGGTTGTAGGGGACCGCTGGAGGTCGATGCGTATTTTTCTTTTGGCATACTTCGCATGTTTGGCAATGGGTCTTGATGTCCCTGTATACTCCGGGCCCAAAAAAATGTCGTAAGACGTTGTGTGTCGTCTTCTCGGCTCCAGCAGTGAGGTGAGAATGGGAAAAAAAATCTGCTCTCTAAATGATGAGGGAACAAGTAACTGTGCCGGGCCATCTATAGAGCCCTTGCGGTAGAGCAACCCTTCTTTGATAAAATAAAAATGGGGATATGTGGGAGAAGGGTTGTCCTGATTGATATGGGCGTATTCCCAAGCGTTGTGTAAGGTACCGTCATTGGCCTGGGCAAATTTAAAACTCCTATCCAGGAGCCACGGTTCTGGGTTGACAAGGGCTGATAGAGGGGCTTCACTATGTCTCCTATCCTCTTCTCCCCGTCTCTCGGTATGTATGGTTTGTAGGAATAGCTCAAGGAATTCTGGGTTATCTGTCCCGATGATCAACTCCTCGGGCAAGCCCTCCAATTATCCCACCCGGACGCTACACTGGGTACCATTGATGGGGAGAAGGGTTACAGAAGCCACAGGGTGTGGTCTCACATCCCCATGGTCTCATCGTATGTGAACTGTAACGTCTGGTATGATTTGTGTAGGACTTATGAGTGTTCCTTGTATGACCGACTGTCTACAGCCTGAGTCTAGCAATGCTTTTACCGGCCTCCCATTCACCTTTACACTCACATAAAAAGCCCTTCCCATCTCAGCAGTGTATAAGATGGATTTCGGGATGTACCCCACTTCCATGGGTTCCTCCGTTGATTTACGTCTTGGATACAGGCCGGCTATGTGGCCCCAGTCCCCACATTCAAAACATTGCGGGCCCTTGAAGGTCGGTAATTCGGTTCTCTGTGGTTTTAGCTTGCCCGGTTCTGGGATTGGTTGGTGTTTTCTCTCATACTTTACAGGAGCGGGCGGTTTGGCTTCTCTGTCTCCCAGATGGGGATTTGTGGCTGGGCTCTTGAAAAGGCTGTAGCCATCTCGATGGCTTGATCCGTAGTGAGTTTATTGTGTTGTCTAAGCCGTCTTTGTGTGTTGTAGGGCAGTGCCTCAAGATATTGTTCCAGGTAGATACGATCCATGATTTCCTCTTTTGTGCTCACCTGTGGTTTCAGCCATTTATCGGCGGCCATTTTTAAGCGAAAGTACAGTGTCTTGGGGTTTTCACCTGGTGCCCCTTTTTCTTTGCGGAAGTGTACCCGGTAGGCTTCTGCATCAAGGCACAAATGATCCAGAATGATGTCCTTTATCGCGGCATACGGCGTATCCCCCGTGGCGTTTGCCAACTGGTATGCTGCTTGGCCTTCCCCTGTCAACAGGGGGGCCAAGAAAAAAGGCCATTTGTCTATGGGCCAGCCACAAGCCCGGGCGGCCCTCTCAAAATTTAGCAAAAACGCGTCCGGGTCCTCCCCTGACACGTATTTCTGTAATGACTCCTGAGGGTCCATGCGGCATACCTCGGTGTTCCCTCGGCAGAGGGGCAGCTGGTTCTGTTACCACTTTCTGTAGACCCTCCAATTGGGCGGCTATGGAATCTTTAATGAGGTCCCGGTAATTTTTCCTTGCTTTTCACTAGATGTTGAATTGGAGCTTCCATCATGGGATTACTGACGGACGGATTTATTCCCGCATTCTCCACCACTTGTAGCGGGATAGAGTAATTGGACTGAAGACCAGATTGTGATAAAGAAGGTTTTATTATCTGATACTCTTCTCCTCTGAGAAGACAGTCTTTTCGTGTGGAATGGGGATAATGACTTCTTATCAGTCATGCGCTACGTGTCTCATCGCTCTCCACAAGTTCTTCACAGGCCACAATCAGGGTCCGAGACTCTGGAGACTCCAAGAAGTATGATGGGGAAAGAAATAATACGGGGGTAAGTGTGCTGAAATGAAGTCAAAAATGGGGGAAGGAGGTGAGGGGGCACCCGACCCGTGATGCACGTTTACTATGAAGTGTGAGGTTGCTCGAGGGTAGGGGGACAGGCAGGGGACAGAGGGGAGTTCCAGCCTATTCGTTATGACTCTCCCGCCTCCCAACCCAGCCCTCAAACCGGTCCCATACCTGGTAGAGCCACGCTCTTCCGTGAGCGTGGCAGGGCGAAGCACGGTTCCATTAGCCTCCTGGCTTTCCCGGGACTCTTGCGTACTCCACGGCAACCTCCCGCTTCTGTTCTCCTTCCGACAGCGTCCACTCTCCTCCGCTCGCGACTTCCTCCGACTCCTTCCTCCCTTCTCCACCGGTGATTATGCGCGCCTCCTTCCGGGATTCCCTCGTCCTTATTAGGCGAAGCACAGTGACGTCAGCAGCAGGGTGGGTCTCCTCCAAACCACTCTCCCAGTTAAAGGAGCCCTGTCGAAAACCAGCTGCCGCCTCATGCGTGGGATGTGTGGGGTCACTCCAGTCATCATGCTGAAAAGAGTTAAGGGGAGCATTGAACGGAGTCACCTTCCACCAGTCAAGCACCTGTTCGCTATCAACCCCAGTCGGACTGGCCTCGTTACAACATGTTAATCTAGTAAGAGGACTAGCATGGAACACGTTCCTAAGTGATCTGGATAGTATGCCACTATCTGCTCTTAGACAAGGGTATCAGTCACAGGTACAAAAAAAAGTAACCTGGTAATCACCGGCCCCTCTTGGCCACAATTTACACAATTTACACAACTTGCGCCTATTTTCCTTGGATCAAGGTTCACTTAAGTCCGAATTACTCCCTATGTCACACTCTGGGGCCAAGCGTACTATATGTGTCACTCCCAGCGGTCTGAGCATCAACATCTCTTACCCCTTCAAGATACTAACGGTGATAAAAAACTAATAGCACTGAAAAAACCTTTTTAACTGATATGATATCGAGGTGTCTACTCCGCCCATACAGGATCGCTGTATTACAAAAATAGCATCCCGAGAGAGGTAAAGGTCTATCAAAAATAAATATTCACCTTTCCTACATGCTGACTATCGAAAAAAGGTGACCTGCAGGATCGCCTCCAAGGCTGCCTTATTACTACTCAGCCAGGACCTAAAAAATAGTTATTGTGCCAGATACTGTCGTGGCAGGGCGCTCTGGCTATCTTTTTACACTTCTCCATAGTTTACGATACGCCAAATGCATTAAATTAGATTCTGGCATAGTCTCCTACCCTCTGTTACTGCTGCTTCAGGATGGACCTCCGCCCCGCGGATTCAGCAGAACTTCCAATCAATTGCGGTGTCTGCTTATCTTCCTTTCTGCGCAAATGAGAATCCGTCTAGGTGGGGTCTCCTTCCTTTCGCTGGAGTCGGGTTCAAGGTACCTATCGGCACTGATGGTGGCTCGCCAAAATGTTGCTTGAACAAGAAGTAACTTGGAAAAGCAAAAGACAAGAGGCGTTTGGTAAAACAGGAACAGTTTGTTTAGTTAAACGTGATGGCTAGGAGAACAGTTACAGGCGTAGGGTGTCTCAATTTACAATCGATCTGCTGCCTTTTTATATACAGTTCATCGTAGGTAATAAACATTTGCAGCGATGCTTGTATTGTGAAGATTGCTCGTTGTTACCTTTGGAGTCATAAATGAATTGTCTGTCTAATGGATAATACAGGTGAGCCTCAACCTCACGTGAACACAATGTGGCCAGTGGAACATGTCCAGATGTCGGGCATGGGGAGCACGTAATCACTGCGTGTGCTGTGTCATGATTGACTATATGTTCCTAACTCAAGTGGCATCCAGACAGACAAATATGGTGACAGTGGTATAGAGAGGGTCTGCACATCCAAAGATACTGGGTATATAAACAACATGCAAAGTACCGTGTGCTCAATGGGCCGCTGACACTATGCTACCAAACTAGTGTAAAACGTACATGGAAAAAGAAAACTTTTTCATATAGCCCAAATACATTAGTAAACCCAGAGCACTACAAAAGTCATATGTTGGTCTGCTGATGAAGCAGGTCCAATATTGCTGAAGGACTCATAGGTCCAGCAGTGGTTGCATTGTGTGTACAAAAGACAGCCGACACGTGTTTCATCGTACATGACTTTTTCAGGGCTGGTTAAGCAAGCTAGCTGGAACGGTCCAGTGAACCATGAGGGCCCAAGGGGAAAACCTGAACTCTGATGCCGAATGAGTTAATGATAGTATCACTGCATCCTGGGTTAAAGTTTGCCCATGAATCTTGACCACGTACTGGAAAATTTAGAGCCACTGAAGTCACAATATGGTATGCAGACAAGTTATATTAGGGCCGTGATAAGCCTGTGATTCTCTGAATCATAGGCTTATCACAGCCCTAATATAACTGTCCCCATACTGTAGTGTGACTTCAGCGGCTCTAAATTATACTACGTTCATTAATTCATTTGGCATCCGGGTTCAGGTTTTCCCTAAGACAAAACACTTCATCTGTCTTCTTATGTACAAACAATGCAACCATTACTATACCTTTGAATCCTTCAGCAATAAAATTGGACCGGCTTCATCATCAGAACAACAAAAGACTTTTGTAGAGCTCTGGGTTTATTAATGTCATGTGACCTCTAACTCCATGGTGTTTTAGGAGCACACGTATCCCCCGGCCATGTGTGCTTTATTGGAGTCAATCTCCCTTGACCACTGAAGTGTTGCAGCAGCTAGCTGTAGGATCGATCAAAGGTTTTCTGTCCGTGCTTTTTTTTACCAGCTATGTGCCACCCCACCTGTGACCTTTCGATCAGTAACATCGGGCCTAGGTCCCAGTGCTTACCTGACTATGTAGTTGTGAGTCATGGTTCATGTGGCGTTCACAACGGGTTAATTTGTTAATAAAGACGCATAAATGAATGTATCATTTTTCAAATCCGCATCAATACTTTACATATTAACAATACGCATCAAAAAGAATATAGTATGAGTAATGAGGGGCCTCAACTGAATTTGCAAAAGCCCAATTCTTCCAATTAAAATTGTTAACATTTAATATATATATATATATATATATATATATATATATATATATATATATATATATTTTGTGGTTTTTTTGTTTGTCAGTTAATTAAAATATTTAGTTTTTTTTTTTAATTTCTGTGATGAATGCTTGTTTCTATATTTTGTATGTATTGTTTTGCGGTTCAAATAATCGAAAATGCTTAGGCTGGTGTCCCTGCCTCTGGTAATGACTCAGTGGTGGTCCCCGGGTTCCATTAATAATTCAGTGTGGGTCCCAGGATTCTAGGAATAATTGTGGGTCCACAGAAGTCAAAAGGTTAAGAACCACTGTTTTAACATATGTCTAGTGTGTACTGTCTTCAGTGCAATGTCAAATATCTTGGCGTGCTGGGCCTCTCTCACTCACTAACATAAAGTCCACATGACCCACGTGATGACCACCACTAAGGTGGAGATTGATGAACATTTGTGCTGAAAGAACAAAGTGTTCTTTTTTTAAATTAGATTGATAATTTCTTCCGAAGTAAAATTTGGACACCATGGTACATTGGGAGTAGATTATTTTACAGAGAATTAGGTAGAAATAACAGATAATTATCTACTCTGCATGAAGGCATGCAACCAACAATAGTTCAGTTTGTCTTTATCACAGAGTTATCTTGTGTGCTATGGATTGATCTGCTGGCTAGGGTAATAGCGCACTCATGTAGTTTAAATTTATAGCAGCTCCTAAAGTGCTCACATCTACAGGTGACAAAATGAAAATTGTTTTAGTATTTAACTGACCTGCACAGCAGGAAGTTAAGTTTTAAACTGCGCGGGGAAAACATGCATGGGGACATTGATTGGGAGGGCTGATGAATAGGAGCAAGATAAACAGAACTCCAACACAGCACCCATATTAATAAATGGGTGTAATCTACAAAAATGCGGCACAACTAAACTACAATAATAAATACCCTTCTTAACACCTAATAACACCTAATAAAATTGTTTCAAGTGCAGCAGTAATAATTCATCAGTATTCATTTTTATTCATCATAAAGCCACTACAATACTGAAGATGAAGAGTAGAGGAGTTCCTGAGCTTCGACAAAGCTCTCTTTAGCACCAAATCCCAGAAATATGTTTTTAGACCTTAGTCTCCTATAATAAGTATCAAACTGACAATGTCACAATGAACACCACATGTGTAGATTCATATTTAACAGCCCAGTTTCAGATTTGTTCATGTCATTTGATCTACCATAAAGCTTGTAGGGTTTTACATATATGTATTCAGTGTGTTACCTGCATACATTGGGCCTGACACAGAACTGTGTCTACGTCACTTTGCATTTCCATGTACACACAAAAAACAAGTAGACATGCGTAAGGTGAACGAGGCGTCGAATTCAAACGTGATATAAGTGACATCGCTCTACATTCATAATCTATAGTTTTTGATATGAGCTCTTATCCAAAGCTGCAGGCTATGACTGTAAAGCGATGTCACTTATGTTACAACATAGTTCCCTTTGCACTGATATGCAGGGAAGAGTGAGCGTTTGCATGTTCAGTTTGGTGCTGTCAGTATTAAATCTGTATTCTGCCTCTAAGATCGAGAACAGCCAAGACTAATGATTTTTCTCTATTTGTTCTTTTGTTTGTTTTTCACTCAATATATGCCTCTCCATCCGGGGCACATGCAAGTAGGCCGGCCTCAAATATCAATGTATGTTTTATGTGTGTTTATTTTAGGACGGGCTGGTGACGGAACTTGCAGCACAGACTGGATAGCAGTAATTCCGCTTCAAATACATGCGACATAAAATAGGACTAGTCCTAGTGAAAGCCGGGTACCATTTTGTGGCCATTTAGAAGGGCTGAAGCATGTTGCTGCAGTTTTAGGCTATTGGGATAGTAACCCTCCCCTCCAGTACACCCGACTAATAGTTTTTCACCATGCCAGTGATACCCAAAATAGAGGGAAACTGGGGTTTCCATGAGGTATTCTTAATATGTTGAAATCCCCGTTAGAACTAAGAAAAATATCTTAAGTACTCCCTAGGATATGGTTGAGCCCACCCTGGTTTTTTTTAGGGATATGGTGCGACCCGATGATGAAGCATGACACCAAAACGGTGTGAGGGTCTATAATATTAATATTGAAACTTATCTTTGGGGCAGGATGATGAAGCTATATTAAAGCACTAAACGAAGGGTGGTAGGATACCTTGTTGTAAAGAGCATTCTTTTTTTTTCTTTTTTTAAAACTTTTTATTGTCTTCCAACAAACAGTTTGGTATCAGCACATGACATATAGAAATA
The DNA here is from genome assembly GCF_964204655.1 of Triturus cristatus. Lineage (NCBI taxonomy): Eukaryota > Metazoa > Chordata > Amphibia > Caudata > Salamandridae > Triturus > Triturus cristatus. The sequence goes on from NC_140581.1 coordinate 719,432,454, forward strand.
GCATTGAATAGTTCCCCACCCCATCCAACAGTTCCAACTGAAATCCACTCTGAAAATACACCAGGAGCTCTTACGCATCACATGGGAAATGTCAAACACTAATAAGCTTGAAACATGGCACAGTACAGCGAGATATAAAACATGATACAGAAGAGCACTGAGGCCGGAGGGCCACTTCAATACTAATTATGTGGAGGGGAAGCCTCCACCTCCGTCAGCAGTCGGGTCATCTGTTCGGTCCGTTCCTTCCACAGCTCCACCATAGGGGAGATACAGATGTCCCCCCTGTATTTATTCAATTTTCCCCATTTATGGTCTCAATTCTTGGGGCATCCGTGGCCCTTAAAGACCGATTTTTCTGCAATCATTGTGGTATCCATGTCTCGTGCCCAAGCACCCTGGAGTGGGACCGCCTCCACCCCCCATTTTTGTGCAATATTTGGTTTCGCTATGACGAATCCCATCGAGGCCCAAGTCTGCTCAGCCTGAGGAAGATCAGTCGCCCCCCAAATATTAAGCAGGCATAGGTGAGGAGATGGCAGCAGGGATTTGCCGCAGACTCTCGCCAGTTGTCAGGCAATCCGTACCCAGAAGTCCTGGATGCGTGGACAGTCCCATACTATGTGGAAGAAGGTGCCCACTTGATTACAATGTCGGAGACAGAGCGGATCGGGACGTCTACCTATCCTAAACAGGAGTTTGGCGTCGAAGTAGACCCTATGAAGAATCTTAAGCTGCAGGAGTCACATACGCATTGGGATGGCCACTTCACGAGGGAAGGCCAGAGCATCCCGCCAGTCCTCATCCTCTATATCACCAAAGTCTTTCTCCCAGCTAACCCACAACTTTTGCATTGGATCTGCACGATTGTTAACCAATTTCTTGTATGTGAGTGAAATGGCTTTATGATCCATGGGATCCAATAATAACCGATCCACTAAAGGGGAGAAGTCCTGAAGGGGGGTGTCTCTCGGTAAAGCCGCCGATACGGCATGGCTGATCTGTAGGTATCAGAAGGTCTCAGTTTGGACCAGTTGGTACTTTGCATGTAGCTCCGTAAAAGTAGCCAGTTTCCCCTTCCCCTAAATGTCCCCCACCGTCGATATCCCAATGGTGTCCCATTTGTCGAACCCCGGACATCTACAGAGTTGTCCCAATATGTCGGGTTCCCATAACGGTGTTGCCTTTTGTTAAGCGCTTATTCCAGCCCAGTCGTTTGGTGACTGCATGCCAAGTTTCGACCGTGCGAGCAGTGGGGCTGGTTAGGTGAAGTCTGCGAGGGTTGGAGTACAGCGCTCTGTTGTAGCCGCCCCTCTCCATGAGCCAATGATCCGTTCTGAAGTTTGGGTCATCATGGAGGTCGAATACCAATCAGTTGGGATGCTTGATAATAGAGACGCAGGTCTGGAAGCCCTATACCCCCATCATACCAGCCCATGGTGAGTTTGTTCATGGCTATCCGCGGCGTGCTGTCCTCCCATAGCAATCCCAAAAGCGCTCCATCGATCTGAGAGAAATATGACTCAGGGACAGGGTTGGAGGTATTCTGTAATACATACAGAAAACGTGGAAGAGCAAGCATTTTAAACTGGGTGCTCGCCCCTGGAGAGTGAGAGGGAGAGATCGCCAATGCGAGACATCTGATTTGAAGCGGTGGAGGGGCCCGAGGAGGTTACGTTCAAAGAAGAGGTCCGCCCCGGGATGACAAAGATGCCCAAATAGCGGAAGCCACGTGGAGCCACTGGTATTTCGTAGCCCCTTGGACTGGCTGGGGGAGTGCCCCACAGCATATACATCTGGGATTTGGACCAGTTAATAAAGAGCATTCTTAATATACCACATCACATGTATCTTTGCTTACGCTACACATGCAGCATTCTTTTGGACAAACTCTGTTGCTAGCTCGCTATTCAGTGCAGTTGTACTTGCTGTCTAGTTTGAGGGATGAGCAGTTTCAGAAGAATCTCACATTTGTAATAGACCACAAACAAATGTCACAACTTGTCACAAATTCCCTCACTTATAATCTTGCACCCCCCCAGTTGTATTGTATTACTTTTGAGCATGTCCATCGGTCTGTATGAAAAGGCACATACCTATACTAACTTGAATAACATGGGAATTATGTGATGCGGCTTAGTGTGAGCACTTGCCTGGAGTTCAGCAAAAAACAGCATTTGTCATGCCATAACGATCCAACTGCTGAACATTTGTCACCCTAGAATGCCTCATGTGTCCCTGTATAAGAGTGTGAACATCTCACGTTTTCCTTATGGCCATTCTCCCACTGAGCAGGAACAGCATCTGCTTGCAGCCTGAACTGGCAACTTGAGCTACCATGGAGTTGTAGGGAGTCCAGAGGGCATCCTACATCCCGGCTGGACTGGAAAAATAATCCAGGCCTGGCAATGGCGCTCGACTGGCACCCCAGGGGTGGGTGGGTGGGGAATGCTACTGAGAAGTGCCAGCCAGGTGGGTAGAGGCGGGGGGGGGGGGCTAGTGTGAAGCATCGCTGCCGCATTTGTTACAGGGGGCCCATATTGCCGTTCTGGTGCAAAACCGACTCCCAGTAAAAAAAACGTCTTCCACCCTTCTGGCCCACCGGGAAAACACCCTGTGCCCGATAGGGCAAGTCCAGCCCTGCCCTACATACCCTTTCGTTCTCTGCTCTTTCACTAGAAAAAGTATTCATGACTTCTTATTTTCCCCTCTTTTGAGTAGGCAATTGGGCACTAAGCTCAATGGGCCTTCCTCCTTTCCCTCCGCTTCTCCACGCCTTGCAGGAGCTTCCCAGTCCCTGCTGTGTGCCCTTCTACATCCCAGTTTCCACTCCACCCACTAAATTATGCCACATTATTCAGAGTTGATAATCCGGATGACCCATGCTATAAAAGTACTGGTGTTTTCTAAAGTCAAGCAACATTTCTTTTATCTTGAGTATCGGCTTTTGATGCGTTTTTTTGGTTTCTGGTTTTAGATTCGGTGGAAGATGGCGAGAAGGTCGTCCAGACTGCTCTTGATGCCTTTGGAAGAATAGGTAAAGTTTTAAATTAATTTTAATTCTGTTCACAGGTTACATTCAAACTGTTACATTTTATATGATGCTGTCCATGCTGATCACTATTAAATCTAACACAGCTCTAAATACAACAATGCAATATAATCTAATTTTCCTATTGTGGTTCGAGCCCATATTCCAGTGGTGGTCACTAGAGCTCACTGGAAAGACTGATAAGTAAGTGAGCAGTGTTGAGTTGTTCACTATTGTTTTGCAGTAGTCGTGGTCAGCATTTCTAATGAGCATTTATCCCGTCTCGGGGTGGCACACTTGTGGTTGTCTTTCAACTAAGGCTTTGGATGGCCAGCCATTTCACTTAATGGGTATATTGACTTTGCCCGTACACTCTATTTATTGTTCTGGGACATCCGATGACCAGAAAGAGACACTGTAAAGCTTTGGAGTTTCGCCTGGTTTTGGTTGATTTCCTCTCCCGTAAGGTCCTGATAATTCTTATGTTCACTTTCAGAAGATTTTGCATTTCTCTCATGATACCGCCTGGCCAATATACATCGTATAGCTTTTAATATACTAGCAGCATAAAGGGAGTACTCGAAATGCCAGGTCTTCTGCTTCTTGCGGAATTCAAAAAGTGAAGAGGAGGTGCAGGTAATTTCGGGAAATCGCATTTACAACGAAAGCATTACCATGCACGTCTTTACCTCTCATGTGCCTTTACCACGCAAAATGTATTTTGTATGCAAGTCAAAAGCCATTATATATATATATATATATATATTCACTGAAAAAAACCATAGGTTTCACACACGTTATAGTTAGGAATTAGCATTTAAAAAACCTTGCAAATTCACTTAAAAAACCATAGGTTTCACACATGTTATAGTTGGCTGGGCATTTCCCTCGTAAAAAACCAATGAAATTCCCCCGTTATAGTTAGTGCAGGCAACTATAACTCACGCGACCGCAATCCTCTGCTGATGACGTCAGATATTACATCACTGTATTTAGACACTTATTTACCCATGTCTTCTTCCATTCATCTTTAGCTATACATATATTACATTTTTTTTTTCTTTTCAGAAAGACACATATGTCATCAGTAACAGAAAAATAACAACAGTAGAATAGTTAGCAATCTGTTGTACAGTAGATTCAATGTGGTGCGTGTCAGAGTTGGTACTAGTTCTACCCACGTTGGAACTTTGAGGATGAATACAAACATTTCGCTTCTGAGAAGCACATTCGGTACCTTTGTAGTCAAACCGTACATTATTGTCTTCAGCTGAGAGCTTGTGTAGAGAGCTAAGGCGCATCGAGCTTAGACCAACTCCAGTTGCTTCTGCTGTAGTCAAATCGAAGCTCTTGCATCAGTGAATTGCACATTATATGTTACAGTTCTATGTGACCTACAGAATAGCTATTAGACATGAATAAATATATTGTATAATGAAAATCAAGGTAGTTTACGATTACCACACTGTGCCAACCAGTTCCTAAATAAAGTTGTCTTTTTACAGTTGTATCATGAGGTTCTGAGTAGAGGCTGACTTTGAGTAAAATTGTGTGAAAGGGCTTTGTGAATAACAGGCAGGCAGAGAGGTGTGTGCACAAAGAATAGACGTAGTTTCTAAATGGGTGTCGGGTTTAGGTTAATTTTGGAAGTAAATAGCGTATTTGCATAGGCCATACATCACTGATTTCTGGTTAGTCTGGAGACGTAAGGGGGAATAATGAGGATAGAGTTCAAATGTCTGAGTATACGTATAAAGTTATTATATCAAAGTAGTAGGATTGAAGTGTATTATAAAAAATGTAAAGGAAAAAGACAAAAAAGATGGAAAAAAATCCATTCAAGAATAATGTGAGTTTCTTACAAGTCTTGGAGATTCCAGTCCAGAAGTTCTTCAGCTGCTTGAGATGCGTAATGTTCCAAGAGGCTATTATTGCCATTGTGTGAGAAAAGCGAAGCGATCCAATTCATATCCTCGAAGGGACAGTAATGTTCCTCGAATGTTGGAGCGGTAATTTGAATGGGCAGGCAATCTGCGATGTTGTGAAAGGTCGCATGTTGCAAGAGATCTTTCGCGGCTGCGCAGAAATCCCATTGCGCTGCAATTCCTTTTTGCATTGCATTCGCCATTGCTCCGCTGCCAGAACAACCACGTTCATGGTTTTCAAGATACTCCATTACCTGCTGGATATCTGGAGCGATTGTTGAGATGTTGGCAAGGCATACACTCATTCGCCAGTCGAATGGGCATGTTTTGCAATCAAACGATGGTTGTACGCATATTGCATAAGTGTAGATAAATGTTATGTTGTAGCTAGCTCCAATAATAGATAGAGGCTGGCAGCCGAAAAGTTTATCCGTTTTTTTACAGTATTGATGTAGCTTGGCGTAGAGCCGTATTCTGTTGGACATAGTTGTTACCATAGAGAGCATAGCCATTTCTAGAAGTAGAATTAGTAGTAGGATGGCCGCAAAGAGGGTGAGAATTATGGGCACTGTTCCTGTTATTTCAGAGATGATCTAAAGAATGTCTGAATGTAGTCTGGTATTAAAAGAAGAACAGTTTGAAAGCGTGTTAGAAGGCTGTAGGAGACAGTGTTAAAGTGTGCCAGACCTCGAGTGTGACATGTGTTGAAAATTGTGTAACAATTCACAAAGTGTAATTAACGGTTCGTATTTAAAAGGGAGTGTATTTTATTTGAAGTTTGTGGTATCTGCAGTCGATAAATTTATTTTGCAGAAGTGCGGGAGACTTCTGTTCTGAACAAAGGTGCTTTTAGTTTGGTTTGTTTTTTGAAATGTGTTTTCAAACTAGGAATTGAAGGCCAAGTTGAAGTTTGGGAGTTAGTTTGTGTGGGTGGGAATAGATATTGCCATAGGAAGTTACTGTGTTTGAAACAGTAAGGACATGCGGTATACCAGCGCATATTCCGTAGGAGTGTATGTTATTGAGAAGCAGATAAGTGTTGTTAGAAAGCTGTGTGAATGTTGGTGTGATTGTGGGAGTTGGCGTCCTTTTAAGAAAGGACTAAAGATTGGTGGGTGTAAGCTTAGAAGCGCCGTGTAGTTGGACATTATTGGATAGTAATGAATGACTCGACGATATTTAGGGTCAATGGGACCCATCCTCTGCGCACTGTAGCTACAGGTAAAACATACCTAAACATTTCAACATTATTAACATCACAATATTAGGCTGTTGATGAATTCTATCAAAAACATCAAATCCACAGCAGACTCGGAGGTTGATCAAATGTATTTACACTGATGTATTCAAACATGAATTCAAAAAATGTCCATAAATCTGTCATAACATGACAAATATCTTTGCGAAGAAATAAACTCTCATTTGTTCATGAATTTTCTTATTGCCCAATGCATTTCGAGCCAATACTGGCTCTTCTTCAGGGGCTTGAATTCTAAAAAAATAAACAGAAAAATAATGCACAACAGGTATGACACAGGCATCTTCAAGGTCAAAACAGCGACATGTAATCACAATTCAATGCAATGAAGCATTATAAATAATGAATGTACTCGTGAAATAAAACCCATGCCCATGTGGAAAGCTTTATGTGGGCAAGACTGAACGCAAGATAAAAGTTTGAATATCAGAACACAAGAGTACTGGAAGGACACAAAACAAAAATAGCAGCCTAGCCACCCATTGGCTGGAGGAGAGACATAGCATAGCCCAACTCCAATTTTCAGTGTTAGAAAGAGTAACACATCAGTCCGATATGGATCTAACCAGAGCTCTTCTTCAAAGAGAAACATTTTGGATCAGACGTCTTGATACTTTGATAGATAAGGGAATTAACGACAGAATTGATTATTCATGTTATTTATAATTCCGATACGATTACTGTGACTGCCATGTTTTGCTTGTATTTGCTGGTATTTCAGTCCGATATGGATCTAACCAGAGCTCTTCTTCAAAGAGAAATATTTTGGATCAGACGTCTTGATACTTTGATAGATAAGGGAATTAACGACAGAATTTATTATTCATGTTATTTATAATTCCGATATGATTACTGTGACTGGCATGTTTTGCTTGTATTTGTTGGTACTTCAATGTAGACTCTTGATGTGCTCATGTTTAATATTTTCTGGTTTCGTTTTATTCTCTTTATTTTCTTTCCTTTTATTTGTTTATATTCACTCACGTCACATGGTTGTAAATGTTTTTTTTCTCTGTTGGTTAATTGAGTCTTGCTTTTTTTATCGTTTTAACAGTGAGGACATTTGTATATGTGGATCTGTGTTAACATGGCGGTTTGTATTCTTTTTAGCTTCCATGGATATGAACTGATGTTTCCGTTTTCCGTTTTTTGTTTCTATTGTGGGTCTCCTATGTTGGAGTTTGAGTCCGTTTTCTGTTTTCTGAGCCGACCGCGTACTTCCGCGTATCGGCGTGTTTGTATTTAATCTCGGCGGGGACACGGTAGAGTATTCCCGAGTCTGCATCGCCGCCACCGGGAGGGTTTTGGTTTCCTGAATACTCCCTGCCTTCTTATACGGTATTGTGCCCATGACATTGTGTTTAAAAGTTACGATGTTACGACTTTGTTCCTTTTCGTTGTGGGATTAGAGTGACCAGTTGATTTCTGTCGATTTGTTGTTTTTAGGCGCTTTACCAGCTGCTTGGCTATCAGCATATCCCTCATTGTGATTGAAAGGTACTTATTCCTTCGTTTTGTTTCTTATCACGATGGTCTTCTTCTTTTGGGTTGCTTAGGAGTTTTCAGATGTGTATTTTCATCATTTTCACAGATGTGGCAAAGGTTCTTTGAGTTTTTAGTAAGCTTTCTTTGGTGTAAGTGTTACACTCTGGTGGAGGGTCTTTTTACTTGGTTTTATTTCACGAGTACATTCATTATTTATAATGCTTCATTGCATTGAATTGTGATTACATGTCGCTGCTTTGACCTTGAAGATGCCTGTGTCATACCTGTTGTGCATTATTTTTCTGTTAATTTTTTTAGAATTCAAGCCCCTGAAGAAGAGCCAGTATTGGCTCGAAATGCATTGGGCAATAAGAAAATTCATGAACAAATAAGAGTTTATTTCTTCGCAAAGATTTTTGTCATGTTATGACGGATTTATGGACCTTTTTTGAATTCATGTTTGAATACATCAATGTAAATACATTTGATCAACCTCTGAGTCTGCTGTGGATTTGATGTTTTTGATAGAATTCATCAACAGCCTAATATTGTGATGTTAATTATGTTGAAATGTTTAGGTATGTTTTAACTGTAGCTACAGTGCACAGAGGATGGGTCCCATTGACCCTATATATTGTTGTGTCTCGTTGGCATTCTTTTGACTGTTTATGCCTTTCCCTGCAGCACGCTTATGTTCATTGTGTTTAGATTCTAGTGTACTGAATCTGCAAAATTGTTTGATTAGGCTTATCTAGTGTGTGCCTCTCAAACAACATTGTTAGTAATGAATGACTGCCATTGTGGTCGCACTATTCACCTGTGAGAAATACTTTTGTATGTTCTTTAAGACAGCGATATGTAAATGGAATAAGCCACTGCTCGTGAATAAACGCGCTACCTTATATAATGACATTCAACATGACAAACATGTGCACGTAGCAGACTCAATGACACTACGTACTGTGGGAACCGTGGCTAGCCATGTATACAAACTAAACATAGCATGGCACCTCTGCCTCACTATGCAGAATGCGGGGAGAGATGAGAGCAAAGTATGTGCGAAGGTGGCAAGTAATTATCGATTATAAAAGTATACAATGCAAAGTCTTGAGAGTATGTGCCGGACAGACTTGAGTATGTACAGCACAGACATGTACATGTCAACATACACTGATGGTCTATTGAGTGAAGTGGACAGTGGACGCAACCATGATAGTACAGTCAGTAGGGAAGGTTAGGAAGATTAGGGAATGGTAGCGCATACGTGCCACCCCCCAAATGTTTAGGGAAGTGGGCTGGCTCACCGTACGCAAGGCTTGCATAGGGGTATGAATAAAAGGCACGTTTCTTTGGGTGTGGTTCTCTTCCGTATTGGCGAACGTGTCTGCCAGGTCTGCGCAGCTTACACCGCCACGAGGCTGACTCTGTGAGCGAAGGTGCGTGAATGATGTTCTCAGCCTGCTGGTACTCATTAACCTTCATGGCCACTGTGATGCATATATGCCCCACAGTTCACCTTTTGACACCGCTGTATGTGAAAGAGGGCCGACCACGTGCCGGCGGAAGGTCCTGGGCCGAGGTCTGCGAGCTCGGAAGGCTCCTGAGATTAACGCTGGCTACCGCGACACAGGCTCACAGAGCCCAGCCTGAGGCCCAGGAGCGTGGAGTGCTCTGTATAATAGTAACACAGTAGTCTGACAGGTACCGACAGTGGAACAGTGTTTTGATACCATAGTGGACAATGTTAGAACTGTGTCTGAGAGTGGAGATGAAGGTACTCCCTTCGACGAGCTGCGACCAACTCTGCGTCCCAACAGTGGAACGGTGTCTTGATCCCATAATGGATGATGTTCGATATTATCTGCTGCTGAGTTTTCAGAGAACTCCCTCCGTTGAGGTGCATCAGACTCTGTGCTTCCGTAGCTAATTGCTGCACATGATTATTGGGCTTGGTTGACTGCAGTCGGTGGAGTACACAGTGGTACAGCAGGACGGAACAGTGAAACGGGGTCTTGATTCTATGATTGAGGATGTCAGAAGTTAGTCTGTGATGATTTCGGTGTACCCCCTCCAATCAGGTGCAACCAACTCTAGGTCCAAACAGTGGAACGGTGTCTTGATCCCACAATGGACGATGTTAGAACTGCATCTGCGAGTGGAGATGGAGGTACTCCCTTTGACCAGCTGCAACCAACTCTGGGTCCCAACAGTGGATCGGTGTCTTGATGCCATAATGGATGATGTTAGAACTGCATCTGAGAGTGGAGATGAAGGTACTTCCTTTGACCAGGTGGAACCAACTCTAGGTTGCAACAGTGGAACGTTGTCTTGATTCCACAATGGAAGATGTCCGATATTACATTCTGCTTCATTTTTACAGAACTCCTTCCGTTGAGGTGGATTAGACTCTGTGCTTCTGTAGTTAACTGCTGCACATGATTATTAGGCATGGTTTATTGCAGTTGCTGGAGTACACAGCGGTACAGCATGTTCGAACAGTGAAACGAGGTCTTAATTCTATGATTGAGGATGTCAGAAGTTAAAGTCTGTGATGACTTTTAGGTCTCGCTGAGTCAGCGCGCATGTGCTGCTCGGAGAGACATTTTGTATGTAAGTTTTCAAAGTGCTGCTGGCCAGCCAGCAGCACTCAGGAACGCCTTTAGCGCGTCATCGCGATCACTTTCGCTTTCACAGCGATCGTGGTCGCGATGACTTTCGTGGCCATTGCTTGTTTTGAATGACTCTCCGTACTTTCCACCCTCTGCATGAATCTTCTCTCGGAGTACAGCCTACTCTACGTCACATGCATAAGCGCACACTTCATCTCAAAGATCAGAACATGTCGTCTTACTGCTGCAGCCTAACAAAACCTAACCTCCAGAATCCCAGCTACTAATCTCCCCCATCACAAGTGTGAACTCGCGTGCCCCCACGCCCCCATCCCTCGTAATCACACGTAACTCCTACTAATTGAAACCGCCACAAGTAATCCGGAGTGAATGCACGGTCTCCTGGACAGCACAGGGTTAATCCCAATAACCACTAACCTCTGGTCCGGAGTAGGGGGCTGCCTGGCATAAAGTGCTTCAAGTCAGCGCTAGTCAGCGCTATATAAATACAATTACAATAGAACAGCGCAGGAGGTTCATGTTGTACAGCAGGCTCTATCGAGTTCATCTTTCCCTCCACAAAAGGTCCCCGAGCCCTTCCCCTGGGTGGCGTCTGTAAAGTTGTGGAGACGGCAGGGGGGTGAAGTGAATTATTTCTAACTCGAACCCTGGCATCACGGCGCATAAAGCTCTCCTTGCGCATTCGAGGTCTCACCTTCGGATACACACGGCAGGGGTGGGTAAAGTAATTGTGACAACCATTGATATCACTGCTCAAGAAGCTCGTGCATACGCGGCCTCACCTTGGATGGACCTTATCGCTGGCTGGTTCTGGGAACCTCCCATCCTCCGGCCATCCTCCGGCCATGGCGGGCTCGGGTGTGCCGGTCCACACTGCTCCTGTGGCAGGACATGCCCAGGCACAACCCCGCCCGTGCTCAGCCCAGCCCGGACATGGCCAGCAGCAGCCTGGACTTGGCCTTTCCTGCATCCAGCCCTCTGGACCACAGTATCTCTGACCAACCTTTATAGAGCCCAGGGGGCTTCCATGGCTGCTGCCTCTGCAAAGCAGCTGGGCTTGGGCAGGGTCAGCCTCATGCTCTATCATCCGTATAAATCTATCTAAAAAAACACCTTACTTACTCCACGGGAGTCCCATCTTTTCACCCTAATAGCTATGGCACGGATCAAAATACAAAACTTGGGAAAAATTCACAATTCAAACTTAAGTGTCGAATTTGGCGGACATGGGTCACAGGGATAAAAAGGCACAAATGGGAGGCCGAAATCCAGTGACGTTTCCAAATAACAAATTAATCAAAACAGGGAAATGTCTGCACCAAGAACTCAAAAACCCGCAGAATGAAACTTGAACCAAATCTGTGGACACAAAATGCCTGGCTCCATTCAAGGCCTTTTCTTGGTCCATTAAATCTTAGCTCAGCCTTTTTAAAATTATTAAATAAAAACAAGTATACGTGTGCAAGTGCTGTATGTGTCTATGAAAACTGGCGGCCAGAGGACACTTCCAAAATCAATGAAAGTGAGCACATTTCACGTGTGGCGGATCAGCACAGAAACTCAGCGACAACTCGTTGCAAGCAAAAGAATGAGAACCATCAGACACTAGACATGGGTCGGGTGTCGCCAAAAAAAGGAAGCAGCACTTTTGGATAAACTCTGTAAAGCATTAGCATTGGCAGAAGAGGAATTGCTGACCGCAATTGCTACTTGCAACTCACTGGAGAGTATTATGCTTAGAATTGCAGCCATACGATCAGAGATAGGGGATATCTCAACAACAAAGATAGCTGCGCGATACTTAGCAAAAAGACAAATATGTCATGAATATAGTGAAAAGGTGGGGCAAATATTAGCTGCTAGAACAAGGCAAATGAGTGCTATTGGAGAAATTTCTGAGATCAACGATAGTAACGGCTCCCTTGTAACAAGCATACCTGAGATTCGCAATGTGTTTCGTAACTATTATCTAAATTTATATAGCGAGGAGCAGTTGATGGAGGAGAACGGGATCCAAGAATATTTGGGAGAAATTTCTAGGGAAACTATCACAGAAATAGAAAGGGATAGCCTGGAAGGAGAAATTACGCAGGATGAAATCTACGCAGCACTTAGTGACCTACCCTCGGGTAAAGCTGCTGGGCCTGATAGAATTCCTCTCGAATTTTACAAAATATTTAAGGAGGCTATTGGCCCAGACCTGATAAATATTATCAAGATGGCTCAGTTAGGCCATGCTGTGCCCGAATCCTGGTCAAAGGCCGAGATAATAGTCTTCCTTAAAAAAGGCAAGCTACCAAGAGATCCTGGCTCCTATAGGCCTATCACACTAATGAATAGTGATGCAAAGATCTATTCTAAGGTTTTAGCAATGCGGCTTAATTTAATTATTGGCAAAATGGTACATCCCTGTCAACATGGATTTATATCAGGGAGAGGGACTACTCAACATATACGTAGAGTTATAACACTATTCGACTCCACAATAGTCTCGGGAGAACCTATGGCTTTAATTTTAATGGATGCTGAAAAAGCCTTTGACCGGGTCTCATGGGGCTATTTATGGGCTGTTTTAAGCTGGTTTGGGATCGGAGCTGGATATATAAATGCGATACAGGCTCTCTATCGAGATCCAATGGCTCATCTAAAAATAAATGGCGGATATACGGAACCTTTGGCGATCAAGCGTGGTACACGGCAGGGTTGTCCATCTTCACCCTTGCTTTTCGCTTTGTATATCGATCCACTTATCCGAAGATTAGAGGCCATTGAAGGAATACACCCAATTATATCACAGGGACTGGAGTCTAAGATACTGGCCTACGCGGATGATATCGCGGTGATAACCTCTAAACCTGGGGAAGCATTAGTGGCAATTGAAAGCGAAGCTTCAGTCTTCGGGTTGGTTTCTGGATATGCACTTAATCAAACAAAAACGCAAATTGTGAAAAATAAGCTGACTGTGATTGATGATTCTAGGGTGGTAGACTCGGCAACATATCTTTGTATAGTTATAACCGCAGATTTGGATATTTTAGTAGAGAGAAATATCAAACCAATTATACAACAAGTTACAAAAGATTTGGATAGAATGAATAATCTCCATTTATCAATAGTTGGATGTACTAATGTTGTTAAGATGATAATATTGCCCAAAATTCTATATCTGTTCAGGACAATCCCTCTGGAATTTGAGAAAAGATGGTTTGTAACCTTAGAACATCTGGTTAACAGATTTATATGGGCCCATGGCAAAACAAGAAGACCAATGTGATTTATGTCACTCCCGAGGGAAAGAGGAGGCTGGTCAGTTCCTGATTTTCGGATGTATTATTGGGCTGCAGCTCTACAATATATGGGGATTCTAGTTGATGCGCAGGATAAGGAACTATCAAATGGTCTTCCAGAGATATACAAACTATTGTTAGGAGAAGAAGCAACTAATTGTTTTCTACAATTTAAAGAACCTAGCTACTTTAAGCGGACTAGATTCAAGACAATCTTGGCAGCTTATAAAATTTGGAGGGCATTAGGGAAGAAAATAGGTATTGGTAGGATACATTACTATACACAGTTATATAAGAACCCCAATTTTCCGGAAACTTTTTCCGATAGAGTTATGGCAGATTGGGGGCGACTGGGAATCCAAAAGGTTGGAGACATTATGGGGGTAAGGGGAATCTTTTCTTTTGCGGAAATCCAGGCTTCATATGGGGTGGATAAAATACACTTCTTTAAATATCTACAGATCCGTAGTTTTTTAATGGAGAAGACAGGTGGGGTGATTGGGTTCTCCCCAGTAAAAATTATGGATACACTAAAAAAGGGTCAAGAATGTACTATTAAGAAAATATATTCTGATCTGGCTTTATTAAAGGCTGATGACATTGAAAAACATGGTAAAAAATGGGGAGATAAACTTGGTATAAAACAGGAGGTTTTTGAAAGGTCGCTAGAACTGGGACAAACTGTTCTTTGTTTAGCAGGATTACAGGCCCAACACTATAAAACTATTTTTTCATTATATTATACTCCTGCAAAAATCGCCCAATGGGGCGGTGTTCTGCTTGGGTTTTCGGATCAGATAGAACCCGCTCATCAGAGCCTCACTAACCCAGCCAGAACGTTACCCCCTCCCTAGAACCTATTTACAGTCCTGCAACCACATATATATATCTACCACCTAAGGACAGGGGATTCCTACTATGCATACCAAGACCTCTTATAATCGGCGGCCTCGCGATCCCATACGGATCCAGACCTCTCTGCCCATACGACAGTATCACAAGTGGCGGCCTCGCGGTCCCATACGAACCCAGACCTCTCTACCCAGATGGCAGTCTCAGCACAATCGGCGGCCTCGCGATCCCATCCGGATCCAGACCTCTCTGCCCATACGACAGTATCACAAGTGGCGGCCTCGCGGTCCCATACGAACCCAGACCTCTCTACCCAGAAGGCAGTCTCAGCACAATCGGCGGCCTCGCGATCCCATCCGGATCCAGACCTCTCTGCCCATACGACAGTATCACAAGTGGCGGCCTCGCGGTCCCATACGAACCCAGACCTCTCTACCCAGACGGCAGTCTCAGCACAATCGGCGGCCTCGCGATCCCATACGGATCCAGACCTCTCTGCCCATACGACAGTATCACAAGTGGCGGCCTCGTGGTCCCATACGAACCCAGACCTCTCTGCCCATACGACAGTATCACAAGTGGCGGCCTCGCGGTCCCATACGAACCCAGACCTCTCTACCCAGACGGCAGTCTCAGCACAATCGGCGACCTCGCGATCCCCTACGAATCCAGACCTCTCTGCCCATACGACAGTATCACAAGTGGCGGCCTCGTGATCCTATACGAATCCAGACCTCTCTACCTAGACGGCAGTCTCATACAGTTCATCCTATGATCACCATAACATACAAAAAGGGAATCAGTCTCACTATTCATCAGATCACACAAGGATTGCCAGTTCGAGCATAGCCTGTTCTCAGGTTCGAGGGGCTCCTCTTTCCCTTATTCAGTTACCACTTACCTGATCAGGGTTAACATCTGTTCATGTAGCCGCAGCTGACTAGAAGAATAGGCTACCCTCTTATACAAGAACACGCAGCACATGTTGGTTCACTACAAACTGGATACTTTATTACTCATTACATACACAATCACATAACATTACGATATAACACATAACCTGCAAAGAAAAGTGAAAGATTAAGTTGTACACTCTAATAAGAAAGGGTCGACATCACCTTAGTAGTATGTAGCCTGCACTCAGTGGTCATCTAGGTTCCCTTCTCGTCTGTGCCTCGGCTCGCCTGGAATCACCCTTCTCCGAGTCACTGGGACCTCTTCCTTATCGGCTACTCTCTCCTCTCTGGCTATTCTGTTAGGAAAGCATCTGTCTCTCGGTTCTTCTCCGCCTTCAAGATGGCGTCTGTCTTCCCTGGAAAGTAGTAGCTTTACTGCTAACGGCTAGATGCCGCCTACGGACTGAACATGTAACTGCCTCAGACTTTCACTAATATAGAGGTGCGTTTCCTCATGGAAAATTCCGGCCCGTAACCTGCCGCCCACCAAATTCTTGTACCTCCCCGTACCAAGGACACGTTCCCAGCCGGCCGGCCTGATGTAGTGTCTTCGGCATGAAGAAAAATACAATCCTTCGATAAGGGCCGGCCTGAACCGGTTCTCTCCAAGCGAATAACACCTCATAACTAAAACATTACCTTTGACCTAGAAGCATCCCAAGCTGCCGGAGCAGAAAGAAAGATGGAGTCTCTCCCGTTTGAGGCCTACCAGGCCTGAATTCAGCACAGCTCCATGAAATACCCTCACTACAGGACAGGTTATCCCTAATACTAACGGATCTATCCCCTAGGCTATGTGTGCGAGCCCTGATCTATGGGGAAGAGCACAGAATCATGTCGAAGTGCCTAGTAAATAGGCTCCATTCACTACTCTAACCTTTAGACTTGAATGGTAAGAGACTGAAGTCACATTTAATCATCTTTTCCTCACAAGAAGGCCGGGAAAATCGAGCAGAACAGGCGGGCAGGGCGGAATTACGTGCCCTAGATGCGAGTGTAATGAGGCAGATTTGATCCATATGATGTCAACCTGTCCTAATCTGATGAATTTAAAAGGAGAAATTGAGAAATTTTTTATCCATTCTCTAAAAATTAAGCTGCATCTTAACTCCGCAATAATCCTGTTGGGAATCGGGGAAGAAGATGCAGCATTAAGGACCTCAGAATATTTTATATTTCTATCTATGGCGGTCTTACGAATCTGTATCTGCACGGCGTGGTTAGATCCTAACCCACCAACCTTTCAGCAATGGATTTCCAGGCTTCTTTCAATCTTCAACCTCGAAAGAGGAATTTATGATCGGAAAGGGAAGAAGGGGAGGATATTAGGAGAACGTATTTGGGGTCCTGTACAGAATTGGAAGAAAGAGCTACAAGGTAGTACTGTACGAGCTAATTAGTTTTGTGATTTATAGTCTAAAGAAAAAGGAACGCACTTAGCTTTACTCTTTTTTGCAATGTACCTCTAAATCTATGCTGTATTATGTTTTAGTCTTTTATTATTTAGGTTTTTTTTTTCCCTTTTGGTTTCTTTTTCTTCTCATGTACCCAGTGTAAAATGAAATATATGATTAATTGCTGTGCTTTTTATGAAAAAAAAAAATATAATAAAAAAAAAAAAAAAAAACTCAAAAACCCGCAGAATGAAACTTGAACCAAATCTGTGGACACAAAATGCCTGGCTCCATTCAAGGCCTTTTCTTGGTCCATTAAATCTTAGCTCAGCCTTTTTAAAATTATTAAATAAAAACAAGTATACGTGTGCAAGTGCTGTATGTGTCTATGAAAACTGGCGGCCAGATGACACTTCCAAAATCAATGAAAGTGAGCACATTTCACGTGTGGCGGATCAGCACAGAAACTCAGCGACAACTCGTTGCAAGCAAAAGAATGAGAACCATCAGACACTAGACATGGGTCGGGTGTCGCCGCCACATCCACAGGCCGCAGTGTACATTGGGGCCGGGTTCAGGCGAACCACAGGTGAAATGCGCCAGAACCAGAAGGGCCGGTCTGACAGGTGCGGTGTGGGCCGGTTTTAGGCTGTTTGGGCTTATTTTATGGTCTGGGCCGGGTTTGAATGTTGATTTTTCTGATATAACCGCAAACATACATTGATTTTATTAAGGTCAAATGCATGCATGCCCTGGGCTATCTTCAGTCCCAGCCGACCCTGGTGGGGGCAAATAACGGACATACGCAAATGTTTTATGAACTTTTAAACACAGCAACGAACTCTGCATTTTCAACGGCACCTCCCTCGGAGACCCAGCTGCCAACCCTACCAGTGTACTGTGCAAACCACACGCTATGGTGTGTCATAACAATACCCTGACACATCACACACCTCAAGGGCAACTCCCCGCCCACTAATACAGTAACGTCACAACTGTTCTCACAAAATCCGTCAATGCGTGCACTGCTGCGTCCTGCGCCGAGCTCTCCCGAGTGATGCTTGAGCTGTGGCTGCACCTGCTGCTTGTCATGTGCGCTACTGTGGTCTGTACGTGAGGTAAACTTGCACTGCTGCGGTGTCTGAGGAGTTGCACTGCCGCTGCAGTGTGGTGTCTGGAGGTCGTGGGGCGGGGAGAAGTTGCTTGCTTCATGTGCTTGCAACCGTCAACGTATCTGTTTCGTTTAATTCATTTACTGCGCTAATCGGTTTGTTGCAATGTGCCATTTCTGTAGCGCGAGCCTTTCCAGAAGGCAGCGGAGTGCTATGCAGGTTCAGGTATTCATACACGGGCCTTTCACTTCCCGTTCTCTCCTCTGAGTCCTATCTTATCGATTGTCTCACTCCCTCTCGCTGGTTATCTGCGACCCACGTTGTCAGGCCTGCTTACCTCATCTTGAGATGTCCCAGTGGACTTTTGCTTTCTTCAACATTGCGCCTCATTAGAGACGTTGTGTTAGTACTTGAAGCTTTTTGCCTTATTAGTAATGTACACAAAACTCGTAGTGTTTTTATTTCCCCTTTTAAATTTACCCGATCTCCACACTGCTTCTCGTGTTAAATTCAACCAATACCACGGAGTGTAGTTTATTTTCCAAGTACTGCCTCTACCAGGGCCCCAGTGCAGCGAGCTAGGCGCAGCCAGCGCCCCTCGACCCAGTACTGAGAGCCACAAAGCTCCTCTCTCAGTGCGCCTCACTGCATGACCGCAGCACGCGGCTGCGCCCCGCTGTTCGTGTGACTTTGTCCTGTTTGGCAGCGTCGAGAGACAGAAGGCCGTTTATTGGCCAGTGCACATTGGTGTGCCTTCTACTCCTTTTACCCTAGTACTAAGACATGCCCATTGCTGTGCCAGTGCACGTCACTCGCTCCTGACCTGCAGTAGTCACTCTCCTGTCTGGTTACCGAGGCTTGGACACAGCCACAGCTGTGCCTGTGCATGTCCATCTTAGCTCCTGGACACTGCAAACAGTGCACTGTTCTTCTGCCGTACTACTCCCTTCCGTTACACCAAGGCCCACTCCTTGTGTGTCAAGGAGTTTTCTGGCAACAATTAAAATCATGCCGACATAACTCTCCTGTATAATGTTCATGCTGGACCAAAATCTGTGTTTTGTTGAGAGGCAGTTTTCACCCAGCCTGAAACAGCACAGAGGGTTAATGTGCCTGCTGTAAAGAACGTGTACATTCAGATCACTAAAGTGCATTTTATGTGGTTAGCTCAGTGGGTTGCTGCTTTTGTCACAGAGACCCTTTTGTTAGTTACAGTTCATAAGTTACAATCCTAATATAACACACTTACTTATGAACTACAATGAAGGGCCTGTATTCAAACTGAGTGTTATAGGTTAGAGCGCTATTTTTCCCCCCAGACTTTCATTATCCTAAATAATGTTGCCAAAATGTTTTCTCCCGAATTAAGAAATCTGGACATCTCGCTGTCCAGATGGTAGCCGTGGTAACAAAAGGTAATCTTATGTGTCTGGTGTTGGCTGTGCAGTGTCCATGGTATAAATCGAACTGTTCTTTGCTTACAAGCGAATATTATAAAACATATTGTGCGTGCAATGTTTTAATCCATGGCGGCATAGCACATAGGGTACTGCTGCATGACTAACCACTTACAAGGTACCAAAGGCGAGACCTATTGGCTATGCCAATGCTTGATTTTTTGTAGGCATGGAACGAGCCAACTCAGAGACTAGAACTCGGTTCCTCAGTTCCAAAGTCGTCAGCTCTGGATTCTTTTACCGTATGTTTGTGTTTTCCGGTCTCAATAACCCGAGATCCCAGAACACAGACCAAATACCAGATCCTGGATAAGCTACTCTGTTGTCATGGCACCCCGTGGGATCGTAGTATGGTGAGTTGTGGTGGAGCTCACATTATGCGCAACTGTCCGCAGTTCATTTATTTATTTAGTTGTAATTTTTGCACAGCACGTTCGTACCAACAATGCAGTTTTGCACATCTTTGCACATGAGTTCATGTTGCTGTTTTCTATTGAGAGTACATGGTCAGCCATCATCCAGCAGTCCAAAGGGGAGTATGTGATACCAGGCTCAACACTTATAAGGTCCCAAAGGCGAGACCTATTGGCTCTGCCAATGCTTGTTGTGTATAGCTTCTGATGAGGCGCAACCAACTCTAGGTACCAACAGTGGAATGGTGTCTTGATCACACAATGGAAGATGTCTGATATTACCTGTTGCTGGTTTTTCACAGAACTCCGCTGTTGAGGTGCATCAGATTCTGTGCTTCTGTAGTTAAGTGCTGCACATGGTTATTGGGCTTAGTTGACTGGTATTGCTGGAATACACCGCGGTAGAGCAGGTCCAAACAGTGAAATGGGGTCTTAATTATATGATTGAGGATGTTAGAAGTTACAGTTTGTGATGATTTCTGGGTACCCACTCTGATGAGGTGCAAGCAACTCTAGGTCCCAACAGTGGAATGGTGTGTTGATCCCACAATGGATGATGTTAGAACTGTATCTGAGAGTGGAGATGGAGGTATTCCCTTCTACTAGCTGCAACCAACTCTAGGTTCCAAAAGTAGAACGGTGTGTTGACTCCGCAATGGACGATATTAGAACTGCATTTGAGAGTGGAGATGAAGGTACTCTCTTCGATCAGGTTCATCCAACTTCAGGTCCCAACTGTGGAACGGTGTCCTGATTCCACAATGGATGATGTCCGATATTACCTGCTGCTTGCTTTTTTCAGAAGTTCGTGTGTTGAGGTGCATCACAGTCTGTGATTCCATAGCTAACTGCTGCACATGATTATTGGACTTGGTTGACAGTAGTCGGTGGAGTATACTGTGGTACAGCAGGTGCAAACAGCGAAATGGGGTCTTGATTCTATGATTGAGGATGTCATAAGTTATAGTCTATGATGATTTTTGTGTACCCCCTCTGATCAGGTGCAACCAACTCTGTGCTTCAGAATCCAACGGTATGTGGCTGTGAGTTGTGAACGACCACTGGATTTGGTGTAGACTGCAGTTCGCAGGGTTCACAATTTAGATTGCGTGGTGATTGTTTAATTACAGAATCCAGTAGTTCAGTAATTAGAACGTCTATTGAAACATACACAATATTGTTTTAGTATAGTTGCTTCAAGAAGTTTTTTTATATCAGTTATAGGTTTAGTGAAATGACCAAATTTATCTTGGAAGTCCAAAGGAACAGTGAATAGTGTAGACTGTGGAGAGATGAAATCCCAATTCGAATTGTTTTGATTTATTCATTGTAGAGTTCTCTGTAATTTATGTTGTTTTATTTTGTAAAGAGGGAGTGAGAAAAAGTATTGATGGTATTGTGTGTGAGTACTGCTTTTAATTAACAATGCAGACAGTAGTGTTCACAATTCAGATCGAGTTGCTATTGTAGATGATGCAGTCCTGTAAGAGAAGAGATTGCTGTAGTGTGCTCTGTCTGCACCACTCATACGCATCATTGCAGGCTCCGCACACGTTTTCTTTGCTTCGTGTATTGCAAACTGTAGAGCTCAAGTCAATGCTACGTGACTGTGGGCCCTTGCTGAATGCTCTCTCTGGCCTATACTGCAGACTTCAGTGTTCACATTTGACATGGAGTCGGTATTGTAGATGATGCAGTCCTGTAGGAAAAGACATTGCTCCAGTGTGCTCTGTCTGCACTACTCATACCTCCTACGCATCATTGCGGGCTCTGCACATGTTTTTTTTGCTTCGTGTGTTGCAAACCGTAGAGCTCCAGTCAATGCCACATGGCTGTGGGCTCTTGCTGAACGCTCTCTCTGGCCAATACTGCAGACTTCAGTGTCCACATTTGACATTGAGTCGGTATTATAGATGATGCAGTCCTGTAGGAAAAGACATTGCTCAAGTGCGCTCTGTCTGCACCACTGATATGCATCATTGCAGGATCTGCACACGTTTTATTTCTTTGTATATTGCAAACTGTAGAGCTCAAGTGAATGCCAGGTGGCTGTGGGCTCTTGCTGACTGCTCTCTCTGGCCTACACTGCAGACAGCAGTGTTCACAATTCAGATGGAGTCGCTATTGTAGATTAGGTAGTTCTGTAGGAGAAGACATTGTTCCAGTGTGCTCTGTGTGCAGCACTCATACACATCATTGTAGGCTCTGTACATGTTTTTTTTGCATCGTGTATTGCAAACTGTAGAGGTCAAGTCAATGCCACGTGGCTGTGGGCCCTTGCTGAACACTCTCTGGCCTATACTGCAGACTTCTGTGTCCACATTTGACATTGATTTGGTATTGTAGATGATGCAGTCCTGTAGGAAAAGATATTGCTCCAGTGTGCGCTGTCTGCACCACTTATATGCATCTTTGCAGGCTCTGCAAAGTTTTTTTGATTTTTTTTTTTGCAAATTGTAGAGCTCAAGTGAATGCCATGTGGCTGTGGGCCCTTGTGACCCCTCACTCTGGCCTACACTGCAGACCGCAGTGTTCACAAGAAATTGCTCAAGTGCGCTCTGTCTGCACCACTGATATGTATCATTGCAGGATCTGCACACGTTTTATTTCTTCGTGTATTGCAAACTGTAGAGCTCAAGTGAATGCTAGGTGGCTGTGGGCTCTTGCTGACTGCTCTCTCTGGCCTACACTGCAGACAGCAGTGTTCACAATTCAGATGGAGTCGCTATTGTAGATGAGGTAGTCCTGTAGGAAAAGACATTGCTCCAGTGTGTACTGTCTGCACCATGCATATGCATCATTGCAGGCTTTGCACACTCTTTTTTTTTTTTTAATTGCTTCGCTGACGACAAACTGGGTAGGTGAAGTCACTTTACGTATCTGTGGGTCCTTTGTGACCGCTCTCTATGGCCTACACTGCAGACAGCAGTGTTCATAATTCAGATTGAGTCGGTATTGCAGATGATGCATTGTTGATGGCAACAGATATTGCTCCTAGTACGGCCTGTCTACAGCACGCATTATCGGTGGCTGTGCACATGCTGAATGCTTTTGATGTGGTTATGTGAGTGCACTAGAACTGATGGAGCGTTTATGATATAATCTTTTTGTGTATTATTTCAGATCTATTGATTGTCAGTATACCACAAGTTGTTGTTCTTATACGATGGAATTATTTCACATCTACTGTCCCTACCTTGCTGCAGCATAAATTGATTCTTTTAATATTGATTCTCTTTGTGTGATCCAATGATTACTGTTGTAGTTGATGCTAGCAGCAACCATTGTCTGAAGGCTGGTTTAGACTTACCGCATTCACATCCAGCACAGATGTCACTGGATATGTCATCATGGTAATAAGAAGGAGTCGAGCGTACGTGCCCGTATCCACTTCCACTATCTTTCTGTGTCCTTGTGTTCATTATCTATGCATGATACTGTCTCTGGGCCGTACTATATTATGTTGTGGACAGCGTATGCAACCATGTTACCTGTGGTATTGGAGAACATTTCGGTAATGTAACTTTTAGGTGTATGGGTATCATAGGTGGAAGGCTACTTTACAGAGCATGAATATTGATGAAAATGATGGTTGCATGTTGTGTGTAGTGTAAGATGTGTATATTGCAAAAAGTTTTGAACAAAGCTCTCTAAGCAGAAGAGGTATGTCTCATGAAATGCAGTACAGATATTGACTGAAATGGGTGGCGTTTTCGAACTGTTACAATGGAAAATGTTATGAACTAATGAAATGTAAATTTTTATGGTTACATGGCAATCGCGCTGCCAGTGCGCAATGAGACCGCACCCGATGTGATTTTGAGAAAATAGATTTATTATAATATAAGTTGATTAGAGTTAGAAATATATAACTGTTTAAAATATTTGTAATTATCGCTTGCTCTCATATACACTTTAACGTTTTTTAGATATAGTTTAGAGACAAAAAAATGAGGGAATAGCGTATGCAGCGCGACTTCGTACGTCTATGACGTAACACAGGGCGTAGCAGCGTGCACTTGTCGCATATGCAGTGGGCGCGGCCCTATACATACATGACGTAACGCGCGGCTTGGTAGTGTGTACCCATTGCATACCAAAGTAGCAGCTGGCGCGACCTCATATGTACATGTTGTTACGCGGGACACGGTGCCACAAACCCGTCAGATACGAAATGCACATTATTTAAATGTGGTGGATAGGATTCGCTTGTTGATCGAGCCTGGTAGACTACCAGTACGGGACTGTAGTTTTCTCCCAAAATATTCTTTAAAAAAGAAAAAATATTTTGTGGGGAAGATATAAAAGATTATATAATTTGTAAAGTTTAAAAAAAGGATGATGGAGTTGCAGAATATTAAAAAACCATTTGAAAAAATATAGGTTTTATAAATATTAAAATATGAAATTAACATTTAAAAAACCTTTGAAATTCACTGAAAAAACCATAGGTTTTACAGACTTTATAGTTAGGAATTAGCATTTAAAAAAACCTTAGAAATTCACTGAAAAAACCATAGGTTTCAGGGACGTTATAGTTAGTTGGACATTTGACTCGTATAAAATCAGAGAAATTCGCCTCTTATAGTTAGTTGAGCTAACTATAACTCGCGCGCCTGCAATTCACTGCTGATGATGTCACATATTACATCACTCATGACATGGTCAGTGACATCACTCATGACATCACTCATGAAATCATCCACGTGATAGTCTGACACACCTCTTCACACTAATATAACCTTTGATAGACGCACTCTAAAATACAGACTACCGTTTTGAAAAGCATAGACACACCAATACCACATAATAGATATCCATCCACTGATTCCTATATATATATTGTGAGCCAGATATACACTGATACAGTCACTTATACATGGTGTCACTCATCATTACATCAGTATAATATCCACTCATACACGTATATATACATTTGCACAGTGCTACTGATCCATAGAGTTACTCACACATCTATTCAGTCATGCCAAAAATCAATCATACACCCATGTACTCACCTATGCAGATATATACACAACACCTGCCTTATTTATACAACATCACTTTCCTTATTTATATAGATACTATCACATACTTACTCTCTTATACAATCACTAATACATGTACACATTCGTGTATGTAGACACTCTTGCAATCACTGTCTTTCACGTAGTCAATTATACACCCCAACACTCACCTATAGTGTGTAAAAACATATATAGTTACTCACATATATACAACTGAGACATCAATTTACTAATGAACACACCGGTTCACACAGTCAGCTAGCTATACAGCCCTTCTGAGATGAACTTTTGAATCTATAGAACCAGTGAATCTGCCATTCAGACATGCATGCACAGAGTCAGACACCACCCACACACCCACATAGACAGTCAGACCCTGTACAGATACTCATACAATCAATGAAAAACACATATACACACTGATGTAGCTACTCACCAAGCCATGCACCTGCTTACACACCAAGTGAGAGACTAAGAGAGACATTCACACAGTCTAGTCACTAATCCATGCATTCAGTAACATACATTCAATCAGTGACTCATAGAGTCAGTCATGCATCTACTAAATAATGTATTCAGGCACTTTTACATCGACTTATTCTTGAATAGACCTTGGCATAGATATATATGAAAAATATTTAAACTTTACAGAAACAAACATTCACTGGATGATGTCATCAGTGATGTCATTTGAGATGTCATGAGTGATGTCATGAGTGATGTCACTGACCATGTCATGAGTGATGTAATATGTGACGTCATCAGCAGTGCATTGCAGGCGCGCAAGTTATAGTTAGCTAAACTAACTATAACAGGCAAATTTCTCTGGTTTTATATGAGTCAAATGTCCAACTAACTATAACGTCCCTGAAACCTATGGTTTTTTTCAGTGAAAAATATATATTCCATCAGAATACTCCAGAGCTTAAGGATGCCACTCCACGCAGGATGGTTCAACTGAGCCTTTATTCTCGGACCGAAAAGACTTCCCCAAATGATCACAATCCCTGACGCGTTTCGGTGCAGCTGCACCTTAATCATAGGGAGGGGATAAGCAAAACCTGGAGCGCACTCCAACATATTTTATCTTACCCTTCTGACATTACGTCTCCAGTGAACAGCATGCCGGGATTTGAAGTGCTAATTTTTCCCTTCAGTGGGGCCCGTATGCTTTGCAGTTATTTTTACTCCCAAAGTCATCTTTAAATTGTTTTAAGCCCTCATATGGGCCTCAGGGCAGGTTGTCAGATTCCCATTTTTTAATCCTTTGTGCTGCGGTCAGGCTGAAACTTGATTTACAGCCATGCAGTCCTGTAAGTCAGTGTCCCAGGCGGTGCAATCCTTCACGGCCGGAGCCGCCATGTATAAACATTCCATCTGAATGCTCCAGAGCTTAAGGACGCCACTCCATGCAGGTTCAACTGACCCTTTATTCACGGAACCGAAAAGACTTCCCCAAATCATCATAATCCCTGACTCGTTTCGGTGCAACTGCACCTTATTCAAGCAAAACCTGGAGCGCACTCCCAACATATTTTATTTTACCCTTCTGGCATTACGTCTCCAGTGAACATCATGCCGGCATTTGAAGTGCTAATTTTCCAGCGGGGCCGATATGCTTTGCAATTATTTTGACTCCACAAGTCATCTTTAAAATGTTTTAAGCCCTCCGGTGGGCCTAGGGCAGGTTTTCCGATTCCCATTTTTTAATCCTTTGTACTGCTGACAGGCTGCAATTTGATTCACAGCCATGCAGTCCTGTAAGTCAGTGTCATTGTGATGATTTGGGGAAGTCTTTTCGGTTCTGGGAATAAAGGCTTAGTTGAACCATCCTGTGTGGAGTGCAGAGTCCAGCCATCAGCGGATTTAGCTGAGCTGCTAAGATCCCGGCGAATAGCTTCGCATCGATGTTCAATAAAAAGAGAGGTTGGTAGGACCTGCACTTGCTGGGGTTTTCGTGGAACAAGTTGAACAGCCGAGTGGCGCCAGTTCCCAGCAGAAGGCCTTGTAGAATTGCGCTGAGAACCCATCAGGGCCTGGGGCTATCTGCACTGTTAGGCGAGCTATTGCTGCAACCACTATCTCTATTTGGATCGCTTGGTTGAGTTGGGCTGCAATCGTTTCTGGGAGGCGGGTTACTGGGCAGTCTTTGAGATAGGTGTGAGTCTTTTGATTTGCAGAGTCTGTGTCTGAGTACAGGGTTGGTAGAAAGTTTTAAATGTCTACATTATCCGTATGTCTGAGTATACTCCTTCACCAGGAGGCCGTTTTACCAAGGCGATCGCTGCTGCCATCGTCATGGCCCTAAGCCTTTGTGCGAGCAGTCGTCTACAGCGGTCACTGCTCAAATAGAATTTATGCCTAAGCCTGAGGAGGGCGTACTCCGCCCTATCCAGATTCAGGCGTTTCAGCAGGAGCCTCTTCTTTTCCAGGTCCCTCCATATTCTCGGCGCCCGGTCCGTTTGTGGATGGATTCCATCTCTGCCACTTCCTGTTCTTAGTTTTGTCGTTTATCCCAGTGCTTGCGGTTCTCGGCTGTCGATACTGACATAAATTCCCCTCTCATCACCAGTTTCAATGCCTACCCCACTGCAGCCAGGGAAGTATCTCCCACATCATTTATACTTAGGTATTCTAATAGCTTCACGCGCATGTCCGATAAAACCGTCGGGCATTGTAGGAGGCTCTCTCTCAGTCTCCATCGGGAGGGCACTGAATGGCCGGCATCAGCCTTTATCGTGGCAGTGATCATTGTGTGTTCCGATAAGGAACTCTGCTCTATGGTCGTGTCTTTATGTCAAGAGGATAGCGTGGTGGAGGCTAAAAAGTGGTCTAGGCTAGTGTATGTTTTGTAGGCCGCTGAGTAAAAGCTGTAGTCTCGAGACTCCTGGTGTTGTCGTCGTCAAGTATTGCGTAGGCCATTTTCCGCCAGCCTGTGCTTGCCTTCGGCCGAGAGTACCTCCAACTGCGCAAAGCGCCAGCATGACTTATCTAGCTCTGGATCAATTACCAAATTGAGGTCCCCTCCCACCAGGATTACTGCATCAGGGGATGCCAGTATGTCTGAAAGGGCCATTTTGATAAAGGGTTCTTGTTGAGTGTTCGGGCATAGATATTAGCTAGTGTGAATTGTATGGATCCCCATGGAATTCTAATCGCAAGTAAGCGCCCCTTCACTTCTAAAAACGTTGAGACTACTGTGCCCGTGAATTTCGCTCCCAAGAATAAAGCGACCCGTTCCTTTTATTAGAGGGGCTTGAGGACCAAAATTAGCGAGGGAAGTGTCGGGACCCCTTGATAGTAGGTGTGTTTCTTGAAGGCATATATGTCCCCCAGAATTTTCAAGTAGGGAAAGAATTGCAGCACGTTTCACCGGATGGTTGAGGCCTTGAGTGTTGAAGCTAATGATCTTGAGGTCTTTACCTATACTGTATCTAACTATGGGAAGATGCTGTAGTGATGCCTAAACAATGTGTGGTCGTAGAATATCACCAGCTGCTGTCAGGGAATGGTGCGGGGGTGAAAAGAACATTGCTTCTAGTTTTCAGTGCATAAAAACCCCACCTACCCCCAAAAAAAACCAACTAAACCCCTCAATAAAATCGAACAACAAGCAAACACTGACAGCAGTTCGTCAAAGTAGGAGAGTCCTTTGGGTACACCAACTCGTGGCCATCTAGATGCCTGCAGAGTTTCATCCACACGGGTGTCTTCATCTTAGGAGGAGAGGAGGAAGCAGGGGCGTCCCCTGACCCCGCCTAGGTTGATGTACACCCACGGTAACATAAATTCGATCAGGATGAGACTGTCTGATCCAGTGATCCAGAGAGAGAGTTAATGACCGCTTCCCTTTCTTTCGCTATTGTCTCCAGGTCCGGCTTATGATTGGAGGAGGGTTCCCCACCTTTTGCCAGCAGGGGTGCATGTTTCTGGTGCCCTCTGGGAGGTTTCCTCCGCCATCCTGAGCCCTGAGCTAAGTCAGCCCCAGGAGATCCTGAGCCTCTTTCAGAGAGCAGAGCTGCCTCATCTGGCCTTCGTACTGAAAGGTGATCCGGAAGGGCTGCCCCCATGAATAAGCAATCCCTATCTCTCTAAGGTGGGTCGTGACTGACCGGAATTCCCTCCTTTTATAGAGAGGGGTTATGGAAAGATCCTGGTAGAGGGTGGGTGAATGTCCTTGGAACTGCACCGGGTGTGCCTCCCTTGCCCGGCGAATGATCATTTCTTTGACTTGAAAGTTGTGTACACATGCCAAAATGTCTGCCTGGGGGGGGCCCTGCCACCCCTTGGTTGTCCCACGCGATGCACACAATCGATCTTGATGTCGGGGTTCTTGTCACCACCCAGGAGATGACGGAAAAGGGCGCTTGTTGGTACACCCCTGATGCGGATGTTGTTGCGCCTGGACTGGTTTTCCAGGTCTTCCGCATGGGCCTGAAGCTCTGTATGTTGGTCCTTTAAATGAATGATTTTTTATTGCATCATTTTGAGCTCCTCGTCTCAGCTGGAGTCGCGTTCTTCTAAGTTCGTTACGTGGTCTCCCACCTCCTCTAGGTTACACTTCAACGCATTCAGGTCGGCCGACAGTTGCCCCTTCAGTTCTTGTAGGTCTTCGCGCAGGGACGTAAATAGTGTGGTCATGAATGCTTTCGTGGCAGGAGCGTCCGTGTCCTCTGCTCCCTCTTGTTGTCCCTCTCCATCACGAAAGTTCCCGCTGGGGTCCTTGGCAAGTTCTGCTTCATCAGCATTTCCTTTACTGAGCGTTCTTCCTTTGTACGGGCCATCGCCATCGTGTCAGTCTCTGGGAGGGTCCTGATTTGCTATCTTCAGTCCGTCGGGTGCCGATATATCCAGGGGATCCCCTTGGAGCTGGGGGTGTGTCGTCGAGGCTCCCAGTCGCCCCGGGATGAAATCTGCATGCTGACCCTCAGAAGTTCACTCTCGCTTCGAATGTCAGCTATGTGGGAGGGTTCTAGACTGTGTGTCGCATCCCAGGGGGCTGAAGACGCGGGCCGTAACCCAAGCACACCCATCTGGGAGTTGTAGTGCTGCCTCAGGATGTTGAACTTTTCCCAGCTCCCCGGGGGTGCGACGGATCCAGACCTCCCGCAGCGAGCAATTGCGTGGCAAAGGCCCATACTATGGGTCACACAATAGGGCACCAGTCTCCTGGCTTGCCCCCATGCAGGGCTGGCTTCCCTCTCAATCGCTCTCAAACCCTCTGGAGTATGTCGGTATGTCGTGGGCCTGACATATTACCTGTTCCTATGTGATGTGCCTGGGGAAGAGGAGGAGGGGAGCCCCCAGGGCTATCCACCGCGGGCAGCATGCCCCTGGTCGCGGAAATCTACTGCCCAATGATTAGGTGCGTTGTCGAATCTGCGCCTTAGCCTCGGAGCCTCCCCATGGGTCACCCTGTGCACTTAGAGTGTGAAAGGATGGTTCTGGGAATTAAAGGTGCTGCTGGTCTTGATCTAAAATGGGATGGGCCCGGGCTGCCGACAGCAGACCACCAGGGATGGAGACCCCCCTCGGCGCAACAAGTGATCTCTGCATAGTCTTAAAAGGCCTCTTCTGGCCTGCGCCATGTTGCGCTCTTTAAAGTCTTTGGGCGAGGCCTGCCACACTGCCTCCGAGCTTGTCTTCAGCCGGCGCCAGCCCCCTGTGCGCCTCCCACTTACCGTGCTAGGGGAAGCCCGGCTCCACATCATGTTTTCAGGGGGAACCCGGGGCCCGATCTGGTCACCCCAGGATCGATGCTGGCATGGAGGGCTCTCCGCCTTGGGACCAACATTCCTATATTCTGCTCACCTGCTCCCAGAGCGGGACCACACCCCACAGCCGCCCGGCCCAGGCCCAGCCCAGAGCACCGGGGCCCATTCCTTCTTTGCAGCTGATGGGTGAGCAGTTCGGCGCTATCTCTTTCGTGCAGTGAGCTTTGCTGGGGCCCCCAGGCCATCTCGTTCGCCCGTCTGGCCCCTCCCAGGAGGCCGAAGCTCGCTTCTCTCTTTCTTGAGGCCCAGCGCGCAAGCACTCCGCTCAGCACCTTCGAGCCACTGGGTTGGGCCGGGCCCGCCTCTGCCTGCAGCACTTGGGGTCTTGGAATGCCGATCCTCCGTCTTTCCTTGAGTGCCGTTAGAGTCACACGGGCCTCCGAACCGGGTCAGCAAGCGTCTTTCCCCGGCAAGGTTCCGTGGGGGGAAGCTGGGTCGATACTAATATAAGTCGGAGAGACCCAGAAGCATGTCTTATCCAACTGCCATCTTGGACACGCCCCCTATTTTAATGCCTTAGAAGCAATGTAGGCAGGCTCCCACTTTTCTTTGAACACTGTATATGTTCATATTGCTCTTAATTGGTTTTGTAGGGAAGATTGAAGCAGGCCTATTTATCTTTATTAAGGATTGTTGTGCTTAGTCCAGTAATGGTGGCAAAGGCAAGAAGTTGCATTTTCTGTTGTAGAAAGCACAATCCGTAGAATGCATACTTTCCCATTTTCATTTCCCTTCTTTGCAGGACCTGGATATGTTTGCTGCAGAGACTCAAACCATGCTTGTTCTATAACCCACGCTTTATTTAACTCTATTAATATACCGCTCCCCCTGTTTTCTGCTTTCCTGTAATTGTTTTTTTTTTAAGAGCAAACTTTATTGTCAATTTGCACAATAAACGCAGGGCTCTGTACCCCAGAGGCCACTGCAGTATCCAGTTATACATTTGCATGACCGCAATTGACCTTTTTATAAACAAAACAGCCAAAATCTTTGACGTTGAGTGTCGTTCCGGATGTCGACCCCACTCACCCCAACTTTCCACCCCCCCACACGCCTCCCCCTTGAGTTGCGCAACTCCCACTGAGGACTGCCCACCCGCTGATAACAGAGGACCAAAAAGGAAAGAAAATAGACAAAATACCAGAACTGAAGAAAGACAATACCAATCTTAGCACACACACACCCCAGGCAACCCCCCACACCCCCCGGTGCCAGTCCGCCCACCGCTTCCATATTTTATAATGCTTACGCGGACATCCCCGGGCCACAAAGATGGGCTGCTCCAGCCCCATGCAGAAGTCCAGGCCATTTTTCAGGCGGCCACCGATAGGGCCCGCGTATCCTTCCACATCCTGGCAATATCACGTTTCGCCAACGTGAGGCCCAGCTGCATAAGAAGCAGTTTATAAATATTGCCCCCGATCCCGTCCATCACATGCAGCAGGGCAAGCTGTGGCAAGCGTGGTAGCAACCACCCCAGGACCTCAGATAGGCAAGAGAAACCCCCCCCCCTCCAGAAACGATCCAGCGACGAGCATTGCCAGACCGTGTGCAGGAATGTGCCCTCCGCCCCACCACACCGGAGGCATTCCGGGGAGGCAACCAGGCCTTCCCGACACAGTCGAACCAGAGTAAAGTAAACCCGGTGGAGGTACTTGAATTGGATGAGGCGGAGACGCATCGCTATGGCCGCTCCCCGGGGGGCGGCTCGAGCCTCCCTCCAGTATTCTTCCTCCAACGTACCCACATCCTCCTCCCACACCTTCCGTAGCTTCTCCAACGTAGGCACACTGTGGGTGACCAGGGACTGATGTATCCGCTAGATCTTTTTGGTTTCGAGGTCACCCATGAAGATCTTCGCCTCCAATGGGCTTAACTCGGGGATGGAGTCGAGGCCCTCCAGGCTGGGGTAAAGCACATAGCGGAGCTGGAGGTACCGGTAGAACTGTGTCCAGGGCATGCAAAATTCTTCCTGCAGATCCCGGAAAGATTTAAGAGACCCATCCCGCACTACATCTCCCAGGGTGGAAATACCTATGGCATCCCATCCCCTGAAGCCCTGTAGGGCCGCCAGGTCAGGCAGGCGTCCTTTGTGCCACAGAGGAGTTTCCGTAGTTAGTGTATTCAACCACCCCATTCGTCTTAGAGACTGCCGCCAGATTTGGAAGACTACCTTTGACACTGGTGGCAGCGCACCCCGCAACGTCGCCGAGTAGAGGATTGTGTGGAGAGTGTAATGCCCCATTAGGTGACGCTCCAATGCATAGGCCGGGTCCCCCCCTGTCCCCATACCACCACTCATTGAGGACTAACAGGTGTGAGACCTGGTAGTCTGAAAGAATATCTGAGGTCACCAGGCCTCCACAGTAGGTGGAGAGAAAGCATGTGCGCAACGCCACACACACCACCCCCCGCCCCCAAAGGAACTGCCCCAGCACCGAATTCCACCAGGAACCAGCGAGGCGCAATCGGAAACGGGTGATTCTGTAACTGGTATAGCAGGCGGGGGAGCGCAACCATCTTAAAGATCGCCGATCTGCCATATATAGTTAGAGGCATACGGACCAGGTCTTAATGTCTGCACAAACGCGCTCCCATACCGGTGCCATGTTCCGCTCCCACGATATCGCCGGCACATCCGACAGGAATACTCCCAGATATTTAAGTCCTCCCACCGCTACCTGTAGCGCAGACGCCCACGTGCCCACTCTCACCCGAGCTCCCAAGACCCACAGCGTGGACTTGCGGGGGTTCATGTACAGCTCGGTCGTTTCCCCAAATATTTGCATGATCTCCAGGATTCGCGGCCCGACCTTTCCAATGCCGTTAAAAAGAAGAGGACATCATCTGCATATAGTGCGATCCTGTCAGATAGGCCAGGGGCCCACTCAAATCCCTTTAACTGTGCGTCTATACGCACCCAGGCCGCCAACGCCTCCATGGCGAGGGCGAATAGATAGGGCGACAGGGGGCACCCCTGTCTGGTGCCACGTCGGATGGGGAAGCTGGACGAGACCGCTCCCGCCATGCGGACCGATGCTGTCAATTCGGTATATAGAAGCACCACATACGACAGGAACCGAGGGCCGAGATTAAGCCTATGAAGGAGGGTGAACAGGTAAACCCAGCTCAGGGAATCAAATGCCCTGTCAATGTCCGCCAGTAGGAGCGCAGCCGGCTCCCCCGTCTGTCGGACCGCTGCCAGTGCTACGTGGGCCCGCCGTATGTTGTGGCACGTCGCCCTGTGAGGCATGAACCCGGCCTGGTCCGGGTGGACCAAAGCCGAAATGTGGGGTAGGAGGCGATTAGCCAGTGCTTTGGCCAAAACCTTGGCCTCAACATTGAGAAGGGAGATGGGGCGGTAAGAAGCATGCTGCTCCGGGGGCCGACCAGGCTTATGAAACACCACCACCTCTGCGTGCTGCCAGTCCGGGGGGAGCCGACCAGCCTCCCTGGCCTCCTCCACCGTCGCCCGATAAAAAGATGCTAGTTGTAGATTGTATCGATGTTGGAACTCACTGGGGAACCCATTGGGTCCCGGCGCCTTCCCTGAATTGAGCTCACCCAGGGCCTTACCCAGTTCCTCCTCCGAGAGGGGGAGCTCCAGCTGCTGGCACGTCTCATCGGACACCGCTCTGGGCGGGAGGTCTGCAATGAATTTGTCTACCGTTGCCTCCGGTAAGCACTCCAGAGGGGCGTATAAATCCAAGTAATAGGTGGCAAAACTCTCCGCTATGGTCTTAGGGTCAATTATCGACGCCCCCCTCTCATCCAGCACCCTCGGGAAGGCCAGGGGATAAAAAACACCCTGGCAGAGCCGATGTAGCATCTTGCTCGACTTGTCGCCCCATTTACAAATTCTGCTACGTGTTGCTAGCCAGATTTGGCGAGCCTCGTCAATCAGGAGAGAGGCATAGGACTGTTGCGCCTGCAATAGCTGTCGCACCTCTGGTCTGCCTCCCGGCTCCGACGCTCAAGTGCTTCCACCTCCGCTTCAGCCCTAACCAACTCATCTCGACGCCTGTAATTCTTTATTTGACCTCTGCTACTCCTGGCTCCTCTAAATACTAGCTTATATCTTCAGTGTTAAACTGTAGCACTTTTCTGCACCATTAATATTGTCTACTGCTTGATGTGAAAGAGAATTGCCAGCAACCTTGCCACTGGAGCTCAAAATATACCGTTATTTGTTTACTTAGAATTTTTTTAATGGCTCCACATGTTGCTTTAAGCTTTATGGATGTTTCAATGCACTCAGATTGTTCTTGAAAACAAACTTAGCAGGATTCAGGAGTCCAGTCTAAATAAAAAGGTTCTTTGTTCTAACATTGTTCAGCTGCCGCCTTGCACAAAACTTATCAATGGCACTCCTGGACAGTTCTGTTTTGAGGAGTTTTTTAAAAAGCATATGTGCTTTGATTCGGTCTTCAGGCATCTGTGAAGTTGGCTGTAAAGATTACGGCTCTTTACCCAAGTGATCGGCCACATTGCTTTAGCTCTTTTAACAATCTTTGCTGGGTCAATTTTGAGGTGCTGATAGTTATGACGGGTGAGTGGTGATATATACTAGTTTTTAGTACAGTCTTCTACTTTACTCTTGTAGATCTTGTGTGTCATTCAAAGCATTTTAAATGTAAACCATGAATCCCCAAGAGCCAAAGGAGGGATTTCGGGGCTGATGTATTGTCATCCTGTTTCCCCTTGTTCAGGTATATCCTGGCACTGTGCTTTTGGAGTCTATCACCTCCTCGAAAGCTTATTTGGCAGGCCCATGTATACCACATTACGGTCCAGGTTTACATCTCAGCCTCTCAAAACCTGAATCTGGTGTGCAGTCTGCAGGAAAATTCCCCGATGAATCAGCAGTTGTATCTAATACATGGCATTTATTTGAGTTAGGGAGTAGAGGTCTGCATGGAAAACTGTGTCCAGGTTCCCACACAATGTTAAATGTTACACAATTAAATTGTATCAAGACAGTAAGGTGACCATAGGCTAAGTGTATGGCAGTAAAAAGTACCTCAAGGCTGGAGACTATTGATAATTTATCATGGCATGACAATTATTCTACTGTGGACAATTGTTAAGGGTTAGACTTGTCAGCCTTGGGGGAGGATCTTCCCCAAAAGTTTTGCCTTACTCTTCCATTTTTTGCTGATCTAGTTTTTGTTGGACTTAGGACTCTGTGCACTTTACCACTTCTAACCAGTGTTAAAGTGTGTGTGCTCTCTCCTTTTAAACATGGTGAAATTGGCTTACATCTAAAGAGCACATTTATTTTACATGCAAGTCCCTGGTAACGTTGTACTACATGTACCCAGTGCCTATAAAATTAAATACTACTAGTGGGCCTGCAGCACTGATTGTGTTTCCCACTTAAGTAGCCTTTAAACATGGCTCGGTCTGCCATTGCAGCCTGTATGTACAATTTTAAACTGCCAATTCGATCTGGCAAAATAATTAGGCCTGGGCGGTAAATTCCGTTCCGCTCGTGGAATTTGCGGTATTTGGGTAATTTTGTGTTCCGCGGAGAACGCAGAATTGCCAAAAATTCCGCGGCTTCGTGGAATTTTTTGCTTGTTCGCGCTTTCAAAATGCGTGTTCGTGAGATATTTCCCCCGAGCACGCAAACTGCGTTCGCGAACAGGAAAAAAGCATCGCGAACAGGCGGAACAAGCAATTCCGCGTGTTCGCGGAACTCTGCATGCTCTCTGAGATTTTTTTTACTGTTTCGCTGAGCTTTGCGTAGTGGTACTACGCAAATTCCGCCCACCCCTAAAAATAATCAATTTGCCAGGCCTAAAATGACTTTTTCAATCCATTGGGTAGGCCCTAAACATTTCATGGGGCAGGGTGCAGTGTGTTTAAAATGTTGGACATATACATTTAAGTCTTACTTGTCCAGGTAGTGAAAAACTCTTCACCTCATGTTTCACTACTTCAATGCCTTCCCCTCCCATAGTTTAACATTGGGTTGCCTTATTACATTTAATAAGTGATAACTTCCAATTGAGAGCAAGTAAGAATATTGAGTTTGGTGTCTTAAGAAGTGTAATTTAACAGTCTTTAATGGTAAAGTCGAGCTATAAGTCACAGATCCGAAAATATCACTTTTAGGAAATTGGCATTGTCTTGTCCTAACTATTTGGTGTCTGCAGCCTGTATCCTGAGTCATATGACTAGTTATAACTGGCAGTTAGTCTTTGTGTATTGCTCCCAGTCAGTGAGACAAAGGAGAATAGGTGTTGGCAGGATGGGCTATCTCTGACTTGATGAGGGAGGAAGAACTGTCACTTGTCACACTTGTACATCACAAAGGCCTGTTTGAGCACACTCACAAAGGGTTTGACACTAGTCTTTTGTGAACTTAGAGAAGCTGGGGCAGGCAGGTAGGATTTCCAGGTACCTCTGGGAATGGAAACCTCCAGAACCTTCTCCTACTTCAAAGTGGCCACCAGGTATAAACAGTTGACTCTCAGACCTAACTCTTCAGTACACCTCTGGACCTGTAGACAATGCAGAAGACTGCTGTGGTGCTCTGCAAAAAGGACTGCTACTGTGTTGCCCTGCTGCCTGAGTGAAAGTACTGGACCTGCATCTTGATCCTTTGACCACCAGAGTGACTCCTATGGCTAGTTGGCTGGCCTCCTGATCAGAGCCTCAAGGACAGAAATGGCTCCAACCGCCTCAAACCGGTCACCTGGACTCTGCTTGCTGTGAGTCTTGACCTCCAAGTGGTGTCACCCCAGTCACCCACGTCCTGGAAGAGGGCCTGAAGGTGCTCTTCTAACCAAGCTGTGGTCCTGTGGGCACAGCATATGCAGCACTATTTGTACTTACATTTTTAAAATTGCATAGCTCCGGTTCTACCGATTGGATTTTTGTTGTTTCAGCCTCAAATAATGTATTAAACTGTAATCTATTTTTCTAAATTGGTGTGGGATTTTTTGGTGTTGTACTTTCACTTTATTACTGTTTGAATTGCTGCATAAATACTTTACATATTGCCCTAAGTTAAGCCTGACTACGTTTGTGCCAAGCTACCAAAGAGTTAAGCACAGGTTAATTTGGGATTGTTTGTGACTTCACCCTGACAGAAATTCGAAATCGTTGCTACTGGTTGAGCAAGCCTATCTAAAAGCAGAAATATGTTTCAACTGTTACATTATTATTATTCAGTCAGTCATTTGTGTGTTTCTATCGGTTTGCTTATCATTACTACCCCATTTCTTTTCTAACCACACTTAACTGGGAAGCCCACTTTTTTTTGTTATTGATGGTGAGAAGAGGGATTCCTTGTTGCACCTCAGTGATGGGGCCTTCGATATAAGTGTCACCCAAAATAATCTCCTTATTGACTGCCGTGACAAACAATGGAGGGTAAATCGGACACATACCTGAAGTTGTTTTTTTACGTTTATCTTTGTACATGGAATGTGAGCAGATGTAATGTAATCAAGTTCGCATCAAGCTATACAGATTATCCCACCAGGAACTCAGCAAGCCCAGTTTAATAGATTGTGGGAGGTATGTTTTCTTTATTTAATTCTCTCATGAGCCCAGTCTTAATTTGGTTAATGGCTGGGTAATCCTACTTTAGTGACTTGCATCTTAGTTCAATGAGCCAACAAGATTTCCTTTTAGGATTTCCAACGAGCTCTCTTAGACGTGTGAGTCCTCATGCACTGGAATCCTTTCTTACTGATGGCTTCAAGCCAAAAGCTTCCAGAATAATACTGCCCTGTTCTCTTATTTAGTCACCAGGAATAGTCTGTGTTGGTGGAACTGTATGTCATGGCTGTCAACTCCAAGATATTTTCCACCCTTCTAAAGTATCCAGAGCTCGGTGGGCAAAGACTAAAACCAAAGGTCTATGTGAAGACCTTTTAAAGTTCTATATACAACTGGTGCCATCTACCTCAAAGAACTCTGCTAGCAACCCAGAGGGGTCCCATGCCATTAAAACACAGATTCTATGCAGGGCTTTGCTACTTGGTATCATTAACTGAACATATAAATTCGAAATTTGTAGTACTGACAGTATGCCCAACACAGCCCAGATAGGCACAGTGTGCTTTTGTCAGATAACTGCCACAAATTGTGAAAAACACACAGGTCTTCAATGGGACATATTGCTAATGTACGGTCGCCTGTTCATCAAGTTCTAAACGGTGGTATTGCTGTATCCCCAACATCAGATTCTCCGACTATAGATTGTCTACCCAGTGGAACAATTCATGTTTCCTTGGGGGAACAGTCTACGGTTTCTGATTCGTTATTGACATCTCCCTGTATGTTGCCGCCTGCTTCCAGCATAATACCGGAGAATAGCACCAAGCAATTGCGAGAGAGGCACCCTGGGGCTATTCCTAAGCATAAGCAAGGGCTATCTAACAATAATGGTGGGAAGAATAAGAATGGCGGGAAGAAACAGAAAGCCGCGAGTGAGTTTAGAAACCCTAGACCAATCCCTGCTATATTGGAGCAGCCCGTTATGGATGCTATAGCAAATATAGTTGCACCATTAGATCATCCATCATCCACCAGAATGGTATATCAGGCTGCAAGCGGGGGGACAAGCCAAGCTGACAGGGCTGAAGGAATGGTTCCTGAGTTGACCAATATATGTGATCTAATTAGTCCTTCGCCCTGTGGAGGACAGAATAAGTAAGATTGAACAGCATTTGCTAAGGATTGAGCAAGGTTTCGTGGGAATCATTGACTCCCTAAAGAAGGATGCTCATCCCAGGGTTTCCCAACCACTGGATAACGCTAGAGGAGAAAATGTCCTGGCTGTTTCAAATCATCTCCCAGCATTGACCGTAGATCATCAAGTCTTAGTCGAAGCAAATAAGGGTACAGCTGCGACTGTTCCTACCAAATCTTCCCAGCATAATATATCCCAGTTTAATGAGGATGGTGGGGTCTCTATTTCTCAGGTCTCTAGGGGAAAAAATATCCCAAATTTACCTCCGGAAGTCTGTCCATTTGTGGTAATTTTAACAGGGGTCCCCGAATTGGGCAAGCACGAAGTTGAATCTCCTACAACCTTGAGGAACAGGGTCGTCCACTGGTTAACTAAAAACAGACCATTGCCACTGCAAACAGTGTGCAAGATACTCATGGTTAGGAGGGTGCCTTGGGTAGGTCACCTGGCTAAGAATATAAGGGGGGATTGTATTTTGATCAACTTCAATGACCCTAAAATAGTTGAGTATATCTGTAATTGGAGACACCCTAGCCCAGGAGCAACCATTCGCTCTCTCCCATTGACCTACTTTTATCTCCCTGGTCATTTTACATCTTTAACGGATGGGTGGACATTAGTACAACGTAATGGGAGGGGGTTGTCGCAAGGGGGTTGGCTTAGACCTTTACCATCCTTAGATCCTATCTCTAATCAAAATCGATTTAGAAGTTTGGAGGCTGTTGATTGACTTCAGGGTGGAGCCGGAGTATTGACTAGTCCCCCGCTCCCCCTGGGTTGCTGTACTTCTGGTCCTTTTGTATCATACCAGCTTCCGGGTCCTGAATTATCAATTCCTGTTATATCACCACAGAGGGTTAATAACACTACTGATCTACATGGGGATTATTCTCCAAGTGCTTTAATCTCCTGCGATGGTCTCCCCAGACATCTTAAGCTTGTTTCGTGGAATGTGGCGGGTTTGCGTAATAAACTTTCTCTTCCAGATTGGAATGATTTTATTGACGGGTATGACCTGTGTTTATTCCAGGAAACCTGGAGCCTTGAACCGCTGTACAAGCCTGGCTTTTCCTGTTTTTTTGTACCAGCTACCTCGGTAGGTCGAGGTCGTCCATCTGGTGGGCTCATGGTATGGGTCAGGGTAGAACTTAATCTTAAGATCACTCATCATTCTTGTTCTACATTAGATGTAATGAGACTCTCTCTTAAGGGTACAAAGAGTAATCATATCTGGGAACTCTTCAACGTATATGCTAGAGGTACCCAAGGGGGTGCAAAATCCCCTATCATTTCAGCTCTCTCTGATATGCTCCTTTCTTGTCCCTCTGATTCTTTTCTTTTGGTCGCTGGTGACCTTAATTGCTCATTTGAGCCCCTAGCAATGGATGACATCCTGGGAATATATGATGAGGATGCTAGATGGGGCATTCCCTCTCTGTCGCTTAAGCCAGTGAAGAGATGGTTACCGGTTGTCATCCAAATAAATGCTCTAACGCTAGAATTTGGGTCAAGAGCTGTAAATGGGCGCACGACTTCTGATGTAATGGGAGCAACTACATACAACAGGGTCCCCTGTCAAAGTAGAATTGATTATATACTGGTTGACAGGAGGGCATGGAAGTTTGTTGATGATATGGTCATTATACCAACAGTAGATAGTGATCACAATCCTCTGTCCCTCACAATGTTGGAAATGTGGCATAGGAAGGAGCATACCCCTACCACTGGACTGCGAATGTTGACTAAGACAGTCTTACCATCCAATTGTAATAGGTTCCTTAAATGGCCCAAGTTTATTCTGAGTGATCTAAAATTAACTACCCTTGAAGAAATTCTTATTGATCAGACTCTCAGGCTTTCTGCAGCTTGTAAGGATGGGGTTGGCAGGGGTGTGGGATTTTCCAAATAATCTAGTTGTCCAAGGGACAAAATGCCACTGAGATCTACATGTCCTGTAAAATCCACTTGTCCCACCTACCCCCGTTCCACATCAAACCTAAGGGCTCCGGCTGACAGAGAAACATTAATATATTTTTGCTTTATTAAAATCAGTAAACCATTGAATGCTGTGCAATAATAATGCTAAAGGAAAACTTGTCAAGCGATATTATCGCGTCCCTGCCCCCCTGCGCCCCCTGCGCCCCCTCCCCTTAACCCTGACGGCAATTCTTTTATTTC
This sequence comes from Triturus cristatus, assembly GCF_964204655.1. Classification (NCBI taxonomy): domain Eukaryota; kingdom Metazoa; phylum Chordata; class Amphibia; order Caudata; family Salamandridae; genus Triturus; species Triturus cristatus. Next base: position 719,473,940 of record NC_140581.1, read on the forward strand.
TATTCCCCTTTTTTCCCATTTTTTTTGGCTGTGTATTTATTCCCACAAAATACGTACATTTCAAACCATACGTAATGTACTAATTTACCGTCACCCTTGGCTGTGTATTTATTCCCACAAAATACGTACATTTCAAACCATACGTAATGTACTAATTTACCGTCACCCTTGTAAAAACGTATGGGTGGGATATAAAAGGTGTCAGCCAGCGTGCCTCCTGCCATTTCCCCCTCACTTTTGCAGCTGGCCAGACGTGAGCCCTACGTTCCTTGCGAATCGGTAAGTTGTATCGAAAAAGAAACAGCAAAGTTGGGAGCTTCCTTTAATAATAAGAATCATTTTTTCGCCAAATGTACCCTCTTTGCAACATTAATCAATTGTGTAATGTATATTTGTCGGTGTGTTTACGCAGTTATGGGCTGAAAGTTAATAGCTCACTATTCTATATTAGGACTTTAAGTTATAAATTGCAAGTCACCAATGGATGTCTCTTTTGAAAGCATTAATCTGCAGATCTGTTCCCATCCTATGCACTCTGTAATCGACTTCGTACATGTTCTTTGCAGCAGGCATATTAACCCTCTGCACTAACTTCACCGAGGTCACAACCTCAACTATACAAAACACGGATCTTTTCGCCAAATGTACCCTCTTTGCAACATTAATCAATTTTGTAATGTATATTTGTCGGTGTGTTTATGCAGTTCTGGGCTGAAAGTTAATAGTTCACTATTCTATATTAGGACTTTAAGTTATAAATTGCAAGTCACCAACGGATGTCTCTTTTGAAAGCATTATTCTGCAGATCTGTTTCCATCCTATGCACTCTGTAATCGACTTCGTACATGTTCTTTGCAGCAGGCATATTAACCCTCTGCACTAACTTCACCGAGGTCACAACCTCAACTATACAAAACACGGATCTCTTTCCAGGATGGTAATTCATCACACAAGTTTCCTACACATTTCTGTGAGGCCTGGTAATTGCCGGCGGAAAGAAACGCTGCAGCAGGTGCTTCGAAAGCTTTTAGTGCTGGCTGCGCTGTGTGCGACAATGGTTTTTTGCCCATAAGCCAAAGGAGTGAAAGTGTAGGTGTCGCATGTCACCCATACTGGTAGGCAGTAGTTTAAGAGTGCTTGGTGTGGAGAAGCACAAACGCAGAGTCGAAAAAGAAACAGCAAAGTTGGGAGCTTCCTTTAATAATAAGAATCGTTTTTTCGCCAAATGTACCCTCTTTGCAACATTAATCAATTTTGTAATGTATATTTGTCGGTGTGTTTATGCAGTTCTGGGCTAAAAGTTAATAGTTCACTATTCTATATTAGGACTTTAAGTTATAAATTGCAAGTCACCAACGGATGTCTCTTTTGAAAGCATTAATCTGCAGATCTGTTTCCATCTGCGGTATGAAGGCTCCGGACCCGCGATGTTAAACCCGCGTTGCGATGGCAGCGCGTGAATCTGAATTCGTTGTAATGGGTGTTTCCCCCATGAAGCGGTGGTAGCGCAGCGCGCCTGCTTGCGATACGCTTTTTTGACGTCCTCATCTGAGGCGCCTAGGCGGGCCAGGCCTAGGCTTTTGTACTAATTCATCTACCCACGCACGGTTGCTAAAAATATAAGTAAAAGAAAATCGCAGCACCTCCGTCACAATATCACACAATTCAAGCGGGCAAAACTGCTTATTTTACCTGAATGCTTATTGCAAGCCTCGTGGCGGCCACGGACTACTGCTTGCAGAGGCCGAGTGACGTTTCACTCCCCCAGCCAATCACTGGCTAGAGCCCAGTAATGGGCTGCTAGCCAATCGGATGCTGCCAAAGGCTCTCTGCAAGCTTCGGATTGGCTGTGAGCCCCAGAGTGCCCACAGCCTGTTTTAACGTGATTAAAACGTGATTAATGTCTACATGTCCGTCGGACATTAATAGACAATAAATCTTCTTGCCCGTCAATATAAACAGCATGGTTCGGGCGTCGGGCGATATGATTCCCCCACCCCTGTGTTGGGCCTGTTGCTGCAGCAAAAATTTATGTGGATACCATAGATCGTAGTAAAAAGCGCCAGTTGAGCGCTAAGCCAGCACAGAAGTGGTTCAACAAAAACTGCAGATTGAAAAAAGACAGTTTGGTCCTTGCTATTAAATCCAATAACCCGGGTGAGGTCCGGCTGTCAAGACTGCAGTATAGGCAGGCCATTGTAGTTGCAAAGAAGGAATGGGAAGAGTCGTATTGGGATAGTCTAAAAACTGCGAGCCGCTCTAAGAACGGCGAGCTTTTTTGGACCTTACTGAGAAGATCCAATAGCCGTGATTTGGACCAAATTCCCAATCATATAACGGATAGGGAGTGGTTTGAGCACTTCAGGAAATTGTATGTAGGGGACGAGCAATTGAGTGATCTATGGCCCCGAGCTGGGACCGCAGCCATTGACCCTGATCAGGTTTCATTTAATAGGATTGAGAAGATAGAGGTGGAGGCCGCTATTAAGAAGATTGTATCCGCTAAGGCCCCGGGACAAGGTGGCTGAGGGGCCTTGCCATTAATACTTCTAAAACTAAACTTCTTTATTTTAACCCGAGTAGATCATCCCGATCTACCCTGACTCTCGATGGGATGCCATTGGAGCGCGTCAGAGTTTGACTACTTGGGGATTAGAATCTCTGACAAATTTAAATGGCAGCCTCACATTGACAAAATGGCGCTAAATCATAGGCGGGTAGTAGGAGCACTAGGGAGGGAACTTTGTGCTTCTATTACCAAGCCCATTGCACCAGCTCTGCAAATATATGCTGCAAAAGCTGTAGGCTGTGCCCTTTACGGCGCTGAACTATGGGGCTTTGGTTGTGTGGATGTGCTAGTTACCTCAGAAAACAAGTTGTTCAGGGAGCTTGTATCGCTCCCGAGGGGCACCCCAACCAAGCCACTTTTGAGTGATTTGGGCCGGCGATCTATTAAAGACCTAGTCACTTTGCGTCCTCTTTTATATTGGGTGCGGTTATGGCGTACCCCAGAGCTTTGTAGATACGCTGATGGCCTAAGAGAGGTCATGAATCTCCAAGGAGCTCATAAAATTGGATGGCTAGTTAACATAAAGAAGCTTCTTTTGGCAATAGGCCTTTTAACTGCTTGGGAGTCTGGGGCACTGTTACCTAAGGCAGAAATTAAGAGAGCCTTTTGGGCATGGGTCGATCACCAGGAGCAGAGGGACCCAAATCAAGGCAGGTTGATTGAGGAATTTCGGCAGCATAAGTCCACGCCCCGCCTGGAGCCCTATCTAGACTTTATTACGAAGCCTAGGGATAGATCCCTCTTTATCCAGTTTAGGTTGGGCACCCTTCCTCTTCGTGATCGTACAAGTAAATGGAACCCCCCGTACCAGACCCCCGTGGTCTGTCCAATCTGTTTAGGTGTTATTGAAAATATCCCTCATTTTTTCTTTGTATGCCCAGCCTATTTGAAACCTAGATTGAAATGGCTAAAACCTGTGTGCCTGCAGCTTGGAACTAGAGACCACTCTGTTGCACTTAGAATTCTTAAGGCCGATGTTAGTACCACCATAGTGTGCGGGGTGGCTAAATTTCCTAGTTGGGCATGGTTGATTAGGCAGAAGGCTATATGATGAATTATATTAAATGTCTCTTAATATTCACAAAGCTGTTAAAGTTTAATATACTTCTAAAATATTTATTATAACAAAAAGGTTTTTACATGAATTTTTCTTCAATGTATTTTTATGAATTGTGTTTTAATGTGTAAATGTGCTTTTATGATATTTTATCTCGAAATAAAGCTTTGTTCATTGATTGCAAAACACATAAGTCAGAGAACCAAATTTGCCTTCAGCAGGTCTTGTTCCTCCTGTATATTTTCATAATGTCAAGACTTTCTCATCATGGGCATATATCTAGCCAGCAAGATTTACTTTCAGAGCCAGTCTGCTCCATGATCTACATTGGCTGCCAGATGAATGCCGAGTGCAATTCAAAGCTCTATGCTACATGCATAAATGCCTATCTAACTCTTGTCCCATCTATCTTAGACCCCTGTTGTCTTCGTACTCATCCATTTGGCCTTCGGCTTAAGCAATCTCGAGCTGGGCGTTCTTTCCAGAGTAAGGAAATCCCATCAAGTAGGTTGAGCGTTCTTCTATTTGGGTCCTAAGCTCTGGAATGCCCTGCCCCTGGCTATGAGAGCAAGTTGTTCGCTTTCTTGTTTGTCGCAAACTGTTAAAAACCAGGTTGCTTTAAATCCTCTGACAGTGAATATGTATGACACATATTATTGTGATGTGCTTAGCGCTGGGAAACCCTTTTTAAGTAACCATGCGCTTTATACATCACTTATTATAATAATAATAAAGAACTAAGACTTCATAGAACTTCTGTGGCTTTCTCCTGTTTAAAAGAAACTTGCTTTGAAAAGTCTATCATCAGGTAAAGTGACTGTCATGTTGATTCTTAAATCTCCCACCATGCTCAAACTCCAGCAGAACTAACTCCACCCAGAGGTTTCCTTTCAATCATGTCTAGACTTCTTCACCATGAGCACCCTATGAGATGGTTGAATGGCAAGGAAATGTTAGCAGACTCCAATTGTGTTCTGCTCCTTTTGAATGGTCTGAGCACTAGAAACGATTAAAACACAAAGGGCTAGCTGTACGAATCAAATGAATAACCATTTGTAAACTGCGATTCATACCGAATGGCAGTTTACTAATGTTTATTTGGTATGTATGAATGTGTTTGACTGGCCATTACCAATTTGGTATGAGTGTCATACGCAATTTAAGGAATTGCAATTAACCATTTGGTAAATAGCGGATCAAGTCGCTGTTACCGAATCTTTACCTGGCAGTGAGTGTTGACCTCACAAACAAAGTAGAGTAGCAGCAGGGTTTAAGAACACTGGGGAACATTGAGACTGGTGATTGTAATTTCAGTCCAAATGGGATTAGCACCAATCCCAGCCATCCGGTCTTGGAAAGCTGTAAAATGTCATGGCAGACTCCTGAGAGGGAGAAAGGGAAAATGAAAATTCTCTGAGAAAGACTTAGAGGTACTAACTTAAGAGGGTGTATTCCATCATGATGCCTTGTTTGGCAAAGCATCCCACTCCGTGCCAGAGTCACAGAAGTAACCAATCTGGCTCAACATCGAAGAGTGCATATACTCTGAGGGTCCCACAGAGATGAATAGAAGAGATCCGTAAAAGGTAATACGATCTCCGAGCCAGGATCAAAGAGAAGATGGCAGCCCACAGAAATGAAGCCTGTGCAACAGGATGAGGACCTTAGACTCCGCTACCCCCAACTACTCTTGAGGAAATGATCGCGTCCACCCTGGAGCCAGAAACTGTGTCTGTTCTCAGGAATATTGACACTTTGGAGGCCCCTCCTACTTCAAAAGGTAAGAGTCGTACATACACTTCTAGTGTTAGAGTAATATGCTTGCAGCAATGTGTGAGGCAACATTGTAATCTTGTTAGGCTGGGAAATGTTTACCTACGATATAATACAGTAAAAATACTGCTCGAAGTGTTATGCTAACCCTAGTAGTGTATTATAGGGTATGTAGTACTCCATTATAAACACCTAAAGCACAAAGTAAACATAGCATACTGTAAATGATACAAACACAGGTATACGTAACAACATTTGTTTACAAATATTTTTCACATTGCATTTCTAAGCAGATATCCCAGCACAAACCGATCATGAGTCTGAAGGAGAGGGTCAAGAAGATTCACAAATGTGCATAGAAGAAGGGATGGAGTCCAATATGTCACATACATCACTCCAGAGGCAAAGTTGCAGTCCTGAACACAGTAGTCACACACTGCCTATTGATGAAGTGGATGACGCAGGGATACAAATGTCACAGAAGAACCTGCAGTGAGGCACAGACAACTGCACAGGAATAATCATGCCCGAACTCAGTGTTGTCAGGTAACCTAATCCCAGATGAGGGTCCACATAAGATATGTGCAATGCCACACAGTTATTTGGAGGTCATGAAGCCTCTATGTTGAAGGTACTGCACCTCCAACACAAACAAATCAGAATGATGAATAAAACAATATCTGGACTAGAAAGAAGCATCACTATTCACTTCCAACATCTAGCAACAGCCATTGAAGAATCCTGTCTCTGGACGCAAAAGTGGACTCTATGACCGAGGCTATGAACAATTTATGTGGCCAGATGCAACCGGGTAATGCAACTCACAGACTTACTTGGCATCATTTATTCTCACGTATGGATATGTTGAGTTGGTCAGTAAATTGGCTTGCACAGGCTACTTTAACACTTTCACGCCGTGCTGTAGGTCGAAAAGGGTCACTTTAGTGCTAATGTGGCATGGGGTCTTGTGTAAGTAACCACTGCAGTATAAAGTTTACAAACTACTCAAATTACAGGAGTTTGAGCAGTTGGGCCTTCCGAAATGGAGGGGCTACCCAGTATAAGCAGTGCCTCCGTGAATGAGTCCATGAGTGTTCATCGCAGTAGATCATGAGGTGGTGTTGGTACTGAAGGCTCCACTATGCCCTTGAGACAAAGTTCAGTTTGTAGTAGACCCAAACATTAAAAAGACTTACATTTGCACGATCGTCAGGGGTAGTAAGCACTATATAAATGCAATTACAATACAATTCATATTGTTTTGTCATATTTTGCTATTTCAGTAACATTTGTACTGACGTTTCTCTTTCATTCATCAAAATAGACTATATTGTTTAACACTTCTTGTGTTTAGCTGTATGCAACATGTAACAAACATCTTCAATTACATACCTTAAAAGTAATGGTTTTGAATGACCGTACGTCTGGCTCTTATTTCTGCTGCCAATGAACCATCCTGTATTGCCTGTGCTGGTGGTCTTTGGGGTTCATCACTATCCGATTTTGAATCGGACATAATTTCTAACAATCCTTTCTGCGTTGCTGCATTATGAAGTATTGCACAAGCAGTGATAATCTTGCAACTTGTTTCTGGAGAATATTGAGGGACACCCCCCCACTTTTATGGAGACAGCAAAATTTACTTTTCAGTAATCCAAATGTCCTCTCAATGGCAGACTGGATTAATTTCTGTGCTGCATTGCAGCGTACCTCACTTTGGTTGGAAGCATGAAGATATGGTGTCAAAATCCATGATCTCAGAGCATATAAACCGCCAACTATAAAACATTTGGGAAATGTGGTTACCATAGCTAAAATTTAGAGATTTAGGACATTATTGTCATATTCATAGGCTATATTTACCAAGTAGATAGCCATCTTCAAACTCTCTTCTGAGCAGACAGGAGTATATGTCGCTATGCCTGAACATGAATGAGTCATGTGTACTGCCAGGGTACTTTGCAACGATACATACTATTACATGAGGAAATTGGACAATGCAGTTCAATTTGGCAAACTGCATCTCCTGTGCTGTGCTTTGGAAAATTATGATTATGAATTTTCTGTACCATTGCATCCAGGAAAGCCTTAATAATCTATAAAGTGCACTCTTTGATACCCCACTGCAGCTGTAATGACATCTTGGTAACTCCCAGAGGCTAATAGATGGAGTGAGCATAGTACCTGCTCATGGGTGGGTATGATATTGCTTCTCAAGCTTAGGCCTTATTTCTATGATAAGATCTCAAATAACTGCACTACTCAGTCTGTATTTATCCTATATTTTCTTGTCTGTGTGACCTTCAGAGTGAATATGCGTTCCTGTCTCCTCCTCGTTCTCAGAAGGCTATTTAGAATATGAATCCTCCTCGCAGTCATGTACAGTGGTTCCATTGTGTAACACCTTGGTGCATTTTGGGCCTTTTTATATATGTTGCATCTGGTTACCACCAGAGTTGGTGGTAATTTGCATGTGGAAAATCCTAATTTAACGAATAGATGATGCACACAATTTGCAAATCGGTATTAGGGAATCAGTAATATGGTAAAAGCGAGTCATAAACTCTGGTCATTAAATTACCAATTTTGTAACTTGTTGGATTGGTAAAATAGCGCTACAATGCTTTTAGAGCATTAGAAAATGCAAGTTTTGCAGTCGGTAACCAGTTTACAACTGGTTAGCAATTCGCTAACGCTTCGTATACCGAGTCCAAAGATATCTTTCTTCGGTAGGTTCATCCTCAACAGACATGTCTTGAGCTACCAATTAATCCAGGTCCTGCATGAACGACCCATGACAAACAGAATTTTCCATAAGATTTTTCTACCCCTCAAATATTAATAGGCCTATGTGATGCATCTGTATTTGATGCTTTTATTTGCTATCTAACTTTAAGTTTATCCCTGTTTTTTAGCTTCATATTTTAGTGGACAGTCATTAAGACATTATTAATTGTCTTAAATTGTGCTTGCTGTTCCTTTAATGCCTTTTTATCACCTACATGTTCAATCCTTCTGCTTGGCAAAGCAACCAAAGAGAGCCAAAAATATCCCAGACAGCCTTTGACTCTCCTGTGTGCATTGCTGAGTTTTCTTGGGGATATCTTGGTTATCCTGAATAATACTCAGCCTTCACTTTCCAGGGTTTCATGCAAGTGACTTACATGCTCCTAGAAACGGCACGCTCTAAAATTGTAGAAGCGATTTAAATTGAATAAATATTGCCACGTGAAAAGGGAGACTGTCCTTCAAGAACCTAGTAAACATATTCGATATTATGCAAATTTTACAATGGAGTCTTAAATATTTTTGGTGTTGTTCTGTTTTTCCAGTCAATAGAATCACAGTCAAAATGTTTTCAGAAATAATTTAGCAGCAAAAATGTTCGGAGATTATTGCTAAAAAGTCAGACTAGGCAATCTGTTTTTAATGCTCTGTAATAGGTTATTCAGGAACATATATAGTGGTGTCTTCAAGGTTTATGCACGATGTTCAATACTGACTTAGTCCCGGAATAAACAGCGGTGCAGCGGAACTGATAAACCAATACTTCTATATAATGGAAAAATATATTAGTCCCAATCTGTGACTCCTAAATCGCTACAATTTCTTATTTATTTTATTGTCCAACCAATATTAACTCCAAAAGTAGTTGTAAAAATATATATTTTATCAGATTTTTACCAACGACACGTAAAGACAAATTTACAGAAATACAAAAATACATACATATGTATATCCATAAACCATCTTTCCTGCCCGTTATGTTTACATATGGATGCAACAGCAACGTAATTCTAGAAAAACCATAAGTAACAAAAAGAGGTCGTCCTATACACATTAGAGGGGATACCTAAACCCTCAAACTGTTTTAAGGAACATGTACACGATTTTTTCACATTAATTAGTCTGACGTACTCCTCTGTATTGTAGGGTCCACGCGTTTCCCCACTTTAATTTGGGCCTCATCAGGACAGAAGAGGCAAGAAATGGAGATGCCTTGGAAAATGTAAGGTGGAATCTTCAATAAAGCTTCCAAAGAACAAAAATAGTGGTGGGGAATGACTCCTCCCACGGTCTTTCTTAAGATCAGTGTGTACTTTGTCCCCAGTAAGAGTGCAGCCTGCTACCTTAATGGAAATAATCAGCTGCTATGGATCACCAAATCCCATATGGCGAGGTGGTGAGCTTACAAGGCCATCAAAAAACTGATCCTATGCGTATCTGGAACCATTTACTTATACCCGTGGCATCAGCGCCAATTGAGAAGCTATTCCCGCACTCTTAATGTGGACAAAGTACACCATGATCTTAAGGAAGACCGTAGGAGGAGTCATTCGCCCCCCCCCCCACTATTTTTGTTATTTGGAAGCTTCATTGAAGATTCCACCTTACGTTTTCCCGGCCATCCCCATTTCTTGCCTCTCCCGTCCTGGTGAGGCCCAAATGAATGTGGCCGAAACGTCTCGAACCTACAATACGGAGGAGTCCGCCAGACTTTGATTAATGTTTAAAAAATCGTGTACATGTTCCTTAAAGCAGGTTGAGGGTTTAAGTATCCCTTCAAATGTGTATAGGACAACCTCTTTTTGTTACGGATGTTTTTTCTAGAATTACGTTGCTGTTGCATCCGTATGTAAACATAACAAGCAGGAAAGATTGTTTACGGATATATGTGTATGTATTTTTGTATTTCTGTATATTTGTCTTTGTGTCTTTTGGTAAAAATCAGATAAAATATATATTTTTACAACTACTTTTGTAGTTAGTATTGGTTTGACAATAAAAGAAATAAAAAATTGTAGCGATTTAGGACTCACAGATAGGGACTAATATATTTTTCCCTTATATAAAAGTATTGGTTTATCAGTTCTGCTGCACCGCGGTTTATTCCTAGAGTGTATCTCTTGTCCAGATGCAGTAGGATTATTAGGGAAAACCCTGTGTTTTGGAACATGTAACACTGACTTAGTAACATCTGGCTCAGCATCTTTTTAACCTTTCCCTTACAGCAAAAATTCAAAAATCAAGATCAGTTACAGATGTTTGCTGATGATGATGGAGTACGCTCCCATCTAGTGTATTCTTCTTCCTTCTTGAGTCTTCCTCCTACTTCGCTACATTCAACCCCTGTTGTTCATGTTGACCCAGCCTTGTTAGATGCTTCACTCTCTTTTAGTGTCCTGTACACATCCGGATTGTTGCCACTAGTTGATGAACAACTCGGGACGCTGCTGCCGTTTATTTTGCTGGGCACTGCTTAGGGAACTGCCTTCTTCTTTCGCCTTCATTCCCTGGTAGGCCTGTAGTTCCAGGGAAACATCGTCACTTGCTGCTCTTGCTGCTGCCTGCACCTATGTAATCTTCATCAACTTGGTGAGGACTACTAGCCCCAGGGAACAACGCTCCTAAGGTCCAGGTGCCGCTAACGAGGGGGAGGCACTGAACCAGCTTAAAGCGCCACCTCTTTCCCTGTGGCACGGGATGCGTGCGGGCGGTGCCCGGGCAAAGCCCAGGCCAAGGGCGGGCCCGTCCTTGCCATGAAGCGGCAGGGCAGAGCCGCCTCTCTTGGCTTTGTACTCTCAGGACAGCTCTACTGTGAGTTCTTTATAAATTCCTTCCTGGTAGTAATTACGTGGGTCTTTACCTCGTTTGCTTTCTTGGTAACAACACGCTGGATTTTTGTTTTTTGGACCCAAACAGTGCCATTGCTGTAGCACTTTCTTTGTCCCAATTTTTCCAAACGTTTTGGTTTTATGACGCACCTGCTGGTTGCATGCATTGGTCCAAAGTATTGAATCAATTATTGTATCTCAATTCGTTTTATAGTGTTACTGTTTATTTCTTATTTTGTCATTTTGTACTGTGTGTAACACAAATTTGTAACCTAATGGGTAAAAGAAAATCAGCCATGAATAAGGGGGGTGGAGGGACCGTTGGCCATTGCCCGAAGGCCAATAGATGCAAACCGGCCCACAAATTAGTGGCCCACAAATCAGTGGTATCCAATGGCGTTTTAGATCGTATTGATCACCTTCTAGTGGATTGCGAGGAGATTTTGACCCCTGTTACTCCCCCAGAGTCTCTAGGCACTTTATATCCTCGTGTGGAGGTAATGAATACCAGTATTGTATCCTCCACGGCCATTGCCCTCCCAGATTCCAACCCTTCCTATATTTCTCCTCCTGCTCGAGAGAGACGTGTACCTTCTATATTTGTAAAGTGGAACACACGCAGCAATAGAAACCCTCTGCTAGACACTCAAACTAATCCTAATGATAGTGCCATTATAGTTGCACCCAAAGCATTGGAGAATAAGGTGTCGATTCACCAAAATGCCAGGAGTAGCGGAAGTTACATCACATGCCATGTGACCCACTCCGATGATGTCACAAGAATTGACATAATACAAACTTTGACCTGGTGAGATCACGGTAAGTGACATCACCTGCCCTTTGGACCCCCATACAATCAAAGAAGGTGACTGCATGTCCTTTGACTTGGTGCTATCAAAGGAAGTAATGCATCTAACTTTTGGTTACTTACATCACATACAGAGCCTGGAAAACCTCTGTAGATACAAAAAGAAGTACCCTCTAGACAGAAATACTTCAAAGCCTAATCACGGACAACGTAGCCCGTGTGTTGTTTGCAGTGCTTGAAATGGAAAAATTGTAGTGCAGGGACCAATGCTTAATTTGTAAAAGAATAAGTGTTGGGTCCACAATTTTGCTGAGAAGCCTGCGACCAGTGCTATTGTATGTCATTGTGCCGAATACCAAGTCTGCCTATTCTTGATTCCACATCTCAGGCCTCTTTAATTCACCACCAGACACTCCCTGACCCTTTATCTCACTCTGTTTTTTTTCACTCCTGCTTTCTCTCACTATCACATTTTTTTCTATCTTTCTGTTCCTGCTTCTTACCCCGTTGTGAGAATTTCTCTCTGTCTTGTTCTGGGTCAAAGTCTGATGAAGAAAAATAAGTGATGGTCCCGAAAAATAAGTCGCTGTGGACACCACTTGCAACCACTGGCTCAAATTAAGTACTGGCAATGGCCTATTCCAGCTTATTTCTCAGAAATGCCACTACTCTCAAATTAAAAACATCGCACCTCTGCTGAGAAGTACAGATACTCTCCCTCTCAAAATAACCTGACAGCACCAGCCTATTTAAAGCACCAATCATGCTCCCTAGTGCAAGACAGAAAATGCCCCCTCCCCCGGATGCTGTTTGAATGAAAAGGTATAGCAATGATCCGGGTTCTGTGAGCCTAGCTTTTATTGGTGCTGCAGGTGCAGTGGGACCCGGGCCAAGATGCCTGAGGAGCCCACTGAACTCAGCTTATTGCTGAATGTTTTCAACACTGGCATTGGATTCACAGGTGTCTATTGGTGAGCAATTAACATGCAGACTCGGGGATGGGTGGGTAGTTCTGAAGGTCAGGGGTGGTAAGTAGTCCACAGGCTTGGAGGGGAGGCAAGTAGTACATAGGCTCCAGGCAGGTGGCTAACAGGCACGAGTGTGGGCAAGGAGCACAGGAGTTTAAAAGTGGTTTGATGATTTACAAGTTGAGGGGGGCAAGCAGCACACTGATTCCACAATGGCAAGTAGCACATAGGCTAAAGGCAAGTAGCAGACAGATTTGAGAGGGAGCAAGTAGCACATAGGCTTGTGGACAATGAAGTGGCACAAAGGCCTACAGGTATGTTTGTAGTAGCACACATGCTCGAGACAAGTAGTATACAGGCTCAAATGTGTGTTCTGGACCTACAGGGCAGATTGAAATACCAAAGTACTGAGCTAAATGGGAATCATTCAATATTAGAGCAACAAGCCCTTTCCAATTCTATACCACCACAAAGCACCTGCAGTTTTTGTTTATGAACTGAATGCAGTTAAAAATAGTTTATCAAGCAGCAGGCGAACAATAAAGCCGAACAGCGCTTTTGCTGGATTAGCGGTCGGGCTAGCCTTTAGCATGGGCAGGCAGCTAGGCCCAAGCCCAGGATGCCAATATTCTGAGTGGCACATGAAGCTGGGTGCATTAAGGTTATTTCAACAGCAGCAGCCCTGACATCTTGCTCCGTTCTTGCCCATGTCCCTGCATGCTCGTTTCTGTCTAATTTGCAAGTTTAACGCGGTTTGCAGGTTTAAAGCGGTTTTAATTCTTCAAAATACTGTGGGCAATGTTTTAGCATTCCATTATCCCTCTTCCTTGCCCTCCTTTTTGTGTGTAAAGACCAGTCCCTGCTTAGCCAGGGACTGACCAGTGAACACAAAAGAGGCCTCTGCTGCCTCATTTAATTCAATAGCACCAGTGAGGTTGCTAAATTTCTCTCTGCCCAGGGCGCTATCTTAACAAAGGCCAGCTCTGATTATTGACATGCGTTTGCCACGCGGCAGTGGTGGATGTGGGTAACGGCAAGAGCGGACGATTTTGAAACTGGTAAACCGGGTTTGCATCTTGACGGGAGGCTCAACAGCCTGTGATTCTGAGCAAATCACTTAATCTCCCCATGCCTAAAAACTGTATGTGTCCGTCAGTAATGCAACTGGTGCTCTTGTAAAGTGTTAGGATACATTTGGGTCTGGTTCACTCTATATAAAACTAAACACACAAAAAAATTGTATTATGATGAGTAACGTAGCCCAAACATATACTATATGAAGGATGGAAATCCTCGCCAATTACCACCTTCATATAAAGTCAACTGACCAGGGGCTTTGTCCATCCACCTGCGCATAGAACTATTTAGTAGTTTGCAAAATCTTCATTAACTAGATTTGGGGGCACTTAGCACTGTTTACTGAACTACCAACTTGATTGGACAAAATTCAAACAACTGTGAGCCACAGCACCTTGCATTGGCGAAGACTTTTAACTAAGTTTAATACACGCTTTATCCTGAGGCTTTCCAACTCAATTAGTTGTTTTCTCCAGACTGAGCTTTAAAAATGAGCTTAGCGTTAAAAGTTACTCTCTATGGTTTTGGAAGGCTGCCGTTACATGCTACTGACAACATTAATTCTCGGTTAGGAAAGAAGCATTACGTGGATAATGCATCTGTACATTCTGTTGTGTGCATTAATTAAACAATGGTGCGTGTGTACTTTTTCATATCCATTGCATTTGTTTTGAGGCCCAGAAAGCTTCAAATGTGAAATGTCTATTCAAATTTAGTAAATTAAAGCTTCTATTTCCCTGATTATAGTGCATTGAAACATGCATCTATTCAACCTATGGAAAATTGCTTTCTAACCGATCATTTAGCATCTCATATAGTAGGAAAAACACAGAGGCCTGTATAATTAGCTGTAGAGGTTACATACCCAGCCGTAACCTGGTCACCGTTCTTCACTCGCTGGAGTCTGACACGCGTCGTCACACAGGCCCACCTCCCAGAGAGAGACCTGTCGGGGGCTGGCCAATAAATATTGCCAGGTTGCTCTTTGGTAGCAGTGTTTCGCATGCTACTAGATTGAAGGCCCTGCAAGTGACTGAGGCGAGGCCCAGGCACGCAGCACAGCAGATACATTCACATGTATCTAGAATTTTAGGACTGCATGCCAGCCGGCCCGGGGTCACCATAGCAACGGTCGAGAGGACGTGGTCTGCACAGAACTGGGCCCAGTCAGCTTCCAATATGCAATCGTGATGCAGTCACTCAGGGGTTCCTTCAGCAGTGCAACCAAGCACTGCTCACACTGGTGAGTGATTTCCTGCAAGGGGTCGCAAGTAAGGTGACTAGGGTTGCAGCATGTGGCTTAGGGGTCGCACTTGCTACCCCTGGCGACCCCTAATTGACTTCCATGCACAAAGCTTCTAGAAAGCCGTATCACCCGTGCTATGGTCAGTTGTGGAAATCTTTAAAATTGACTTTTCCTCTTCCTTCGCTTTCTCTTTAGTTATTTCTCTTAACCCACGCTTAGCACAATTAAACTTCTTGGGTGCATGATTGCTCTTTCTTCAGCCACATTACTATGTAGACTTCGAGAATGCTTTAGTTTATGGTTCTGTAAGTTGCTAGTTTTTATCCATTATTATGAGTTCTAACACATATTTTCATTTAATTTAAATTTTGTCTTCTCAAATAGGTTCCCTGTTTAGTGCAAGAGGAATTTTTGATGGCACCATAAGACATTTTGGACCAACAAAACTGAACTAATTGAAGTTCTAGCTTTTTCATCCTCCTTTTGTTAATTGACAAATGAGTTGTTTCCCCATAATCATCACTTTGTGAAATTATTCCACTCTCCATTAAGGAAATGACTCATTTGGGATTTGTATGTAAAAACACTCGAGGTACAATGATTTGAAGAAATATTTACGCCACTGGCATTAAGATTTGCATTCATTTGTTCTCGTCTGTTGAAAATATTACTGAAAAGAAAGAGGATTAGCAATCTTGTTGAATCCCTTTTGAATGCAAATGCATGATGTTTTCTTTGTCAAGCCTTGAGGAACTCAAATAGTTTCTTTATAGACTGAATGTGCAATGCTCTTATTTTTTTCTGCCATGAACTGCATCTGTGAATTGATTTTAGTTTGATTTTTGCATTGTACAGATCTATCTTTTGAAGTATTTTCAAATTGTAACCAAATGGTTTATGCGTGCAAATTGACTGAGGCGGAGGTTAAAAAGCATTGCTTAAACAGTGGCCGCTGCTATGGAATGGGGTGGGGAGGGGTGTTTGAACAAAAACAACAAAATGTGAACGGCCGCCCGGCACTCCTCCGGCCTCTTCTCTCCCTGACTCACAGAAGCACACAGGTTCCCAGACTCCCCTAAGCCAATCACAACGCTGCGGTCACCAGCATGACAGCAGCGTCATGATTGGTCAGAGTGGCCTGTTTGTCCACTTAGGCAGTGCATGGAACAGTTCTCCACTGGCTGTGCAACACAGCCAGGTGGAGAAATGCTAAGTGTGCATGTCTGTTTGGCTGACTCATGACGGCCGGCCAAACTGTCCTGCGCACTTATGGTGCAACAACCACTCCTCCTCCCTGTGACCCCAGACCTGCTCCACCTTAACCTGGCCCCGTAGCCCTTACTAAAAAGAAAATGATAATAATGTGTTATCATTTTATTTTTCCTTTTTTCACTGCTAATGGAGCAGTGAGGCGACGCTTCTCCGCCTTAGAGCCACCACTGTGTCTTAACTACTTGGTCTACTTCACTATTTTATTATCTCTGGTGGTGTTGATTGAGGTGTGATCACTATGAGCACACATTTCCCGTCGATTATATAAAAAAAAAAAAAATACGCGAAGAAAATGAAAGCTCTGCCGTAGAATTAATTTCTTTTCCTATAGAATATGAGTTGTGCAGAATGACTGTGGCAAACAAATATACTTAATGTGATTTTTTTTTCAATTCAAGTGAAAGAGAAGAATAGGCATCAAATGTGCAGTTGAGGACAGTGACATACTAGTAACAATTGCAAATCTAAAACTGACCACCATTTTCCTTTCCTTCTCTGAATGTGGGTTATGCTTTCAATTTACAATACATTGAGATAAACATTTATTTTAGTTGCACTCTTTGGAAGACCCATGGAAATCCAAATACCTCTATCCTAAAATGATATTCCTTCACTGTTGGTAAGCAGTAGATCCGAGAACTTACACCTACGTGCAACAGTATTAATCTATTTTTGGCCACCTAATTCTCAAGAAAAGTATTGAAATATGTGTATGATTTTCTCACTTGTTGCATTTTACAACGCTAAATCTTTTCTTTTTTAAAATTTTTACAGATGTTGTTATAAACAATGCTGGGTAAGTAATCTAGTTTTAGTTTGCAAAAGGGTGTAAAATTGATTAGTTTATGGTAAGAATTGTTATGTGACTTTGACATGAATTATCACATTTTACCCTGTATTTGAATACATTTGTTGTGTTATTTTGTTTGCATAGTGCCGAACACAAGCTTTTAATGTATTTTAACGTCATTTCATTTATCATAGATTTTAAAACGGTTTTATGCCTAACATTTTACAGCCATTGGTTCAGTTGCATTGCTGACTAATATTTCCAGCACATGATTCTGACATGTTCATAAAATATGTTGGCTGTTATGCATCAAGCATGTTTTCCAATGTTGGCACATGGCACTTTAACTATTCAACTTTTTTGTGCTCTAGCACATCCATTTTTAGATTTTGTGCTTGATCACTTTGAGGTGTGTGTTAAACATTAGTGCTTGATATTCCGTATAAAGGCAAATATAGTTCTAACTGTGCATTACCTTCTTTGTCCCTTCCTCGTTTTAGTTCTAGCATTGTGAAGCGATTCATCTCCCCAGAAGGGCATTGCTATGCAATATAACAAACCAATGGAACCAAAAGCAATAGTAAGCCCTCTTCATGACAAAGCCTAAGTTCTCCCTCATGTCCCCAGCACATCCTTTTTTGATCTGTAGATAGGTGGTTACTGTATGCAGGGTTACCTTCCTCCATAAGAATTGGACAGGCGCTGGGCACTGGTTAGAGCATTTAAATTTGCATTCTTCCTCTGCCTCTGTGGGGCTTGGGCATAGGTCAAAGGACGTTGCACGGTGTGTGCAAGGCCAGAAGAGGACGGTGCCGAATGATGGGACTAGAGGGTTGCCTTCACTTCATGCCTTGCATCCAATGAGGCTTCTGTCTCCGGGTGCCTTGTTGCTAGGGAAGCTAGGGTGTGAAGAATAAACTGAGGACCTTCCATCAATAGCTGTTCTATTGTACTGCAGGCTTGGGTGTGAAAAATGTGTAATGTCTTGGACCAAGTTTGTTTTAAGGTTGCAGTGAGCAGGTTTTATAGAGGTTATACTTTTTTTTTATTTGCCTATTTGGGATTTTCTTACCAGGTCTCACTGGGTGAACATGTGTGTCTTTACTCACTTTTAGTGGTGTGTTGTTTCCAGTTACTACTGTAGAAGAAAAAATGTCCGATAAGAGGAAGCCTGTTTCTTTGGACTCCCTCTTTTGATAAGGGAGGGCGAAGGCGGCAAGAGTGTGTCTAGGCGCTCTTCTTTTGGAACAAGGTAGAATAGCTCTGGCATCATGTCAGCATCTGATGTTGATAAAATAATTGAAGAAGCTGAGGCAAAAAGAAAAGAACTATCCCGTTTCCTCTTCATCTGCCCTTGCTGAACCTAGTACCTCTTTGTTAGACCTGGCACCATAGGCATGGGTTTCCCCTGTATTTTTGCCTTTTGCCTCCTGTGTTTTTGCTGTGTGTTAGACTTCGTTTTGCTGGTCTAGATGCTTTGGGCACTTTGCCACTGCTGTTCAGTGCCAAAGTGCAAGTGCCCCCTTTGTAAATTGTTATTATGGATTGGTGATTACATGATTTGCATATTTGATTTACTAGTCAGACACTAGTACAGTGCACTGTGTGTGCCCAGGGCCTGTAAATCAAATGCTGCTAGTGGACTACAGCACTGATTGTGCCACCCACATAAGCATCCTGTAAATGTTAACTCTGTCCTGCCATTGCAGGGCCTGTGTGCAGTCTGGCACTTGCCAGTCCATAACATCTCCCTTTTCTTGCATGTTTGTCATCCCTATGGTAGGCCCAACGTACCCCTGTTGGCAGGGTGCATTGTATGTGAAAGGTAGGATATGCCCTGATGTGTGTGGCATGTCATAATAGTGAAATACTGCCAATTTCGATGTTTACTATTGCAAGGCTACCTGCTCCCAGAGGATAGACTGGGGAGTTTGTTTATAACATCTTCTAAACATAACTACCCTGGGAACAAGGTGCGAAAATAAAGTTTCATATGCCTGAACTCAGAATGTTACAGTGCATCTTTTAGTGAGGGTGATTTTTACATTCTGTGTTAGAAAATTCCTACTTTCTAAAAGTGGTATTGTCATTCTTAGTCATCCAGTGTGCCTCTGCTAGGTTTGTGTAGTGCATGTCTGGTATTTGACTGTCAGGGGCTGGGGAGGAGCAGTGGCTCCAGAGATCCTGATGAGTCAGGGCTGGGCTGAATAGACCTGGTCTGCATTTGGAGTGGTGGGAGGAGTAGCACCTGCACCTGAATAGGGCTGTGCTTGCCTTCCACAATGATGGCTCCACCCCCCTGCCGTGTGTCTGGAGCCAGGGCTTACACTGACAATGGAGGTTGTTGTGCACTTGCAAAGTGCCCCACAGGACTGGTTTTGGCTGGGTACAGAGAACCAAGGATTTTTGGGTATAGAAAGAGGGGCCCAGACCCCAGACTTTTAGATCACTTCTGGGAAATCAAGAGGAACCTTTGCCAAGCAGAAGAGCCAGAGAAGCTGTGGAGGAATACTGCCCCTGTGCTGTTTGCTGTCTTGGGATGGCCTGAAGTGGCTACTTGCTGCCAAGGAAAGGAGAAGAGGACTTTGCTGTTTGCTGTGTCCCCTGCTTGAGGAAGATCTCAAAGTGCTTGAAACTGAGTTTGACTCCTGTTCTGAAGTCTCAGGGACACAACAGCTTCACCACTAGCTCCCCTGAACTTCCTTGCTGGGAGTTCTAACCTGCAAAGAGGTGCCTGCTGTTGTTTTAAACCTCTAGAGACTGTTTTCTGCTAGGAGCTGGAAGAATCCACGCATCGTCCCGGATCGTCGCATCGCATCAGGGCGCCAAGTTTGTCGCATCATTGGGGGATGCAGTAAGAAACCGACGCATCACCTCCCAGCGCAGTAAGAAACTGATGCATCTCCTCCTCTCCGGTAAGGAACCGACACATCACCTCCCCTGCGCAGCAGTAAGGAACCAACGCATCGCCTCCCCCGGAGCAAGGAAACGACGCATCACCTTCTCTGAGTGTAAGTAACCGACGCATCACCTTCCCTGCGGCCCGTTTTGCTTGTTTGCGTGACACATCCCAGGTACTTTGTGTGAAAAGTGTTGCATCTGCAATTTGCTTTGAACTGAACTATTTATACCATCTGAAAGTCATATTTTTATTACTGTATTGTGGATTTTTGTTGTTTGGTCTTGTTTTGGTTTAGATAAAGATTACTTATTTTTCTAAACTGGTGTGTTCTCCATTTGTAGTGTTTTCACTGTATTATTGTATGTGTTCACAAATGCTTTACACACTGCCTCTGAGATAAGCCTGTCTGCTTGTGCCAGTGTACCAAGTGGTTGAGCAGGGGTTATTTTAGAAGTGTATCTCCCTTACCCTGAGTAGAAACACGGGTCCCTATTTGGACAAAGGTACCTACCTCTGCCAACTAGAGACCCCCATTTCTAACACTCTTCTTCTATTAAACTCATTAAAAGAGATTGTCTGCCAGGTATTGGATTATGCTAAAGAGAACACAGGTGTTCCAAATTGAGCAGAAGAAAATTCTCTAGGTCGTCTTCCCGCATGTGATAGACCAACCAAGCTAGCATTTCCCTTGCATGACGAGACGAGGCCTTGAACTCGAGGGGAATTGTAAGATCTGGATCACCTGAACATACCACATTTACTTTCAAATGATGCATATTTTGGAAGACAGCAACATGTTGCCACATTCCATAGAGATTGAAATGAATCGAACTACAGTTATTAGATTACTTTATTTAACTCCGAATTATTGTTTTCTTTCTAACCTGCTTGACAAGAAACTTAAAAGCCCCTTGATGTCCTGTGCATGTAACTATTTAGCATTGAGGGAAGGTACCTATGTAACCTATACCACTCAATCCCTGGTTAAGGATTTGAACATTTGGCAGGGGCCATGGAGGAAGCAAGAGACTGTTCTGATTTACATATTCAAATGGAGCAGCAACTCTACTTCTTATCTGATCTTTCTTGCAAAGCTGTCATTGCTTCTTTCCTTGTGGAATCTGTTTAATGGGACCTCGTATGTGGATGAGAGGGGGAGTGGATTCCACTAAGAAATTCATGTTATTGAAGATTATAATTAGAGCAAAAAGCCTTTTGGGGAATAGCTAGATGCTAAGGATAGCTAAGTGTTTAAGGATAGAATGTGTGCCTTTCCTTACCAAAGGCAATAACACCTCGGCAGATTGGTATTTCAGCTCAAAGAGCCTCTCTTCAAATACGTTTCCAGCCTTTGACGTTTGAAAAGAAATCAGAATCGGCTTCCTAGTCATCTGACCTAAGCAAAGGTCCTTACTATTATGGTGTAAGGGATGATTCTGTGTTTGAAGGTCATAGCCAAGGATTTCGGATGGTCTGTAA
This sequence comes from Triturus cristatus, assembly GCF_964204655.1. NCBI lineage: Eukaryota > Metazoa > Chordata > Amphibia > Caudata > Salamandridae > Triturus > Triturus cristatus. The sequence goes on from NC_140581.1 coordinate 719,495,496, forward strand.
AGAAAATGTCTCGGACAAGCATGGGACTCATTACTACTCCTGTTACAAGAAACAAGAACACAGCAAAGACTCTGTGGGAAGGAATTTTTGCTTTGTTACATAAAATCTCGAGGCAAATTCCATATTGTCAACTTCTGGGTCTGGAAAACTAATTTCAAGATGGACCGTTTTACAAAAGGTTATCCTGATTGTTCTTCACAGGGATTTCCTAGTTTTACTGGATCTTCATAATGCCCATCTGAACATTCTCATTCTCCACGACCATCAGAGATTCCAGAGATTTACTGTGGAGAATCAGCATTAGCAGTTTGCTGTTCTTCCATTTGGCATTACGTTGCACCCCATCTAGATAACTGGGCGATCCTCTCTTCAGATCCCAGTATCTTCAAGATAGGGAAATTGTTCCGTATCTTTTACAGAATCATGTTTTCTGATGAATCTGGGGAAATGCCACCTCAAACCTGCTCGGGATGTGGAGTGTAGAGGCACTCGATTTCAGATGAATTTAACTCTAGCTATTCTTCTGAATCAGAAGATCTAAGTTCATCTCAAGGCATTCTTAACAAAAAGAGCAGTAACATTAAGATATTGGCTACCGATCCAAAGATATGCAGCAGTCTGTAATGATTGTCCCTTACTTTGGGAAACATATGGGTATTTTATTTAAGACACAACATGGAAGCTGTCGTTCCTCAAATGCCAGCAGGATGGGCTGGAATACCTGGATGATGAGCCAGACTTTTATGGAAAATGAGCTCCTTGAGAGGCAGTACATTCTTCGAACTCAAAGCACTTAGAAGGGATTTGTTTAGCTCAATTGGGGTTTGCTGCAGCTGTGATGGGTAAAGCAGTTCTCATAAGTACAGACTGATGCATATACTTATGGGCATATACTGCTGCCTCTTCCTCTGTAACGGATTCATCCCCTCCTCTTCTGGACCTCGTCTCTAAATGAGAGCTTCTCCTGCTTTGCAAGGCCATCCCTATGGTTTTACCTTCCAACCTTCTTCCCTCGGTACTGGCCAAGTATGTCTTCTCATCCCTTTCTCCCTTCTTGGCAGTCTTGACTCACCTTTGTCCTCTGGAACCTTCAACCCAGCTGAAATTCTGTCTTATTACTACATCCTTACTTGGACCTCATGGCCCTAATTATCTTAGTAATTTTAAACCTATCTCCATACTTTTCTCTTTAAAAAAACCCCAGAAAACTCTTGCATGTCTCTTCATGAACACATTGTGCTTTCCCCTGTTCAGTATGTTTTTCGTCCTGGCCACTCCTTTGAAATTAGGCTTCTCTGTAATTTCTTTCCATCCAGTGTGCTTTTTAGGTCGAGCCTTGATAGCGCATGCGCTGTCTGCAAGACCTGTTGTAAGCACTATACAGAGGGGAAATTCCACCTGCTGCTTACTATTGGCTGATTCCTGCGTAGGTCTGCTTTGGTTGGTCCTCATTGGTTGTCACTGCCGATTCATCTCTTCCATTTTGGACTCAGGAGCACCGGCCAACTACAGTTCCCTTACGCTGTAGCTGCTTAATTGTTCCATTGTGGACTACTTCAATAAAGCAGAAACTTCCAAATATAGCACCGCCTGGAAGATGCAGGCTGTCTGTGCTTCCGTTCTCTGTGCTGCCTGACAGAGCTTTGCTGGGGACACTGCCTTGTACAAACCCCCCCCACCAAGCTCACCCCATTTCATTTGACTTTTTAATTTTTCCCAGCCCACCATGCCGTTCTTTAACTTTTATAAATGCGGCAAATGCCTTGCTTTATAATCCAGCATTGAGAGTGTGCCATCAATGCGGGCGTGCTGATCAATTGGGCTACCCTGCATGTCTAATTACTAATAATAGTTGCAGTCTTTCTATTTTTCCACTTCACTGAAGACTTATTGTTTACAAAGTCCGCTCTGCCAGTTCTTACGCCCCTGGAGCGTTCTAATAGGCTGCATGCTGGGTCTAGAGGGGCGTCCCCGTGCTGCTGCCCAGCCTGCTCATTGCCTCCTAGATGGGGAGGAGGTTGCATTATTATTGTGGGTGTTCCCTCTCGGTGCTGACAAACATCAGTCCCACACTTTCAATTGCTACACCTCCCTGGTACTCCTGGTCCCGGAGCCTGCATCCTCCTTGCAAAAGGCTGGGCGATTACAGATTGCTGAAAGAGCACTCAGAAAAAACCCACAGTAGTAAAATGTACCTAACTTTTAGCATTTGAAGTGGCAAAGGAGTATTACTTTGGAGAAACTGGCTAAAGTGACTCATGCTAACACCTGTAAAAATTCTTTCTGTGCACTTAGCTGCATTTTAAAAAGTGATTTAGCACGGCAGCAAAGCGCTCCAATGTCTTTGGCTCATGTCCGCACTATATAGCATTGCAAAAACCAAACAAAGATTATACACAATTAATACAACCCTCAACAATTCCGCAGCACCTCCATTTCGGCAATCTTTGGGTACAATCGAAAAACTGCCATGGCTAGACTGGGGATCTTCCTAAGGATGCACTATTTACTACAACACTAGAGGGCTGGAAGTGCTATGTTTTCCAACTTGCCTCTCGACGGTGGTCTCCTCTTCCCCTCCTTTACAGTGACACCTTGAACAAAAGGAGTTTTCGGCCGTTACATCATTTCCTCAGCGCTTGTAGGGACAGGCTCTGAAACCGGCACCAACTCTCACTTCCTGCGGTAGCTCCACAGAGCAAATAAAAATGTCCTAGACAACGTGGGGCTACCTGTGATCCAAGAGCCCCAGGGAGAAAGAAAACAAGGTCTGTGCCTCCTCCTGTTGAAATTCTTTCTGTGCACTTTGCTGCAGCAACTTGCTCCAGTTGCGTGCTGGCAAAGCCTTCCCCCATAGTTCTGGGGTTCATAAGGAAAAGTATGCGTGGATCTGTTTCAAATTTTCCAAAAATCTATTTATCGCGGATACTGCGTGCCTCTCCAAGGTAAGCAAAACGTTGCAGGTTGCTGTTTTATTTTAATTCCATGTATTGCTGCTTCTGTGCACCTACATTTCAGTGCATAGACTGCTTTAAATAAAGAATAGTTTGTTTATTTTTTGTCACGTTCATGTTTATAGGGCCACATATAAATTTTATGTGGAGCATTATGCATTTTGTTTTTTTCTGTTTTCTTTTGTGTTCTGCTTTTGTGCCTGTGGTTTTCTCAAATGTAATTTCCTCCCATTCATTTCAATATTTTGCGATTTATGTGTCTCAAGCAAAACTGTTTAATTCCCACAATACAAAGTTGCTAACAACAAGTCTTCGCTAACTACTTACTTAGATATTTGTGTTTAACAATTGTTTTCAGAGCTCTTTATTATACAAGGAGGAAATGAACAAATACAAAAATTATTACAGCTGTATACTGGTCAGGTCAGCAGGTGCACAGTAGAGGATGGTACTGATATAGCTGAATGAAGACTGCAGCTGAACGTGACTTATTTGTGTATTTGCGTGTTTCTAAATGGCACCAACGCTGAACATTTTTGCTACTTCAGGGCACTTAGATACTTTGCACTTATACATAAATAATACTAGAGTGTAAAGAGTTGGCTGTTAATGTAACCTGCGTCAGTAAGGACCAGCTCAGTTCTGCAGCACATGCTTTTAATGAACACTTATTTAAAAAAGTGTGCTGTAGGTACAGTTTGATTCCTTCTTTACACAACACACCACATTCATCCAATCCACAGGACAAAGTTCCACATCATCCCACAAAACTCAATTGCACACCAATCCACTCCACAACACAAAATACCTAACCACACAATTACACTCCATGGCACACAATCACACTCTACATAATTTCAGTGCAATAAATACCACATAATTACTATCCACATAATTCCAGACCACGCTTCGCAACATAATTCCACTACATAATTCCAATACTCAAATCCACACCACACTAGTCTACACCACACAATTCCACAACTAACAATTTCAATCCAGCACACCTATTTCCACTGCACAACACATATATCCACTCTATAAACATAAGTAAAATACATTGTGATTTCCAATGGCTCTGAGTTTCACAAATGCAAGATTTATTGCATTGCAAATGTTTGTTTGTCCCTGTCCTCGCTGTTCTACCTCACGCTTCTGCTCATTTAATTTATGTCCTTTTTTTTGCTGGCACCAGATCCCCTTTGCTATCAAACCTGCTGCTCCATTGGCCTCATTCTAAGCCTTTCTAAAAGCACTCTTATGTACTTGTTCTATATCTGAATCATGATTGTCCCAGACTGTGAGTTGACTGTGACTTAGGGTCTGATTTAGATCTTGGCAGATGGGTTTCTCCATCACAATGGTGCCTGATATCTCATATGTTGAAATCTAAATCCCATAGGATATAATGGGATTTATATTTCATGGGACGGGATATCCGTCACTGTTGTGACAGAGTAACCCACCAATCGGGCTCTTATTTTGCTTTCTCACCTGATTTGTACCATTGTCTTGTACAGCTCCTTGAATTAAATTGATAAACTACATTTAAAAATATAAACGTTAAGAAGTATAGCTATGCTCATAAAAATGTTTGTGAATACCTATACCTTTCTGATTGTATAGAGGTTCATCCCATTTTCATTGAATGTCCCTACCGATTTCTCTGACACTTTTCTGTGGTGCACCCATGTCTGCTCTTCTAGATTTCACGTATGACTGCAAACATTACGCACACTTCACATAAGATTGTAGGATATTCTGCCACAAGAAGATCAGGGATTCAGGAGGGTTGCCAGCTTTACCCGTCCCTTGCCCCCCTATTCAACTCTGTTCTGTCGGGTAACAGAATTGATTCTTAATATACTCAATAATAACCAATGCAAGAAAACAATACTCAAACTTTTCAGTAATAATAAAGGAAAAAGGAGAAAAAGATAAAATGAATCAACGACACACCAAATTTTAATCAATCACAGTCTATATTTAGGGAAAAATCCACATATTCTTTTACATTGTATGGTTTCGAACTGACATTACACGGCTGTCAGAGTTCAAGAACATATATTTTGTTTCGAACTGCGCAAGTGTTATGGTGAGAAAAAGTGGGAACAAAAGTGCTTAAAGTGAAAAGGATATATACAGTGCTGTATGAATTGATGAAAAAAAAGTAATCTGATAGAGACTACTAGCCGCAGATTCCTTAACGTAGAATTATCCCCAGGCGTGAGACTGGACCCGGAAATTTTTTCTTGTCCCAGCATCTCTGCGTGCCGGGGGGCGGCACCACGCGATTCCGCCCCGCCGTCTTCCATGGGCGTGACGTCAGCGAGGTCACATAAGCCCCACCCCGGCACGCTGACATCACTTTACTTCTTTTCCGTGTGCAACGCGGATCCGGATCGTGTTCCTGGCCTATTTTCAGGCCTTCTTTTCATGCTTTGCATTTCTTTTTGGGAACAGTGTGCGAATGCCTTCGGGCTTCAAGACGTGCTAGTCTTGCGGGCGCCAGATGTCGGCAAAGGATCATCGCCCCATTTGTATGTGGTGTTTGGGGGAGCACCATGACTCCACGGACTGCGAGGCTTGTCAGCAGATGATGCCGAAGTCCCGGCGGGAGCACCGGATGAAACTTCTCTCGGCCCGCATGTCCAGGTCGGCGTCATCACTGCCTCCCGTGGAAGGGTTAAATAACCGCCGCTTCCGTCTCCGACATCGTCCCTCTCCGAGGCCGCAAGGGCGTCGCTCGCCTGTCGGTAAGTGTCGCAGCCTGTCCCCGAGGCCCGGTCCCCGCCCTGTGGGGGGCGCAGGTTCTCCACGGGTCGTGTGGCCTCGCGCGTCGCCACCCTACTCGCCGTTTCCAGGCGTGGGGGTCGACCAGAGCCCAAATGGAGGCCTATGCTGCGGCCCTGCAGGCTTCCTTGGCTCCTCCTCCTCCTCTTCCTGGGACGTCTGCGGATCCCTTGCCATGTGCGGGGCCTTCTGCAGAGTCACTGGCGGCTCCGGCCCCTGCACCGACAGGTTCGGCTTCAGGTCTTGGAGATGTGGTATCGTCGGGGTGTGGCCCTACGGGGTTCCCTCCTTCGGACCACGGTACCTCTGCCACAAACCCCCATGGGGGTCCCTGTGGTGTCGCGGGAGGTTGCCGGGACCCGGGGCTCGTCCTCTAGTCCCCCTCGGTCCTCTAGGCAAGCGGTGGCTTTGTCTGAGGCCGAGCTGATGACGCTCAGGCGCCGGCGGCTGCTGGCCCTGGTGGCGCTACAGGGGCTGGCTAGGGGCAGGGCACTTCCCCGGGCTCCCCTAGTCTCTCCACGCAGGCAGCTGCATTGTCTGAGGTCGAGTCGGCGTCTTTTCGGGGCCGTTCTTTGGCCACCCCGACTCCGACCCTGCCCCGTTCTCCCGCTGCGCAAGTCGTGGCGTAGGTCGTCTCAGCGTCCCCTTCGGCACCGGTCGACGTTGCGCTGACGCCAGTGGGGGATTCGTCTTTGGAGGCCCCCTCTTCTCCAGAGGTTCAGCAACTTTTTGTTTCTTCTTCCCCGGAGACTGGATGTCGCGTCGTGGCCTTTTCCCCGGCATCTTCCAAGGAGGGCTCATCGCCGTCCCCGCGCCCACAGTCTTCCCCAGAGGCACCTCAGGTTCCCCACTCATCGGTCAACCTTCCCCCCCAATCAGAGCTTGGCCTTTTTTTCCTCCGGTTGAGCTGGGGGACGGCTGGCTTAGCATACAGCCGTCGCCCACGGAGGAATTGCTCTCCCCACTGCCTTGCCTGCTTTCTCTTCGCGCTGCTTTACTGTCTATTTTTCGTATTCCCATCGTAATTGTTGCCTGTTGCCGGTTCCCACCACTGCGTCTCCTGGGGCCCCGGCCCCCTCTTCTCCCATTCGCTCCCCGCCACCCGCCTCCCAGCTGCTCCTCCCTCCCTCCACCCCTTCTTAATGCAGGACGCTGCGCCTCGAGGGTGCGAACCTTGACCTGTTCTCAGGCCAGGACGTTCCCCCCACCGCCCCAGCGTCCCCTGCTGGTGCTGTGTCCCCTGGCTGCTGCCCCTCGCCGCTGCTGGGAGTTCGAGGCCCTCCTCCACCCGCAGGCTCCCGCCTGCGCCTCATCCCTGGTGGCCCAGTGGTGGGCGGTAAGTATTTGCTCTGATCTGCTGCCTGTCTCCCGTATCTATATTACATCTGTTGCCTGTTTTCTCTGTGCGCTGCCCTAGTGTCTGTCTATCGTATCTCTAGCGTATCTCTTTTGCATCTGCTGCCTGTTTTCTCTGTGCTCTGCCTTAGTGTCTGTCGTATCTCTATCGTATCTCTTTTGCATCTGTTGCCTGTTTTCTCTGTGCGCTGCCCTAGTGTCTGTCTATCGTATCTTTATTGTATCTCTTTTGCATCTGCTGCCTGTTTTCTGTGTGCGCTGCCCTAGTGTCTGTCTAGCGTATCTCTATCGTATCTCTATTGCATCTGTGGCCTGTTTTTCTCTGTGCGCTGCTCTACTGACTGATCTTCGTATTTTCGCCATAATTATTGCCTGTTCTCTCTGTGCGCTGCCTTAGTGACTGCTTTCTTATCTTTACTACACTTATTGCCTGCTTTCTCTGAGCGCTGCTTTACTGTCTATTTTTCGTATTCCCATCGTAATTGTTGCCTGTGGCCGGTTCCCGCCGCCGCGTCCCCTGCGGCCCCGCCCCCCCTCCTCTCCCATTCGCTCCCCGCCTCCCAGCTGCTCCTCCCTCCCTCCACCCTTTCTTAATGCAGGACGCTGCGCGGCTGCGCCGCTGGCGTGCCCCGTCCACGCCAGGACCGCGCCCCGCGCCAGAACCCCTGGACTCCGCGCACCCCATCGCACCATACCTAGCCTCAGCTACGAGGCCGACTCCCTCCACGCTCTCAACACCGGCCGAGGCCAACGCTGCAAGCAGGCCGCCCCGAAACACACCCACGGACCCTTCTCCTGCCGCAGCTGCAGCTTCACCTGCGACAGAACCAGCAAACCTTCAATGACCAGACCCAACCACCTCCGCTGCATACTCCTCAACACCCGCTCTGCACGCAGACACGCCATCGAGCACTGGGACCTGCTCGACGCCACTGCCCCGGACGTGGCCTTCCTGACCGAGACGTGGTGGAACGACTCCTCTGCTCCAGACATCGCCATTGCCATCCCAGACGGCTACAAGATCTCCCGCAGGGACCGCGCCAACGGTATTGAAGGAGGTATTGCCATCGTCCACAAGTCCACCCTCAAGGTCACCACCCACGCAGACGACACCCTCCACGCCGCCGAACACCTGCACTTCCGGATCCATACCGACCCCAACCCCACTCTCAGAGGAACGCTTGTCTACAGACCCCCCGGACCCCGGGCCCAGTTCAACGACCTCGCCAGCACCCACGTACTCGCCTCCACGGACTACATCCTCCACGGGGACCTGAATTTCCACCTCGAAAACAACGACGACGCCGCCAACTCCACCACGCTGATCGGCAACCTCGTCGACCTCGGCCTCAGACAACTCGTCACTGCACCCACCCACGCCGCCGGCCACACGCTGGACGCCGTCTTCTCCACAAGCACCCACATCACCTTCAACCACACCACCGAACCCCACTGGACCGACCACCGCTGCATTCACTTCACCTTCAAAAAACCTACCACGTACCACCGCACCCAACAGCTGCCTCGCCGCGGCTGGAGCAAAGTCACCGAAGACCAGCTGATCACCACCCTCTCCCAGAACCCTCCCACCAACCCCACCAACCCAGACGCTGCAGCCCGCAACCTCAGACAGTGGATCGACGACTGTGAGAACACCCTCGCCCCACTGAAGAAACCCCCCCAACAGCAACGCCAGCAAGAGAGTCACCTGGTTCACCGACGAGCTCCTGGCCTCTCAACGCTCATGCCGGAAACTGGAGAAAAAATGGCTCCACAAACGCACACAGGACAACCACGCAGCCCACAAGGACGCCACCCGCAGACACCACCACCTCATCAGATCAGCCAAGAGGTCCTCCTTCAAAGACCGCCTGGTTAACAACGCACACGACAGCAAAGAGCTCTTCCGCATCGTTAAAGAACTATCCAACCCCAGCGCCAACACCAACGACATCCCGCCCTCACAGGAACTGTGCGACTCACTGGCCTTCTTCTTCCACGGCAAGATCGCTGACATCCACGACAGTTTCAACACCACGACCGACCCGACCACGTCAGACTCCACCCCTCCTCCGAACACCAACAACGCCAACCGCCTTACCTCCTGGTCCAACGTCAGCGACGACGAGACACGCAAGGTCATGAACTCCATCCACTCAGGATCTCCGACAGACCCTTGCCCACACCACATATTCAACAAGGCAGACGCAGCCATCGCCCCCCAACTATGGAAGGTCATCAACATCTCCTTCGAAACAGCGACATTCCCGTAAAGCTGGAAGCACGCCGAAATCAATGCCCTCCTCAAGAAGCCCAAGGCGGACCCCAAGGACCTCAAGAACTTCCGGCCCATCTCCCTACTCCCGTTCCCGGCGAAGGTCATCGAGAGAATCGTCAACATGCAACTGATTCACCACCTCGAAGACAACAACATACTGGACCCGTCCCAATCTGGATTCAGACGAAACCACAGCACCGAGACTACCCTCATCGCCACCACAGAAGACATTTGGCGCCAATTAGACAACGGCGAAACATCAGCCCTCATCCTCCTAGACCTCTCGGCCGCCTTCGACACGGTCTGCCATCGCACTCTAAAAACGCGCCTCCAAGAAGCCGGTATCCAAGAGAAGGCCCTCGACTGGACTTCATCCTTCCTCTCCGGCAGATCCCAGAGCGTCCGCCTCCCACCCTTCAGATCCAAAGCCACCGACATCATCTGCAGCGTCCCCCAGGGCTCCTCCCTCACCCCTACGCTGTTCAACATCTACATGGCCCCCCTCGCACAAGTGGCCCGCCACCACAACCTCAACATCATCTCCTACGACACTCAGCTCATCCTCTCCCTCACCAAGAACCCGTGCACCGCCAAAACCAACATCCACAACGGAATGAAGGCCATCGCCGACTGGATGAGGAGCAGCCGGCTGAAACTGAACTCGAACAAGACGGAGGTCCTCATCCTCGGACCCAACCCCTCAGTCTGGGACAACTACTGGTGGCCGACCACTCTCGGGACAGCACCGACACCCACCTACCACGCACGCAATCTAGGATTCATCCTCGACTCCTCCCTCTCCATGTCCAAACAGGTCAACGCCGTCTCCTCCTCCTGCTTCAACACCCTCCGCATGCTTCGCAGGATCTACAAGTGGATCCCGACCGAAACAAGAAGAACGGTGACACAGGCCCTCGTCAGCAGCTGGCTGGACTACGGCAACGCACTCTACGCCGGAATCCCAGCCAAACACCTACGACAACTACAGCGCATCCAAAATGCCTCCGCCCGACTGATCGTCAACGTCCCCCGCCGCAGCCACATCACCCCCCACCTGACAAACCTACACTGGCTCCCCGTCGACATGAGGATCACCTTCAAACTCCTCACCCACGCACACAAAGCACTCCACAACACTGGACCCGCCTACCTGAACAGCAGACTAGCTTCCATGCCCCCACCCGCCAGCTCCGCTTCGCCAGCCTCGCACTCGCCGCCGTCTCCCGCATCCAACGAACAACCTCCGGTGGCAGATCCTTCTCCTACCTCGCCGCCAAGACCTGGAACACCCTACCTACCCAGCTACGGCAGACCGAAGACTTACTCGCATTCAGAAGACTCCTCAAGACCTGGCTCTTCGAGAAGTAGCGCAACCCCCCCCCCCCCCCCTCTCAGCACCTTGAGACCCTCACGGGTAAGTGGCGCGCTCTACAAATATCTTGATTGATTGATTGATTGGTTGCTCTACGGAGGCGAGTGCTGCCTTCGCCCGGGCTGTCTCTACGGCCACAGGGATTTTGCGCATGGGCAATCCGGCTGCCCATTTCCCCGCAGATCATTTGCTTGAGGTTCACCATCAGGGCTCTGGTGGACGGGAGCTGGTTCTTCCCTTTTGAAGCTTCGCTCCATAATTCTCTCTTGAGGGTCTGGGGGCATCCTGCCACGGGGGACCCGGTGCCCCAGCCGCTCCTGCACCACCACCGTCCTGCTCCGCATGATCCTTCCACCCTTCTACCAGGGGCCCTCTTCTGCAGACTGCCTTTCCCTCCTTGCCATTGGTGTTGTCTCCTCCGTCACGGGAGGCCCGGTGGTTAGATTAATGGGGCCACAATATCTTCGCCTCCTCCAGTGCTGCCTTGCGGGCGCTCAACACGCTTTGTGTGTTGGCCAGAGCCACTTCTTGCTTGTGGGATTCCGCGGAGTCCCTTCCGTCTTGCGCTTCTCAGGAGGGTGCCTGCGCTGATCTGCGGCACCATGTGTTGGATGGCTGGGAGCTGGCAGTGTTTATTCTTCGCTCTGCTGTGGATTTCTCTGAGGCGCTTGGTCGCACCATGGCTTCTTCGGTGGCCCTCAGTCACCATGCTTGGCTGAGGGATAGGGTTTTCCCTGAGAATGTTAGGGAGCGTCTGGTTGACCTCCCTTTCGATGGCGCTCTTTTGTTTCACGCCCCTGCGGATTCTGCCATTCAGCGGTTCCTTACGGGGCTTCGTCCTCCTTCTCCTCCTCAGTGAACCTGGATGTTGGTCCTCTGCTGTGTTCTGGGAGGTGTTCTCTTATTGTTTTCTGGGGTCTAGTGTTCGGTAGCCCAAGTTGTGTGTTCTGTGTGGTTGGTGTGCCTTTAGGGTCCTTCGTTTGGCCCTTCGGAGCTGTTGGCTGCTGGTTCAGCCCCCTTTTTTGACTTGTGGTTTTGGCTGTTGGTAAGCCCGTATAGGTCCTGAGATTGGGCCTTTTGTGTCTTCTTTGTTGGCTGCTTGGCAAGCCGTCTGCGATTCTACCTGCAGGCCTTTCTGTTTGTCCTCTGCTGCGTAAATTTGTTCCTAAGAGGTGTTCCCATGTTTTCTTTGGACTTAGCATACCCTGTGTGGGGTACTTGTAGGTATTACATAGCTCTGTTATGTGCTGGGGAGGTGTGGTCACCCTCTACGGGTTCCTTGCTCTCCTTGGCGTCACGGTATATTGCAGGTGCTTTGACAATTGTCTTGGCACAGCTTGCGTTGTGCCCAGGTCTGTCCTGCTCCATGTTCGCTATGTCGCTAGACTGGTCTGGCCTGCTGTCTGCGGCATCGTGTTGTGACGATTCCGCCCTTCTGTGTGATGTTTTGGCCTAGTCCTCTGTCTGGTGTTCCAGAGGGACTGGCTTTCCTTGGGTTTCTGTGTTCTGGTTGATGGTCTGGGTCCGTCCTCCGTGTGTGTCTCTCTCTCTTTCTCTTTCTCTTTCTCTTTCTCTTTCTCTTTCTCTTTCTCTTTCGCCTGGTCCCACTTCTTTCGTGGGCCAGTGTGTGTTTCTGGACCTTTATGGTGTGTCCTGGCCCTCTCTGTCCTCTGCCTTCGGCTTGAGCCTGGCTAGTTCTGGTGCACTGCTCCATGGTGTTGCCTGCTGCTGGCAGTGAATACCTGCGCATGCCTGCTGGTTCTGGTCCACAGTCGTCGCCTTTGCTGTGTTCCCTTGTGCCTCTGCCTCTGGTTCCGCTGGGGCTTCATGCACCTGTGCCTTTCTTCTTACACCTGCGCTGTTGACAGTGGGGCCGTTCCTGCCTTGTCCACTGATTGCGGCCGAGGTGTGTTCGGCTGTTTCCTGTTACTGTGTGTGCTTCTTACGGCGGGCCCTGCCTCCAGTTCTACCTCTTCTCCCTGGGGTTCGAGGTGGTTCTTCTGTTCCTTGAGGCCTTACGGCTGCTGTCTGCCCCTGCGGGGTGTTGGGTGGTTCTCCCTTAGTTGGGCTTGGGATCTCCTGGCCTTCCCTTCTTGTTCCTGTGTCTCTCCTGCTGGGGAGGAGGGCTCTCTCGCAGGCCCTCCTTCCTTCTGGGTATGGCTAGGGTATCTATTCTACGTTAAGGAATCTGCGGCTAGTAGTCTCTATCAAATGTACAAGTTACTTACCCCCGGTAACGATGTATCTGGTAGAGACAATTCTAGCCGCATATTCCTTCACGACCCGCCATTCCTCCCCGTTCTGCGAGGACCCTCTGCTTGGGTTTCTGCACTCGCCTCCCTCTGGGTGGCTTGTCTTCTGTTGGTGTCCTCTTCGTTTTCTTCCGGTCAGGCTGTCCGGTTCTGCTTTATGATTCCATCCCCCCTTCTTTCTTTTGATACCGGGATGGTTGGTTTCTGCGTGCCTTTGCTTCCCTCCAGCTGGTTTCTCTCCAGTGTAGCGGTCTCCTTTTGCTCTTTTTTCCCTCTGTTTGTTTGGAGTTTGTGATCTCCTTGCGGTCTTCTGCGTTGGGGATTCTTTACTTGTCCTTTGGCCTCCTGCTCCTTTCAGGGGACCTGGCCCTCCATGACTGTGTAGTCTGGGGCTGGATTGCTGTTGCTCCTCTGTTCCGGGCTTGTGGCCCTTCACTGTGTGGTTTGTGGTTGTAGCCTCTCTCTTTCTCTCTCTCTCTCTCTCTCTCCCTCTCCCTCTCCCTCTCTCGCTCTCTCTCTCTCTAGTTCTGTTCAGGCGCTTTCATATACTTGTGCCTCCTGGATGGCTATCGCCTTGGCTTACTCGGTTGTCCCTCGGTGGGGTGCTCTGCTATTTTCCTGCTATAGCTTCGCTGCTCTGGCCTTCTGGTACTTTAGTGCCGACTGGTGCTGTCGCCTTGGCTTACACAGTTGTTCCTCACAGTGGTGCTCTGCTCTTTCCCTGCTATGGCTCCGCTGCTATAGCTTTCTGGTACCTTGGTGCCAACTGGTGCTGTTCCTCACCTTTTGTTTCTCTCTGTTTTGTTTCTCTGCTTTTTCGCACACTGTTCCCATGCTCTCCTCAGTTTTGTTGTGAAGGCTCCGCGTTGTGGTGCGTAAAAGTTCTCCGAAGCAAACTGACGTCAGAGTGCCGGGGTGGGGCTTATGTGACCTCGCTGACGTCACGCCCGCGGAAGACGGCGGAGCCAGATTTACGACCATTTCATTTTGCGCCTCGCCATTTGCGACACATTGCGAATCGCAAATTGTGAGGCACTAAATGAAATGTACAACAATGTGTTTGACACTGTTTGAGATTCCCAGTGGGATCGCAAACAGCGAGTCTCATTAATATTAATGAGCCTCTCGCAATTTGCGAGCCCATTGGGAATGCCAACCCTCTCAGGGATGGTGGCCTGCTGGGCTCAGCAGACCACCATGTCTGGGACTGCTTTTTTTTAATGCAGCCCGTTTTCTTAAAGGAAAACGGGATAAATTTAAAAAAATTTAACGTTTTTGTTTAATTTTTTAAGGGCAAGCAGTTGTCCCTGGGACCACTGCCTGCCCTTAAAAAATAAATGTGCAGGTATTTGCAAAGGGGAAGGGGTCCCCTGGGGAACCCTTCCCATTCGCGAATGCATTACCACCTACTTGAAGTAGATGGCAATTGTGTGTCGCAAAACATTTGTACATAGTTTTGAGACCCGCTATTTGGAAGGGAACGCCCCTTCCAAATAGCGAGTTGCAAAACCTATTTAGCGAGTCGCAAAAAAATTGCTACTCGCTAAATAGGCTATGTACATCGCCCAATAGGTTTTTGCATGTGCAAACTGGTTCACAAACCGGTTTGCGCATGAAAAGACTGTTTGTACATCTGGCCGTAGGTCAGACACCTGGAAGATAAATAGGAGAACAGGTGAAAAAATGGAGTAGTGCTTTCAGGTTGCTTAACCCCTTCGGTGCTCATGACGGAATGGTTCCGTCATGACCCACGGTTGAGCTGTGCTCATGACGGAACCATTCCGTCATGACCACGCCCGCGCAAGATTCCGTCAGCACAGCGGCGGAATCTGCGCAGCATCGAAGGGGTTAAGTAGAGTCGGTAAGGCAGAATGTGCCTTGGAACTTCTTTTGTTGTAGGGCTTTCGCCACTGAACGTTTGTTCACTGTTTTGGCATTCTCTTCCACCTTTTTGTTCCCATTTACTCTGTAAAAACACCAATTGATGGACAGAATGCAGAACAATGTCGTACATTCACCCCAGTACAGAGATCTTGGCCTAAATCCATCGTTTTTTTGCTCACGATGCCATTCCAGTTTTGACCCAGCCATATGCAAATAAGTTTTGACCCTGCGCCCAATGGGAACAGTCCAGCCCGAACTGCCAGGCCAGTGATGGATTAAACCGAGATCAGTTGACTGGGGGTGAGTGCTTGCAATGTTCAACACTCTGTCCATCATCCCCTTTGGTTTTGCTTTGTTCGCCCTAAGTTGGCAGGGTATGCCCAGACGTGGGTCCCTTGCTCACTTTGCCACTGGATTCAAGCTAGCTTGGCTGATGATGGCTGATTAGCCAGAAACCGGTCCCAGTATGCTTGTTTCCAGTCCAGAGAAAACCAAAGGAAATGATGGACGGAGTGTTGAACATGGCAAGCACTAACCCCCAGTCAACTGATCTGGGTTTAATCCATCACCGTTCTTTAGCCCACTCTGCCACCCCAGTTCAGACATGGCCATATGCAAATCAGTCTGACCCTGTGCCTCATGGGAACAGTCCAGCCCGAACTGCCAAGCCATGCCTTCCCTGGACCGGAAACAAGCTTCCTAGGACCGGTTTCTGGCATTTCAGCCGTCTTCAGCCAGGCTTGCTTGAATCCAGTGGCAAAGTGAGCAAGGGACTCACGTCTGAGCATACCCTGCTCCGTCCATCACCACCCCCTTTTGTACCGCTTTGTTCGCCATAAGTTGGCAGGGTATGCTCAGACGTGAGTCCCTTGCTCACTTTGCCACTGGATTCAAGCGAGCCTGGTTGAAGACGGCTGAAATGCCAGAAACCTGTCCTAGGAAGCTTGATTCCGGTCCAGGGAAGGCATGGCTTGGCAGTTCGGGCTGGACTGTTCCCATGAGGCACAGGGTCAGACTGATTTGCATATGGCCATGTCTGAACTGGGGTGGCAGAGTGGGCTAAAGAACGGTGATGGATCAAACCCAGATCTGTTGACTGGGTGTGAGTGTTTGATTGGTTCTGATGCTCCGTCCATCACCACCCCCTTTTGTACCGTCCAGTCCAGAGAAGACATGGCTTTGCAGTTCGGGCTGGACTGTTCCCATGAGGCACAGGGTCAGACTGATTTGCATATGGCCATGTCTGAACTGGGGTGGCGGAGTGAGCTAAAGAATGATGATGGATTAAACCCAGATCAGTTGACTGGGGGTGAGTGCTTGGAATGTTCAACACTCCGTCCATCATCCCCTTTGGTTTTCCCATTTACTCTGTCACAATTTCTGTCCCTTTTCCTTCCTGTTACATGCTAACTTAGAAACTAAGCGTCCGTTTTCAGTTACTGATCCTTTTAGCTTTCTGCACGTGTCAGAATTTGGTTACTAATTGAGGGGGGGTGAAACCCTACTCAAGCAGCAACTACAATACTTGTCAGGGTGAAGTCACAAGCATACCCCAAATTAACCTGTGCTAAACCCTCTGGTAGCTTGGCACAGAGCAGTCGAGTTTAACTTTGAGGCAATGTGTAAAGTATTTATGCAGCACTTCAAACAGTAACAAAGTGAAAATATAACACACAAAAAACCCTCACCAATTTAGCAAACTTTAACAAACAAATTAAGATCAAAACAACAAAAATGCAATTTGTAGAACAAGAGATATGCTTTTTTTTTTTTTTAAAGTAAGCATAGCTTGCAAAAAGCACAAATCTCCACTCGCGGCTACCTGGTTGTGCAGGGCTTAGAGACTGACTGGAATGGAGCCCAGGTCAGATACAGTGACTGAGTTAGTCCTGCTGAAAAGGTACCTTCTCAGTCCAGCACAAAGAGTCACATTTGCGGTGGAGGGGGCCGCAAGGAGCACAGAGAGCTTTGTGGACGAATGTTGCTGAAGCACGAAGTTCCTGTTATCACGAAAGGTTGGTCCGGAGCTGCACGTTGGCCCCCCCACCACAATCAGCGGATGCTGTAGCATGAATAGTCGGGTTGATGGAACTTTATGTTTGTGGACAGTGCGAGCGACAACGTTTTGGTGCCAACGGGACCGTTTGTGGTTGTGAAGAGCCCAGAAACTTCAATTCAGCTCCATTTAGGGCACACCTAGGGTGCATGACCTGAGGGGTATCTTTTGGAGGAGGGGGGTGAGGGGGTGTCAGGGGCTTGCACCAGCTGAACCTGGATGCTGGTTCAGGGGGTTGGGATCCCTTTATGTCCCCGTGGCACTCTAGCCCTTGGAGTCACTCTGGGAGTCCTTGATACAGGTACAGATCCTGTCCCTCTGTCTCAGGCAGAAAGGCAGCAAGGCAGCAATCCATCAAGGCTGCAGTCCAACAAGGCAGTAGTCCAGCAGGGTAGCCGTCAAGCAGAGTGGCAGTCCTTCCAGCACCACCACAGTCCACCTTCCTGGCAGAATTTTCACAGGTCTAGAAATGTGCTCTAGAGTTGGTCTCTTCGGTACAATATTTATACCTGGTGACTCATTTGAAGTGGTAAAAGCTTTACAAGTTTCCCTTCAAAGCTCACAGGTTTTCTGCCTCCCTTGCCCAGGCCCCAGACTAACTGCAGGGGTTATTGTGCCCTTTGTGTGGAAGCAGGACCCAGCCTATTCAAGAGTAAGTGTGGCTGTGCCCAGCTCCGCTCTCTCATCCTGCCAGTGATGGCACATTCAGTCACACCTAAGCTCTCTCTTCTGTATAGCTGTCTAGGAGTAATACACAAAACCCAACTGTCAGCTACACCCAGTTATGTGATCCAGAGACAGGCTGCAACAACTAAATGACTAAGGCAACAAAATGCCACGATTCTAAAAGTGGTATTTTCAAAGTGCAGACTTTGCCCATAAGAGAGGGGGTTTCAGTACAATTCCAAAAACAAACATAAACTGGTTACCTGTTCCCATTTGGAAGTTACAGCTTATTAAATGTAATAAGGTAACTCTAATGTTATCCTATGGGAGAGGTAGGCAAATGTAAGAGTTTTTCATTACCAGGACATGTACAATTTAAAAGTACATGCCCAATTTTTAAAATACCCTGAACCCTGCCTACTGGGCTGTCCAGGGCCTACCTTATTGGTGACTTAAATGTATGAAAAAGGAAGGTTTATGCCTGGCATAAGGTTTATTTTGCCAGGTCGAAATGGATGTTTAAAGCTGCACACACGCTGTAAAGGCAGGCCTCAGACAGGTTTGAAGGGCTACCTAATTGGGTGGCACCATCAGTGCCGCAGACCCACAAGTAGCAATTAATTTACAGGCCCTGGGTACATACAGTATCACTTTACTAGAGATGCAGAAGTAAATTAAATATGCCAATTGGTTATGTCCATTTTACCATGTTTAGAGAGGAGGGCACATGCACTTTAGCACTGGTTAGCAGTAGTAAAGCGTGCAGAGTCCTAAAAGCCAGCACAAAAACCAGTTCAGAAAACAGTAGGGTGAAGGCAGAACATTTGGGGATGACCCGACAGAAAGGGCCATGTCTAAGAGTCAGCTGCTGGAGCTTCGGAGTATAAGGAGGGTTCCTAGGGTCATCAACTTCCCTTTCCCTGCACACCTGATAAGTGAGAAGCGTGATTCGGTACCATGGCATATTTTCTCAAAATGCTTTAAATAAACTCCTTAATGTCAATCTCTCGTTTTCCTAGGTGGAAGTTCAATACTGAACTTTAGTCTTAGGGAGGAGTTACAGGATGAACACCAAGATAAGACCAAGCTGGTGGTGCCAGCTCCAGTGTCTCTATTTCTCTCCTTCCCTACCCCCATTCTCCTCTGGGGTGTAGGTGACTACATAATTCTCCCTTCTCCAGGTTATCTCTGCCGCAGTTTAGTTTACCCATCTTGCTCGTGACTTCCACACACTTGAAGAATCTGTTGGTGGACTGTAAATCCTGTTTTCCCTTCTTGGTTGCCCAGAAGAAGTTGCAAACGATTGATTTCTTTTACACTTTTGGCAAGAAATTTGAAACTAGCTACAGCTTTCATGTCCCTTATGCCTGCCTCGGGTTGGGTAGGGTATGTTAGTGAGGTTGGAAGAATGATGGACACCTGAGGGTTGGGCTTGTCGAGATGTAGATGTTTAATCGCTTGGGGTCCTATATTGATTAAAATCTGCACAGCGGGAGCAAGCAGTTTTTGAACACAGTTGTAGTGCTGCCAGTCGGTGTAGGTATTTGGTGATAGAGATCATACTTAAGACCGTAGCGTAACAGCACGAAAGCAAGTACTTTCAGATTCCTCACTCCGTAAAGGATGCAATGTTGGGTTGGCAAGGTATCTGTGATGTATAATGTCTTTTTGAGATTTTTTTCATTTGCCCAAAGATTACACGCACCTCATACCTCTCTAACACAGCCAGGAACATAAGGGTGTGGAAGGCAGACCTTGGTTGATATTTCCCTTGTTCCGTTTATTGTAGTGTTGGTAGGCTGGTAGGTCTTAAATAAGCTTTGAGGTGAATGACAATGCAGAAACACCATTTGCATGTGTTTTTGAGCAAGACTGTGATAGTGGATCTCAGCCTCAGAAACCTAGTCATACTACACGTTTTCTAATTCTGCTCGTCTCAAAGAAAAATCAATTGGTGGGTGGAGATTAATTAATTTGTCCTGAATCACAGGATGCCGAGCCAATGCCATGACTGGATCCTGGTTCCCTAGTTCAAGGTCAGCGGTCACATCCGCTCCGTACTGTGGATATAGGCATCGGAAGAGGCATCGGAAGGGGCACGGGGGAGGGGGCTCAGAGTTGATGTCCGAAAACGGGGAAGTGAGTGAGTTGATCCCGATAATGCACAGAACCCCGATGGTATCCCCAAAATGGCAATTGCATTAATGGAAGGGACGGTTCTATCTTAAAAAGGTGCACTTCGACCCCAGGATATCTGTAGTCTGATTAGAGGGGGGTAAACCATCTGGTGAATATTGTTTTCTCGGGGCTCCCTTCAATAGCACGATTATATAAAGAATCTCCTCGGTGTGGCAAAAATCGCCGCTGCCCCAGAAAGTCAGTGTTGTTGAACGCCTCCCTCCCAACTCCCCACGAGAAAATGTCATCCGCTCGGCAAAGCAATGCTTGGAGATCAAATCCCCTGAATAGTGAGGTGCACACGCAGGGGCCCCAAAAGCAGTGACAAGGAAATATTTGCCATGGGATGCTGTGCTGTCAGTCACTGAAGACCTCGAGACAGAAAATCAGTCTGGCGTTTCTGAACACGGTTCTGAACACCGGGTCGCGCACTGGTACCTGGCGGCTGAGAGGACGGAGACGGAATGCTGCTCACAGCCCGGGTGCCGCTGGCCGTCACCCTGCGTGAACCCGCTGGTAATGCGCTCGATGGCGCAGCTTCCATTAAGCAATGAGGCAATTACCTCTGTCAAATCAATGCTGTTACGTTGACAAAGAGGCTGGCACGCTCCAGCCGAGGCGCACGGCGTTCTGGCCAGTGTCTGCTTTGCAATGTGTAATGGGTAGTTTTAACGGGCACTGTAGGGTGCACGCTGGCCCTCTATCACAGAGCAAGTGACGTGTGCAGAGATCGCGCAATTTCTACCGGAAAACTGTATTTGGGACCGTGGGACTTTTTTCCTGAATGGGTGAACAAGCCGAGTGATGAAAGCTTGCTGACTCTTAAGAATCTATTTTAATTGTCTACCACGTTCTTCAGTAAAAGCAAACTGCCATAACTCATGATATTTTAACTAGTTTCATAGGCCCAGGTGATTCGTCTGCAATGAAAAGTTCTCCAAACAGTCCCAACGCAGTGGGTGAATATCCTCCATATTGCTTCCAGGGAGCAACTAATATGGTAGAGCAGCAGGAAGACACTTAAGGCTACTCCACCACTGTCGGTCCATCTGCCATTTTTGTTTGTGCCTGGTTATGCGCAGTACAGGCGCGTTGTACCCCTAGAAAATCTAAATCTCAATGGCACGCCCAAGCGTTGGGTGGATCGAGGGCAGTTTTAAGCATAAGGCAATGTGTACCACAAACAAGGTTCGAATCAACATTTCAAAATACAGTCAATAAGGTAAGGACTGACTCAAAAAGTTTGTTCTAGGTCTGAAAACCCATGACCGGTTATTACAAAAATGAAAGGTACAAAACCGAGTATATTGCTGATACAATAATCTGATAATAAAATAATTGCCAAGAAAGCGGTCAATAAATGGAACGAAAACAGAATGATGGGCAAAATCAGAATTAGACTGAGAGCCTGATTTAGATCTTGGAGGACGGGTTACCGCATCACAACGGTCACTGAAATCCCATCCACCGGTATATACATCCCATGGCATATAATGGGATTTATTTTTCGGCTATCCGTCACTGTTACGAGGGAGTAACCTGTCTGCCAAGATCTAAATCAGGACCTAAGTTTCAAATGTGCAGCAAAAGCAGTAAGAAGTTGGGTAGCACCTCTAGTAGAAGGCAAAAAGGTGTCTGGCTCACGCCCGTATTCAAAGTTTTATATAGCCACTTTCTCCATAAGAATGTATTGAAACTGCAAAGTCGGCATGGTGCAAGCGAAAAATTACATTTTTAACAAATCATAATACAGAATTATGACTCTTCGTATAATCCTATCTCTTTAGCACTAAACCACTACATGAATATTGATTTGGCCCTTTTGACCTTAAGGTGTCAGAACAAACTATTTCCAAAGAAAGAAGTGAACCATTGTGAATGAATGCAATACTGCGTACAAGCAGATGTTCCTTGGAAATTGTTACAAAATCTTCCTCTAGCAGGCTGTTCGAGAACAGAGTCCTTCAGAAATAAACAAATCTACATCTTGCTGCACATAGTGTCAAGCGCGAATTATAAACCGAGAATAGAAATTATGATAAAGCATCCATTTTAAACTAGATGATGTTGAGACCTAGTTAGCCTAAGCCAGAAACACACTTTTTAACAGGTCGTAGCAAGTCTGTTTCAAACGTATTAGCCCCATTTAAGTATACACATGTGAATTCAACTGTAGATTAAGTGTAGACTGCACAGTATTTTTATTAGATGCGTAACGAAAATTGAGAGGGCTCTCCTGCAAAGTACATGGAGGGGACCCCCCAGTTTGGAGCTCTTAGGCCAGGGGCTCTCCTCCCTTGGAGGAGTCCGCCTGGAGTTCGGGGGCCCTCCTGCACCGCAGGAATTATTGTTACACCACTGATTATAATGCACATTTTGATTTAAGTGCACAAAAGCTCCAACGGTGCATCGATTTCCCTTGTCACTGCTGTGTTTTACAATCCGAGATTGTTTTGTCAAGGTGAAAGGTATCTTTCATATGTCCCCAAATCAGCACAGCATAATATAGCAGTTTAGTGTGATCTGGCATGCACAGCACAATATCAGCCCTCCATATAATTAGTGCGCATGTTCATTTTTCTGATACAGTAATGCTAGCTTCATTTATATAGCATTACCCTCTCGTTTCATGCTGCGGGCTGCTTAGTGTATCATTTTGCACTGCAACGAATGAGGGTTTCTTTTACATCTCAGTAGTACTCTTACTCACTACAAATAAAATTGTGTATAGCGTGCATTTTTTTGGCTTTGTTTTTTCACTGTGAATAAGCAATTTTTAGTGTTTTAGTCTTGATTTAAATACAAGACAGAACTATTGGTTGTTTATTTTTGGCATGTATGAGTTTGTGAGTGCATGCAAGACTGAGCATGTAGAGATTATCTCTGTATTTGAGACTCAAATGCAGGTTGCTACTTACACCGTCACAGGCCAAAATATCTACAATGGGTTTATATTTGCCCCTTATGTTTTATAGACGCGTGTGTGTATGTATGTATGCATGTTTGTGTGTGTGTTTATTAAAATGTATTCCTTCTTTACATTTAGCAAACTCAGCAAGTGCTAATCCTGGATCAGAAAGCTGCAGCACTGGATCAGTTCTTTTAACTAAATTGCTGTTTGGATCTCTTGAACTTAACTGGCAAATAAAATAGGGTTGGTGACCCAGTGTGGCACTACCTAGGGTCTAAATTGGCTAGAAGGATATACATTATTTAAGTACAATGGGCTGGACGGGAACTTGATAGTCTATTTTCTATGAATTTAATTTGTTGACTTAATCTTTGAAAATTAAACACACAGGAAAAAACTTCCCTCAAGCAAAATAGTTTTACGTAGCACTAACATTGGAGCAAAATGAAAGTAGAAAATTTGACAAAGCATTGGAAGAAACATTATATAAATGAGACAAAGCAACAATATACACAAATAGTATATGCATTCAGCAGAAGAAACCGCCATACGCATAAACAGAATAACGAATCCTTCCCTGGTACAAAATAATTATTTAAAATCTCTAGTAAAGTAGAAGATGAATGACCACTCCTTTAAGGGACTTACAAGAATATGTTGAACATTTGGCAGGTAATTTTGAAAATATTAGATAATTTACAGTACACTACAGAACAAATTAGAGACCCACAATTAGGCGCAAACATCAACAAAGCACATTTCCCTTAATGTACACTTACTATACCTAGATGCAATGCCACAATTCTCACCCTTTTTTATCAGCGAAGAAGGATAGATTTCATATTAGGGGCAGCTGAAAGAATATGTTAATTCTCTCTACTGGTCCTAGTGCCCACCAATCTAAACCTTTCATTGAAGTAAAATTCTATTTATAACAGGGTATAATGTATTAGATTATTAAATCAGCTAACAGTCTATCCAGAAGATCTTGATGACTTCAGGCCAGTTTGAACTTGTCTTACTTATCAAAATGTATTCTGAAAGCATAACGTCTGGGATTGAAGAATACGAACACAATATGGTTGCCTGAAGTCTATTCAGGTTAGGATTTGTTTGGAATCTAGCATAGTCAGAATTGATAACAGTGGTGACTGCTTTCTCTAAGCATCTGGATTGGAAGGTTTAGAGACCACATAGACATGTGGTTAAACAGGTTTATTTCTGCTCTCTGTCTCGTCTTGATTATTTTCTGCTCTCCCGTGTAATCACTCATAGAGTATCAAACTTTGATGTTTCAGCTAGTGGACTGTCTGATCGTTCCCCGATAGTCTTTCGGCGCCATGTGTTGCCGGGAACGCCACACTTCTGCTTGCGCCTTTCACCATGGCATATGCGGAACCCCGCTTATCGCTTGCACTTCTGGTGATCCATAGTAGAGCACCCTTAATGTTGGTGCAGTGTCCTCTGTGACGATGTTGTGGGAGGCCTTTAAGCCAACGCTGCATGGAGTGGAAATTAGTTACTGTGCTGGGAATTGCAGGCGTCGGTAGAGAGTTTTATGGACCTTTAGTCGCAGATGCAGACACTTGATGACCAGGCTGCATGGCTAATGGTCATGTGGTGCAGATACAGTTGGGACTAGTTCAACAGCAGTACCAACAGTTGCCCTTAGATTAAGCCAAGCAGACCTGGAGGGCGACACAATGCAGGATAGATCAATGGGGGGACAAGTCGAGCAAAATGCTACACAGGTTATGCCAAGCCACCCAATATCAGTCTTCTCTGCCTATACTCCGGACTCTGCGCAGTTGCTCAGAGCTTTGCCCAGTACTTCAGAGAAGTATATACCTAGAGAGCGGCACTTCCCATAGACCAGATTACTGCCTTTATAGATTACTTGCTTTTCTGAACCCTTTCCAATGCTGCTTGTGTCCAACTGGATGAGGTAATTGCTGAAGAGGAGCTTTCACTGACCCTTTCGGGAATGCAGCCTGGAATGGCTCTGGGTCCTAATGGATTCCCCAGTGATTTTTTTTAAAAGCATTCATGCCTCAGTTAGGGAAACACATACTGGGGGCGATTCCGTCTGCACTTGAGACCGAGGTGCTCCATCAGGACTGGCATCATGCAGAGCTCATGGCCCTCCTTAAGCCTCTTTGGGCGCCGAAGGAAAGTTCCTCGTACCGTCCGATTTCCATGCTGAACGTGGAGGCGAAACTCTTTTTTTTTTTTTAACTCTTTATTTAGTATTTATTCAACAAGATACAGTAGTGCAACACACTTGAACATATATGGAATAGACTTAATATCATCATTATGCTTGACATCTTACACTTGATACTATTACCCAGTCATAGTGACCCGTCCCCACGATGGGCCCTCATAGCGACAGCCAATTTATTATAAAGTCCCGTCCGGCCAGCCAGGCCCCCTCGATGATCCCACACAGTAGGTGGAATATCTCCGGCGACGTCCAGCTGTACAATTCTTTAAAGGCTATAATTGGTCGAGCTCATCCCCTCCTCGTATCCTCCTCCTCTGCACCCCCCACACGGGGGGAACTACGTCCCGTGCATCCCCAAGAGCGGCGATACTGAAGTGCTATGTTAGTGTAGGGGAGTGGGTCGAAAGGGGGACGCTACAGGCCACGACCAGTCGTCTCCATGGACCGAATCCATCCCAGGAGTACCGTTACAAGAGTGGGCGGATAGCATGTAGTGCCATCCGTGAAGGGCGCCCATGGGACCCCCCCCCCCCGGTGGGACCAGACGGTAGGGGGTTATCCCTCAGTGACAGTTTGGGACGATGTCCGATCGCTATGCGCAGCGAGGTACCGCGTCAGGGGTCCCCAGATGTCAGGGGGGCGGGAGGTGGGCGAGAGCAGCTCTGAGTATAGAAGAACATTTTCCTGGCAAGTGAGCAAATCTCGCAGCCATTCCTTGAATTTGGGACTTCTCCCCCTTCCCCACCGACACGCTATGCGACGCTTGGCAAGCAATAATGCGCTAGTGACAAAGCGGCGATCTGGCTTAGGTATGTCACGGGTGTATCCTAGTAGTGCCTGTAAAGGAGAGGGTTGTAGTGGGGACCCCAGCATTTCCCCCAGGGCAGTGTATACCTGGCTCCAGTATTCATCTATGCTCGGGCAAGTCCAGGCCAGGTGTAGGAAGTCCGACCGAGGAGAGCGGCACCTGTCACAGTGATCATTATCGCGAAGATTAAACCTGCACATCTGTGCCGGAGTGCAGTAGAGGCGGTGCAGGAACTTATAATGGATGACGCGAAACCTACTGCTAGAGGAGATCATTTCAGTTTGTAGACAACAAAACTCCCACTGGTCGTCCGTAAGGGCAATGCCAATTTCAGCCTCTCAACAGGCCCGGGACCTCAATACTCCCCCCCCCTCCCCCCCCCTTCCCCCCCGATATTATTGTATAGGCGCCGATAAAGAGATGAAACCATGTGTGATGGGGAAGAGGAGTCAATCATATAATGGAAAGGTTCCAGAACGATAGGCTCATCCGGATATGCCGGCAGTATTTTCTGTAGCCCACTGCGGAGCCGAATAAAAGCGAAGACCTCCAGAGGAGTGGGGACAGTGTCCCCGTAGAGGAGCGGGAGGTCGCGAAATCTGCCCTCATGGAATAGGTCGCCCCAGCTAGTGATCCCCATTTTTAGTTTTATTTGCTGAAATAGCCCTTCTCCTAAGAGTGGGAGAGTCGGGTGATACACCAGAGGCATCAGTGGGGAATAGAGGAGCGTCGTACCCATGTGACCAGCAAGGAAACTCCAGGAACGTGCCATGGTATGGACGGGATTGTGGTCTGCGCGAGACGAAGGCACTTCAGCAAGGACCGCTCCCTCAAGCGGGATCGGGTCCGCCAGCCAGTGTTCGACCACAGTCTGTGGCATGAAGGGGGAAGGCCGATACCAATAGTACGCATAGTGTGCCTGCGCGCAATTATAGTAAAGTTCGAAGTCAGGAATATCGAACCCGCCTTGTATGTACGGGCGCGTAAGCACGCCCCATTTAAGCCGCGGCCGTTTCCCTCCCCATACCAAACGGGTGAGTTCTGATCATAATGTCCTAAAGAAATAACCACCCGGATGAAATGGTATATTGAGGAAGAGGTAGAGCAGCTTGGGGAGTATAATCATCTTTATAAGTGAGATCCGACCGGCCATGGGCAACGGTAGAGTCAACCACCTGGTCACATTCAAGCGTATAGTTTCAAGGGCCCTGCCATAGTTCATGCGCATCACCTCCTGCCGGTCTCTGGAAACCCACACGCCCAAGTATTTCATGTCTGTCTCGCGCCACTCCAGTGGAAACTCGAGCGGGACTCTGGCAATGCCATCCGTAAGAGGGAAGACAGCAGACTTGCCCCAGTTTATGTGTATGCCAGAGAACAGTGCGAATCTCACGAATTCCCTAAGTATGGGGTTTAAATTGTCCCGGGGATGTTTGATGTATAGTGTAAGATCATCCGCGTACAGCGACAATAAAATTTGCCGTCGTTGGCATCGCTGGGATGCCGCAAGATAATTCTGCCTAAGGCGGGACGCCAACGGTTCTATCGCCAAGGCGAAGAGGAGTGGTGACAGTGGGCACCCCTGTCTGGTACCCCTGGTGACGAGAAATGGATCAGAGACACGGCCATTAATGAGGACTCTTGCCGTGGGGCGGCAATACAGGATGTGAATTCATCTGGAGAAGGCCAACGGCATGCCCATGTTCTTTAGAATCAAGTGGAGATAGTCCCATTCGACCGAGTCAAATGCCTTGGTGGCATCCAGAAACACCGCCACCAGGGCAAGAGAGGGATCAGCGTTGTTCAGGATCGAGAAGAGCGTCCGCAAATTATGGGAAGTAGATCTGCCGGGGATAAACCCCGCCTGGTCTGGCAGAATCAGATCTCCGATCAAGAGATTAACGCGGTTCGCTAAGACTTTGGCTAAGATCTTTACATCACAATTGATGAGGAAGAGGGGCCTGTAGGAGTCACAGCAGTCCGGTGGCTTTCCAGGCTTGAGAAGAGAGACAATCAGGGTCTCAGACATGCTGGGCGGCAGGGAACCAGTCTCATTTGCCTCGTCAAACACTTATTTTAAAACTGCCGCTAATGGGTCAATGAAGGTTTTGTAGTACTTGGCAGGGAAGCCATCCAGGCCCGGCGCCTTGCCCAACGCCGTTTGCATTATGGCGTCTTTGATTTCATCCAGCCCTATGGGAGCCGCGAGGAATTCCCGCTGGGTGTCGGAGATCCATCCGAGAGTGAGCTCCGACAGGTACTCAGACATCTCTAATGGCGACTCACGTTTGGATGTGTACAGGGTGGAATAATGAGATACGAAGGTGGAGAGTATGGAGTGCGTGTCGCAGAGCAACGTGCCGTCAGGGGCCCCGACTCCCAGTATGTGGTTGGTGCAGCGCGGGGGGCGAACCACTCCCGCCAGAAATCTACCCGGTCGTTCACCCTCCCCATACGCTCGTGCAGCGAAGTGCTTACCGCGAAAGGGGACTTCTCTCTCAGCAGTGGCCTTGAACTCCGTAAGTTTTGTGCGGTAGAGGAGTTGCGCCTTGGGGTCATCCAAGAAATCGGGGGCAGTCGCTAATACATGTAAATCGCGTTCCAGGGAGGTCAGCGTGGTGCGCAGAGAGCGCAAGGCCCCCGAGCTCTTGGAGATGCATACTCCTCGCATGGTGGCCGTAAAGGCCTCCCACACCGTCGCCACGCAATCCACTGACCCCCTATTCCGATCTATAAATTCTGTGATCTCTTGGGACATTTCGGCCTTGAAAAGGTCATCTAGGAGGATATTAGGCTGCATGCGCCAGGGGAGCGGAGCGCCGGCCAATCCAGTCCTAGCCAGGCTGCTCAACACGGGTGCATGTTCCGAATGAGTTCGAGCCAAGTGTTGTGCGCATAGTAGAGAGGACCCCAAACTTCTAGAAAGTAAGATATAATCTAATCTAGCCCAAGTAGAGTGCGGCGCCGACCAGTGTGTGCCTTCCTGCGCGTCCGGGTGAATGTGACGCCAGGTGTCAAGCAGCGAATGGTGAGCCATTAAATCAGAAAGGTACGCCTGGGTGCGCGTGTAGTGTGAAGTGCCCACATTAGATCGGTCCAGATCAGGGTTCAGGGCGGCGTTAAAATCCCCTCCCCAGATTAGGTGTGTGGATCCTATATCCAGTATGACCTCCCACAGGGAGATAAAGTGTGTGGGTTCGTCAATGTTGGGCCCATAGGATGATGCAATGGTGATGGTAGCAGTTCCCACCCGTCCCCACACCACACAGAACCTCCCCTCCACATCGGTTTTTCCCCCAAAGCCACAAATGGAGTATGTTTTTTTAACTAGTATGGCTGTTCCCCTAGAGTATGTCGAGTATGAAGAAAAAAGACTGTAAGCTGCCCACCTGGATGCAAATGTCGGTAATCGGCGGGGGGTCTGTGTGGGTTTCCTGCAGCAGTGCAATGTGTATCTATCTGATGGCGATCGAGGTAACCCAGGACCTGTCTACGCTTACGCGGGTCACCCAACCCTCCTATGTTCCACGTCAGAACATTGACCCTGCTATGTGGGTCGCGTTGTGTAGGCTCACCCCCTTGTGCCATTAAACGGAGTTGCGCCAAGTAGTAGTCCCGGGCATGTCTCGCAACCGAATACTGCACCCCGCGGTCCGCTCCCACCCGCATGATTAGTATGTCGTAACGCCTTCTCCATAACCCAGCACGGAGACTGCAAAGCGTCGAAGCCAAGTGCGCAAGTGTGTGTGTTCCGATGTCCGAGTGTGTTTTTGCATTTACATTTCCCCCCCTCCTCCCACTCCATCCGACTTCCCCAACTCGTCGGAGGAAACCCTCCCTAAGATCATTTCCCCTGTCAAGGATTCCATGCCTCGTCCTACCCCGTCCCACCACGACAGCCCCAACCGGTCCATATCCCTCCCATCACCCATAAGAAACATAACCAATACTTTGGGGTATTCCCTCTCTGGGGGACACCAGTGAGGCGGGCCTACCCTCCCCTATCCCAATATTTCACCCACTGCGCTGCCACCATGTTTGGCGAGGGACATAAGTGGGGTTGGGGTGGGGGGAGTGCCAAGTTGAATAGTGGCATCGATGACCTTGCCAGTACGTCAAAGTAAAATGGGTAGGATTACGGGTGGTGCCCATAATTTCTGTACCCCCTTGCCCGCATCAAGTTCAAAAGGAGCTGGAATAGCACCCACCCCATTCAAAGCGTCCGTCTCGTAAAATCAGCCAGTCCCATAACTGCTTCTGGAAAAAAAAGGCATGAGCAAAGAAGATAGAAAAGAAAGGCCAACATGACAGCATTACTCATCAGTCAGGGGCAGAAGTCGGAGATCGGGATCCGGACCTCGCCGCAGGACTGCGCCGGTGCGAGGTGGAAGATTGCTGTTCTTTCAGGAAGTCCTCCACCTGCTGTGGGTTACTGAAAAAGAAGGGTTTGCCATGGTGCGTAATCCTGAGCTTGGCAGGATATAGCATAGAATAGGGAATATCTCGCTGTAGAAGTTTCTTCTTCACCCCCGTGAACTTGCGGCAAGCCTCCTGTACCGCCTGGGTGAAGTCCGGATAGAACGAAATGGTGGTGTTTTCATGTAATATCGGTTGTTTCTCCCGGGCCAGGCGTAGCAGGGTATCGCGGTCTCTGTAGTTTAAGAACTTGATAATGACAGGACGCGGTGGAGCCCCAGGGACCGGACGAGGCCCCAATGAACGATGGGCGCGCTCCACAACCAGCTGCGGCAAGAAGGAGGCCCGTCCGAAGGTTTCAGTCAATAGGCGCTCTATGAATTCCTCCATATGACCCCCGCCACTGGACTCCGCAAGGCCAATCAGGCGGACATTATTCCTTCGGGAGCGCGCTTCCAAGTCTTCGCTCTTCTCCGCAATCACCTTGAGCAGCCGATCCATCTGAGAAAGTTTAGCTGCGCCGGTCCCTGCTCCGTCCTCCAGTTCAGATATACGTCCCTCCGCCTCCTTCAGGCGCTCCCCGTGCTGTCCAGCCGGTGCACCACCGCATCCAGACGAGTGTTCATGCCGTCGATTTTTGCGTCAATGAAGATGAGACTCCTCTGCATGCCCACAAGGAGGGCCTTCCAGTCTATTTCAGACTCGTCGCTAGGGTCCGGTTCCACCCTATCCACGGATTGTGTGCGTTCTTTCTTTTTAGAGGCACTGAAGGGCAGCGTGGACTGTCTCGCGTCTGTTTTGCCCATGTTGTCAGCGTGCGCTAGTCCAGACCGCAAAGGCCGATCCCTGTATGGGCTGCAGCCTCCGGATGGCGCAGCAGGTTCCGGCCACGGGGGTCCAGCAACAGTCCGTGAACACCACAGTGCCGCCTAGCACATCCAGTCCCCAGTCTCGGGGAGATCAGGCAGGAGACAGCCCACCGAGCGTCTGGAGTGGAGTCCGCCCAGCCAGCCGACCAGGGGGCATGACGCTGTCCAGGCGCGATCAGGGTCCGCAGCGCCTCCAACGCCCTCCGCGCCGCAGCAATGCCCAGGCGGCACACCTACTGGTATGGAAGCGTCCAGGCAGTGAAACAGGTAGAGGGTCAAGGTCCCTCCGCAGATTCTGCCCCAGCACCCACCGTCAAGGGGGAGCAAGAAGGAAGTGGTCCCGTCAGCGGCTGGGTAATACTGACCCTCAGTGTCTCTGCCAATGTCATGCAGGCGCCCCTCCAGCACACAGGTCGAGCCGTGTCCCCGGGGCTCTCGGCGCGAGCAGGCAAATGTGGCATCGGTGTCGCCGCCGATCCTCAAAATGGCGCCAAGGCCTCCCGGTACAGCAGTGTTCCAAACACGGGCACTCAGCACCCGTCCCCAGAGCAATTGCCACCTCCAACAGCAACAATCCAGTCCCCAGGAAGGGGGGGGGGGATGGGTGCCTCACCAGCAAGCGGCCGGGGGCGGCAACGGACCCAGGCCGACGTCCCAAGTGAGGCCAGGCAGGCCCCACGGATCCTCGGTGTAGAGTGATAGGGGTAGCCGCTCCGGTGATCAGCAACGCTCCCTGTGCGTCCCCCGGCCACTTCGAGAGTCGATATCTCCGCCGCCGAGCCTCCGATCGCCTTCAAAGTTTCTCCGAGCGGTCACGGCATGCTCCACTACACGTTTGTGTCCTTGAGCCGTCTGTATCTGGCAAGAGGATGGTGTTGCAGGGTGTAGATTCACCTGGCCGGTTGGAGCCTCACTGGAGTGCGGCCATGTCGGTCCAGCGCCACCTAGCGCCCCCCGTGGAGGCGAAACTCTTGGCCAAAACCCTGGCCAACAGGCTAGCACAGTACATGCCAAACCTGGTCCAACCGTACCAGGTGGGCTTTATGCCCAATTAAGCTGCATACCACAATATTAGGCGGGTATATAATGTCTTTGCTCTTGTTAGCTGGCTTGGGATGCTAGTGGCGGTGCTTTTGGTAGATATTGACAAAGCGTTTGATTCCATCAGCTGGTACTACCTGTTCACTCTACTTCCGCTATTATTCGCGCTGGCCCTGGAACCACTGGCTGTTTGGGTTGGAATAGAAGTACAGGTGAGGGGTTTTGAGTGGGGTGAGGGGCTGTCTGATAGGATTGCCCTAGATGACGATTGTGTCCCGTTTTTCTTACTAGCCCTGAAATCTCAGGACTTCGAATCATACAGATTATGCCCTTTTTCAGTGAGATCTTGAGCCTCTACATGAAGGTCTCAAAATCCATAATCTCTGTTAATGGCTACAAGAGGCCTGCAGAGTGGGCACTTGGACGGACTCTGACGAGCAGAGGTTTTAAATATTTGGTGGTATATATTTCCCCAGATGCAACATTGGCATGGTCTCACAATGTAGGGACCACATTGGTGTGGGTTAGGGAGGAGATACGTGTTTGGCCGCTCTTACGACTGTTGCTGCCAGGAAGATCAGTGATCTTTAAGATGGTCTCCCTACCTAAACTGTTATATCTGTTGCAAAATTACCCTTTCGCTTTTTCTCAGTCTTTGTTTCGACAAGGTGATGCCACTCTGGGAGGCTCCCTCTCGGGGCAAGAGGGGTTGCCTGTGTTGACCTCAGAACCTGCTTTCAATCCACGTATTGTGGTGGTATTGCAGTGGCCAATATATACTCCTATTATTCCACATCTCACCTCCTGATTCTGAATGGCTTGTGGTATGGCCAACAAAGCGACCAGGCCTCTGTGGCCAAGAGGGGGGCAATAGACCGCATCCCCCTATTGAAGTGCTTACATGGCGGAATGGGGGTGCACTCTCTTCCGGCTACACTGTTGGTTTTCAGTGTATGGAGGGACTCTTTGCAGTGGATGGGCTGGTAGAGGAAGTTGACAGAGTGGATGCCACTGTCGCAGGGTAGTGTGCCATACACAGGTGGCGCAGTAGGAGGGCTTTCAGAAATGGGACACAATCAGGATCACCACTCCAGGAGATGTGATGGGGGCACGGACTTGAAATCGTTCCAGGAGCTCTAGACTGATTAGCAAGTACATTGTAGTCAGTTCAATTGTAAATTACAGCTCTGTCACGCCCTCACCCCTTATATCCGGGACCTTGCAGAATTTAACCCTCTGGAGGCAAAGCTTCCCCTGGGGGACTTGGGTTCTCACAAATTGACAAAAGTCTACCAGACGCTGGTCACAAATAGCTCCGCGACACTGCCTACCCTTAGGGTGACATGGGAAGCAGACTTTGGTGAATTAGATAACGATAATTGGATAGAAGCATTGGGGGTGCCATGTGAGGTGGCCATTTCAGCCCACCTCCGATTAATACAATTCAAGTACCTCTACAGGGCATACTGCACAAGGCATTGCTTTGGAGTGATTAACTCCTCAACATGCCTCTGATGCGGGACGGGAGAGAGTACTTTCCTTCACCCGGTGTGCAGTTGCATAGCACTGAACAGGTTCTGGCAAGGTGTGACATCCTGGCTGGGGGATATTCTCTCTTGGACCATTCCCCTTTATCCTAAACTGATTCTTCCTCACAGTACAGAGGGCATTGGGGGGAACAGATATAAGTGACTACTCCTGTTTCTGGAATTTACCCTGGCAAAAAGGGATATAATCAGAGAGTGAAAGGCGGACTCTCCACCATCCCTTGCTGCTTGGAAGAAAGGGATGGACCATTGCATGGGGCTGGAGGTTGCTGTATATTAGGCCAGGGCTACCCTCAAACACACCCAAAGGTGTGGCAGAAATGAGCTGATTACAGATTGTTTTGACGCCCACTATCACAGCACACCCTACACTAGAGGCAGAGATCTGGCGATATGGAGCTGGTGTATAGAGAATTGATTTATTGCTATACATGTCTAATGCCGGTCTTGAGGGGCATTTATTTTGCCGCTTTGTATTTGGTGTGGGTGGAAGGGGGGGGGGGGGGGAAATCAACTGTGCAATGCGTTCTGTTTATATTTATAGATATATTTATTTCTTATCCTTTGTATATTTGTTGGCCTGGGTGGCCATGTCCTGTTATAAAAATCCAATAAAATATGTTAAAAATAAATAAATGGTTTATTTCTCAAGAACATGCTACACACAACCGACCCCAGGCAGACCTGCATAAACTGACAGCCTTGGAATCGCCAGTTCCCAAGGCAACTAAGAATCTTTCCCTTCCTAAAACAAAAACAATTGACTATAAAAGAACATTGAACAGATCTGTAGAAATACTTTGTATGCCACGAAATTTTGTGCAGAACAAGATCTGCTATTGACAAGTAAGATAAATACTAAAAAACAGCATGGCACGCAAACTGCAAGAAATTACAAATACTCATGTTACTTATAGACATAATCATCATATTTCTTAGGCGTAACCTTAGTGCGAACACTGCGTCTTTCCTTCTCTGCAATCTCGCCCTTATTTTCACCTTGTACAGATTCTTTACCCTTGTTCCACATTTCAGTCTCTACCGCAGTTCATTTAGTGACTTTTCTGTTATCACACAACATTGTCATGCACATCCAACACTCTTTTTGGATAACACCATTTCGAGAAACCCTTCTTAACTTAACCCCAGTTCCAATTTGCACTATAACTCGTTCTCCCTTTTTGAACTCTTTACCTTTCAAACCTTTATGTTTGTGAGTATATTTCTCTTGATATTGTTCCCCCCTCAATTTCAGAGCAAGCTTGTCCAGGTTAACCATGTTCGTTCTAGTTATCCACTGTGGTGCAACCACTCTTCCTTTCAACAAATAAAATGGATCTTTTTCGTGACAAAATAAGGATTTGTTCTTTGCTTTCTTCCAACTTGAACACTTTCCCAAAGCTAAGTGTAAGTATTCTCCCAAAACTCAGTAAAACCTCTTGACTAAACCATTTTCAGAACGATTATATGCAGTGGTTTTGTGATGTTTTTTCCTTCATGCTTGAGAAAAGATTCAAATTCATCACTAGCAAACTGTGGCCCATTGTCTGATACCACTACTTCCGGACATCCTTCTCTCCGTAAGATTTCCTCACAAAATGCTGTGACATTATGGGATTTGATGACCTTGACAAATGCTAACTTTGGCCACTAGGACTAGAGCAAACATGCTATCAGGTCCCAAACACTCAAAAGGCCCACAAATGTCTATTGCAATCCTTTCACAGGGCCTCTCAGGAAACTTCACCGCAGTAATGGGCATTTCTGACACTTTGTGAGTTTTGTCACTGCATACACACGGTTCGCAATTCTGCAATACCTCTCAATCTGCTTGTCCATGCCTGCCCACCAGAAATATTTTTGGGGCCTATCTTTTCATTGCTGAAATGTCCCCATGTCCTTGATGCAAAAGGTCCAGCAATCTGGGGCAAGGAGTAAGAGGTGCAACCAGTCTGTCGCATCTCCTGATTACCCCATCCACCACAGACAACTCATCCCGTACTAGTAAGTACTCACAGTCCTTCCCTTTCCTCCTGTGTCAATCTCTCCTGATTGGTTAACGTGTGCATGTGTAATTTTAAGTTTGCATCATTTGCCAGTTCATATAATCACTCATCCTTCCGTATAGGTCCCTTACATGCGAGATCAACCTCTGCCCTCAACCCATCATCTTCATTACTACACACTTCACCCTCTAATGGCAAACGAGACAGGGGGTCTCAATTCACATTCTTGTGACCTGGGACATATTTGACAGTGAAAGGATATTCTTGCAGCCTGTGTGGCTTTCCCTGCTCCATTTGTGGTAAATAGATCAATAAGTGGGCGATGATCAGTTCTCAGTTCAAAGTGAGTTCCCAACACAAACTCCTGTAATACTGCACTCCCCACCAAGCCTCTTTCACAATAACTGAATTAGATCCTTCTGCCCCTTTAACGTTCGTGAGGTAAACACAGCTAGTCTTTCCTTCCTCTCCTGTTCCTGTATCCACACAGTGTCTAAACTATAGCAACTAGTATCTGTCACAACAATGGACCTCTGCTGGATCAAACTGTACCATAACGTTGACTTTCATTATCACCTTCTTAACCCCTTCGCTGCTAGGCCTTTTCCCCCCTGTGCTAAGCCTTTTTTGGGCTATTTGGGGTAGTGCCGGCTTAGGCCCCTGTAACCTTTTGACCACATAAGGTATCCACGCCAAATTTGCGTCCTTTTCCTCTAACATCATGGGGATTCTAAAGGTACCCAGGGTTTGTGGATTCCCCTGGAAGGGTCCCAGAAATTAGCCAAAATACAGCAAAAAATTGTTTTTTTTGTGAAAAATGGGATAAACGGGCTGCAAATGAAAGCGTCTGGGTTTTTCTCTGCAAATGGTATCAAAAAAGGGTTTGTAGGGCTGAAATCACAATTTCTCCAGCTTTTAGGGAATGACAGAATTTTGTCAGAAAACCAACATTTTTACACAGTTTTGGCATTTTTGTGGGACATACCCTATTTTTGCTATTTTTTGTGCTTTCAACCTCCTTCCAGTTAATGGTAGAAATGGGTACAAAAGCAATAATGGATCCTGGAAAGCTATACACTTTTGAAAAGTAGACAAAATTCTGAATTCAGCAAGGGGTCATTTGTGTAGCTCCATTAAGGTTTCTTTATAGAAACTACCAGTTAAATATAGGAAAAATTAAAAATTAGTTGAAAAAAGCAGCCTTTTGTGTCAATGTTTTCACCTGTAACTTCTTCTAATTATGACATCTCTTTGAAAGCAATGTACCATTACATCCGCTGGACCTTCCTGGTTGTGGAGATATATAGGACTTGTAGGTTCACCAAGAGCCCAACGAACCCAGAGTAAAAAACTGAGCAGCATTTTGTAATGGTTTTTTATTATGTTCCGGGTATATAGCAATTATTGTGGGAAAATGTATACATGGAAAAATCGGTATGAAAGACACCTATGTATTTCTGAAATGGGAACAAATTACAGAGTTTAGAAACAGTGCATATTTGCACATTTTCGAAATTGGGAATACTCATACTAGCATGAGAATTATCGGTCATTTTTCAAAATGACTTTTTTTTTACACAATCTTTCATTTGGAAGGGAGAAATGCATCCAAAATCAATAGGTAATAACCGTTGCTTTACAAACCTGACCTACCCTAAGTCTCCCGATAAAAATGGTACCTCACTTGTGTGGGTAGGCATAGTGCCCACGACATGAAGGGGCTCAAAACACACCACATTTTCACAATGAAAATGTACACATTTTTTGCGAAGAGTCTTAACTGTAGTTTTTGAACCCTAGCTCTGCCGGCACCTAGGGAAACCTAGCAAACCTATACATTTTTGAAAACTAGACACCCAGGGGAATCCAGGATGGGGTGACTTGAGTGCCTCCCACCAGGGTCTGTTACCCAGAATCCCTTGCAAACGTTAAAAATTGACCCAAAAAACTCATTTTCCCCACATTTCTGTGATGGAAAGTTCTGGAATCTACGTGGATCCACAAATTTCCACCCACCCCGCGTTCCCCAAAGTCCTACGAGAAAAATGGTACCTCACTTGTGCGGGTCGGCCTAGTGCCCGCGACAGGAAACGGCCCAAAACGCAACGTGGTCATACCTCAATTTTGCAGTGAAAAATGACCCTTTTTTGGCAAAGTGCCTAGCTGTAGTTTTTGAACCCTAGCTCTGCTGGCACCTAGGGAAACCTAGTAAACCTATATGTTTTTGAAAACTAGACACCCAGGGGAATCCAGGATGGGGTGACTTGAGTGCCTCCTACCAGGGTCTGTTACCCAGAATCCCTTGCAAACGTAACAAATTGACCAAAAAAACACATTTTCCCCACATTTCTGTGATGGAAAGTTCTGGAATCTGCGTGGATCCACAAATTTCCACCCACCTCGCGTTCCCCAAAGTCCTACGAGAAAAATGGTACCTTAGTTGTGCGGGTCGGCCTAGTGCCCGCGACAGGAAACGGCGCAAAATGCAACGTGGTCACACCTCAATTTTGCAGTGAAAAATGACCCTTTTTTGGCAAAGTGACTAGCTGTAGTTTTTTAACCCTAGTTCTGCTGGCACATAGGGAAACCTACCAAACCCATACATTTCTGAAAACTAGACACCCGAGGGCTTCCAGAATCCCCTGCAAACCTCAATTTTAGCTGAAAAGAAATCACTTTTTTCACACATTTTGCTGTGGGAAAGTTGTGGCATCACCGGGTTCACACAAATTTACCACCACCCAGCGTTCCCCCAGGTCTCCCGGTAAAAATGGTGCCTTACTTGTGTGGGAGGCCCAAGTACCCGCGGCAGGGCCCAAAACGTAGCCGGGTGTCTAGTTTTCAGAAATGTATGGGTTTGGTAGGTTTCCCTAGATGGCCGCCGAGCACCGGGCCAAAAACCCAAGTGACCCCCTTGCAAAACCAGGTGGTTTTGCGATAGGCCATTTTGAGGTCGCCTCATTACGTTTTGGGCCCTTGCCTGTCGCGGGTACTTGGGCCTCCCACACGAGTGAGGCACCATTTTTATCGGGAGACCTGGGGGAATGCTGGGTGGTGGGAAATCTGTGTGAGCCTGGTGATGCCACAACTTTCCCACACCAAAATGTGTGAAAAAAGTGATTTCTTTTCAGCTAAAATTGAGGTTTGCAGGGGATTCTGGGTAAGGAAACGTTGGGGGATCCACTCAAGCCATACCTCCCTGGAAGCCCTCGGGTGTCTAGTTTTCAGAAATGTGTGAGTTTGGTAGGTTTCCCTAGATGGTCGCCGAGCACGGATCAAAAACCCTGGTGACCCCCCTTGCAAAACCAGATGGTTTTGAGAGAGGCAATTTTGATGCCGCCTCACTACGTTTTGGGCCCTTGCCTGTCGATGGTACTTGGGCCTCCCACACAAGTGAGGCACCATTTTTACCGCTAGACCTAGGGGAACACTGGGTGGTGGGAAATTTGTGTGAGCCCATTGATGCCACAACTTTCCCACACAAAAATATGTGAAAAAAGTGTTTTTTTCAGCTAAAATGAGGTTTGCAGGGGATTCTGGGTAAGGAAACGTTGGGGGATCCACACAAGCCATACCTCCCTGGAAGCCCCCGGGTGTCTAGTTTTCATAAATGTGTGGGTTTGGTAGGTTTCCCTATGTGCCGGCTGCGCTAGGGCCCAAAATCCACAGGTAGGCATATTGCTAAAAACAACATTGCCTAGTTGGCTTTCTGCCACTCTGGGGGACATCGGGGGGGATATGCCCCCAAGGGGGGAAGAAACACTGTGGCTATTTTTTGGGGGGTGGGGGCATTGGTATGCCCATTCTGGGCAGCCCCCATCCCCACACATAAAAAAGCCAGTGTAATCGTTGGCGTCTAGTGGGGTTTTTGCCCCCCAACGGGGGCAGATTGAGGGCTACTGCCCCTATCTGCCCCCCCCCCGGGGGGGTAGAAGGTCTACTAGATGCCAGGGATTTTTTGGGGCAAATTTTAATTAGGGTGGGGGCTGTTCAAAACGGGCATGCCAATGCCCCCACCCTGATTAAAATTTGCCTAAAGAAATCCCTGGTGTCTAGTGAGCTTTTTTCCCCCGAGAGGGGCGGATTGGGGACTACTGCCCCATCTGGGGGGGGCAGGAAGGCTGTAATTTTTTTGGGGAGGGGGTGGGGGCATGGGCATGCCCATTTTGGGCAACCCCCACCCTAATTCAAATTTTCCCCAAAACACTCCCTGGCGTCTAGTGGGCTTTTTGCCCCCCCACCCCCCGGTGGGGTAGATTGGGGGCTAATGCCCCCATCTGCCCCTCAGGGGAGGCAGAAAGTCCACTAGGCGCCAGAGAGTTTTTTGGGTAAATTTTAATTAGGGTGGGGGTTGCCCAAAACGGGCATGCCAATGCCCCCACCCTAATTAAAATTTGCCCCGAAAAATCCCTGGCGTCTAGTGGGCTTTTTGCCCCCCAGGGGGGGCAGATTGGGGGCTACTGCCCCATCTGTCCCCCACGGGGGGCAGGAAGGCTGTAACTTTTGCAGGGAGGGGGTGGGGGCATGGGCATGTCAGTTTTGGGCAACCCCCAACCTAATTAAAATTTGCCCCAAAATAATCCCTGGCGTCTAGTAGGCTTTTTACCCCCCCAACAGGGCAGATTGGGGGCTGATGCCCCAATCTGTTCCCCAGGGGAGGTTGAAAATCCACTAGACTCCAGGGAGTTTTTGGGGCAAATTTTAATTGGGTGGGGGCTGCCCAAAACGGGTATGCCAATCCCCCACCCTAATTAAAATTTGCCCCAAAAAATCCCTGGCGAATAGTGGGTGTTTTGCCCCCCGGGGTGGCAGACTGGGGGCTACTGTCCCATCTGCCCCCCAGGGGGGCAGGAAGGCTGTAATTTTGGTGGGGGCATGGCATGCCCTTTTTGGGACCCTCCACCCTAATACAAATTTGCCCCCAAAAAACTCCCTGGCGTTTATTGGGCTTTTTGCCCCCCTGGCATGGCAGATTGGGGGCTAATGCCCCCATCTGCCCGCAGGGAGGCAGATAGTCCACTAGACGCCAAGGAGTTTTTGGGCAAATTTTAATTAGGTTGGGGGCTGCCCAAAACGGGCATGCCAATGCCCCCACCCTAATTAAAATTTGCCAAAAAAATCCCTGGCCTCTAGCGGACTTTTTGCCCCCCCCATGGGGGCAGATTGGGGGTCACTGCCCCATCTGCCCCCCAGGGGGTAGGAAGGCTGTTATTTTTGCGGAGGAGGCATGCCCGTTTTGGGAGCCCCCCACCATAATTCAAATTTGCCCCCAAAAAAACCCTGGCATCTAGTGGGCATTTTGTTCCCCCCTGGCAGGGCAGATTGGCGGCTAATGGCCCCATCTGCCCCCAGGGGGGCAGAAAGTCAACTAGACGCCAGGGAGTTTTTTGGACAATTTTTAATTAGGGTGGGGGCTGCCCAAAACGGGCATGCAAATGCCCCCACCCTAATTAAAATTTGCCAAAAAAATCCATGGCGGCTAGTGGGCTTTTTGCTCCTCCGAGTAGGGCAGATTGGGGGCTACTGCCCCATCTGCCCTCCAAGGGGCGCAGGAAGGCTGTTATTTTTGCGGGTGGGGGCATGGGCATGCCCATTTTGGGAGCCCCCACCCTAATTCAAATTTGCCCCCAAAAAATCCTGGGTGTCTTGTGGGCTTTTTGCCCCCCCGGCGGGGCAGATTGGGGGCTAATGCCCCCATCTGCCCACCAGGGGGGGCAGAAAGGCTGTCATTTTTGCGGAGGGTGGGTGGGTGGGGGCATGGGCATGCCCATATTGGGCAGCCCCCACCACAAATTACAAGAAAAAATAAATCCCTGGCATATAGTGGGCTTTCTGCCCCCCGGGGGGGCAGATTAGGGGCTACTGCCCCCAACTGCCCCCCAGGGGGGCAGAAAGGCTGTACATTATGTGGGGTGGGGGCATGGACATGCCCTTCATGGGCAGCCCCCACCCTAATAAATTATGTGCGCCAAGTAAATATCCCTGGTGTCTAGTGGGCTTTTTGCCCCCCCGGGGGGGGGGCAGATTGGGGGCTACTGCCCCCATCTGCCCCCCAGGGGGGGCAAAAAGACTAAATGACACTCCAAATATTTTGGGGGAGCAAAAGCCCTTGCCTAAGGGGCCGCTCCCCCCTCCTTGGTGTCTAGTGGGTGGATCCCTGCTTGGGGATCGCCCTCCTGGGACGATCCCCAAGCAGGGATCCACTGGGGAGGGGTACCATTGGAAAGGGAAGATTTTCCCCTTTCCAATGATACCTCTCCCGTCTTTCTATGTGCCCGGGGGGCTGAGATAGCCCCCTGAGCACATACAAAGTGAAACTGAAATGAGCCTAAAGGCTCATTTCAGTTTCGGTTTCTGTGCAATGAAGACAGCGCGACGTGCGCGCTGATCTTAATTGCACAGAAACCAGGGAGGGGGCCTCGGGAGCTGGGGAAGCTCTTCCCCAGCTCCCAAGGTCAAAGGGATTAAATAGAAATCCCTCTGCTGTCTGCAGCAGAGGGATTTCGTGCCCCTGGCCTCATGACGGAATGGTTCCGTCATGAGCACAGGGGCACCGATGCTCATGACGGAACCATTCCGTCATGAGCATCAAAGGGGTTAATAGTGCCAAATGCTAGTTGACAATCCTCTGACCACTCATACCTTGATCCCTTCTTCATCAACCTATGCAATACTTGTGCCTTTGTCTGAAAAATGTTTTTCAAATTTGGAGTAATACTCTGCAAGACCTAGGAAAGATCTTAACTGATCTTTATCCTTCGGAAGTGGGGGTCTTTTTTTATTTCCTCTATTAACTTCAACTTGGGCTTGATCCCCCTGTTTGATAAGTTGTGCCCTAAATATTCCACGTCTTCCTTCTAGAATTTGTATTTTCCTTACTCCGTCAAACCAGCACCTTCGAGCCTACCCAACACCTCCCACAACATTACATCATGTTCATCCTCACCACGCACCAAAATGTCATCCCGGAACATCAACACCTTGGATAACCCCTTCAGTACACTCTGCATGACCCTCTGAAATACGGTGGATGCAGAGGCTCATCCAAAGGGCATGTTTATAAACTGATATGCTCCCTCAGGCATAATTAATGATATTAGGTGCTTAGATTCCAGATGCAGTTGCAGCTGATGATAGGCACTGGAAATATCCAACCTTGTAAAGTATTTTGTGCCTCTTACATTAATCAGCATCTCTGATCTTGAGAAGAGAATGCTTATCTGACCAAATATTTTCATTCACACTCAGAAGGTCCATACACATACTAATCCTTCCTTTCGCTTTTTTCTCCAACACAATCGGGCTCTTCCACGCGGTTGCCCCTATTGACTCAATTATTCATTTTGTGCACAGATGTTTCCGTTATTCACATAACTGCTCCCTTAAAGCCAAAAGCCTATTCATTACTCACAGCACCATCATTCAAGACAATGCGATATTTGCATTTCTTCAAACACCCTAACTCCTGGGAAATCAATTTAGTATATTCGTTCTTCCATCTATCTACATCGGGTTGAGTAGTTGGCAATACCTGATCAGGATGGTTGGGGTCCGGAACAATCTCTAACTTCTGCTGTTCTCTACATCTTGGCAAAGTTTTACTTTTCTCAACAACATGCACCTTTCCACGTGCACTTCTTACGTTGTATACTAAATCCGCCTTAAAATAACCTAACACTGGTAACTTGACTCCACAATACCACATGGTTCTACATCAACGGGAATCTGCCCACTCGTTTTGTTCATGCTTATCCAAAAGGATTTCCATACCGGCATGTAAGGAGAACAAGAATCTGCCCACCTGGACACCTCCATTCCATTTACTCCAATGCACGCTTAGGCGGGACAGTATGCTGCAGCTCCCTTTATGCATTCACACCCTTTGACACCACAGAGTACACACACAGCTTCGCTATAATAGTCATCATCATCACTTTCCTCAACATGCTCTCTTACCAAATTCAAACTGCTCATGTTAACATCCTTACTTCCCAGTTTGCATACCCTGGGGAAATGACCTGTTTTCTTGCACCTCTACCATCGAGCATTCACGGCAGGACATGCAGTAGACTCCGACAAATGGCATGCATTCCCACATCTGTAACATTACTTTCTTGATGCTTCCCTTTGGGGCTCCCATTTTGTTTTTCCCCTTTTTGCTTGTCTCTTCTAAACCCACCTTTCTGTACCGCATTCACATAACCTTCCTCTGACTTATTCTTGTCTTGACTCTCACCTAATTCTTATACATAACAAGACGTATTCTTAATGCGACGTGCAATGGATATGGTTTTCTTTAATGCAGAATCCTTCATCTGTAATAGTTTCTCCTGAATTTTGAGATTACTTGTCCTATTTATCATTTAAAAAAAACTTTCTTTACCATTCAACATAAAAAAAGGACAGCCTTCTGGTACACTTCCATAATTAGACGGTGATTGCAAAGACATTGTACAACATAAAATGTAATCCACTTGTTCACACATAGTCCTTTTGTCTGCTCCATACATGACAATCCCCCTAATTTATACAATATTAATACATCTTTCAGTGCGTGATTGTGTCATTTTAGTTTGGTCGAGAGGTCTTCACTCCACACCCATGGGGACTATTCCAGTGGGAGAGTGAGGCTGGGAGGTTTGTTCAATGTTTAACAAATAAACTTTCAAGGGCCCCCAAACAGCCCTGGGTCTAGAAGTGGCCGGCAATGTGGTAGAGTATATATCACTATTAGTTTTGCAGTAAATGAGACTGTTTAACCAAGCTTTGACAGTAGGGATACGCTTGCTTCCCCAGGCCACAGTTATTTCCCTTTTGGCTAATAGTAATGGAATTGATGTGTATCGCCAAAGCTGTTTAGGGAGTACCCCAGCAGGGCGACCTGCGGGGTAGACTGGAGTTCCAGACCAGTCATCCGTCTCAGTGTCACATAGATAGCCCTCCAATAGTTGGCCA
Source organism: Triturus cristatus (assembly GCF_964204655.1). Taxonomy (NCBI): domain Eukaryota; kingdom Metazoa; phylum Chordata; class Amphibia; order Caudata; family Salamandridae; genus Triturus; species Triturus cristatus. The sequence goes on from NC_140581.1 coordinate 719,540,062, forward strand.
CTTTCGCACAATTCCAGGTCATGTGGGCAAAGTGACCCTCATTGGTAACTCTCCATTGGCTGCCTATCAAGCAGAGGATAACTTTCAAAGCTCTGCTATGGTGTCACAAGATCCTCCATAACAAGGCACCTGCCTATATGTCGGATCTGGCCTCGCCATATGAACCTAACAGAACCCTTAGATCCAAAGGCACAGGGCTGCTCAGAAGTGCCCGTCCTAAAAAGGCCAGAATGGGAGGCAGATCTTTCCGCACAGTGGCAGCGAAGTCCTGGAACCTCCTGCCCATGGACATCAGGTTAGAGGTGAATGAGACCTCTTTTAGGAAGAAACTGAAAACTTTCCTCTTCGATCTGTGATAGGCTCTTTTTTTTCTACTCATTTCACTCTCTCTTCAGCGCGGGGACACGCCGGGAGGCGTCACCAGGCGCTTTACAAGCTCCTTTAAACTAAACTAAACTAAACTTGCATAGTGTGAACCGCATTTGGGGCATGTATGTGGTCTCGTGTGGTCAAAGGAGTGGAGCTTCGCTGGAGACATGTATGCCCTCCACAAAAACTTGAAATGAAGCAATTTATGGCTGCTGTTCAGAGAGACTTCTTTAATCTCTGAACAGCAGAAGGCCCATTGTGAGTCGTCAATAGGGGGGCCCAAATCTTGTTCCCAGACTGCGCAGATTTTTGTGTCCCTGGCCGATATCAGTGACATAGAAGTTTGGTATAGTTTTGAAATGAAGTGATCTCCCTGTGTGCTTGTAATCCGATTCTGTTTCTAGAGGGAACTCAGACAATAGTGCTCTAAGTGCGCCGCGCAGTCCGTTAAATATGAATCAGTCCATGAACGGTCGTCATGGAATCGAGCATCTTCTGTCAGGTGAAATATCTGTCCGCCCGGAAAAAGATCGCCACAAGTTACTAGTGAATATGTAGGTAGTGTCTTCTGAACTATCTTTTCTGCAGTCTGGGTCTTCAGGTTCTCTTTCTATATGTCTATGTGGTGCGTCCTCTGGACCATGCATCCAAATATATGCATGTGAGGCTTGAGCTACTCTATAGTATAGTTCTGAGTCCGGGGTGTTTAGGCCCCCCATTGAGTAAGGTAACGTCAACTTCTCCCACTTGACCCTCGGTTGTTTGCCTGCCCATGCTAGCCTGATCATTAAGGATCTCAGTGTGGTTAATATATGGTCTGGGAGTTTCATGGGTATATTTAGAAATAGGAAAAGTAATCTAGGCAAAACCACCATCTTCATAATGGATATGCGCCCCAATAGTGACCGAGGCAGTTTGATCCATAGATCTATGTCCTCTTCTTGTCTGGAGAAAGGCCTCCCAAAATTATCTTGAAGCACTATACCAGGGTCTGCGTGGATTTGAATTCCCAGATAGCATATTGAGGCCGTGGACCACTGCATAAGAAAGTTGAGCGGTTGCGGGGTTGTGCTAGGGGTGAGAGGGAAATGATGGATTTTGCTCAGTTAATTTGGCGTCCCGACACCTGCCCAAATTGTGTAACTTCTGAAATAACAGGACTAAGGTTTCTCTCTGGCTCGCGGACATATTTCAAGGTGTCATCCACATATGCCGACACTATTAATTGGTATCCAGGGAATCGCACAGCCCTGTGTCCATGGCACTCCCTTAAGGCAGAGAACAGAGGATCCACTACCAGGATGTACAGCAGCGGGGATAGTGGGCACCCCTGTCTGGTACCCCTTGAAATAACTATGAAATGACTACGTTGCCCACCGGCACTCTTGCCCGCGGTGTCGTGTAGAGCACCAAGACCAGCCGAAGAAACACCTCTCACACCCTTACTATTTTCAGGACTCCCTGCATGAATGCCCATTCTACCGAGTCAAACACCTTTTTGGCATCAAGGAACACTGCCACAGCTTTAACTGCTGGGTCTATCCTTTGAACGGTTCCCAATATAGTGCGTACATTGTAAGTAATGTTGCATCCGGGGATGAAACCAGCTTGTTCTGGCTTAACTACCTGTGAAATTAGGGGGGCTAAGCGGTTCGCCAGAATTTTGGCAAAAATCTTCGTGTCTACGTTTAAAAGGGACAATGGTCTGTATGAGGAGCAGACCTCTAGGGGCTTGCCTGGCTTGAAGAGAGTGATGATCAATGCCTCCCTCATGGTAGGGGGCATCTCTCCTATTTGCACCATCTCCTCATACAGAGTCATCAGATGAGGGATGATTAATTCCTGAAAGGCCTTGTAGAACTTGATTGTTAGGCCATCCATTCCTGGGGTGCTACCTGTACACATCATTTTAAGGGCACTTCGAATTTCACTAGAATGAAGGGGTGCCATAAGTTTTTCTCTGTGCGTGTTGATGAGCCATGTCATTTGTATGTGCTCTGAATAATGTTGGATTGCCTCATTATCAGCAGTGTTCTTAATTGAATAGAGCACAGTATAAAATCTATGGAATCTGTCCGCCACCTCCCCTGTTGTGGTAAATTTGTGTCCTGTCTCGTCAGCGACTTCCAAGACTATCGCTGCCTCTCTTTTTGGTCGTACGAGTTTTGCTAACGTGGCCCCAGGGCGTTCTCCCTCCCCGTAGTTTCTAGCTGTCGCGTAATTACCCAGGTGTTTCACCTCTTCATATACAGTCTCATGGTATTCCTTAAGGGCCTTTTTAATGTCATCTGGGAGTGTAATATCCCTAGACTGTTGATGGGCGTGCTGTAGCCGAGCTAACTCTTGCTCAAGCTTTGACAACCTGCCTTTCAATGCCCGGAGTAATCCTGCGTGTTTGGATATAGTCATACCCCTGACAAACTTAATGTTTCTCACACCGTGGCAAAGCTGTCCACTGAACCTATATTGGTTTCGAAAAACGCTTCTATCAGCTGTGTCAATTCTGACTTAAACACCTGGTCAATCAGAGAATATGAGGGGAATCTCCACAGGAAAGGAGCAACCTTCCCAGCACAAAATTCTATATCCAGCATAACTTGGGAATGGTCGCAATATGTTCTAGGCAGTGGGTCACAGGCAGTAACTAGTGGGCATAGACTCCTGGAGATCAGCCAATAATCTATTCGAGTATATGTATCGTAATGTGCAGAGTAGTGCGTGAATCCTGCAATATCTGGGGATCGCTGTCTCCAGATGTCCACAAGGCACAGTTGAGCAACTATCTCCGCCATCACACAGGCACCCGCAGCTGGGCGCCGAGGGGGGCCCTTGGATCTATCTTTTTCAAAGTTTAGTATACAGTTAAAATCACCCCCCATATTATCGGGGAAGCTTTTTTGTGCATTAATAATGAACCCAGGACCTGGTAAAACTTTGGTTCATAATAGTTAGGGCCATATACGTTGACTAATGTAACTGCCTGCTCCATCTTGTGGCCTTTAGCTATAATGTACCTACCATTTGGATCTAGTTTTATACATTGCAGCGTAAAACCAGATCTCGGGTTAAGCCATATTAAAACCCCCCTTGCGTGTGATGTAAAGCCTGCAGAGTAAACCATACCTTGAAAGTGTCTTTTTGATAGCATTTTGCTGTTAGGAGCGAGGTGTGTCTACTGTAGCAGAGCTATATCAACCTTATGCCGTTTTAAGTATACTATAACTTTCTGAGTTTTCCTATGTGCATTTAATCCTCTCACATTCCAGGTCAAGAACCATACTCCATTACTCGTCTTCTGTTTTCGTTCCATAGTTGCGATCTCTCAAATATCTCTTTCCATGTGACCATGTGCTCTTCGGGATATGTGGCCCGGTGACAGTTTGCTGTGTCAAAACATAAACAACTTTAGTCCCCATTCAGTGGTAAATCCCCCTCCCACGCTATGCATCCCCAAACTTAGCATAATCAACTGTCTACCCACCCCACTTCCCACGTCCTACTTACTAGAAACACGTTTAACTTCAAAAACATTACTGACCCACTATGGATCACTCTCAAGGGCGAATGTTGCCGGCATCAGCCAACCCTGCAACCCGGCCACATCTTTTGGTATATATGGTAGATAGCTTCCTACTTATCATTAGGATAACAGTTTCCCCACCTGCGGCCTGTCGTGGTCTGCCATTCCTGGCCAGGTTAGGGACATACATCAGTAGGGAGCGAGTGGGAAGAGGGGCCACCCTGACCCCCTTTTCGCCGACACTCCTGCCTTCGCAATTTTCGATACTGAAAGCATATATTTAGCGGGAGTTCAGACCACTCATATAATTGTCCTATTCTGAGCCAGTATTGGCCCCGCCCTTTTGCTAGAGCTCATCGTGGCGCCTTAACACCAACTGTACATTCCTGCACTTGCTGTGTAAAGTCAGGGTAAATGGAGATCCAGCAGTTCTCTGGCTCTATGGAGGGCCATGTCGCAGTCTATGTAATTAAGGTACTTCACTATAATAGGGCGGGGTGGAGTGTCCGGGTCTGCTTAGGAGCTACTGACCTGTGCCCCACCACAAACATGTTGAAGAATTCTCCCTGCCCAGTAGCTCAGCCAGCAGCTGCTCCACGTAATGTTCCATATTTGAAATATTTGTGGATTCTGATATTTCAACAATGCAGATAATATTGTGCTGTGAGCGCGCCTCCAAGTCCTCCGCCTTGGCTTGAACACTTCGCAACAGCCTCTCCGTTTTTATTTGTACCTGTCAGCTCTCCCTTAGTGAATCCTCCGCATCTGACACCCTTTGTTGGATGGCGTCCAAGCGCTCTGTGTGTTTATCAAACCTTTCAGACATTCTGTCTATACGGTATGAGAGTTCATCAATTTTCCCGTCTATTTTGTTCAGACTATGCTACATGGTGGCCAGGATCTGCTTCAGATCTGCGTCCCCAAGTGAGTTCCCTGCCTCCGATCCCGATTCTGATGGTTATTTTTCAGCATCTCAGTGTCTCGGTGTCTTCCTCGGTTCAAATTGCAGCTTAGGCTGTGATTTATCATTTTTTCCCATTGTCGTTACTTTGCGCTGCTGATTTCAGTCTGTAGGGAACAGGAAGATTGAGCGAGGGGGATGCCTCACAGGTGCAATAATGTTCACTAGACAGAGTTTGTATAGGACGGGTACAAACTGACTGGGTAGCTTCCCCGCCGCGTGGTGTCGGTCGCTTTCAGGACAATGATCTTTACTGACAATGTTGCCTGCAAGGAGATACGACCTTTGACCCTGTCACCAGGCAGGTCGCTCCCCCCATCCGCCACGCAGCCCCTGTGGGTTGAACCTCTGTTGCCGTTTTTTGCCGCCTGACTGCTCGCTCCCTCTTTCATTCTGTACCCCTGCGCTTGACATCCAGTGCCACCTTGTTTTTTTGCATTCTCTGCTCCTGTGGTTTTGCCTTCTGTACCCCTGTGCTCTGTTGTCCCCCTCCCGCCGTCTTTTTCCTGCCGTTTTCCCCAGTACTTCCCCCACCGCTGAGCCCCTGCGGCCCACCCCCTTCACTCCCATTGGCCACCCCGTTCCCACCTCCCAGCTGCTCCTCCCTCCCTCTGCCCTCATATGGAGGCTGCGAAGCGGTGGTAGAGAGCGTCCTTTGACCCTGTCACCAGGCAGGTCGCTCCCCCCATCCGCCACGCAGCCCCTTGCGGGTTGAACCTCTGTTGCCGTTGTTTGCTGCCTGACTGCTCGCTCCCTCTTTCATTCTGTACCCCTGCGCTTGACATCCAGTGCCACCTTGTTTTTCTGCATTCTCTGCCCCTGTGTTTTTGCCTTCTGTACCCCTGTGCTCTGTTGTCCCCCTCCCGCCGTCTTTTTCCCGCCGTTTTCCACGGTTCTTCCCCGGCTGCTGAGCCCCTGCGGCCCTGCCCCCTTCACTCCCATTGGCCACCCCGCTCCCACCTCCCAGCTGCTCCTCCCTCCCTCTGCCCTCATATGGAGGCCGCGAAGCGGGCGCGCAGCGGCCGGGCGCAGCGGGCACGCCGCTAGCGCGCCGCTGGCACGCCTAAGGCAAGCCCGTCTGCGCCTGTCGCGCCTGGACCGCACCCATCACCAGACCCCCTGGACCCCGTACCCCCCGCAACGCCAGACTGCACTACGACGCAACCACCCTCCACGCACTCAACACCAGACGAGACCACCCCTGCTACCGGGCCACCCCGAAACGCACCCAGGGGCCTTTCTCCTGCCGGAACTGCAGATTCACCAGCATCCAACCCTCCACACCACCAGCCAGAGAACCCAACCACCTCTGCTGCATCCTCCTCAACACCCGCTCCACTCGCAAGCACGCCATCGAACTCTGGGACCTCCTAGACTCCACCGCCCCCGACGTCGCCTTCCTGACGGAGACCTGGCTGAACGCCACCTCAGCACCAGACATCGCCATAGCCATCCCACAGGGCTACAAGATCTCCCGCAGAGAGCGCACTAACGGAGTGGGAGGAGGAATCGCCATCATCCACAAAGACTCCATCAAAATCTCAAATAACACCGACGACACCCTCCCCACCGCCGAGCACATGCACTTCCAGATCCACACCAACCCCAACACCACCCTCAGAGGAACTCTCATCTACAGAGCTCCCGGACCCCGCCCACAGTTCAGTGACACCATCGTCAGCCTCATCAGCACTCACGCCCTCGCTTCCACGGACTACATCCTCCTCGGGGACCTGAACTTCCACCTCGAGAACAACAACGACGCCAACTCCACCGCCCTGATCGCCAACCTCGGACTCAAACAGCTCGTAACGACATCTACTCACGCCGCTGGACACACGCTCGACCCCATCTTCTCCGCAAGCCCCCACGTCTCCTTCAACCACACCACTGAACCACACTGGACCGGCCACAGATGCGTCCACTTCACCTTCAGATAAACCCACCACACACCACGGCACCCAACAGCTACCACGCCGCTGCTGGGGCAAGGTCACCGAGGACCAACTGACTACCGCCCTCGCCCTGAGACCACCCACCGACCCCACCGACCCAGACACCGCCGCGACCAACCTCACACAGTGGATCAACGACTGCACCAACACCCTCGCCCCTCTCAAGACCTCTACAACCAACCACACCAAATAGAAAGCCACCTGGTTCACCGAGGACCTCCGGATCTCCAAGCACACCTGTCGGAATCTGGAGAAGAAATGGCTACACGACCGAACACCAGACAACCACACAGCCCTCAAGAGCGCCACCCGCAGACACCACCAACTCATCAGGACCGCCAAGAAGACCGCCTTCAAGGACCGCCTAGACAACAACGCACACAACACCAAAGAGCTCTTCAGCATCGTGAAAGAACCAACGACATCCCGCCATCTCAAGACCTGTGCGACTCCCTGGCCACCTTCTTCCACCGCAAGATCACCGACATCCACGACAGCTTCAACTCCGACCCCCCCGCACCCGCCACCAAGTCCACCACCCCTGCGACTACCACTCGCACCAATCGCCTGACCGTCTGGTCCAGCGTCAGCGTCGAAGACCCCATCAAAACCATGATTTCCATCCACTCTGGATCCCCAGCGGACCCCTGCCCTCACCACGTCTAAAACAAAGCCAGCACAACCATCGCGCCCCACCTCCGGAAAACAATCAACTGTTCCTTCGAGACAGCAACCTTCCCAGAAAGATGGAAGCACGCCGAGATCAACGCCCTTCTGAAAAAGCCCAAGGCGGACCCCAAGGACCTCAAGAACTTCTGGCCTATCTCCCTGCTCCCTTTCCCGGCAAAAGTGACCAAGAAGATTGTCAACAAACAGCTGACCCGCTACCTCGAAGCTAACAACATCCTGGACCCTTCCCAATCCGGTTTTCGCAGCAACCACAGCACCGAGACCGCCCTCATCGCCGCCACTGACGACATCCGGACCCTGATGGACAAAGGAGAAACAGCCGCCCTCATCCTCCTGGACCTATCAGCAGCCTTTGACACGGTCTGCCACCGCACCCTATCAGCACGCCTCCATGACGCCGATATCCAAGAGAAGGCCCTGGCCTGGACCACATCCTTCCTCTCTGGCAGAACCCAGAGCGTCTGCCTCCCACCCTTCCGCTCCAAAACCACAGAGATCATCTGCGGCATCCCACAGGTATCCACCCTCAGCCCGACGCTTTTCAATATCTACATGGCTCCCCTCACCCACGTCGCACGACAACACAACCTCAACATCCTCTCCTACGCCGACGACACCCAGCTGATCATATCCCTCACCGAAGATCCCCACACCGCCAAAGCTAACCTCCACAGAGGAATGAAGGCCGTTGCCGACTGGATGAAGGACAGCAGACTGAAGCTGAACTCAGACAAGACGGAGGTCCTCATTCTCGGACCCACCCCATCAGCCTGGGACGACTCTTGGTGGCCCACATCGCTAGGCACAGCCCCGGAACCCACGGACCACGCACGCAACATTGGGGTCATCCTCGACTCCACTCTCTCCATGACCAGGCAAGTCAACGCCGTCTCTGCGTCCTGCTTCAACACCCTCCGTATGCTCCACAGGATCTTCAAATGGATCCCCCTCGACACGAGAAAAACTGTCACCCAGGCCCTCATCACCAACAGACTCGACTACGGGAACGCCCTCTACTCAGGAACTACAAACAAGCTACTGAGACGACTCCAACACATCCAGAACGCCTCAGCCCGACTCATCCTCGACGTCCCCTTCCGCAGCCACATCACACTCCACCTGAGAGGCCTGCACTGGCTCCCCGTCAACAAAAGGATCACCTTCTAGCTCCTCATCCACGCACACAAAGCACTGCACAACACCGGACCCACCTACCTCAACAACCGACTCAGCTTCCACACCCCCACCCGAAATCTTCGCTCAGCCAACCTCACCCTCGCCACAGTCCCCCGCATCCGGAAAACCACCGCCGGCGGCAGATCCTTCTCCTACCTCGCCGCCAAGACCTGGAACACTCTCCCCACCATCCTACGACAGACCCAGGACCTGCTGGCCTTCAGGAGACTCCTCAAGACCTGGCTCTTCGACCAGTAGAACCCCCCTCCCCCCCAGCGCCTTGAGACCCCCACGGGTATGTAGCGCGCTTTACAAATGCAATGATTGATTGATTGATTGATTTAACTGCAGCTGTTTCCCCAAGGCAGCCGTACTCGTGTTTCGCAGGTGTGAACAAAGCAAGACCTTCTCCCTGTAAGGGGAAGTTGGGCCCAGATGCTCCCTCCAAATTACAGCGCACTAGCAGCTCCCCCTCGCACCACCCTGGCAGCTGCTGATGACAGTCAGTCTATGGGGGTCAATCTCAATGGGGGAAGGGAAAAGCCAACGGTGGACACCGCTGTCGGGCTCATGCTCCTAGCAAGGGCCTCGCAATGACCTCCCACTTGTTACATTATCGGTATGCCTATATGTCGCGGCTCACCAGCTGCCAGCCGTAGGCAGGGAACACCAAGGTCGACCCTATTGTCCTCGCCTCCAAGCCTGCTCTGATCGGGTCAAGCTGCAGCTTCGGCGCCCCCTCTTTCGGTATATTAACTGGCCTGGGAAGGCCTTGGGCAGTTTTGGTATGCGTGCTGTGTGTGCCGGCACTACGAGTGCACTTGTTAAAGAGATAGTACAGATTGCAGCAAGTTTCTAAAAATGACTGTGTGGAGCAGGGACACCTCTCTTCACTCACAGGTAAATGGAGATGTAGCCTAATTTCGGTTAATCCAGCGCAAGCGACTTGCATAAGAGGGAAGGTTCTGTGGCTGTTTGGAGGAACTTCCTCATTGAAGTGATGGGTCACTATCCAACAGTATATGTGTTTTTAAAATAATAATTCTGTTAAGTACCCGGTGTGGGGCACTTTGTGTAAGTTACATCGCTATGCTGGATGCACTGTGCGGTTCAATTACAGAGACAGAGATTGAAATGACTCGGCATTAAAACCATGTAGTTGCTTACTTTGTTTTCAGACAGGTAGCAAAAGTCCATGAGGTTCTTGTAAAGTGGCTTATCCTATATTTCACATATTAATTGCTTGCACATCTCTTTTGGTATATAGCATGGCGTGACTTGGTATTGTGACCATTGAAAGAGTTTTCTCATTCACAGTTTTTTTCTACGAACGGTTAAAATAAGTTCCTGTTCTCTTTGACATTGCAGGATTTTGAGAGATCGCTCGTTTCCAAGGATAAGTGATGCTGATTGGGGTGAGTTCCTTTTTAGCCTTTTTTTCTGTAATTCTTTACTCTGAAAACACCTAAGTCTTTATCATGAGTTGGGCAATATTCAGGTCAGAAATTCTGCACCAGCAGATATATTGCATAGTGTTTTATTTAATGGGTTCCGGATTCTCTACTGAAGTGAAACACGTGGGTACAAACCAAAGGGGTATTTGCTAAGAAAAAAGGATTCACCTTTTGACAACATTGATGCTCACTTTTCTGCAAATAGGACAACGTCTAAAACGTATGCAAGGAGTGTAGCTAATGAAAAGTCAACCATTCTGCTGATATTTGCTTACTTATTCATCCTTGCTTGGCAAAGTTTGCAAGATTTTCCTAACCAGAGTCACAATATAGTATTGGGTGAAAATGTCAAACCTTAAAGCCTGGATGGATTACTTGCTTTTAAGCCTGCCGCCTTTTAGATGCAGGATGTATTGTGATCATCTCCTTCCAGCGTACATCTCCAATTTGAAATTTGTGCTGCTATCAAAATGTGTGGACATTTTCAGCTGACTTATCAAAGTATCAATTATGGTTCCTTGAACATAAAACAACCATATAGGAACTGTGAAGCATGCTATACTTTTTGGTAGATGCAATCAAGGAAATACCTCCATGAAACATCTATCCCGAATGTGAACTTTAACCGGTCGCACACAGTATTTGAACACATTTACCGTTGACTTGCTGAAGTGTAAAGATAGCTAAATCAAAGAATGTTGTTTTTACTTTTCTGAGAGGCCCCCAACCTTTACAGCGCTTATGGGCTGTGTGCTACAGGCAGTGGTGGTCCTGGAATACTAGTGTGTTTCCATCTATTTGTCACAGCATCTGGTATGCAGTAGGGAGTCTGAGCTGCTTGAACCTCTTGTGGAGGGAGCCCTTATGGCTTCCCTGTGTATGTTGTTGGCGTACCTAGAGCACCTGGAAATCTGGAGTGATAACACATGAAGTTGTAACACACTGTAAGGTTGCATGCCACTCACTTACTCTACTCCTTTCCCAGGCTGTACTTCTAACCCTCTTGCTTATGACAGCAAGTTGCATGGACACCAACCAACAACACATTCTGTCGGATTAGTCCCAACACCAGGCATGCTGGAGGGTGTCAGGCCTGCCTCAACGGGTCATGGCATGCTCGAGGGTGTGCAGCACCCGGCATGCTTTAGAGAGCATTAGCAAGACTCATTTATTGCTTTCTTCCATTTTTGCGTTGTGTTCTACAGCTTCTGTCTATAAACAGTAACTCAAACTGGAAACTGTATATAATACACATTTTAATTTTGAAAATATTTTGAGATAATACTTTAATTTAGTGTTTTATTTCACAACGTAAACTACTTAGTATAGAAAATATTGGCTTCTCAGTTCATGGTGAATGCATCCTCTTTCAGATATCATTCAAAGAGTGCATTTAAGAGGGTCATTCTTGGTGTCCAGAGCAGCATGGAATTACATGAAGAACCAGAAGTATGGAAGGTAAGTTATCTTATTAGAAGCACTTGTCATTGGTTCTTGTGACAGAAAAACGTTATTTGTAGTTGTATTCGTGAAGTTAATCTGCTTTTACTGGAAACCGTATCAGTGGTAGCTGCATACTGAATAAAGCGAAACAAGGGTAGGTCTTTTGGAAATGGGACCTGCCTGGGATTTTTAAGATGACCTAATAGGGTCTTGAAATCATACGAGTTCCTCAATACTGAATATAAGTTTCAACCACACTAGATCTGTAGTTGAGTTATCCACTGGAAAGTTATCTGAAACCGCCGATTCCAAAATATTCCGTCGCTGGAGGCCCTGGGAATGGCTGGATAGGATATTGGTTTCAAATTTGTGTAACACTTGTTTTCCATACACTTGAAAACTTGAGGGGAGTCCAGAAACTTGGAAAACTTAGAGGATTGCATGCCACAATATAGCTGTCGATCACCTTACAACAGTATTGCATCGAAAGTATTGAATCCCTCTATATCCTAAAGGTAACTATGTATGGGCAAGTATAGCATTATTATTTGTACCTTCAATCCTACTTATCTTGGCAAGTTAGTGTCCCCGAAAAGAGTTTGAAAAAAACTCCGAGGGCTTGTCTGAAGGCTTGCAGGTCCATGTAGGTTATGTGATGCCCCTGCTACTGAGGGGGTCCCGGTGCTGAGCCCTGATCATTACAAACACTTGATCCTCCTAGTGTTCTTCCACATGTGCTCATTGCCTGAAGAGGCACTCCTGGAGTGGGTGCATGTATAACTGGGTGTATGGCACAATCACTGTGCGTGAAGCCATAAGTCCCAACCGTTATATTGCAGTTCGGACAGTGATGGGATAGGTGTCTGAAAAATTGGCAGCAGCTTCTGGAATGCTATCCCCCCTCTGTTACTTGGGGTATTCTTTCTCTGTTATTGCATTATAATACTAACCAAAAGGGCTGGATCTGTTACAGTGGAATGTGTGACTTTTTCGCATTGATTCGGAAAGCTAGGTTGTGAATTAGAGACACTGCTTTTTGAGTATGTGCAAGGCATTGACATTGGCTGCGACTCTTGATCATTCACCAATCTTTCCGGTAATCTAAGTATGAAAAGACATGTATGGCATTTCTGCACAGGAGTACTGCTACTACCACTGGGCACTTTGTAAATATCCTTGGAGCCATAGTGACTGAATGACAACGTCCTGAACAGGTAGTGTTCTCCACTTATCATGAATTAAAAGTACTGGTGATGCACAAGGTGGATCAGGAAGTGAAAGTACATGTCTTTGAGTTCCAGCTCTGACTTGAAGTCGCATTTCTGGAGCAGTGGGATGACGTCCTGTAGGGTGACCATATGAAAGTGTTGGGAGAGGTTTAATCTGTTCAATGGCTAGAAGTCCAGGATCAGTCAGAGGGAGCCGTCATTTTTGGAGATGATGAAATAGAGGGAGTATTCCTCTTTCCAGCATTGTTGTACTGGTAGTGGTTCAATGGGGCCCTTTGTTAGAACCCCTTCCTCTTGAAGATCATCTGAGCTTACGATGTAGCAGTAGTCTGAGGTGATGGCCTTCCACTGAGGGAAGAAGTACCTTAGTCTTCCCCCTGACAGGTGTGGGGTGATCGAGAGGAGGAGTATGGGAAGTCACTATGTAGCAGCACAGTGTGCCTCTAACCGAGTTTCCGCTGCCTCTACCACAGCTGTTTTTCTTATAAGCTCCCTTCTTGAAGGCCCTGAAAGCTCTGCTGGTAAGAGGTCTGTTGCCTAAGCCTGCCAGCTTAGCACCAACCCGGCTTCTTGTCTATAAAAGGCAGATTTGAGAGACTGTAGGGTGCCAATTATTACTTAGCAATGTCTGTGGCCTTGATTTTTCGAGCATCTGGATGACCTGGGGACTAAACAAATGCTTGCATCCAAAGGGATATTCAGAGGTGCTGATGCATCTCCGGTCCAAACCCTTATACCCTGAGCCACGCAAGTATCCGGAGGAGAATCCTGGTGTTAATCCATCTAGCAGTAGTATCTGCTTCGTTTAGGGCACAGCTGACATTCGCATTTCGATCTCGCATATTACTAGAGACCTGTAGGACAATCTTTGTTTTCCCTCTTTCTCGCGGCATTCTTTTACTGCCTCCTAGGCTGAATTTGGTTTGCGGATGGAGGGTCAGTTGTATGATAATGTCAGTTATTGACATTTGCACAAATTCGATCTCACTTTGGTGTCCCTAGTACTTATCCCTTTAAATACATACAAATCTAATTTTTCTATGTACAGCAGTTCAAGAATAAGTGTTTTCTTTCTAGAATTCCATTTACTGCATGGTTATGGTTAGACCATGGGCCTCCACTTATGAACTTTCTATAATAAATAATAATTTCACAAGGAAATGACTAAGGTAGAAATGGGCTACATTAATTGGTCAGATCTCAGATGTACTCGCTGAAGACGATAACAATAGGATGATTGAATTTTAGAAGTTTTACCCTTTATAAAGCTGATATGAATTAATCTGTTTTAGTACTACCATTGAACAATATTCTATGTTGAATCTGTTGGCATAAAGCCTTGAAGCGCATTAATGGGTTCAAGAAGATCACAGGGGATTCCCCTTTATGGCAGTGTACCGGACTACCACAGGTTGCTAACCTTGCCAGATTTGCGCGATGACACCTTATTGGTATATCCAAAAAGATTTTGTTAAAAAAATATTGTATATTCTATGCTGCTATCTTTGGTGCGACTTTATTTATGATGAAATATCATATAAAGCTTAATGGAAAGATACATTTTGTTATAGATGATGCCTGTAACATTTTCTCGAATATATATATATATATATAATCTATATCTATATATCCCAATAGCAACGTAACCAAATAGCGATCGGAGGCTATACTAATGGCAATATAGCACTAAATCTCTGTGAATATATCTGCTTCCTAGTCTGCCATCACACATGTGAATATATTAATAATGCATAGAAACCACAACTATTGTGATTTATAAGCAAGACAAAATGGAAAACTTTGCTTGGGCTATATCATGGACTTTACATGACTGTTTCTCATTAATTTATGAAGATGTTAAATGTAATTACTGGTTCACTGAAAATAAAGCTATGAGCATTTAATCTATGAAGAGCAATGAGATTCAGAGTTATGAATACTTTACTCACCATGTAAAATACAGTTGGGTGAAGTCCTTTCTTGTTTGGGTGAAATCGGGTTATTGGATACTTAAGCCTTGTTAGAGCCAATTCGAGCAGTGAAACACGTGTTGGTTAACAACGGTCATGAAAAGAACTTTATACTTCTTTTGAAAAAGATTCTTGCAAAGAATTGGGATGCCTTTATTAAAGGCTTTTGAATTTAAATCTAAATGTTGCCCTTAGAGGAAACTCAACAAGACCAGGGGCCTGGCCCTGCTGATATATATATATATATAATCTACTGGCGGTCGCCAGTAGATAGTTATAGTTAGGACCGAGTTTCCATAGGAAATCTGAAAATTCTAATTTGAATAACTTTGGCGCCGGTTGACGAATCCTCGCGAATTTTTCAAAATAGGTGGGGCGCTCCGCTCCGCTCCTACCCTGAAAGTCTCGGGGTGATTAGTCAAGCGGGGGCCGAGAAAAAAGGGGGTCCCAAAACGCGTTTTCCCCATGCATTTTTCCATAGGGACATTTAGTCCAAGGTACAGCCCGAACGGCTGAACAGAATTACTTGAAATTTGGCAGAGAGGTAGTCCTCAGGTCAGGGATGTGCCTTTTGAATATATGGAGTCAATCTGTTCAGTAGTTCCTGAGAAAATTTCAGTTAAAAGTACATATATATCTATAAGCGCACACCGTGCGCGCACGGTACGCACACGGTGACGTGCGCGAGCGCAATTCTGATTGGTTGTTAGATGTCAGTAAACATTCGAATCGGTCGAAATCAGGAAGTTTCGGCCGCCATTTTGTCTCTCGCAGTCTGAGGCAGTGAAAAACAAAGGTGGAGAACGTGAAAAGGGGGCAGAGTGGGCAGTTCCTGACCCCCTAGTCTTTGTCAGGGGATCACTGAAGGACCCCCAAGGGTGAAAAAAACATTTATATTTTTGACGAAAAAGCGCATCGTGGGCGCAAGCGCATCGTGGGCGCATCGTGGGCGCTCGGTGCGCGAAGCGCACCGAGTGCCCACAGCGCACAGCGCGCACGGTGAAAAACCTGCAAAAAAAAAAAATATTAATAAATACATAACTTGGCATTTAAAAAACCGTACAAATTCACTTAAAAACCATAGGTTTCACACACGTTATAGTTAGGAATTAGCATTTAAAAAACCTTGCAAATTCACTTAAAAAACCATAGGTTTCACACATGTTATAGTTGGCTGGACATTTCCCTCGTAAAAAACCAATGAAATTCCCCCGTTATAGTTAGTGCAGGCAACTATAACTCACGCGACCGCAATCCTCTGCTGATGACGTCAGATATTACATCACTGATTACATATGTGTCTTTCTGAAAAATAAATATTTGTAATATATGTATAGCTAAAGATTAATGGAAGAAGACATGGGTAAATAGGTGTCTAAATACAGTGATGTAATATCTGACGTCATCAGCAGAGTATTGCGGTTGCGTGAGTACCCTACTGCGGTCTAACACAACCAACCAATGTTGATTCCAGTGACCAGTTTCCATGATGTATTTTTAAGAAGGCTGTTAACCAAAGCATTAGTTACTAACAATACTATGGAGGCCATCCTACTTCATTCACCATGATATTGTTTTGCTAGAATAAAAGAATGGGTTGCATATCTTAGCGGAGAGCTTATGGCTCTCAAAATGCAGAATATATTTTGATTCAGATGTTCACAAGACTTTTACTAGGCGTGGCCGGAGTTCGCCGCGAAGTGCGCCAAGCTACGTGGAGTTAGGCGAGCAGCAGAGTGCCTTACCCCGCACCGTACATGCTGATTTTTAGTGCCGTGTGTTTGTCCTGCACTGTAAAATCAGCGTGAATGGCACCACGTGCACCGCAAAAGGACGCTGATTCTTTCTGCTGCTCGAGTAGAAGCTCTACTTGAGCAGCAGCTTCCTCAATGTGAACAGAAAGTTTCTCAACGCGAGTGGTTGCGGCCATCCGTGACCGCCTACGGTGAGAATTCTCGCTGCCAAGCGGTCTCACATTGGATTTTTCTCGCTCGCGTTTGCCAACTTACCATTGGCGAGTGAGGAGAAACTCCACTAATCGGAGCAGAGTGAGGTTTTCTGGAACTCCGAGTGACTACCAAAAACACCTAACACGCATTTGTTTTATTCTTTCAGCTGACAGAGATCATGTCCTAGTCAGTCAGATATATATAAAGTTTTTTGTGAATTTATTCAACATCGCATATTGAGTGAACCAATTGAGACTTTGAGGTGACTGAGTAGTCTCAGAATCAATCCAAATGTGTGTTTTCTTTTACATTTTACATGCAGAAAGACTTGGACTTAAGCAAACAATTGTGTTTACATGGTATGAGAAAGTGGATTATTAGTTGGAGGGGATGCGAGTCCTCACCAAGTAATATCACAAATCCGTAATCGGTCCAGTAATTTAAACCCAAGTTCAACCTCAGTAGCTGTAGCACTAAGCAGACTGGCTTAACTTAAGAGAAACATGTAAAGCATTTATAAGTACCAAAACCAAAAAGTAGAAAACACGACACAATAAAAACCCCACTCCAATTTATAAAGATAGACTAAAATGTAATGAACATGTAGACACCAACACATCAAAATTGCATGTAAGAAGGCGGGGATATGATTTTTAGAAGATTTAAGTCAAAATACCTCCTAAAAGTTTAAAGCGCCAATCGCGTTATTTGGTCGCACCAGTCCGGGGTCCATGTCAAAAGTTAAGGCTTACTGCA
Organism: Triturus cristatus; assembly: GCF_964204655.1. Taxonomy (NCBI): domain Eukaryota; kingdom Metazoa; phylum Chordata; class Amphibia; order Caudata; family Salamandridae; genus Triturus; species Triturus cristatus. Next base: position 719,557,534 of record NC_140581.1, read on the forward strand.
AACTACAGCTGGTCGAGTACAGGGACCAAGTGTGTCCCAGTATAAAGTTTACCTTCTGACCTAGATTTTCTGGAGAAGAGTCCTAGTTGACAGGTCATTGGCAGATTGTACTGCAGGCTGGATCCAAAGAAGGGCTTGACATAAGTGGCCTGAAGAAGCATAGGTCCTCAGTGGGAGCCGTGGCTCCCACAGCAAAATTTCCCTTTTGTTTTTGATGACGGGAAGGCTGTAAGCGTGCGAAGTCTGAAATCTGTACCTAGGCAGGTCTCATCAGCATTCGGATTCTGTTTCATATTGGCTCTGGTGAAGCCCCTCTACATTCAGACTTGGAAAGTTTTTTTGAAGCTGAACGTCAGCCAGGGAAACCTGAAAGTTGACTCCAATCAGCGATTTGGCATCTACAGCGTCGGTCGCAGTCTCCACTGGTTCTCTAGAGAAAAGGTTAAGAAGAAGTTTCCAAGTGTCCAGTTTTATAGGTTTTAGGGTCAGAGAGTACCTTCTAACACACGCAAGGTTCCAGGACCTTGTGGGCCCCACTTAGGTGTTTAAACTAATTATCCCAAGTTATAAATTCAGGACAAATACAGTTGGAATTGGTCAGCTGAGCACTTGGAAAGTAGACTTCTTCCAGCTTTTGTACCCCTGTAGTGTAACCGGAGGTCAGTAAAGTGACCCTTGTAGTCTAGTTCTTTGTCCTGGGTCTGAGACTAAAAACGATAAAGAATCCACAACACAGTACTTGAAAAATAGATACTTTGCAAGATGTCTTCTAAACTGCAGAAATACCTCAAAAACACAGTTCGTAAGAGTCGGTAGCTCCGTTCGGGTCTACAGCGATGCTGAAAACAACAGAGTCTTAACAGTTCCAGCTGACTGCATCCATACTGGCCAGCAAAAGCATGAGCAGACTTGGTAACAGTACCTTTCTCGTTGCGGCTTACACAGGGGTGCTAGCCGGTCATGGCAACCATTGTGGCAAAATAGAAGCGGTGCAGTGTCCGCTCAATGCGGTGCAGGTAACGACTCGGTGACAATTGTCCAGGCGGCATCAGTAAGACCAAGGCTTACGGTGCAGGGTGTGACGGTGCTTGATGCGGTGCTGGCAGGTTGCGGTGCAGGCGACAGAGCCGGTTTGCGGGAGCTGGCGTTGGTCGGCCCAGACGGCTGTGTAGGAGGAGGTGGTGCATCGTGAAACTTTACGAGTGGTGCCCCCAACCACGATGCGGTCACGGGTGTCGAGTCAGCGGCAGCAACAGCATCGGTGAGATCAGGATGGTGAGGCGGTGTGGACTGAGGTGCCCATAGGTCATGGTGCAAGCAGTGGCTCGGTGGTGGCGGCTGCGGTCGTCGGCGAGACAAGGGTTGTGGTGCGAGATGCGGGCGGTACGGTCTGCGGGACCGTCAGGACACAGAGCCAGTGACGGAGTCAGTTGCGATTCCCTTCTCTGTGGCAACTGACACAGCAGTTCCAGAAGCGGTACCCAGAGGTTGGTGAAGTCTTTGCAATCTGTGGAAGTTAGTCTTTTCCAAAAAGTAGTCGTAGACAAAAACTGTAGGTTATTATGGGTTTATTGAAGAACAGAGATACATCAAGTCCCCATCCAGCAGAGAGCTGAGATCAACTGAATACTCACTTTAAACAGCACTAGGCAACAAGCGTTCTAGAAGCTGTGGCTGTCAGAGGGAAATGCTAAGAACACCACATCACCTCCCCGTTAACAAATAAACAGCCAATATATAAACTGTTGCAAACAATACAACATATGAGAAATGTAGGAAACTAAAGCATGTTAGAAATAGAGCAAAATACATGAAAAAAATCAAGAAACACAATCTTGTAATCATAAGGGAACTAACTTCGAGCAAAATGGTCTGGACCCTCTTTCATCAGTTTCAGACTCTGGAACCACCACGCGTGTGGGAGTCACACGCGTTGCACCCATAAATGACAAAAGGCGAAACTTTGCAACCCTGCTTAGGTTACAAATCTTGTGATCACTCTTCTTTATGGCATTCTTAAACACTTTAATAACCTGAAAAGGTTTGCTAAATTTTGAAATACCTACAGTTTTCCTTGGAGACTTAATCTTGACCCAGTCTCCAACATTGACTACAGTCCTCTTGACAGCTTTTCTTTCATCATACCGAACCTTCCGTTCAGCCATAATACCTTTCTCTCCAACCATCTGTGCTGCCCACATTAGCACACACCAAGGACCTCTTGTCACACACCCAAGAGGTAACAGTTTCAGTATTCGCCATCCTTCCTTTGAACAAACGAAAAGGAGCCACACCAGTAGATGAATGGGGAGTGAATCGATACTCCCTAACTTTCTTTCCTAGTGCCACTTCCCAATTATCACCACAGGATCTTGCTTGTTGCATAGATTCCTTCAAAACTTTGATGACACTTTCTAGAACACCGATACTTTGGGGATGATGCAAAGAAACTTTCTTGTGCTTAATTCCCCTCAAAGCCAGAAAATCTTGCATCACTTTTGAAGTAAATTGAACGCCATTATCTGACAAGAGGGTTTGCGGGAAACCTTCACCCTCAAAAAGCTCATCTAAAAACTCAATCACCACCAAAGACTCCACCGAATTTACCACCTTTATCACAGGCCACCGAGAGAACAAATCCATACAGACAATGACATAACGATCATTAAAATAGAACCTCACAGGTCCTAATATATCTATTGAAATATCAGACCATGGGCCAGCTTCCTGTTCTCTAACAATCATGGGTTGAGCCCTGCATTTGAGTAACTTGTCACAATTTGCACATTCAGCACAGTCACGAACAATCCTCTCCACAAACACATACATGGTGGGCCACCAGTACGCCTCTCTGATTCTTTCCTTGGTTTTGGTAATGCCCATGTGTGAAGCATGAGCGTTTCTGACTAACTTATCCCTCCAGCTAAATGGCGGAACAAGCGTACTTCCACGCATGAGAAGTTCTTCCACTACAGCCAAATCTTCTTTGACATGCCAAAAACCTCTGAGAGTATCATCACAGTCCTTCTCACACCAACCACCTTTCACCATGCTAATGATTCTTTGTAAAACATCATCACCCACATGATGTTCCTTCCATTCACTTTCTGTTATTATACCTTCACTAATTAAACAGACATTTAACTTCTTCTTCTATATACTCCCCTCCAAACCATTCTACATCCTCAACAGTGTCATCATTTTCAGAACCAAGTCTAGAAAGACAATCAGCAAGCACATTATTTGCACCAGGTAAATACGACACCCCAAAATCAAACTCTTGGAGAGCTACCACCCATTTGCGGATGTGATGGGAAACAAAATCAATACCCTTCTTTGTAAAAACCTTTTTAAGAGGTTTGTGATCAGACAAAACTTTAAACTCCTTTCTCCACAGGAATTTCCTCAACTTACGTTTAGCCCAAAACACACCAAGAGCCTCCTTTTCCACAGCTGAATAATGACATTCAGCACCTCTCAAAGGTCTGGAGATAAACAACACTGTTCTCTCTTCTCCATCAACCTTCTACAACAAGACCGCTCCTAGTCCAGTTGAACTTGCGTCCGTCATAAGATAAGACATTTTGACAGGTTCAAAGCTACTAAGACACGGGGCATTATTAAGGTCCTTCTTTATGCGACCAAATTCCTCCTCACAATTCCTAAACCATACAAATTCACACCCATTCTTTAAAACAGACCTTAAATATATTGTCTTCCCTGCAAAGTTGGGTACAAATTTGTGATAAAACTCAGCCATTCCTAGAAATTTGACTAACTCGTCCTTACTCAAGGGTGAGCGTAGATTATGAATGGAATTAACTAGAGTAGCCTTTGGTTTAAAGAGGGGGATCATTCAGGAAGTTGAAGCAACTGAGTGGGTCTCTCCGGTTGTGATGACTCGGAAAGCCAATGGAGAGGCCCGGCTTTGTGTGGACCTGAGAAAGCTCAACAGAGCAGTGATCGTAGATCACTATTCCATCCTCGTCGCCAAAATGTGGAAGTTAGTCTTCTCCAAAAAGTATTCTTAGATAAAAACTGTAGGTATTATGTGTTTATTAAAGAACAGAGATATATTGAGACCCCATCTAGCAGAGAGCTGAGAACAACTGAATACTCACTTTAAACCGTGCTAGGCAACGAGCGTTCTAGAAGCTGTGGCTGTCAGAGGGAAATGCTAAGAACCACACAAAATCCCTAAGACTTCAGAACAGGAGGCCAGCTCAATTTCAGGCCCTTGGAGATACTCTGCACAAGTAAAGAAAGTTCAGTCCAGTCCTTTCACTGCCCAAGGCAGAAGCAGCAACTGAAGGCCAACCCAACGAAGCAACAACACAGCAAAGGTGCAGTACTCCTCCTGGCAACTCTTCCAACTCTTCTTCTTGGCAGGTTTCTTGATTCCAGCGTGTTCTAAAATTCTTAGGTCTGAGCCCCAATATTTATATCCCCAAATCCTTTGTTCTCTGAAGGCAGAAAGTGTCTGTACCCAGCCCAAACCAGTTCTGTCCTCACTGGTGCAGCTTCCCAGCAGGAGACGGAGACAGCATTGTCCAAGGCAGACCGGGCGTATTCAGGTGCAAGGGAATTTCCTCCCACCACTCTAAATGCAGACCGGGCCTATTCAGGTGCTAGTGACAACTCCTCCCAATACTCTGAATGCAGCCCAGGTCTATTCAGCCCAATCCCTGACCCATCTAGACTCTCTGGAGTCACTGTTCCTCCCCAGCCCCTGTTACTCCAAAGCCAGACAGTCAATACACATCCTAGCAGAGGCACACAGGATGGCTAAGCAAGAAAATGCCTACTTTCTAAAAGTGGTATTTTCAAACACAGAATGTGAAAATCACTTTTACTAAAAGATGCATGTTTAAATTCTGAGTTCTGGCATACTAAACTTCATTTTCAATATCTGATCCCAATGGGAAGATAGATTTATAAGATGTTATAAATCAACTCTCATGCTTTCCTATGGGACAGATAGCCTTTCAATAGTGAAAACTGAAATGCACTGTAATTCACTACCAGGGCATGTCACACACTTCAGTACATGTCCTATCTTTAATATACACTGCACCCTGCCCACAGGGGTACCTTGGGCCTACCTTAGGGATGACTGATATATAAGAAAAGGAAAGGTTAGGACCTGGCAAGTGGGTACACTTACCAGGTCGACATGGCAGTACTAGACTGCCATGTGCATTTCAGTGAAAACTGAAATGCACTGTAATTCACTACCAGGGCATGTCACACACTTCAGTACATGTCCTATCTTTAATATACACTGCACCCTGCCCACAGGGGTACCTTGGGCCTACCTTAGGGATGACTGATATATAAGAAAAGGGAAGGTTAGGACCTGGCAAGTGGGTACACTTACCAGGTCGACATGGCAGTACTAGACTGCACACAGGCTCTGCAATGGCAGGCCAGAGTTACATTTGCGGGCTGCTTGGTGGGTGGGTGGCACAATCCAGTGCTGCAGCCCACTAGCAGCATTTGATTTACAGGCCCTGGCACACTCAATGCACTTCACTAGGGACTGACAAGTAAATCAAATATGCCAATCATGGAAACACCAATCTATTAGACAATTTACAACAGGAGCACTTGCACTTTAACACTGATCAGAAGTGATAAAGTGCGCAGAGACACAAAGCCAGCAAAAACGGAGTCAAAACCGGGAGGTCAGAAAGCAAAAAGTCAGGGGAAACATGCCAAAAGATGCCAAGTCTAACAAAAACTCATTGCAGTATGTTGAAGTTAGGAACTTCTTTGAGACTCTTGCTTCATTAGAAGACTTGGATTGACTTTTTTACTGGGGCGGGTTGGGCAGGGTGAGCCTTTAGTTGGGGGGCTCCATTACATAGTGTTCGTGTCCTGACTCCAGCTCAGAGGGAGAAAGAGCTGGGCAGAGAGGGCTGAAAATCATGTTGTGGAATATAGCTGGGGTTAATTCCAAACTTTCAAATCTGGATTGGCTCTTGTAAATCAATGGAGCGGATATCATATTATTGCAAGAGATCTGGGTCACTAAGAACTTCAGTCTTAATGGGTATCTTACCGTATATAGTGCTGCCACTCCTTCTCATGCAGGTACAGCTAAGGGAGGATTAGCTACCTTATGTTCAGTTAAATTAACCAGTCTGTCTACTAAAGTAATTATCTGTAGGCCCAATTATCAGCTGCTGTTATTACATATCCCTTATAGTTTTGATGTGATCCTGGTTCACATGTATGACAACTTTTTTGACTCTCGCCTTATCACCTTAATTGAAGCGTTTGAGAGGGGTTTAGTGAACCTTCAAGATTGCTAGAACAAAGAGACCTTGACAGTTTGGGCAGGGGTTTTCAACACTAGGATGCGTGGGAAAAGTGATCCTTCTACCTGCGTCATGGAGACAGTGGATGCTGAGGAGCTTGGGAGCCCATTTACCCCCATGTATAATGGTGCTCGAACGGGCAGTGAGATTGATTTTATTATGGTCTCCCTTGACTTAGCTTATTTGATATTAGACTACAATGTGTCCGCCTCCTGTATTAGCTATTACAAACCCCTACCCGTATTGCTGGACCTTCACTTGTGGGCATTAGGGAAGCAAGAAAGTGTGGCTTCCTTTCACTCACGCAGTAAGGGGGTGAGAGTAAATTAGGAAAGGGTGGATAAGGAGGCCTTCTTGCGAAAGATAGTGCTGGAGAATTGTGAAGCCATATCAGTACTGGAGGAGGAGTTCTCTGAGATTATCACTAATGCCTTTAAGACCTTGTGTATATCCATAGATACAGGGTTGAGGCAGAATAAAACTTCTAGAAAATGGTCATCTATTGACTGGTTCAACTATGCCTGCACTTTAGCCTATAGAAAAGACTGAAACTAGTCCTCTCCTCTAAACCACTCTGTAAAGGTGATTTGCTGAGCACTAGGAGAAGCTGCAAATCTACCCTGAAGGCTAGGAGGTCAGAGCTAAGAGCAGAAGCATGGGGGGACTTGGTAAGAGGTTCTCACACAAGGGATTCTGCACTATGCTGGAAGGTTGTCAATCAGCCATTTTTCTCAGGGTATGAAAAGCCCTCAGTAGACAGTTATTCCAGTTCAGGTTTAGGTGGACCACTATTACAGCATTTTTAATCCTGGCAACACAGAGCCTATTTTAGAACACATTGGGGTAGCCTTTGGCAATCTTGAGTCGTTTTCCAACCTCAGTGATTCCATCTTGGTAAAGGACATTATGGTCCAGGGGGGGCTCCTCCACGAGGGCGGAGGAGCGTTGCCCCATCTGCTTTCTCACAGTGCGAGAAAGCCAAAATATAAAATGGTAATACGTTTTTGTTATTACCATTTTATGTTTGCTTTGTGTATTGCGGGCGGGCTGGTAGGCGGGGCTTGCCTGCTCTTTGAGCAGGTTAGGAGAGGAGTGGTTTGCCCACTCCTGAGTGTGCAAAGACTGTTTGGTCGGTCCTCTCGGGCCGCCCAAACCAGTCATATGCAGTCTAACGTTCTATATTCACGCTGCAATGCAGCCTACATGGAGAATATGCCCACCCCATAAGCCCTTGGCTAGGCGCCCTCCCGACCAATCACAACTGTGCTTGAAGCATTGTGATTGGCTTAGGGAAAGGAGCCTGGCTGCCTGCTTCTTGTTCCTGTCTGAGGCAGGAGAGCAGGAGTCGAGAAGACGCGGGATCCGGTGGAAAGGTAAGTTTGATTTAATTTATCTATTTCCCCACGATTCCCCACCCGTGAATCCCATCACCCCCTCCACCCCTCTCGCCCGCCTCCCCACCCGCGAGCAATGCCGGCTGCTATTGTTATAGTCGCCCTCAATCAGAGCGCAACAGGGAAAGCCCCCAGGGCCAGATGAAGTCCCTTTAGACCTTTTAAAAGGCAATTCTGCACTTTAGGCCTACAAATCCTCCACAACACCGGATCCCAATACCTTAACTGAAAGAATCTCCTTCCATGCCCACAAGAGAAACCTCCGCTCCGCCGACCTCACCCTGGCTGAAATCCCTCGCATCCGGAGAGCCGGAGCGGGAGGAAGAGTCTTCTCCTATATCAGGGCCAAGACCTGGAACAAACTGCCCCTCAGCATCAGACGAACCTCCACACTGCTAGCATTCAGCGACCCCAAGCGCCTTGGGAGACCCTCCCAGGTGAGTAGTGAGCTTCACAAATCCCTGATTGATTGATTGATTGATTGAATTGTAGCCAATGTCTTTAAAGCTTTTATTTAAGGGACCCCCCATTTTGTCTTGGAAAGAAGCAGTGATTGTCCTCATTTTTAAGAAGGATAACAGACACCTTGCTGCTATCGTCCAATTTCCCAGCTAGATAGCACTCTCAAAATTCTTGCCAGAATTATTATCACTTGGCTCGAGGGGTTGTTGGAGGAAAATCAGGCTCTCTCTAAAGGGCAGTTTGTGTTTCGCCCCCGGGTTGGGCACAGTGGAACAATGCCTGACCCTTCAGCTGGTCATGAGTATGTCCAGGCAAGGAGAGCGTCTATTCACCTAGCGTTTATTGACCTCTCCTCTGCCTTTGACTTGGTCAACAAGTGCAAGATGTGGGGCTCTATGGCTATGATTGGTATAGATCAGGCTATAATTGGTTTATTGCAGAGGATGCATTGGGACGGTCTGATTAAGGTGAGGGATGGTCCTGAGGGCCAACTTTGCCCTGCTGTCAATTCCTCACAGGGGGTCAGGCAGTGGTGCGTGATGACCTCTTATTATTTTTAATCTATAATAATGATCTAGATTTTCACTTGAGTAGAGCAGGGAAGGATATGCCTATGGTGAAATCTAGCATCCTCTCTGTTATATTGCATGCAGATGATGCGGTTTTAATTTCCAGAACCGTTAACAGATTACAAGTCCTTTTAGATGTGTTTTACGATTTTATGGGGGAGCTCAACCATAAAGGCAATCGAAGTAAATCTTTTGCTATGTGCATTGGACCCAAAAACACTAAAACCAGATCATGTTTTTGGGCAGGGTCTGAAATTTGTAGGGTGAAAACCTTTAACTATCTTGGTATCCCCATATATTAAAATCTAGCATTGGCGCACTCTTTTTAACAGCAGGGCAATGCAATGCCAAAGAGTCGCAGAGTCGGTCTTTGCTTTTGCACGCCGACTAGTGCACAAGCCGGTGCTTGAAATGATCAGCATATACAAAAGCAAGTGCATTGCTGTAGCTACCTATGATGCCAGAGTTTGGGTGTACATGCTTGCGGTTTCTGTGCAGAGGGTCGAGATCACGTTTTTACGTTGACTTTAGGCAGTCCCTCCATCGGCTCATTCATTTATGTGCTATTCTGAGGTTTGTTTGCCTCCTCTAGAGAACAGCATCAAGTTGGAGCCCCATTACTCTGGATTTGATTCTGGGGTAAATTAGGTCCCTCTCTTTCAAAAGATATATTTGAAGATTGTCTATCTCAGGATCACACCCAGGCGTTCCCATGGATTAAGTAGAGCTTTAGGGACATAGGTTTCTCTGAGCTATTTTTTAATCCTATAAACATTAAGCAGGATGTAATAGACCAGGTGAAAGTGGTATTTAGAGAGAGGCACCCTTCACCAGGCCAATTTTTACAAACTGAGTAGTAGCGCTAATTACAATTTCATTAAAACATTGCTGGGACGTCAATTTCATCGAACATACATATTTAATTCAAATAGTAGATTTTATATGACTGTTTTGTTTTAACACCTTACCTTTACCATTGGCCTTTCCCAGGAATGTTGATTGGAACTGCATTATGCAAAGTTGCCCTCGTAATTATACCTCCAAACAAAGCACCATGCGCTTTATTCTCTTCTGCCACTTATACTCCCTTCCCCAGAAGGGTTCTATGACCCCATCCTGCACAGATCTAAGATACGATCTCACAGAGAGGCGTTTATCTTTCTGCAAAATGTGTTTTCATTTGGAAATCTATGGTGCATTGGGCAATATTGGGCGTGAGAGTAAGAAATAGATACAAGTCCGTATAATGCAGTTTGATGATTGCATTTGGCTACATTTGTACGGGGGAGTGGTTTTTAAGTCTTTGTTTTTTAATCTTTATAAGTTATTATTTTTATTATTATATGTTTTAAATTGTGCTTTTATGGCACTCTGTAAGCCGAATGAAGCTTATTTGACTTACTCACTGATGGACATTTACCCATGTCTGTTTTTTGTTGTTTTTAGAATAATAATGACTGCGTCAGCTGCTGGAATTTATGGCAACTTCGGACAAGCAAATTACAGTGCTGCGAAACTAGGGCTTCTGGGTTTGTCAAATACGTTGGCAATTGAGGGCAGAAAATACAACATATTTAGTAATACCATTGCGCCTCTTGCGGGATCCAGATTGACTGAGACCGTCATGCCACCAGGTAGGTTTATCCTCTTACGTGAGTCATTCCTTCGAGGGTAACCAAATCTTTCTTTCAGTATCTGTTGCAATTACTCTAATCTAGCTATCGAATACACAAAACCGGTACTTGCCCCTGTTAAAGGTGTTACCCACATAACTGCCTTGTACCATCATTCTGCTCTGTGCCTTATGCCTATGCTACATATGACAGTCTCCTGTCTTCCTCTCTCTCGCCTGACCCCTTCTCAGGTAAACTCTTAGAGTGTTCTAGAAGTTTGAAAAGAATACATATGCTGAGTTGATCGGGTATTGGGAACTACTCAATATGAAAATCATCTTCCCAAAAATACCCAAAACCTTTTTGGCTGTGTCATGGTTGAGCAAATTTTGCGTTAATCTGTACATTGAATCCATCAGTTTTCCTTCTTGTAATTTATGTCTGTGCAATTCTCACATCAAGATTTGGTAGCTAGTTGGCATTTGGTTCTTTTTCTCCTGTGTTTGTCAGGTATATTTTAAAACATTGAATTTACTACCTTTTTGTCAGTTAATAGCAAGTGTTGTTTGCTACCATCACTCTGCTGTGAATACATAAACACTTTCTGCCATTTTCTGTTGCATTGTGGTAGAAGATAGAGAAGAGCTGGAGCAAGCATTTCTGGTGCCTGTGGCAAATTAAATTTTTCCTGCTCCTTAAATTAACAATGGAGACACATTAGATGTATGACATCTTTAGCTGCCACTACCCCTTTTTATCGTGCCTGTATGATTTGGTGTGTTTTACCAAGTCCTGGGTGACCTAAAATGCTTCTTTGTCAATCTGGTACCCATGAGCCTCATAGTAGTTGATCAAGAGTGAGTGGATTAATAGGGAAATAGCCTATTATCATTTTTGATGTAAACTATACTAAAATAGTCCCTAACTCCCTAATTCCAGAGACTGCCACCTCTCTAAGACAACACTCTAGCCCTCCTGTTTTTTTTAAATATCTTATTGACCATGACAATTGCCATCACTAGTAGGCCTAGGCCACAGATGGCAGACTGGCGCTACAGTATTACCTGTAGCCAGGGAAAGACAAGGTGCTCTCCCTCCTGTATCATTTGGAGCTTGAGGGCATCACTGGACTAGTGAAGTGTGGAGGCACCTATATACGTATATGGTATTTCTATAATACAAGTCTAGCTAAAAGGCAGTGATCAAAGGCATGCTTTAAGTGAACAAGTAATAGGAAAGGAAGGTGCGTTGTGGATGGTTAATGCATTGTGATGTAGTGTTCTTTTAAGCGATGAGTTCAACTCTTTCCTAAATTTGGAGCAGTGTTGGGGCCGTCCTGATGGTATGGGGATGATGTTCAGATCCTGGGTACATAGATTGTAAAGCCCTGCTGACTTGTTTATTCCTTTTTACACTTCTTAGTCTGCAGTTTGATGGGTTACTGGCTATAGTTGTGCCGAGAACCACCAGTGATGGTGAGTTTCTGTGCAAGATAAGTTAGGATGCTTGTCGCAATGGCTTTGTGAATGATGCAGCTGGTTTTGTAGATGGTGCAGAAAAACAAGGGGAGCCAATGGAGTGCCATCAGAATGGTTGTGACGTGTTCATATTTCTTCAGGCCCTGCATAAGTTGTCCTGTGGCATGCAGGATGTTCCTCAGGTGCTAGTGTGGAGTCTGGGAAGCATGGAGTAGGGCATTATGATCATCCGGATGCAAGAGTGCAATGGCTTGAGCAGGAGTTCAGAAGTTGCTTTTTGGTATCAAAATGGTTGGTACAGGTCTTTTTTTTTTTTTTTTTTTTTTTTGGCAGTGTGTTCCTTGAGAGCAAGGTCAGTGTCTAGAGTAAGTACAAGCTACTTGCTATTAAGTGAGAGCTGGTGTTTGAAGCCATGAAGGTTCATCTCCTTGAGCCAGGTTTGTGTCTTGTTTATTGCTCTTGGCAAATAACAGGAATTGTGTCTTGGTTGGGTTGAGCTTCAAGTAGGCGCTGGACATCCGGGTCCAATGTTTGAGACTTTAGATGTCTGAAGTACAGGAGACATTCAGGTAGAGCTGTGTATCATTTGCATATTGGTGAATCTTGATGCTTTTATTCGTTAGCAGAGCACCAAGTGGCTCCATTTAAAGGTTGAAGATGACAGGAGACAGTATGAAACCCTGGGGGACTCCAAATGTGATAAGGGTGTTTATGAACTGGAAATGTCCATGTGAAGGAACTGGTGTCTGTTAGAAGGGTAGGAGGAGAAAAAGTGAAGGACATTGCCTGTGAATCCCGTTTGTTGCTTGAGGGTGCGTATGAGGGTAGGATGGTCAACTGTGTCGAAGACAGTTGAAGAGTCCAGCAGTATCAGGAGGCAGGAGTTATCTAAATTTGTAGCCAAGAGAGCATCATAAACAATATGCATGTTGGTGGTCTCCATGCTGCAGTGTGATCTAAAGCCAGACTGGTGGCCATGTAGAAGGTTAGCATTGTAGTGACCTTGGAGTTGAACTTGAGCTGTTTTTTCAGTGTTCTTGCCGATGAGTGGTAGGTGAGTGATGGACTTGTAGTTGGTGAGGTCACCAGGATCTAGTGTAGGTTTCTTTGAGTGGGAGGATTTGGCCGTTCTTCTGGGAAGATGGTTTGAGGGAGGAATTGACCATGGTAAGTCTGGTTAAGCGAGTGTCTCCACAGAAAGCTTTGAAGAAGTATGGTGGTAAGGCATCATCCTAATAAGAGTGGTTTTGAGGCAGTTGAGTATGTCAGTCAGATCTGGGAGCTGGGGCTTTGAATGCTGACCATTGTGGGATTCTATGTGAAGGGATGGATGTAATAGCTGAATCAGTCTTGGTATCATTGATGTGCTGTCGGATCGCCTGTATTTTTTCACTGAAGAAGAGGGTGATCGCATTACATTTTTCAGTGGACTGAGGAAAAGGTTGGCCCAGCAGGCTGTTGATGCAGTGCTTGATTGGCTCGAACAGTGGTCTGCTTCCGTTAGTGTCTTCTTTAATGATGATGGTTTAGAACTTTGCCTTGGCTGCTGTGATGAGCTGTCTTCATATTGCACAGAATGACTTCAGCATCAAGCGGTCCTCAGGAGTTCTGTTTTTTCCATTTTCTTTCTTGTGTGCAGGTGGGTTGTTTTTTCAGCACGGTCTTTAGAATGTCGGGGTGATGAAGGTTTTTACTTGCACTTCCATCTTGTAATTGGGGCATTAATGTTCAAATACCTGTCCCAAAAATGTTGAAGTTGTTTAGAAGGGTGTTGGCATCAGATGTGCAGATGACATGGTGGGAGATTAGTTCATCCATTAGGTTTTCTATGGAGAAGTATTTGAACGTCTTCTTGTTTGTTTTAGTCTTGAATTGTTGGTATGCTGAACATGGAGATAAGGATGGCATAGTGATCAGTCCAGTCCATGGGTATGGGTGGCTTGCACTGGATTTTTGGTCATGTTGAGAAGACCAGATTGAGGCTGTGGCCTTTGAAGTGTATTGGTTGTGTGACCCGCTGTATCAAGTTGAGTATGTCGATGAGTTTGAAGAGGGTGACTCTTTTTAATGGGTTTTTTTTTTTATTGTGGTGTTTGGGTGCTCTGAGTTATTTAAGAGAGTGGAGTGGACATGTTGGATGGACCAGGTGGTGAGGAGATTTCAATAACAAAGGTCTTTTTGGACCCTGGAGGCCTGCAGGTGAGATGGAACGTGGAGGTCTGAGTTGCAGAGAAAGGGAAATTACATGTTTGGCAACTCCTTGGAGTTGAGTGTTACTTGTTGCCTTGGATGCAGGACCAGGAGGAGATGTGAATCACAGAGCAGCCTCCTCAATTCTTATGTGTGCATTTCACATGATGGACGTTGTACCCAGTGGAAAGTAGGACATCTGGCATGTGTGAAGCTTTGGGGGTGGGAATAAACCAGGTTTCTGTGATTAGGATGGGATCAAGCTTCTGATAGTTGAATAGGTCTGTGGTGTCTGGTGTGTGGAATACTGCAGAGGGAGAGTGTCGATTACCATGAGTTGGAATTAGTTTTTATGTAGTTTAAAAGTGTGTGGGAGGCCTACTAAGTAGGGTCTTTGATTTGCATGAATGCTTTGCCAGTATCTGGGTTGTCTCCATGTGTGTGTGATTGTGGGGATTAGCAGCATGGGGTGCTGGCTAAGGCACATGATTATATCTTACTTTCTTGGTTTCACTGGGATATGGTTTGTGGCCCAAGGCCATTCTAGGCCCAAACAGGCAAAGCCCTTGTCTGTGTCTGCCCTTGATCTTGACGATGGGACACCCTGAGAATTGGGAGAAGGCAGGAAGTGATGTCACGTCCTCGGCAGGTGGAGATGGGAAAAGTAGTCTTCTTACTTGGCTTCTACTTTCAAAGAGTGTTTTGGCAGGAAAACAGTGATGTCTCTTCTTGTGAAGATGAATGATGGGAATTTTAGTGATGTCACTTCCTATGCAGATGGATAATGGCAAAAGTAGTAGCGTCTCTTCCTGTGCAGATGCATGATGGGAAATGTATGTTGACAGTAGTTAACAAATTGCAAGTGCCACTGTGAATGTGCAGGAGATGTTCGTCACAATATGGGATGCTATGTGAGGGCTGCCTTTCGTCGGTTATCTGTGGTGAGAAGTATGTTGGACTAAAGGTGTCATCATGAACACCTCTAATTGGCACATGGCAAGGTGCTGAAGCACATAATCAGAACGTGAAGGCAATGAACTGAGTGTGTCAGCTTGAGGGCATGTTATATTCTTGGGTCCTAACAATTGAGGGAGGACTTCGTGGAAAGGGACATTATGAATATACGTGGGAGTGGACATGTATACAGTCTCGAAGTTGGATGGGTTGTGCAGGGATTCAATTGTTGGACTCATTCGTACATGTTACTCCTCTGACAATTAAGCATATTGCATTACTTTTAGAGCACATTTGTTTTTGTATGTGTAGTGCTACAGGGAACTTGCCAGTGTAACACTTCAGAGCAAAGTGTAAGAATGGGGTGGGTTAGTGGCTGGCAATGTACTGATTTAGGGCTAATATAAATGTTGAATGTCTGAAGAGGAAACACCAGTGTTAGACCTGACAGCCTTTGGTGTGGTCTTCCCTCCTGTTTGCTGAAATACGTTTTTGTTTGCTTTAGGACTCTGCGCACTTTCTCACTACTAGCCAGTGCTAAAGTGCTTGTGCTTTCTGCTTTAAGCATGGTCGAATTGGCCAACACCTGATTCCCACATTCAATTTACGTAGGAATCCCTAGTAAAGTGGCACTACACGTAACTAGGGCCTGTAAATTAAATGCTACTAGTGAGCTTGCATCAGTTCTTGTGCCACCCACTTAAGTCTCCCTTTAAAACATATCTCAGGTCTGCCATTACAGCCTGTGTGCAATTTCAAAATGCCAATTCGATCTGGCAAAATAAACATTTGTCCAGGACTAAACCTCCCTTTTTAATATACATGTCACCCCTATGGTAGGCCCTAAACAGCCCATAGGGCAGGGAGCTTTGTATTTAAAAGGTAGGAAGTTTTTTTACTTTTTACATGTCCTGGTAGTGAAGACACCCAAATTTGTTTTTTGCAAAAGTGAGGCCTACCTCTCCCACAGGATATCATTGGGTTACCTTATTACATTTTTTAAGTGCCAACTCTGGATTAAGAACTGATAGAAAGGTCATGTTTTCTGTCAAACTAATTGTAATTTAAAATCCTCTTTAATAAACGCGACATCGCACAAATGTGGAAAGGGACTTCTCCCCCAACATTGGGTAAATGGAAGACCGAATTGGATAGATGTATGGGGGCAGAAGTGGCAGTGTTCCTTGATCGGGGTTGCCCTGCTAAACATAGGAAAATCTGGACCCGCTGGGCGTCCTATCGAGGAATTGAGCTTCCTCTTCTCCCACCCACCGACCCCTAAATGGAGCTATATATATCTTATTGCTATTGTCTGTATATGTACACTGCTTTGAAAACCCTGTGTATGATGACAATGGAGATTCGTGACCAATTAATCGATATACATATTTTGAGATCAAGAACTGTCTGCACTATGCTTGATTTTTACCATCTGCATATTGGGCAGGTGTTTGATTATGGTCGAAATGTTTGGCTCGCTGTGAAATTATGCCTCTTCCTCCTACAGGTCATTGTAGGGCCTTTGCCCACACATCCAACAGAAAAACCAAATAAAATTTGTTGTGAAAAATCCTCTTTAATAATAAAGTCGGATTTTAAGTCACAATTATGAAAATGCTGCTTTTAAAAAGTTGTCATTTTCTGGTGCTAACTATTTGGTGCCTACAGTATGTGTCCTAGGTCATATGGCTATGTCATATGGTTGACCTTTGTGTATTCCTCCCAGATAGGAGACAATGGGGGAGTAGATGGTGGCAGGATGGGCCTTCTGCCAGAATGGTTGGGGCAGAGGTGTTTCCTCCCCCACTTAGATTTCAAAGGGTTGCCAAAAGGAACTTTACACAAGCCTGTTGTCACCCTAGACCACGTGAAGCCTGGGCAGAGGAAGGAAAGAAATTTCCAGAACCAGATATTAGGGAAGGCTAGATATTTCCCCTACTTCAAAGGTGGGCACTAGGTATTAATATTTAATTCTCAGATTAACGTTTAAGTACACTCCTGGGCCTGCAGAGGACCCCCAGTAGAACTGCCTTGTACTTGCCCTGCTGAACTTTACCCTCACTAGAACTTGGGCCCAATACAGCCCGTGTAGCCGAATCGCACTCCATTGCAGTTGCCCTTCACTTTTGACTTTGCCCCAATCTTGTGCAATCAGATAACCGCTTGTTGATGCTTTGATCTTTTAGGCACTATTTTTCACTTAAAACAATAAACATTCATAACTCCAGTTCTACTGTTTGGATTTAATTAATTTTGTTATCTATTTTTTAAACACATTTTACTCAATTTTTCAAATTGGTGTACGATTTATCGTGTGTTGTGTTTCCACTTTATTGCTGATTGTGTGCTGCATAAAGAGTTAACACAGTAACTAAGTTAAACCTGACTGCTTTTGGGCCAAGATACCAGAGGGTTAAACACACGAGAATTTAGTGACTTTTGTGATTCACCCTGTCAAGGATTGTGGTTGATGCTTGAGGAGGATTTCACCCTGCTCAACCAGAAGCCCAATTTCTTACAACCTGTGTCCTGCCAGCTTGACATTCCTTCATATTAACAGATCATCACATGCTTTTATCCCATTCATTTATCCCCCCTCTTCTCACATGCGACTCTCCATGTCCAGGAAGGGAATTGCCTGTAGGAAGCCACCTACCAGTGCCTTCTTCCCGTCAGCATCCAAGCCTGCTTCCTACTCTGCATCCAAGCCTGCTTCTCCCGCTGAAGCATGCTTCCGCCCCTGGCAGGGAAGCCTGCTTCCGCCCCTGGCAGGGAAGCCTGCTTCCGACCCTGGCAGGGAAGCCTGCTTCCGCCCCTGGCAGGGACTCCTGCTTCCGCCCCTGGCAGGGACTCCTGCTTCCGCCCCTGGCAGGGACTCCTGCTTCCGCCCCTGGCAGGGACTCCTGCTTCCGCCCCTGGCAGGGACTCCTGCTTCCGCCCCTGGCAGGGACTCCTGCTTCCGCCCCTGGCAGGGACTCCTGCTTCCGCCCCTGGCAGGGACGCCTGCTTCCGCCCCTGGCAGGGACGCCTGCTTCCGCCCCTGGCAGGGACGCCTGCTTCCGCCCCTGGCAGGGACGCCTGCTTCCGCCCCTGGCAGGGACGCCTGCTTCCGCCCCTGGCAGGGACGCCTGCTTCCGCCCCTGGCAGGGACGCCTGCTTCCGCCCCTGGCAGGGACGCCTGCTTCCGCCCCTGGCAGGGACGCCTGCTTCCGCCCCTGGCAGGGACTCTTGCTTCCGCCCCTGGCAGGGACTCTTGCTTCCGCCCCTGGCAGGGACTCTTGCTTCCGCCCCTGGCAGGGACTCTTGCTTCCGCCCCTGGCAGGGACTCCTGCTTCCGCCCCTGGCAGGGACTCCTGCTTCCGCCCCTGGCAGGGACTCCTGCTTCCGCCCCTGGCAGGGACTCCTGCTTCTGCCGCTGGCATGGACTCCTGCTTCTGCCGCTGGCATGGACTCCTGCTTCCGCCCCTGGCAGGGAAGCCTACGTCCCCATCGGGCAGTGAAGCCTACGTCCCCCTCAGGCAGTGAAGCCTGCGTCTCCCTCGGGCAGTGAAACCTGGTTTGACCTACCCAGCCAAGCCTGCTACTACCTCTACAGTTGTGAGCACTCTAGTGTGAACAGCGACTTCAGCTTCCCTGACCGTATAACTGGGGTAGAGGGAGTAGGAGAAGGTAGCTTGTGTAAAGGTTTCCCCTTATCTGCCTGCATTGCCATGGGCGCACCACAGACTTGCGATTTCCCCACCATCGGCAGGTCTTAATCTGAAGGATGCTTCATGAGAGAGTGTGGCTGTGACTGTGGCAGGTTGTCCCGTGGAGTGGCGAACTTGGCTTGTTCAGCTTTTGGAGCTGCACAGTACGTACCTCATTAGCGAGACGTTGATACTTTTTTGTTCGCTTGAGACTGTAGATTCAACCTTGCTTTTCGTCCTGTTTCCCTACGTGGTTTGCATGCCTGCTGCCAGAAGTTGTTTTTAGCTGCTACAGATATGGGACCTGATATTAGTTTGGAGGAAGGATTACCCAGTCACAATAGTGAATGAAATCGTGACCACCTTATTACAAGTTCATTATATCCTACGACACTTGTAAGTGGGAGGATTGGATATCCGTCACGTTGTGACAGAGTAATCGGTCTACCAAATTCTAACTCATGCCCTAAGTTCCTCTGGAGCTGGTGTTCCCAGTTGGTCAATTTTCTGTTCTTACTGTAGCACTCCAGTTCAACCTGGAGAAATTGAGATCCAGATCTTATCTTCGAGGCATTCATAGTTCTTGCTCTTGGCAGGTGGTTATGGGGGCATTAGAGGGGTATAAGGTATATGTTATTAAAATTGAAACGGGGCGATAATTACACACTGAGTATCAGGGCCGGTTCTATGATTTTTGGGGCCCTGGGCGAAGTGGAATGTGCGAGGCCCCTCTAATTTACATAAGTAACAACTTCAGAGCTCCGGGAGCTGCTTTGTGCATACTCCTCCTGGGCCGCACCTCCTCTCTCTGCCACCTACAAACACCTCTTTCATAGCTCATATCGAGCTGAAGGTGTGAGAATCGCTTGGAGGCTGACAGTTAAAACAATGCAGACTGTAAAGTGCTGACAATGGATGTCCCGCAGTTTCTCCCAATGGGCAGCCAGGCAGGAGGCCTAATTGCAGAACACACCTGCAATTAGGCCTCCCTGCAACTGGCACAAGATGAAGTGTCCCCCTCCCCTAGGCCTCCCCACACCATCCCTAAGAAGCCCAGGGACGGGCCCCCCCTCCTGTAAGCCCAATTGCAAGCAGACACCTTTCTTCAAAGGGATCGGCAGGGGCACAAGAGGTTTGGTGGTGTGTTGCACTGGTGCGGGCCCCATGCTGGTGGGCTGAGAGCGAGGCCCTGGGCAACTGCCCATTCTGCCCATGCCTAGCGCCGGCCCTGTTGAGTAACAAGAAAATGTCCCCAAAATAATAATTTTTTGAGTTTTGGGTTTGGAGGTGTGTTGTGATTGCCACAAGATAGTCAGGCAAAAAACAAATGGTGTTGTACAAGGCACCCGCGGAATGAACAAAGAAATGAAGCAAACAAGAGTGGGAATGGGGATCTAGATCAGTGCCAATACCACCACTGTTGAGCTCATACTGTTGAAAGAGGATGAAGAGCACAAAAGGGGTAGGTGAAGAAAATAGGGTAGAAAGAACAACTGCTCTCCTGCTGCTGGAAGAAAGGGATTGCTTCACATGCTTTGGCTTGGTCGTTAAGTCTACAAAATAAATGTTCATCATGTCAGTGAAGTTACAAACCTCTTTCAGTGGTCGTCAATTCCAGGGATCTCGGTCAAATGATGTAATAAGTCTAGGATTGTGATTTTGGAAAGGAATCCTATAACAAACCTTCCTTGACTCCCATAGCTGAGACCATTAGAGTGTCCAAACAGAACGAGACGAGTGCGGGTCCACTATGGCGTGTGGAAAGCAGCCTCGGGAGGTGTTTGAAGCTTGGGAATCTAGAACAGCAATGTGCGAAGCCGAGATCTGCATAGCACATCACGCCTGTAGGTTGCAAGGACCTGAGCTTTAGTAAGGGTTTGGTGGTTCAGCCTTATCCCTTGGATCCTATATCTTATTCTGTTTCTTTGCAGCGCCATTAGTCTTTGGCTCGGGCAGCCTGGTTATCTTGCTCCTGTTGTTCTTCATGCTGGATCCACATTGATTTAGCAGAATGGAATGGCATGGCAGAGAATGGAGATTTAAGTCCATGGTGGTGTGCAGCGTATGTGAGAAATAGACATAAATGAATGGTCTCACTGTTTAATTGTGATGAGGGGGGCGGCGTTGCGTTGTTTTTGTGCCCTTTGATTTGCATCGTGATTAGTGTTTTTGGTGTTATTCTATGGCTCGGCCTAATTTACCACCTGCTTTTAGGGAGGGGGGAGGCTTTCAGTGTTGAAGTACCCTGCTTTTTAGAGAGCGCGATGACTAATCATGACACCTGCAATGATTAACAAGCCTGTGTAAAGTGATTCTGTATGAATAATTAACATTAACGACAATTAATGGAAGTGCAAAACCCGCATGTGCAGTTTAGATAAAGTTAAACTTGTAATAAACACACACACAGATCTTCCAATTCACTAACCCATGTCTTCCAAAAACAAGCATTTCGAATAGTTTGTTCAAATCGTGCACTTTTAAAATGCTCAAATAAATGCTTCAGCACATATTAAGTAATGTAACGTTAAGTTACAGATTTGCGTTTATGTATTGAATGTAACGATGTGTTTTCTTGATGCATATCTGTCCCAGGCCTATATGTTATTGACATGTTCATTTACACTGTAAATGCAAATGTTTTTGCCACTGAGTTGTTAAATAGCATTCATTTGCGTTCATCTGTAAATATTATCTTATAACGGTGGTGTAATGCATTTTCAACCTTCATGCATTTACTGAAACGTAGGACAGTCCATCAGCCTCCCCGCATGTGTCTCCATGTCACATCCCCCTAAGGATGCGGAGTAATTACATCCGTTGTATCTCCAGCCCTTAGCTTCTACTTTGATACGACTCAGAAGTATCCAGTGGATGATCAGCAATTCAGTCCATTCGACGTTGGAAAGAGGTTAAACACACAAATCACGCCTTATCGAATTGGATGGTCTTTTGCATCAAACAGTTATGTATGCCAAGGACCTACCCTAGGGTCTTGCAACTTATTCCATCACGACAAAGGCAGCAACTCCAGCCCTGGGTATCTACCATACTTTCACCAGGCACTACTATCTTGAATCTCATGCCAACTGAGATGGTCATTTCACCTGCTCCGTCCTGCAGGAGTTCCTGGTATACGGTCCACTTCACAGACCCACTACCTTGCTTGGGGCATTGCTTTGGTATCCACAATATGAGGCATTTGCAGTTAGAAGTATCCATTAGAAGAATAAGGTACTCACCTTCAGTAATACTCTTTGTGGTGGATTTCTCACTCTCTCCAAGTTAGTTACACACTGCCTATGTTCTCAATCGGTCAGTCACGCTTTGTCTGAGCTCCCCCAAAAAGGCCAATGAAAAAACTAACGTCCGCACACAGGGATGGCGCATGTATGTGGTTCTGTATTTTCCTGTAAGAGGGGTGCTCAGAGTCGGGGCTGAGTTTGATGGTGCCACCTGCCGGCACACAGGAGGTATTGCAGGAATTTCCAGATACAGTTTGGCACCTACAGACTTTCACAAGGTGAGGAATCTGCAGTTAGAGCATCATACGGAAAGAGCATTATCAAAGGTGAATGACTTGGAGCTTGATTTAGAGTTCGGAGGACAGGTTACTCTGGCACAAACGTGATGGATATCCCACCCATCGTATTACAAGTGCTGTTGGGTATAATGCACTGATAATACAGCAGATGGGATATCCATTACATTTGCGACAGAGTAAACTATCCGCTGAACTCTAAATGAGGTACTTATTCTCTTACTACTTTGCTGGATGAGAGATTAATGTCCTGGAACAAAGTTCATTGTTGTTACTTAGTTTGAGTTAACTCTGTGGATGAGTAATCACTTTTAAAAGGGTCACTTTGCTCTGTGAGGCCCCCTGGAGAACGCCTGAGAATAGTCATCCGTTTTCTAGGTGAAAAGGTAGCATTATCATCAAGAGTGTATAGTTGACTAACATTGAAAATATTAGGCTCACGGTATTGTAAACATTTTCAGTCGCGCGGGAACTGATCAGGAGTAAAAGATCCAAACACATAAGGTTCATAATTTTTCTTTCTACCTTCCAAATCTAAACCTCCTTGCATTATACATGTATTTTTAATCAACCTATCAAGTAAACTATTTTATCTGGGCAGATCTTCAGTTTTGCAAAAGAATCATGTGCATTATATCTGGCTATCCTCCAAGTTCAAAGGTACAAGAAAAAGGTACTTTTCTAGTTGAGGGGACAATAAATGAAGAGAAAAATGGAAGTTGGTTCAGCTTTGTGAAGAAGTTGTATTGAGGACATTGCAGAGATGGCTGATGACATGCAATGAGGGCTTTTTCATTGGGTGATGAGGAGTGGCAGATTAAAGAGCAAACAATTCAGCAGGCTCCACCAGTCTTAAATCAGAAGGCAAGTTAGGAAGCTGTTTAACTTGGCATTTACACAGAATTATAGATTTTTAAGTTAGAGAATAAAAGTAAAAATTGGCATCTTTACATTCCACAGTGAAGATCTGAATAAACATTGGCAGAGCGAATAGAATGATCCTGTCATTTATTACTATTTTTTAATATTTGCAGTTAAAAAAATGTTTCTTTTGGGGGGGACGGAGCTTGCCTAAGCTCAAGATGCCGGCGTAGTACGAGCGCTCTGCCGAGCCATCCAAATATCCGCAAGCTATCCGGCATAAATGCTAAGATATCCACACGAGATTGGCAGATGTAGTCTCGGAAACTGTTGTGTATCTAACGAGCTGCTTTGTGCTCACCAGCCGTCACGGAAAGCACTGAAACTAGAGAGTGGCGCGGGAGCCGGCAGTGCGACTCCTGGAGCCGGCTTGGAGGACTTGGCGAATTCCTGGCTGGAAGCGCGCGATCGCAGTCCCTGGAGCTGAATTGACCGGGCTGTAGAGCCTGGCTCCATTGCTGGCGATCGAGAGCGGTGGACTAGCTGGACTACAGAGCGCGAGGACTACGCTCGGTGCCGCTGCGGGACCCTAGTCTGAGGTACGAGCGCCTGACGTCTCGATCCTCGCAGTGGCGTGTGAGGTGTGCCAAGGGGAGAGGACGGGGGCAGGTGCTGGAGCCCTTCAGTTTACATCGCTGGTTGCGGAGCCTTTACGGGAGGCCAGCCTCACCTGATTGCATCCCTCCCCGCCTATTAAAGCGACTTGCATTCTCCTCCCTGTGCTGGACTGACGGTGGTGTTGTGGCCTAATCCGGCTGCTGAAGACCGGGAGTGGCCATTTTGTGACCTCGTCTACCCACCTTGCAGGGAGCGTTGAGCCTGGAGGCAGGACGGTGCGAGGGCCTACCCTCTCCCTCCTGCTGGCTATTTAGGCTGGTGGTTGACAGCTGTGCGAGACGGAAGCCCAGACGGCCTCCATAAAGATTGAGGCTCTGAACGGAGCAACACCAACACGCAAGGACACAAGTACGCGACTGCACCGGTGCTACAAGGGAGCTGTGCGATCCCCTGACTTCTGGTGCTGAGCCTCCTCGACACTGTCTCAGTGCGACCATCAGTGAAGTGACAACCCGGATGCTCCATTGACCCACAGCCTTCACCAGCTGTTGGTGGGTAACACGGGAGACTGTGACCAGCCGTCGCGCTCATCGGCTCCGGCCTTGCATGCGGAGCTGCGGACTTGTGGAGGGGTTGGTGCGTCGCATGACACTGGTCACCATCAGGGGCTGGCGGTAAGAGCCATGTGGCGCGGCCACCGCTGGCACGCTGACAGATTCTACGTTCGCTGGTGGGGCGATATGCCGAACTTCCTTTCAACTACCCTCACTCCACGTGAGGAACCCTGAATGCAACGATTGCTGTGTAGAACTAAGAGCGTGGCACCGTGCCCCCATAGCACTCCAGTGGCCTATTACTGGTGAGGTACGGATATATCACCACTGTGACTATGGGGAAAGTGGATAAAACGCAACCGAAGCTTCACTTTGAGCAACGGAAATCTAGGCTCCGTGAGCAAGACCCGGAAGAGGGCCAGAACGAGCACGCAGAGGAGTCACAGCTCCCTGGCGATGACCTCCGCACTATCCTGATGGCGATGCAGAAGATCTTACAACAAAGCTTATCCACTATTGATAGCAAGTTAGACACATTGGCTCAACGCATGGATCAAATCACGGAACGCATGGATAAGCAAGCGGAAAGGCAAGGCTAGACACTCACGAAACGGAGGGTAGCGGAAGTGGAGGAAGCCCAGATGGAATTGAACACCTAACAAAAGCAGATGGGCAAGCTGTTACACACCCTCCAAGATAAGGCCGAGGACCGCGAAGCATGCTCCCGCAGAAGCAACATTAGAATCACGGGCCTTCCGGAGTCGACACATGTAGGAAACATGGAACTCTTTGTGGAGAAACTGCTAGAGACGCTATTCGGCCGAGACACTTTCTCCCTGATGTTTATCGTGGAGTGAGCACACCTGTCTCTGGGCCAGAGGCCTCCCCCTGGAGCACCGCCGAGGCTGATCATTGCCAAACTACTAAATTACAGAGATCGTGATGCGGCATTGAAAGCGGCCCGTGAAAAACATTACAATACGAAGGATCAATGATATCACTCTACCCGGACTTCACACTTCGTGTGCAGGAGGCGCACAGACAGTTTGCTCCGTTAAAGAAGCAGCTACGTGACCAAAACTTGTACTACGCCATGTCGTACCCGGCGAGACTATGAGTCAACAGACAGGGACGCTCGCGCATCTTCACAGACCCTAAAACCTTTCAAAAAGCCCTGAAGGAATGGGCAAAAGACAGACCTCTACAAAGAGATTCGTCTGACCACGAGGGGGCTGTGGGGCGCAGTTTGGAGGAGCAGGACTGACTGTCAAATCCCGTCATGTAGCAGATAAGTATTTTGTTAGGAGGGAGGCGGGTAGGGTGATAACGAATAGAGGAGATATAAAGGGCGATGTTGGCACAGGGCGGCGGGTGAGGGTTTACGGTAGATATAAGGACAATAAGTCGTAGTATGGACATGCAGAACCACTAGTGAGGACTGAAGTGGGCGGACTTCCACGTCACTGTGCTCTATGGGTGTGTGCGTGGATACCGAATTGAAAGCATAATGCGCAAGACATGCTGGATGGTGAAGGGGGTAGGAGAAACGCCTGGTAGGCAATTGCAAGGGCAGAGTTTCGGCAACATCTGCCCCAGTGTGTGTACCACTACTTGAATTTGGGTTGTTTATGTTTAATGTTTGCTACATCAAAGAAATATGGTTCTTTTGCAAAGGCAATGGGAGAGTTGGGATTTTTTCGCCAATGCAGTTTTGGGGTTTGCATGGCGTGGGCGGGGGGATGGGGGCCATGGGGACACGGTACAAGCACTATTGTAACTGGTAAACTAACGATCTACCAGATGAGATGGCTGTATTTCTATCTGAGGATGTACAGAGATGTTCAAGCACACTTACTAAGCGACATACATGGTTCTTTCAAACTCTGACACAGTCACACAATGCTAGGATTACTACCTTGACATGGAACGTCCGAGGCCTAAATGACCAGCGGAAACTAAGAAAAGTTTTGACGTACCTCAACAGACACTTTGTTGATATAGCACTACTCCAAGAGTCGCACTTGCCATTGCACAGTGGTATGTTCCGCTGTAGAGGGCTACAGGGTAAGGCTCACGCAGCAGGGTTCACAACGCATGCCCGTGGGGTGATCACTTTGATTAATCCGAAGGCAGGATTGGATCTGGAGCCTCTAGACACGGATTCAGACAGTAGATACACTATATCAAGGTGCACAGGGAAAGGACTGGATCTCATTATAGTTAATATATATGGACCGAATTTTGACAACCCTAAGTTCTATGCAGCGATCCTGGAGAAGATGAGCTAATACGGGAGCTCACTCCTCTGTGGGGAGGAGGCTTCAATTGTGTTTTAGTCACGCAACTAGATAGATCGGGTGGTCCAGACCGGCGACTAACAGCAGCTGCCCGAGAAATTATAGGGGCAATGACACAACTAGACTTATGTGATGTCTGGAGAAGGCGTTCGCCCACACAAGGATGCTTTACACACTATTCCGCTGAATACAACTTACATACTAGAATTGACTACTGGCTAGCCTCTAGGATCTTACACACACAGATCTGCCCGGTACTGCCCCGCACGTTTTCGGATCACTCCCCGGTGTTACTGGTAATAGAGACTCCCTGCAAGCGTATCCCGTCTTTCACTTGGCACTTTCCCCCATACTCCCTAGTGGACACAGTGTTCAAATCAGAGCTCTCAGAAGCGATAGATAGATTTTTTTAGTGTAATATAGAGTCAATTGATACCTTCTCGGTGGCGTGGGAAATGTTTAAAGTTGTTATCAGGGGGATTGCTATGTCCAAACACTCTTGTGTGCTTAAGACGCTAAGGAAACGCCTTGCTGATTTAGAGTGTAGACTGAAGATGCTAGAACAAGGGTAACTCTATGGTGCTGATGAGTATGCGCAGGAGGAATTTCAGGAACACCTAAAAGAGTATCATGACACGGCTGACTCGGAACTCAAACACCTTGGCAAATATGCCACAGCTCGTACCTATGGAGAAAGTGAAAGGCCTGGCTCAGTTCTGGCCTCTCTGTTAAAGTGTAGGGACACAACGGGGTGGTGGTAGTTCATGACGAGCAAGGAGAGCCCATTACGGGCTCTACGAGAATAGCGAACAGGTTTAAACAGTACTATAGCTCACTGTACACCTCTAGAGCGGAAGACCTTGACGCAGAGAGATTGGACTACCTGACGCATATAAAGCTTTCCTGGTTGACGACTGCGCATCGCGAATACCTCATGAGGCTGCTCGAAACGGAGATCACTGCAGCACTGTCAGGAATGAGAGCGGCAGTGCTCCTGGCGCCGATGGCTTAACGGTTTCCTTCTATAAGGAATGCAAAAATATACTTATACCACATTTGCACACGCTGTTTGAGGAAATTAGCGAAAGCGGCCAAATGCCCCCATCCGACAGAGTGTGCGTCCTATGGGCCGCTGTCGCTATTAAATGTAGACACGAAAATATATGCTAAAATTCTTGCAAATCGTCTGTCACCACTGGTCCCGCTATTGGTAGCACCGGAACAGGCTGGTTTTGTCCCCAGTAGAAATTTGGCATACAATTTGCAAACAGTCTTTGGGGCCATTCAACACAAGAGACAGGACGTGCAAGCAGTAGCCGTGTTTTTAGACATGGAAAAAGCAATCGACTCGGTCGAATGGAATTTTATGAAGCACGTTCTGACGAGAATCGGATTAGGAAACGTCTTCCTGCAGCTGATAGGAGTCCTGTATAACAACCCAGTGGCCAGAATAAAAATAGGCGACATGGTTACCGACAAAATACAAATTACCAGGGGTACACGGCAGGGATGCCCGTTATCTCCGTTACTTTATGCGCTTGTTGCGGAACGGTTGGCCTGCGCGATGCGGGAATATCACAGATATAGAGGTATCTGCTTTCCGGGGTACGAATTAGTAATATCCACATACGCTGATGACACATTACTTTACGTCAGAGACCCTGAGCGCAACTTATCCCCCATATTACGTAAAGTAGTCAAGTTCGGGGCAATGTCAGATCTCCAGGTGAACTGGATCAAATCGATAATATTCCCACTTACTCCCACTACCTCGCACTTTACCCCAGATTTCCCTTTGCAATGGACGACCGAGCCGGTGAGGTACTTGGGGATTATGATTCATACAGACTCTGAGACTATTCTGTAAGAGAACTATGGGGTGGCGGTCAGCAAGCTTGAATCCGATATTGAAAGCTGGATACGATTGCCGCTGTCATTAGCGGGTAGGGTCTCAATCATAAAGATGGTCGTATTGCCACGGTTTGTGTTCCTGTTCAATAATATTCTGATGATCCTTCCGTCTTCCTTTTTTAAAACACTCGCATCTTTATTAATCAGATTGGCTTAGGCGGGGAAGCATGATAAAGTTAGGTGGGACGTACTTACTCTGCCATACCACCTGGGAGGACTTGGGGTGCTGGACCTAGACCTGTACTATAGAGTAGTTCAGTGTGTACATGCTCATTACTGGATCAATGGCCCTGTAGACACACCGCACCTGCAAATCAAGAAGGTGGTGGCGGCGGCGCTGCTCCCGGCATTTCTATTTATGCCTCCGGACCGTAGAACGGGTATTCTAGACTCCATCACTCCAACAGTTCACGCCTAGCATCATTTATTGAGGCTACAAGCTGGGGCTGTTTTGTATTCTCCACTAGCCCCCCTAGATTGGTGCTGCTGGCTTCCAGCCTGCAGGGATAAAGGGGTTACTCAGACACTATCGGGCATAAACATTAAAACGATAGGAGACCTGTTTGTAGGGGGCTTAGTGAAGAAATGGGATGCGGTGGAGAAGCAGGGACAGCAGGACACTCTTCTTGCCAGGTTTCAGTATCACCGAATGAGGCAATCATTGAAAGACATCTTGGGTAAGGACATGGCTGAACCACCTGAGGTAACGCCGCTTATGTTTATGATAAAAACTGAAGCGACGACCAAGATGGAATCCAAAGTGTATAAGTTGACGCAGAACTATCGAGCCAATCACTACACTAAAGCTAGGCATGGCAAGCTGATATAGGCAAAAACATAGATGACCGAATGTGGAAGAATTGTTGTGAGACCACGAAACGCATCTCTTTAAACAGCCGGCACAGGCTAATTCATTTCAGATTTCTAAATAGAGTGTATTACACCCCGGAGAGATTGCATAGGTACGGACTGAGGGACACTGCAGATTGCGAACGCTGTGGTAGTGAACTGGCTGACTTCTTCCACCTGGCGTGGCTTTGTCCAGGGAGTGCCAACTACTGGACCCAGATCTTTAAAACCCTAGGGGACATCATCACAACACCCCTGACACCGGACCCATTGCTAGCCTTCCGGGTCTACTTACTGCATCTCCCAAAGCCAACTAGACAACTGATAGATATGGGGCTGTTGTTAGCTAGATGACGGGTCACGATGAGCTGGTCCCGTGGCCCGACACCTACATTAGCAAGCTGGTCAAAAGACATGATATATTGCTGCACACAGACTGAAAACTATAGTGAACTCCTTCCTCCACGTAGTCGCCCCAAAAACCTTTGGGAATTATATTGTATGTATTTAGCCACTATAGAGAGCACTGAGGAAGGGGCAGACTCTACTGTACACAAGTAGGCAAACGTGCACTTGATAAAATAGATGGGTTTGTTGAGCGAGTCACTGTGCATGATATTGTGACCTAGATGTGAATGTCTCTCTGTGCACTAGGAAGGGTTGAAATAGGGGATATATGCACTTGATAGCACAAAGTATAGTACTCTGAAGTAATGTTAGGGGCCTCAAACGGGGTAAAGTAGTTGTACATGATACACAAATGTCTACCTAGGTCGCTTATTGAAATGTAATGCTAACTGTTTTGCTACTGGATTTATGGATGTGACATCCCTGATTGCAACACTTCAATGTACTGTGCTGAAGTTCAATAAAGTTTAAAAAGAAAAAAATAAATGTTTCTTTTGCGCAGTATGTTGTATAAGTGAAAGGAAATCTGACTGAATTTTAACACACTAAGTAAGCCCAAAAAAATAAGCAAGGTCTTGGCATATAATGGTAAATGGTAAAGCTTTTCTAAAGTTATGATTCTTTAGTTTTACATTATCAATTGACATAAAAATATAAGAAGTGTTTGGGCATATTGTTCTCACAAAAGGACCATTCCTGAAGGCCTTGCATTGGCTTCCTGTCCGAAATAGAATCCGCCTCAAAACTTTAGTCTTGGCCTTTAAGGCTTTAGATGGCTCGGGAGCTCACTATATTAGAAAGAGTTCTACACTAATGCCCCGATAGAACCCTGAGGTCATCTTCTCGACAGCAGGTGGTCGTTCTCAAATATTTCCGCATTCGGAGTGGTGGCCGCTCTTTCCAAGTGCAGGCTGCCCGTGTTTGGAACCTTCTGCCACTGCCAATCAGGTGCCTGATTTACTGACCTTCAGGAAGCAGCTGAAAACATGGCTGTTTCATCAACAACCTTAGTCTCTCCCTCTTTCAGTGACAGCAACAGTCTAGCCATGAGGTGCTTATAGTGCTGGGACACTCTTCCTGAGTAGCTGTGTGCTCTATAAGTACCCTTTTAACATTAACATTAACATTCCATTTGGCATGTAACACTGCTTTAAAATGGACCCAGTTCCTTTCTGTGCTAAATGTTAAAAACAAAAGCATCGGGAGCCTTTATTCGGAAGCATAATAACAACCATAAAAGTGCATACAACATTACGTCAGAATATGATGCATAAAAACAAATAAAACAATAATTGTAAAGTTAAAACATAACAATATAAGTTAAAATAATTTTAGGATGATTAGAACTACGACCTCGCACAGCACATTTTTAGAAGGTCCCAACATGCAAAACTATTTCATCATTAGGTAAGGTCATTAAAAGGTGGGCTTGCATTGTTCAGTGCTTTGTAAATCATTTTTTAGAACCGGAATTAAAAACAATCTTGTTTACGTTCTTTTTAAAATTACAAAAAAAGGAAAAATGGAGCATTGATTGGCCTAAACATTATCACAGGGACATGGTACAGCTTCTAAATTTTGGCCAAACCCAGGGGAAAGCACAACCGTTTTTTTGTTATGTCTGATCTAAAACTAAATAGCAAAGATCACTCCCATCTATCCGTGCATGCCAAGTGTAATCGGAAGAACAATCAGATTCACATAATCCGATATATGCAGACACATTTGGCTTCACCAACGGATCTCTCAGACAGTGTGATTGTTCATAATCATAAAGTGCATGTGCTACAATCTTTTTATCAGGGAAAGCAGCTTCCATTCCAATTTTACGATATTCATCTTTCACATAGGCCAACCAGGAAATAGGTAAACCCTTATCCTTACATAGACAATCCAAAAGTAAGTCTTGTGTTAGCCTGGCCTCAGCGGTTTTCCAGATTTCCAGCCACAGCAGTATGAGACACACCCTAATACGGTCAGATAAGTAAGGCTAGGCAATTCATGGCAAATATAATGTGAAGCAGAAATGGGAACAGACAAAAGTTTCTACAAAATCTGTTTTCCTCGCTCTGTATAGCCTTGCAATTCGAAAAGGCCCAAAACTCAGCACTGTACATGGTGATGGGCAGACATTGTGCCTTAAAAAATCTGCAAGAGAGGTTTAAGAGAGCCACCCCCCACAGGTTGTGGGAGGCTACAGACGGAGCCATTGCAAATTTCATGCTACGGTATGCAATATTGGCTGCACAAGGCGCTCCAGCTGAAAAAATCTCACCAAGATATGGAAAAATGCTGGTGTGGCTCAAATGCTGAGAACGTATTTGGTATGGGAACAGCCTTCAGTCCGCATGACATAATGTGAGATTTTGTAAAATTTGATTGCAAATCGAGTATTGCCATAAAATCCACAAAAGCCAGCACCAGATAACGCAGTGCGCTGGGCGTACACGCCATGAGCACTGCGTCATCGGCATATAATAGTAGTGGTAGTGGCTTCCCCCTAATTTTTGGAACATCTTGTGTTGATTGCACCAAAAACGGATGAAGCTCGTTAATATAGAGAATAAATAAAACGGAAGCCAATACGCACCCTTGTATTACTGCCGATATATTCCTACTTCTCCAGATAGCTCCCCATGCATACTAATGTGGACCCTTGCCCTCATATAATTGTGTAAGTATGCCAAGAAGTGGACTAGAACAATAACCAAACCATGAGCTATTAGCAATTTCCATAATTTTGTCCGATTAAAATAGTCAAAGACTTAGGAGATGTTCATGAACGCTAAATAAAGAGGGAACCTTTTTGCAACCGTGTACTTCCCTAAGACCAGATTCAGGTTAAGGCACTGTTCAATAGTTCCCACTTTGCGCCTGAACCCATATTGACAGGGGTATAAAACAGACCAATCATCGGCCTATTCTCTAATCCTGTTCTAAATAGTTCTCCCCAGAATTTTTACAGTGGTGTCAATTAAGGAAAATGGGCACAATAATTGATGTACCCCATGATACAGGAAGTGGGGACTATGCAAGATTGTTAAACACATTCATAAAGAGGGGTGCCCAAAAGATAATATTACTCTTCATCAAGTCGATGGTGACACCATCCAACACTTTGATTGATAGCTTCTTCCACTTCTGTCAGGGTTACCTGATAGTGTTTAACAAGGCAAAGATCCATGTCAAAGGTTGTAGTCATTGGTGGTGCAGCATATATTTTGCAAAAGGGCTCTTCCCACAATTCACAAAAAATATGACTTGAGATAGTACTGAGAGGTCCGTTTATGTGCTTCAGTTTGTATATAACGAGCCAAAAGATCTGCTGTTTTTTGACACTGAGGCCTGTACTAGTGTCCCCCGTGTACTCATAACTACATCCTGCCATCTTTTAGATGTAATTTCTTTATATTGCTTGCACATTTTCTGCCCTTGGGCCGAATCCCTAGGTTTTGAAGCCAAAGTTGCCCTCAGTGCACCATTAGCCCCTGAACACTCGTATTAAACCATCTAGAGGGGTTTTGTAAAGGTCGTACAGGCTTTATTAGAGCCGTCCTAATTCTATCGTATAATGTGAACTCATGAAAGTTCCTTATCACATTTAAAACTAAGCATTCTGCTCATTCTCTAGCGAGAATGCGTTAACTCTGTCAGTCGAAGCCATAGGAGGAGATTGATTATTTAGTAAGCATTCACTTATTTATCTGCCTGCAGCAGAACAGGTTGAAAGCAGTGGACATTCCTTTCATGCATCTTTTTATTCTTTAGTTTATATATAGAAAAATGTAAAGTGCTGTACCCAAAATATTTCTTTAATGCCAATGCGGCTTGCAACATTGACTGTCCACAACAGTGCCGCCCACGACACTGCCGCCCTCTTCAGTCACGTGTGTTTGCAATGCTCTTCACTGAGGGCCATATGTAGGTAATTTCTATTTACCGATTCCTAAATACCGAATTTTACCGATTCGGTATTTAAGAATCGGTAAATAGAATGTAGGTAAACAATCAGTAAATTTTACCGATTCGGTAATATTCGTTATTCGTATTTTACCGAATCGGTAATAAAGAATACCTTCCCATACATTCCTATGGGTAAATACCGAATCGGTAATAGGGGGAGCATATTCAAGGGTGGCAGGGTGTCACATTGACACCCTGTTGCACCCCTGAATCGTGCATGTGTGCACATGTGGCGCACATACATGCCCTAAGGGCATGTATGTCTGCCACATGGCACTTTTAACAAAGCACAAAATTGCTTTTGGAAAGGTATTCGGTATTTACCACCAACTTGTAGTTGGTGGTAAATAACGAATCCTTAAACCAAAAATGCACTCACTTGAGTGCTCCCTACATAGTAGGATTTAAGGATTCGGTAATTTGCAGATTCCTTAAAATAATGAATCGGTAAATTACCGAATCCTTAAATCCAGCCTCCTACATTGCAAAGGGCTAAATACCGGTCGGTAACGGGAAATTTACCGATTTTCGGCCGTTACCGACCGGTATTAGCCCACCTACATATGGCCCTTAGTGCGTAACTGCTGCTTCTGCCTGTGCACTCGTGCACCATTTGCAGCACCATAGAGCACCTGTCCATTAGTAACTCTGAACTGAAGGCCTGACTTTCAGCTATGCCACATAAATCTGTTGCCCAATACAGACATGAGCTAGCCTTTGTTTAGAGGTAGCAAGGGCCGATATTGCTTTACGGCCGCATGCGGCTTTGCACTCACTGAGACATTCCCATTAGTTGCAAATCATCACGGCTCCGAGCCTCAGCAGTGCGGAGCCCGTCATTGTTGGAGAATTAATTGAAACAGAACTTGGGATGATTTTGCAAGGACGGACTATCGACTCATTAGTACTCTGTCTTTCCTTTGTCCTGAAGAGGCTGAATCTGTAAGGCCGAAACGCGTCGACAGTTACATTGGAGGAGTCTTCTTTAATCTAACGTAAGCTGATTAAGGACTTCAGCGCATACTTCTGCGAATAAGGGGGTGAACACCTTTCCTTACTTGCATGCCGGACACGGACTATCTCCACTGGTGGACTGTGCGAGAAACCTAATGGCCCAGCCACCGTTGATAAACTAACAGGAAGACTGAGAGGAATGCAATAATAATTTTATGGCACTTGATTTATGTATCTTAAAAATGTTTACACATGCACTTTTTGATTTGGTATATGTACAGTAATTACGTTTGACACCTGACAGTACCTAGATTTTGTTTATGTGGGTGGTGTCAAATATAACCCTGATTGATGTTAGTGAAGTAAATGGGTTGTAAATTTGCCAAAGTACCAATGATTAATCAAGGTAATCATTCCGGAAATTTGTATATATGAATTTATTCCTGCATTACTAACTGTTTCTGGTTTTGTTGCTTTTAGCCCTTGTGATGCGGGGTTACTTGGGCTTACCCCTGTACATAATGTTACATAATATCCGCCCAGCAGTTAGTGTGCCAGGAGTGCTTGTCCAAGGCGCATGCCCATGAGTTATTTGAACACATGATGCCTTTTCAAGAGTTACTGGTCTATGGAATGCTTGTCCAGTTTGAGACCTTTTTTCTCTTCCTTAACCTTTCTCTCACTCTTCCGTTCTCCTGCTCGCTCTCTCTCATTAGTAAATCTCTCCTATGCCGTAGCATTCTTTCCTGTGTGTTTGTGACTACTTAATGTTCATTACTGCCTAAAGACATTGCAGATCATTAGCAACCGATTTTTTACCCTCTGAAACTATTAGGGCTCAGTAGTAAATGTGGCATTAAAGCTCATTCCTGCTGGGGGACATTCATTATCATTAAGACAAGGTTCCATTGACCCTAAGAAATTGGGATATTGTGCTACAAATAAAGATAATTATCTGGAAAGAAACTTTGGTTAAGGCTTAGTTATAATTGACTCGTGTGCAGGTTTCACTACTGTCTACAAAAGATCTCAAAATATAGGAAATGGACCTCCTAAAGTAGTAACCTACTCCCAAGTCCCACCTTTATGATCATCTGTAAAAGGTGGCATACCACAGGAAGAATGAGCGAGTGTGTCGCGGAGCGCGTGCAACTTTAAATGATTTAGTAAGATGGTAGAGTCAGAATTTAATTTAATTACTAACTGCACAATTATGTATTTGTCCTGGGTGCGTATTATTTACTCAGAGCGTTTTGTATTGGTAGCATAGTTCGTAGGTTTGTTGGTATAATGATGTGTCAACCTCCTGTACACGCTGTGATTCTTGGTGTTCCACGTTTAGCCATTTCTTGCTGGGATTGCATACATTTGTAAAGATTGGTGATAGAATTTCATTGCTGTTATAGGTGATGTGATATTGTATTGAATGTGTGAAACAGTGTTGAAATTATAAGGATTGCACCGTGGTGGTGAAAGTTGAGCTTGAGTTACTATTCAGTGGCCCATTTGCTGTCTTTTGAGGTTTGTCATTTATTTAGTTATCACAGTGCCCTCCCTCTTCCCCATCATCCGTAGCTAAACCTACCCTTTCTAGTGAACAATTAAATACAGATACAGGCAGTAGGCAAGTAAACAGCTGCTCGTGTTATGTTTACAGTGTTTCAATGCAGTTTAATAATTGCCAACATTTAGGAGCTCCAAAGAGGGAGAATTTGAATTGTTCATTGCCCAGTGCCTCAATATAAGAGTTATTGTAGTCTTTGTAGCTCATATGTAAGGCCGTCACAGTAAAGGTGCCTTTGAAAATACTGCCATATCCGAAAGAAACATGTTAGTTATTGATTCCTTACCTTATAATTACCCCCAGGCGTCAGACTGGATCCGGAAAGTTTTTTCATCAGGAGTACCTCTTCGCATCGGTAGGTGGCG
Organism: Triturus cristatus; assembly: GCF_964204655.1. NCBI lineage: Eukaryota > Metazoa > Chordata > Amphibia > Caudata > Salamandridae > Triturus > Triturus cristatus. The sequence goes on from NC_140581.1 coordinate 719,594,088, forward strand.
TCGGCTGGCTCCGGGTCTACCGTCGGCATCGTGGTCGCCAGGATGACGTTGTGGCAGCTACTTAGATGCCACCCTCATGCACTGACGTCACTTATTTCTTTTACCGCGCCAGCCAGCGCAGATCTGGGAAGAGCGGTACCTCAGTCATTTTATGACTAACATTTTCTCGACTTTTGTCGACTTCTTTTTTGAGTCTTCGACTCAGACGGTGCACGAGGGATGCCCGGTTTCAAGGCCTGCAGCTCCTGTCATTGCATGATGTCGGTGACGGATCCGCACCGCGTGTCACTTTTTTGCATGGAGCGCGACCGCGATTCCAAGTTGTGCTCTGACTGCCGGTTGATGGCGCCGACCCGTCGAGAGGGAGGTCGAGGGACTGGTGGCGGAGCCGTCACCATTCCAGTTCCAAATCTTCACACTCTTGGTCGGTTAGTCGAAGCATAAGAGGAAGTCGAAGAAACATCGTCGCTCTGCGACTTCTCCTCGTCGGTCGGCCGATCTGCCGAGGCACATGGGTGGGGCCCCCTCCTGCAGCTCCGCGCGCGGAGCCCGCAGAGTCGACTCAGAGTTTCCCTACCTTTCCGGGTCCCGGAGCGACTCCCGCTCAGCTTTGTACATTCTACCAGGCGATGCATGCCATCTTTGGGCGGACCAACCCCACCGGTGCGCCTTCGGGCCCCGCAGACTCAGTTTGGGGGCCTAGGTCTTCGCTGCCGGCAGCCCCCCCTTGGATCCAGGCCTGGATCCGAATCGGCGCTGGTTGACCTCGTTACGCCACTACTGCGTTCCACGCCGGTCGGCCCCCCAGCTGACGCCGACCCTGGCCTTCTCGACGTGGACGCGGAGCCAGACCGGCGTCCGGCGCCGAGTGATGTTTTTGTGCCCCTGTTTACTCCTGGAGCCTCTTTTCAGCCTGAGTGGCATCCAGACGATGAGGTGGAGGACTGGGAGGGGTCAGGTGACCCTTTAACTGACCAGCTAGATTCTGACCAGGCCTAGAGAGAGGAACTGGGGGATACCAGTGGTCTCGACACTTCCCCTACCCGTAGCATGTTGTCTCCTCCAACCATGGCTACAGAGGAGGAAGCGTCCTAAGCAGTGGTGTTGCGTAGGGTGGCCGAGGCTCTCAACCTTGAGCTTCCTACGGTGGCGGTCAGGACTAACCTTCTGACAGAGGTGCTTCAACCGTCTGCGAGCTCTTCGGAGCCCCTGCTTCCGTTTAATGAGGCCCTCACCGACGTCCTTTTGGGCACGTGGTCCAGAACCAACACGGGGGCTCCCGTGGACAGGATGATTACCCAACGCCACTGCCCGGCTCCGGGCAACCCCACTATCCTCTCCCAAGACCCCACCCCGGAGAGCTTGGTAGTCCAAGCCTCCACTTCCAAAAGCACCTTCCCTACCGCTCCACCGGAAAGGGAATCCAAGAAGCTGGACCATCTTGGTAAGAAAATGTTCTCTTCTGCCAGCTTAGCACTGCGGTCCGTAAACACCGCATGTCTCTTGGGCCGTTATTCCCACTCGGTGTGTGATACGGTGGCGCAGGTGCTGCCTCAGTGTCCGGAGGAGGCCCGGGTAGTGCTATCCCAGGCTGTTGCCGCCTGAAGGGATGTAGCAAAGTTTACAATATGTTGTGGGCTGGACACTGCCGACTCTGGGCAGAACTATTTTTACGCCAGTAGCGCCTTGTTGCTACGCCTGGATGAGGTCCACTGGTTTTTCAGGGAATGTCCAGAACACCTTGATGGATATGCCCTTTGATGGCCGTCGTCTTTTTGGCGACAAAGCAGATAGCGCTCTAGTGCGTTTCAAGGACTCCCGGGCTACGGCCAAGTCCATGGGCCTCTCCACCCGCCCTGGGCAGTCTGCTTTTCGTGCCTTCCGTGGCTATGGAAGGGGTGCCCCGCTACGTCCTGCCCAGAGCCACAGGCCACAGCAAGTTACCCAACCTTCCCGCTACCGGGGACGTGGGAACAACGGTCGTGGTTCCGGGGGCCAGCGGGTGGGCCAGTCCACTAACCCCCCCCCGCAGCAGCCTCCAAACCCTCCTAGTCCGACCTTTCAGGCCCATCAAACACCAGTGGGCGGCAGGATCCGCCATCACCTCCCCCACTGGCGCACCATCACGTCGGACAGGTGGGTTTTGCAAATAGTCCGAAGGGGCTACTCCCTCCCCTTCGAGACTACCCCTCCAGCCATGCCACTGACATACCACAGCATGTTGGAGGATCATCTGGTCCTTTTCCAGCAGGAAGTTACATCTCTCCTGGCAAAGGGAGCCATCAAGCGCGTTCCTGTCCCAGAAGTAGGTTGTGGTTGTTACTCCCACTACTTTCTGGTTCCCAAGAAGGACAAGGGCCTGCATCCTATCTTGGACCTCAGGGACGTCAATCGCTTTCAAGTTCAAGATGTTGACGCTTGCTCAGGTCTTGTCTGCCCTCGACCTGTAAGACTGGATGGTAGCATTGGATTTGCAGGACGCTTATTTTCACATCCCCGTCCTGCCGGTCCACCGGCGTTACCTACGGTTCACGGTAGGCCACAAGCATTTTCAATTTACCGTGCTCCCCTTTGGCCTTACCAGCGCCCCTCAGGTGTTCACGAAAATGAGGGCGGTGGTCGCAGCTCATCTGCGCAGATCAGGGGTTTCAACCTTCCCGTATCTCGACGACTGGCTGTTGAAGGCGGGCTCGCCCCAGGCAGTCGTCTCCCACCTCCAGATTACGGCCGACCTCCTGCATTCGCTGGGGTTCTCCATCAATGTGCCGAAGTCGCACCTGATTCCCTCTCAGAAGCTCCTCTTCATCAGAGCGGTTCTGGACACGACACGCTTTTGGGTCTATCCTACCGAGCAGCGAGTCTGGGATATTCGGGCTATGATTCCGATCTTTCAGCCTCTATCCCGGGTTTCGGTCAGAATGACTCTGAGGCTGCTGGGCCTCATGGCCTCCGGCCTCCTGCATCCTGCTGGTCGATCATGCCAGGTGGCATATGCGGGCTCTGCAGTGGGACCTGAAGTTCCAGTGGGCGCAGCATCAGGGGACTCTGTCCGATTGCGTGCAGTTCTCGGAGGGCACTGCACGGCAACTGCACTGTTGGCTAACGAACCAGGATTGGGTCAATGGCAGATCCCTCTCCCTTCCCCAACCAGACCACACTGTGGTGACGGACTCATCCCTTCTGGGATGGGGCGGCCACATGGGAGAGGCGGAGATCAGAGGCCTCTGGTCTCCGGCGGAGTTCGGGCTTCATATCAACCTTCTGGAGCTCCGGGTGATTCGTCTTTTCCTGAAATCATTCCTTCCCTCTGTCTGGGAAAGAGTAGTGCAGGTGTTCACGGACAACACCACGCCATGTGGTACTGCAACAAACAGGGCGGGGTGGGGTGGGGTCGTGGACCCTCTGTTAGGAGGCCCTTCGCCTCTGGACATGACTGGAACATCAGGGCCTATCCCTGGTGGTTCAACACCTGGCAGGTTCCCTGAACGCCAGGGTGGACGATCTCAGCCGCAGGTGCATGATGGATCACGAATGGCGTCTTCACTCGGAGGTGGTGCAAGGTCTCTTTCGACCGTGGGGAGAGCCTTGGTTAGATCTATTCGCCACCGAAGAGAACGCGAAATGTCAGCAATTCTGCGCGTTCGGATCTCCAAGGCAGCACTCGCTAGGCGACGATTTTTGTTGCGAGTGGAGTTATGGTCTATTGTTCGCCTTTCCGCCTATACCACTTCTGCCCAGAGTGCTGAAGAAGATCAGGTGCGACTTGGCCCAAGTCATTCTTGTGGCTCCGGATTGGGCACGAAGAGTTTGGTATCCCGAGCTGCTCAACATGGCTATCGATCCTCCGATCAGACTGCCTCTTCGGGAGGATCTTCTGTCGCAGCAGCAGGTAACAGTCCTGCACCCGAACCTGTCCAGTCTCCACCTCCTTACGTGGAGATTGAGCAGCGGTAGTTGACGTCTTTCAACCTGCCTCCCGAAGTCTGTGACGTAGTTTTTGCAGTCACGCGTCCCTCCACTAAGATGGTAAACGCCTGCCGGTGGAACAAGTTTGTGGCATGGTGCACAGCAAAGGCTGTGGATCCCCTTTCTGCCCCTTTTTCTGAAGTTCTCTTGTTCCTTCTTTCTTTAGCCCAACAGGGCTCTGCTCTGGGCACTATCAAGGGCTATCTTTCAGCCATCTCTGCCTTCCTTCGGCTGCCAGATCAACCTTCTCTTTTCAAGTCCCCGGTAGTCAACCGTTTCTTAAAAGGCGTAACGTATATCTTTCCTCCAATCCCCTTCGTTATGTCTCAGTGGGACTTGAATCTTGTTCTTACCTATTTAATGTGCGCTCCCTTTGAGCCGCTTCATAACTGTCCTTTAAGACTCTTGACTCTTAAGACTGCTTTCCTGGTAGCCATCACTTCTGCTATGAGGGTGAGTGAGCTCCAGGCCCATTCTTCCAAACCTCCTTTCCTGTCTGTCCATCCAGATAAGGTGGTTCTCAGGACCCGTCGATCCTCCTTCCTAAGGTAGTCACTGCCTTCCACATCGGGCAGATCATTACTTTGCCCACCTTCTTTCCGCCTCCGCATCCTTCGAAGGAGGAAGAGCGGCTCCACCGTCTGGACCCAAAACGTGTGCTCTCTTTCTATCTGGATCGCACAAAACCATTCCGGGTGGATGACCAACTCTTTGTTGGCTACTATGGCGCCAAGAAAGGTCGGGCCGTACACAAATGCACCATTTCTCGATGGGTCGTTTTGTGTTTTAAGGCATGCTCTTCTCTGGCTAAAAGGGAGCCTCTGGTCGGGCTACGCGCCCATTCCACCAGGGCGATGGCAGCCACTACTGCCTTGAGAAGAGGAGTTCCTCTAAATGACATTTGTCAGGCGGCCACGTGGGCATCGCTCACCCGTTTACTAAACACTACTGCCTGGACAGCCAAGTCCGGAGAGACGGCTTCTTTGGCCGTTCTGTTCTCCAGTACATTCTGGTGTGATGTAGGTTCGCAGACTCACCAGCGGTATAGGTATTGCTGGGGTATCTATTGTAAGGTAAGGAATCTATAACTAACGTGTTTCTTTCAGATGAACAAGTTGCTTACCTTCAGTAACAATATATCTGTAGTTAGTTATAGATTCCTTACCGCCCCACCCATCCTCCCCGTTCTGCGAACTGATTTCAAGGGTTAAGGATATCCTTTCAGGGCCCTAGTTTTGTGCACCAGTGGTCAGTGTCTTGCATGGCTCTGCGTTTCTGGCGCGGAAAGTCGTGTACAAAACTGACGTCATTGCGCGAGGGCGGCATCTAAGTAGCTGCCGCAACGTCATCCCGGGGATCACGATGCCGATGACAGACGCGGAGCTGAGCGACGCTACCTTCCGACGCTCAGAGGTACTGCGGATGAAAAAACTTTCCGGATCCAGTCTGACGCCTGGGGGTAATTCTAAGGTAAGGAATCTATAACTAACTAATGTTTCTTAAAGATGTATCGTAACCGAAGGTAAGTAACTTGTTCGTCATTTATTATCTCTGCAGTGTATATTAAGCGCTGTTTTTATTATTCCCCTCTGAATTTTTTATTTCTACTCCGTTAGGGGAGTGTTTTCCTTCAACCAATTTGCAGCGGTTTTTCCTCTTGGAACATGGTATCCTTTCAAAAGAAGTTCCTATCTTCATTAAAAGCTCCAACCCCGATTTATTAAAAAATTGAGGAATACAAGCTTCTTTAATTTCTACTAATGCGCTTTGCCTGCAGACAATTCTCTGAAGTTCTCAAACGTTCCATTTTGAGACTTGTTCTTATACCCAGTCTCCTGACTTTTGCCACAGTTAAGTGTGTCATTTGAGTGTGGAGAGCCACTGGGAGTGTCTGATAACTGCCACCAAGTTATGTCTCAGTGGGTGGATTCTAGATGCAGTTTGACTTCCTACTTGTTTCTATCTTTAACACTACACCTAGACACAAAAAGCCTGTTGGCCTGGTAGATCTTTTGCCTTAGTAAGTAGATATCCTCAGCTTACTGTTACTTGAATCATAAGTGGGCAATGTGAGCCTAAATGTAAATTTGTGTGGTCGTAAGCGGAGTGTACAACCATAAAAATCTTAGGTGGCACGTGTCCAGTTGTCTTTCTTTATTGACCTTTTTTTTCTTTCCTGTTTCATCAGCCATGAGTGAAGAATCTCATCAATTGGTTAGTGGATGAGAATGATTGGCAAGAGACCAAAAGAGTGGCCCAGGCTACAGCAGAATCATAAACTGAAAATCATCCAATTCAAATACATGCACAGGATATACTACACTTTAGGGCTGAACGATGTGTCTGGTAGCAGGGTAGCTAGTAATAGTTTTCTTGGCTGTTTAGTTAGCTGTTTTCTTGACTGTTTAATTAGCTGTGTTTAGCGAGTTAGGCATAGTTATGCAGGATTATAAGGTCTTAGAGGTGGTGCGCCTGCTGTGCGAGGCAAGCCGCCTTTGATGTATTGATCCCTTCAGCTGCGGAGCTTTTGCGCCTTCCTGGGCGTGCTTCTGTAGGGGGGGCGGCCGCCGTCTCGGCCTGCACGTCCCCTAGGCGGGTGAGAAGAAAAGCGGCGTGTTTTAGGGGCCGCTCTTAGGCCTGAAGAGCGGCCCCTTTCTCTCCAGATGCGCCGGAGCCTTGTGCGCATTTTGAGGCTCTGGCGAGAGTGTGCAAGGGAGGTTTTGGGGTTTGGGAGGTGGAGGGGGTATACCCGGTTGGGTTAGGCAGGGTGAGGGCCAGAGGGATTTAGAAGGGTTTGGGGAGTGGAGAGGGGAGGAAGGTAGAGGGAGTTTGGGCAAGGCCAGGGCTCAAATGGATGTTGGGGGGAAGAGGAGGGGATCACGGGGGATTGGGAGACGGCTGGGCGGTAGCAATGCCTGGGAAGGGCTAGATATTTTCACCTCATGGAATGAGGAGGTGAGGGCCATTAGTAGAGTGGGTCAAGTGGATGCTTATTTTGCACAGAGAGGGTCAGTTGGGTTGGAGGGCAAAGTTTTACATTTGAGAAGAGGGGGCAAGGCGGGCGAAGGCGGGGGCAGCAGAAAGCTTGGTGGGGGGGCTCAGGGGACAGGTCTTGACCAGGACCGGACAGGGTTAGACATGGCTGGGCTGGAATGGAGTGAGGCGAGGCGAGGAGGGAGGGTTGAGCGACAGGGAAGTAGGTGAATTGTTTAATGTAGGGAGTCAGTGGGCAGAGAAGACTTTGGGCTTAAATAGGAAAAGGAGAAGGAAGACAGGGGATGAGTATCAGAAGCCCGGCACCCCAGACCAATCATTATATTGCAGGGCGAGTACTCGCGTCCGGGTGCGGACTTGGCAGAGCTGGGTGCGGCTTACTGGAGCCAAGGAGAAGGGAGGGTGGAGCCTTGCGCGGCGTACCCGTTACCATCGGGGGATCCCGGCGCGGCCAGCACAGTGGCTGAGATGCCAAACAGAAAAGGAATTCTTCTTTCTTATGATTTGGATGTGTTTGGCCATAAACAAATATTCAGTATCTATCACGTGAACCTTAGCAGATAACATGACTCTGTGGCTCAGTACCCAAAATTTATATTATTGGGGGCGATGAAGTAGGAGAGCTAACCTTAGTACATGAAAACATTGATCGGACGCGGTTGTTTAATTGCAAAAACACTTCGAAACATTGGCTGCAACTGGCTGCACCTAAAGTGTTAGAAAGAAGGTAAGGTATGAACAGATGTTCTATTCCTGAAAAACCAGTATACCTGGCATGAAGTTGTCCATGCAATCATGCAAAAATATGGCACCCCATACCATGTTATGGCCTTCACATGTGAAATGGTGTACTGATGCTGCTGCTAGATCAATGATACAAAGAAAGTGAACTATAAATCCAAAGTGAGGACGAAACAACTGTGATCTAAAAATTTGCAAGCCAATATAAAAAAAACTCTAAAAAGAGTTATTAATACCAAGGATAATTTAGAGCATCAAAATGACTGGGCATAGCGAGGAGTATACATAGTGCGTCTATCATAGGGTGCACCACTGAGTAAACCTGCTGGTGAAATTCGGATGAGTATATTTGCTGCTTCATTTGAAGACCCTTATACACGCCAGCGTGTACAGCCTTATCGAGGTTGTTTGTTTTCTCGCCTGATTGGGGTGGTTGGCCCACTAGAATTATTAGTGGACGCCTGCATGATTTATTTAGAAATATACTCATCTGAATTTCACCTTTCCCCGAGGATTGTGGACGGACATGACCACGCTTGATATTCTTATATGTAGAATACACGTATTTTTAATGGACTTGGATTATCTGATCTTCATACTGTTTATGACCGTCGCGATTTTGACGGCGTTTTGACTTGATTTTATACCTTATCGAATGGTGGATTACATCTTATTGGAGAATTTCGCCTCCTTACAAATATACGTTTGAAGATTGTCTGACTCCACCTATCTTATTCGCCCTGAAGAAGTCCCATAAGGGGACGAAACGCTCCGGCTGTTCCACGTGCTAAACATCGCATGTCTTCACTGAAAAAAGAAAAATGAAACAATAAATGAGATAATAGCTTTGGAATTCGCTCCCGCTTAAACTACGCGCTGAGACCTGCACACTACGCTTCCGCAAAGGTCTTAAAACCTTTTTATTTCCCGGATAATGTGTCAATGCTGTTTTCCATCTTGTGTCGGATGTTTGTCTGGAAGCGCCGGGATGCCCAAGGGTAGCTGCGCGCTATATAAGATTTTAAATAATAATAATAATAATAAAATACCAATGTTTGAATTTTCTTAAACAAATCTGGTTGCACTTATATTTGCTCGTGAATTTTTTTTTTTATATAAGTTTCTTATCAAGTGGTGCACCTGTGCTTTGTTTTCAATTGTTCTAAAGTTCCCTAGGGAACTAGTACTGTGATGGTGGGTACGATTCAGAGTGCACACTAATCCCATAGGTAACAGATGGGTCACTATTAAGAGGAACACTGGAATAGGTTAGGTGCTTTATAGAGAAGGTTCCACAGTCAGGCCTTTGTCTTTAACCATTTTCAACAAGATAGGGTATGTCATAGGACACAGACCACAGTAGCTGCTTCCATGTTTCGATATTGCACTGAAAACAATTACTTCCAGAATAGGTTGTAAAACAATGAATAGAATAAATCACAAAGCACACATGCTTCAGAATAGGTAACAGCATTGAGCCATCCACTAGTGTCCACACTGAGCGCATCCCATTCAATTGGTGCAAAAGTACCAAAATGAAAATACTCTCTTCTCTGATAATGCACAGCACACACATGTGAGACAGATTCTAAATTCACACAGAGGAAGGTCCGTTGCCGGCCACACGTTTGGTGCATTCGCACTGTGTAGATTTCTATGTTCAGATGTAGTCACTTTTTTTAGAGCTTGGATTACTCCAGCTTGGCAAGGCTGCTGTAGCCAAATGGGGCTCAACAATGCTAAATACCCCCTCTGCGACATCCCACTCAAATGGATTTGCTACTTTGGAAAAGCTCCAAATACGAGCAATCTAAATCTTTGACCCGACTTCAACACAACTTTGTCGGCGGGACATGTAGGTTTGACCCAGTCCTTCTGATGTGCTTAGAGCTGAAAAAAAGTTTTTTAGTTCCAGGTTTCTCAGGATGTTAGGGGGAGTACACTTTGGGATCTCAGGCACAACACATGGTGGGATGCAGGGGGGACAAGACTCACTCCAGCAGGAGCCACCAGCAAGGTCCAGGCAGGTCCAGTTGGAATTAGACAGCTGAGCTGTTTAAGAAAAGGGACTTCTTGCAGCTTTTTGTAGACATGTAGCTTAACAGACCATTAGTGAACTGACCCTTGACGTCTTCATCCTGGGTACAACTGAGAGCAGGCTCAGCCTTTCTACTGCACCTGTGGAAGACGAAAGAAGGACTGCACCTGTTAAAAGACGCCGGTGAAGAGATCTAAAAGACTGGACCTTCTCCCATTTGTACCTAGGACGTAGAAGTGAACTTCAAGAGTCAGTTGGGCTCTTCTACATGTGCAGTTCTCCTTCTATCTTCCACAGATGTAGTAGTGTTCTGTAGAGATTGCCCCAGGTTCCCACATTTATGCCTGGCACTAGCCTGTGGGTGGGAGTGGCTCCTAGCCCCTCCATTACTGATAGGAAAAAAGCTACCTGGGAACTTGGCAGTATGGGACACAGCAGTTCCTGTGTGCCATACTGCAAAGTCTCTGTGCCCAAATCTAAGCTGGTGAAACCCTTCTCCTATTGCGTGGGGGAAAGGGGGGGTGTTTGCCCACCCCAGAGGTGTGGTCTGGGAAATTAATAAGCCCTTCTCCGTCGTCACTTCAAACCAGTCCTGAGGGGCAGAGCCTCTCCCACTGGGATGCTGCCTGCCTGACTGGGATAGCAAAGAAGAGCCCTGTCCTGAGGTCGACTAACATTTGCCTGTGGCAGGGTATGCCTGTTTGAAGTTACTCAAGTTCCTGGCCATTATCCTGCCGTAGAAACAAACACCTCCTGACAGCCAAGACTTTGTCCTGCTCTATGAGCACTGTTTATGTCTCATCAAGGAAGCTATTCAGCTGCCACCTGACAGCTGGAGCTCATGCGAATAGGTCTTCTTTCGAAAGTATTTAATACCAATCTGATTTCAGAAGGGAATTGCGCTTGTAATAAATTGTTCAAAAAGTCCAAGAATTAAATTTGTAGTAGTTTGCTAGTCATAGACATTAATTTATAAATATAATAGTGTATCCTAATGCTTTTTGTATGGAACAGCTAACCCTGCACTAGGGTAATGTTTTTAGGGCCTTTTCACTGAAAGTACATGTTTTACCTTAAACCTTTACATACGTGTGGTATCTTCCTCTTCTCTATGTCTAGTCCCTTCTCTGTGTTTTGTACTCTGCTGCTCAGCCAGTGTCAGTGATGTCGTGGAATGTTCTCTTTGTGCATCTTTGAGTGTAATTGTCAGTTGATGTATGTAGGCTGAGCAGCAGGGATGCTGCTCCCGATGGGGCTTATTCATCTGATTTACTAGTGTGGAGTTCAATGAAAGGAGGTAGATTTGAGTTGTAGGTTCATCTTGATGAGTTTTATTCCAAAGTTCACTCAAGACAGGAACACCTGTAGAAATAAGTAAATCAGACAGAGAGAAGAGGAAGATACCACACACCTCCCTTCGGAAAGAACAACAAATAAAAAAGCAGGAGGAAAGAAAGTAAGAAACAAATAAGTGAAGATTAAAGAAACAAGTCAAAAGACAGACAAAACACACACACAAACATTCACCTCCCACCCTAACGGATAGAACAACAAATAAAAAGGCAGGAGGAAAGAAGGTAAGAAACAAATAAGTGAAGAGTAAAGAAACAAGTCAAAAGACATAAAACACACACCACACACACACATCCACCTCCCACCCTACTGTTAAATGCCATGTGTCCTGCTTTTGGGCAGTCAGGCCTATTTTTTTTTTAAAAACCTACTTAATTAGTCAATTAGCATATACAACGCAGGGCTCTGTGAACCAGAGACATCTGCCAAATCAGACATATGTAATCATGAAAGCAATCAACATTTTTATAAGTAAGGTCAATGTGTAAACAAAAGCATACTGAATGATATAGAAATCCACCCCCCCAACTCCCACCCTCCCTCACCCCACCCCCCTAGAATTCCACCATGTCCACATATTTCTGTCCACAGCCTAAAGAAACAAACAAAGAATCATACCCTGGCAGCCTCCACCCCCACAGCCTCCCCCCCCCCTCTCCACACCAGAATAATTCCAGCAACTACCCCAGCGGATGGGTCTCCACCACCGCTGGCGGCTCCAACCATAGGCCCCGATAGTCTGCCCACCGTTTCCAAATCTTATAGTGCTTGCGTGGGCATCCCCTGGTGACAAAGATAGGCCACTCCAACCCCATGCAAAAATCTAAACCATTCTTCCATGCAGCCACCGAGGGGGCCCGCATCGCCTTCCACTCTTTAGCGATGTCTCATTTCGCCAGTGTAAACCCTAACAACATAAGGTGTCTTTGTAGACATTGACCCCTATCCCCTCCATGACATGAAGCAGAACCAGCTGCAGTGTTCAAGGGATCCCCCACCCCATTACCTCCGAAAGGCATGCAAAGACCACCCTCCAAAAACGATCTAAGGATGTACACTGCCAAACAGTATGCAGAAAGGTGCCCTCCTCCCGACCACAGCAAAGACACTCCAGGGAGGCGATCAGCCACGCCCGCCACAGTTGTGCTCTAGTAAAGTAGACCCTGTGGAGATATATGGATTGAATTGAACCAGAAGGAGTCTCATTTCTATCGCCGCACCCCGCGGGGCTGCCAATGCCTCCGTCCAGTCCTTCTCCTCTAGGGTACCCACGTCAGCCTCCCAGTCTCCTCGAAGCTTCTGTAGTGTGGGGGAGCAATGAGTAACCGGAGTATATCCGGGAGATCTTCTTCTCTTGCAAGTCCCCCATAAAGACTTTCGCCTCCACCGGGCTAAATTCAGGGAGAGACTCCAAACACTCCAGGCTAGGAGACAGGGCGTGGCGAAACTGGAGGTACCGGTAAAATTGCGACTGTGGCATATGAAATTCCCTCTGGAGGTCCTGGAAGGGCTTAAGTGTCATGCCCCTCATGACATCTCCCAGGGTCGAGATACCAATGTCATCCCAACCTCGGAAACCCTGCAGGGCCGCCAGATGGGACAGGCGCCCATTGTTCCAGAGAGGGGTCTCCCGAGTCAGGGTATTCCACCAACCCTTGAGCCGCAGCGCCTGCCTCCAGATCTGGAACACTACCCGCGTGACAGATGCATCGCACCCCGCAACAGCGCCGAATACAGGAGTGTGTGTAATGAGTGACACCCCATGAGTTGATGTTCCGGCGCATACGCCGGGTCTCTCCTATCCCCATACCACCACTCATTAAGAACCAGTAGGTGCGATGCCTGGTAATACGAGAGAATGTCCGAGGACTCATGACCACCACAATAAGTGGACAGAAAGCACGTGCGCAATGCTACGCGTACCCTACCCCCTTCCCACAGAAATTGCCCAAGCACAGAATTCACCAGCCGGAACCATCTGGACGGGATCGGGTACGGGTGATTCTGTAGCTGGTAGATGAGCCGGGGTAGTGCTACCATCTTGAATATTGCCGATCTGCCAAACAGAGTCAGAGGCATACGGGCCCAAGACTTAAGGTCTGAACGAACTCGCTCCCACATTGGAGCCACGTTACGTTCCCAAGAGATTGCCGGTACATCTGAAAGGAACACCCCCAGGTATCTCAATCCCCCGCACCGCCTACACACCCACTCTTGTTTGTTCTCCCAGGATCCACAGTGTGGACTTGCGAGGATTCATATTTAACCCCGACGTCTTCCCAAAGATCTGCATGATTTGCAGAAGCCGTGGCCCTGTTCTGTCGACCGCTGTAAGAAAAATAGGACATCGTCCGCATATAGCGCAATCCTGTTGCCCATTCGAATCCCCGAACCTGTGCATCACTGCGTACCCACGCCGCCAACGGCTCCATGGCTTGGGCGAAGAGATATAGAGACAGAGGGCACCCCTGCCTTGTGCCCCGTCCTATAGAAAAGGTGGAGGAGGCCGCACCAGCCACTCAAACCGATGCCGTTAGCTCCGTATAAAGGAGCATTATGTAAGACAGGAAGCGTGGGCCGAGATTGAGTCTCAGCAGCAATGCGAATAGGTAAACCCAGCTCAGGTAATTAAACGCCCTGTCCATGTCTGCCAAGAGAAGCGCCGCCGTCTCTTCCGTCCGCCATATGGCTGCCACTGCCACATGGGCCCTCCTTATGTTGTGCCTGGTCGCCCTCTGGGGCATAAACCCCGCCTGATCCGAGTGTACAAGAGCAGAGATGTGGGGCAGAAGACGATTGGCCAATGCCTTCGCTAGAATTTTGGCCTCTACATTTAAGAGGGAAAAGGGGCGATTCGAGGCATGCTGTTCTGGGGGTCGGCCGGGCTTATGGAACACCACCACCCTCTGCGTGCCTCCAATCTGGAGGGAGTGAGCCCTTTTCCCGGGCCTCCTCCACCACCGCCCGGTCATAAGGGGCTAGTTGGACATTGTAACGACTGAAGAATTCACTTGGGAACCCATTGGGTCCAGGTGCCTTTCCGGGATTGAGCTCTCCCAGGGCCGCACCGAGCTCCTCATCCGTCAAGGGAACCTCTAACTGATCTCGCACCTCATCCGGCACCATTTTGGGGGTCAGGTCTGTTATGAACTTATCAATGATTAGCTCTGACAAACATTCCTGGGGCGCATAAAGATCGGCTTAGTATGCAGCGAAACTCTCCGCTATGGGGGAAGGGTCTGTAATCGGCGTCCCTGCCGAGTCCAGAATTCCTGGGAGGGCCTGGGCGTGGAAGGTGCCCTGGCAGAGTCGATGCAGCATCTTGCTAGACTTGTCCCCCCACTGGTATACTCTACTGCACGTCGCCAACCAGATCTGGCGTGCTTCGTCCATCAATAGGGCAGCAATTGCCACACATACTTGTCCCCCCTGCCTCCTGACTCCGGCGCTCGAGTGCCTCCACTTCCGCCTCTGCCCGAGTCAGTTCCTCCCTACGCTTCCTGCGGGCCGCCGCGCACCAGGATATGTCTGCCCCGCATAAGGTAGGCTTCAGCACCTCCCACAACGTTGCGGCGCTAGGAACGGACCCCTCATTAGCCGTCAGATACTGGGCAATTGCTTTACTCATATGCGCCCCATACTCTTCATTCTGCAAGTGCCATACCGACAGACGCCACCGGAGCGGTAGCTTCCCCCTGCCTATATATAACTCTAGGGCCATCGGAGAGTGGTCCGAGAGGCCGCGAGGCAAGATCTCCACCGACGCCACTCTATCAACCGCCACCCAAGGAACAAAGAAATAGTCAATTCTGGATAGCGAGTTAAGGACCGCAGAGAGGTACGTGAACCCCCGTCGATTACCATGAAGACGTCGCCAGACATCAATCCAGTCTAACCCAGTCACCAACTAATGCAGTTTCGTGGGAAGACCAGCCCCGGGGCTACCCCCAGCTCTGGTCCTATCCTTGGCCAAGTCCATAACATCATTCCAGTCCCCACCCACCACCGATAACACATCTGGCATGTCTGCCCACAAGGAATGCGGTTTCTCTACCAGATTCCATTGTAGGGGGGGGAGCATATACACTGCCTAGTATCAAGGGGTCCTCCCCGATCCGGCCCCGGATAAATAGATAGCGCCCCTGCGTGTCCGTCCACTGTTGTAGGTGTACATAGGGAACCCTACGGTGTACTAGGATCGCTACTTCCCGTGAACCCCTTGTAAACCCAGCGTGGAAGACCTGTTGGAACCCGTAACGTTGCAAGCAGAGGTGTTTCTTCCAACATAAGAACATCGGCCTTAGCCCTCTTTGCCTGGTTCAGTATTGCCCCGCATTTGATTTTATCCAGAGCCCCAGGCACATTCCAACTGATAATGTGGAGACGGCCCGGGGTTACCCGGCCATCGTCTGGCACTCTAGCCATGAGGGGGCGCATCCTCCCGTAAAGTGGATAGTGAGCTGTGGTGGTGCGTGTGTCTAGTGCAACAAACGTCTAGCAGAAGTGCGATTTGGAAACTAAAACAACCCCCACCCAACAAACACCCCACCCCATACCTCAAAAACACTGAAGTATCTGTCGCGGTAGGGCTAGTCCCCAATCCCAACAGGGGGATGAAGACTGCCCCAACCAATTGATCCCCAACTCACAGCCCATGCCCGCTGGGCAAGTCTCCGACCAGTACGGTCCTGGCGGAGAGAGCAGCACTCATCGTGACTCCCCCTAGTAATATCTACCACGGCTCCACAGCACCCCACTGACTTCGTACATTAGGATTCGAGTGCTTGTTGCCCTGGGGTAGAACCCCCCTGAGACGAGGCGCTGCAGGACTGGGAGCACTGGCGGGATCGGGATCGTCTGTTGCTCTTCTGCAGTCGACCCCGGATGCCCCTCTGGGCCACCTCGCTCGATGAAGAATCTGACTCCCTTCCAGGTGGCGTATGGGGCCTCACCCGCACCGTCTCATCTGTCCATTTAAACACCTCCTCGGGGGTGTCGAAGAAGTGGGTGCGGGAGCGAATACCACCCGCAGGCGTGCCGGAAACAATAGGGCGTATGGAAGCTTAAGGTCTCTCAGACAGGCCTTCGCCGCCGTAAATGGCTGGCGCTGTTGCTGGACCAGTCTCATGTAATCAGGAAAAATAAGAATGCGTGCATTGTTATATTCCAGAGGTTCCTTGGCCCGAGCTTGCTTCAGGATAGCGTCCCGATCGAGGTAATTGAGCAGTTTTGCTATAACTGGCCGTGGGCGAGCCCCCACCGGGGGTTTCTGCACAAGTGCTCTGTGGGCCCTCTCCACACAAAACACCGGGACATGGCCTCAGGGGGAATCCTGCTCTCCAGCCATTGCGTAAGAAATCGTTCCATGTTGCCCTCTTCGCAGTCCTCCGGAAACCCAACAAATCGGAGGTTGTTGCATCGAGCCCTCCCCTCCGCATCCTCCACTCAGAGCGCAAGGCCCTTTTGGATGGTTTCCATCTTAGCAACCTTCTGCTTCAGCACGGTGACATCATGTCTCCCCCCCCCCACCCTCCCCAGACATCCGGGACTCAGCCTCGGTGATACGGGACACTGCGTTGCGCAGATTCTGTCGCAACAGCATGACGTCCGCACCAACTGCCCCGATTTTGGCATCCAACATGTCCCTGGATTGGATGATAGCAGCCATGAGGGCCGCATTGTCTGGTACGGCTCCCGACTGGCCCCCGGAGGCTCCAGCCGCCGCCCCCGGGCCAGCAAACTTATCAATGGGGCCTTGCTTGGTCGAGCCGCTGCCTCCTTTTTCTCTCGTCATGTCGGTCCCCGAAGACCCCACGCACTCCCAGGAAGAGCTGAGCTGGGCGCAGGCCCAGAAACCACCAGTACCCGCAGTCTGACCAAACCGCCGAATGGGCACTGACCAGCAGGCGTCACAAAACCACAGGGCCAACAAGACCTCTCAGGGGCCCCACCTCACCAGAGGCTCCCGGTCATGTATGCGCGGTCCGATTTGTCTGCCCAGGGCGATATCACCACAGATTGACAAGAGTGGCCCGCACTCACCCCCGCTGTGTGGTCCCACCACGAGCAGCAGCAGCCACTAACCCCAGGGCCCGATGCAGGCCCACGCGGCCAGACCGACCGCCGGTGTGGGCTCCCCTGTGATCCGGGGTCAACTCCTGGGGGGGAGGGGCAGAGAACCGGACAGTGGACCACTCCTCCCCCTCCACGCGGCTCGACTGCTCCGCCGGTTCCCCACTACCATACCACAAAACAGGGGGGAGGAGGGGAGAAAAATGCGCCAAGAGAAACCAGTCAGCCGTCCACAATCAGGCCAGTGCGGGCACTCCCGACGACCCAAGATGGGGGGAGGGATGGAGGCAGACTCCGACCCACTGAGGCCCTACCCCCATTGCCCGACTATGCCGCCAAACCCCCACGGAGACACCGGGATACGGGAGGAAGCACCGTAGACAGCGGGCCAGCCCCACGCGGTCCGACCGACTGCCGGTATGGGATCCCCAAGGGCCCCGGGACAGCTCAGCAAGGGGGGAGAAAAGCGGACGGCAGGCCTTCCAGCCGCCTCCCCCGCGGTCCGGTTGTACTGCCGATCCCCAATGCAATGCCAGGAGCCCCCGTCTCCAAGTTCCACCGCCGCTGGTAGACCTCACCGCCAAGAGGGCCCAGCCACGGTCCTCGCCTCACCTGCGTGGCCCGATCCAGCCGCCGAGTCTCCTCCTCAGATCACGTCCCGGGGCGCTCTGCGGAGCAACGCTCAACGCCCCCGCCAGCTATCCGAGCTCTCTGCTGGCACCAGGGCTATCCGATCTGGTCGATACGCCGGTGGGTGGGCCCGATTCGCTGCACGCTCTCCTGGCGCCTCCGGTGACCTCAGGCGCGACTCCCCGGCTCCACTATCGGCAGCCAGGCCTCACCCCAGGCGTGGGTCGGCCGCACCTCAAGAGATCGCCGTGGACTCCCCAAAACCACTCAGGGCGAAGATAAGGGCAATGCAGCACTGCTGGGCCGTCTCGATTGAAACCCAGAAGTCGTGGGAGTCAGGATACTCAACGGATATTCGGTGGGCTGGACGGAGCTCACTTAGCACGCGTCCGCCATGTTGGCTTGCTAAGCCACGCCCCCAGTCAGGCCTACTTTTAAATAGAATTTTTTTTTATTATTGAGCGTAGACAGCAGGCAAAATAGACATGTTTAAACTTGGTATATAAAAAAAATAACAAATTCATAATACCCAAATTCATATTTCAGTAGACAATAAATAGATTCATATATAGTATAGCCAGCATTCTAAAAAACCCAACATAACTTTCATAATAGCCAAATTCATATTTCAGTGGACAATACATAGATTCATATATAGTATAACTAGCATTCTAAAAAGCCAGACACAGGGAAGAAACATGTAACAAACTTGCCTCCATTCAACAATTGAGAATTAAAAAGTGGGCACAATGTAAAATAAAAATCTCACGTTTCGTTTTTTACCCAAAAAGATAGCCTGTCTTACACAGTTCCATCTAAGCATGAGATCCAAGCATAGCCCTCCCAAGTTATCTTGAATCTACGAAGCACCCCTACCCATTAGGTCTCTTCAAATTGGTATTTCCGGGCTAACTTGGAGAGCCATTGTCCCCTTGTAGGCACCTTCTGAGATCTCCAGTTTTTCAGCACCAGAGATCTGGCTACTGCTAATAGCAGCAAAAACGAAATATTGCCTATACTTTGGCAGCTGCGTGACAAAATCCAAAAACGGCCCGCGCTGATGAAGGTAAAATAGCCATAGACGTACAATCACTAATGACCTTGTTAGAAGTGGGATCTCTGGTTGGCTAGGGCTTTTGCCTAAGCCAGGCAGAAACCACCACTCTAGTCAGGGCAAGGGAGTTACACGCTGAAGATAACCCTGCGCACCCCCTTGGTAGCTTGCCACGAGCAGTCAGGCTTATCCCAGAGGCAATGTGTAAAGCGTTTGCGCAACACACACACAGCAACAGCATACTAGGCACACCACAAAAGGAACTCCCCACAAGGTTATATATAAAAATAGCCTTTGTATTATCATAAATACATTAGAATAGTAATCACACAATATACACTGGGCCAACTAGCACTAGGCAATATTTACAGGGGATTATATACACATGACAGGGCCAATGGGGCACTGTCGGAACCATCACAAAGTGAAAATAGTAGATGTAGAACCAATAATAAACGTAGAACATAACCAGTAATTACTGGCAAACACTGTACTCCTCATTATCCTGCAACATAAATCATATTATGCATTCAGTATCACATCAGGCATAAAATACATTATGCGCCAACCTCATAAGCCTAAACATATTATACCATAACTGCCTAATCATAAATCACATTAGGCATAAATCACAATGGAGAATAACCTCACAAGCATAAACCATAGTATGCAAATCACCTCATAAACATAAACCACATTAGAGGCATAAATCAGGGTGCATAAATCACAGTACATGAATCACATTTCCTGCGCACCACATAAATCACATTAGGGCCTGGCGCCCTATCAACCTAACAGTCCCTCTGGCCAACTGGCCTTCTCAGAGGACTCAAATGCCCTATGTTCATGATGTCAGGGCGGCTGCCAATGCAGCAGAATTCCCAAGTGCGCAATTGCGCTGGGAAAGAGGAGTGTACCTCACTCCTATCTCACTCAAAATGCCCCCAAAGAAATGTTGGCCTAAACGTTGCAGCTGCCGCTAATTGCCGTGCAGCTGTGAAGCAGGACGTGGGCCTGGGCACTCACTGTGCCCTTTAAACAAATATGCAAAAACGTTGCAGCTGCCTGCGCTGGTGCGGCGCAGCTGAGGACAAAGTAAATGGGCCCTGGCACGACTGTGCCATCAGGGCCCTAATGGGACTCTCTAACCAAAATTGCCCCCATCGGTGCAGCTGCCCTCCAGCAAGTGGGGCAACAGTAGAAAAATGGCCAAAACAGGAAGGCACGGGCCCCTCTGGGCCCTCTAACAACAACTATGCCCATTGTTGGGGCGGCCCATTCTCTTGCGGGACTGCCCAGGCACCAACAGTGTGCCTTGAAATGCCTCTAAGCCCCACTGCGGGACTTGGTGGAATAAATTGCCCCCATGGTAGGAGCGGCCAGCTCTCTGGCGAATCCGCTCATGAAAATAGGCACTATCAACGTGCTCATCGGGCTCTCCGATGCTCTGTAGGTTCTTCTCTCGCTGCGGGGCCGGCACCACTTCTCCCGGTCTCCTCTCTTAGCATTCGGGGCTCTCTCCAGACATGGGAGCCCCGCCGACAATCCGGGCCTCTCTTCACTTCACCCGGGCCCCCTCCTGTGACCCGGAACTTCGATGTGGAGCCCGCGAGGCTCTGGACTTCTGGCCGCGGCTCCGCCCAGAGTCAGGCAGCTCGCCTGGCTTCCAGGTCGCGCTGCTGCGGCCGGCGGGCCCTCGGCGGCAATACGGGGAAGGCTCCCGTTTTAACTAAGACACTGGCGGGGTGGGCACCCGCCACAACCACCAAAAAAGCGGGGTGGGCACCCGCCTAAAATAAAAGCATAAGCGGGGTGGGCATCCGCAATTCTTGAAATCCATCAAGCAAAGTAGGCTCCCGTTAAGCAGGCAAAATGCGGGGTGTGCTCCCGCTTCTCTCCCCTCCATTAGGGGGAATCCCCACGTCGGGATTCCCTCAGGAAAGATCGCAGCGCTGTGGAGCCCTCGTGTTCCTTTTCTTTATCAAATCAAAATAAAGCGCTCACAGGGAGCAAGTGGTCCCAAAAAGTCCTTGGGGATCAAGGGAGTCATGCTGGGCCCAGGGAGACAAGCCCTTGTGGCGGTTCCTCCTGGGCCCCAGCAGCAGCACGCCCCCGCAGGTTCAGGAACAGCACCAAAGCACAGAACAGAGCAGAACAGAACAAATTCATGGGGTCACAGCCCCTATATTTATACCACACAATCTTTGTCTGCAGTGCAGGGCTTGGGGGAACCAGATGCAACTGGTTCAGGGGGGGAATTGGAGAACTTTGATTTCCAAGCTCCTCTTCCCCTTTGTCAGGTGGGGGCTAGGTGATCAGACACACCACAGGGGGTGGAGCCAGCATTGTACAGGCTGGGCACAGTCCTATTCAGGTGATTACTCCTCCCACTACTCCAAATGCAGATGTCCCATTCAGCCTAGCGCTGACTCACCCTACCCCTCCTTGAGCGACACACACTTCCCAGCCCCTGTCACCCACAAGCCAGACATACAATTCACATCAGGCAGACAGACACATAGCACACTGAGATGCCAACTTCTAAAAGTTGCACTTCTCAAATAGTCCTAATACATCTGCGCACACCATTACAATTCCATACATACTAAACTCAACCATGCTGCTCCTCCTATATCAGGAATTACCACTGACACACTGATGAGGGAATCCCCACTGCATTCCTATGGGAGGGCAGGCCAACCTTACCAAATGTAACACAGAGAGTGCACGCACTTTACACTGGACAGCAGTGCTAAAGTGCCCAGAGGCCTAAAACCACCAACACCATGTCAAAAATAAGGCGGGGAGAAAGGCAAAAAGTTTAGGGATGACCTTGCAAAAAGGGCCAAGTCCAAAAACCCTGAACGCCTCTTCCCAGAAATCTTGTAGTTTGGGACATATAAAGAATATGTGCGCCCAATCACCTGCCCCCGCCAGATTACATCTAAAACATTAATTCGGAAGTGCTGGAAACCATTTGTGTAGTCTGAGGGGGTATGATACACCAACCACCTCGAAAGAAAGGACATCCTCTTAAAATTCACCGCCCTCAATGACTTATTCCCAAATTCGCACCCTCAATGCCATTCCTTTATATTAAACCGAAAGTTGGTTTCCTGGGCAATTTTTTAAAGCATTGCTTTAACAAGATTCTGGTTCAAACCCTGTCGTAATTAACAATACCAATTACCAATACTGCTTAAATTCAACTCTAGGGCCACTTTTAAAATTATTTTTTCCCTTTCGTTGATAATTTGTTTTCTCACAAATAAGTATAAAATAATTGGTCTAAAACTTAACCAGAGATCGCCCCTCTGAGGTACACAATGCAATGCGAATGCCTCCCACAATATAAGATTGGTACCATCTCCCAGTTTACAAAATCCTAGCCTATTATAGGACTGCAGTAAATTTTGGGGGACCTGGAGACCCCACAACTCAGTCTTTAAGAAGAGTAAATGCATGGCACAATGAAATGTTGTAAGGTTTATGGAACCGTTGTATGCGTTTAGCAATTGTATTCACATCCTTATACCTTGTTCTTTTGGATAGCTTCGCAGTACACAGAAAAGCTGGTAACTTAATTGCACTTTCTATTAGCATCAGATTTTAAAAAGTTGTCGGATTTCGAGGCAGGAGCCACAAGCTATGTTAATAAACTAATCAACGCATCTTGATAGTAGGTAGATAGGTGAGGTAATGCAAGTCCTCCCTGCTCCACGTCTAGTTGAAGAATAGATAGCTTGGTCTGGGGCTTTTTTTTGCCCATATAAACTGCCGTAAAATGTTGTCTACATTAGAATAAGAAATCTGTATTTTTAAAGGAAGATTTAAAAACCGTAATATCGGCAGGGGAAGGATTGATATTTTCACTAGAGAGACTCTGCCTACTATTGTCAGAGGTTAAAAACAACCATTTTTCTAATTTTTTTTTTTATTTTATTGAGTATTTTTATATAGTTTAAATGAAACAGTTGAGAGAAATTTGCTGTGAGAAATAAGCCCAGATATCAAATGAATAGGAGAAGCTCCGTTTTGGACTGTTGACCTTATATCCCCCTCATTCTGTAAATGCTTGGATTTCCCCAAGCAGCAACTGGATATTTGCCTTGACTGGGTTCAAATATAAAACAAGATCATCCGCAAAGAGCTTTATTTTTGTCATCCCTGGTAAAGGAGTCAAGATTCACGTGTTAGCTCGGAACTTTATTGCTAATGGCTTGATAAAAAGCGAAAATAAAAGGGGGGAAAGGGGACAGCCCTGCCTGGCCCTCCGTCTTATCATTACTTCCCCTGCCTGCTCTGCGTTTATTGTTATGTTCGCATTTGCCCCCGTATAAATTCTCCTTAGCATCTCTATCAGGCGAGATGGAAAGGCAACCTTCTGGAGGATAAAAAAAGGGGCCTGCTATTCAACCAAATCGAATGCCTTTTCTGCATCCATCGTTAAAATAGCTGCCCTGTCCTTCCTGGCTCATAAATAGTCAATAGCTTAAATCAGATAAAAGGTATTTGCCGCCATTGATCTGAGAGGTAAAAACCCTGTTTGGTCCGCATGTATACTTTTTTTTTTTTTTTAAAGCTAAGACCCCTCCCAAATTAAAGTTCTTAGATATAAATTAAGTGTCTTTTGTCCCGATGATCCCGGTATTTCCTGTAACCGATACTGTTTGTTTTTTCTTTCTTCCCGTGACTTCCTTTAGATACTCCTCAGCTTTAATTTCGGAGAAGAACATTCGAGTTGAACCCTCACAGATAACTTTCAGTTTAGCAGGGTTCATCAGGAAGGCTTGGGCACCTTGCCCTTGAAAGGGGGATATTAGTTGACGTAGTCGCCATCTTCGCTCTACCGTAGTATGCCCATAATCTGGTTTAGCAAAGAATTTGACCCCGTTTACTTCTTTCTGAGAATTAGGCCTAGCCTGATCGTAGACTAATTGCCTTAGAAGGAAATTACCAAAGAAAACTAAGAAAACTCGGGGTCTATCCTTTTCAAAGTTATTTCTAGCCCGATTTGAGTTCATAGTAAAGGGGAAGCGGTGAGCCCTTTGGATTTCCTGATCCCAATTCCAATTGGTCTGCAATGGAAAGGCGGACCGAAGAAGTTTTATAATATAACCTCTGGGATCATCTCCCTCTACACCTTCCGGTATCCCCAATAATCTTAAGTTGTTCTTCCGTAGCCTGTTTTCCTGCACCTCAAGCTTATTCATCATATCACAGAGACGAGCTTCATGGGACACTCCTTGTTCCTTGAGTAGAGAGACCTCGGCTTCTAGGGCCTCAGTACGAGTTTCTACCATGGAGATCCGATCACCGATATCGGTACAGGTTTTATTTAGTTTCCTTATGCTACCATGAAGTTTTTTGCTTGCCCCCTTTGCTGCAAGAGTGTCCGATCTGACCTCTTCCTGAAACTGCTTGATTGAAGCAAAGATTATGGATAGAGAAGGCTCCTGAGGAGTTTCGTTATCGGGCAGTAGACTCGCAGGTGATTGTGCTTTAGCCTCCTTATTTAGAGAGAGTCCCAAGGGAAGGGTCTGTAATTCTGAATGTACCCGCTTAGGTTGACTGCGTTTCTTAGTAGATATTTTTTTTTGTTTGATAGTCCTTGAAACAGATTGATCCATCTCTCCTTCTGATTTGCTGGTCCCAATTGAGCTCAATAATTCGTTATCGGTTTCTGTTAGAGATCCATCCGAAACAGAAAAAAAATTCTCGTTAGATGGGTCTGGAGTTTGTGGAACCACTCCCCCGGGCACTGAAATTTCCAAAGGATACTTAGGTGTGATCAAGGAGGTGGAGGTGGAGGAAGTAGCAGAATCAGTTACGCTGAAATGGCTATTAGAAGATTTAACAGACATGGATGCATCACTGACATTGTTTAAATCTAGGAGACCGGGCTCAGCCATTGACATCTCTTCTGCAGAAGCGTTGTCTTCTAGCGGTTGCAGAAATAATGCAATGGGTTCTGCTACAGATAGTTCACTGGTATCAACACTGGGAGGGGGCCTTTGTTTAATAATTGGAAAGTGTTTGGTGATAGCAGACCCATTTTCCATGACCTTCTCTTTTAAATATACAGAGCCACCGCCAGGTTTATTCGCACCCTTTTTCATGCCCAGATCCCTTTTACCTTTTGTAGGAGGGTCAGAACGGTCCAATTTCTCCGGTTTTTCCTTCTCACCCATCTCCTCATGCACCGAGGTGGTGAGTTTCGTTTTCTGTGCTCTGGATCCGCGAGCAGCCATCTTCCGGCAGCACTTTTTTTTTAGATTTTCAGCGCCTTTGTCACTACCATAAATCGATGTCCGTAGGGCAGGAGTCCTCCTGAGAAAGAAAGGGGTAGCTTTTCCCGTGGCGATGATGGTGATGAGGACGGTACTGCGAGAAAAGCCGTGGAGATGAAGTGTTACGGAACTCCCACGCGCACCTTTGAAGACACGGGCTGAGTCTCTCGGCGTCCGAGTCACAGATGAGTACAAAGCAATTTTAACGAAGCCAAGCATTTGTCTCCGAGCGGTGTACTTCCTCGGGGCTCAGGTTTCGTTTTTTTTTTTCCAGATCTCAGCCTCCAAGCTTACACAGACGACATCCAAATTCTGAGCTACGAGCTAGGAGCTACAAACAGCGAGCATGTTCGAGTGTCGACCATACGGCAACTGGGAGAAAAGGAAGTGCTCACACCAGCGCCATCTGTATATTTTGAGTTCACTTTATTTGGGCTACCAATAGTGTATGCAGATCGGACTAGTCTTATGACTTTGTTTTTTTTTTTTCTTGGCAACTGGGGGTCTCACATTCGCTTCCATCAATCAGGGAATCCTGACTGTTCCTTTTTTTTTTTTTTTGGAGGGGGGTGGGGGGTTGGGGCTGGGGTGGGGTGGGGTTGGGATCCGGGTCCAGGTTTTTATTGAATGTTTTGGTGATAAAAGTCAATCAGTTAGTAATTTTTTTTCTCTTTCAACAACTAATGATATCTTTAAGATTTAGATCCTGGCTTGGCTCAGTTGGAAAGGCTATGGAATGGTGGATGGGGGGGGAGGATTTAATATTTGAAAAAAAAAAAAACTGGCAAGAAGTCGGATATGGGACGATGGGAGATCCCAATGACATGGGGTCACCAGATTCTCTGTAACGGGTCAGTCTGGCTTTAATAGCACCTCAAAAAAAAAAAAAAAAAAAAAAAAACATAAATACACTAAATAAAATCAGCATAGTCTCATTGAATATCTGCGGATTGAATGATGTATCAAAAAGGCAGAAAGTGTCGCAGGTATTAGCACAGATGGGTGCTGACGTGGTATGCCTTCAAGAAACTCACATCGAAAATTCCCAGAGATCTATTTTAAACACTCTCGGGTTTAAACTTATTGGGGCAACCTCACAGGGGGCTCGGATAAAGGGGGTAGCGATCATGACACGAAAATCACTGCCTATAGCCATTAATCAGGTTAAATCCGATCTACTAGGGAGATGGGTTATTGCACAATGCTCTCTACCTTGCAATCCTGTATTTACGATTTGCTCAGTATATGCTAGCAATTTAGACGATCCCGGGGTAATAAACCACGTCAATCAAGAACTGGTACATTGGCCACTTCCGATAATATTATGTGGAGACCTAAACCTAAATCTCCCTAGTACATGGAACTCTCATAATTCTTGGCGTTATGAGGGAAGGAAACCTAAAGTTTTTCGAGCTCTGACTAATTTAATAAATACACATGGTTTAATAGATGCCTGGGCTCGCTTTAAACCTGATCAGAATGGCTTTACTTTTTTTTCCGCTCCTCACCAATCTTTAGTTAGATTAGATTATTTTTTTGTATCCGCCGCCTTCATTCATGGCGGTTCCATTGATATTTTTCCTCGACTGCTATCGGATCATAATCCCCTCATTTTAAGCTTAGAAGGTTGGGGTATTCAAAGACCCGTATCAACCTGGACTTTTGAAAAGGCCTTGTTATATGACAATAAATATCGAGAACATATGGTGGGCTGGTTACAGGAATTTCAGGAAATTAATATTGGGACTGCATCTGTGATGGTGGTTTGGGATACGCTTAAGGCAGGTATAAGGGGGGAAACACTCCGCTTTTCTATTCGAAAGAATCAACAGGAAAAAACTCAAATCAAAAAATTACATCAACAGATGATAGAAGCGGAAAAAACACTAACTCAGGCAGTGCTGACCGGTATAGGCTTAGCTGAGGCACAGACTTTGGTAGCAGTCTCTAAATCAGAAATGGGAGTTGTCTTAGCGGAAAAAGTAGCTATCAAATGGGCTGCCACCAGAGAAAAATGTTATGAGTGGAGCGAGCGTATCGGACATCAGCTTTCCATCTCTATAAGACAAAGGACTACACTAAATGCCATTACTTCTATTAACAGTGAGACAGAGGGACTTATTACAGATCCGGAAAAAATACAGGAAGCTTTCAGGCAGTATTATGAAAAGTTGTATTCAGAAGAAGATAAAGGGACACCGGAAGACTTGGAAGTCAAAATAGGAGAATATCTTATGGGAACACTGCCAGATAAAATAAATATTGAGGCACGCGATCTGCTGGAGAATATTCCTGGGTGGGACGAGATTGCACTAGCATTGGCTAGTCTTCCGAACGGTAAAGCATCAGGGATGGACCACATACCAATCGAATTCTATAAAATCTTTTCGGACCAAATTAAAGACCTTTTTACTAGTGTAGTAAGTGCCATCTTCAAGGGAGCCGATCCACCTAACTCCTGGTCCCTCGCCAAAATTGTGATTTTTCCTAAAAAAAACAAATCCCCTCTTGAGATGTCGTCTTATAGACCGATAACATTAATAAATAATGATTCGAAAATCTTCTCAAAAATTATCGCCATGAGAATATCCGCAAATATCGAGTCACTAGTATCTAAATGGCAACACGGATTTATTCCAAAGAAAGGTACTACCGAACATATACGTCGGACTATTACCTTATTTGATGCTGCTGAGGTGGCAGGAGACCCGATCTCGCTAATACTTCTGGATGCCGAGAAGGCATTTGATCGGGTCTCCTGGCAATTCCTCTGGGTCATTTTGCGGCATCTCGGATTTGGACCAAGAATTATTCAGGCTATTCAGGCATTGTACAAGAACCCAACAGCTAAAATATCCATTAATACTCAATTGACTAAAGAAATACAAATTACAAGAGGAACGAGACAGGGGTGTCCTTGTTCACCCCTACTCTTCGCCCTCTATATTGACCCGCTAGTTAGAAGAATTGAAATAAATCCTTTAATTCCCCCGATCTCTCGGTTTGGCACAGACACAAAAATTATGGCTTACGCCGACGATATCGCCATAATTACCCCGGCACCTGCACTTGCTATTAGGACTTTGGAACAGGAAACTCAAATGTTTGGAACAATCTCTGGGTATGCCCTTAACAGAACAAAGACGCAGATCGTTGTCAACAAAAAGATAACCTGGATAGATGACAGAATTACAAAGAAAGCAAAATATCTTGGAGTTGATATTGTTGCTGATTTGGATTCTTTGGTAAATGAAAATCTGACCCCTTTAGCCACTAATATGAGACAAGCACTCCGGAAAATTGATAACTTACATTTAACCATACTGGGAAGATGTAATGTTTTGAAAATGACATATTTTCCTAAGTTGTTATATTTTTTTCGTGCAATCCCGCTTATATTTAACAGACATATATTGGCAGTTTTTGAACAAATTTTTTCTCAATTTATCTGGTCTTATTCGAATCCAAGAAGGGCTTTTAATCTACTCTCTCTACCTTATGAGAGAGGAGGCTTGGCTCTCCCTAACTTAAAATTATATTATTGGGCTGCCTCTTTACAGCATTGTTGTGAATTAATACATGAAGAGTCGTCCTTTTCTCCCTCAGGCTTACCCTCTCCTTATTTCTTGTTGTTGGGGGAAAAAGCAAAGGGATGTCTTTGGCGTCAGTTAGAGTATAGCTACTACAATCGAGTGAAATTCAAGACTATGATCTGCGCCTATCAGGTTTTTCGTAATGTTCGTAAAATATATGGAATCAACAGGCTAAGTTACTATACTCCGCTTAGAAATAATGATAATCTACCATTAATTTTCAAAAGCACATATTTACGTCACTGGTACCATGCCGGGATACGAAGGTTGGGAGATTTATGCAGGGCAGGTCGCTTTTTGTCATTTGAGGAATTACAAATTGAATTTAATCTAAACAAAGAACAGATCTTTCAATATCATGCGATTATGAATTATCTTGTAAAGAATCTGGAAGGGTCTGCTGGGCTTGTATCATTAGCCTTTATAGATAAGTTACTAGGCTCTAAAGCACCTAAGATCGGAGATACATACGATACTTTGAATGAGCTAAGACCAGACGATTTAAACAAAGTAAACATTAAATGGCAGCTTAAATTGAATATTTCTTCTAATATTCTCTGTCCTGCATTAAGTCTAGCACGCACATACCTGTTATCTCCTAAATTGCAAGCTCAATTTTATAAAACTGGTTTTTTTATGTATATCACTCCGAATAAGATCTCTAAATGGACAACCGGGCCTGGAACTACCTGCCCTCGTTGTTCGGAATATTGTGCTGACTCTGTACATATGTTTGCTACATGTCCAAATCTTGTTCCACTTCTGAAAGAAACCCAACTGTTTTTGAACAAAGTTCTTCTTTCAGATATTCAACTTACACCTATCACTATTATGTTGGGGTTATATGAGACACTCAGTGTTAAAGCAGGCGGAGCTTTGATATTTGTAGCTATGACTATTCTGCGGATATGCATTGCCACGCAGTGGAAAGACCTGAATCCCCCTTCTTTCAGTCAATGGCAAGCTAGATTTCTTGCTACGTACAGATTGGAGAAAGCCGTTTATGCTAAAAAGGGAAGAAGAGCAAGAGAAAGGGGGTTAGTGGTTTGGGACCCCTTGACCAGATGGTTTGAGTCTTTGAATAATTCTCAAGAATAATGTATATGCTGAGTACTGTTTGTTTATATTTGTGATTTATTTACCTCTTCCTATCCTTTGTTTTTCCACTGTATTCATTGTTTCTTGCTTTCCCATGGATTTAAGACCGTTTTTTAATTTACTGTTTTTTTTATCATCCTTTGTTATTTATCGGACCCGGGGGGGGGGGGAGGGGGGGAAAAAAAAAAAAAAAAAAAAAAAAAAAATGGTCCGCATGTATCATGTGTTGCGCACACCCTGAAATCCTATTTGCCCAGATTTTCATAAAGAGCTTGTAGTCCACGTTTGGGTCTTCTTTCGGAAGTATTTATTACAAATCTGACTTCAGAAGGGAATTGCACTTGTAATAAATTGTTCAAAAAGTCCAAGAATTGCATTTGCAGTAGTTTGCTAGTCATAGACATTATTAAATATAATACTGTATCCTGACGCATTTTGTATTGAACAGCCAACCCTGCACAGGGGAAATGTTTTTTAGGGCCTTTTCACTGAAAGTACATGTTTAACCTTAAACCTTTACATATCCTACTGTTCAATGCCATGCGTCCTGCTTTTGGGCAGTAAGGCCTACTTGATGGTGACTTTTTAATATTTGAAAAAAAAGTTTAGGCCTGTCAAAATGGATTGTTTTAGCCAGTCGAATTTGCAGTTTTAAATCTGTAGATCCAGGCTACAATGGTAGGCCTGCAGTTATGTTTACAGTGTCAATGAAGTGGATTGCACAGTGGGTGCTTTAGACCAATAGAGAGATTTAATTATAGGCCCAGCGTCAACTTTGTGGCACATACTAGGGAGTTATCCGTATGTTAAATATGCTAATTAGGAGTATAACCAAAATGTTGCCACATTTTAGGGGTTGGAACGTATATGCTGGGACCTGGTTAACAGAGTCCCAGAGCAAAGAGTCAAAAAGTCAGCAGCATCAGTCCAATAAAATGCAGGTGAACATGCAGGAAGAGGAGTTTTCCTACAACATAATACAGAAAGTACTTGAAAAAATCCTTTTTTATGACCTTCACCGTCTAAATAAAATACAAAAGAATGTACAAAGTCAACAAAAACAACATTCCATGTTATAGTTTTAATTCCAAATCCCAAGTTAGAACCTGTCCATTTCACTCATTTATTTTCCTACTTTCTTTGTTTCTTCGTTTCTTTTCCTCTGTAAAAGGTGTCCGTCTGTGTTAGTCTATGACTCTGTGCTTTATTCCTCTCTGTGTATGTAGTAGACACTTGAGGATCATAAAACTCTTGGTCTATGCTTGTTTGTTTTTAATTGTGCCTCACAGTGGTTGCACTTTCCTGCTGCAACTCTTTCTAAGATAAAGAGGTGAAGTCCCTGAATTGCTATTATGTGCAGAAGAGCTCTTGTTGTGACACTTGACTTACTTCAGTACAGGTGAAGGATGCAGAGCAATCTCCCGCTTCCTTACATGGCTGCACGTGTCCTTGCTGCAATCGAGTGTAAAGGGGTAGCACCTCCATCGAGATGCGTCACTCATTCATTGTGTTTTTGAAACAAAACTCTGTTCATACAGCTATAGTAACAGTAGTTTTAAATTAATTTGCTCTTTAATGGACTATTTGACACAGGCTAGCTAAATTGCTAAGTTACGTATTGCCCCTTCAAGAAATTTGACCGTACACTTTAAATCATTTAAGTTGCTTTCTGATGAATACACTCCCGGTGGTTTTGTGCTGTTACCCTTGTTTGTTTTTTCCTTGCTTGAGTTTGTTTTGATTTTAGCTACCCTGAGAATGGCATGGATCAATAGCATTTGAAGTGTTTCCCGCACATGACCGGGGCAGTTTTGATGTGGGTCAGCTCCGCTTTTACCTTTTTGATATGTCTTACTTTTTTGATATGCTGAGTATGCGTCTTTCCTCCGTGGAGTCTTGGACATATTTTACTTCAAGCAACATAATTTGTGAATAAATGCTTGGAAGGTCGGAGTTCTGGATTCTTCATTTTTACCTTGCAACACTTCTCTGGTTGCTAGTTTCTGGACCTGACCGGAGTACAACAATGATTGTGGGGGCAACAAACATTATCTTACAGAAGAAATAATGTACTCATTTGAAATGCATTCTAACAATTACAAAATTACAAATAGTGAAGTGTAGCGGACTATGAAAAGGCAAGGTCCTAACAACCCATGTGTCAGGTTTGTGAGTAAATGTACGTGGAATGTTTGTGTGTGTGTGTGTATATGTATATATGCATGCATGTGCTGCCACTGCCTTTGTCTTCATCATTTTTGTGTCCGGTCTGGATACTAGTGTCATAAATTCTTTTATAAAATTAAATTGAGACTTTAGGATGCTTGCTTCGTGACTTGTGAGTACGGTTCTGACCTCTTACATTGCTGTTTTCAGTTCCTGATTTTTGCTAGGTAATTTTGGAATGTCTTTGTGCGTTTTAGGTACTGTATCTTCCTTAGCAAACCATTTACCTTGTTATTTGGGCCCACTCATAGACATAGCTTCATGAGCTTTATCAGCAGAGGGGTTATTTGTGTCATAGTGACAGCAGGGTCATAGCGCATTGGTTGCTTTTTGGAAATGTTTTAGAAGATTCCCATTGACATACACTGACGCTACATATGTGCATATGCAGTTCATCCTTACAGTAAAAGTATATGATCACTTTTTGGGTAAATGAAAACTGCATGTGTCTTGCATTCCTTTGGTGTTGGGGTGTTTTTTGCTGACATACATATCGGATTGTAGCATGAAGTGGCCAGCGTTGGGGTTACCACTGTGGGAATTAGGAAAGCAAAGTGTATAGTTCAATAACAGACTGAATGATGATGTGCAAGTAAATATATGCGTTAAGGATTGTACTAATTTCTGGTCCATGTTTGAAATTTCCATACATCGAGCTAACTCACAGTAGTGATATGACCACACAAGAGGGAAAAGCAGGAGGAAAAAGACCACAAAGCACAATCTGCTATATTAATAAAGTCACAAAAAAGTGCTGCTGGTCAATTATACCAAAAATAGGGGAAGCAAGCTATCCAAATCTATATTTCTGTTGTCAGTCCCATATTTTTAAAGGACGAAAGCCCTCACCCACCCTAGAGTGGTATGCCTCATCACTAGGCCCCTCCCCACATTCCGATTTTGGAAGATGGCGGAGTGGGCTACAGTCTTCATCCGAGGAGAACTCTTGGGTTGTATGTAAAGTGGGGGTCCTATTTAGAGACCGGTTTGGGAAGCATGAAACTACCTCCTGGTGGATCCGGATAATTTTATTTTTGACCATAGTAGTTAGAGGCTTAAAAAGATTGTGGGGTATAGTTCAAAACACAGGTGGTGGTCAGCATGTTTCTGCCTATCAAAATCCTTTAATCCTGTGTACAGGCATTCGTCAGAACCACAAAACCTATCTGCAAGATAACCATTAAAGAGAAAAAAATAAATGAAGAAATTATTAGAACAAGTAGTGTGTTGATGGACCGCCTCTGTTACTGGTATAGACGAGGTGTATTGTTCAGGGAAAAAACAAGTAAAGAAAAATACATAAAGCACAGATTATTGTAGCTGCCCCGGTGTCACAACAAAAATGTGAAGCCATTTTGCAGAAACATAATGAAAGGTTTCGTCGCTTGTGCATAAAAAGAGAATTGTGTTGGAAGTCTGAGATTGTTCTTTCAAAGACATGTCTGCAAGTATGCAGCACATGAGGTTTGTGGTGAGTGTGTGCAACTGATTAAGTGTGGATGATTAAACAGGCTCTTGCACCAGGTATTCATTATCAGGTACATTTCCTGGGGAAGATAGCACTTTCGACTAGGTTTGTTAGAAATGTGGCCAGCAAGACTTAATAAAGTTCTAGAGTTTTAATCTAATACAAGATGTTTTGAGGAGATTTAATTAATTAAGGAGGCAAATTAGTAGGAAGCCAAAGCTGGGATGTTTTAATCAAGGACATTTCCTGCATTACCACTGATGCCAGGTCCTATAAGCCGTACTCACTCGGGGAGCTGGGAAAAAAAGACTGTCTGTACCTCGTGAAGTTTTAGGAGGTCAAATTAATGTATTCCCTTCTTGAAAAAAATACTTGTTCTAGCATAGGCTGTTGAGAAGTTAAAGAATTTTCTGGTAGGATGGAATTCTGGATAAGGAGAAGTCATAAACCATTGAGAGAAATACTGGCTAATCCCTATAGTCGTATTTGTAAATGAGTCTCCCAATTACAATAACATTCTGTTGTCTAGGTTTAGGGCTCAGCAATATTACTTTGCTTTATCTATCAAGGTTGCTTGTGGAAGAGAGAAATAAATTGGTAGTCGAAGATGAAGAGAATATGTGTTTGTTTGCAAAAAGTGTCGTGTCCGTAAAAGAATGGAGGAAACTTCTAGCCAAAGAAAAGTAATTGCAAATTGTACAGTTATATGTTAATAAATACACAAAAATCGTTTCAAACTGACTGTTGTCAGTTAAATTTAATAATCCATCAGAATAAAGCAAGACAAACTCAAAAATATAGTCCAAGGTATAAATGTTTGGCTTGTTGACACGTAGTTGGAGTGTTGATATGGACAGCCGACTTTTATTATGGACAAAGGTTTCCATTAATGTTTTGCCAAGACCCTAGTCTCGTATACTATAACGAGCCTTGCATTCCCAGTTTTACAGAAGGTAAGAGGGGTTTTAGTGCACTTAGTATTTCGAATCCATGACAAGGTCTCAAAAATACTTTTTGGTCTTGCCATTTGGCAAGTTTCAGACAGTCCCTTCTAGAACGTTTATACTTTGTACATGAAATGTGATTTTTGGGGGTGCCTATACTCTAGTTTTATTAGCGCACCTTTTGAGAATGGAATCTTTCAATTTGTTTGTTTTTCCTTAACAACCAAAACTACCTATTGGGTGCGGTAACGTGATGCTATAGTAACCTAAGTGACTAAACTGGGGCTTATTACAAATAATATAGCAGTCACTTGAACTTTTCTGCTGGGATACAACTTAAGTGTTTTATATGACTATGTTTTAGGTTTAGCTTACCTTTGCACTTCATATTTTGTAGTTTCGGTCTCACATTGGAGAGATTTGGACTAGTACTTACTGCACTAGAGTCCAACTTTGGATTTTGAAGTCTGGGCTGTCGTTATTTCCCTACATATCGAGGGGATTTACGAATACTTATTGGAGTTCTGCAATTGCAGACATATAAATATACAATTTGAGGTACTGATTTATTTGAATCTTACTTGGACTATTCACTTTCTCTCTTACCTGTTGGTGGCTGGCACTTATAACGTTATCAGTGCACTCTCTATTCTTCCTTGGGCACTACTGAAATAGAAATTTGAAGAATTTGTGTCACAACTTTTGATTCGGTGTGTGTGTATATAAAACTCACAGTATTCTTTGGTTTTACGGAAATCCACCCGCTTCTTTTTTCCGTTTTCCTTTTCAAATATCAGTGCATGTTTACCCGTACTTTTTAACTTATTCTTTTTTGAGTGAGGTCACTTTGTGAGCACAGGTTTTTTTGTTAATACCACCTAGTTGTGGATGACTTCTAACATTGTAGATGCATGTGGTATACACCCACATGTAGTGGTTGACACTGGTAGTATCATCCTTATTTGTATTCTGAAGTGGTCTTAGTGGTACATTGTATATTCTCATCAACAGCCTTGAAGAAGTAGTCTATACGACAAAACACGTGTATGCTGTCCATATCAATGCTACAACTACGTGTCAACAAGCCAAGCATTTATACCTTAGACTATATTTTTGTGTTTGTCTTGCTTTTTCCTGATGTATTATGAAATTTAACTGACAACAGAGTCAGTTTGAAAGGATTTTTGTGTTGTGCCCTGCATCATAAATTTTGATTATTTAAGTATATGGAAAATTAATTTTCCTATACGGAGTAACACTGTATGGATGGCACAGTGTTTTGCATAGAGCACACTGTTACTATTGTTAACTAACAAACTGCAATCTCAACAGAGGTGCTGACTGGTTTCTTGCTACCACTGCCATCTGTCTTAAGTGTTATATATGTTAATAAGTGATGGCTGGAGAGTAAGAAAGTAAGCGAGGAGCGGATGGAATAGTTGAAGGTTATAGAGAATAGGGTTTGCCTGGTTGCGTTGATTGATTTACACCCCTGAAAGAGGTATGAGATGGACAGCTGTTGTTGACACAACTAGTGAATAGAGGGATGGGGAGGTCACAAAGATAAAGCAAAGGTTAAGAGCAGACCTCTCATGACCAGTTTTTAATAGTACTGATGGAGGTGTGGTGTAAAAGCCTTTATCATTGGAACAGCTATCGGAGATAATTTTGTTCACTGCCTGTTTGGCCTCGGAGTATGTACGTAGCTTTAAAGTGCCTCTGAAAAACACTTGAGTTTGTTAGCTTTGGTGTGCTGGAGGAATGAAGCGATATGTTGCATTTCATTTACTCAGTAGGAGATTCCCTGACACCGACTGTCTCACCTAGCTGCAGCACTGAGGATGAGAGGCCAGACAAAATCCCTGGCAGTGACTTGTATGAATGCCATTAGTGTTGGTTGGTAAACCCTTTTTTGATTTGGCCTTGATCTCATGGGATGTAGACCCTACCCTTCAGCAGTGTCAATGGCACATCTGATACTAAATGGCACCCCCCTCCATACCACATTATAAAAAGGTCTGGCCTCCTCGTTCACTGACACGACTTCCATGACTCTAGAAGAAGGAGCTGACAGAGTGGGGCCATATAAAATGTATGCCCTGGTCGGGAAAGAAAGGGAAGCTTAATTAGTCCCACAGTAAAATGCTTGCCCTCTCATAAAGGTGGTAATTGCGGGCATGCAGTGGGCAGCCATTAAATGATAGTACCCGTGTCTTGTATAATACTGACACTGGAATTATAGCAGTCATTTTTAGAATAATGTGGACATCTGTTGCGTGCTGCTGCCCATTTCTGGCTCATGCTTGTTCTTGCATGATGGTTGCATTTCCTGCCATATTTATGGCATTTTTAGCATGATGGTGACCATCCCACAATACTGATGGTTCTGCCATCCGTGGCATGATGGCACTAACTTATGGTAAAATACTGAATGGCTTCACAGTGGCAATTCCTTCAAAGATGTGGGAAGCTATTTATCTGTAGTATCAGTTGCATGTAAGCAATGGTAAGATTGGTGGGTGAAACATTGAGAGGCTGATGAACAGAGGTCTTTAACATCTAACTTTGTTGATTACAAGTCACACCTACAGGCTTTAGCATCGCTTACAAGACTACATAATCCATCCATTAAAATATAAATGTGTATACCATATATTTACTCATATTTCATCCATCAGTTCAGTCGTCTATTCTTCCACTCACTTGTCTAGTCAAACATTTAGACATTTGCTGAAGTGGGAATCCATTTAAATAAAACAGTCTGTCATGTCTATCTTACTAAATTCTCTTTTTATTCAGTTACTCAAATGGCTCAGCAAAATAACAATTGATAATAGAAATATGGTTAGATCAAATCATAACATTAATGTATCAAGTGCATTCCATAAAGGAAAGAAATCCTATTCTAAGAATGGCGCGAAAACGTTATTAGCAGGATTCCATAAAGAGTTCAAGTTCGAGAGGTAAGAGTGAGATGGGTCATAAAACTCAAATTCAATCAATTCATGTCAGCACAACGTTTCATAGAGAGAGGTTCACGAAACTCAGTAAAGTCTTAAGCAATAAGACAAAAATGATCATGCTGTATGCAAAGTGCAATCAGCAATAGGTTCGAAAAAAGGATGGCCATAAGTGTTCAAACTTCAGCATTAAGCCGTTCGCATTCAGCTCCAGAGTGGAATGGGTAATAGCGTATGGACAAAATGGGAAGCAACTGGGATAAGTGTTAAACTACTCTAGGGACATGCTCTAATATAAACAATCGAGAAGAATGTTGCAGTCCAAGTTGTATTCTTCTTTTCTCGTCCAATCAGCTTTTGGTATTCTTCCGAGAGTGGACTCTCTTCTTCCTTTCCTAAGTTTTGTACAACAGACTATGGAAAGTTATCATGAAACGTTATTAAAATTGTGTCTACGCATGAGCCCCTTCGATTTTCAGACCTTCTTTTCCCATGAGCATGACTACTTTTTTAACCATCTAATAAAATTAAATGTATGACTATGTGAAATAGAAACATCAGCTGCAACAAAATATTATTCAGCACCACATTGTTTTATTATAAAATTAAAAAAATGCTAAAAGGGTCAACATTTCTATTCATGTGTTGTATTTTGTGTGAAAGAAATTTTCAGTTCATCCAACGATAAAGTGTTTCTAGTGAACATTTTCAAAATGTTATTAATCATAAACATTCTGCTGTGTTATGTGAAGCTTTCATTAAACACATTAGGTAAGGTCAACTTTGAAAGATTTTGTACGTCTTAGCACATTTGGTTAAAGCCACTTGTAAAACGAATCTTGCTTTAGGCATTTGTGTGGCCTAGTACTATTAAGTACAGTTATATACTACATTTTGCACATTATAAATGTTGTGCCGGTTCACTATAAATTACACGTTAACATTACACATATGAGTTTTGACTATTATCTTTTTGTAATTTAATAAAACTCTCTTCCACTTTAAATTATTCAGTTATACATCCATACACGCAATCATCCATCCTTCCCTCAGGTCCTTGACTCATTCTCGCATTCACCCACCGACACGCACACACCCACACTCACCAAATACACACACATTCGTCAGTGAGTAAAGGAACACTTTCACTTATAGCCCACACTGATTGTCTTTGTCTATGCTTGTTTTTTGTCTTAAAAATAAACGAACTATTACATTTTTTGTGAGCCTCCTCCTATAGTTAGGGCCTGATTATGATCTTGGCGGACTAGTTAGTCTGTCACAACAGTGACAGATATCGCGTCCATCGAAATATAAATCCCATAGGATATAATGGGATTTATATTTCGGCGGCAGAATATCCGTCACCTTTGTGACAGAGTAGCCTGTCCGCCAAGATCGTGATCAGGCTCCAAATCTTTTTAATTTTACTTCTGACAAAGCCATCCTTGATTGTGATGAAAGCTGATGCCATAACCTTTTGCACATTTTAGGTTGTCCTGCCAATGATTATCAGATGTATGCTAAATCCGAATATGTTTCAATTGGACTGTAAATGTTTTATGTTTCATTTTTCACATTCTAATGGCCTGTCACAAAATATTGACTTCCTCATTCACTATGCGTTGCAAATGTCATTTAATTTTACGTCCTCTCGTTTGCCATTCTGCGCTTATGTAAGAGTAATGAAGTATTGCATCTCCAACATAATGGCCTATTGATGCTCACAGGGAGCGATCTGCATATTGCACTGTGTTTAATAGCATACATTGAATGCCCGATTTGTTTCTCGCTGAATAAATCTTGCTCGATGGAGGGGATGTGCATTATTGGACGACACGTCCTTTCTGTACTTTCCCAGCCCTTAAATCATCGCAGGAACAGTAAACCTTCTCATTTAAATGGGCTGTAAATGGCTGCCCATATTTCAGCTTCAGCTCAGTCACTGCAAAAAGGCTAAAAAGACATTTAAGTGCTTCAGTAATTAAAGCATTTCTCTGCTACTTGCGTCTTCAAAAATCCTGTATCATTGGTTTTATATGTATGTATGTATGCATGTATGTATAAACAAAACACACTCACACATATATAGGAGTGTGTGTGAGTATGTGTATATATATATATATATATCCAATGTATAACATAAAATACAGACGGAAAGTAAGAGGACAGCAAACAGTATGTGACAGACATTTCAGTGAGAGAATATCAGATCATGCTGAGTGGTACACATGGCAGGCACTCCGTGTCAGAGACGACCAAAGAATCCATCCATAATCGTTATCTTGTAGCGGTAATTAAACCGGAGCACCAGCGATTTATCATAGCCTGTCATGATCGTGGTAGCAACGACGGCAGCCTTATCAACCGTTGATACTACTAGCACCAATTAACAGGGAGTGGAGGCCGCAGCTCGATCATTTAGTTCTGGAGTGAATGGAAAATGTTTTTGTTGAAAATGGAAAGGAGGCACAAATACAAAATTGTGCGCATGGAGCGATGAGAGTGGATGGGTGAACTGATGTCGTTTTTTGGCCTCTTCTCAGTTCAGAAATGGAAGCACAATACCAAACATTGTTTAATGCATTGTTGCACTCGCCGGAGCTAGGCGGGCCGTAAATGAGGCCGGGTCAGCGGAGTGGACAAACTAGACACTTTTTAAAATATTTATTTTGAGTCATGGTTTTCCTCTTTAGTATTTACAAATGATTATATAGCTGCTGGATTATATATGCACAATCGTACATTGTCAATACAATTTGCTTAAAACATCCCAGAATGTCGATGTACATGCCCTGTAAAGGAAATTTCGCCCCCCCCCCTCAGCCACCAACAATCGTATGACCCACTGTACAGTAGGGGTTTGCCCCTACTTCTACTCTGTTATTTTCTGGTCCACGGGATAAAGAGCCGCTTACCTTTCAGAGCAGGAAGAACTGCCAGGACCCAACTATGAAAGCTGTAGTGTCCTGCTGGACACATTCTAGTGTTCAGCCTTATGCTGTACCCACATTTAACACCCACCCATCACAGGCGTCACCGGTCAGGTGACCCTGATAATTAAAGGGGCTGGGCGCACATGCCCAAGGCCAGTTCCAGTGCCCTAAAGCCTGCTACTGTACAAGGCATATGTTGACTCAATGGAATTTAAGCAAAGGCAACACTATCTTACTTTAAGTCACGGCGCCCGGCGATGCATGAATTTACTTCGACTTGGGATTCTCCCTTTTAGATCCCCAACATGCAATTGAACACAAAACAAAAATGCGGGAAGCCTATGCGACCTCTGTCAAGGAGGAGTTCGACTTGATACATGCACTGTTCGTATGCCCTAATCCCACAGTCGTTGCTGCTAGAAAAAGGTTCTTAAAGCCAATCCAAACAAAGTGCAACTGTGCAAATGTACAGGGTTTGATTTCTCTTTTAAAATCACCTCCTAATGAATTTACCTGTTATAACCTGTTCACATTTTTTAAACTTTTTTTATAAATTTGTATTAGGATGAATGTTACAAAGTCCTTTTAGTTACAGATTTAATCTTGCTGTTTTTAAACTCGTTATTTGTTGTTCTCAGTAGAGAACTAAATTAAATTAAGAAAAATGTTGACTTTGACAACTAAAGCTTGAAGACAGAGGTGGCTGCAGCGCCTCCTAAAAGACCTGCTGCCAGGATAAATGAAAAGGGAGCACTGCCAGCTGCACACTGACCTGCCTGACAAAGATGTCAGCTACATAAGCCCCGCGGCACTGAATCACTGCTTGCAGATCCAGGAGAGGATCCAGGCTCAAGCCTCCGCCTAGAACAGCTGACAACCAGAGTGTCCCATGCCGAGCACAGAACTTAAACTGTAAACATGCTGTATGGTCAAGCATACATCACCTGGTGGCCGCCTGTCATGGCAGCGAGGACAGGAGCGACACTAAACCCCAGCAGACCGCATTCAAGTAGGCCAAAGCTGCCTCTGCCAAGGGTCTGTTTGAGGCCAAGGACCGAAAGCATCAAGCGTGCCAAGCACCAGAATAAGGCACCCGGAAGAAGGACCAAGAGCGCGAGGTCCGAGGTGCGCAACGCATGCACCCAGAAGCTTGACAGCACGGGCAGGCGCCCAGGAGAGAGAGACCTCTACACAGAGAAGAAGCAATGCTGAAGGCATCAGGGAGAGCCTCTACATCTCCACTGCACTACGAGAGGCCCTGCACAGCTCACACAGTCATGTGGCAATCCAGGGGCAAGAGCCTCATGGGAATTCCGGGGAGAGGGGAGTCTCAACAAGAGAGATGCGTCTGCAGCAGCTCCACGACAGGCACCGGGAATCATGGAGGTCACGGATGGAGACTGGTCACCCAAAGACTATCTGAGGAAGGCATGTGAACCCAAGTCCTGACGGCCATAGCACACAGACCCTGATACATCCCCATTTGTGGTTGCCAGAGCGACTTGGTTGTGGTCGTGTTGGCAGTTCCTCAGGTACGCCTTCGCACTGCCCACGAGAGAACCCTGAACAGTCCACATTGTCCCGTAGCAGCCCTACAGAAAGGGCCTCAAGGAGACTCCTGTGAGAGTGAAGTCCAAGCAGGAGAGGGAAGCCTGAAGGTGCTCTGCCAGCGGATACTGTGAAGCATCATTACCTTTAAGGAAGGCCCTCATCCACGAAGGTCATCTTCAGTCTTTGCAGGTTTGCCGTCAAGAAGATCTCCGAAATGGACTTTACCACCGCTCCATATGCACCCCTATTGAACTGTGTAAATAGTCCTCAACACAGTGAGACCAGGCCGGTCCGAACTAAGTAATCGAGGTGGACTAAAACCTCCTGATCGTGCGGTCCAGAGATCCAGCAGTGCCCGGCAGATGGCCTGTAGACACTCAATGGTGCTGTGTATTGTTGTTGGTTTTTTTCCATAGGTTGGACTTTTGTGTGTTTTGTT
Organism: Triturus cristatus; assembly: GCF_964204655.1. Taxonomy (NCBI): domain Eukaryota; kingdom Metazoa; phylum Chordata; class Amphibia; order Caudata; family Salamandridae; genus Triturus; species Triturus cristatus. The sequence continues at coordinate 719,636,441 of NC_140581.1, forward strand.
TTCAATAAAGTTTGGGAGGGATGTAGTGCCCTGCTGGACATGTTCTAGTGTTCAGCCTTGTGCTGCGCCCACATTTAACACACACCAATCACAGGCATCACCATTCAGGTGAACCTGATACTAAAAGGGGTCAGGCGCACGTGCACAATGCCAGTTCCAGTACCCTACTACTGTGTGTCAGCGTCCATTATTCGTAGCATGGGGGCCCAGGGTCCACAACACCACAGAAGCCCCTGTGGTTATTCATTTAATTGTGACCTCCTGTGGTGTGGGGTTGGTTGAAAAAAAAAATGTTAAGGCAGATTTTGGTGTTCATTCCCCCCGTGTGGACAGTGGGTCATTGCATCTGTGCAGATTGGGAATTCTGCTATAAAAGGGTCCGAGCTCAGTCCAATTCACAGAGGGAGCTGTGCATTGTTTAGTTTGTGCAGACGGTGGACACTGGTACTCGTTTCTGGAAACTGGGTTCATTTTTCCTCATCAGATCTCGACCCGGAGCAAGAGAGAAAGAGAGACAGAGAGACAAAAGAATAGTGTGAAAGATAGAGGAAGAGAGAGGCAGGAAAACAGTGACAAATGCAGAAATTATGGATGAAAGAGAACCTGCAAGAGTGAAATAAATAGATAGAAAATGCAGAAAGAAAGATTATTTGAAAATCAAAACTAGAAAGAAGTCTTATTTGGTGAAGTAGTGTCAGCAGCAAACGTTGTTCCCCTGTATTTCCCACTTGTTATTGCTTTACAAATTCAGCACTGGACATACGAGACCACTGGATCAAGTGTCCAGTGGCACTGCCGGAACCACGTCTTTGAAACCATATGTTCTCCCCCTTTCACGCACGCCTTGGCAGGTGGAGGTCATTCAATTTGAAATGCGGCACCATACAAGAACAATATCGACGTGTCCTCTTCACTCCAGGTGTTCACTGTCCTAGGGAGTGAGCTTTGGGGCTCTTATGTTTTTTTTTTTACAGTACTTACCAATTGCTTCTCTTTTTTTTTAATTGTCTGCAAACACATGCATTGCTAGCCCTAGGTCTCTAGGAATTATGTGCTCTGCTCTTTTGTTTTCTGATTAATGTTATATGTCATTAGGCATGGAAATGCATGTGAAAGGCAGAACATTGATGAATGCTCCTGTTGCAGGCATCCACTGAAGGGACACGTAGGTTAAACACAATTTCAAAGCAGGACATCTGAAGGGACAATTGTATGCTGTGGCCTCCAGGAGAATCCCACGAGTGCCATCCTGATAATAAAGAACCCAGTGCTTCATCGTCTTCTTGTTCTCCCATACATATTATTGCCTTTTCACTGATGTAATCAGAGATAAGTTTGATGAGAATAGTGCACATATTCCTTAATACTGTCAAAATATAAAAATATCTCCTAAATAAACACAGAACATTGGACTCTCAGGAATTCTGAAAGGGGGAGCACGCAGAGAAGTCAAAGATGTATCAGAATCGCTGTCACTTTCAACATGTAAACTTCCCCAGGGAGCTCTACAGAAAACAAAGTAGCTTCAACCAATGTCAGAATAAATTGCGGTTTCAAAGTCAGACCAGGAATTGAGTCTACTGCACAGTGCAGCCCCTTCTGGGATCCCCACTCTGAACCTTTCTTCCTATCAGATGCACTATTTAAGTATGGCTTGGCAGTACATCTGTCTAGAAGAGATATTGTTGCTATGTCTTTAAAAAACACATAGAGTAAGTTTTGGCTCTGACAATGGGAGTATTACCCTCCACTTGGTGCTCTTGGCTGTTTAGTATATAATACCCCCTCCTATGTACTGCTTGCTTTTCAATGCATGAGGGACTGTTTTACATCTGAAAAAATAGTCTGAACCATCACGCATTCATATCCTTATCCCATTCATGCATAGTATACAGAAAGCAATCTTTTTTAATGTTTATTTGTTGCGTTAGGTTTTTGTGTGCATTTTCGTCGGGCCCGAGTGCAAGCCACCTTTACCACTACTAACATTATCATCATAACCACTGCCATCGTTACCACCATCACGATCACAAACCCCACCATTACCCAAGGCCACATTTACCACCGCTACCACCAAAGCATTGTGCATGCTAGTGTTTGCATGCTTTACCACATCAAAGTCACACTTGTGTGCATGCTAGATATGGTAACAGGGTTCATGCCCACCCCATGGGAACATTAAGCCCATGACTGCATGCCCATGAAGCAGAATAAGAATAGTGGATGATTTCTAGGATCAATGCTGGCTCTCAAAGGCTTTTGAGGTACACTAAATTTCAAACTCCTGGTCAGGCATTACCCAGCATGTCTATGCATTGGGGCGCAGGCACTGAAATAAAATATATTTCCTATAGGGCATGCTCCTATACACCTGAGAAGGTACACTCGCTGCATCAGCCCCTGAACATTCAATTTTATAACCCACATACACAATTGTTTTAAAATGAAGTTACACCGCCTACAGGACAAAGGTTATTGACTGCTTTTTGTGCAGGGGTATACATTAATAATATAGTCTCTGGTGTACTATAATCTACTGAGCCTGCTGGTTATCCCTACATTGCTGCTTGCCTTCAAGGACCACTGAGCTTTAGATGAGTACCAAAGTCTGATCTTCCCCTCACTAACGTAACTGGGGAAGGCAGGAGGCAGACCCTCTTACAACAGAGAGTGAAAATACAAATGTATCTTAAGAAAACTGCAGTGGCTAAACACTGATGGGAGGTGAGAGGCAAGTACCTTTTGCTTCTTGGTAAGACAGTTGCCAGTAACTTGGGTAATAGGGGGCGTTCTTGTCATGCGGTGGACCATTGTTGTTTCTCAGCAATCTGATTAGGCCACTCTGTTGATGTACAGCAACCTTGGAGAGTAGGTTACCTGCACTGTAGCCTGTTATATTTAGTAACACCAGGTGTACAGAAGGCAATAGAAGGTGATGCGTTCCCAGTGATTCCTTGTGTGCATTTTGGAGATTCTGCAGCTTGCGCTTATAAGCAAACTTTTTACAGCTTTTTCCTGGAGGATCCAAGTGGTCTCTGATGTTGGCTGTGACTAGAAGGGAGATTGGGAACTGGGGCTTGGGGGGGGGGACATATAAATAGAAGACAGCATGAAGAATGCGCAGATTCCATGATTTTTTTTAAATGAGATAGCATACACTTGTGATAGACCTAGGGTTTAAGCCTAACTAAAAAGTGTTTCCATCAGAACTGCAGTACCAGTACCGCTGCTTGTTTACTGGTTTACGCTAAGCAAAGGTGAAGCAGCCCCTAGGAAACCGGATAAGCTTGGTGGAGGTATTTTGGATCACTGTGTGTTCCTCACATAAACAGTCCGCAAGGTTGTCTCTATGTAGAGACAACATAAGCCATACCTATGGTGTTACCTGCTGGAGTTTGTGAATAATGTGTTTTTCACAAGCATTTGCTGATTGGAAGAGAGGATGAGGAGCAGAAAACATCACAACAGGGCATTTTGTGAAGTCACTTGATTGCCGAGGTAGAGGATGAAAAACTAGTATTCATTTCCCACACCTCATAGCAACTGTTGGAATTTTGCCCTTTCTGCAGGGTCACCTTGGATTTGTTTTGCCTTTTGCTGAACCCTATTTTTGCTAGCTATATAACTCTGTGCATTTACTCCTGCTAACCATAGGTAAAGTGCTTGTGCTCCTCCTTTCAACATGATGAAATTGATATACACCTGATTAGCATATTTAACATATCTAGATATGGTACCAGGTGAACCCAGGGCTTGGAAGTTAAATGTCACACATGGACTACAGTACCCATTGTGCCATCCACTACACTGACCATGTAAACATGACTGCAGGGCTGCACTAGTACCTGGCTTTGAAGATTAAATTACAAATTCGCCATGCCAAAGAAGCAGTTTTGACAGGCCTAATACTTCTTTTTAAATATTTATAGATCACCCTGAAGTAGAACTTATTGCCTATAAGGCAGTGGCTAGCCTGTCAATGACGTGTGAACTAGTTCTCGAAAGCAAAAAGTTGGCTGACCTCAATGAGTAGCGATGACCCATCCAAATCTGGCAGAATATGCATCCTACTTGACGGGTCTGCAGGGGTTTTTGATATTACACTTGGGGGCACTTCAAAGAGTCCTACCCTGAAACAGGCAAATGTTAGCGGACAATTGCACTGGGCCCTTCTTTGTCCTCCCCAGTCAATCAGACCTCAATCACAGTGGGCCTCTTTTTGACATTAGTTATACAGCCCGATTGGCAGGTCTGGGTTTACATATATAACATTTGTCTAAGGGCAAAGGCAAGATGCCAAAACAATTCTTACATATCCCATGTCTGTGTGCTGAAAACTCAGCTATGTTCTACCAGATGTCTGTCTCTGAGGGTGTTGTGGGTAGATTGACAGGAAAAAAAAATGGATTTTGATGTTAGATGTTGGAAGTATGCACACCCATAACCTTCAGGGCCCAAGTTTAGTATGCCAAAGACTTCGTCCATCTCGCAAAATATCGAAAGTGGATAGGGTTACTCCCTGCAACCTTTACCTTATTGGTTAGGGTGTACCCAGGAGTCATTCCCACCCATTAACTCATGCCAGGCATAAATCTGCTATCTCCAGGCACTCAGTTCAGACTCGTGGTAGAACAGAAAATGATTGAACCTGCTATCTGAGGGTCATAAGGCTGTCCTCCTGTTTAAAGCTAAAGGGACTCAGCTAGGGGAATTTTTCTGCAACCTGCCAACTTACCAGTGGAAACTGGACCTGGACCAGACCCTCCTTTTGTTACCTGCCTTCTCCCCTGTAAATTACAGAGTGCCTCACCTAGAGTCCTCGGTCAATTTAGACGTTTACTCCTTTGGTGGATTGGACTTGAAAGACTAAAGTCAGAAGCTAGAATGTTTGACTAGGACAAACTTGGTTAGTGTATCTTACCTGTGCTCCATCGTAGGCCAACTTCCATTGAACACTTCCAAAAACCATGCACACTGGAGTTGGGCACTCTGGAAGCTGGACTTGGGCTTGTCAATGACCAGACACTACTGCCAACCTTTACAGTGCTCAACCAAGGTCGTGCGCAGTAGGGGTTGGCCTCATGAGAGGTTGGGCTCAGACCCAGTAGCCAAATCCACTGTTCTTGGGCCAGTTCCAGCAGGATTTGGCAATCCGTGCTATCATTTGAGAAGCTATCAGAAGTTGTGTGAGGTCATGAGCAGTTCATGGTGGGGCTTTGAGGTAATTTTGGTTTGCTTTGTTTGTTTTTTATTTGTAACTTCACTATAACAGTTTTTTAAAGTAAATATATATATTTGTTTTTGTGATTGTTGATGAATACGATTGACCAGTTGAATTGGTCTGTTTTCTGGAATATTACTTACTTTGAAAATATACTAATACAAGTAATATTTTTTTGCTCAGCCGAGATTACCGTAAAACTGGATTGGTGTACCTTGATACAGCAAATCCCCAATTTACTTTAAGCATAATTCACTCTGTGATTACAGAAAATGACCAGTGCAATGTCACATCCATAGGACATCCGCCCTCCTCCGTACTTCTGTAACATCAATGCAATAAATTACCATAGTGGCATTATCTAAAACTAAATCTGGATCCCATGGCATAATGTCAGCATGCCTAAAACCATGGTGGGCTTGATATTTTCAGTTGATTTAGAGTTTTTGTTTATTGACACATTTTCTTCCTTACCCTCTTTATATTCTTTTCCCCTCCACTTTGGTTTTGCTTTTACTGCTTTATCTTATCACATGCTCTTCAGAGCCACTCACCTACATACAAGTTCAGGTTATGTGCACATTTGGTGTTCTGGCCGTCAGGGACCATGTTTTCGATATTGTGTGGTTGTTAAAGAAATTATTCCTGACCCCATGTGACAGGTACAACTGGCTATCTTGACAACTATGTGTCCTTCTGCTTGTGAGTGTTTGTGCTCTGGCCATCTAGCACTTTTTAGTGCCTAAGTGACCTTGTCTATCTGTTAGACTCCACTTTAAATGTCCACCAGATGTGCCTTGTTGTTATGTAGTCTTCCTAGAGGCTTACACTGGCCTTTTTTATGTTTAAATCATTTATTGTATTTCGCAAAATCAAGAGCATTGTAGTTACCGGCCTAACCACAGGCCTTTTCATATATGCAATAAGATAACAACATCTAAACAATGCCACCCTCCCTTCCTCCCTCCCCTCCCAGCCCCCCTCCCCCGATAGAAAAGAGACCGAAAGTGGGAAAAAGGAGAGAAAGAAAAGAAGGCAAAGTCCCACCCTCATCCCGGCCCCCCGCTACTTCCCATTATTCTGCATACCCACTCCGCTTCCCCAGGCGTCGCGCAGAAACGCAAACCGCTTTGCCCTCCAATCGCCCTCCTCAGTCTGTGGGGTTCCCTATCTCCGGGAGGCGCAAGACTCTGAGGTATTTGGGGCATGAGAGCTCCCTGAAATCTCCCCCCAAGCAAGGAAAGGAAGGGTTGCCAGGTCTCCTGAAAAGAGTCTTCATCTCCATTCAACCGGGCTGTGATGCGTTCCATGCCTAGTATGTGCCCTAAACTATCCCTAATTTGTAGAGCCATTCATGGAAAGTTGGGCGAGTGGCAGTGCCCCAGTGGGAGAGAAGTACCTGAATCGCTGCGTTCAACGCTATGCCCAGTTGCCTCCCTTTGATGGATTTAAGCGGATGGGTAAATCTATCAGACACTCCTAAAATAACGTATGCTGAGAAGCGAAGCATCGTCGTCTCAAAGTGCGTGTCTACTTCAGTCAGTACCTGGTCCCAGTAATCTGAGAGATAGGGGCAGCCCCAAAGGATATGGAGGAGGGTACCCTCCTGATCAAATCCACGCCAGCAAATGGGGGAGCGGTCCGGGTCCAGTCGGTGGAGTCGCTCGGGGGTGTAGTACCAGTACGTCATTATCTTGGTGGCTGTCTCAATGCTGCTAGTGTTGCGGGCTGCGTGTCGGGCACGATAATTCACATCCGCCCATTCTGTTGCTGTGAGGACACACTGGCCTTTTTTGCACAGGGGATCCTTAAATTTGAAAACGTGAACACTTGCTACTAGACATAATTTATCTACTTTTCATTGATGAATAAATATTACCGGATAAGTCATGGAATGTTTTCCACTTTGATGAGCCATCCCAGAACGACACCAAACAAATACTGTGTGTTATTTATAAAGATCTGTGTTTCTTTATTCTTGGTATTCTGCTTCTATCTTATTTTTGTTGATATCACATCTCAAACAACCAATTGCATAGATGGTATTACGTGTTTGATATAAGTGTAGTGTTAGATGTCTAAACGTATATGTTGAATTTTCTTTCTCAGATTTGGTGAATGCACTGAAACCGGATTACGTAGCACCTCTTGTCCTGTGGCTTTGCCATGAAAGCTGCCAAGAGAATGGTGGTCTTTATGAGGTTAGTAAAGGATTTGTCTTATAGTGTTCAGTTTCCTCCTTTGCAAAATCTTTGCTAAATGTAATGTTCCAGTAACATATGAAGTTCTTTTCTTTGGTCTGTGCATATAGGAACGTGAACTTTTGAGCATGAGCCTTAGACATTAAGCCAAAATAGTTTTGTATTGGTGGCAGTAGTAGAATATCATGGGTTGAACAGGTAGTTGTTGACTATCTTGCATTAATCTTAACCAATCAAAGATATTTTGAACATTCACTCCAAAACAATGTTACTGATTTTAGTCATGAAGCACCAGAGAGGCTAAATTCAGCTTTTTAAAGTTCTGAACACGTTACTATGTACATTACCTTGCATAATTTTCACCCAAGATGGGAGGGAAATATGAATATTCAGGTTCCAGTGCCTCATTTCCCTACTTCATCACACACACTTTATTTTATTGACTTGTTTATTTGATTTAGGCTATATTTGTAGAGGGAGACGTGGCCAAAAACAAAATGGACCACCATGAATAGAACATGGAATTTGCATGTGTTCGTTAGGAGGAGACATTGGGGAACAATTCACAGATCTGAGGGGAAATATAACAAGCATACAGGGAGTGTAGAAAATTTGGATTTGCTACAATATCACCCCCAGATATTTCAACTTTTCCTGGACCCTATTTTTGCTGGCCTTAAAACTCTCTGTACTGCTCCCTGTTTAAACATGGTTAGATTAACTTATCCCTGATTGACATGTTTAAATTACCTACAATTCCCTAGTATATGGTGTAAAAAAATATATACATATATACACCCAGGGCCTTGAAGATAAATGCCACCTGTATACAGCAGCACCTATTGTACCATCCACGGAGTGGACCTATAAAACATGGCTTCAGGCTACCCTGTGTAGGCTTGAAGCAGCAGCCTGAAAAACAGTTGTCAAATCTGTCAAAATATGACTTTTTGATAGGTGGAAAACCTGCTTTTAAATATTAATAAGTCACTCCTAAGTACACCCTGTTGCCAACAAGATAGGGTACCTGATATTGAAAAGTAGAACATGTGCGAAATTAAAGTTGGCATTTTCCACCAGGCACTAGCCCCAAAAAGCAATTTTTACAGGCAGCGCTGTAGCTGCGTTCTAGAAAATGAACAGATTATAAACTTTATTCTGTAATTTATGGCATGAAACGGCTAGAAAAGTTATTGAAAGACTATTTTTAATGTTTTGTAAAAATACAATTTTGTGGTAATGTATTTTTAATAAATATTTAGAAAGCATACGTTTTAGAAAACGTCCTTTTACCTGCCTATATCTTCAGTAGGCTAATCAGCATTAGCTTACTGACAGCTGGTCTGCCTGTGCGTGACCTTAATGAGGCCTGAAAACTGCCACCAGTGCAGAAACAATGCCTGGGTGTGGGAAGGTGTTATTTTTCCCTTGCAGGGAAGATAAGTTTGAGTGGACCCAGGAAATTATTTAACTTGAAAAGGGCCTGCTCTTTCACAAGTAATGTAAGGTGTTGGAATAGGAGCTATTGAATTTAAAGCATTTCCAGCAGATTGGCTCAAGTGTATAAGCATTGAGACAATAATGCAGGCATAAAACTGAGGGTTGCAAATGTGAGGGGAGGTGTGGATTTTCAGTCAATTGAGGCATAATATGTTAAAGGGAGCTAAAAATAGATCAACTGCTACATAAGTGCAGCATGCATTTCCACATCTGTTTATTCAGCCTACCCATCTTCTGAGTTGCTTAACAGTTCCCTAATTTTAAAATATTAACATTTGAGAGCCAAAAATATATTCACATAAAAACAAAGTTTAAAGTAACTTTATGGCTAGGTATGCTAATAAAATCTTAGCTTAAATTAATGAAACCTTAGAAATTCACTGAAAAAAATAACGTTTAACATGCAGCGATAGTTAGGTGTTGAGATTAGGTAAAACAAATGTTTAAAAAAAAAAATGAATTTCACAAGTTATAGTTTACTGACCTAGCTATAACTTGTGATTCCACTAAGCGCTGATTATGACTTTGCATATTACATCACTCGACATGTTAATTGACATTATTGATAACATCACTGATGTAAACATCAATCTCACACAATATACTGCATCATATATAATCCCACTCATCTAGAAGTTGTGTGCTATAATAATGCACGCATTTAAACATCCTATTAAGAATGCTACCCACTACTAATACCACAGCCAGTGCTACCACCATTAATACCACACCACCAATACCATTGTCACTCCCTGCCTGTACCACCAGACCAATACCACCACCATAAATACCACCCACACCACATATAGCACATGCATCAACACAACCATCACCACCACGGACACTTCTACTACTAGTCGTATGCAAAGCTAATAGGTTTGGCATTAATGAACTGGCGGAAAGAAATACATTTCTGCATGTACCGTCATATTAAATCCAGAAATATTGGCTTTGCCAGTGCTCGTTCGTGTACGGAGCATGTGCATGACGAGCTACAGAAAGTTCTTGATGCAGCGTTTTCTGTTTTTGTTTTGTTTAGCAAAATTCTCAAGTATATCGCCATAGAAGGATTGCACCTGTGATGAAAAAATATGCTACTACATCTTGCTCAGATGGATATAAGTTATGCGTGGAAGAAACCACTTATTCCTTTGCTTTAGTTTAAATTGACAATGTTGGAGCAGCATGGAAGAAGTGTTTAATACAATCTGTTCCCTTGAGATGATTGATGAACTGCATGAGTATTATCTTAATTGGCATTTTGTCTAACTATTAATTGTACTTGGTAATGGATGTTGCAACAAGATAAGGATTGTTCGAAGTTCATGTAATTCTCATTTCGACTTAAGTCATTAAATAATTTTACTAAAAGACACTATTCGGAAGAAAAGACACTGTTCCTAACCTTCTCCATATTTCGTGAATGTTTCATGGGTACCTACCAGAAATAAACACGATAATGAGAAGGAGCCAAAAAACACAGCGTCTTTCTTCTGTCTCTAATCTTCCTCTTTAGATTCCTTCCGGTAACCGCGGGCTCTCATGTACCCTATTACTGCGCTCTAATAAAGCCACGCACACTGCTTTCTGTCCTTTAATAGCACCAGCCAAGGTACATCAAGTCACTATTCAAATACATTTAGTTGAAAGAGCCAAGCTCGAACAGACCTAATGATTTTGACCTTATACTGATTTTTCAAAGCTGCATCAACCGGCTTCCGAAACGGCGCACTGTAAATTGCTTTCTACAACTTTGTTTTCAAAAGGCGAGAAAATCAGCAATGTAATAGTCTTTGTGTCAAAAAGAGAAAGCGCTCGGCTGTGAACAGTTGAGCCAATTTTACACAGGCGCGGAAACAAGACACTGCCTCGCTCTGCTGTTACCGGAGCTCTGCCATAGTGCTCTGGCAAGCTGTTGACAATGCAGCTACATAGCTCCATACTAAAGGCCAATTTCATTTTGAAGAATGCTTATTTTGTTAAGTTACTTGATAATTCTCTGTAGTACTTATTCAATGTTGCTGTTGTTTTGTCAAATGAAGGAATGTTGTCCAGCTGGTTGGTACTTTGCTCTATATTTTATATGTTTCTTATAGATTTTATGTAATGCTAAAGTGGTTAGTTAAATAAAGAATTTTAAACATTAAGGGCCTGATTCAGAGTTGTGCGAAACTCGGGGGTTGAAGAGGTGTTGCGCGGTGGAGAAGGAAACCGAGACTGGGTAGTGGTTTCAGACTCTACTTTATTTCTGTGTCCACGGGAGAGGGTTTGAGTATACAAGTGGAGCAAGTCAATGTCCTAGATAGATACTCTCTTCTTCACTCTTACTTCAGAGAGCAAGGAACCTCTTCAGGCGCTTGACCTTCTCAGGATGGGTGGTCTTGGTCTCTCCGTACCGCCGTAAGGAAAAAAAAAAAAAAAACAAGGAGAAAGAAAGGGCTTGGTAAGGGGACTGCTCTGCTACACTCGCTATTGACCAGGGAAAAGGGAGTGAAGGAGGAGCACCCGACCGCCACCAGTGATTCGCGCTCTTCGTCTTGCAACAGGGCTTCTTACTTAGCGGTATGAGTCGCAGCGTGGGCAGATGGGGTTTCTGAGCCGCTTACTCCACCCGTCACCTCCCCGCTTGTTCTCCCCACACAGCCCCAAACCGGCCCCGTACTTTGTGGAGCCATGACCCTCCTGGGCCGTGGCCGCCTTCTGTGCGTTGCCGGAGAGGGTCCGGCTCCCTTCTTTCGTTCTCCGTGTTCGGCGTCCCTCTTCGTCCGACCTCTGGGATTCCCTGGTCCGCGTCGGCGAAGAATCTCAGTTCCCCAACTCCAGAAGAAGGTCTCGACGTCCCGTTTCTCTCCCGCTACCACCGACTTCCTTCCCGGTGAGTCCTCAAGAGAACTTAGCGGATGTTTCTCTTCTTCCGCTTTGTAGGAGGGCAAGTCAGCTGACCAGTCCACGTGACCGGCCGAGGTACTTGGAGCCTTAAAGGGACAGTACTGCTCTGGTCCAAAAGAGGGAGTCTGAAAATAGAGGAGCGGACAGGGTGAAAGGTGAGGAGGCAGTTGATCTTGTAGCCAGTCCAGTGAGGCGGGTCCACAACCCGCTGTTGAGGTGTTTACTGTGTGTGTAAATACCCCTATTATGAGTTTTTGTCTTGGAACTGCATTTATTGCACAATAAATCACAACCCACTACTTCTTGTTTTAGCAAAAAAGGCCACTTTATTAAGACTGGTGTATTTCATAAACCTTATGGAAACAACATTGTAAACAACTCAAAATCACTATTACAATAAATTATCTCACCGTTCCCCCCCCCTTATGCCTTAAAAATCCCCAAAATAGCTCAACATAGCTTAAATAACAACCCCATGGTCATCAAGCATCCTCAAACGAACTGCACTCATGTTGTTGAAAACCCCATAATTTCTCTTCCCCTCCCCTGTGTCTTGCCCCCCCCCCCCCCCCATCCCTCCTGAGGGATGGATAAGCCCGTTCCAGACTGTCAACCCCCTCAAAACACCACCACCCAGGAAAACCGAAGAGTTTTCCTGACCCACCCCACAAATTGCTGAAACTTAAATGTCGTTATATAATTTTGTTGGAGCACCATACATTTTTCTTTCCATAGTTTTGCAAACAATTTTCTCAATTCCAGTAAATAATAGGCTTGCCCCATTTTGGATAAATGAACGCCATCATCACAAAATAAATGCCCCTCACTTCCTTTTATATTGCCATGAGATAGCACTGTAATGCCCATAGTGTAACATAATACTCTCATTGTCCTGTTGAGATTACGTCTTGCATTTTCTATTGTTGCGTGACTCCTCGTCCCTCTCCAATGCTTCCAAGTTATAAATTCAGACCAAATTAAACAGTTACTGCCCCAGTTATTTTTTATAATGGCCAAGTCAAATTTAATTTGTTTTATTAATGACAAACCTGATGAATTTACTAAATCATTTTCTCCTAAATGGATGACAAACATATCAGGACTTCCCATATTAGAGCACATTTCAGCGAAGGTATTAAATAAGCCCCCTCAACGCATTCCACTTTTCCCTTTCCATACCACCTCATGCCTTATACTTGGGAGTCCAAGAGATCTGCCATAAATTGTTGTTCAGCATAGGGAGCCGCCCATTTTATGAAGGAATGTCCCACTATCCAACAATAGAGATTCACTTTATTTTCTAACGTATCTTCAACAGCATTTTGATATCCATCTCCCAATTCTTCGTATTCATGACCATGACCAACTCAGTCTTGCAGCCTCCGACCCGGCCCCAATACGGAAGGAATGAGAGCCAAAAAGCCTAGGATCTTTCCCCAATCTGACGAGAGCCTTTCTCAATACCACTAATAGGTGTACAATAGTAATCCTTCTGCCCTTTGCATGGCAAAAAATGTCTCCCGTTCTGAACCCAACTGAACTTTGAAAACTTTTCCATTCCTCCACCGGGCAACAACCCTCCACCCCACTTTTGTTTAACGATACCCACTTTCCTCTACCTAATTGGTCCGTTTTGGATATTCTCAGCCAAATCCGTATTCTTTGCTGTCCCAAAAATATCTTATCACTTCGATTGCCCGCCTGTCCTCTTAAACCCAACAACTCTGGTGCCCTAAATGCACCCAAAAAAAAAACAACAGCATGCATAACCTAAACTTCAAACATTCAAAATCGTCATAGCAGCACAAAGGCAACTGTAATAACAGTTGTTTTAATAAATCAAGTCTCTCGTTCTCTTAACAGTTTTTTTTGCCCATCTCCTTGCTGCCTTTCTTATCCAAAACAGCGGAAAAACATGTCAATCGACAGCTGGCACTGTACATAGAGAAAAATGATTTGTTACATGAAGCCCAATCAGGTTTCCACCCCCAGTACAACACCGATCCCGCACTTCTACTTGCCTCGGAATCATTAAGACTCACTGGGAATGAAGGCAAAACTGCAGCCCTGATTATGCTGAATCTAATTACAGCTTTCAATTCCGTGTCCCAAGCCCTTTTAGTCAAACGTTTCTGCTCATACGGCATCGCAGGCCTAGCCTTAAGGTGGCTATCCTGTTTTCTCCAGAACCGCACCCAACAGGTGGTCCAGGAGTCATGCTCTTCGGAGGTTGTTACTCTGCAACAAGGGGTCCTACGATGCTCTATGCAGAGCCCAACACTTTTCAACTTATATATGCATCCCCTCGCTGATTTGGATGAGCGTTATGGTGTGAAAATTGTGTCCTACGCCGAGGACACTCAACTTATTGTCTCCTTATCACAGGTTGATGCATGATGGCTTCAATGTACCCCAAGGCCTTTGGTACCATATACCTAGTCTTAGTAAACCCACACTGATGCTAATGCTGAATATACTAATACATGCATCCAGAGGGGACATTAGAGGTGCCCTCTGAAAACCTACTGACTACTAGTGTGTTAATTGACTGGTCTTGACCAGCCAGCCACTATAGACATTTTTCTGACCTCCTGAGGTGAGCGCCTCTCGCTTTTCAAGATCAGAAACAAAGCCTGGTCTGGGTGGAGATGTTCACCCCACCTCCAAGCAGGATGGGCATTCCAGAACACGAAGCTTCAAAGGCCCTCCGCCTTTGTTATGCGACCCCAGACCTCTCCAGATAGTGGAGGTTCTCACCCCCTGCCTTGACCTCACTTTTTGGCAGGCAGGAAAATTGGTAAGATTAGGATGTGTGCCCACATTTAGCAAGCACCACCTCTAGGGCGGGCAAGCTGATGGGGACCCCACTTCTCAGATTCCTCAATGTTGCTTTGGATGGAATTAGCATTCTAGGGTCAGGGTTATGCCCACTTTCCACAGGAAGAGGTAATATAGAGGGTGTAGACACCCTGAAGGTAGGTAGCCCATTACTCCTATCTGTCACTCCCAGAAAATGCCCCTAAATAGAGTATTTAGGTGTCACACTTGATCCCAAGATCCCAGATTCAATGGATCAACAGAAGAAGGATAAATAAGAGTCACTGCCTGGGGAGAACTGCAGCAGAACTTTGGACTTTGGCTCGAAACCCTGCCGTTCTCAGCCATCTCTAGACAGTTGCGACAGAGTGACTTGTTCTGCGAGCTAGATAAATACCAAAGCCTTGGATAACCTGCCAGCACTTCTAAAACCATTGACAGTCTCCCTTGGAGCGGAGAAGCTACTTCCCTGCAGACCGCAGGCACTAACAGATTTTCTACTCTTGCCCCTCTCTTTTGGAACTCGCTCCCTCTTGTGATCCGATCCACCCCCTCTTACTTGGACTTTCGAGCCAAACTCAAAACTCATTTGTTCTCTTTAGCCTACCCCTCTTAAATTTTCTCCTCTCTTTCTCTCTCAGGTTTTAGTTTCCTGTCTACAGCGCCAAGAAACCGTTTGGTGATAGAGCGCTAAATAAATTCCTTTCAACTTCAACTTCAACAGGCAGAGTCCAGTCCACCGCCTTGCAGCTCCCTGCCTCGACCACTGCCACAAACGACCAGGAGAAAGTACTCGTGCTCTGGGTGGTCATATCTGTCTCTGCACCGAGTGTGAAGAAACCAGGAACAACCGGAGCCATGCAGCACCAACACCCAGGGTACTGGATGCCCTGCACTAAATACCAACAGCGAGAGTTCAATCTGAATTGTCACTGCACCAGGACCAAGTAGCTATTGAGGGACATCAACATTACTGACACCCAATTCGAGCGTGGCCCGCCTGCCTTGATTTTGCCCCTAAGCAAACACAAGGAGATGATGGACGGAGAGCTGAAACTTTTCAGACACTCACTCCCAGTCACAGATCTGGGTTGAATCCCTCATCATGCTTTAGCTCACTTTGCCACCTCAGTTCAGACCCAGCTATATGAAAATCAGTCTTGACCCTGTGCCTCATGGGAACAGTCCAGCCTGAACTGCCAAGCCAGGTCTTCCCTGAACCTGAAACAAGCATCCTGGGACCGGTTTCTGGCTAATCAGCCATCATCAGCCAGGCTAGCTTGAATCCAGTGGCAAAGTGAGCAAGGGACCCACGTCTGGGCATACCCTGCCAACTTAGGGCGAACAAAGCAAACGCGGCCCCTGCTAACTGTTCGTCCCTGACCGCGAGGTGCATCTTTGCTCACCCAGCCCAGCCGACCAAACCCCTCTGCTCCCGAGC
The DNA here is from genome assembly GCF_964204655.1 of Triturus cristatus. Taxonomy (NCBI): domain Eukaryota; kingdom Metazoa; phylum Chordata; class Amphibia; order Caudata; family Salamandridae; genus Triturus; species Triturus cristatus. The sequence continues at coordinate 719,652,510 of NC_140581.1, forward strand.
CCCCCGACCCGGGTCCTGACAAACCGGCTGTGCCCCCGTGTTCCAAGACCTCTTGCGAACTGAGCCCCCGTTTGGGACCCTTCCGGCTTACCAACAAATACCTCTGTGCAGCCTTGTTTTTCGGTGCACCCCCCTTCTCCGTAGTGTCAGCAACCAGCCTCACCACCCTGCTCCTAGTAGAACCCGGGCAGTTCCCAAAGAACTGCTGGTTGTACTTTGAACCGTGACCCACTACTATTCCGATCCCAGAAGGTGAGTACCTGAAACTTACTGTACTTACCTTTATGCATCTTTGACTTCCCGTCCAACAGGATTGTATTGTGTCTAAAAGCTCACAGGTTTAAACGTTTTACTTGCCTGTAAATATTTTTATTAAATTGCACTTACGTTAACAAAGTTTTGGTTGCAAAATATATATACATTTTTCTAAATTGGTGTCGGATTTATTCTTTGTGTGTGTGTCATTTTTCGCCTCTATGAGTACAACAAATGCTTACCACTACCCTCTGATAAGCCTAACTGCTGTCCCACACTACCACAAAAAAGAGCGCTAGTAGTATCTACTTTTGCCTATGTAAACAAACTGGATACATACTGTATTGTATACTTTTCTTTAGTACACTATATAGACAGCCAGCTTCCCACATCGATTAACTGCAAATACCTTCAAGTAAAAATGTTAACCCTGATAATGATATTACAGCAAAGGTTGGAAGTCCTATATCGGCAGCACTGCACTCTGTAGTCCATTCTTTTAATTGGGTGAGGGTGAGCTATTGGATCGTAGTGTCTGTGTGAAACATAACATTCATAGGATTCTTCTGCTGTGTTGCAGTGTATTAGTAATTCGTAGGAAAAACCTTATTGGATTGGCCAGAGGTTTGTGTCCTTTTTAGCAGCTGTAACTTTTAGAAATAATGCACCTTGTACAGAGTATATACCACGTGCGTCACTCCAGCTAGTGGATGGGTCGCTTGTTTCTTTTGTCAACTTTATTTGAGAGGCTATGATACGTATAACATGTTTTCCTTTTTGGCAGGTTGGTGCTGGCTGGGTTGGAAAATGTAAGTACAATGTATCTTTTGTTTTTTGCCTTTTAGTATATTGTTAATTTTCTAATGAAAGAGGTGATGCTCTTTCAGTATTTACAGGTATTGAACCACGGTTTAAGGGAATTGATTCCCTGTTAAGAATTACTGTGGAGCACGGATACATTCTGTATAGTAGTAACATACACAAGAGGAAGTGGGGGGTTTTGTTACTCCCTCTTTTTCTCATGGAGCTGAGAGTAAACATTGGGGTCCCCTTTCTGGACTCTGCAACTACCACACATGCCTAAATGAAACTGGCTGTGTCAAACTGTAATTATGCTGCAATGTTATTGCATTTGATGGAAAACTGAATAAACAAACCTTTAAAAAACAAAAAAAATACTGTAGAGAGTAGTAACACTTGCTCCTATGATACACTAGTTTGTTTGAGGTTAGCATAGGAAAGATATTTATTGTACTCAATACCTTTTTTCAGGGTGTATCCTAATTGTCAGAAAACTATGTTCAACAGAACACCCCACAACCATCTCAGTTCTGCTTTTCTAACTGGCTGGCTTTCTACAGCGCCCAACAGCATCCAGAATTATTTGTGTTTCACCTTACATCAATAGAACACATTAGACTTGCTATACCATTATCACATGCACAACACAGCACCAAAGCCATATCGTAGACTAGGAATTATCACCTCAGCAGCACATCTATACCCAGATGAATCCATATCTTGGCCTACACCAACAGCCAATCCCCTTGGCATGTTCATTCACACAGTAGGGCTTCAGTATCGTATAGTTAGCGGAGCATTGACTCTTTAATAGAACAGCTACTTCAGCGGCGTAGCTAGCCCTTTGGCCGCCCGTGGTGGCATTGTTGCCAAGACTGCTTCTAGTTGGCTATGATTCTCATCAGCCTTCTCTGTCTGGATGGACAACCAGGCACCCCTGATAAACATAATAAATTAGTCCTTGCACAGCCATATAACGCATAAATTACCTTTTAAGATACTTTGCTGGCTCAGACATACTCCAGGTAGACATAATTTAATTTGATCCAATAGTAACTATCCCTCCCGTTGGATGGTCTCTTTAACCATACACTGACCACAGAGGACCTCAAATGCTGGTAAAATAACATGACATATGTCACCAGAGTAGAATGCAGAGAAACTGATCTTCCAGGGGCAGTGCCCCAGAGTTGTAGGTAATGAAAATGATAGGAGAATAATACATATTTCTTTGTGTGAAACAAAATCACTGGGGAGGTCGAAGAGAAAATAGAGGCTCAATGTGCTGTAGTGCAGCTTCCACAGCACCCTTAATCCAGCTTTTCATACACTTGGGAAGGACCATAGGCTCCTGGATATGCTTGTTTCGCTCTACAGGTCATTTGGCCAAACTTGTGGCTTACTATTACCAGAGATGCTGAATTCTGCATTAATGAACAAGCACAAAGCAGTAAAGACGAGAAAAAGAACTTGAAATTGAGGCAAAGGTAGAAGTAAATTTGTGAAAGTGTTCCTGATGGATAACTCTAACCATAGATATGTTATCTTGTGAACATTCTCCAGGCATCAAACTGGATCTGAAAACTTCAAAGCAGTGCCCCTGTACTCTGGTAGTTGGCGTTGTGTGGCTTTATCCCAATGCCATTCAGCTCTGAACGTTGCAAGCAGGACCATATATAATTGCAACCATGCGCTCTGGCATCAGTCCTTTTCTTTCCACGCCTTCAGACGCGAATCCTGAGCTACTCCTTCATCTTTTTCTGAGTTGTTTCACAATTGTTTAGTGTGCAAGGTATGCCACCTCCCAGAGCAACAGTGTTTAGGTCTTGTAGGTACTGTTGCAAAAATATGTTGGTGACAGATCCTCATGAAGTACATCTGTGGTGTCTGGGATCTGAACATGACCACAGGACCTGAGACAACTGCGCTTAGATGAACCTGAAAGCCAAATGGGACTGTGAGGCACAGCTTTACATCATTAAGCACAGGGGTACTCCACGCTGTGATGAGTCAAAAAGAAGGACCTGTTGTCGTGTAGTTCCTAGGAATCCCCAGGACCAGCGCGTTTTGGATGACCTAAACTGAGGGCCTGGTGTCCCGACCACTTCTGGACACCCCCACATGATATGTCAGCCATTAGACCAGCTATCTCTACAGTGCCGCTACCACCCCCTTGTATCCTACAGTGGTGTAGGTAGTTTCTGGCAACGACTGAACATGACAACCCTGATTCCTCGGGGATCGTGGAAAACAGTAGAGTATGTTTCGCTCAGACACTCGTGCTTGCTTTCTCTCAGAAAATACACAGGAAGGCGATTAGGAAGTTTCAATAAGAATTTATTGGTCCAGCGACAGCCTCGTGTAAAACATATGTGCTGCGACAATCAGGAGACAGAAGCATACAAAAGAGATTGCTAGTACCAATATAGTAAATAGTAGATACATTTCTACCATCGTGCTAATAAAATGAACATAAGCACTTTAGATAAAACCAGTAGTATTTGCAGATTCCTAAAATGCGCGCCCCAAGTAATTTGCCTAAATGTACCTAGCCTAGATCTGTATTTGTAGCATGTATATGTATATATGTGTGTGGCCAAGAAGCCCCTAGGGATGAACTAGCCCCCTCACCTGATGGTTGGGAATGAAGGACCCAGTGTCTGCTTCGAGAATGACCCCCAGCAAGGGATGTCAGACCGCTGTGTGTTGAAGATTCAGCATGCAGGACCCCGTGTCAGCTTGGAAGGAATCCTCCTATAATTTGTAGGGGGGAGTGAGGGTCTTTTATACCAAAGTGGTCACGCCAGGGTTTTTTCTAGAATCAATGTTTTTAAAAGAATCATGGATGTTTTGAAAACAATCATAAATGGTTTAAAAACAATCACCAATGCTTTTCCAAGCAAATGCAATCATGTTCAGCTGGCTGTTGACCAATTAATAAAAAATTGGTGACCCTTATGCAGAATAATTCTGCTGTCCCTGGGGACCTGTTTATGTACGTTAGGTACAGGGATTATGATAGAATACAAATAGCCTGGTGTCGATGAGACAGGATACAAATAGCCTGGTGTCGATGAGACAGGAGCAGGCTACTAGGTAAAGGGTACCTTTTTAGAATCATTGTTGTCGTGTGTATGGGACAAATGTATGTAATAGGGTTATACATGACAGGCCTAGCCTAAAGGACATAACACTGTTCTCGCTCCCAAAGTCGTTCCTGTGGCAAATCTTCGTCTCTGTCAAAGTCAACAGGAAAGTCTAAGAAGAAACATGAGCTGTCCAAACTGGACTAGGCCCTACCTTCCTCTTTCAACTCCAGAGAAGAAGCAGGGATGTAATTGTGCCTTCTGGTCCCATTCCTGATCTACACTGGAGCAGATTCCGAACTTTCTCAGAGCACCCTGAATTTCCATCTGCAAGTTCAAAGCAGAGTGAGGCCTTTTGTGAGGGTGTGCAACGGATCTTCCACACTTTACCGATTCCTTCTGCTGCACCTTCAGACCCCCAAAGATCAACAAGAGCCGCTAGTCCGACTTCCACTGGCATATCCACCCTGAGCAACGTCTGTCCCCGCCCCCCCAACCCACTTTGGGTTCTGCAGAGACCCATGTGCTGATGCTTCCTGCACCAGAGGAGGAGGCTGAACTCATCCTGCTCTCCAAGTCTGAGCCAAACTCTTCCTGATCTCGACCAAGGCCATGTCCCACACCCTTTGGGGTGAAGCCAACTGGCAAGCCATCTGATTCAGATACTTTGCCCTTACCTTGCACAGAGCCCAGGTCTTGCACACTATCAGAAAATTACAATTTTGATTTATAGGATGACTTTAGCCCCAATAGAATGAGGATAATTTGTATGAGGAGATACAGTATACCAGTGCCTTGGACACCACCCCAGACAGCCTGTTTACTTCCCCATCCCTGCCATGGAAGATAGCACCTTCTTCACTGTAGTGATGCAGAGGGCTGCAGAAGTACTTGATTTGCAACTACCCACCATTGAAGTGAAGCCTAATGTCCTCACAGAGGTTCTCCAACTGGGCCAGGCACCTACAGAATCTCACCCTTAAACTTTGCCCTCACAGGCACTATTTTGGGCGCATGGGCAAAGCCATGCTCTGAACCTCCAGTAAACAGACCAATAGTTTAGCACCATAGACCAGCAACAGGTGACCTCAACTTTCTCAAGAGCACCCTACAACTCTGGATTGGGTGGTACAGGCATTTGCAAGTAAGGTGATCCTAATGCCTTTCCCACCACCCCAACTGATCGTGAGTCAAAACACATTTAAACATATGGAAAACATGTGTTATTGCCTGCAAGCCTTGCTCTCTGATCCGTCAACCCCAGCTTCCTTTTAGGTCGCTACTCACGTGCCGTATAAGATACGGTGGCCCACATTTTGCCAGCTGTCCCAGGAAACCTGCAGGCATCCCTCACCCAAGCTATTCAGGACGGATGTGACACTGCAAAGTTTGTCATTCACTATGGCATTGACACAGCAACTGTTTAGGTTGGGCAACATGATCAAGCGTGGATCTTTGGTGTCATGCCTAGAAGAGGTCTATGGGCTTCTTTGGGGGCATCCTGGCATATTTACTGGCCATGTCATTCATTGGCTTGTGTATTTTTGGTGAAAATGCAGTTTCTGCCCTGGAAAGGTTTAATGAAAGCAGGGCTACAGCATGTTCCTTGGTTTTTGTCGGCCACTACCACACACCAGCAGTTTTACCCTGTTGGTGGCTATTGCATGAGTTTTCAATTTGACCAATGCCAGACCCCTCTGTTAGCTTAACAGGCTGCCATTTTTTTGTGGCTGATTTTGCATCTGACAATCACAACTCCTAGGGCATCATGGGCAATGTGTATCTCGGTCCCCTAACTCTCCAGTAACCACAGCCACAAAACCACTTTTGTGTGTTTTTTTCTGGCACAAAGTCACCCTGCCAGGGCAGGATCTGACAATTTCTCCAGGGGTGGCTAGCCATCATCTCAGTCAAGTGGGTCCTCCAAATTGGCCCTTCCTTTCTATCCCACTGCACCTTCCACCACCATCAGAGTGGCTGACCGAGGGCCACCTGTCCATCTGGCAGCAGGAAGTGTAGATTGTTGTAACAAAAGGGGGCGGGCCATAGAGAGGATTCTGGCATCAGAAATAGAAGTTGGGTGTTACTCCCGCTACTTCCTTGCACTAAAGAAGGATTAAGGACTTCATTCTATTTAAATTCTCATCCCTCTCTTCGCCTTCCTACGGAAGGACACATTTAACATGTTCAGGCCAGACCAGGTCTTGTCTGCTCTAGACCCCCTGTAAGATATGTAGTCTCTTGTTGGCAGTGGTTTGCACCCTGTCCAAGTAGGTGCCCTCACTCCAGTCAGGGTAAGGGAGTCACGCAGCTAAGATAACCCCTGCAACCCCTGGTAGCTTGGCACAGGCAATAAGGCTTATCTCAGAGGCAATGTGTAAAGTATTTGTACACATACGCACTCCTACTCTATCACAAAATGTCACTACTCCAAGAGTCGAGCTGCAAATGATTTTTTTTACTTACTTCCTTGACACAACTGGAACTGCTTTAAATAAACTGCTAGTTATTCAAATCATCTAGATTAGGTGTGCGTAGATATGACAATATCATGGGGGTAAACAGCGCAGATGGGCTGTACACGCCAAGATAGTATAACAACTGAATGAGAGAATTGTAATGTTTCTGCTGAATGCTTTCTCTTCTCCCCTAAGTCCAGGGCAACAAGTGATGAAATCAATACAATGTGATAACTTTGCATTTTATTGTTGAAATACTTGGCAAGCGCTATAAGAAGTGTATTGTTAAAGTTATAAAATAATAACAACCCTAAACTCATAAGCTACTAGTTTTGTACGCATGAACGTTTTGGGTCAATTAAAAAAAGCTGACCCAGTTGTTTTGAGTTCTAAGAAAGCACAATGGGCATGTCAAGGGAGTTTGTATTCATTTGGTTTCCCCAGTTGTCTTGAAGTTTGTGGTTGCTTTTCTCTTTCTTCTCTGTAATTAGTGCGGTGGGAGCGATCGCTTGGCGCTGTTGTCCGGAAGAAGAATATCCCGATCACACCAGAAGCTGTGCGAGACAACTGGGACAAGATCTGTGACTTTGATCATGTTTCCTACCCCCAGTCAATGGAAGGTAACCAATGTGCTGCAGCTCTGAATCACACCTCATGAAGGCAGATACTGCTTTATGTCCATCAGCAATTCAAATGGCTTCTAAAATATAATATTTTGTTTTCAATTTGCAAACGGAGCTTGTCAGCACAGGGCAACTCTTAAAGACAAATTATGCCCTCTACATTTTTCTCACTTGTGTTAAAGAGGTCTATATTGATCTTATGATTTGTATATGCATTGGTATTTTTAGCTGAACGTCCAGTCCGTCTATTCCAGTGACCGGACCATAGAAATCACATTTAGTCATAATTAAAATTGAATTAACCTCGGATCCTTGATATAATCAGTGACTGCCCTATTTTTCAATGGTGGCATTTTAGTATTGGTATGCACTGCAACTGATATACAACAAATATCATATACTATTAATTTTCCGCAAGGGATGGAGGTATTTTTCACTATTGAGGACGTGTGAGCTGGGACTATTTGAAATAACTAGAAATGGGAACTGATTTTAGGACATGTTCCAATTTGAAACATCCTGAATGAATCAATGAAAGAAAACTAGTTTGAATACATGGATACTTAGCGGTGTCATAGAACTAGGACTGACAGAGGACAGCAGACAGCGAGTGGGTGATTATAGAAAAGTTTTTTTTTTGGCAGCTTCTTAAAACAACGAGAATTAATAATTTGTTGTTTTAATAGGGGTAGATCCTTCTCCAGGTTAGAAGCTAATACTGAGAAGAATCAACCTCTGAGAGTTGACTGTTGAAATTGTTGGACAGCTAGAAGTTTAGATGCTGAATGAACAGATTAGTATGGACAATAGGTGGACATACTGATGTGCCAAGAAGAGTTTATTAATTAATGTTGTTTCACAACCAGGAGTAAGTGTGGTGATCTGTGCACCCTAACGACATAATCCTACTTATTGAGAATGCAAATTAGCCTCACTGCAACGTGAAGGAGGCCAAGATAGCATTGGCTTAGTCCAGTTTGCAGCAAATAAAATTACAAATGTGTGCATAAAGTCAGGGAAACGTTTTTTTGGGGGGGGGGTTTTGTTTGTCTTTAGCCCAAGCTGGGAAAAAGACACAAAGTTACATTATGATCAAAGTAATTTCATATTTAACTATTAAGTTCTAATCTGCTTCCCAAGCAGTCATTGACTTTGCTGAACTCCTCTGGCGATGTCCTAGAGTTCCAGAGGCACCTTCCACAACCTCCCAGCAGGATCTCTGTCTTGTGGACATTACGTTTCAGAGTTAATGGCCAACCAACAGTTGCTGAGATGAGCCACGAGCATGGAATTCTAATTAAGGTGGAGAAGGATTTGAGTATCATTTGTGTTACAGTAGTCAATCAGTCAGTCAATCTTTTTTCAGTTTTTTGAAAAAAACTTGCGAGATACTGCATTAAACATTAAAACAAATCACAGATTACACAACCAATTACATAGCATGTATATTTTAAATATAAGATCCTTTTCTAAAAATCACTCGGTATCCTGCATTTCCTGTGTCTCACAGCCCGGTTAAAGAAGCTTACAATAGCCAAACATATTAGTAAAGTATCCAGAGATTGCAAATCTAAAAATGCAGGTTTCCACTGATTAAAACTGAATAAAAGGGGTTTCAGGAAACGTAGCCGGAAAGTTGTATAAAATTTACAAAAAAATAAGTAAAGTGCATTGTGCTTTGCAGTGAGTGTGCATCACAAGAGCAGGCCATTTCATCTTGAAACCATCTGCCTTTCTTAGGGAAGGCCGCGAATAGTGAATAATAGTCAAACGAGTCAGGACAAAATGATATTGATGAATAAAGCCTATCCTAAGTAAGGCTAAACCCCCCCTCTACTGGGGCCAATGACAAATAGGACATAGCTGTAGGTTTAACAACTTCTCTGTCCTCTCTCTAAATAATACTTGCTTTAGTAGTAGTAGTAAATTCCAGTTTGAGCAATGACAAAGATGAGTTCACATCAGAATTTGTCATTGGTAGACCTATCCTCGTATGCAATTTCCTAATAAAGTTAAGCCTTGGAACCCAAAAGGAAACTCAAGTGATAAACAGTCAGTTATAAGTGTTTATATAATCTAGTCTCCATTTTGGACCATATGAATGCCACAGCTGTATAAGGTGCATCTTAATCATATCTTCAACACAGAACATCCCTAATTCTTTATAGCAAATATAAGAGGGGATGTTGTGGGGAACTGCCAATATTCTTTTACCAAAGCAATTGCCCTGTCTTTGTATTTTGATGACATGAGCTCTTAGATGCCCTTTGGGGTGGTTGTTTGCTCTCTATAAAAGTCATTGCAATCATTCATTCATAGCCCCAGCACCATAAGTGGCTGCAGAGATACATTGGCTATTATAGAGTCATCATGTCCCTAATCGGCCGATGTCCCAGTTTGTTGGTGAAATGGACCACAGCCTCAGTAGTTTTAATAAGTTGCTGTTCCTCACTGCGATGGTTATCAAACTGGGTACCTAGATAAGAAAAGGTGTTGACTCTTGGTGTAGCACACCTTTGACAGACATGCAGTAGTTTAGGCCTCTACTTACCAAAAATCATAATATTTGATTACTGAAGGTTAAAACTCAGATCCAGATTACCCATATACTGTGAAAAAGAATTCAGCAATTTTTGTAGCGCATTGGCTGTTCTTGCCGTAAGAACAGCATCACCTGCATATACAAGTGCAGGAATAGGGCGGGCACCCACTCTAGGCAAATCTAACCCTTCTTTTAAATGTGCCATTTCCAGACCAATTATATACAAGCAAAATAAAAAAAAGGAGCCTGCACACAAACATTTCTAATGCCCCTCCCTATCTTAAAGGGTTTAGGGCATTCCCCTTTTGGAACAAAACAGAACCTGTTAGTAGCATTCTGATAAATATAACTGAGCAGGGAAATGATACCTTAATCTTCCACTAAAGTTCTCATTATCCACCACGGTTTAGCATGATTAACACAATTGAATGCTCTGCTAAGGTTCATGAAGCACAAATCGAGAAAACCATTCTTAGTCACTTTATATTTGCCAATTAAATGTTTTAGGTTCAGACACTGCTGTGATAAAATGATGTTACCTTCTACCCATTCTTCCAATTGCCACAAGTTAACTTTACCAACTAATTTAAGTGAAGAGTCCAGTAAGGATATGGGCCCATAACACAAAGGTTCCATTTTATCACACTTTTAAAAAATAGGCACAATAACCAAACTAAATTATGAGTCTGGTAAAGCTCCATTCCCTACTGCTCTTAACACAGCTTGAACTTCCATCAATGAAATAGTAAATTGATAATTACAGTGATAATTTACCCCCTGACTGCTGGCCTTTTCCTTCCCGGGGTGGAGTCCTTTTTTGACAATATGTGATAGTTGGCGCTTAGGCCTCCATAACGTTTTGTCCTCATAAGGTATCCATTCCTAGTTTGCATCATTTTTTTCCATCCTGGGGATTATAAAGGTACTCCGGGTTTTGGGACTTCCCTGGAGGGGGACCTGGAAAATAGCAAAAATATAGCTACATTTTGAGTTTTGGGGGGGAAATAGGAAAAAACAACTTTTTGCCAGAAGACTTTTTTACTAAGTCACCGTCTTCCCAGCTACCACGAACATGCAGAGCTTAATCAAAAAATCTATTTTTTACCACAGTTTTGGCATTTTTCAAAGAGGTAGCCCATTTTCCCTATTTTTATGCTTTCAACCAGCTTCCAGTTCGTGGTGGAAACCAGTATGACACCCATGGGTGATCCAGAAAAGCTATATATTTTGGAAAAGTAGATAGAATTCCAAATTCAGCAAGGGGTCATATGTGTAGATTCCTCAAGGTTTACCCAAATAAAAGAACTGTTGAAATAAACAAATATCGAAAACGAGTAGGAAAAGACAGCCATTTGTGACAATCTTTTATCTGTAACATTTTGTCACAATGGCTAATTTACAAAAACAATGTGCTATTACGTTCGCTAGACCCTTTTGGTTGCAGGGATATATAGAGTTTTTCGGTTCTCCAAGAACCTATGGTACCCAGAGCCAACAACTGAGCTGCACAGTACATTGATTTTCATTGTGTGCTGATCAGTTCATGTGGTCCAATATGTGGAATGAAAAATGAGTATCAATGAAACCTATGTATTTCCGAAATGGGCACAAGTTATGAAGTTTAGGAGCAGTGGTTATTTGTGCATTTCTGAATTTGTGGAAACCGTACAAGCAGGAGTTAGAGGGTATCTTTCAAAATGTCTTCTTTCTTACACACTGGATAACATTTGGAAGTCAGAAATGCAATGAAATGCAATTGGTTATAACAAATATTCTACTATTCTATGCTCCCACATGTCTTCCGATAAAAATGGTACCACACTTGTGTGGGCAGTCCTTGTGTCTGCAAAAGGAAACGGCCCAAATCGCAACATGGACACATCATATTTTTCCAATTAATTATGTCCCTTTTTTTGCAAAGTGGGTTAAGTTGGCTCCCAGCTCAGCCCGCACCTAGGGAAACCTAACAAACCTGGATGTTTTTAAAAACTAGGCACCCGAGGGTAAACCAGGGTGGGGTGACGACTTGTATGGCTCTCATCTGGTTGCTTTACCCAGAATCCCTTACAAACCTCAAACTTTGATTAAGAAAACAAATGTTCCTAATATTTCTGTGACAGAAAGTTCTAGAACTTGTGGGGAGCCACAAACTTCCTTCCACCCTGCATTCCCCTAAGTCTCCCAATAACAATGGTGCATCACTTGTGTGGGTAGGCCTATTGCCTGCAACAAGAAACGACCCAAAACGCAACAAGGATACAACACATTTTCCTACTCTTTACCCAGAATCCCTTGTGAAACTCAAACTTTGACTAAAACATACATTTTCCTCCGATTTATGTGATGAAAGGTTCTGAAATCTGCGGAGAGCTCAAACTTCCTTCCACCCAGCATTTCCCTAAATTTTCTGACAAAGAATGGTACAGGAGTTGTGTGGGTAGGCCTAATGCCTGCAGCAGGAAACAACCCAAAATGCAACATGGATACATCACATTTTCCCACTCAAAACTAGCCTGTTTTTTGCATAGTGGGTAGCATTGGATTTTGGGCTCTAGCTCAGCCTCACCTAGGGAAACCTAGCTAACTTGCACATTTGTGAAACAAAGCCGCCTCGGGGAGTCCAGGGTGGTGCACCTTGCTTGAATCCCATGAGCATTTCTTACCATCGATGCCGTGCAAACCTCAAACTTGGCTTTGAATCATGCATTTTCCTTGGGGGGAAGAAAGACTGTTGCCTCATTTGCTTTGGTTAGGGGCCTGGTCATGCTGGGCAGCCCCTATACTTTAGTACTTTAGAAAAAAATTCCACGACGTCTAGTGGGCTTTCTGTCCCCCCTCCCGGGCGGCAGATCGGGGGTAAGTACCCGCATCTACCCCCCAGAGAGGGCAGAAAAACCGTTGCCTCATTTACTTGGGTTGGGGGCATGGCCATGCCCATGCTGGGCAGCCCCCACCCCTATTTTGTTTTTAAATCTTTCCCTAATGTCTAGTGGGCTTTCTGTCCCCCTGGGGGGCAGATTGGGGGTAATACTCCACTCTACCCCACAGATGGGGTAGGGGTCAGAAAGACTGTTGGCACAAATGCAAAAAGAACAATTGATGGACAGAATGCAGAACAATGTCATACATTCACCCCAGTACAGAGATCTGGGCCTAAATCCATCTTGTTTTTGCTCGCCATGTTCTGCATTCTGTCCATCAATTGTTCTTTTTGCATTTGTCACCCCGAGTGGGACAGGTATGCCCAGACTTTGGTCCCTTGCTCTCCATGCCACTGGAGTCAAGCTATCCTGGCTGATTAGGGCTGAAAGCCCGAAACCGGTCCTAGGATGCTTGTTTCAGTCCAGGGAGGACCTGGCCTCGCAGTTCAGGCTGGACTGTTCCCATTGGGAGCAGGGTCAAGATTGATTTGCATATGGCTGGGTCCAAATTATAATGACATGGTGAGCACAAAAACGATGTATTTAGGCCCAGATCTCTGTACTGGGGTGAATGTATGACATTGTTCTGCATTTTGTCCATCAATTGTTCTTTTTGCACTCATTTAATTGGGGGCATAGCCATGGTCGGCAGCCCCACCCCTAAATAAAAAAAAATAAAAAGCTATATCCCTGGCATCTAGTGGGCTTTCTGCCCTCCCTTGGGGACAGATTGAGGGTAAATACCCCTGTATGTCCCCCAGAGGGGGCAGGAAGACTGTTGCCCCATTTACTTGGGAGAGATTCTCCCCTTTCCATCAATAACTTTCCCAGGGGAATCTGTGCTTGGGGGCTTAGATATGAACTTGACCACTGATTTATTGAAAGTAAAACAAGCCTGTCGGCTCTTTTTACTTTCGAATTACTGTATTGCCATCAGCACTCTCTGCGCGCCAATTGTTATTGCAGTAAATAAACAAAAAAATACTATCAGGCTTCTCAGGATGCTCTTCCTGAGCAGCCTGATGGAAAAAAAGAATTAAGGACTCCCTCTGGCGCAAAGCATCAGAGGGGCCTTTATAACCCTCCCCAGTGTCTGCTAGTGGCCGACAGACACAGCGGTGGTGAATGCAGCCGTTGGCCAATAGGGTTAAGATAGCCGCAGGTCCCATAGCAATAGAAGCCAAATATCTGAGTTACAATTTTCGATAAGTGATCAGTCCAACCTTCTGTGACACACCTATTGCAATAGCTGCGGTATCCAGGGATCTTAAGGAGGGGGAATTATTTGTACGCTAAACCAAGTTAGAATCTTTGACACCACTTGCTCTCAGCAAATTCTCCCACGCTTCTTTCTGGAGTTCCTTTTTCCTGGCCATACCACTTTTTTAATCTACAATATCTGATCAAAGCTTTATCTCTGGGCTGTGCATGTTGAGCATCCCTTATCTTTGTATGAGCTTTCCTACAGGTGGAATTAAACCAACCTTGAGACAAGCCCCTTTTTGCTGGTTTGTCAGATGTATGCATTCTGTTAGCAGTAGCACAAATGTGTTTGAAGGAAGCCTTTACATCTGAATCCTTGCCACCTTCTTTCAAACCATCCCATATATCAGCTAGAGAACTAGTAACGAAATCAGCTGTAAATTTAACTGGATTTACACCAGCCCACTTAACCTGAATACCTTTACCACTCCCCATTTCCGTATTCCCTACACGCTTTATATTACTATCTAGACTACATCCCAAGGAAACTCCACAGAGATTGGATTGTGATCGTTAAGACCTGTATGTATTACTTCATAATCCGATGTAAAAGGAATTCATTTATCTGAAAATCAATTATGCTTGTTAACCATATTTAAAATGTTGGCACTCACCAGGTTTATTTATATATTAGAAAATACCGCTGTAGTCTGCCCAAACTATTTTTTACTGGGGTGATAGACTTCTGCATAATCTTCTCTGCCCATAGAATAGCACTTTTTAACTTACAGCGCTCTATATATGAAGGAGGGATAGCCCTCCCTGGTGTGAAGAGATGTTGTGAAGCAACACAATTAACTACAATTAGCGAGTGAACCTTTGCACCACTGTCCCATCCCACGTTTTTCAATTGGATATGGAAATGATGGAAGAAAAAGGTAACCTATATGTAAACTCCTAACTCGGCAGGCAGAGCGGAAATGGCACAACTCCTTCTCACCTGAATCCAAAGAACACTATAAAACTAATTTGAGGAAATATAAACATGCCATATTGGAGGCAAAAAAACAATTCTTCTCCAACAAGGTGTTGAACTCAACTAATAAAACCAAAGATATCTTCAACACAGTAAGGGAATTATCTAACCCTGATCGTGTCAGCCCACCAATACCCGCTTCTCAAACTCTGCAATGACTTAAGCAATTTCTTCATTGAAAAAATAGAGAAAATTTAGGAATCCATAGATAGCAAACATCAGGAGATGGAAAATTGTGTTGTAAATACCAACACTGACATCCTGACTACCTTCCCGTGCATAGACCAAAATCTATTCTTGGAGTACCTAAACATAATCAAATCGGGCTCCCCAAATGACAGTTAGACAAGGAGGCTGTTCGTTTTCCTTTCTGGCACCATCGCTCTGGAATCAAATGCCTTTTCATCTTCGCAGCATACCAGAACATGGTAAATTCCTTAAAGAGTTGAAAACCTGGCTCTATGTTAATTAGCCCTGGTCCGTCCACTCGAGCAGTCTGCAAGCGCCATGAGACTCTTGTTGAGTGATATGTGCGCAATATAAATTCTCTTGATTTGATTTGATTCGATTTGAAATGACGTCTGTCCACCTGAAGTACAAAAATCAATTTTCAGGGGCGTGGCTAAGCAGTGAAGTGCGATGGCCGCTGCTTAGCAGAGCTCTGCCGATCCTTCTCTCCCCCGTCTTGTTGCAGGGATTCTGCTCATGCACAGAACTATGCGCAGGAAACCAGGACCTCAGTGAATTGTGGGGTACCAAAAACTCACCTCAGAACCCCTATCTGACCAGCATCAGTGTCCCATTCGTTATCCGTATTATCTCGGAGGTCCCAATGTATAGACAACCCAGAACAAGCGACTTAGTGTACTCTCAGGAATGGTGGGAATCAGAAATACCTGTTCGTTATTATTCTCATATAAGTCCACAACACGAGTAAACAGCGACACGGTAAAGTTTAAAGAGTTTATTTTATAAACCTCGTGTCCTAAGATGCAGTACTTTGGCTAACATAAGCAGGCAAATGATTAAAATCAAAACCATCAGCATTGTTACAATACCATAAAAAATGAAAGGAGAGATCATATTACAAATGACAGTGGAATACAGCCACCTTCCTTTCGCTAGTAAATTAATATTATTATACTAATAAAAGGTCTCTAGGCTTGAATGGGGAACCCCATACCGTAAAGATCTGCCTAGTTGAATCACATCACAGGATCAGGTGTGCTCTGCTCCTGGGAAAGCTCTTCTTCAGAGTGTGTGTTAAAGCATGCAGACTGCAATATTAAAAGCTTTAGACTCTCGGGAATTTGCAGCTGTGTGCGTGTTATGGCTAAATAGTGGGCCGATCAACCTGAACTCGAAAACATGCATTGTCTGGCGACCCAGACTGTTTCTTTACACAATGTTCAGACCAAGGTCGCAGCGCATGTCTAGGGATGTGAACAACAGGCATTTCTCATGTGAAGAAAAAGGCGAGCAAGCAGTTTTCAAATAATAACATGTATCTGCAGTGTCGTGTGCAAAAGCAGCAAAAGTGGCAAGATGGCTTTCTAACATCTAACGTGCTTATGCCAACATAGCAATGTATGTATATAAATCGCAGCCCTCACTACACCCCCCCCTTGATCCGACCACTAACTAATAGGGGTATAATTAAGGAACGCAGAGTTCAAGTTCGATAGAACGGAACTAAGTGCACAAATTGGAAATCCATATAAAGGCAGTGAAGGTTCGAAGAGAAAAAAAAAACATAAATGGGAGAAAAAAAATGTTGATGGAAAAATTAACGGCAATGCTCAGAGCGCAAATGTCAACTAAACAATCAAAAGAAGCAAAGGAACGTTGGACGACGTCCAAGTTAATCCATCAACGTATAAGCACAGTAAGTAGCAACAGCTTCCAAGAGGAAATCATTGGAACGTCCTGCAAAAGTGTCTGCCATCCAGTTTAGTAAGGGGAATGAACACACATGTTCTTTGACTACTGGAGCCTCTAGTACCATCAGAGGACAACCGGCGTGTTCCTCAAGATAACTTCTCGCCAGGAAGTCATATGCAGCCGTACCGATGTCCCAATTCCCTAGGACTCCATGTGCCGCTCCACAGGCAATAATCCTGACACCAGAACAGTCCAACTCATGAGCCACTAAGGGACTCATTAGTCGAACATAATCCAGGGTGGGAGACACCGAGTTTGACAAGCACAAATCCAGAGCCCATTGGAACGGACGGTCTAGGCAATGAAAGACAGGTTGTACGCATGTAAAGTAGGAAAACCGGAAGGACAATCCATAGGCTAAGCTCAAGGTTGCCAGTGGTAATGTTCCATAGTATTCAAGCATCCGGTTACGAAGATGGAGCAGCGGGGACAGGCTGTCGTGTGACACAAACTGTGCACGCCGCATCTATCCGTGGCCCAATCTTACGGTTCTTCTAGGTGAAACTGACCGTTTTTCTTTGACAAGAGACCAACCCCTGCTGAAAGACCAGAAGTCGGTATTGGAGAGGATTTGTCGAGCGACCTAGTGGTGGCGTGGAGGAAGGGGCCTCGCGTGGCGGCCGGCGCAGGGAGCGTGTACAGATCCTGACGTTCCCACGACAGAGGGTTTGGTAGTGGTACAAGTCGGAGGCGGCTCTCGTGCTGTGGCAGAAGCGACATACCGCCGGGAGTCCCGGAGCAGAATGGTGAACATCTGAGGCGTGGGGGAAGATCTGACACCGGGATCTCGATTGCAGAGGAGGTCGGCTCGTAACTGTGACGCTCCCGATGCCCGCCTGGAGAACATAGCGGAGCTGGGAGATCAGCGGACTGAGAGCCGCCCGGGGCTCCCTGGCCCCTCCCTCCTTCTACATCGCTGAGGTGGGCCTGTGCAAACCTCCGTAAACGGGTGAGCGAGACACCGCAGAGGCATCTCGGGGAAACAAAAGCGGCTCAGACCCAGAGTGGAGGCCGGCATCGGGCTGAAAGGCGCCGGAATAGCTGTGAATGGAATAATTGGCATACCGACAGCACATCCAAGCGTGCGCGGTATACGACGGCCACAGGTGACTTTGGGAACCACACTGGTAAGATTCTTCCCGTGGGCTAATACATCCACATAACTTAAGAGTACAGACAAACAGTGCCTACAATATTCTATCTTGCGTGCAGTAGCGCCTTTTGTCCCTGGGCTGCGGCGCTTTCTTGGGGAATAATCCCATAGTCTGCCCTAGCTGAGGCCCTGGTGTTGTCTGGCTCATGGTGACCTGGACTAGTGACGTGCTTGTTCAGGGCTCCCCATTGAAAGCATCAGTCATGATCCATGGTTGCCTGGTTGGCGCTGCCGCCCCATTGGGAATATAAATCATTGTCTCCTTGAAACACATCAGCTCCCCCCTCCCCCCCCCCAAGACTGTGGCAGTTCTACACACTAAGAGACACCGACATTTAGTGTGGGCGGGCCATCAATGCCACCCCTCCCCCGTTCCTGATTCGCAGGGCAGACCTCACGAGACACCTGAGGGAGCCGGGTGGTGAGACGGAGTGCTCTACTTCTTGGGGGAGTGAAATCTCACTGATATCACACCGGAAATGACCCAGTGACACAATGTCTTCTTCAAGGGGCAGCAAACCAGTGCAGCAGAACCGGCTCGACAGGTATACTCTCCCTAAGACCTCGATTCCCGACTCCTCCCCTGGTGGCAAGGGAAACGCACCACAAGCGGAGGCAACATCGGAACCCACACTGAAGGACGTCCTGGTGGCGATTGCGGATATCAAAACCTCCTTAGAACACAAGATGGACACCATCTCGGTGGAAGTTAACCTACTCTGGGCAGATATGAACAAAAACAATGAACGAGTCAAGCAGGTGGAGCAGACGACGGCGAGTCTGGTGGCAGACGCCTCTGAATTGCAACGAGAAGTCAAAGACCTGTAATCCTTCCAGAAATTCTCAGAATCCAAGCTGGATGATTATGAAGGACGCCTGCATCGCAATAACCTCTGGATCTTTGGCGTCCCAGAAAAAGCGGAAGGGCAGTCTACGGATCTTTGTGGAAGATCTTATTCTGAAACACTTCCAGCCCAAGGAACTTGGGAAGTTCTTTGTTATTGAGAGAGCTCACAGAGTTCCCGGGGGTCTGCCTAAGCCAGGGGCCCCCCTCGCCTGATCCTTGCAAGGGTGCTCAACTTCTGGGATCGAAAGGTCATACTCCAGCACGCCAGGGCGGGACCGGCCTTGTAATATGAAAATGCAGACATCACATTTTTCCCGGACTTTACCCAGCTAGTCCAGAGACAGAGACGTTCCTTCCTGGGAATTAAAAAGGCACTGAGAGACAAAGGCTAGAAGTACGCCATGCTGTTCCCAGCCAGGCTTCGTGTCGAAGCAGATGGTAGAGCCTGGTTTTTTGAACATCCAGAATCAGTGGCGGAATGGCTTGAAAATCGTTGACACAGGGAACTTTTGACACAGTGGTGAGACCGGTGGGGGGGGGGGGTGGTGGGATGGGGCGGGTGGCAGTGGTGAATCCTGGAGCGGGACTTAGAGCAGACTTGAGCGGGTCGAGAATAGGTGCTTAAAAGAGACCATGCTAGAAAGTGACATCAGACATTTGGGGTCTTTCTTGGTACATCTTGTTGAGTGGTAACCGGCATGCATATATAGATTGGGAAATTTTTCCTTCTTGTGTTGGGGGGAGGGGGTGGGGGGGGCACCTCGTACCATGTGTAACTACCTTTAGTTGTTTGAAGGGGCGTCAGGCACACTGTAAGTTTATTCATGGGCAGTTCTCAGCCCAGAGTGCAGGGAAGCAGGGAGGGGGGCAGTTGGGAGGGTATGTTTAAGTTGTTTGCAATTGTTTTTCTTGATTGTAAGGTTAAAGTGATAACGCAGGATGAAGACATAGAGCAAGAGTGGGATACACACACGGTCCTAGATGGACACTCAGTGGAATATAGGGGTCAGAGTCCTTAGCTGGAACGTTAACGGGCTTGGTGACAAGATTAAGCATAGTATGGTGCATCAGTATTTCAAACGGCAAGCCCCAGATATTATCCTGTTGCAAGAAACACATTTGATTGGTAACACGTGCCAAGCAATGAATAGAGGGGGATACAAATTGGTGGCACATGCTGGCTTTACAACAAGTTGCAGAGGAGTGGGCATATTGGTCAGGAAATTGTTCCCTTTCACGGCACAGTCTACATGGTCCGACAACAGGGGTAGATATGTGGGAATATCGGGGCAATGGGAGGGTCGTACTATCACGTGCATCTCAGTATATGCTCCTCTGGGCCTTCAGAGTGAGACTTATAAAGATTTAGGTGCAGTGCTGCTGACGCTCCCACCGGGTCTCCTAATTGTAGGGGGAGATTTTAATGCAGTGGTGTCCGGGGAGCTAGATCGCCATCCCCCGCGGTATATCAGGCCGGCGCAGCAGTGGCTCTCCAGCTTTCTTGAGGCAGTGGGGCTCGTTGATGTATGGAGGATAAATAACCCAGACAGAGTACAGTATACCTTCCAATCCAGGGTCCACCAGAGTCTATCCCGTATAGATTATATATTGGTCCCGGCGGCGCAGGCTTTTGATGTCCGTGAGGTTCACCATCTGGGCAGAGGCATCTCAGACCACTCTCCTGTCTGGATGAGACTGATCTTGGGGCAAATGAGTGCAGGGAGAATGGCTCCCATTAATCCTTGGAATTTCCGCGACCCTGATATCCGTAAGAAATTAATTCAGGCCACAGATAATTATTTCCAGGAAAATGAGGGATCGGTAGAATCAGCTCAGACACTATGGGAAGCCTACAAATCCGTTGTCCGTGGGGAAGCCTTATCCCTCATTGCGGATAAGAAAAAAGAGACACAGAGAGACCTGGAGGCGGCGGAAGAGGCAGTGCTTAAGCTGGAGGAAGAGCTGGAGCACACAGTGTCCCCGGAAACAGTACACTTATTGAGCCTAAAACAGGACGAATACAGAAGTGTAGCGACAGATAGGGCCAAGATACAAGGGAGGGAACTGCAGAGTAGAGACTATGAACATGGGGACAAAGCGGGGAAATTGATTGCATGGTTGGATAGGAAGGAGTGGGCTTCACGACTGGTACCTGAACTCACCGATGTAAATGGTGAACCTATCACAGACCCCCAACGTATAGCAGACCGGTTTGCGGAACACTAATCGAGCATTTACAGAACGGAGGGGCAGTACACAGAGGGAGACAATGTCGCCCTGCTGCGAGATATTGTGCTCCAACCCTGGCTGACGAGAACCGTGATTACCTGGAGTCCGCCTTCTTGATTGATGAGGTGGCTCAGGCAATACGAGCGCTTAAGTCAGGTAAAGCTTCCGGTCCTAATGGTATTCCGTTCGAGCTGTACAAGCTGAGACCAGACAAGATAGCTCCCTACCTACATTGAATGCTAATGGATAGTAGAGACAAAGGGGCACTTCCCATAGACCAGAGAACCGCTAATATTGTGGTCATCCATAAAGAGGGCAAACCGAAAACTCTTTGCACATCCAATAGACCAATATCGCTTCTTTATGCCGAGCATAAGATTCTAGCTAAACTGCTGGCAATACAGCTGGTCAAAGTAATTGATACCCTAGTGCATCCCGACCAATCCGGTTTCATGTCCCACCGTAACATCGCCCTAAATTTGCGTCGGCTCCATGGAGTGTTGGGTAGAGTGCCTACTATCTTGGAACCCGCAGTCCTGGTATCCCTGGACACCACCATGGCGTTTGACATGGTTGAGTGGCCGTATCTCTTTGCAGTTTTGAGCAAGTTGGGTTTCGGATCTCATTTCGTGAGCTGAATCCGGCTGTTATTCACAATGCCTATGGCACAAGTCGTAGTGAATAATCGCAAATCAGGAGTATTTGAGCTTGGCTGTGGACCGCGACAAGGGTGTCCACTGTCGCCATTCCTCTTTGCCTTGGCATTGGAGCCGTTGGCGGCATGGATTCGCAGAGATCCAATGATCCGCTGAATCCGTTGGTCCCCGTACTGGGAGGATAGAATATCATTATATGCAGATGATGTGCTGCTGTACTTGACCTCTCTGAAGGTTTATTTGATATGCTTGCTTGACATCCTTGCTATCCTCGAGAGGTACTCTGAATTTACTATAAATTACTCTAAGTCTGTAATATACGTCTTACAAGGCAAATCGCTAACCCTCCCGAAAGACTGCCCGATACAAATTGCCATAGATGGCTATCGGTACCTTGGCATCTTCATTACATTAAATGCCATGTTCCGATTCACACGTAATCTCCTGCCACCTATCCAGAGATTAAAGAGTGATATTAGTCATTGGAAGGCCTTGCCTCTTTCCTTATTAGGTAAAGCCGTTCTTTTTAAAATGATGGCTTTACCACGCTTTCTCTACACCCTTCAGAACGCAATGGACCCAGTCCCCAAATCATATTTTAAAGAGATAGAAACCCTACAAAGAAATCTTTTATGGGACTGGAAGCCTCGGATAGCATTAACGAAACTCACCCTCAACTGGTATGATGGCGGCATTAGTCTTCCTGATATTAAGAAATATTATTGGGCAGCGCACCTGGCTGCGATCAACCAGGGGACATATGGTCGCCCTGATGACCCAGGATATGCCATGGATAGATGGCTCCTCCCGGGTGGAGACTACAGTAGAGCACTCTACTCCAAACCCCGTAGGTACCCCCTTACGGGCCCGACCGCGCACTCAGTTCAAGTTTGGCATGAAGTGACCAAACACCTGGGGTGGGACCGCAGGCTCATATTGGCAACTCCCCTCTGGAATTCCGAAAAGCTGGGGAGCCTCTGGCAAACGAAAGGGTTTGATAGGTGGGATCTTATTGGTATCTCCCAGATTAAGGACCTCTAGGACAAGGGCGTTATTCTCTCTTTTGCCGCTCTCCAACAGCGATGCAAACTGGCAGGCACTGAGTACTATAGATATTTGCAGATCCGGCACGCACTCCAGACTCACCTCGCTAGTAGATCCTCCCCTCCTGACGTATCCCCTCTTGAAGATTGGATATTATACGGCCATCTTCCCGAGAGGGCTATTTCACTGATCTACAAAAAACTGATAAATAATATGGCAGACCCGCTCCAGTCCCTTAAGGACAAATGGGTTAAAGATGGCATTGAATTAGATGAATAAGACTGGCAAACAGCGGTCTCCTCCCCGAGGGAAGTGGCAATCCCAGCAAGCTGCGGTTGGTGCAGCTAAAAATTCTACACAGAATATACATTACCGGGACAGAGTTGGTACGGATGGGTAGAGGGGATACTGGAGAGTGCCGACATGGTTGTGGGGAGATGGGTACTTTCATCCTCATAAAATGGGAATGCACATATATACAATCGTACTGGCGAGCCATACACCAAACACTCCGGGAAGTGCTCACAGTCGACTTACAGCCTGAAGCCCGCAGATGCCTTCTAAACATCTGGGACCTGACGGACCTCACCCTTCAACCTAAGCAATGGGTGAGCCTTGCACTGGTGGTGGCTAAAAGAAACATAGCACAACATTGGGGAGCTCACCAACTGCCAAGGCTTTGCAAATGGAAGGAGGATCTAGACTGGGGCATGTTCCGGGAAAAGTCAGTGTATGTGTCCAGAGGGTGTCCCAGGAAGTGGGGTAAACTATGGGGGTCATGGAAGTTGTATAGAGGGAATATTTTTATCCCACCAGCAACATTAACCGATGATGAGACTCTAGAAAGCCCCTAATTGACATATATTGTACGATTGTGTTTGATTTACTGTAGCCCACATCGGAGATTTGGAAGATGTCTACTCTCTTCCTCATGTCACAAATGGTATGTACCGCCGATTGTTCATAATAAAAAGAATTTTCAAAAGAAATCAATTTTCAAAGCATTCCCTAAGATCACCCTCTCTCTTTTGAATCTATCCTTAACTCAAGGGACAGTCCCACAAGCTTAAAAAGAAGCAGTAATTATTCCACTTCAGAAAAAACAGGGAGTTGATCACCAGAGGCTGGACAATTATAGGCCAATATCTCTCCTCCCCTTTTCGGCTAAGGTGAGGGAGACACACATAGCAAATACTCTCAGCTCCTTTATTGAAAAAACAAGCTTCCTAGGCCCACATCAGGCCGGTTTCCGCGCAGCCCACTCCACGGAGTCCATTATTCTGTCTGTAATGGATGACCTAAAGGGGAAGGCAGATGTAGACAGCACTCAAGCACTGATTCTCCTGGACCTGTCTGCAGCCTTTGACACCCTCAACCACAACATCTTGGTGGACCGTCTGGCTGCAGCAGGTCTCAGCGGCACGGCCCTGAAATGGTTTCAATCATTTCTTGCGGATAGAAAACAGTCAGTTTGGCTCTCTCCGTACAAATTGGGCACAGTAAATCTGAAGTGTGGAGTGCCACAGGGCTCATCCCTATCCCCATATCTTTTCAATATATATATCCGTCCTCTTATCGTTGCGTTACGACAGATGGGAGTGCAAATCTACAACTATGCTGACGATATGTCCCAGGAATTTCTTAAAAAATCCATGCTGTTCATCATTAATTGGATGAACAAAAATCAACAAACTAAATGCCGAAAAAACAGAAATCATCATCCCCACCAATAAACTCCAGCATTGGACCTTCGCCCACTGGCTCTCCGAATTAGGCCCGCCTCCAGCATTAAAAAACTCGATAAAAAGCCTAGACATACACATTGATTCAGACCTAAACATGAACACGCAGATTGGAGCAGTTACCTCTGCTTGCTTCCTCCAACTGCGGAAACTGAGGAAATTCAGAAGATTCTTCAGTAGAGAGGCATGTAGCCAAATTGTCATCTCTTTGATTGTGTCAAGAAATGATTATGCTAACTCTATATACCTAGGTCTTCAGCGTAATCAGATACATCGTCTACAGCTAATACAAAATCAGGCAGCCAGAATTATATTCCAACAAGGCAGACGATGTCACATAAAGCCGCTGCTAAGAGTTGCACTGGCTTCCAGTGGAGCAATGCTCCAAGTTTAAAGCCGGCTGTATTCTTTTTAAATCCTTGCATGGGACTGGCCCTAAGTACATTTCATCAAAAATTCATAAGTACATCCCCCACCGTACTTTAAGATCTATGCACATGAACTACTTAGAGGTCCCAGTTTGTAGACACAAAAGAACAGGAGGCTCACACTTCTCAATATTAGGACTCAAACTCTGGAACGCCCTTCCGCCCCCATTGAGACTTGAGTCAGACCTCTTTCATTTTAGATAGATGTTGAAGACCTGGCTCTACACCCACGCCTACAGTTAGACCAGGACCATCCTTACCAGTAACTCTTTCTGGAAAGTAACTCCTCCAGCGCCAAGAAACCGTTGGTGAACAAGCGCTTTAAAAGTTCCTATTAACATAACATAACATGTCCTATGTGGGGGGAAATTGAGACAGGATGCTCCCCCAGTCACAAAACTGCCAGTGGAACTATGGCATGAGGTACATAAAGTGATGGGTTGGAAAGGTAGACTGAGGCCAGGGACCCACTGTGGTTGGGCACATAGCTCCAGGATGTTGTAACACTTAAATGTCTTCGACAATGGGATCTAATAGGAATAAGTATGTTGGTGGATGTTTGAACGGCAATGGAATGATGCCGTTCTCACACTTCCAAACAGAATATTCGATGCACCCTATCAAGTATTTAAATACCTCCAGTTACGGAACACATTGACAGTGCGGAGCGTGACTTTAGATGAAACTATGGAGTCCTCTCCATTAGAATATAGGTTATTAGATGACCCCCTAGAAAAGAAAGTGATATTGCTAACATGCCAGACTCTCATGAGAAATACTCAGACTTATATACATTAAGAAATAAATGGCAGACTGAGAGATGGAAGATGAAGAGTGGATAGAGGCGTTACAGTTCCTCAAGCATGTAGCGATTAAAGCCCGTTGTAAACTAATACAACTAAAGATCCCATATAGAGTCTACTATACCAGAGCACACTTACAATCGGGAACATTTTTGATCCCTCCTTTTTACGACAATGTGGGCAATTGGGGACCTTCACTCTTTGGGACTGCCCCGTTTTGAAAGTTTTTTGGGAGGAGGTAATTCATAGTTGTTAGTGGGGGCCACTGGAGTTGGGATTGAGAGGACTGCACTACGGGCCTTATTTGGAATATGGACAAATTCTGATGTCACTTTACACTAAAGAAAACTGATTAATATAGGGTTCCTTTTGGCCAAAATGGAGATAGCTTGCAGATGAGGAGCAGTTTGGACTCCAAAGGTAGAAGATTGGAAAAGGAAAATTGATCTGAGTTACATACAGGAAAAGTAAATATATCAAGGAAGAGGATGTCCCAAGAAGTTTTACAAAGTATGGAAAGGATTGACTTGCGATGTATGAACAATTGAAGTATCGGCGACTGAGGAGCGGGGGGTGAGGGAAGGGTTAGTGTTGATTAGTGATTTCTGTATGTTCTATGAATAAATAATCCACAGAAGAAAGTAAATCTGGGATAGTAGGGTAGGATCGATTGACCTAACTTAGAGTGAGGGTCTTGCAAAGTCTTAGGAGCAATCAGGGCTTCCACTTGAACTCAAAATTAAGTTGACCCTAGTCCATGTTATCCACATTGCCAGACACCTGCTTGGAGAGGACGAGGCAGGAATGACAATTAAAATCGCCTGCTAATATTGCATAATAAACTTTGTTACTTTGTAATATGTATTTTTCCAGATCCTGCTGCATGCTCTTCACAACTTCAACTTGCTCGGCACCTGTACAATTATTATAATAATTGATTCTAAAAATATCAAGACCTGACTTCACCATTAAAGTAAGCATTTGGTAATGCCAGGAATATAATTTAGCCCATAATAGGTCAACTTCTCAGAGGACAGAGATCAGAGTGGCTAATCCGCCTTTAGTTCTGCCCGAAAGGAAGCAAATGGCTGCGGTACAAAGCAATTTAAAGTTTTCCACATGGAAACAACTTGGAGCTCATATTTCCTGCATACAACTGATAAAACTCAGAAGATGGGTATGACAATCTTGATTTGCCAATTTACTTGACACACCTGTAGCATTCCAAGTGTCAAGTTTAATTTTCCCCATGCTCCCCTCCCCGCCATCTGCTAGCAGTACAAAGAATATATACACCTTCAGTTTTCCCTTGAATTTTCCCAGGGCACATAACTTTTATCCATGCATGCCCTAGGAGAGAGGGGAAAGACCGTATATCAATCCAGTTCAACTGAGAATGGCTTTGCTAGAGGAACATGAAACCTCCTATCTATTTGACCCCCAATTCTCCTTCCATCCGACTGCTCCTTTGGGACACCTAAAGTAATTCTTGCGCGTTTCCTCCACAAGTTAGTTTAATACGGAACCAACAAAAGATGGATGGCAAAAATGTATAATTGCACTTTTCCACACATTGTTTTTCTGTGCTCCCAATCCATGATACCTGTCTAACCATGATGATCTCATTAGATAGTCTGTTTCTCCCAGTTCACTTGAGGCTAGCTCATTTGTTAACCAATTAATGTTTTAGTTTTTGAGGAAGCTATCTTTGCAACTGCTGTGCCAAAGAGCTGGGGCATCTTTTAAAAACAACACATATGGCGTGGCAGCCAGAAATAGCTGCAGAAAATCTGTCTTCCGATCCGAATTAATGGGATTGTGCACAGGGGCAGATGGTATAGACTCTGCATTGAGGACTTTGGTTCTTCTGAATCGGTAGTAATTAAAATAGCAGAGTCTTGGTGGTTTACTGGGTGCCCTTTAACCAATATTAAAAGTTCTCCCCACTCGGTTAGATATTGTACCGTGGTAAGGCATGGAGCAGCCACAGTACCTAATACACTCCTGACTGAGTTCCAGTCAAGCACTGATTATAGCAGTTTTGCTTGCCCTTATCGTTTTCATTATTTTTATGAAGCGCTGTACTTTGAAGCTCTGTAACGTAGTTTGTAAGATTAGCAACCACTGATTCTACTGCCTTTAGCCTGCCCAATACATATGCAAACAGACTTTTTTTTTTAATTAATTCTTTCAGCGAACTAAAACAATTGTCCCAGATAGACATTGTTTCATTAATCTGCCCTTTATTACTTATAGCATCACGCACTGGCACACTACTATTGCCTAATTACTCATTATTTGATCTTGTGGGTCAATCTGCACTAGGCTGCTTTACTGAATCGCAACTCTTCATATGATGCACCGATTTATAGATATGAAAAGTGCAGGGAACAGGATCCTCTGTGCCACACAAAGGGGAGTTAGCCACATAAGATCCACACTGGAGCTGGGAATGTTAAACTTTACCAAGGGCATAGCATAGTGAAAGCACTGTTGAGTCAGAGGGAAACTACTAAAGTGGGTGGGAACTTATAATAGATACCTTCATGGGTCAAGATTCACAGGTGGTGCAGTGTGGAGCTTTCACTGTGAGCGGCCTCGACTTCTTTCACTTCCCTGAAAGTGGCTGAGTTAATGCTGTGAAAAATACTACAAGTAAAAGATACAGGTACAGCAGCTGTCACCCTGTAACATAGTGGAGTAGAATATCACAAACAAAGGAACCAAAACACTAATACTGCAGAAGAGCCAAGCTGAAATAAAACATTAACACTCTGGGCCGAGTGAACTCAAAGGCAAGAGAGCATTCTAAAATTTAGAATCCGCACATTAACTCAGTTGATCTGATATGCCCAGATCCTTCAGTAATGGGCAGCCAAACCATCTTTGCACAAAGGACAAGCAGCGCAGAGAGCTAGAATCAAATGGTAGTATGCTTATGTGGAAAATGTGCCTTATCTATAGCCTTGCTACCTAATTGTTCAGTAATATGACGCCTAAATGCAGATTGACGCAGGCCTCTCACTGAGCCCGGTGTCAGTAAACAAACTAAGCAAAGGACCCAGTTGATATCGACCAGCATCAGTATGTAAATATATCTAGATCTATGTCAGATGGAACGACACGTAGGGCTTGGCAGTGGAGTATATGGGCCCAGCACCAATAACCCTAACCAAAGACGAGCAAAATCCTCTGTAAATCCAAATAGTGGGTGTTGTGGCTTATGATCACCTTATGCATATGACAATGAGAGACCTTCTGACCCCTCTCCAACTACATGTGGAGCACAACCTCCAGCTTGTTTTTTTTTAATTATTTTATTTTGCTTAAATGAGGATCTACAAACAATAACACAAACCAATACAAATATACATAACATAAATTATACATCATAATGCAGCAGATTTTCAGGAGATACTGCAATATTCAGAACTCAAAATCAAACATAAAAACTAATTTCAAATGAATCCTAACAAAATTAAATAAGGATTATTTATGATCACAGTGATTATTAGATATCATATACAGTATCCCATATATGAGGCCGCTGCACTCCATCCCAGTCAGAGGCTGACAATAGAAGGCTTGTCTGCATTGTCCTGTGTGTATGGTCAGTTGGGGCGACCTGCTCTAATTCTGCGCTTCAAGAACTCCAGAAGTTTTTCAGCCGGCTTCTAGGGGGGAGCAGTTCACTGTATGTTTCAGTTTATGTATTACAGAATATCATGTCTCTAGACCACTGGGGAAGGGTGGGTGAGGGACCACGTGACCAATGCATCGTTACAATTCGTTTTGCTACCAAAAGCCCCATATCGACCAGACATCCGAGGTTCTTTCTCAATTGGTTGGCATAGCCCAGTAAGGCTATTAGCGGTTCAGGAGTTGTCGTTTCTTTTGTAATATCACTTAATTTAGCAAAGACTTGTGACCAGAAATTAGCGACAGGGAGACAAAGTCAAGCCAAATGTATAAAGTCTGCCGCACTTGTCCCGCACCTATCGCAGTTATTTGTATCACGTAATCCAAATCTATGTAGCCTGACGGGTGTGTGGTATATTCTGTTGAGGAATTTCAATTGTATGAGGCGGTGCCTGCCGTTGAGGGAAATAAGTTTAGTCGATTCGCAACAATATCGCCACATGTCCTCTATATTAAGCTCCAAGTCGACCTGCCATTGTAATCTAGCTTTAACATAGTTATTGTGTCGTAATTCCTGAGTCTTCTTATAAATATGTGAAATTAATCTAGTTGGGGAGTCGGTGCGAAGTATGGTAGAGAAGGGAAGTACCTCTGGAAGTTCTAGCAGGTCATCCCCTAGTAGAGCACGTAATGCGCTTCTAGCTCTAAAGTAGTGGAAGAACGTTTAGGGGGTAGCCGATGAGTCGTTCGGCACCAGGTCACTCCAATCCTTCCCCTGCCCGTCACAGAAAAAGAAGCCGATAGGATCTATGCCTAGCGTATCATATGCAGTGCTTCCACCATTTCAGGTGAGGTGAGAACTGGGAGCCATGTGCACCAGGGAATGGGGATGAAGGTGGAATAGAGTATTGAGAGTGCTTGGCGGTTGAGAAGGTTTTGCCAAGCATGCGTAGTCTCATTGATCGAGTCTAAAATCCAGGTACTGCGGCGCACAGCCGGAAACCATGCTGTTGCCAAGTGGGCTGGGGACGTCGCAATACGCTCTATATGGAGGTGAGGGGGAGAGGTCTCCTGGTGCAGCTAATAGTGGGCGTGAGAAGCCTGGTCGGCCCGATAGTAAAGCTCTAGATCTGGGGCACCCAGCCCTCCCATTGTGTATGGGAGAGTAAGAAGTTCCCAGCAGGCGCGAGGTTGTTTATCAGCCCAGGCCAGTTTTATTAGCAACGTTTTAAGTTGTTTGAAGAAATGTGCCGGGAGATCCATTGGAATGTTGACAAACAGAAAGAGGAACCTGGGAAGGACCACCATTTTCATAATGGAGATCCTGCCCAGTAGTGAAAGGGGAAGGCAAATCCATCCATTGAGATCATCCTCTAGTTTCGCAATGGCTTTGCCATAGTTCTCCCTAAACACCAACTTGGAACTAGTATGTATCTGGATTCCTAGGTACCGAACTGGGTCCGTGGACCACTTCAGTGGAAAGTCTAGGTCCTCTGGGAGTGTCGCAGGGGTAAGAGGGAATATAAGGGATTTCGCCCAATTTTCAGTCCTGAGAATTCTCCAAATTTCACCACTTCCCGTAGTACTGTGGACAAATTCTGGACTGGATCGCGGATGTATAGAAGTGTATCGTCCGCTTTGGATAAAATTATAAGGTTTGTACCCTGGGAAACAAATTCCTCTGTGATTGTGGTATTCTCTCAGTGAACAGGCCATAGGCTCTGCGACTGGGGCGTAGAGAAGCAGAGAAAGCGGACAACCCTGGCGGGTGTCCCTAGACATCTGCAGAGGTGCGGTGACCGCGTTACCCACTCGTACTCGGGCCGCAGGGGCTGTGTAGAGGGTGGAAACCAGTTGCATAGAAAGGGGTCCCAGACCCATACGCTCCAGAATGAGGAACTTGAACCTCCACTCTACCCAGTCAAATGCTTTCTCAGCATCTAAAAAGATCGCTGCTACTTTAGTGTCCTGCTTAGTGTGCTGTATTGCTCCGAACACAGTTCAGAGGTTATGCGTGAGTGTGCGGGTTGGGACAAACCCAGCCTGTTCAGGCCCAACCAGGGAAGGCAGAAGGGGAGCTAGGCGGTTTGCAACTATTTTGGCGAAGATTTTCGTGTCAACGTTCAGTGGAGAGAGTGGTCGGTAAGAGGAGCGATCGTGGGGGTGTTTCTCAGGTTTCAGGATAACGACCAGGAGAGCCTCCCGCATCGTGGGGGGCATGGACCCCCCTTCCGCCATCTCCTCAAATAGTGTTATTAAGTGATGGGTAAGTTCGTTTTTGAATTCCTTGTAGAACCCCACTGTTAGCCCATCCAGCCCTGGAGCGCTTCCGGTGTGCATTGTGGTCAGGGATTCGTGGATCTCCCATGCCTCTAGTGGTCTCATCGTATATGCTCTATGCTCATCTAATAGCCAAGGTAGTTTTACACAGCCTCCAGCTTATTATCTTGTTTGTCAGAAGAACAATCCTTGAACGGGCTCGTTCCTAAGCAGTTACGTGGTTTTATTCAGCCCGTTGGCTTGTTCTCTTCCTGGAAACTTGTACTTTGGCCAGAGGGGCTCCTTTGGAAACACAGTCGCTTTCTTCCCTGGTAACTGCCCCTTCTAAGTTGCTGCAAAGTTTCTTTGATGCCGATTTGAAAGAGATATTCTTCCCCTAGAGGGTCCTCGTTCCTTTTTTGCCAGTTGGCAAATCCTCATTGTTCTGCAGTGTGGTCAGCTACGTGATAGTGGTACTTCTGTTTGGGTAATGTGTAAGTGAAAGCTGCTCCTCCATTGATTGCTAGATGTTTTTTCATATCCCGTATTCACTATTTCATTTGATAATGTGGTACTAAAAAGCTTCATTTTAATTGAAAAGCTCAAATAAGAAATATCCAAAAATGTTCTCGCCTTTAGTGCCCATCTCTAAAGAAGAATGCAGCTTTAGTATCCCCTTTTTCCCCCCACCCTGGAATTACTGTTATCAATTACTGTTATCAGGGGTCACAGTAATTCCAGACATGGGCAAATAACGGGGATTACAAATTGTTAGGGAATAATGGGGGGGGGGTCAGCATTTCTTCACTGATTACTGCATGTTTCTCATCCCCTGTCCTCCCCCCCCCTCCCCCCCATCCCCCCCCCCCCCCCCCCCCTTCACCCCCCATAATCCACACCAGTATTTCACATAGAGATTTAGGTTACTTTTAGCAGTCCTAACCTGTGTGAAATCCGAATACTCAGGATTATGATGGGTTCTGTAACTCGCATTTCTGGACCCTTTGAAATTAATGGGCCACTCATTATTGAGGCCTAAGTAGTAAGATACTGTGTTTTTTAAAGTAAAGTAGTGCAAGTGAACTTGGCTCCAAAAAAATGTACTGTTTGTGCCAAATTGTAAATTTGGCATAATGTTGGAAACATCTTGGAACTATGTAGCATGTTTAAGAAAACCCTAAAATCTAATGTAAAACTATAGGTTGATTAAAAAAAAGTGTATGCTTCCAATGTATAACTTTTGTGATGTGGATGGGCCAACATGGAGACCAATGTCTTAAAGACAAGTAGGGCTTCGAGAGTAAATCACCTGTGTGTCTTTTGGCCCAGCTGGCTTTCATGAGGCATGTGCTAACTATCAAAAGTCTGCCTATTTCCTCATAGGCGAATCTGCCATAAGGACGTTTGGTATAATGTTTTTAACAGCGCATGTCTGAGCATTATGGAATCTCTTCTTCTAGACTGCACCCCGGTGCTAAACCAAATCTGCTATACCCATGAAAATTAAGGAATATGGCAAAACCACCAGTCTTTGCTGCTCAGTTGTTTGCACTAAAAGAAAATGGTCTATGAACTGAGTGAAAATTTGATCTTATATCCCTTATCTTTCTTATTTTTCCAGATTCTATGCGGCCCATTTATGAGTTGGTGTTCAAACTAGATTCTGAGGAGGGGGTAACAATGAATCCTACAAGTCAACATGTTTCAGGAGGGTTTTCTGACATTGATCCAGTGAGTACAATTTTAAAGATTTATTTTGTGGCTGTGGGACTAAAGCAAATGTAGATGGTACACAGGGCACCATTTTTGTACTCTACCTTTTATTAAACATGCCTGTACAGCAAAGAAAATTAATTAACTAAAATAAAAATGGAACTTTATGGTCAAATTAGACTTTTTGGTAGGAGAACTAGAGGCCAGAATGTTGAAAGTGTACTGCTTTCAGCTTTTGATAACCACAAGGTGAGTATGTCTCATGGATGTGGATACAGTAAAAATATTTAGGTACTTAAAAAATATGATATATGACCATAATGAAGCAAAATCTTATTTGTGTCTTCTAGCCCCAAGGCCTGATTGATATTACCCAGGTAGAGCTGTGTTTTTGTTTGTTTGGGTGCATTTAATATGGAGACTGCTATTGCTTTCATCACGATATCCTCAAGTGCTAGAACACAGTGCCACGCATCCACGGTGTAGAGTTGCCCCCGGCTCCTGGTGCTGAAAGGCCTGGAGGCCTCAGTCACATGTCTTTGCCTTGAGCGTCTGTTTGGAGGGGGGCCACCTAGTACTTCGCTTGAAGGCCCCCCCGTAGGAAATCGGGTTAGTGCTTGAGGGGGGTGGAACCTTACTCCAGCATAAACCACAATTCCTGTCAGGGTGAATTTACAAGCAAACCCAAAATTAAAATCTGCTTAACCTCTAGATAGCTTAGCACAAAAGCATTCAGGCTTAACATGGAGGCAATGTGTAAAGTATTTATGCGCCCCTTCAAACAGTAATAAAGTAAAAAACACAACTCAAGAAAAATTCCACACCAATTAAGGATAGAAAGTTAGAGAAATGTAATAAATTAGAGACCAAACGACCAAAATTCAATTGATAGAATGGGAGATATGCAGTCTTAAAGATTTAGGTGACAATAGTGCCTAAAAGCACAAAGCGCCAACTGTGGTTATCTGATCGCACCGGACCAGGACAAAGTCACAAGTTCAGGCCGGATAAAGGGATCAAGTTAAGCTTACTGAACAAAGTACCTTAAATCCAGGTTGCAGAGTTTTGCGACATCCTGCATAGAGGGCACAGTTCTGATGGGCTGTTGGGTCCTGCATCAGGCATGCATCCTGCACTGCCGGTTCTGATGCAGAGAGGTGAGGCTATGTGTTGCGCTGCATTGATTCATCTTGGGCCACAGCGGGGCTGGCAGAGCACCTTCTGGCCCATTTCCACAGGTCCAGGGTTAGGATAGTTCCCCTTAGGGCAAGACTTGCAGAAGACCGAGTCCAGATGATGGGCTAAAGTGGCAGGACCCTTTTCTGGCAGGTGGCCAGCTAACTAGCTCTCGGAGTCACTCTGGTGGTCCTGGTTACAAGATGCAAGTCCAGTCCTCAATCAGGCAGCAGTCCCTCTAGCGGCAGAGCTGCACATCAGTCCTTCTGAATCTTTCACTGGTCCAGAGGTGTACTGAAGAGTTGGGTCTGAAAGTCCAGTATTTATACTTGGTGCCAGCTTTGAAGTAGGAGAAGGTTCTGGAGGTTTCCACCCCTAGAGGTGTGTAGAATTCCCTGCCTCCATGCCTTGGCAGTGTCAAACCCTTTGTCTCAAGGTCTGGAAGCAATACACAAAAACCAACTGCCAGCTACACCTAGTTATGCGACCCAGGATACAGGCCGCAGAACAAGAACATTCCAACTCTCTAAATGTGGAATTTTCTGAATTGACTTAAAATAAGACGCTACCAATAACGATGGTGCTAAATTATAATTCTTTAGACACCAAACTCAATATTCTTAACTGCACCCATTGAAAGTTAGCACTTATCTAAATGTAATATGGTAACCCACTGTTATCCTTTGGGAGGGGTAGACCTTGCAGTAGTGAAATACAACTATGAGGGTTTTTCACTACCAGGACATGTAAAACTTAAAGGTGCATGTCCAACTTTTTAAATACACTACACCCTGCCCTATGGGCTGTTTAGGGCCTACGCCAGGGGTAACATATATGTATTGAGAAAGACTTCGGCCTAAGACCAACAGAAACAAGATCAGCAAAAAAATGGAGGAGTTAGGCAAAATGCTTGAGGGAAGACCACCCAAAGGCTGACGGGTCTAAGACTTCCTCATTTTCATTATGTTTCTGGGAAGATGCTAGATCCAGAAATCTGGCTAACAGCCTTCAAATAGTTAGCTGTCAAGCTTACAACTTTACTTCTAAGTGTGATGTAGGGCCATCCATGGACCATCCTGCTGAACCATAACACCTTGATTTAGCTGTATCAAAGCATCTCTGTTTAAAGCAGTTTGATCAGGTGCAGATTATTTTGTGTTGCAAGGTGCATATAAGACCGTGATCAAGGAGACCAAAAGAACTTTGAGGATCCTTATTGCACTATTAATAAAAACTGGTGTTGCCGTAATAGACAGTACAGACCGTACTTCATTTTGAAAGCAAATTACAGCAGCAAGGAGTTTTACACTATTTAGTTGCATATTTCAGGTCAAGTCAGTTTTGATCAGTTTGGTACTGTTCACAAGGGCAGAGTTGCATGATTCAAGTACAACCCTCTTTAAAGGACCCTATGACTGTTCTGCCCATTTACTATTGGGGAAGCAGACCAGGCAGTTGAAATTATAATTATGGGCAATGTCCCGGGTTATCCCCCGAACTTGTAGCATATCTGCTGGAACTTTCGTTAAAGGAAGGGCTAATCCAAGAATCATAAAGGGACTATTGATCATTCCAATATATGAGAATGTCTCGTGGGAAAGTCCGGATAACTATCACCTTATGTTCTTAATTTACGCAAAGTGTAAAATTGTAAAGATTATTTTCTTTAAAGGTCTCAGCCCTGTGACTAGTCTAGGCAGTGTCCTGTAGGGTGAAAAACATAGTTGTTCATGCCCTCCGTTCGCACATGATTATGTTGACGTTTAAAAAGTTAAGGCAGTTCAAGATCTATCTAAAATGTATCAGTCTTAATCTTAAGATTGATTTTGAATTTAATTTTTCTTGTTTTTTTGCTTGAGGACACATGGTCATTTGAGATGTGAAAAGAAAAGCTGTTAAGATAACCCAAAGTATCAGTCAAAGCTGTGTCCTGACTCTGACTTTGTTCAGCTTATTTCTCAATTGATGTTGAAACACATCTATTGATTGCAGAGTATACTTCCCATAAGATATTTGCTGATAACTCTGTTTTAATTTCTGCTTTTCAGCAGCTGGGGCCTAAAGTCATTTCCCTAAACCTTTTCTTGATATGCTAAGCCAGAATGTTGAGAATTAACTACAACAAATACTACACCGCCTTCTTCCAAGTCATTAGTCACTGTTTCCAGTCCTGGACGTTTCTGTGTTAACCTACTGCACTACGCGTGTTGTAGTCTTGCTTTGCTTCTGTTGAACTACTTAGACTAAAACACCCGGATATAATGGATATCAAGGATTGCAGTGGAACCTTCAGGATTGGGGACAGTGTCTATAATGACCTTGAGCGAGTTGGTTATCCATGCTGCAGGTGAGGGCCCGCAATGGGTTCGTAAAGGCAATTAGATTGTTAGCACCCTAAAACTCGAAAAGAATGAGGGCAGCGGAAGATCCTTGCGTTATTTTTATCGTGTTAGTTCATTCATTTCCTTTAGTCGTGTCACAACCACATTTTTTTAACTGGTGTTTTCAAAATATTATAAGCCACGCAAATTTGTTTTTACAATGTTCTTACTGAGTATACCATTTGAAAAACCTCTGAAGCTTCCTTTTATTATTTGATGGCAATCAGGACCTCTTGTTTCACCAGTTGTAACTGCCACAGAGGTAGTTTATATTAAGAGACATATACCAGGCTGCCATTAAGAATAAATATAGTATAGCACGACTAAACACCTGCCACTGCTTTATTTCTTGGATGGAAAACAATTAGTTTGCTCTCTCATTCTTCTGGGAAGTAATTATGAGGAAAACCGAATGCATGTATATCACTTTCTTTTTAAGTAAATACAACAAATATGTGCGCCTTTATTGATGACACACGAGAGCATTTTAGACAGAACAGTTAAATGTTTTCGTTCTTTTTTTCCCTCTGCAGACTAAAGCAGTTGGTTACCAGTTACCTTCATCGACGTATTCATACACCCATTTGCAGCCCATTCTGTATGCACTTGGGGTGGGAATGTCTACTAAAGAGGCAGAGCACCTGAAATTCCTGTATGAAGGAAGTGAAGAATTTAGCTGCTTGCCAACCTTTGGAGTAATCCCTTCACAGGCTGCCATGATGAGTGGTGGACTGGCCACTGTTCCAGGCCTGAGTATTGATTTTACAAGGGTATGTGCATTACATATATGTGGTTTTCGTATATCTAATTTGAGTTTTTCCAACAGGCAGTAATTCAGCAACAATCCTGATATGCCCCTCCTGGGGCTCTGACCGCAGTTCACCTAATTTCTTCAGCAGTGTGTTGCTCTCCTTTACAGCTTTGACTTCTTTCCCTACCTTCTTCCCAACCAGCTAGGAGCCCTGCTTCTTGAGGTATAGAATGGAAACTGCTCCTAAGAACCATACTGTTGCTTTGAACTCTCATAGGTTCCTGTGTGCCTTTCCTTTTCCTGCATTGGCTTCTGGTCCGTCCCTTGTACATCACTAGTGGTCATCTAGAGTTCAATTTTCCACTTTTGGATAAGTTATGCAGTGTACTTTGTTTTCTGTATTATTTGTTGCAGGGGGTAACTTCTCTTAAGATGCGTTTTAAATATTACTTCAATTTTAAAATCCAAACATTTTTCAAAAAGTGGACCCAACTTCCTTTTCACTTCCATTGGTGCGTACCACCATTTGAAACTGTGTGTTGATTGTTGGAAACCGGTTCGGACACCAGAGTGCCGCAGCCTGTTTCATGTGTCTAGAGGTCCGCCATCTAGTGTGTCTCTTTGCAACTCTTTCTGTCACAGAGGTCTCTCAAACGCTGTATCCTCTTCATAAAAGACAAAGGCAGAGTACAGTACCAACTACAAAAGCTGATGGTCTTGTTGAACACTAGAACATATACTTTATCAGAAATAAATGTGAGAGTAGTCTATTGTTTTTATTTTATTCCAGCCTCTGAAGTGCAAGATGTATAAGTGGCCTAGGGGGTGGTGCAGCAAGACTAAGGGAAAAGAGCGTTGGGGATATGATTGTAAGGGTCCTATGAGGTGAGGTGGGCAACCACCCCAACATCTTTAAATCTCTTTTTGATGTACAAGACTGTAGAATTCCTGACATTAGCGGCATTTGGTGCTCTACCCATCTGCTTGTGGAGTGCTCTATTCAGATTTCCACATGAGGCCAGACCCAAGGGCTGTTGTACGTTTCTCCCTGACCACCGCAGGGGAAAACAGAGCTTTGTCTGCCTTGGACAATTCAGACCGCCTGTTGAAAACAATGGCACCCATCTCTGCTTTTATCACAGCTGTAGTTTGGAGAGGCTTACGAGAAGACTATCTCAGACGAAGAAATTGAGTGTGTGACCCCAAATCTCTCTTATCCCTGAATCTCTCTTATTCAACATATTTGCTAAATGATGACCTACAGCCACCTCCGAATTTCAAGTTTTGCTCCCAAAGCCAATGTGGTTGTTTTCAAAAACCTGCTTTGGATGATGTACTGAAAGGTAAGATTGCTATAGAAGAGCAGCTCTTTCCCTGAGCACATTTGCATGAATACCGATGCTATCAGTGGGCTGAAGGGCAAGGAAAGCACGTGTCCGTTGTACACCTGGGCTTTATCACCATTTCAATAGGTGCGAAGTTCAGTGTCTTGCCTTATGATGGTCAATAATGTTCTAACTATAGGTTACCAATGACAAGGAATGCCCTAATAATTTGATAGATCCTTAATGGTGCCAACAGACCCATCTGTTGAATACATTGCTAGTTGACATCCATACCCTACGCGACCTCTTAAAGTTTGAGTGCAGTAAAAAATGTTTTTCCTCCATTCACCTTAACCTCATGTTAGCAGCATCGATTAGCACTTAAGGAGTTGTCAGGCTTATCAACTCCTATTGAGTGAACTCCAACTTTTGTGGGATTTTGAAATGAATGAATATTAGGAATTGCTTGCACAGGCATGCAGCAGCTCAGGCACAAATACAGCTCATTCCCTCCTGTGAAGCTGAAGTTTCTGGAAGGACTTTCTGTTGTTGAGGTGATGAATTCAGTCCCACAATGAACACCTCCGCTTAGTCTCATAGTTTAGTGCTTGTCAGTCCACTGAAGGCATCCTCTCTTGACTATAAGTACTTCAGTTAAACCAATGCCATTTTTTTTTTAACCTGCCTCATAATGCCACTTAAAGGACACCTGAGGCTGATCTGAGGAACAAATGGAGGGTTTCAAATACGACCCTTGCACATGTCTGCTTTACTGTTAGGATTGAATGGGATGCTTACAAATTGGTTACATTTGGGGTGTATTCTGTTTTGATTTGAAGAAAGCTTACTGTGCCATGGTTATACTAATACTGACGAGTGAATTAGCTGCTTGTATTTAGGGCTGTTTTCCTATGTTTGACTCACTGTGGTTTGACTTCTAAGGGGCGTTTTAGGTTTATGTAACTCTGTCCCCATTGAGAGTATCAGAAGAGAGTTCAGCCTAGACTCTATTTGGATTCAATCTCTATTATGGGATTTTATGTTCTGCTTTGGTGTTATGTTATGTTATGTTATGGGGGATTTGTAAAGTGCACAGCTACTCAGAAGAGTGTCCCGGCGCTAAAGAGGTACCCCTTGAGAAGAGAGATCCTGAAAGCTTCCATTTCTGCCCGGCATAAATTATTGATGGAACAGTCAGGTCTTAAGTTGGCGCCTAAAACTAAGGAGTTCAGGTTCAAGTCTGAGGGAAAGAGGCAGTGAATTCCATAATCTGCCTAAAGTCACCTGAAAGGAACGTCCTCCCTTCCTTGAAGAAATTTTGGCACCACTAACAGATGTTGGGCCGAAGATCTTCGCGTCCTACACGGACAGTAGGGAGTAATTCTCTTTCTGAGATACTGGGCCCCGCTATCATGCAAGGCCTTAAAAGCCAGCACCAGCGCCTTAAAGTAAATTCTATTTTTCACTGATAACCAGTGTAAAGTTTTCAGGTGAATTGCCAAATGGGTCCTAGGCCCGACCATCACGATAGCTCTAGCAGCCGCATTTTGCTCTATCTGGAGGCGACCTAATAAGTATTTCGGAATGCCCAAGTACAAAGCATTAGTATAGTCCAGCCTTGAGGTGATCAAGGCGTGTACTACCGTCTGCCTGTGAGACAGAGGCAGTAATGAGAGAAAGTTTCTCATCATTTTTAGGAGCCTAAAGCACATGCCAGTCACCAATTGAACCTGCGACTTCATAGAGAGATCAGAATCTAGTAAGACTCCAAGATTTTTCACAGTGGTAACAGGGCTAGGGGGGGGGAAGGTTGGTCCTGAGGCCACAAATTCCGCCATTCATCACCCGGTATATGTCCCAAAAAGATAATTTCGGTTTTGGCGGAATTCCAAGAAAGTTGGTTCTGGCGAAACCAGTAAAAAATATTGGACAAACATTGATAGATGTCACTTTCGTTAAAAACTTAATCCTTTCCGTATGTAAACAAAAGTTGGGAGTCATCCGCGTAGGTTATAATCTTGGCCCCAAATGTTTCCGCAAGAGGAGCCAGAGGGGCCATATAGATGAGTCGGGCTCAAAACTGAGCCCTGAGGCACTCCGACAATCAGTGAAGGGATCGCTGCTGAAAACGGTGGGGACCAGAAAGATTGCTGACGGTCATTCAAAAAGGAGGCGAGCCAGCTAAGAACCGTACCCCCAAGACCACATTCCCTAAGTCTCTGAAGGAGACGGTCGTGGGGCACGGTGTCAAAAGCCGCCGAAAGATCCAGCAGTATTAAAACTGCCTTTCCTCCTCTATCAAGGGTGACTTTAATGCTTTCAGTGATTTCCAATAGGGCTGTTTCAGTGCTATAGTTAGCTCTAAAACCCGATTGACTGGGATGGAGGGCATTAGTGGCTTCAATAAAGTTAGTAATTACTTAAGTGCCTTTTTGTAATTGAGTTTGCTCAGAGGATCATAACTTTTCCTCCATAAGCGCTCAAGGCATTACAGGCACTTTTGCTCTTTTTCAGCGCCTCTGAGAACCAATGAGCCGAGGGATTACCCCGAGTGGCCCTATGCACTTTAGGAGGAGCAAGGTATAATGTCCATTTATGCAGCCAGCTTTCTAAAGCAAGTGCTGCATCCTCTAAAGGCCCTTCCACAGGGATTGGATGATTGCTTAGTATTTCTGCCAGAGAGTCAGGTGTAATTTACTTAAAAGATCTGACTTCTTTCATTTGTTTGGTACTCTGAGTCCGGGTCTTGTTACTTTCTTTTTTCTGCCAGAAAGTGAGCAAGAAATGGTCAGACCAAACAATAGGTCGAGGGTTATCTAGGTCAATATTGTGTGTGGAGAAAATCTGGTCTAAAATATGCAACTTTGATGAGGGAAAATACCCAATTGGCTCTGAGTAGGTCAGCTGTGGTGACATCGGGTACAGTTGACAAGTCTGCGGTCTCCCTATGGTACCTTTTGAACTGGCAGTTGTCAGGTGAAAGAAACAGCGTCATCTGTAAACTCGTCGGTTCAAAAGACGTTTTAGGACGGTTTCACATTCCTTTGTTAGGTAATTCGTAAGGAAGACTGATTAAAGAATGACAACGAATTATACTTTATGAAGTGATTTAATTTTACTGCCAAGAAATGATCTTCTTGTAATGCCCGTTGCATTTAGTGCACGTAGATTTTATGAATTCTGCGTTGTATGTGTGAAATATACCACGTTCCTAAACCTGTAAGCTCTGAAGAAGAAACAATCTGGACCATCTTTTAGGTGGAAGCCTACATGCGCTGTTTAGCTATTACTGTCTTATGGCCCTGTGTGTAAATTATTAACATTTTGTGGACTGATATGAATTTTTCTAATGAATTACCAAACTCTTTAAGAATTGTCCTACATTGAGTTTTTTTTATTGGTGCTAGAAAATTATTGGAAATATTTTTTATGACCGACTGGCAATATAGAATTTTATGCCTAGATTTTTTCATGTGCATTTACAGCAGTACTTGTGCTGTATGCAATACAGTCTGACCTTTTGAAGGCATTTTTGTTTGCTTGCTAAAACGTTTGTGCGGATATTTGTTTACTTTTTTAACTCCTTCAAAACTGTTATAAAATAAAGTTGTTTCAATCACGTAAACCTTATTTTTACTCTTCCTGCAGCTGTTGCATGGTGAACAGTACCTGGAGGTATACAAACCTCTTCCAACTTCAGGTTAGTAGTTCAATATTCCTTTCATTCAGCAGCTCTCAGCTCTTTGTATTGGGCTCAGTGTTACATTTTGTGTCAGTCCTAAATAAACAAACACGAAAATCGGTATTTAATGTATGGTAATGTAACAAAATACTCTGTGTATCTTTTGACTGCCATTTTCTCTCCTTTCCATTCTATATGTGAAATTGCACAGCAACATTCAAAAGCTTTTATAAATGAGCGCCTTTAGCCCTAGAGAGTCAATTTATCGATTTTAGCAGGTAGCACTCTCCACTCAGCAGTATATAATATTTTAGAGGTGTCCTGACCCACTTTTGTGAGTGGAAGAGAAAAGCACTTATGATACTTGGCACCCAGCTTGTGCTAATGCTCTCTCTTGCTGGTGCATTAGGACCCCTATCTAATGGCAGGTTTAAGCTATACACTTAATTCATTTTATGTCCTTTTCTCACAATCATTTCAGGTTTGTTTGGTTTCCCATTGCAGCAGCATTTAGAAGCAATTTACTTTGCAGTGCTTGTTATATAAAAGACTAAAATAATGTAGCACATTTTGCTGATGACTAGAATGTATTAGTAGCAAAAAGAGGCGCTGCAATGAGTGATTATTGGCCTGGTGCTACGAAGTGCATTAACAGTGTCCATTTTATATGGATTAAATGACATCCATTTCCATGGACATAGGAAGAACTCGCTCTGAAGAATTCTCAAAACTAAAATTTCCGTTAGCATTACGTGGGCTGTGATTACGGGACCTGTATATCAATTCTTTTATGGACAAAGTTCAAGTAATCCACCCTAGTTCTCTCTTGCATACTTAATCTTACATTTGCACTAACTTTACTGGAAACGTATTAACATTTCATTGCTTCGAGCTCTTGTCTGCAAAACCACATTTGAATCTATGCTCCACATTTGGTTGCAGAGCAGGGCCGGCTGTAGCGCTGGTGGCGCCTAGTGCAACAGACTTTGTTGGCACCCCCAATCACCTCCTTCACGGTTTCACTCACTGCCACCTTCTAAGGGTGACCCCACGTCGAACCTTTTCCCATCTCTCACATATATTTATTTTATAGCGCTACTCATCCCGTCTGTACTCCATTGGCATCAGAGATGCTGCACTTCGCCTCCTGAAATCCTTTTTAGTCAGAGAGAGAAC
The DNA here is from genome assembly GCF_964204655.1 of Triturus cristatus. Classification (NCBI taxonomy): domain Eukaryota; kingdom Metazoa; phylum Chordata; class Amphibia; order Caudata; family Salamandridae; genus Triturus; species Triturus cristatus. Next base: position 719,696,381 of record NC_140581.1, read on the forward strand.
AATTCATTGCTGTGGATGGCTGTACATCTAATCCCTTTTCATTACCATGTGGGGGGGCCTCAGGGCTCATCCTGAGTCCTCCTCTGTTTAATATCCACGTCACTCACTTAGCTAGTCTCATTAAAGCCTTTGGCTTTCCGGTATTGCCCTATGCGGACGATACCCAGATTGTGGCCTCAGTGTCTGGGAAACTGGAGTACTCTGTAGTCGATTTCACAGCTGTATGTTGCTTTTAGGCAATTAAATGCCTTATACCTGCCTAAAATTGAACTCTGGAAAAACTGAAGTTCTCTTGTTGGGAAACAACACCTCCTTTTGGTCTCCAAGTTGGTGGCTGCAGAATGTGGGTACCCTGCCAATCCCTGTCTCAAAAGAAAGAAATCTAGGGATTCTTTTTGACAATAAACGGGCATTTGAGGAGCATCAATGCTGTGACCTCTTCATCTTTTTTAATCTTGAAATTTTGGAGAAATTGTTTCCTTTTATTCCAAAGGAGTTACAGAAAATGGTGGTTACCACTCTTGTCCTTTCCAAACTGGATTATTGTAACGCCCCATATACCAACATGCAGCAAAAACGTTTAAACACATTGAAAGTGCAGCAGAATGCGGCAGCCCGTCTGCTGCTTGGGCTTTTGAAGCCTCAGTCTGCATCACAGGCTTTTATCCAGTTATATTGGCTACCAGTCAAAAAGTGCATAGAGCTCAAGGCTTTGTGCATTGCCTTTAAAGCTCTCCATGGTTCAGGTCCTGATTATTTGAAACAGAATTTTATGGTATACTCCTTCCAGGACTCTGCATTCTTCTTCAGCCTACTATATGGTCAATTCTAAATTTAGAAGATCACACTGGGGCTGGAGAGGTTTTGTAGTTTGTACGTCAAAATTATGGAACTCTGTTCCGCTTCTGTTGAAGAAATGCACAACCCTTCTTCCTTTTAGGAAGTCTTTAAAAATGTGGCTTTTTAATCAATGAAGCCGCGCTGTTTTGATCTTTTAGGTTCTTATGTTTTCGATCCATTGATTCCTTCGGTTTCTGCAGCATCAAGACGCCCCCACGCAAAAGCGCGCTTTACAAAATAAATTTTCATTTCACTGTAAACTGTCAGAACTCTTTGCATCATAAACATAATACACAGAGACAATGAGTCCTCAAGAGTGTAACTCAATGTATGCGAAAGGTTACTTAAGACAATGACGAGTGCAAGGTGTAGGAGTGACATGTCAAGCATACTGGTAGGCATTATATATTCAAAGTGCATAAGCGAAGGGGCAGATTAAGGGCCTGATTTATAGTTTGGCGAATGGCTTTCTCAGTCACAAGCATGGCAGATATGCGGTCCGATTTATTACAAGTGGATAATAACCTTTGGCACGTGTAAAATGGCAGACAGGATACACGTTACCTTTATGACACAGTAACCGTCTGCCAAACTCTAAATTGGGCCCTAGTTTTTACAATGTGCCGTAACCAAAGTTTCTGGCCCGCGGACCTTGCAGACATCATACCTGTGTTTTTTTTATATCGCCGGTTGCAGCAGCTCGGAGCTATGGGGGCCGGTCGATTCTTTTAAAAACCATTCACTTGTTAATGAGGCTTTGTTGTATTTCACCTCTTCTTAGCGCCCCTGCATCTCCACTCTGATTGAGTGGAGATGCAGGGGCGCTAAGAAGAGGTGAAATACAACAAAGCCTCATTAACAAGTGAATGGTCTTTAAAAGACCTGTGAAGTACTTGGGTGCGGCGTCTGTGTGTGTTCCTGGGAAGCTGTCTCAGCGCGGGTTGAGGTGACAGCAGGAGACGAGGACAGCAGGGTGAGGTGACGGAGGGCAGCTGGGAGTGAGAGCAGCGGGTGAGGTGACAGAGGAAGGAAGACAGAGGGAGAAAGAGAGGGAGAGGGGAAGACAGAGAGAGAGCGAGAGAGAGAGAGTGACAGAGAGAGGGAGACAGGGAGAGGGAGGGAGACAGAGGGAGGGAGGGAGACAGAGGGAGAACAGAGGGAGAGGGAGGGAGGGAGACAGAGAGAGGGAGACAGAGAGAGGGAGACAGAGAGAGAGCGAGAGAGAGAGAGTGACAGAGAGAGGGAGACAGGGAGAGGGAGGGAGAGAGGGAGGGAGACGGAGAGAGGGAAGGAGAGAGAGGGAGGGGGAGGGAGACAGAGGGAGGGAGACAGAGGGAGGGAGACAGAGGGAGGGAGACGGAGACAGAGGGACGGAGAGGGAGGGAGACAGAGGGAGTGAGGGAGACAGAGGGAGTGAGGGAGACAGAGGGAGTGAGGGAGACAGAGGGAGTGAGGGAGACAGAGGGAGGGAGGGAGACAGAGGGAGGGAGGGAGACAGAGGGAGGGAGGGAGACAGAGGGAGGGAAACAGAGAGAGGGAGACAGAGGGAGGGAAACAGAGAGAGAGGGAGACACAGAGTGAGTGAGACAGAGGGAGACAGAGAGAGGGAGGGAGGGAGACAGAGACAGAGAGGGAGGGAGACAGAGAGGGAGGGAGACAGAGAGGGAGGGAGACAGAGAGGGAGGGAGACAGAGAGAAAGGGAGACAGAGAGAAAGGGAGACACAGAGTGAGTGAGACAGAGGGAGACAGAGAGAGGTAGGGAGGGAGACAGAGAGAGGGAGGGAGGGAGACAGAGAGAGGGAGGGAGACAGAGAGGGAGGGAGACAGACAGAGAGAAAGGGAGACAAACAGAGGAAGGGAGACAGAGAGAAAGGGAGACAGAGAGAAAGGGAGACAAACAGAGTGAGGGAGAGAGAGAGAGAGAGATAGAGAGAGGGAGGGAGACGGAGAGAGGGAGGGAGACGGAGGGAGGGAGACGGAGGGAGGGAGATTGATAGAGAGAGGGAGGGAGACTGATAGAGAGAGGGAGGGAGAGAGGGAGACAGACAGACAGAGAGAGGGAGGGAGGGAAACAGAGTGAGAGAGAGATAGATATAGAGAGCTGTGTGAATGTTGGGTCTGGTGGCTCAGTGGACGAAGGTGTCCGCTGCAGGGGCCTGTGTTCAACCTCATGGTCATAGTTTTTTTTTGCTCTAGACCGCCCCTTCCCCCACCGCCCCCTCCCCCACTGCCCCCGCCCCCACCGGTGCGGCCCTCAGCCACAAACCACACTGTAAATTTGGCCCCCGAGAGAAAGTTTGTGAGTACCCATGTACTAGAAGAATATCATTCCAGCACAAAATTCTATTTTTTTTACTAGATTTAACACTTACCACTTTGTATGTGTGCTGTATAGTGGAGCACACATGCAAAGTTGCAACGGTTTAGAGAAAATAAATAATTTCTCCAACATTACATATGGCTTGAAGGCGACATTTTTTAGTGCTAGTTCTTTTCTACTGAAGTTACTAGATAGGGTTTGGTGTCACAATCCAAAGGTGGGGCACGTCTTCGTACCACCCATGGTATGCCTCCTTGGCGTAAAGTAGTGCCTAGTCCTACGGTGCATTACTTTAAAGTAAGGCTACTGCCCAATGCAATTCAGGATTTGTGCTAGAAAGTAAGCCGCAAAACAGCACTTTGCACTAGGTTTGCAACACTTTTGTGAAGCAGCCTAGGAGCAAAGTCTTAGTAATTGTGCCCCATAAGCATAACACAATGATTTCGGTGTCATACTGCAAACATTCTATTGCTATCCAAATGAACCCTTTTTAGCAGCAACAGCAGAATAGCAAAAGATTGAGCAGAAAAAACACTATGGCTCTAACCTATGCCTTTCCAGTTCCCCTTAGCAGTTTGATTCCAGTTCATCACCCAGTGCGCTATATTTGAAGGATTGCTGCTTTTGAACTCCAAGTAACTGAAGGGTCGCTAGGACAAAAGCAAAAACCCACTGAGCTAGTTACATAAAATACTAATCTGTGACCTCCATGTCCTACGTTGTGCTTTGCGGCAGGAACATTAAGCCGCTATGCAATTATATTATGAGTCAAACCTGTAACTGGACACATTACAGATCTGGCCCTCCAGTGCATTCATCACCAGAGCTGTCATGCCATTGTAATTAGCCCCTGAACAATGCTGCACACAAGGATCTCTGCAGGATGCTCTCATCCGGCCTCCGCCTGTCCTTCAGAGGTCGCCCCTTGACCCCGCCCTCAAGCCTGCACTGACGCAGAGCACGCAATATTGAAATTGCAGAGGATATTTGAATCAGACGAGCACGAGCCACGTTTTTGAGGTTGAGATTGTGAAACTGCCAGGTCGTTGGTCTTTCATAGACTGTGGACATTTCCTAGCATTGATTTCTCAGCAGCAAACGCAATATTCCGTAAAGTGTTCCTGATTGTCAGCTATGCCAGAGCGCTAGGCAAGCCCGAGGTCAGGTCGAAAGGGGTTAGCTCAGAGTTTTCTGCCTTTAGGTGGGAAACCTTTTCCAAGGAGGCCCTGCTATTCAATCCAGTTTCAAGCCAGTGCCTTCAGAACCAGATGGTTGCACCGCAGGTGGTAATAGCACTATCCCGGCCTCCAATGCCATCAGGAGGCGCGCCATTGACCACACAGTATATTTAGAGTTAAAGGAAATTAAATCCGCTTCCACTGCATTGGCAGCACTTTTTATACCTGTGGTTTTTAATCCCAAAAAACAGGGTTGCATCTAAAATCATTCCAGACAGTGATATTAATTGGAGCAGTGTGAAAATCGCATAATTCACATTTGTGTAATTATGCAAAATTGCTGAACAATTATATGAAGTTGCGTATAAATATGCAAAGTGCTTACCTGGCATTCCATGATACATTTTAGCATAAAATGCATCAGCGCATGGAATTTGGATGTGAGGAGGCCTTTCACGCCAAATAAATTCCAATAAACGAAAGCACTATGAACAACAGCCACTCTTGATCTGTTGTTAATCTACCACCAATGGCATGTAATTACGCGATGTGGCGTAATGGCGTGAGCTTGGGAATTTCGCATAATAAAATCAACTAGAGATTTCTGAAATTACAGTAGATCACGCTGGCGTAACAAACATTTGGCCCAGACTGACATTTATTCAATACCTCAAATTTTGCATGTGCCAATAATACCTATACTTGGTTAACCGTTTGACCATCTTGATTACGTTTGATTTGTTTAGATTAACTTAGAGATGGATGTTGTTACACCATCAACCCAGGCATTCCAGTGACTGATGAGGGTAAGCTGGTGTGCAACAGCCCAAGATGTTATTGTCACTGTAGTACTAAACAGGGATGTGCTCTTATCCCAGTTTCATCTGAAAAAGAGGCTCAGGAACAAACGCTTCTGGCAAATCGAAAGATGTGCAGATTGAACAGCGCTGGTGTGATGGCGCATGCGTGCCTAACTTTAGTAGAGCATCCAACACTTGGTGTCCATGACTAATCCGTGTGAGCCCCAAAACATCCAGCTTCCGCCACGTCATCGGTCTCCTGCCTTTGGCAGAAGCCCAGCATGATTAATCTAGCACAGTATTGATGAAAAGGCGTCCACATTAAGAAAGCGTTGGGATGTGACTGCGATACTCAGGGTTGAAGGAGCTGTACAAATTCTGATAGCACAGCAGATTTTGTTTGTCTATTTTTGTCAGATAGCTTATAGTAGTGCAGCAAAAATGAGGCTATCCCGTCCACACCCAGTCAATAGAAAGGAGGTTTCTGTCCTTTTAAGGGACATCGTCTTTCCCAAACCCTTGCATGCTTGCTTTCCATAAAACTTTGTAACATAGCTCTAAGCGAGGAGAGTCCCCTTATAGATGAATGTATGTATTTTGTATATAAAAATACATTGTATGAGAGGTTCTTAGTGTTCTGTCCGCTATGTAGGCAAGTCTTTAAAATGGCATGCTGTGTTCAGACACTGTGACCTTACTTTTATGCAAAACAGCCCTTGCAAAACGATTGATTTTCTTTTTGTGCGACGAAGAGCGTTTCCATCTTTGCCCCTAGAGATGTGGATATGTAAAATATGCAGGTCGAGGGCTCCAGAGAGAGGCGCATTGCTGTCACAAGTACAACCTTGGTATTCAAGGTTACACTTAAACTCCTTTATTCATAATCTTGAGTTTTAAAACGGTTTTTAACAGGGAAGGAAATTCCCTGTGAGCCAAGTCTGCATTGGATAACGAGTGTTAATGTTGAGTAGATAACTAGGGCTTTTTATAAGCAAGAGAATAAATCGCTTATTTCTGCACTTTCTAATGACCCGATGAGCACCACTTGCACGATGGAGTTGCACATTCTAGTCTTTTTCGCTGAGAGAAATTCAAAGCTTGCATTTACTTTATATAAAATAAAAAAATCATTGGCTCTCCCTGTGTCATCTCTCATGTTAATATGTCCCAAATGCAAAGCTACCACATGCTTGTAGTTGTATTGAATATGTCAGATTTTCTAATTGTCAACTTGTCTTCAGAACCTGCGGTTGCGCTCATGATGCACAATTCCGATTGCTAGTGTAAGTTGGCTGTGATAGATGCTGTTACTTGGTTACATTAATCGTGAATAGAAACGCCATTCTACCTGCTCACATTCTTAAGTTGCCTTATCTCCTTAATCACGATGACATTTAACACACATTCATTTGCATGCAAATAAGGTATAATATTCTTTGAACTCAGCTTTGCTTCCACTTCATAGGCACACTATCAAATACCTTGAACATTCTGTACAAGGGCTAAGTTCATCATGCAAACTATTATTTGTTTTGGCTGTTCGACGACAGGGCTTGGGATGGGAACATGGATACTGTTTATTATATAAACAACATCAATCCTTTGTTTAGACAGAGGAGCATTTCGCTGGCAGTGAGTGGTCTCGCCCATGCCAGATTTCCAGCCAGGCTGATTCCTTTTTAGGTCTCGCCTTCGTAGCGCTCATGCGCTGCATAGGCAAAAAGACCTTTTGCAATTGATTCAATTTTCTCCCTTAAAACGTGCACGCGTTCTATTGCCTTCAATGGCAACGCGTGCACATGTGGCGATTCCCTTGTGGGAGTGAGCTTGACACCATATGTTTGTAATTAACTTACAAACACATGGTGCCCCTGGCTTGCTCCCGCAAGGGAAACGCTTTGTGTGCCTCCCACTTTCCCCCACTTGTGAGCGCGAGGTGCGCGCGCTTGTTTTTCTTTTTTGCCACGGCAGCTCGATTGACTGTGCCAGGTCATTGCTTCTCATGGATGCTGCTGGAGCGGGTTGAAGGTATGATCAGTCCCCTCTTGCCTTCTGGGTGCTACTTACTTCCGATGTTCAGTAGTCACTCAGGCAGCAGGAGACTTACTGCAGGACTGTGGCATACCACCACACCGGCCGACCATTCACACGGACCGGCCGAGTAACCACTGGGACAGGGACACATTCCCACACAACTGCTCCGTGTTCTTTTCCAGGCCACCACCTAATGCGGCCGCTGTAGGAGTCCTTTCTTCCCCAGCTGCACTTTCTTCTTCTGTTATGCTTTCCATACTTGGAGGGATACGGGACTCCTATTCTAAGTGCGCTGCCCGGCTTTTATTCACATGCACTGCTGTGACAGCTCTCATGCTTCGCCGCTGGTGTGTGCTTACCGTGCACTTTCTTTTCGCTCCGGTGACAGTACAGTGCTGGGCACCAGACTTTGCCCTCCTACAGCACCTCCTGCCAACTTCATGATCGCGGCGGGCACCCACCTCATGGACAGTGCTGGTCGCCTTGTCTTGTGGCTGGTATTTACCCGCAGAGGGTGTCAGCATCGTGGGCAGCTGAAAAGGATCACAGGATGTGGAGCCGGTACTCAAATCTTCTTTCCCGGCCATTATACATAACTTCATCTCCTTTGCTCAGCTACCGCCCCTCTTCATATTCCTTATCTCATCGGCGTGCTTCTCTCCCCATCCCCCACTGATCTTTTTTCATTGCACTCGAAACCAGTTTTAAAATTATTTAATTAACATTTGCTGGTCCGCACCCCTCATTCGACTTCAGAGCTGCTGTGGCGGACATGAACAAAAACTTTCAGTTTTTCATTTAACACACAGGCTGCAATTCCTAGCACACTGGCCCTGTACATAATTGCGGGTAGGGGGAAACGCTATGTACAGGAACAGGATGTTAACAAATTTGCTGCTTATGGGTAGCACAAACATTCCGAGCACCACTCGTTTTTAGCACCTTGGTGGTTTCTAAATCCTGTGGAGGACACGCCCCCTTATGCAAAAGATGTTAAAAAGTAAACATATGGAAAGCGTTTGTCCATCCTACAAAAAAGCAACTTGCTAAATGCTATTTCTTTTCCACATTAAAATCAACAGAAGACATTTTCATGCGATTACATTGTCTCTTACCTCCTTGTGGTTGTATATTCATTTTCTGCACTTTCCATGTTTCTATACAGTGTCAGTTTGGCAGAGCATGCTTGCCTTTCCATGCCAGCAGCATACTATGTGTCTTTTAAATGCGAGGGGGAATTTGGCATAGAGTGCAAATGGTGTGCCTTTGAGTAACAATATTGTTATATCCGTGTCTGCTGCTATTCGTCAACTCACATTGACATTTGTTTTCCCCATATGCTTGCACATACCAAGAAATGACCTCAGTGCATATGCCCCGCCACACTATGCTCTTCCTTTCCTGAAAAAAGTTTGCTGTACCTTATGTCTATGCCTTCGTAATGTTCTGTTTTGGCAAAGTTTAAACAATGCAGTTGTGTTACAACACCGATTGCCTTTCAACCTTCTATAGAGTCTGGTGTGCTGAAGCCCATCCAGTTATATCCAGTGTTCGCCACAGATTGTTTTTAAGCAACCCTCTTGATTCAGTCCACACCTATTGGCTATGGCTTGTTACCTCTGCGAGGGACGCTGCCCTGCTCTCCACGGAGGCGGGAGTCCTGATGACACTTACCCACAGGTTATGGGGAGTTAGAGCACCCTACAGGGATTTGGCAGATTCATCCACCCTAGACACTAAGTTAGGGAGCATTAGGTAGGTAAACAATACTACAGTACTTGTATGCAAGCATATACTCTCTGTTACAGCACAATGGTTTAACTGTTTATCTTTTTCACCATTCTTTTAATGAACAAATTATCCTGTTTTCTTCTATTGATTATCACAGCACACGTTTTTTACACAAGAATCGCTATGCTTCAGTATATAGGGAAATGCCTTGCTGAGTATTACTTTTGTATCTCTTTGGGTATACATGAGTTACTACACGGAAGGTTCTAGGTCTATTACCACGATATCCTTGGAGAGTCAGGGTTTTCATGTTCTGAGGTTGCACCTTCCATTTTTTACCTGGTCAGGTTTTGGGTACAGATGGTGCACCGCGAGCTAGCAGGACTACAGGCCAACATGTCCTGAAGTATAAGCTGTACTGTTGCTTGGATATGAGTTTACCCTAAAAAAATGAAAAGATAAGAGGCTTTTGGCAAAACCGGAACAGATTGGTTTAATGAAATGCTTGCGGCTGAGCGAGCCTCAACAAAGTGTCTTCTCAAAGTCTGTCGCTCTACAAAGTTTTGACCGCTGTTACTGCTGAGGTACGATAAAGCAATTTTCTACATACCAAAAGAGCATCTCATTCATAAATCAACAAATCCGTGCGCCTGATAAGGACCCCGATGGCTCTCAACCTCAGGGAGAGTTAGTGTGGGCCAGTGTGGATGTGTCCTGATTTCCAGCATGAAGAGCACGTGATCGCTATGTGTGGTGTGTATGTCATGTCCTAATAGGTTGAGTGTTTCTATCTACATGTGGTATCTAGCTTTGTGGTATTTTGGGTAACGTGAGTCCTTTACCAAACGTGTTTTATTGGGGCCAATTTCCTCAGACCTGTTTGTGGTGCAACTATCTATCCGTGGGATTGATTGGGTTTTTCCCTGGGCGCGCGTTTCTCTTTAGGTTAAGAAAGACCCTCCTGTGACCTGTTATTCGATAGACATGGGTGTGGGTTGTAGAACTTGTATTACCATGTATCTCTGACTTCTGGTTCATGGGGAGGTCACCTTGAGTGAATCCATCAGCAATGATATAAGTTCATTGGAACTCGTGAAAATAATATGTCAGTCACTGGTATCCTTTTTATCAACAACCCTAACATTGTGCATACGGTTGTCATAGCATACATTGACATTGTTCTTACTGGTGTTCTTACTGGTATTGACACGGTTACGTTTACTTAATTCATAATGTCCATCGGTATTATTATTACTAGTAACAGTAAAGTCATTTGAGCATGGATTATGACATGCAACGATCTCGTCATTGCTGGTGCAGACGCTACTGTGCAGGTACAGGGTATGACATACATTAACATTGCATTGACGGATAGAGCCCAAGTAGCTCGCCATGATCGTATAGTGGTTAGTACTCTGCGTTGTGTGTGTGTGCAAACATTGCATTGACGGGTACTGGCATGGTCATGTGGGCACAGGTTATGGCATACGTTGATATTGCATGTATTGGTATTGCTGTTGTCGGGTCTGCACTCATCATGGTATTCATCGTATAAACCCATTCCAACAGCATGACAATGTATAACCTAATAAAGCATGATGTTTGTGATGTATGGAATTTTTATGTATGCAAGTTATTGAAATTTCTTTCAAATGAATTGTGGCAAGCATTCTTTCCACAATACAGTGATCATTTTAAGAATGTGTAATCACGTGAAAATATGACCTTGATACCTGGACCCCACCTAACTTAATCTCTGATACTTACTTTTTGGTATTGTGTTTTTCAAGTCAAATAGCAAAAACTGCAGCAAATTCACAAATTATTTTTTTTTTAAATTACATAAACATTGGCAAAGTCTGGCCACTTTGTGAATGAATGTGCTTGTTTATTGATTGGTGTCTGTATGTGGTTGTGTGGATAGCTGGCAGATGGCTAAGGTCTGGAAGAAAGGTTGAGGTGATGGTGGGAATGCCCATGACATGAGAAGATGATTGAAATGCAAAGGAGGCTGTGCTAGGAGAAGGTGGAGAAGCAGTCGGGAGCAGTCGTAAAAGAAAGAAAATATTCAGAATTACTCCAAGCTCTCAAAATCAAGAATGTGTAAAGTAATATGTAAGAAAGTCCAATGTCTTTTATTTTGACATCCAGGTTTTTTCCAGAATTGTTATCTGTTATGCATATCCCTCCTTGTCATCAATACAGCTCCTTGTCAATACGTGTTTCGTCTGTTTACATACAACAAGACTTCATCAGGGCAAATCAGTGATCACTACCGTCCTTATCAATATAAGGAATTATACTCTCATTGCGGCGCGTCAGAGATTTAAATTTGCACCAGTCCAAACATAAATAGTATTGAAGGGCTAAATCTGCCATTCCGCGAATCGGTCGGTAGAGTACTCCCTGTGGTATGGTAGTTCCGTGGAGTTGAGAGGGATGTCCAGCACCAGGGAAAATGTATGGACAGTGCTTGGATACTGTGTTACGTTTGGGGCATGTGGTGGCCCCTGCATCGATGTTCCCTGGGGATGGATCTTGGCACTGGTAGCAGAGTCTGGGCCTCACGGAATTCATGATTGTAACACAGTACATTTCAGCTTTTAATAACCTCTACAGGGGAAGTGGATCTTATTGCATAAACTGAGGAGACTGGATTGAGAAATTTGAATGCTGAGGACATGAAAATGTGTGAAAATGTACACTATTGAAGTATTTGTTAAATTACCAAGGCGTGCATAGAGAAGTGCATCTCTCGGATACAGAACCCACCTCTAGCGACACCCAGCACTCAATTGAACAAATTCCATACAGTCCTATAACCTCAAATGAAATCAACCTCCAGATAAAGCATCTGGAATTAGATGGTGAGAAAGATGATGAGAACAAGAGAGAATTTCAGAGGATTGGGTTGTGCACAGAGAAAGAAGAGGTGGTTAGAGAGAAAAGAGAAGAAAAAAGTGTGAAAATGGAGAACGTGAAGGACATGGCTCATGCATTCGTGGTTAAGAGCTTAATGCTAGAAGGCATCATGAAGGACTTATTAGTACTGTGCTCTGTGGGCAATGTGTTAACATGGCTTGTTTCCAGTTAGTTTACTGTGAGGCTTATCACATTCCACAGGAGAGGACAACAGGCTTATTAAGCTGCTGGCTACACACCAGGTCCGAAATTTAAACTGATTAGGACGTGGTTTATTGACAGGGTTACGTCAAGATGAAAAACTGTTTGGTCGAACCCCTGATTTGTAGTGGATCAAGTTTAAGAAGACTGAACATTTCCATCATGGATCTGGGCTTCCTAGATGTATGGGGTATTTGAGCGCGAGAGTGGATAAATGGAAAGAACGTAGCGACTTTTGATGAGTTTATTGATATTACTGAGCACCTTTTAGAAGCTTTTACTCCAAAAATGAATCAGTCCCATGTTGAAAGTAGTGTCCAGACTCCGATCTGATAGCTGTCATTGCAGACTCACATGTGTACTAGCAAATTGATTCTGGAAGGACAATCCAGTTATTCTCACCAGCAGAATCATGCCAAACTCTAACAGAATGAAACATTTATTTTGGAAGTGGTCAGGTTTTTTGATATTTTTCTAACAATCTTTTTTTTTTTAACATAATTTTATTAGCTTTCAAATAGGACAACATACAGAAGTCGGTTATCAGCATCAGTAATAGCTTGTGCATTACAAATGGCAGCGGTAAAGAACACATCATTGTCCATGTTAAGTATGCATGTATAGTTCCAAAAGAAATAGGAGTTAGTCATCGGATCAGCACATAACTCCAGTAAAGTTGAGTAAACACAAGTTACATATCATGAGCATGTGAGATAGGAAACAGTCTGAACATAAACAAGCATACTGTATATTGTCACATCATTCCCAATATTAACAAGATAAAAGGTAAGACGATACCCAGCTCCCCCCCCTTCCACTGGTTCGTAAGTATTAAGAGCGATCTCGCTCTCCTGTGGGACCACATCTTGTGCGTTTAGGAAGTGTGTTACATAGTGGTACATAAAGACATTTAATAACAACCTTGGTGGGCAAAAGGGCCGTATGCATGCTTATAATACGTAAATAGCCGACAGTTTATCAAGTAGATATCGTTATGGCGTTCAGGGGAATGCGGGGGTAGTGGGGTGATTCGGGGCTATTGGTGACGTTGGGGGTGTAAAGGAGTCTATATAGCTTTGAAAATTTCCAACATGTGATCCCATTCCAGAGAGATGAGAGTCTTACGCAGACCCTGGAATACTTCCTGTCGGATTATAGCACCCTCAGCCTTTCCCCAACGTGTCAATTCTGTTTGCCAGTATAGTGGTGTAGGGGGAGAGGCAAACTTATTTTTGTAACAATCATATACAAAAATATACATTTACTGGCATCTTCCCTATACGCTTTGTTAAAAAGATTTTGGGTTATGACTCATTGTGCAGGAGTGCACCTGTATGCCAGCACCATTCACACTGGGAATGTAGGAAGTTATTAAAAAGGATCTATGGGACAATATAAAATCCACTAACCTAGTAAATGATTACAACTAGCCTTTTCAAGAAAACATTTCTACAATGTTTTTATTTGTATTTGTCGCAATTGCTTTTTAGTTTTTCTAAAGAGAGGCATCCTTAAAGACCCCCCCCCCTTTATTTCCCTACCCCCCCCCATTCCTCTGCGTATCACATCATGACCCTCCAACTGCATCAAAACAAATAAGGTTTCCGATTTATAAGGAAAATAATCAATTTTTACTTAATTCTTGTATACATCCAAAGTACTTCCCACCTACCATGTTTCTATTAATGTGTTAATATGTGAATGGTATACAAATTTGAACAATAGTTAAAACGTACTGCAGTGTGATGTATAGAGGAAATATGACCCACCATTCTTGCTGCAGTCCTGACCTAGGGATTTCACCTTCAATTCAGACACAAAAGACATGGGCATGTTTATCTCCCCAGAGCACTTCACTTTTTCCGATTCCAGTATTCCAAGTAAAATCTCAAAACGGCGTTCTTTTGTGGGTAGCGATGCTCTTCTTATGACTTTGTCAGGAAGAGAAATATACCATAACATACATATTTGTAAAGCTCACATTCACCCCTTGGGGGCTTTTAGCGCTAATTAACAGGTGTTTATTGTTCCCCAAGTTATTAGTAATCATTGTATCAACCTCAAAAGGATGAAATGTCATGTAGAAATGCCAAAATTGGAACCTGTGACTCAGGTTTAACACACTCCTTGAGTGGATGCATTAGTCCACTGACCCATCAGACCCAAAAGAGAAGGACTTCTGTGTAGTGAGGAAGCATTTTAGGGTTCCATATGTGTATCTATCTACCATTTGCTTTTCTGATCTTTCTCACTGTTTTTGGTCACTTAGAGGTTACAGTTGCTCCATGCTCTTAGCTTGTTTTTCTGCAGACCGAGGACCGGGTGGAGACTGCAAGGATTGGTGAACAGTGCACAGCTGCAGAAGCTCTAGCTAGACTCAAGCCCAAGTGAGAGCCCACTCTGGTGTTAGGGGATTAGATCTCCAGGACATCTGCCTATTTTGAGCTGTGCTACTTATGAATATGGTAGTAAGCGTTTTCTGTCCCGTGCTTAAGACACTAAAGGCACTGACAAATGTGATGCATATATCAATTTTTCAACACAATCAACAAAATAGGAGCCAAGGAAATAACATGAAATTGACAGCATCACTACCTCTCATCCTCCATTGCTCCCCAGTTGGATGTTTTTCAAATTCCTCTTGTGCACCGAGCTTACCAACATCCTGAATTCACTCAAGATCTTTGCATAAGAAGACAACCAAATTCTACCATCATCAAATCTCTTTGACATGCCTTCATTCCCCTCCTTCCTTAGGTGAGCAACTTTTTGGGATGGTTCTAAGACAGGAAAGATGATTTCCTACTGAAGAAACCAACTTTGAACTCAGATGACCTTGCCAATCAGCCTTCTGCCCTATCTACAAGAGCAGAAATATGAGAGTAATTTTCTACGAGACTGGAAATCTGCCTTCAGAGCATGCTGCAGCTTTAAAATAGTTATTAGTTAAGTACTAGATGATGCTGTCCTCTCCGAGAACAGGAAAGAACCCCACCTCCTGATCTCGCTCAACTTCTAGGCCACGTTCAACAGTCGAACCGGAACTGATTCACATCCTGAAAATTCCCCTGGGCTTCTGCGATATAGTCCTGTGATGGTTCACCTTCTACATCGCCAACCGTCATCAGCTCTCTCTGATAAAACATCCCAAAAATTGGATCCCTGATGTGCTCCCAACTCCTCTGGAGCACACCAATGATCCATCCTCACCACCACTATTTTAATCTCTACATGAAACCTTTCAGAACCTTACGCAGTAACAATAGACAGATCCATCTATTCACTAATGGCACTAATGCAACCTTAAAGTCTACTCAGTCAGTGGCATGCAGCAGTTCAACACCCACCTGAAGCTAATCTAGAACTGAATGTCAAGTATCTTGCTAAAGCCCAACCAGACAAACAGTTATTCCTATTTGTAAAACAACTCTGATCGGTTACGGATTCAAGTCTAGCGATCTGGCATGAATCTAGAGAACTTCAACCTGCAAATGGCAGAAAATGCAAAATTGCATTGTCGTCACAGACTTTAATTTGAAAGAATTAATTCCCAAGAAAACCAGGACCGCGTGGTACCAGCTGTCACTGCTAAAAAAAAATATATAACCCTTTCTTACAGACAATGATTCCAGAAAAATTGTTCAAACCCTGGATCTCTCCCATCTGCATGGAAGCAACGCTCCGCTCAATAGCTTATCCAGCAGTACTCCTACACCCCCCACAGGCATGTTACATGCTGCGGCCCGTCTCATCAAGATCTTGAATTTCAACTTTGTTCTAGTGTAAATGTTGTCTTTCATAATTTTCAGTCATGTGATGCAGGGCTTTGTATGATGCATCCAGACCCTGGAAGCAGATGGTGCTCTGTCTAGCTCAGTGCTTCCCAAACCTTTTAGAACCACGACCTAGTGTTTAGTAGAACAAACGTTTGCGACCCACCTAACTTTAATGGGCGTGAGGTGGGAACGCTTTTTACTGTAAAGAAAGAAATATGAAAGAGACTATTAGTTATAGATTCCTTACCTTAGAACTACCCCCAGGCGTCAGACTGGATCCGTAGAATCTTTCTTAAGCAGTACCCCTGTAGAACGGTAGGTGGCATCGGTCGACTCCGCGTTCGCCGTTGGCGTCGTGATCACCGGAATGACGTCGCGGTATCTACTTGGACGCTGCCCCTGGGCGCTGACATCAGTTCTTTCTTTATCTGCGCCAGCTAGCGCAGATCCAGAGAGAGCGGTACCCTTAGCCACTTTTTGACTAAAATTTTTTGACTTTGTTGACATCTTTTTTTCGAGTTCAACTCCTGGTGCACGTAAGGATGTCCCAGTTGGGTGATGCAGGTGGTCGATTCATCCCCAGACCGTGGTATGCTTTCTCCCCCTACTGTGGCCAAGGAGGAGGGAGCCTCCTATGCTGTGGTGTTGCGTAGGGTGGCTGAGGGCTTGGGCCTTGAGTTTCCTATGGTGGTAGTCAGGACTAACCTCCTGACTGAGGTGCATACGCCGGCAGCAGCCTCTTCGGAGCCGGAACTGCCTTTCAATGAAGCACTTAAGGATATCCTACTGGGCACTTGGTCCCAAGCCCAGCATAGGGGCTCCTGTGGACTGGATGATTGCCCGATGCCACCGCCCGGCTCCTGGCGACCCACTTTTCCTCTCCCAACACCCTACCCCTGAGAGCTTGGTGGTCCAAGCTTCAACCTCAAAAGGCGTGTTCCCCACTGCTCCCTCTGATAGGGATTCCAAGAAGCTGGACCATCTTGGGAAGAAGATGTTTTTTTCCGCCAGCTTAGTACTGCAGTCGGTGAACACCACATGTCTCTTGGGCTGTTATTCCTACTCCGTGTGAGACTCGGTCGCGTAAGTGCTTCCAAAGTGCCCGGAGTAGGCCCAGACTGTACTCTCCCGTTTGCTTGTCGAGGGTAGAGATGCAGCAAAGTTCGCCATCCGCTGTGGGCTAGACACTGCCGATGTGCTGGGTAGGACGATTTCTAAGTCGGTAGCCCTGAGACGCTACGCCTGGCTGAGGTCCATTGGCATCTCAGGAGATGTCCAGTTTACCCTTTTGGACATGCCCTTTGATGGCCGTTGCCTGTTTGGCGACAAGGCAGACAACGCGCTTGAGCGCTTCAAGGACTCTAGGCCTACTACCAGATTTTTGGGCCTCGCTACTGCCTTGCTCCCCTCATGGCTACGGAAGGGGAGGGCTAAAGGCTGGCGCAAGCTACTCCACCTCTTCGCAGCCGAGGATGTGGGACTCTTCATTGTGGGTTTTGGGGCCAGCGGTTTGGCCAGTCCACCAGTGCCCCCTCTGCAGCAGCCTCCAAACCTTCCTAGTACGACCTTTCAGGGCCACCAGTTGCCAGTGGGTGGCAGGGTCCGCCATCACCTCCCCCACTAGCACAACATCACGTCGGACAGGTGGATTTTTTTAGATAGTCCGTAGGGGCTACTCCCTCCCCTTCGATACTACCCCTCCCTTCATGCCACCAACACTCCCATTGCATGTTGGAGGATCCATTGGCCCTTCTCCGCCAGGAAGTTGCGCTCCCTTGGCTAAGGGTGCCATCGAGCGAGTTCCTGTGTCAGAATTAGGTTGTGGTGGTTATTCCCACTACTTCCTACTGCCCAAGAAGAACAAAGGCCTGTGTCCTATCTTGGATCTCAGGACGTCAACCCCTTCCCCCGGAAGAAGAAGTTCAAAATGTTGACATTGGCTCAGGTCTTGTCTGCCCTCGACCCTGGAGACTGTATGGTAGTGTTGGACTTGCAGGGCGCTTATTTTCACATCCCCGTCCTGTGGGTCCACAGGCATTACCTACGGGTCACCGTAGGCCACTAGCATTTTCAGTTTACCGTTCTCTCCTTTGGCCTTAGCAGCGCCCCTCAGCTGTTCACAAAAATGATGGCTGTGGCCGTAGTTGATCTGCGCAGATCAGGGGTTCCAGCCTTCCCCTATCTCGATGACTGGCTGTTGAAGGTGAGTTCTACCCAGGCTGTCGTTTCCCACCTCCAGTCTACGGCGGACCTCCTGCACTCGCTGGGGTTCACTATCAATGTGCCGAAGTCGCACCCGATTCCCTCTCAGAAGCTAATTTTTATCGGAGCTGTTCTGGACACAGCACAGTTTTGGGCCTATCCTCCCAAGCAGCGAGTCCAGGACATTCGGGCTATGATACTGATGTTTCAGCCTCTATCCCGGGTTTTGGTGAGGATGACCTTGAGGCTGCTAAGCCTCATGGCCTCCTGCATCCTGCTGGTGGACTATGCAAGATGGCATATGCGGGCTCTGCTGTGGGACCTGAAGTTCCAGTGGGCGCAGCATCACAGGAATCTTTCCGATCCTCTCCAGATCTCGGAGGGCACTGCACATCAATTGCAGTGGTGGCTAACTAACCAGGATTGGGTCGACGACAGATCCCTCCCCCTTCCCCAACCAGACTTCACAGTGGTGACAGATGCGTCACTTCTGGGATGGGGCGGCCACATGGGAGATGTGGAGATCAGAGGCCTCTGGTCTCCAGTGGAGTCTGGGCTCCACATCAACCTGCTGGAGCTCCGGGCGATCCGTCTTGCACTGAAAGCATTCTTTCCTTCTGTCAAAGGGAGAGTAGTGCAGGTGTTCACAGACAACACCGCTGCCATGTGGTAGTGCAACAAACAGGGCAGGCAGGGTGGGGTCGTGGACCTTGTCAAGATGCTCTCTGCCTCTGGACATGGCTGGAACATCGGGGCATGTCCCTGGTGGTTTAACACCTAGCAGGTTCCCTGAACGCCAGGGTGGCCGAACTCAGCCGCTGGTGCATCATGGATCACAAATGGCATCTTCACTTAGAGGTGGTGCAAGGTCTCTTTCAGCAGTGGGGAGAGCCTTGGTTAGATCTGTTCGCCACTTAAGAGAACACGTAATGTCAGCAGTTCTGCGTGTTGGAATTTCCAAGGCTGCACTCGCTCGGCGACGCTTTTCGTCGCAAGTAGAATTGCGGTCTTCTATACACCTTTCCGCCTAGACCGCTTCTGCCCAGAGTGCTAAAGAAGATAATGCGCGACTGGGCCCCAAGTCATTCTTGTGGCTCCAGATTGGGCACGAAGAGTCTGGTAATCCGAGCTCTTGCACATGGCCATCGATTCGCCTATCAGATTGCCCCTTCGGGAGGATCTTCTGTCGCAGCAGCAGGGGATGGTCCTCCTCCCGAACCTGTCCAGCCTCCACCTCCTTGAGTGGAGATTGAGAGGCGACAGTTGACAGCTTTCGACCTTCCTCCTGAAGTCTGTAATGTTATCTTGGCAGCCAGGCGTCCCTTCACTAAAACAGTATACGCCTGTAGATGTAAAACATTTGTGGCATGGTGCACAGAAAAGGCTGTGGATCCACTTTCTGCCCCTCTTTCAGAGGTTCTCCTCTTCATTCTTTCTTTGGCCCAGCAGGGCTCGGCTCTGGTCACTCTTAAGGCTATCTTTCGGCCTTTCTTCGCTTTTCTGTCAGCCTTCTCTTTTCACGTCCCCTATTGTAAATAGATTTCTTAAGGGCATTACTTACCTCTTTCCTCCTATTCCTTTCGTAATGCCCCAGTGGGACTTGAATCTGGTCTTAACCTACCTCATGAGTGCTCCTTTCGAGCCACTACATATTTGTCCTCCCGGACTATTGACCCTGAAGACTGCTTTTCTGGTTGCAATCACCTCTGCTTGCAGGGTGTGTGACCTTCAGGCTCTTTCTTCTAAACTTCCTTTCCTTTCTGTTCATCCGGACAAGGTTGTCTTTCGAACTCAACCTTCTTTTCTTCCCAAAGTGGTTACCTCTTTCCACATAGGACGGACCATCACTTTACCCATCTTCTCGCCCCCGCATCCTTCTAAAGAGGAGGAGAGGCTCCACCGTCTGGATACAAAACCTGCGCTATCTTTTTATCTGTCTCACACAAAACAATTCCAGGTGGATGCTCAACTCTTTGTTGGCTATGTGGGCACCAAGTGAGGTCAGGCTGTGCTAAAGTGGACCATCTCTCGATGAGTCGTCCTTTGCATTAGAATTTGCTATTTCTTGGCAAAAAAGGAGCCTCCAGTAGGCCTGCGCGCCAATTCCATCAGGGCGACGGCAGCCACTACTGCTTTGGGACGTGGAGTCCCCCTCGGTGACATCTGCCAAGCAGCCATGTGGGCATCACTGCACACGTTCACTAAGCATTACTGCCTGGATAGTCCAGTCCGGAGAGATGGCTTCTTTGGCTGTTCAGTTCTCCAGGACTTTCTGGTGTGAACTTGGTTTATTGACCCACCTCCGGGGTTGGTATTGCTGATGTATCTATTCTAAGGTAAGGAATCTATAACTAATAGTCTCTTTCAGATGAACAAGTTACTTACCTTTGGTAACGATATATCTGTAAGAGACATATCAGTTATAGATCCCTTACCACCCCACCCATCCTCCCTGTTCTGCAAACTGACTTCTAGAGGAAGGAATTCCCTTTGAGGGCCCTAGTTTTGTGCACCAGTGGTCAGTGTCTTGCATGTCTCTGCGCTTCTGGCGTGGAATGTTGTGTAAAGAGGGGGTGGCGTCTAAGTAGATACTGCGACGTCATTCCGGCGATCACGACGACAATGATGCACGCGGAGTCATCCAACGCCACCTACTGACGCACAGGGATACTGCTGAAGAAATATTCTCAGCTGAGAACTTTTTAACCAATCAAATTCATCTCCTGGCCCCTTAACTTCAGAATCAAGCGAGGGCTTTCCTTCCGAATCAAACACAATGGGCACACACAGTACTTCCTTAAGGCTTCAATCGGAGCCTTTTGACCCTTCTTCGCCGCCCGCTGAGCTCACAAGTCAACAACTCTCACCCAAATGGCCCCCAAATCTTTCAAACTCCAGCTTTCTTTCACATGCAAATGAGCCTTGGACCTTTGGTTCCCCTAAAACAGGAGTGGTAATTGGTCTGCAGCCTTAAAAACGACGCCCTGATTTAAATGGCAAACGCAGCCATAATGCATGCAGACAAATTAGATACTCAAATAAATATATTGCAAACCATCGCTGGCCTGATCTCCGGATTAGACTCAAAACTGGAACACTTAAACTCACTAATCCACAGAGCCCAGGCAAATACGGCTTTAATGGTCAAACAAAACGACTGTGGATGCAGTCCAATACTGCAGAATCTAGAAAAGCTCCCAGAGATAATGAGCACTCTAGTTAAGGACCTCAAGAATGAAGTCAATAGGTGACCGCCCACCTTATATTCCCAGCCCTAACAAAACACAAAGCCGCCCACAAGCGCGAAGGATTTACAAACAAACGATAAGGAAGCTTCGCATGAAACTACAGGGGCCATGGGAGACTAAATAAACAGAGCAGAAGAACCTGAAACAAAAATCAGCTGCAATTTAGAAAAAGTCCCAGGAACTATCAACAAGTCAAAGCTAATCACTTCGGAAAGCCAACATTTATCTAGAACAAATACGAAAAAATTAAACAAATCAAAAAAAATTAAAAACCCATAATAAAGGGTCTATCTTGCATTGGCTCCAGTTGGAAAACAAGGATAATGAGGATAAGAATAAAGAACACCATGAGGTTATTACCTCTTCTCTAAAAACGACTCCAAATAAAACAACTTCAGGTATACAAACGGACGGCACAACCAACAGTGAACTCATCGCTCCAGGCTCGTTTGGACACCCTATGGCGCATCTGTCTAAGTCCCTGGATATGACTGACCAAGAATCTAGGTGGCACGTTAACAATATGGCCATGTACGGCTTAGACCCCCCTCTTCCTAAGACCACAACCCCCTACTAAGATGGCCCCTTTTACCGGTATCCGGTTTACAGCCTCCCATTCACCCCTAAGGCGGCAAATCATTTTATCACAAAAAGGTTTTGGATTAGGGGGTCGTTAAACCCCCGGCCGTATTTATTAAAAATTAAACATAAAACAATTTTTATATATCCATTATTTACACCATACGCAGAAAGTCCATTGCATTACTTTGATTACATTGATAGGTACATATATCATGTTTGCTAACCTTAACATATCTCTAATACATAGACATTCCTATCCGAATCTAGACATTACATAATCAAATACATTTATCTTTCTGTGTATCCCTATTTGAGCCTACGGCAAGGTCAATGACTGGCGCCAGATCCTGATCAAACTATGACCGCCCTCCAAACTGGAGTAGGCATGCGCAGGGGGCCCGTTCCCCGGGACGGTACTTCACCCCGAGCACCCCCATACGCCCCGCAGATTAACTCCATAAGCGACCCTTGCAGTTATGCGCCGTTTACTTGCGCCCTTGTGCGTGTGCGAGGTGGCCAACCAGCCTACTGGAAAGCGTAACTTACTTCCTTCCCCCCACACCCTTCCAGCCAACTGGCTGTAACTGCCCCTGGAGTTCCGTGAGAGACCACTTGTCCCTCCCCCTTGGGCGACCCTATTCAAGAATGGCGTCGCCTTCTTAGGACCTTAAATTTACTGCTCACCAATCATGACCTTACTGCCACAGGCCTGCATAGTTGCCCGACTATCAGACCCCCCCCAAACGGCTCACTGAAAGGTCATGCCCTGTCCCTATACCCAATTAACCAAGCCAAAAGATTCTCCATGAAGATTTCATTTCCCAATTTGGACAAATGGGCGCCGTCTTTTAAGAAGCACGGCTCCCCCCGATGTACCCATGGGCTATCGTCTGCAAATGTGGAGACCTGAATAACCTTGCCAATTTGTTAATAATTCTTTTCACCGAGTGTTTCAATGCCCTCACAGACTCCCCTCCCCGTCATTGGAATCTCGGCACCATATGTGACCAAACCAGAGTGGACCCCGGACAAAGCCGTGCCAACCAGCCCCCTTCTACCCAGGTGTACCAAGTCATTCCCTCCCAAGTGCAGGATAATAAATGCTGGGGTGAGCACTTTCCCTGTCTAGCCGGTCTAACACCAAGCCCCTGTATTGACCCAAGCGCAGACCCCCTTGTCCATGGAATGATAACCTAAAACCTGCCTGCCTTGTTCTCTTCTCATAGTTGCCTGAAAGAAAGAAGTTACTTAAACGCCTCACATATGAATGACCAATAACCCACACGACGCATGTTCCTTGGTCCCGGGCGTGCACCCGTTCTTGCGCCGATCCAGGTTGGTGTTTTGCCGCTGTCAGTTTCCCTCCTGCGTGACAGAGTCGCGAAACTGTAAAATGAGCAGAAAAGAAACACAGCATCAGAACAAACTGTCTGAGCAATTCTCATAACATATGCAGCCGCACATAGCGTTTATAGCAATTGGAGGGCCACCTGCACTTCCTTCCCGGTAAACCCCCTTGCCGCCGCTTTGGTGGCAGCCCCTATCCTAAAGGAATGTGTTCCAAAGCTGCTGGGATCTAAACCTGCCTTCTACACTGCCATGTCCATGATCCTTTTAAATTGCAACCTCGTGAGTGGGGTACCATCAGCATGAATTAACAATGGCCCCCCTGTCCTCCTGGGCCTTTGCCTCAAAAAGGCCTCCAGTTTGGTGATAGGGCAGCAAAGGTTCCCCTGCGCCCGGCGCAGCACCACCCCCCTCCCCGCGGTCCTCCTGGTCGGTCTTAGATCTCTGAATAGATATGAACAAAGAGTCGCCTTGGATCCTAACATGGCTAAACTGCAGACCACTCTCTTGATCTTGCTTGTTTTTGGACACCAACTCTCCAATTCTGAACGCGCCGTAAAATGCCAGTGAAAACGCGGCGCAACAAAAAGGCTTCTGCCTCCGTGTTGCAAATCTGGCTAAGAGCCCCCAAAATTAATGGCAGGAGATCAACCCCTATAGGCCGCCTTGGGTCCGGTTGCATCCCCTGGAGGCGTTGCCAACCCTTCAGAGCTTTCCTTACAGTGAAACTATTCGCGGGGTCCCCCCTACCCCTTGCTTGCGCAAAGAAGATGATCGCTGCTACATGCCTCTGTGCTGCTGCCACTGAGCGCCCCTCATTTCTTAACGCCCCCAGGTAAGAGAGAACAGACCCAGTGTCATGCCACCTCTCCCCCCCCACTCCTTCCCCAAAAATGTACAGTATGCCCAAAACGCCCCTTCATAGGCCCTCCTGGTCCTGGGTGCTAGACTAGCCGCTACGAGGTCCGTCAGTTGGGGGAACCAATCTACCAAAGTCGTTCTGGGAAGGGTGTCGGGTTCTCTGCCGCCGCCGGGAGATGTGCCCTGAATACCTGTATCTTGAAGCGAGAGAGTGCATCAGCAGCATGGTTTAACACTCCTGGGAGATGTTTAGCCCTAAATTGCATATTTAATTTCATGCATAACCAGATTATTTCTTTCAACAGACGGAGGATCATCTTACACCTTGCTGCCTGCTGGTTGATGCATTCCACTACTGTCATATTATCTGACCATAACACCACTTACTGATTCCACAATTGTTCTGGCCACACTGACAATGCCACAAAGATAGGGAAAAGCTCTAAAAACCCAATGTTGTCCGTCAAACCGTTGTCCGTCAAACCGTTGTCTGACTACCATGCAGGCCACCGCTGTGCCACCCACTCGGTACCCAGTATAGCGCCAAATCCTTCACTACCCGCAGAATCAGTCATTAAACCCAACTCTGCGGATGAAGTGAGCGGACCGGGCCATATTACTGTTCCATTGAAGTAATGCCATCCAAATCCGCATATCCTGCTTAACCTCAGCAGACAGCCTGGTGTGGTGGTGTCTCTCTGAGACCTGACATGGCTTGTGAGATGGATCTCGAAAATGGTCATGCCATAGGGATGATACGCAAAGCAAAGTTCAACTGACCCACTGTCTGCAGCAGCTGGTGCAGCGTAACCTTCTCTTTATCCAGGCACTGCTACAAGGCTGACCTAATCTTAATGACCTTGTCTGAGGGCAGCCGAAAACAACCCTGGGTTGAGTCTAACTCGATCTCCAAGAAGTCAATCATTGTAGATGGCCCGATCGTCTTCCCTGGTGCTAATGGGACCCCAAAACTCTGCATGAGCGTGCAAAATTCCCGCAGTGCCCTCCCACACTCCTGAGAGCCTTTTGACCCTAGGAAGAGGAAATCGAGGCAGTGCAAAACATACTGGTGCCCCGTCACCTGTCTAAAAACCCATTCCAAAAATGAACTGAATTTTTCAAAGTAGGCGCAGGAGACCGAGCAACCCATAGGCATGCACATGTCCATGTAGAACTTCCCCTGCAACTGGAAGCCCAGTAGATGAAAGTCTAAAGGGTGGACTGGTAACAGGCGGAAAGCTGACTTAATGTCTGACTTCGCCAGCAGCACGCCAGGGCTCAAACCCCATAGCATCTCAGCAGCTTGATCAAAAGATGCATATTTAACTGTGCACAGCTCATCGTCAATAGCATCGTTTAAGGATTTCCCCCTGGGTGCAGACAGGTTATAATTCAACCTAAACTCCCCTGAATCTTTTTTAGGGACCACCCCCAGAGGTGAACAGACAAAATTCTTAACAGGGACAGTGTCAAATGGTCCTGCTATTCTGCCCAGGTGTAGCTCTTTCTCTATTTTAGTTGCAGCCACATTTGGGTTGGCCCTGGCTGATATCTGATTCCTGCACTCGGGTGTCCCTACATAATCTGGGGCGTGAATCCTAAAACCATATCTGAAACCGTCTAGCAACAATCTGGCAGATGAAGGACAAGTGTATCTATTTAAACCATCGGATCAATGCAGTTGTTATAATGGGAGAACGTGCTTTATTCAAAGAAATATCCTCAATCCTGCTTCTTTTTCCCTCTATCCTTTTTTAAAACACTTGGATTCAGGGTGTGATGTATTGGCGCAGAAAGAGCATGAGTGCTTGAACTTACACGTGCCAGGAGCCCTAGCGCATGTGTGCCTGTTGAAGTCCCAACATACCCCTTTTTTGCCTCCCCCACTACTGGAGGTAGCCGGGGGAAATGACTGAAAGGACTGGCCCTTGTGACCCACAACCAAATGGGCCTAACCATGAAATCATATCAATCTGGTCCCAAGTGAGGGCAGGGTCTGAGGCCTTAGCTCTTCTGAAGCTTTTATCATATTCCTTCCATCCTATGCCATCATATTTGTCGTGTGCCCCAGCGATCCTACTCTGGTAGCATGCCATTTCTGCTGCCAGATTTGGGAAACGCTCTGCCATAACAGCCATGTAAACTGAGAAACCCCTCACCCAGTTAATCAAAGTTTCCTCAATCCTATATTTTTGCAGTTCGCTTGCCCACTCCCTCGGGAGCATCCAATTTTTCTTTTTCTTGGCCTCCTCCCTTTCAGTTTCATCAAGCAGCAAAGAGAACATACTGATATAACCCCCCTTCCAAATCTTCTCTTTCACTTCCTGTGTGACATGTCTTGCCAGCTGTTCCCTAGGTGTGCGGGCTTCACCCACGCCGAACACGGACATGGCCTGCCGCTTACCGGCTACAGCTGCGCCTGCTGGGTCTGCTGCTTCTCTTTTGCTGAGTTCACACCTGAGCTGCTTGCTGCAACTTCTTTGCTGGCCCCACTAGGGGCTGCGTCCCCCTCTGGAGTGACCGGGATTGGAGCACCTGGCCCTTCCCCAGGCGTGCCCCATCCAGCTAAGCCACTAGTTGCTGGACTTTATCAAGCAAGTCCTCCCCGCTGCCAGCCATCCCAGCTGCTGGGGACCAATTCCCAACCGTACCCAACCAAGGGAGAACCGCCGCTAAGCTGGCTACCAAATCCTGAGGAACTGGGGGAACCCCCGCGGGCCCCCCCAAAGGGGCAACTGGGGCCTGCGGGCTACCTGTACCTGCTGGAGGAACACCCCCACCACTGCCTGCTGGATTACTATGCCCAGCTGACCCAGGATCACCTCCCTCCCCACTTGTCCGTGGAACTGGCAGAGGAGCCACTGGTCCACTGCCTGGTGGATTCCTACCCCCAGATGACTCAGGATCACCCCCCTCCTCGCTTGTCCATGGAACTGGCAAAGGGGCCACTGGTTCAGTGGGGCCATTTGCCCCTTCACCCACCGGTGCCCCCCCTTTTTTTAGCTCTACTCCTTTTGGGAAGGGGAGGGAACGCTGCCTTGGGGGCCACAATGGACCGTCTGGGCCTGTCTGCAACCTCTTCTTGCCGATCAACTTTCTCTCTGAGGTCTGCAGTGGCCTGTCCCATCTCTTCAACCTTTTTTAATCTATCCTCCATATCAACCATTTTACTCCATGCGAGAGCTCTGTTCCCCCCTTTTACCTTACTGGCCATTGTACCTTAAAACAGCAAACCGTTGCTTAAACCTCTTGTGAGGAATGTGTAACCCGCTACCCCAAATTAAACAGTGCCCCCCACTAGCTAAAAAGGCACCCTTGGAGCAGCCTACACTACACACCCCAACAGCCTACCGCGGCCTGGGACACCGCCCAGACCCTTACCGTGTAGTTCGTAGGGGGTACATGACCGGCCACAAGCAACCAGAGCCACGCCCACCAGCTAATTCAGTGGGTCAGGTGAGTCTTGCTCGAACCCGCGTGGCTCCCAGAAGCGCTGGAATACAGGCCTGTCCATGTCCCCTTGAGGTCCCCCTCGTGCTGGTAATCCAATTAGAGTCATCCCAAACCACGCCGCCGCTCAGCTGTTGATTGACACCAATTCAGTACACCAGCTGCTCTTTTCCGCCGCAACCACGTGCTGGGCGCCGTCCCATTCGCTGGTTTACTGCCTTAAAATTAAAAAAATAGTTCAAGTGAAGCCTCTAAACGAGGCTAAAAGGTCCCTGCCTCAGGATCGACCCCAAAACCCTGTTCCTGGCTGCTCCACAACCTCCAATGCCAATAGCCACGGTCACGCTCCCAACGCGCTATCCCTGCTCCTTTCAGCACTTGCACACCGCGCTCATGCAGACGGCCCCGCTCGCGCTCCCAACGCGCTGAAACACCCGTATCTTTAAATTGGCACACATGCACTAAGGACTGCTTGGAAAATCAAGCGCTTGCCTTGCTGAGCTACCTCACCAGCTGTCTATTCGTAGCTCACTGCACTTGCCAACCGCTCCCTGAACCGTCACCGCGATGCGTGCAATTCTGGGCTCCCAGCCTTGTCAGTTTCGGCTGTCGCTGGTTCCCGCGCTTCAGAGCTCCCGGCTCTCTCCGTCGATATGCCGCAACTCGCTGCCGACCTCAGCTTGAGCCTGACGCCGACCTCAAAGAGAAAGCGCACAAGTGTAAAGCCTCCCAGCGAGGCTGCCGGATCTCCCGCGACTCCCTCGGGACTGCTGACCACGTCTTCGGAAACACTACCACCGACCTGTAAAATACAAGGTGGCAATTAAATACAGCCTCCTAGTGAGGCCGGAAGGATGCCTGTGTCGGCTGTGGGAGCGGCGAGCAAAGAGGCAGCCTTCGCCGCTCCCCAGCCTTTTATTGTGCCTTAGAATCCAGCCAGGAGCCGGTTCTAACCGGCCCCTGATGTTTGGGCGACGCGCCCCCCGGAAGTGATTATTATCACTTCCGGGGCGCGAACCGGACAAACCAATCCCTGATGGAGCGTGCCCGACGCGTCACTAATGCGTGCGATGGGCCCGCCTCTGTATTGTCATCGGGGGCCGGCACAACTGCCATACATGTGGCATGTCCGATGCCGGCCCCTGCCTTACTATACACAAGGGCCACAAGCTGAAGAAGCAAACCACGATAAATGTGTTCTCACGACAGCAATAGACCATAAGGAGCCCCAACTAGTAATCAAAACTATTAACTATAGGGAGACAACGTCCATTCAAACACGCACCGACGATTTATTTTCGTCCACTGTCCACCACAACAAGCTCAGGAGCTACGCTCAGCGGATGGTAGTAAGCTCAAATCTGCCCGGGGACGACTTGAATACCCAGGGGAAATCTACTCTGAACTCTATAGAGGCCCCTGATGCACAGGAGGCAACTACACATCAAAATCTGTCATTTACCAACCAAACAAAAGATCAAGAAAAACTAAAAGTACAGCTATATCCTGAATATATCTCGCAGGGGAAATGGGACATTCTTAATAGAGGCAATCTCCTGAAGCTTTGCGTAAATATTCCGGGCTTAGAAAAAATAAAAACAACTGATATTGACAGTGTGTCTTTCCTCGCCCCTGGACTAAGCGAGACAAATGAGACAACAGAGATAATCTTCGCCAATCCGGCTATGGCCGAGGCCCTGAGAAGAAACAACAAGCAACTGGAAAACTGGGGTATAAAAATTAAGACCCCGTCTGCCATAAAATATCCAGCGATCCTGAAAAGTAGAGACCTGAAGGAACAGCTGGGCCCTAAAGAACTGAATTATCAGAAAAGGACGCTCAAAAAGGATTCAACCTGGCCAGCAACAGGGTCTATTATTCAAGGCACCAAAGGTGGATCAAAAATTAATCTGACCAGCGATAGCCCAATCCAAATAACACGCGCAGAAGGGGGCAACCGCTCCTGCTCGACTATGGGGCACATTAGCAAAGACTGGTCCTGGCTCCCACGGGTCCTAAATCCTAGCCCCTAACACCAGGTCCCTCGCAAGCAAGGAGTCTGCG
This sequence comes from Triturus cristatus, assembly GCF_964204655.1. Lineage (NCBI taxonomy): Eukaryota > Metazoa > Chordata > Amphibia > Caudata > Salamandridae > Triturus > Triturus cristatus. The sequence goes on from NC_140581.1 coordinate 719,725,938, forward strand.
CTTTCAAATGTTCAGCTTCTCCTAAGAAACGGCTATGCCCAGCATATACGCCCCTCGGACAACATCCAAACATTAAACATCATGACTTGGAATGTCGCAGGGATCACCAAGGTTTTGCAAAGCCCACTAGCAACTACATTCCTTGAAGAAGCTGATTTAATTTGTACCCAAGAAACATGGGCAATCACACCTACGCCAATAAGAGGCTATGCAGAATATTCCAAACCTGCCACCAAAAGTAACATTTTAGGGAGACCCTCAGGGGGCATCTCCATATACATTAAGTACTCATTGAAAGGTCATTTTACAGAGATAAAGAACTCCTCGGACATGTTTTTGGCTGGCACCCTGAAAGCCCTTAAATACGGTGGATGGCCCACTATCAATACTTCTGATTAACATCTACTTCAACCCCCATGGGCCGGGCCCTAAAGACAAGCTTACGCAATTGATAACTCAGATAGAAACTCTGCTTCTACAGTTTGCATCCATGGAACCCATCATTCTTGGGGACTTCTATACGCACAAAATAGGGGATACTGTATTGCAAAGCCACTGCTTTGGGAGCACCGCGATTTTCAACGCCGTTATGCGTGCATCCAATTTGGAAACAACGCACTCCCTATTCTTAACGTATAAGCCTGGGGCATTCTTTGCACCCAGTTATAACAATCAGACCACAATAGACTATATTTTATTAAGTGAGAGATTACAAAAACTCATGTCAAACTATACTGTGCACCCACAGAGAGAAAGCGACCATGCCACCTTAATTGTACAGTTGACCATCACAGCAGACATTCGCCACTTTCTCTGCTGCATTGGGGCATCCAAAGGGGAAGAACAGCATAATCTTCTCAGAAAAATTAATTGGGGGCCAATGTCAATCAACAATTTTGCCTCTTGGAAACAAACGTAGACAGGCTGGAAAACCGGCTTAAATAATGCTGGCATCATAGACGAATGGGACTATCTCGCCCACGAAGTAGCCTCATTGCTTCGGGGGAGCACCACATACAGAACTCCCATAGACTCTTCTCATACCCTAGGACATGTCCCAGCGATCAAAGAAAGCGCCAAACAATTAAATGCCAAACGCAGAGTCTATCAGAAATACGGATCAGAGTCTGCCAAAATACAATTCCAAGTAGCTGCAAAAAGCCATTCAAAACCGGTTTGGAAAGCAAGACCTGAACGCACGGAGGCAAAATGGCTGAAGATCTTTTTTGCTGCTGGCACCGTGTGAGCCCCAAGAATGTTGGCAATACCTAAACAACCTAACTCACAGGGCCACTAACAGAGGGAATCCACTTGATGCGGGCACTTGGGTAGCCCACGTGAAAACCTTGTACTCGGACGGCTCGAACACAACTCCTCCAAATAGTCTCACAACAATAGGAGAGGGAACTGGCAACGCCACAGTCGAACCTACCATACCGTTGGATGATCCAACCCTCCCAGGTAAAGGACTAGTTGGTACAACTCTAAAAAAGATTCGACACAATGGGGCGCCTGGCCCCAACCGTCTGCCTGGCTCCCTCTTCAGGGAAGATACAGACTTTTGGATGGAAAATTTGGCTCAGTTGCACGCCGTATGCAGGCTCCTGGGGGATGTTCCAGATTCCTGGAGGGGATCACTGATTCACCCAATATATGAAAAAGGGCCTAACACAGACCCCAGGAACTACCGCATGATCGCCCTGCTGGACATTGAGGGCAATGCTTATGCAAGCACTGTTCTGGCGGAACTAATAGACTGGTGGGCACTGAAGGCCTCTTGCCCTTCTTTCAGACCGTTTTTAGACCAGGGGGCTCCACTGTGGACAACATTATCGCCCTGTCATACTTAGCCCATCAAGCGGTGGCCCATCAAACCCTGCCGCTTTTCGCCTCCTTTATTGATTATTTAGCGGCCTACGACGGGTTAGATCACACCATCCTCTGGCAGAAATTGGCTCGCTGGAACATCAGCCCATCTTTGCTACAAGCTATTAGATCGCTGTATTCACGAACCTGGGTAAGGGTCAAACTCTTGAGTGAGTTTGCCACAGAGAAAATCACCACGGATCAGGGGCTAAAGCAGGGCTGCGTCCTGGCCCTGATGCTTGTCAACTTATATACAGCCGACATGGGCCAAGACCTGCACGGAGCCACTTTAGCCACCCCCAGGATTGGGCATACAAAGATCCAATTGATGCAAAACGCTGACGACCTGGTTCTTTTGGATCATATCAAAATCGGCCTACAAAAAGCACTCACAGCTCTCACAGTCTACAACACCAAAAATAAGTTGGTCGCCAACCCAACCAAGTCTAAAATAGTGATCTTTGGCCACTACCCGAAAAATAAATTGGCCAAGTGGAGGCTGGGTCGGTTGACCTTGGACTGAGTACAACATTATAACTATCTGGGGGCTTGGCTTAGCGAAACGGGTCGCCCACGGGTCCACCTCCACAAACTGCAGCAGAAAGAGTCAAAGGTCACCTACGTCCTCTGCAAATTAAATGCTATTTTAGATAGTCCAACAACAACGGCCATTCAAAGAGTACTGCGGGCAAAACTACTACCATCCCTCAACTATGCGCATTAGGCATTTCCAGGACAATTTGCAAATGACCTAGAAAAAATACACTGCACAGCTTATAAAAAGCTATTTCGTCTACCAGTCTGCACCAGGAACAACTTAATTTGCCTGGAATTTAATCTTAATCAACAAAAATTGGACGAGATGGTGACCTTGACCAAATATTTTTATCAAACAATGGGGGCGCTGGAAAACTCCATGAAGGCCGTTATAAAACACATCTTCCAACAACCTGTCAATCCTTGGTTTGCCGGTCTCGCCTCCGCCAAAGACCTCTTGCAACTTGCAATAGAGAATTGGGACCCCAGCATAATCAAGTATGCCACTATTAAAACGACAATAAAAAAGCAAGTACGTCTACGTTCTCGCACTTGGGATACAGAATCCTTGGTAGCAAGAGGCTTCCACGAGACCCAAAGCCTCCCCCACACATTGTCCAGCCTCAAACTTCATCTTACGCAGGCTTTGGGGAGACAAGCCCTACATAGGATCCTAGCAGCTAGACTACATCCTCTCCCTCTTAAGAACTATATCCAACTGGTAAAGTAAAACCGGTCATCACGGAGTGCCGCCTTTGCAACTACAAACGAGTCTTTGGCCCACATTTTACTCTTCTGCCCAGTGGTGTGCCTAGTCTGCAAAATTTACCTCGGGTCCATCCTCCTCCAACTGGGCACTCGCACAGCAAAGGAGGCGGTCCATCGACTCTATCCATTGAACACTGTGAAGCATATGGCCAACTTTGGCAAATTTGTCCATTATACTCGTACAAAACTGATGGTCACCTCCCCCTAGGCTGTTAGACGGGCACTGCTGGGGCTGCCCTCTGGCCACTTTTTCACAACAGACTTACTTAATATACAAGACTGATTGTCACTTGATTGTCAAAATTCTCCTTTGCTATCTTAGATAAAAACAATGTTGTGCACATATACTTGTTTCTTCTATTTTAGATTTTTAGATTTTACTCTGTCATTATATAAGCTGTATTTTTGTAATGGTTTTAAGTAACCACACAAATAAAGAATTCATTCATTCATTCATTCACACAAGGCAGCTGTGAGCATTTCCCAGGAATTGCTCTAGTGTTATGAGAAACAAGGGAACCCAATTACAATGGTCAGGGACCCTGGGTATCAATAAGTTATGAACACAGTGGTCCCAGACAAGGACAATAGGAACAGAGGAAAATAAATATAGACTAGAAACCAGTACTATATTTGTTCTGTCCAGCTGGACAGGATCAATTTAATATTTGAAATATTTGAAAGAAAGTGGGGACACAATCCTGCATCTGACAAGGTATACATTAACCCTTTCGCTGCGGCGGGAATTCCGCCGCAGCGCTGGGGGGGGGGTTTGGGGGCAGCGCGGTGGCGCTGTGCTCATGATGGAGCCACTCTGTCATGAGCCACGGTTGAGCTGTGCTCATGACGGAGTGGTTCCGTCATGACTCCGCCCACTGCGCTAATCGCCCGCACAGGCGGGGAATTAGCGCCGCGTGGGCGGCGCGGCCGCCAACGGCCGCAGCATGACGGAACCACTCTGTCATGAGCACACGGCGACCGTGGCTCATGACGGAGTGGTTCCGTCATGAGTGGGGAAGGGGTTAAACAAAACATAAACAAAACAAAGGCTCAGACAGAACAGATGCTTGTACATCATACATTAAATAAAACAGGCATAGATGTGCGAAGACACCGTTACACACGAGAAATTTCAAATTAAATTGCATTTGCGGTGAGTCGACGACGTTCCGATCCTGTGAAAGCAATTGTGGGATCATCATCAGGACATTACATTACATGCCTGAGTAAAATTGCCTGTAAAACAATAGAGGGAAAATGGAGAAAGAAAACAATAGAGGGGGTCAATGGACAATAAGATATAAAAAACGGTGAAGCAACACACATCACGCAGATGGGGATGACAAGGTAGTTTGATCTGATTAACGTAACTGTGAAGAAGCAAGAAGTGACTATGTGAACCTGCCAACGAGTGGAAAACATTTCTACTGATAAGACTAAGTGAAAAGAGGTAGTAATTGGAAAGGGGGCAACCAGTGGTGGTGGCAATCGGAGGACACAATTGCTAGTTGGGTAAGATTATCTGAATTTATCTGTGAAGGTATTCTGTGCACGGCTTACTGTAAAGATGGAACGGCAGTAAAATACCACGTTAATAATTGCCATTTGAAGGACCGCAGCTGCGTGTCCAATTGGAAAACTGTTAAGTCAAGTAAGAATCATCTGCCGAGTACAGCGGTTTGATGAGCCGGTTAAAAAAAAAAAAAGGAGGGGGAGGGCAAGCCTCAGTGTGGTAAATCCGCGTGATGTGAAGGGAGTCTCTGTGCTCTGTGGTGTAGAGTCAGAATCAATCACATTTAAAGCTTGTGCTCGACCTGTAACTCCATGCTCCCCAGTCCTAATGATCAAACAGGTCCGGATAACTGTTCTTGACGAAGATGGGTAGATGTGAAGTCGTGGAAATATGTCAGTGGTTAATCTACTGTAACTTGATTGAAATGGAGCTATTTCCGACCCCCCCCCCCCACCCCCCATGGAGGACAAACACGTGCAGATACGCTGGTGTCATGTTGCATCTACTTCGCAAACAAAGTATCTTGAGCATCAGGACTGCGGAGGAGTGAGTTACAAATCAAACACGAGCATTATATGTGCCACAGTTTGGGAAACGCTGGTCTGGCACATAATGGAGGTGGGGAGTGAAAGCGCCATATGTAACGCACCCGAAGTAACACCCTCTGAGGCTGTCCTTGGAGTGAAGGTTTTTGTCAAATAGTCTGAGGCAGTTGATATTTCTGCCTCTCCTGCAAAATGAAAGGTATGTATGAAGGTTTGACTCTACATTATGAGTCTAGCAACGGTGCAGGTTTCCTCGTTAAAATCCATTCATTTTAGCAGGGCCCTTGATGAAGGAAAGCACTCTTATGGCAGCAGTTTTAGAAGTGAAGCCGATGATGTGTCACAGATTCTTTGAACTCTGCCTTCCTCCGCCGGGCGTGGACGTGCGTCCCTCCAGTTTTACTCTGCGTGCAGGCGCAGCATTGCCCATGAACTAAGATGGCGAGTGTTGAATACTTCTATAATTCCACACTTTAAATGTTGCCATAACTGCTTTGATGTGACATTAATTAGTGGGGTGTGAAGTTAATGAGGCAGACTGATTCTGGCCGGGCTCATAAATGTTTATTGACCGGAGGGAGCCCCCTTGTGCACATGCTAAGCCTGCTTCATTTCTCCATTAGCTCAGGAGAGACTACGGTGTCTTTCAGGCGCGCTTATGGTTTCCTGTCCTCCCTGCTCCCACACGCTTTCATTTTATACGTATTACACTGTAATGGGAGGTCTAATTTAGTGTCTGCCATTTGCTACTTGAAGCCTGCTGGCTTTGCGGCTGCCAGCTATCTGAAGAATGCGTCTTGTTGTTTTATGGAGTAAATATTGGTACCTTGTCAAGTGCAATCATCTCTTCCCTGGGTGGTAATGCGTCTCCTCTTCTGTTCTTTTCTAGGGCAGCTAACGTCCACAGCCAGCATCGCGGATGTCCTTGATAAAGGTTCCGGCGCAGTCATACTTCTGGACGGTAATTTCAAATCTTTGTAAAAAAGCGCTGGGCAATATGTGTTTGGGGGCGTGGGAGACAGGGGATTGGTGAGACTTTGACGTGGGGAGGGGCATCCCTGCCAATGTCCATTGGGGCCCGAGCTGTGAGGAGCCCACTGCACCCAAATTATGGCTGCATAGTTTACCACCAAACTGATTTTAGAAGATCAATTTTCCTAGCTTGCGTTGGGGTCTTGGGCATTCTTGCCTCGCCTCCGGACAGAGCATGCAAACTTTACAGGATAATGGGGAGAGAAGACAGAAATGAGAAGGCTCAGTGAGATTGATTCATGGGGGAAGGGATACACAATGATGCTGGGAAAGTGTTGATGGCAAGACTGGAACAAGAGAAGACATGGCAACACGTTGACAAGAGAAAACATAGGGAGGCAGGGACCAAGGAAGACCATGTCATACTGCTTATACCAGTAGCACACAGAGACTGGGACAAGAAGAGTTCACAGCAAGGTAGGTGAAAGGGAGCACATAAGAGGACTGGGTCAAGGAACATCGTGGGAAGTCAAAGAGACCAAGCTCTGCCTGGAAACAAGGACTCGGCTCCCCACCAAACAGAATCACAGTTGTAGAACATCCCACGTCCAATTGGAAGCGTAGCCTTCAGGAAGCACACAGTGATAAGAGGTCACAATCACAGACCTGTGCTATACAAATTATACTAGTATATAAAAACATAAAACAAATAGTGTCTACATAAAGCCTAAACCACTCCACTAAAACCAGCTGATGGTTATGAGCTTGTGGCGTATTTTGTTCAAGGTGATTTATTTGTGTTTGTCTTGAATTGTGTTTCTGAAATCGTGCCTGTTGCCTAGCAGTGATTCTAAAAGTGCGCAAAGTTTAAGTGTTCATTTGTAAGTTTGTTTCAAGCCTTTTGCTCCAATTTATTGAAAAGTATTCCGCTTCACAAAGGTTGCAAAGTGTTTCGCTTTTATATTTTTGCCTTACTTACAGCCATATCTTTTACCACAATTTGTTGCATATTTATCAAAATGGTTCTGCGTGAAATATACTAATCAGAAAACAGCGACTGTCTATTCTATGCAGAGCCATTGTACATAGAAAAGCTCTGTCAAAGGTAAACCTGCCCACAAAAAAATCTGCAAACCTTTTCAAGTGTGCCTTCATAAGATTAGTGTGAAAACTACCTAACCAGGCGGTGAAAATTATCTCAGTGCACAGAAGGATTTCACACGGGAGAAGGGAAATGTAAACCGGGAAAATGTACAAAGGGTGAAAATTCATAACACCCTTAGAAAGTACAATGCTAGAGCCTCATCTCCATCTGAGCTGGAATGCTTTGGTGTCCATGGCATCCTAGTCCAGATTCTCACTTTGCTAGAAGTTAAACACAGTTTGTCTTTAAGGGACACACACTCTAGTTTGGCATGCCAGTTTACTAAATTTAAATGAGTTGGCTTCAACATGGTACTATTTTTTGTTGCTTAATGTCAGATCAACAGACCTGGAAATTATGGTCTGAAATTCAGTCACAAGTTGGTTAAGTAATTAGCAGCTCTTTAAAGAGAAAGACCTAGAACCTGTGCTCCGATGGTTGCACATTTTGTAATTTAGACTTGTAATGCTAAAAGTGTCAAGATCCATGTATCTCCCATGCCCTTCACCGGGCCTAGTTTTGTATTCAACTACATCAATGAGTGTAAAATACTTTGGTGTCACTGACTTCTTCACACTTGGCAATGTTTTTTTTTTTGACCATGTAAGTATCACATTGAGAATGAAAAAGGATATACGTTCCAGTTTTGTGCACTATAGTTGATCCAATGGTGAGTGACCCATAGTCACATATAACAAGACATCCTATTAAAAGTAGGCTGTTGTTACCAGTTAAAGAACCAGTTGGATATCATGTTATTTTTAAAGATCTCTTTCATTGGGTGTTTACATTTTAGTTCAGTTGAGCAAGTAAAAAGGAAAAACCCTCAAGTGCGATGAACAACAACGTCACAGGGAGAAGTAGCGTGAACTGAAATTGTACAAGCACAGATCTATGCAGGAGTAATATATGTAATGCAATGCCCACTCGGTATACTAGGTACTAATACACAAGGGTCCAAGCATATAATGTCAAGCATTAGTGGAGTCAGACAGATCCTCCTCTTCCATTGTGGCGTCCAGGCGGGAGTCTGAGGAGTCTAAGAAATCAGATATTGGTTGTTGGTTACCTTCAGGCTGCCAATGATGGTCACGTATAGCTTGTTGTTTTGGCTATATTCGAGTGCAAATGTGAAGATAATTTCCCGTACCCTATGAAAGCCACATTTGGATTCAATGCCGGTTTGTCCATTCCACTTTGAGTAGGCTACAACAATGTCCTTTATCAGAGCACAGGAACCCAAGGAGAAACTGTCAGAATTTCTCCTATAAAAGAGAAATCACTAACTGTCTGCATGATTTACTACTTGGCTTTACCTCTATGCAAAATGCAATAAGCCTCTTTCATGAAGGACTGACTAGACAGGTTCGCTGAGGGCATGGAAATGTCAGAGCGACCTATTTCTTGAACTCAAGGAAGACCTCTGTGAAAAGACACAAAGTTGCAACTGAAGAAAAGTTCTTGGAATTGGAATTACATGCATATGAAGGCCCTACTCTCCAATTCCCAAAATTCAAAATCACCTGACCATTCAAGATACACTTTTGAATGCCGCTGGCAGGTCCAGAAGTATCAAGGCCGCTGTACCGCCTTGATTTTCTTATTTCCTCTGTTGCTTTGAGTAGAGCCGTCTACATGCTATGTCCGGAGCGGAAGCCAAACTGAAATTTCATCCAGATGATTATTGTAGAGGATAAATGTAACTAGCTGGGAGTTCATTTCCTTTTCAATAAGCTTGACGGGCAAGGGGAGGCACAATATGGGGCGGTAGCTATTAGGCTCGGCGGGATCTAGAGATGGTTTCTTTATTGAGAGGAAAAACTGAAGCTTTTTTCCATTTAACAGGAAAAATAGTAGAGTGAAACATGTGGTGGAAGATCCTGGTCAGAGTGGGCGCTAATGTCTCTGCAATAGCGGTAGCTATCTTTGGTGGACAGGGTTCCTTTAAAGATCCCGATCTTGCGGATATGATAATTTGGGTGATTGCTTCAATTTAAGGAGGAGAAAATGATTCAAACTTGGGCTCTATGCAGCTGGATTTAGCGGTAGTACTAATGTTAGAAAGCAGACTGCTGGGATTAGAAAAGGTACTATAAATATTGGATACTTTTTGAAGAAAGAAGTTGGCTAAGGAATCACAGAAAGATTGATTGGGACTTATGGAATATCTGGTTGGCTCTGTTGTGAGCTTGGTCACTATTAAAAAGAGTTCTCCGGGACAGTTTGTGGCTGCTGCAAATTTTTTGAAAAATAGGCATTTTTTTTGCAGTGAAAAATCATAGCCTTGTATGTACTCAGGCAGGACTTGTATTTAGTTTTTTCCTCAGTGTAGTAGTGGAGACACCACTTCTTTTCTTGCCTTCTGCAAGTTTGCTTAAAGGTTCTCAGTTCTTCAGAGAACCATGGGGCTATGGTCTTGTTTCTCTTGAGTTTCTTCACCTTGAGGGGAGCTAGCAGGGGAGTCAGTCCAATTAGTATACTGGGTTGTGGCGGTATTGGGATCGTCGGAAAGGACTGGTTGGGAATTGAGTAAAAGATTTGAGAGATTGTTCAAATCGATTTTGTGCCAGGCTGAGTAGTTATCATGTGGGGAGTTGATCTATTGGGCGGTTGAGATTCCTTACCTCTGATATGGAATAAAATGGCCAAGTGGTCAGTCCATGTTAAGGGCAATATGTTGCTAATGCTCAGAGAGGAATGATTAGAAAATATTTCATCCAGGTTGTGGCCTGCAGAGTGCATGGGGCTAGTTATCATCTGAGAGAGGCCTAAATAAGCCAACATCTGAAGAAGCGTTGAGGTGGCAGGATCTGCCTGGGCCTCCAAATGGAAGTTGAAATCCCCCAGCACAGTGAAATTGTTGAGGAGAATATCCACTTCTAGTAGGCTGCCAATATCTTGATTGAAATTGGGGCGAGGTCTCGGAGGGCGATAAATCAGCGTCCCCTTAAAAGCTCAACTATTAGGCAGTGAAATACTGAAGGAGAGCCTCGCAAGAGGAAGCTGGCAGAGCATAGGCTTTGTAGGTTTCCATAAACAGGAGGAATTCTGTGTTGTGCCTGACCAATGACCTAGCGTTGATGAGTGCACTCGAAGGGTGGATGGCAGCTGAAGGGGAAATTTTGATATCAGGGGGGGCAGGTGGATGGGCCAGAAACTGAAGAGAAAGGGCCCATGGATAAATTGCACTGCAGACAGGTAAACTGGTAGTTGGGGTAGAAGTTAACAATATCAGCAGGGAATGGAGCTGTGCACTTAATTTGGGAGTGTATTGCTAGAAGTGCGCTACAGGAGTACTTAACAATTGGGACCAAATCTGGCGTAAAAGATCCAGGGGGATGGTGCTCGGAGCGATCTGGGTGCAGATTGGTTTGCCATTGGCATGCCAGCGGTGTGGATGCACTTTACCAGTCCAGAAAAAGCCTGCCATAGATGGGGGTGTGGTAAGGGGCGTGGCTTAATGTGCTCTGCAGCGTAAGGCTCTAGAGAAAAGTTGCGTGAAATTAAGACCCAAACTGAGGTCCAGCAACCCCTGGGAGCATCAGCAAGTTCCACTGACTGTCGTTTCCTACTGGTATAGCAAAATAAAGTTAAAATAATAGTGAGAAATATTTAAAACATAAAATTAAAATAAAGGGCATCAGCCCTGTCCAAGATGGCGCTCGATGCACTTGATATTGCTGCAGGAACAAGGCAACTCCCAAAAGATGCAAAAAAAAACAATTGATGGACGGAATGCTGGACAATGCAAACATTCACCCCCGTCACAAGGATCTAGGTTAAATCCATCACTATTTTGCTCACCACCCCAGTTTGGACCCAGCCATATGCAAATCAGTCTAGACCCTGTGCCTCATGGGAACAGTCCAGCCTGAACTTCCAAGCCCGGTACTCCCTGGACCGGAAACAAGCATCCTGGGACCAGTTTCAGGGCATCACCCTTCATCAGCCAGGCAAACTTGAATCCAGTGGTGTAGTGAATACGGAACCCACGTCTGGGCATACCTTCCCACTTAGGGTGACATATGCAAAAGAAACAATTGATGGACGTAATGCTGGACAATGCAAACATTCACCCCAAGTCACAAGGATCTGGGTTAAATCCATTATTTTGCTCACCCCACCACCCCAGTTTGGACCCAGCCATATGCAAATCAGTCTTGACCCCGTGCCTCATGAGAACAGTCCAGCCTGAACTTCCAAGCCAGGTCTTCCCTGAACCGGAAACCAGCATCCTGGGACCGGTTTTCGGTTATCACCCCTCATCAGCCAGGCTATCTTGAATCCAGTGGCAAAGTGAGCAAGAGACCCACGCCTGTGCATACCCTGCCAACGTAGGGCGAACAAAGCAAACTTAGGGTCAAGCTATCCTGGCTGATGAGTTGTGAAATCCCGAAACCAGTCTTAGGATGCTTGTTTCCAGTCCAGGGAGGACGTGGCCTGGCAGTTTGGGCTGGACTGTTCCCATTGGGCTCAGGGTCAAGCCTGATTTGCACATGCCTGGGTTTCAAACTGGAATGGCATGGGGAGCAAAAAAACAATGGCTTTAGGCCTTGATCTCGGTACTGGGGTGAATGTATGACATTGTTCTGCATTCTGTCCATCAATTGTTCTTTTTGCATTTGGCAGCCCGAGTGGGACGGGTATGCCCAGACGTAGGTCCCGTGCTCTCCATGACACTGGAGTCAAGCTATCCTGGCTGTTGAGGGGTGAAACCCCGAAACCAGTCCTAGGATGCTTGTTTCCAGTCCAGGGAGGACCTGGCCTGGCAGTTCGGGCTGGACTGATCCCATTGAGCGCAGAGTCAAGACTGATTTGCACATGGCTGGGTTCAAACTAGAATGGCATGGGGAGCAAAACAACGATGGATTTAGGCCCAGATCTCTGTACTGGGGTGAATGTATGACATTGTTCTGCATTCTATCCATCAATTGTTCTTTTTGAATTTGTTCCCCAGGGATCCAGGAGGAGATCAGGGACAAGGGAGAGAAAGATTGGAGAATCCCAAGAAAGTTCCATCAGAACTGGATGCTAGATATGTGACCTCCAATTTGCGGTTATCACCACAAAATGTGCAACTTGCCATTGAACTTGGGCTGATAACCGTGTAATCATTGAGAACAGGGGAAACGCTTAACCCCTCTCCTTGCTCCAGTCTTGGAGAAAGACATCCGTCGTGCCCGCCAGAGAATCTGGTCTCCAGCTAAAGAACCTCTCAAGTTGGTAGCCCAGTTGTTACGCAAATAAGTCCACTGAGAAGGAACCCCGTTTCTTTTTGAATGCTTAGAAGATCTGGGTGTGCAGCTTCCAAAGACTCGCATCCCAGAGGTGCCTGGAATTCCAGTCTGCCACCTCGTTGTCCTTGCCGGGATGGTGTTCCTGATCAGCAAGATGTTGCGATTCAGGCAAAAGGGTCAGAAGCTGTTGGCCAGGTCTGCTAGCGATTTCAAACTCGTCCCACCAGGTTGACTGATATAGCGTAGTGCAGACACATTGTCCATCTTCAGTAACATGCAGCACTGAGTTCTCTTTGGTCCAGCTACATAGTGTAGAGGAACCTACTAGGAGTTCTATGCAATTGATGTGTAATTGTGATTCTTGAGCAGACCATTTTCCTACTGCGGACAATTCTCCGCAATGCGCCCCCCAACCTTCTTTGTTGGCGTCCAATTCGATAACCATGCTGGGATTGGAATCAGAAAATTGCTCAACCGTTCCACGCTTCCATATGTGCAAGCCATCATTCCATCTCTTTTTTTTTTTTGCTTTGTCTGTCAAAAGGACCATTTCTGAGTATGTGGCACCCCCTCCGGAGATGATGAGCCTTCATTTGTTGATGGGCCTGATAATGGAGAGGACCTGGTAACATGGCGTGAATAGTCGAGGAATGGAGGCCTTACATTCAAGCTACCTGTCTCAAGGAGGTCTGTCCTTGTAAGAGTGGCTTAAGTTCCAGTCTGATTTTTGCCACTTTCTTCGTTGTAAGGCTCAGGGTGGTCAGGCAAGAATCTATGACAAACCCTAGAAATGTTGTTCTCTTTGATGGCGTCAAGAGTTGATAACAAAGCCCAAGCTTTCGAACAACCAAATAGTGATCTGAAGGGGTTCCTGTAATCTTATTGGACACTTGTGCAAGATCAGGATGTCGTCCAGATAAACAATAAGACGTATCCCTTGAGCACGTAGATTGTTACATGACAGGTTTCAACACCTTGGTGAAGCACCGCAAGGCAGCGAGGAAAACTTGTATGGTTGGTCTGCCCATATGAAGTTGAGAAACTAACGGTGGGGCAAAATATCAGGATCGTGAAGTATGTATCCTTCAGATCAAGGTGGCACATTCAGGCAGTTGGACGTAGGATATCGCGAAGGAGATGGATAGCCTTCTTATTGAAGTAGCGATAGACCAGCCACTTGTTGAATTCTCGTAGATTGATAACCTGGCATTCACACCTATTCCTCTTGTCCACTAGGAACTGGTTGCTTACAAAACCTTTAGGGTGCAGAGTGGTAAGGTAAGTTACCCCTTTGTTTAGCAGATTGTCCTCCCCTTGTGATAGCACGATAGAATCTTATTCTGACAGTACGGGAGGGCGAGGGAGTTGTCTTTTTACTGGAGTGCCTTAGAACTCTATCTGGAGGCCATTTATTGTTTGGAGGACCAAGGGATCTGACGTGAGAACTGAGCTAATCGCCCTCCCACTTTTATTTGGAAAGAAGACTTACCGCAACCAATATTGTGGAAATTGCTGCGTGATTATTCTCTGCTGCCTCTATGGCGAGGTACTCTGGAATGGTGGAGCCTGAGAGTATGGCCTTCGAGCGCCCTCTACCAATATCGGCCCCTGAGAAAACCAGTGGGTTAAAGATGCATTTCATAGAAACCTGGGTCTTCTCCAGCGACGTAAAGGTAGAGAAAAACTTGCCCAGTTCTTTAACGAAGGGATCTCCGAAGAGACCACCCTGGGCAACGGGACCCACTTCGGAGGATGCAAGATCATCCAACTTAGGGTCTACTTTAATCAGGAGAGATCTTTTGCGCTTGATGGATATGGCCCAGTTGACGTTGCCTAAGAAAATGATGGTGTGCTGCACCCAGCCAGATAAAATATATCTGGGGAGAGGAGGGAGCCCCAAATGTTTTGCCTAGTCGGCAATGTCAAGGATCTTCGTTTGGGGACCTGTGACATCTAATAATGTATCTTGTTGTGACCGCCAGGGTCAATCGATGCCCTTTTTAGGATCCCTTATGTATGTCCCTAGGAAGGTAGCCATTCTAGGGTCTATCTCTGGGATTTACGCTACTTTGCCATCAAAGGAGGGGCGAGGGGACTCTGCTCTCTGGCTGCCCATAGCATAGGTTGCAACTTTCTCCACTGGGCTTATTCGGAAGAGTGGGAATACATCAAATCATCTGGATCTAGCATTTGAGAGGTGTGGCAGGAAAGCGTATTCAGGGAGGGATAGCATCTGATTCTGACGTGGTACGCCATGTCCTTGAGGGACCTGGTTCACCGTGGGAATCCCAGTGAGAGTTCTTCAATTGAGAATCGTCTGCCTCCATGTACTGTGAGTGAAATTTTGTAGACTGGGCTGCAGAACCCCTTAAGGAGGAGGCCAAGGGATTTAGAGTCAGGGAGGACTGAGAGTAGGAAGTGAAACAAACGCCTTTTTGAGGTGATCAAAGGTATCCATGTCCATGCCGTGGACATGTTTGCGCTTAGCCCCTACATTCTGCGGATTAATGCTGGGCGCATTCGCTTTGTGCAGGAAGTCCTGTCTAGCAGATGGGTCATTCCTCACTAAACTACATGGGAAGTGCCAGTATGCCACTATAAGACGTTTGTGCTGCAGGGGCGGGATGGCACAGGCGACTGCTTGGTGGATTGATGCAATCACAATGTCACAGAAACCAGTATTATCAAATGGGAAGCAAGAAGTATTTCCCTCTTCATCCCCATAGTCTACCTCTAACTGGTGCATTTTGGTGGCTGAGGGAGGCACAGACTCAATTACTGTACATGTGGAGGCTGAGATATAGTGCCGTGGAACAGCGCTATCTGAGCTCACTGGCTTTGTAGGGGTCTTGGCCCTGGGACAATATGTGCCCTTGGATATTTATTAAACATCAAAAATGTGCCAGTACTGATAAACATTCTTCAAACCACTCACATACCACGATCACACACCTGAATTAATGATTGCTTGGATTTATTCAAAAATAATTTTTTCAATAAACATTTTTTGATGAAATTTTTAAATTATAACTACCACCTACAAGGACCAAGGCTCAGAAGGGTCACTATTTGGCTACTGTCCCTGTCATGAAAGTAAGATGAATATCCTTAGGAAGGTAGTCTTTAGGGGTGTTTTTGTAACATTGTACTTCTAGTAGTACAGAACTAGAGTGCAAAAGCAAATATTTGTACTCTACTGTTATGTGTGTTATGTAATTTGTCAGTTTGATATACTTAATGTGGTAAATGTTTGTATTTGTGTGGTTACTGTGAATTAGTATGTTTATGGTTTTAAAAAACATCCCACAAAATTAATCAAGTATGCTTACAAAATTGAATATTTCATCAAAAAACGTTTATTGAAAAACATTTTTTTGAATAAATTCAAGCGATCATATTAATTCTGGTGTGTGATGTCGGTATGTAAGTGGTTTGATGAATGTTTATCAGTACTGGCACTTTTTTTGATATTTAGTATATTACGGCCTAGCCTTACGGATTTGGGGCCGAACCCTATTTAATTCAAGGCTTGGATATTTATTGGCAGTGCACCTGGGCTGTCCCTGCAGTGTGTGGGCAGGAGTAGGACCTGCCTGTGATATTTACAGACCCCAAAGGGCGTCACAGAGTGTGAATTGGCTTTAGAGACCCAACAAAATAGTACAGACCCACTATCTGGCTATGAGCTGCAGCCTATACAGACCCCAGTAGGGCGTCTTGCCCCAGGTGCTGCAGGTGACGGCTTTTGGGGAGGCAGAATGTTTTTGAAAATGGAGCCACGCTCTTACAGAGAGCCTGGGGGAAACTCTGTGGTTCAAATCAGGTGCTTTTTCTCAGTGCCCTTATGCTCAGGAGAGAGGAAAAGGTTAATGTCATACAGCAAATGTTCACAAAAGGCAATAAATCCAATGAGAAAAATATAAGAGGAGAAACAATTACCTTGTGGCTGCAGAGCAGCAAAGAAAGAGTGGGAACGAACATGCAGGAAGGACCATTATTGGACTGTCATTATGTTGATTGGTTGATATGATGTTTTGATACAAAGTTTAAAATGGCTGCTGTTAAAATAAATGTAAGCAAAATGCTGGTCTCCAGTCATGACATAGAATAGATCTTTGTAACTCTACAGTCTTCTGACTTCAGTCTCATGCAGTTAGAGATGTCACACTTATCTTGAGTATGTGCAGGTCACCAGGGTTACAGTGCCTACAACATGTTTTGCGGTGTTGGGTATCTTGAGACTAACCTATACTATGAATGATTTTCCAATTCTTCTTTAACCTGCGGTCTTCTTGCTTTTGATACGGTTTAAATAAGTAAATGTTTAAACCAGGCCTAACTCCTTAATTTGGCTTTATAACAAGGTCTGAGGGGCACTGCTCACTAAGGCATCTAAAAGTTAATGAAGAACTGTTAAACTGAAAAAAGAAACCCAATAAAATCTCAATCATAACTGGATCCACTCAAGTGCAACTGAAAAAAATGCATAATTTACTAAATCGTGCTAAATAAGATGTCAGTGTGAAAATGCTGCGCAATTGTGAGATGACTTTTTGTTCTTTGTTTTAGTTCACACATACTGTGGCAAGGATCTCATATGCTATAACCAGTTTTCTATATTTATTGTTGGGGCTGGAGGATTTGGTGGAAAGAGGACATCAGAAAAACTGAAGGTAATGTTTTACATATTTGCAAATGATTGTATAATTAAAAAATAACATCTCAACCCCCACCACGTGAAAGCTTCTATTTCAGACCGGGAATGAGGCTTATTAAAATGTAATCCATACATTTTATTTGCAGGCAGAGGAAATCCTATTTTGTGAATTTATTCAGCAAGGCTTCACCTACCTGTCAGAAAAATGGTAGGAGTACCATCAGCGTTCTCTAAGGTTGAATAAAACAAGTAGTTCTTGTAGCAAGTCTATACCACCCTCTGTTTATGAAGAATGGCACACTGAGATGCCTTTTTATCTACAGACTGTACCAGGGTATTCCAAATATCTTATTCCATAGCTTCATTTTTGAAGGGACAGCCAACTGATATTAAGTAGCCCTCCATATCCTATGTATTCTCTCCCCAGTCCCTGTTCTTTAGCACCATAGTGTTTATCTTTTAAACATGCTATTCATACTTACTAGACTCAGCCTTCCACGGTGCTGTTTGCACTGGTACTTTTAATGATACGGACACCTGTACAGTGGAGCTCTGGCTAGCGAAATGATACATTTCTCACGTTTTCTCAGTATAGTTCAAATAGTAACAACTATTGTTTTTGTTTATTTCTGTTATTGTTCACCTGCCCTAAATGTGGCCATTTAGCAATTTGCATCAGAAAATGTGATACAGAATTTAACTGTGAGTAAATACAAAGCCAAAAGGAGCATTTAAGATATTACAGCGAAACAGAAAAAACTCTTTCCAAACTCTCTGCTTCTACAGGAGATGAACAGGTTAAATGTCCAAGATATTCCCCTAAGGTTATATCCACATAGTAAGTGTTGCTACTTTTGGTTAAGTCAAGGAGACATTTTTCTGGCTGATTAATCAACTTGATGTACCTTCCGCTGGTTATGCTGATGCATTTTAATTGAAAGGGAAAAATATTTTCCTACAAGGGTCTGCAACCTGCAACCTTTGTGTGTCTCACCATTGGGACAATATAATGAATGCTGGACTAAAGCAGCCTTCTGGGCAACCTAAGGTTAGCCCCTGATCTCTGGTAGCCATCCACAGGCCACCTTAAGCTACCTGGGCACCAAGGCATGGTTTTCCGCCCCACAGGAGTGTTCCTTCTCCAACCCTCACACCTCTCCCCTTACATAATCTAGCCAGCTAACTTCAGTTTGTGGGCACCCCAGCTAAATGTATCAATGAGAGAGAGGTAGCTGGTAGCAGTCTGAGTGAAGCTGCTTTAGGTGGAGGCTATTAGAAATCTACTCCTTCGTAGGCCAAAATGTGGATCCTGTGCTCACTGTTCAATAGAAATTAATCAATACCTATTTGACTTTTAAACAGATCAAAATCAGTCTGGGTGTTTTGTGTTCACATCTGGATGGGATCTGGCCCGATAGTTGGGCTTGGACTGTTCAATTGGAGGACCAATGCTGACTTGCATTTGGCCAGTCTAGAGTGGGATAGTAGGGTAAAAAACAATGGACTGGAATGCCCATTAATCAATAATGGCTGAGAATAATTCGAGTATTTCACTCATCACCTTTCTGTTTTCCTAATATCCATCTGCCTAACTACTTTTATATTTAACCCCAACAGGCTCAGTTTATGTTACAAAAACTCTCCCTCCCTCTTCCTCTCTCTCTCTCTCCCTACCAGATTTCAGATCAATCTCCCCCTCACATTTTCTGCGCCTCCCTCCTTACATTTGCCGTGCGGTTTGCAGTAACTGTTAGTCACAAAAACCTAACACAAAACCCATCAATTAATGCATATTTGAAAGACCTCACCACATGCACCCAAAAGACTCACTATGTGCCACAATCGTCCACTATTGGAAACCCAACAACAGTAGTCACTAAAACCGTCTTTGAAATTACACGTATAATTTACTTTTCTTAAGCTGAACACACCAGACAGATCTTTGTGACACTCACCGCATGTAGTGGTGAGCAAAATATTCCAATAGAAACAATTGATGGACGGAATGCTGGACAATGCAAACATTCACCCCCAGTCATAAGGATCTGGGTTTAATCCATCAGTCTTGACCTTGTTCCTTATGGGAACAGTCCAGTCCGAACTGCCAAGCCAGGCCCTCCCTGGACCGTAAACAAGCATCCTGGGACCGGTTTCAGGGCATCACCCTTCATCAGCCAGGCTAGCTTGAACCCAGTGGTGTAGTGAGCACGGGGCCCACGTCTGGGCATACCCTTCCCACTTAGGGCGACATATGAAAAAGAAACAATTGATGGACTGTGTTGGAAAACTACACTCCCACACTGAAAGGGTGGTGGTGTTCTTCCGGACACACTGTGGTAGCTTGGCTCGAGTGGTCAGGAATCAGGCTCCGTGCTAAGCATACGACATACCCATACAATAACCATGCGTGCATCCGTTCCAAAAACGACTCTACACCGTAAAAATTATGAAAATATCTTTCTTTATCTTCTTTTTCTCTTAGTTGCTGATTAGATAAATAAATAACAATCACAATATACAAACTTTTTAAATAGTGCAGGTCAAATAAATACTGGCTTAATGATTCAATAAATAGGGGTGATCATAAATAATGGAGGCATGAATATAAGTGCAATACATACAGGCAATTAAATATTCTGAGGCAATAAATACTGTAAACCAATAAATACAGTGAAGCAATAAATAGGTTAAATACAATAAATACAGTGCCCCTAATAAATAATTAAAAGCTGACAGTGACACTCATAGAATCAGATCACTTTTGAATTCCTAAGGGCTGATTTGGCCCAGGCACAGCTTGTGGGGATGTGGAAGGCTTGAGGGTGTCTACTCCCTGGCTTGGACAAGGCTGAGGCCTAAACTGAGGTGGATCAAGGGGGGAATACCAGAGACCTGGCTCTCTCACTCTACACAACCCCTCTAAATTAGTCTCAGCTCACCCCTGGCACAGTCCAGCTGGTTCCAGCACCTCTCTAACCCCTAGAGTAGTCTCTTAGGATTCCACAGGGCCTTTGGCGCCCTCTATTCCACTTACTGCCCTTTTTCTGATGTTCCGACGCCGCTGGAGTCGTGTCGACGCCGTGAGGCGGATCCGGTTCGACGTCGGCGGCCTCGGCACAATGTCAGTTCCTGACGACGCCGGTAGGCGGCTCCGGTTCGATGTCGGCGGCCTCGGCTCGATCTCGACCTCCGATTCGATGGCGTCGGGCAGTCTTTACTCGATGTCGACCTCGGGCGGCTCCGGTCCGATGGCGACCTCAGCTTCGATGACGTCGGCCGGCCTTGGCTCGATGTCGACTTCCGGCGACTCCGGAGTGCGATCCTCACTCCCGACCTCCGGTGCTCCTTTCCTCAGGTTTCCGGCGACTCCGGAGTGCGACCTCCACTCCCGACCTCCGGCACGATTCTCCCAGGTTTCCGGCGACTCCGGAGTGCGACCTCCACTCCCGACCTCCGGCACGATTCTCCCAGGTTCCGGCGACTCCGGAGTGCGATCCTCACTCCCGACCTCCGGTACACTTCACCTCGGTCTCCGGCGACTCCGGAGGGCGGACTTCACTCCCCCGTTGACACCGCTCACTCGACCTTGGTTAACTTCCACCTCGACCTCTGGTACACCTCACGTCCTCCGTCGGCGCCCTCTCACGACCTCTGGCGGCTCTGGGCACGACGTCTGCTTCTCCAGTCAGCGCCGCTTCTCCACCTCAGGCTCCAGGTCTCCAGGCTACTCGACGTCCGGCTCCAGGGAAACCAATAAACAGGTCAGGTACTTGCTTCCTCGACTTCTAAGGCCTGTTCCTGCTGTCCAGGTCCTTAGGATGGTTCTCCTTGCTTCTTCCCACACAGGGCTCCAGGCTGGGCTCAGTCAGTAGGGACTAGTATCACGGGTGGGTTTATGGACCCCACTCCAGGCACAAGTTTCCACCCCTGCTGCCTCACTCCTTCCTCCTTCAGGTTTCTGCTGCTCACTCTTCACCAGTCAGGTGCCAACTGCCAGCTCCAACTGCCAACCCTCTGTCTTAGCTTCCCAACATTCTAAACCGCCTCCAACGGTCACAGGGTTCTGGAATGTTCTGGAAGGTGCTAGTAGGTTCCAGTGGATGCTGGTGATGTCACAGGTGGCCACCATTTTGTGCTCCAGGCCCTCAGACAGAAGTTTCAGGGGTAGCTAAAATGGCTCCCTGAATCTGTAGCAACACGAAAAAGTCTGGTGGTTCCCAAAAAGGAAAAATTCAAACAGGGTTTGAGGCAAAAGTGGGACAAAATAAATAATGATGAGGAGGGACCACCCAAAGGGCTGACAGGTCTAACACGCGTCCCCCCCAGCTGAAAGTGGGGAGAGCTACCCAACCCCTTGGGAGTTCTCATCACTAAGGCGGAAATACCTTGAGAGACCGTCTGCATTGGCGTGGTCCACTCCAGGCCGATGTTCCACCTGAAAGTCCATTCCCTGCAGGGAAATAGACCACCTCAACAACTTGGGATTCTCCCCCTTCATTTGCATCAGCCAACGAAGGGGTCTGTGGTCGGTCTGAACCAGGAAGTGCGAGCCAAACAGGTATGGCCGCAACTTCTTCAGAGCCCATACCACTGCAAAGGCTTCACGCTCTATTGCACTCCACTTCTGTTCCCTGGGAAGTAGTCTCCGGGATAGGAAGACCACGGGTTGATCCAGACCCTCTTCGTTGAGTTGCGATAACACTGCCCCAATGCCATGTTCTGATGCATCTGTCTGGACAATGAACTCCTTGGAAAAGTCTGGGGCCCTTAAGACCGGGGCCTCGCACATGGCTTTCTTCAATCTCTCAAAGGCTTGCTGACAAGCCTCCGTCCAGACTACCCGTCGAGGTTGTTTCTTGGACGTGAGCTCCGTGAGGGGGGCTACGATGGTACCGTACCCCTTTACGAAGCGGCGGTAGTATCCCGTGAGGCCCAAAAATGCTCGGACCTCAGTCTGAGTCTTGGGGGGTTCCCAGGCCATGATGGCCTCGATCTTCGCCTGGAGGGGTTGCACCGCTCCCCTACCCACCAAGTGTCCAAGGTACACTACCGACCCCTGCCCGATCTGGCACTTGCTGGCCTTGATCGTCAATCCAGCTTGTCTCAGGGCCTGGAGAACAGCTTGCAGGTGATGCAAGTGATCCTCCCAACTGTTACTGAAGACGGCTATGTCATCCAGATAAGCAGCAGAGAAACTCTCCATTCCGGTGAGGATCTGGTTTACCAGGCGCTGAAACGTGGCAGGTGCGTTCTTGAGCCCAAAGGGCATCACACAGAACTGGTAGTGGCCATTGGGCGTGGAGAAGGCTGACCTTTCCCTTGCTCCATCAGTCAAAGAGATCTGCCAGTACCCTGAAGTAAGGTCAAAGGTACTTAGATATTGGGCAGCTCCCAGCCGGTCAATCAATTCATCCGCCCTAGGGATCGGATGAGCATCAGTTTTGGTCACTGAATTCAGTCCCCGATAGTCCACACAGAACCTCAGTTCTGGTTGGGCACCCGGTGGTGCAGCTTTTGGTACTAACACCACCGGACTGGACCAGGGGCTGCTAGAAGGTTCGATCACTCCTAGCTCCAGCATCTTAGTGACTTCACTATGAATGCTGGCCTTCACCTTGTCTGACATCCGGTAGATCTTGGACTTCACAGGTGGGCTGTCTCCTGTGTCCACGTCATGGACGCACAGGTGAGTCCTACCCGGGACAAGGGAGAACAACGAGGAGTACTGCCCCAGGACCTGGCGACAGTCCTCCTGCTGTTCAGGAGTTAGAGATGGGGAGAGAATCACTCCCTCCACCGACCCATCCTTCTCTTGAGACGCGAACAGATCAGGGAGAGGCTCGCTTTCCACGTCCTCTCCTCCGTCAGTCACCATCATCAAGATGACTTCGGGCCTCTCGTGGTGGGGTTTGAGGCGGTTGGCATGCAGCACCCGCAGGGGCTGACGAGGGGTCTTCAGGTCCACCAAGTAGGTAGCCTTACCCTTCTTCTCCAACACCTCAAAGGGTCCTGACCAGCGATCCTGGAGGGCACTAAGCTCTCCCGGTTCGATCACCCACACCTTCTGGCCAGGCTCCAACTCCACCGGGTGAGCATTGTGGTCATACCACGCCTTCATCACTGCTTGGCTGGCTTCCAAGTTGTCAGAAGCTTGCTTCCACAACTTAGCCATTTGGCTCCGGAAGGCCAGCATGTAGCTCACCACATCCTGGGGAAGCTTTCTGGGAGTTCTTTCCCATCCGTCTCTCACCAGGTTGAGAGGTCCACGTACAGGGTGCCCATACAGAAGCTCGAAGGGGCTGAAGCCCACTCCCTTCTGTGGCACTTCCCTGTAGGAAAAAAGTAAACAGGGTAGGAGGACGTCCCATTTCCTCCGCAGGCTTTCAGGCAGACTTCTGATCATGCCCTTCAAGGTTTTGTTAAACCTCTCCACCAGACCATTTGTCTGGGGGTGGTAAGGAGTGGTGAACCGGTATGTCACTCCACACTCCTTCCACATTGCCCGCATATACGCTGACATGAAGTTGGTCCCCCTGTCGGACACAACTTCCTTGGGAAAACCCACTCGGGTAAAGATTCCCATCAGGGCCCTTGCCACAACAGGTGCTGTTATGGTCCTCAGAGGTATTGCCTCTGGGTACCGTGTGGCATGATCCACCAGAACCAGGATAAACCTGTGACCAGCTGTAGTCGGCGGATCTAATGGACCCACAATGTCGATGCCCACCCTTTCAAAGGGGGTGCTAACGACAGGAAGTGGTTCCAGGGGAGCTTTCAGCTTCACCCCTGTTTTCCCACTGGCTTGGCAAGACACACATGTCCGGCAGTAGGTATCGGACGACACTTTCATCTGAGGCCAATAAAAGTGTGGGACAAGACGGGCGAAGGTCTTGTCTTGCCCCAGGTGTCCTGCCAATGGTATCTCGTGAGCCAACTCCAGAAGGAAGGCTCGATAACGTTGAGGAACTACCAAGGCTCGTGACGATCCGTGTAGGGGTGCCTTGGGTTCACTGTAGAGAAGGCCATCCTCCCAGTAAACACTGTAGTTCCCTTCAACGTTCCCTGCTGCCTGGGCTTCGGCCTGTCGCCTCAGCCCCTCAAGGGTAGGGCACTCCCTCTGGCCCTGGCAGAATTCCTCCCTGGACGGGCCTCCCTCCACGTGCCACTCGGCCGGGATGGGTAGGTCCTCCAGGTTGGTAACGTCCCCCACCGCAGACTCCTGGTCCACCACCTCCGGTGGCCTATCCGTCCTACGGGGTGGGGACGCCGAGGCAGGCTCCTCCTGTCCTCGGTTCTTCCCTTGACTGGCAGCTGGCTGGGCCTTTGTTCCAGGCTCCAGCCGAAATGAACTCCCTCTTCGGGTAGTCGCGGACCTTGTGCTAACACAGGCCCAATCAGGTGTACCCAGCATCTCGGTGTGAGTCCGGTATTCCACCTCCTTCCAAGCGTTGTGCTCCATGTCATTCCCCAGCAGACAATCGACTGGCACGGCAGGGCTTACGGCAACTCGAAGTGAACCTGCAACCCCCCCCCCATTCAAAGGGAACCTCGGCCACTGGATAGTGGCCTGTTCTGCCGTCAGCCATCGCGGCTGGGTGGAGTACATCGGGAATTACCTGCTCTGGAGACACCAGTTGACTACGTACCATAGTCATACTGGCTCCTGTGTCTCTCAGAGCCTCCCCTCTTTGGCCGTTGATGGTGACCCACTGCCCATACTTTGCGGTATTTGCGGGCACCTGGATCTTGGGAACCATCTCCCGTTCTCCCAGGGACACTAAAGTGACACCCGCCCACTCCCTTCCCTTAGTTAAGGGCATCTCCTCCCCGAGCACTACACTAGCTACTCCGGGGGTCTTTCCTCCAGTGGGAGGGGGTGGTCGTTTCAAGCACTTCGGATCTCCTTTATAGTGTCCAACGCCACCGCACTCATAGCAATGGACAACCCTTGGCTGCTGACTCTGGCCAGGATTAGGGTTTCTGGGTGGGTTAGCCCTAGGGGTGAATCCTGTTCCCTTCCCTTGGAAGTTATTTTGGGGGCCTTTGGAGAACTCCTTTTTCTTTTCCCCTCCCTCTTTCTTCTGGGGGGCGCCCTGTCCGGCCTTTTGAGTATCCCCTCCAGTCCCCCTTGTGGACACCCGGGTACTAGCCCAAATGTCCGCCTCCTCAGCAAGCTTCCGGGGACTGGTCAGCTTGCTATCCACCAGGTGTTGACGCAGTTCAGGGAAACATTTCTCGAGCAGGTGTTCCTTCAGTACTAGGTCAAACAACCCCTCGTAGTTCCTCACTTCACTGCCCTGAATCCAACCCTCTAGTGCCTTCTTTGCATAGTCCAGGAAGTCCACCCAATTCTGTGTGCCCAGTTTGTGACTACCCCTGAACTTCTGTCTGTACTTTTCGGGTGTTAGTCCAAACTTCCTTATGAGCGCCAGTTTCATGGTGGGGTAGTGGGTCTGCTCATCCTCTTCGAGGGCCAATAAAGCATCCCTACCAGCTGGAGGCATGTACTTGTACAATCCCCCTCCCCAGTACTTCTCTGGAACCCCATGGGCCCTTAACGAGACCTCATAGGCTGCTAGCCACTTGGCGATATCGTCACCCACCCCATAGCTAGCTACTATGTCCTTTGGCAGGTAGGGTTTGGGTTCCCTGGTGTACTCTCGTTCTTCGCTGCCACCGTTAGGTACAGGGTGTGCCCCGATTCTCAGGATCTGAAGATCTATCTCTTTCAGCCTTATCTCATGAGCCATCCTCTGTTCCTCCTTCTCTTTCTCCAGCCTTGCTAAGTCCCATGTGAGCTGCCTTTTCTCCCTCCGGTCTGTTAACTCCACTACAGACAAGCCACCGCTAGAGGCACTGCTGCCCTTCCTGGAAAGTGTCCTGGGCCCCGCTGACAGGTTCCCCACCTCCGGTTGGTACAAACCAGCTCCCTCACTGTCGGGCTCTCTATCCCTGTCCTCCTCCTCAGCCTTGCTTTCTCGGCGTGCCTCCCCCCAAGCCCTTAAGCTGGTTTGGAGTGCACCCTTCTTTGCTCCTGGGGGACAATACACCCCCTCCCGCTGGCAAAACTCCCTGAGTTGGGCCACAGTGTACGTTTCTAAATTCTCCAGTACAAACTCCATCTTGCCCACTCAGGTCAGAGGACAGTTATTTGCAGTAACAATGCAGGGGGGTACCTTTAATAATACCTCCTCCCACCACCAGAGTAAATTTGGAAAAAACAAAAACCCACAATTAGGAAGGCCGCTTTGAGAAAACTCCCGGTGTAGGCCTATGGACTACCCACAGTTATTGTTGAGTATACGTAGGCACAGCTCTATCCCACCGCTGAACACCAATTTATGTTGGAAAACCACACTCCCACACTGAAAGGGTGGTGGTGTTCTTCCGGACACACTGTGGTAGCTTGGCTCGAGTGGTCAGGAATCAGGCTCCGTGCTAAGCATACGACATACCCATACAATAACCATGCGTGCATCCGTTCCAAAAACGACTCTACACCGTAAAAATTATGAAAATATCTTTCTTTATCTTCTTTTTCTCTTAGTTGCTGATTAGATAAATAAATAACAATCACAATATACAAACTTTTTAAATAGTGCAGGTCAAATAAATACTGGCTTAATGATTCAATAAATAGGGGTGATCATAAATAATGGAGGCATGAATATAAGTGCAATACATACAGGCAATTAAATATTCTGAGGCAATAAATACTGTAAACCAATAAATACAGTGAAGCAATAAATAGGTTAAATACAATAAATACAGTGCCCCTAATAAATAATTAAAAGCTGACAGTGACACTCATAGAATCAGATCACTTTTGAATTCCTAAGGGCTGATTTGGCCCAGGCACAGCTTGTGGGGATGTGGAAGGCTTGAGGGTGTCTACTCCCTGGCTTGGACAAGGCTGAGGCCTAAACTGAGGTGGATCAAGGGGGGAATACCAGAGACCTGGCTCTCTCACTCTACACAACCCCTCTAAATTAGTCTCAGCTCACCCCTGGCACAGTCCAGCTGGTTCCAGCACCTCTCTAACCCCTAGAGTAGTCTCTTAGGATTCCACAGGGCCTTTGGCGCCCTCTATTCCACTTACTGCCCTTTTTCTGATGTTCCGACGCCGCTGGAGTCGTGTCGACGCCGTGAGGCGGATCCGGTTCGACGTCGGCGGCCTCGGCACAATGTCAGTTCCTGACGACGCCGGTAGGCGGCTCCGGTTCGATGTCGGCGGCCTCGGCTCGATCTCGACCTCCGATTCGATGGCGTCGGGCAGTCTTTACTCGATGTCGACCTCGGGCGGCTCCGGTCCGATGGCGACCTCAGCTTCGATGACGTCGGCCGGCCTTGGCTCGATGTCGACTTCCGGCGACTCCGGAGTGCGATCCTCACTCCCGACCTCCGGTGCTCCTTTCCTCAGGTTTCCGGCGACTCCGGAGTGCGACCCCCACTCCCGACCTCCGGCACGATTCTCCCAGGTTTCCGGCGACTCCGGAGTGCGACCTCCACTCCCGACCTCCGGCACGATTCTCCCAGGTTCCGGCGACTCCGGAGTGCGATCCTCACTCCCGACCTCCGGTACACTTCACCTCGGTCTCCGGCGGGCGGACTTCACTCCCCCGTTGACACCGCTCACTCGACCTTGGTTAACTTCCACCTCGACCTCTGGTACACCTCACGTCCTCCGTCGGCGCCCTCTCACGACCTCTGGCGGCTCTGGGCACGACGTCTGCTTCTCCAGTCAGCGCCGCTTCTCCACCTCAGGCTCCAGGTCTCCAGGCTACTCGACGTCCGGCTCCAGGGAAACCAATAAACAGGTCAGGTACTTGCTTCCTCGACTTCTAAGGCCTGTTCCTGCTGTCCAGGTCCTTAGGATGGTTCTCCTTGCTTCTTCCCACACAGGGCTCCAGGCTGGGCTCAGTCAGTAGGGACTAGTATCACGGGTGGGTTTATGGACCCCACTCCAGGCACAAGTTTCCACCCCTGCTGCCTCACTCCTTCCTCCTTCAGGTTTCTGCTGCTCACTCTTCACCAGTCAGGTGCCAACTGCCAGCTCCAACTGCCAACCCTCTGTCTTAGCTTCCCAACATTCTAAACCGCCTCCAACGGTCACAGGGTTCTGGAATGTTCTGGAAGGTGCTAGTAGGTTCCCGTGGATGCTGGTGATGTCACAGGTGGCCACCATTTTGTGCTCCAGGCCCTCAGACAGAAGTTTCAGGGGTAGCTAAAATGGCTCCCTGAATCTGTAGCAACACGAAAAAGTCTGGTGGTTCCCAAAAAGGAAAAATTCAAACAGGGTTTGAGGCAAAAGTGGGACAAAATAAATAATGATGAGGAGGGACCACCCAAAGGGCTGACAGGTCTAACAGACTGCAAACATTCACTTCCAGTCACAAGGATCTGGGTTAAATCCATCATTCTTTTGCTCACCACACCACCCCAGTTTGGAAGGGAGGACCTGGCCTGGCAGAGTCAAGACTGATTTGCATATGGTTGGGTCCAAACTGGAAAGGCATGGTGAGCAAATGATGGATTTAAGCCCAGATCTCTGTACTGGGATGAATGCATGAGATTGTTCTGCATTCTGTCCATCAATTGTTCTTTTTTCATTTGTCACCCCGAGTGGGATGGGTATGCCCAGACGTGGGTCCTGTGCTCTCCATGCTACTGGAATCAAGCTATCCTGGCTGATGAGGGGTGAAACTCCCAGACTCTTGATTTGCTCTTTAGGGACTGGAGCGGGCCCAAGGCAATTCGGCCCCAGCAAGGCCGAGTTAAATACGGGGGCGTTGACCAGTAGCATAAGCTCAGTTTTGTCCCCATTGAGTTTAAGGCAAGAGAGGTCCATCCATCTGGCAATCTCTTCTAGACCGCAGCCTAGGGCGCTGAGTGACCGTACAGGTTGGTTTTGCGCCACCACTAACTGCGTAGGTGACCATTTTTACGCCAAATGGGTGAATGATCTCTGCCAATGGTCTCATGTAAACGTATGACATAGTTCTGCATTCTGTCCATCAATTGTTCTTTGAGCAAAATATTCCAGCAAAAGCCAGAACAGGCATAATCAGTGTTTCTCTATAGGAGGAAAAAAGTTATCCAAACTCAGCCCAGCTCCAAACAATGATCCCTCACATTGCTCTGTATGTGCTACTCTTTCCTTCCTTTTCCCCGTTACTCTGCGCTTTCCTCACACCCACCCTTGTCTCAATGTGCTGTGCTATGAGGGGAGCCTGATGGTAGTTTCTTGTTTGCTAGGTGTTGTAATTTACCTTTATAATAGCTGTATTGTATTTACCATCCGTTAGCCCCCCTTCTCTTACCCTCCTTTCCCTCTCCCTTCCCTTACCCTCCTTTCCCTCTCCCTTCCTCCCCTCCACTTTCCACCTATTTGGAATCTTCCACCCTTAGAACCCTGGTATTGAAGCTCGCTTTAGAATGTTCAGTGCCTGTGAGTTGGTGCTGGAGGATCAGAAAAAGACGTTTACTCACTTTACTGAGTCTTCATCTTTCAATATTTTGGTGACGATTGAAGCTGTGTAGGGGGCAGCTCCTGATCCTCTCCCCGCCTTCTGCGACACCACCCAGCGTGTGAAGATCCGCTTCCTCTGTGGCACACGCTAGTACATGAAAAGGTCATCGCCAGTGCAGTGCGGTGAGTTCGTTTGCCTTCCTTACTGTGCGGAGTTCCTTGATCCCTTTTGGAGACTTACACGTTTCCTGTGTACCCGTCTCATCCGTATTCTCCAAATCTCATCAGGATTTCTCCTTTTTTCCTTACTCAAGAACACAAATATGTTGATTCCCCTCGTTCACCTATCAGCAGCGAAGACACTGTTCTCCTCGTTAGTCAATTTCTTTCCCTGGCTGGCTGATTTTCCTATCTGATAGAGACATCTAGCCGCAGATTCCTTAACTTAGAATTTCCCCAGGCGTCAGGCTGGATCCGGAAATGTTTTGCAGCAGCACCTCTGCGCGCCGGGGGACGGTGCCACACGACCCCGCCCTGACGTTGTCCACACACGTCAGCAAGGTCATAGAAGTCCCTCCCGGCGCGCTGACGTCAGTTTCCTTGTTTTCCACATGCAATGCTGATCCAAAGTGAGTGGTTCCTCTGGCCTGTTTTCAGGCCTCCTTGTCGACGCTTCGTGTCAGGAACAGTGTGCGATGCCTTCTTTCTTTAAAACTTGTAATTCCTGTTTGCGGCAGATGTCCGCGACGGACCCGCATCTTATTTGTATGTGGTGTCTGGGCAAGCACCACGACTCCACGGACTGCCACCGCAGGTGGTTGCCGTTGCTCATAGCCCTGCCTTGAGCACACCCCGGGCTTCCGGGCAGTTGGTCACCTGTCCGGAGCCGGGGTCGGCGCCGTAACGGGGCAGGAGGCTCGCATCCTCGGCTCCGCCTCTGCTTCTTTCTCCGGAGTCAGAGCCTGTCATGGATGAGGTGGAGTCGGTGCAGAGGCGGCGCCGAAAGCTTGCCTCGCTGGCTCCGGCGCCTTCTCCTTCTTCGGAAGGGGAGCTTGTCATAGTTTCGGCGCCGACTCGACGCCGGATTCAGCCGAGTCGGCGACTGACGAGGCGCGGTCGGCTCCAACGCGCGTCGTTTTTGGCCATGTCGACTCCGAGTTGTGGACTCTTCTCTAGAGGCCTCTGGAGAGAGTTTGGTGCCGCCCTCTCGCCCGGCGTCGCCGGAGGTATTGTTGCCAGTGCCCCCCTTGGAATTTGTGGAGCCTCCTCAGGAGCTCCCAGATCCGGCAGGTTCTTCGCCTCCCCAGGAGCCCCGTGAGGATCCTCATTCTTCAATGGGGCTCCCTTACGTGGGGCATTGGTCGCACCCTCAGTGTCTTGGGAGGGTCAGCTTACAACCCTCCCCCCACTGACGAGTTGTTGTCCTCTCCGCGGAGGGCTACCGAGGCTGGTGCGGCTTTTTTGAGAGTGGTCACATTGGCCATCCGCATTTTAAACCTGCAACCCCCTTATGCCCCCTTGTCTGTGGACCCCTTGCTTGAGGTCCTTCACCGTGGGTCCGGGAGTGTGGAGCCGCTTCTGACCTTTGAGGCTTCCCTTTATGATACTCTTTTGGGTACCTGGGTCCGGCCTGCTTCAGGTGACCCGGTGGCTCGTTCAGTTTTGCACCGCCACCGTCCAGCTCCGCATGATCCTGTTTGTCTTTTTGCGCACCCTGATGTGCGGTGGAATAAGCACTGAGTGAAGACAATGAGAGTTTTACAGAGTGACGCCGACATTACCGAAACAATCTGCGGTTTGGAAGTATCACCGCTTACTAAATGATACATCAAATCTGAAAATAGCCTTGAAAATGTCGCGGGACTACTTTCCCACCAAGCGACGAAACACGTGTTGGCTTGTGGCTGATAAAGACTGACTAAGGAGAGTCGCATACAAATAAAAGAACTACTGAGAAGAAGAAAAGACTAATTTCTGCTCTATGTATATGTCTATATGTGTTAACATACTATACGTACCAGCTATTCACAATCATTACGTGTGCTAAGGATTGATTTCTATTGTTCAGGGCTTTGCCCATAAGTCTAGGAAGTCCGGTGGTTCTTCCTACCTTCTAGCACCGTTAAAAAAGAAATTCAGAATACTATATATGTGAATTTTCTCTTGGCGCCATACACCTATAACTAATACCACCGAACAGTCTTTTAATCTGCAGGGGTTTGTGTTGCAGACCGCCTTTCCTTCCCTGCCCCCACTAACGCTTGTCCAGATGCCTTGAGTCATAGTTTAGGAACATCTTTGCATCCACTAGTGCAGCCCTACGGTCCTTAAATACTGTGTGTGTTTTGGCTCGGGCTACCTCTGCCCTGTGGGACTCTGCAGAGGCTTTGCTTTCTGCCACCTCTGAAGGTGCTCGCATTGATCTCCGTCTCCTCCTCCGGGATAGCCGCAACCTTGCCGAAATCACAATCCGCTCAGCCTTAGATACTGCGGATTCTTTGGGCCGAGCTATAGCGGGCTTTGTTGCCTTAAGGCGTCACTCTTGGTTGCGAGATATCGTCTTCCCTGAAAATATCCGGGAGTGACTGGTTGACTTACCCTTTGATCGGGTTTGGCTGTTTGATGCTCACGCTGAGCCGGCGGTTTACCGGCTCCTTGCGGGCTTTCGTCCTCCCACTTAGGTCTTCTTAAGCCTATCTTCCGTGGTGGTACTTTTTCATTTCGCATCCTTTAGATGCGCTCTGTGTTTATCATGGGCGGTGAGCCTTACGTCTTCTTTTTCTGTGGTCAAGGGTGATTACCCTTTTATTGGCATCCCTTGGATGCGTTTTGCTTGAGCTGCCTGTTGGCCTCCTGTGACTGTGTTCCACAGGTTGCTGGGTTTGGGCTTCTGACTGTGGTATTGAGCCGGTGGCTCAGCTCGGTAATGTCATACGGCTCGGAACTCATGTTCACGGGTTCAGTTCGTTACTGCGCTCTCTTAGCTTGGCTTATTGCCCTAAGAGGTGTTCCCCGTTGTTTGGGGTATGCATACTCCATGTGGGGTACTTGTATGCTATTATATAGCTTTGCTTATCTCACCTGGGCCTGGAGAGCCTGTGGACTCCATGCGTCGCCTGGTGGTCCGTTGTACGGTGTTCTATGTTTTTTCCTGGGGCCATCTGCCTACGCGATGGTCATCCACCTCCTTGGGAGTTTTCATGGTCTCCTCTTCAACAACGGCTACTACCTGCCCTTACTGTGCTAGGTATGATCCGATATGGGCATGTTCTTGCTCCTGGCTAGCTCTGTTTCTACATAATTATATGTTTATACATTCTGTATACATGCTGGTTGCCTTGGTATTCCTCTTCCTACGTCGCCACCTCTTTCGAGGCTGCAAGGTCCGGACCAATATCTCCATGTGTGGGGAGCTTTTCTAAGTTGTTGCAAGATTGCCCATAGGTTCCTCCTTGCTTCTGCTTACTGGGGTAATTTCCCAATTTGACATATGCTCCCTTTTTTGGCGACGCTGTACGTGTCTTTTCTAGAGTGTTGGTCTCGGATTCTGAGTAAGGGTGGGCGTAGTTCGCGAAGTAGCACTTCGCGAAGCTACGCAAAGTGAAGTTCGCACTACGCGAGCTACGCGTAGCACTTCGCGAACTGCGAAGTAACATGTTCGCACTGTGCAAGATGTTGTTTTCAATGATTGCACAGTGCGGACAAGCAACCGGCACTGTGCAATCATTGAAAATGGCATCTTGCACAGTGCGAGCTGTAGTTTTCTGCTGCTCGAGTAGATTTTTACTCGAGCTGCAGCTTTCTCAACGCGAACTGGTAGTTTCTCATCGCGAGCGGTCGCGAGCATACGCGACCCCTCGCAATGAGAAACCTGACCTTCTCGCGTTGGGAATCTCGCCGGGAGGTTTATTTTCCATGCTCGCGATCGCGAACAAGGAAAAAGTCTCGCCAGGATGTCATTTTGCTTGCTCGCGGTCGCCAACTTGACGTTGAGGACCGCGAGCAAGCAAAAAATGACCGCAGCACTACGCAACACTACGCTACGCGTGTTCGCACTGTGCTACGTGCAGTTCGCGTAGCGCGAAGTAGCGCGAACTTCGCAAACTACGCGAGCGTAGCGTAGTGCTTCGCCCAGGCCTAATTCTGAGACTCTTCCCCCCCATTGGTTAACTTGGCGTTTTTGGCCACTTCCTTTGGATATGACTTTTTCAACGTTTTCACATACTATTGTTGAAACTATGCCTGCCGGACAGCTCCTTTGTGGGTTGTTTCGCACTTTGGCTTCATATTGCCCGGTCGGGAACTCTTATGCTTCTTGTGTAAGCCACTTTAAGGTCTCTCTGGCTGTTTGCCTGCTGCATATTTCTACCTGCTTCGGCGGGTTTAGAATTGATGCTAATTGCCCCTAATTACCCTTTTTTGGGATTGTGTGTTCACTTGGCATGTTTCCTGTCCCGCCGGCTATTCCCAAACGCATTGCTCAGGTTCTAGCTCTTGCCTTTGGGCTTTTGACACCGGCTCCTTCGACTTCCTTCTATGAGCTGTCTGTTAGGCTGGTTGCATCTCTTCAAGTTCTTTTCAAACTTGGGTCGGTGTACTCATCGGGTGCCATTAAGCGGAGAGTGGTCCTTCTTCCTCTTTCTCTCTTTCTTTGCTCTGGTATAGGGCTCATGCCGTTCTACATGTCCTTTTTATACGGGTCTGGTGTGGCGCCATTATGCCCTTTTTAGGATATCTTCTATCCTGTTCTTTTTGCTCTTTTGAGCTGCTTGGATTGCTGCCTGGCTGTTCCGCCACAGCTTTTCCCCCTTTATCCATCACTCTGTTGCCAGATTGGATTCTTGGCCCTTTCTGTTGTTCTCTCGCAGACCCACCCCCCTTTTTGGGGTATGGCTGTGGTATCTATTCTAAGTTAAGGAATCTGCGGCTTGTTATCTCTATCAGATGTACGAGTTACTTACCTTCAGTAACAATGTATCTGGTAGAGACGTTGTCTAGCCGCAGATTCCTTAACGCCCACCCAGCCTCCCCGTTCTGCGAGGACCTTGTCTTGTGGTGTTCTCCACTGGCCTCTTCAGTTGCCATTGGGATACCTCTCAAGGGGGTTTGGATTGTTGCACTCCCTTGAGTGTTTTCATATACAGTTAACTTCTGCTAAGGGGCTTCTTTCCTGTGATATGGTGTCTTTTGATTCACAAGGAGATTCGTTTTCCTCTCCAGTTACCTTCCCTTCCTTCCGTCTTCTCTACTAACTCAGGGTCCTGGTCCCCTCGTGGTCATCCTCTTTGAGGGTCGGTTGTGCACTGTTTCCAACCTCCGTTCTTATAGGGAAAAGGCCAGCCTTTTTATACCTTCCTACAGTGGGCTGTTGTTCTGTCTGTGTTCCGTTCTTACTAGACGGCACAGTTCTACATGGCGCTATCAGTCTATTTCTGTCTATTGAGATGTTCTTCCCTTGTTGCACTCGGGGAGGGGTCTTCACTTAGCTTGGTGGGTTCTTTCTCACAGCTTCCACTTATATGTAGGCAGTGTCTAATTCTGTCTTTTACGATGGGGTCTTTCACTATCCTCCTTCTTTATTCATGGATTGTCATCTCTCGCACACTGTTCCCATACTTTCACAGTTTTTTGTTGGTGGCTCCGCGTTGTGCCGTGGAAAAGTTTCTCTGATGAAAACTGACTTCAGCGCCCCGGGAGGGACTTATATGACCTCGCTGACATCACGTATGTGGACGACGTCAGAGCGGGGTCGTGTGATGCCGTCCCCCGGCGCGCAGAGGTGCTGCTGCAAAAAATGTCCGGATCCAGCCTGACGCCTGGGGATATTCTAAGTTAAGGAATCTGTGGCTAGACAACGTCTCTACCAGATACATCGTTTCCAAAGGTAAGTAACTCGTACGTCTCCACCTTTCCCTACTGAATTGCCAGCTCTCCTGTCCGACCATGTTCACCAGACTAACGAAGGTGGCACGAACGCGGCAGAGGACTCTGTCGCTCAACAACAAACTGATGAAGACCACATGAATGTACCAAACACATTGAACAAGATGAAGACGCCTTGATCACGACGCAGGTCATGCAAGAGTTGACCACAGGAACTCACTTGGCTGCAGCTATACTCAATCGCGAATTTAACGTTTTGACTATGGACCCCATTATCAACCTTTCGAACTACAACATGTCACTGGCTGAAAGGAAGGTAATTAGCAAAGAGTTGTCCTTTGTTCCGACTGCTGCATCAGACACCTTCACCATCAAACTTCAGATTCAACAATTTTTTAGAAAGATCAGACTTAAATACTACTTCAGTAAAAACGTGTATAACCCTCTGACAACCGCAACACCATTTAGACCCACTTCCACTTTTACACCTGGAGCATACTTGATGATCCAAAGAATATTGGCCTTTGAACAGATCGTCCTCCAAGAAACAATCAAACTGCTGGAGGAACGACATTACATAAGACACAACATTAGCAAGGAGGAAAAACTGGCACTGAACACACTACGCCAAAACAACACCATCATCATCAAGGCGGCGGATAAAGGTGGGGCGGTAGTGGTGCAAAACACCACAGACTATGTGGATGAAATTGAACAACTGGGAGTACGAGAAAGTTATCTCCCCACACCAAGAGACCCCACAGTGGAGATCAAGTCCCTCATTGAAAAACTAACTGAGGATGGACTAAAGAAAGGCTTCTTGAGGCAACAGGAGAAATAGTTCTTGAGTAAAAAAGAACCAAAAATCCCAACAATATACACCCTTCCCAAGGTGCATAAACGCTTGGAGAAGCCACCAGGGAGGCCGATTGTCTCTGGCTAAGGGTCGGTTCTTGAACCCCTCAACCAATTCATTGATCATTTCCTGCAACCTTGGGTCACAGAGACGAAATCATACGAAATCATACATACCATGCACATTATCCAACTACTGGAAGGCCAGGCGTTTGACATCCGAACACAACTACTCGTGACACTTGACATCTCCTCTCTTTACCCATCGATACCACAGGCCAAGGCACTGGATGTAGTACGATCAACCCTGCACAAGCGCCCAAGACCGCACTGGATTCCGACAGATTTCTTGATTTACCATGTTGGAAATCGCAATGAAGAAAAATTACTTCATATTCAGAAACCAGTTTTATTTTCAGAGTAAAGGCGTGGCGATGGGGGCTACATACGCACCGAGCCTGGCTAACATCTTCATGGACGACTATGAGGAAGAACATTTGTACAGCCATGGCAATCCGTTTATCGAGTTTATAACAGTATGGTAACGCTACATAGATGATGTGGTAATGATTTGGTCTGGCACAGAGGAGGAACTCAAAGAATTCAAGCAATTGTTCAACGACAGAACAAGGGACATCAAGTTCAGCATGACCTACAACAATGAAGCCATTGACTTCCTGGACCTCACATTCCGAGTCGATGAAGGTCTCCTGTACTGTGACCTATACCAGAAACCCACAGAAAGAAATACACTCCTCAAATTTGAGTCACACCATCCGCACAACCTAAGGGACAACTTACCCTACGGGCAATACCTCAGATTGAGGAGGAACTGTACACGAAGGGAAGATTTTTTCAAGGAAACAGAGATCCTGACAAAACACCTAAGAGAGCGAGGCTACCCAGCAGGACTAATAAAACATGCTAGGAAGCGTGCGTGGTATTGTCCCCGGGATCAACAACTGCAAACGAAAGAAAAAAAGACTAAGACTGAGAACATTGTCTGTGTCACCACGTTTAACTCCAAAAGCAATGGTATAAAGAAGATCATCAACAATTACTGGAACCTGGTCGCAAATAAGTTGAACGTCATGGGGAATCCCTTATTTGCCTTCAGGAGAGGCAGAAATATCAAAGACAATGTAGTCAAAGCTTACCTAGAGCCACCCAAGTTACCAGACTTGAGGAGCCAACTGGGACTTCCACCTATAACTGGGCACTACAAATGTGGTTCATGCAAAGCATGTCCATTAACCATCGAGGGGGCTACCTTCACATACAAGAATCAAGCATACAAATTACCAGTATTCTCCAAATGTAACAGCATAAATGTGGTGTACATCATTCTCTGTCCCTGCAATTCACCATACGTAGGGCAGACCACACAGAAGGTAAAGACAAGAATACTCCAGCACATGAGCGGAGTCAGGTGCAAGGTTCAGGGTGCCCCCCTCGTGGAACACTTCATTACCCACAATCACCCCCAGAGAGCATTAGATGGAGGGTAGTTGAGAAAATCTGCCCACACCCTAGAGGGGGTTCAATTTCTGCTTCCCTGAATTATGAGGAGTGCAGATGGATTCACTCCTTGAATTTAGTGGCGGCCGGCCTCAACGAACATGAGGAGACTGCGAAACAAATGGGCCAACTATAACTCACAGGATACACTCAAACATAGTGGTTCAACAGGTAGGCCAACTCCAAAGGTGCACCTTTAACAACAATCTGACATGACCCCACACCACGGCAAGCGGAGTAGGCAAC
The DNA here is from genome assembly GCF_964204655.1 of Triturus cristatus. NCBI lineage: Eukaryota > Metazoa > Chordata > Amphibia > Caudata > Salamandridae > Triturus > Triturus cristatus. Next base: position 719,764,148 of record NC_140581.1, read on the forward strand.
CCTCACAGTGTGCCTTCTAATGTTAACTGTCTACAGAAGGATTTAATAAATCCCTGATTATATCATGCTGACAAATTAGTTACTCTTCAACACCATGTAATTCCACGTCTTGTATGCACCATGCCAGGCCTTATAACTGTTGATAAACACCACATGAGTCAATGCCACACTTCCTGTAAGCACCATGCCAGGCCTCTTGAATAACTGTTTCTAAAATTACTATACAAACATAACTGTGTATGCACGTATTATCATACAGGCTTGTATGTATTGTTAAAATTTCACATGTTTGTATTATTCCATTGGTTCGTAAGCTGAGCACTGTAAGGAATCATCCACAACATTTTCAGCCACGCATATGCATTTAATAGCTGTAACCAGCTTACATTATCCTGAAAGTTTGAGTAACCACTGTGTACTTATTCGTCCGACATAGCCCTGAGCAGGGCCCAGGGGATGATGAGGCGCACAGAATAATTCTACCTTCCCTGAATCGATCAGACAGACTCGCCCGTCTCCTAGCAACCGGGATTCCCATGAATCCACGTAACGTGCATGCTGATACCACGTCTGCGCGCTGTTAACATAAAAGAATAATCCATCAACGTGGAGACTCACCGACTAATCGCAGCGACAACGCAGGACGGATGCCTGCTTGCCTTTCGCCGCAGTACTGATTCCTCCTGTACTTTTGAAGGTGAGCTACCACTGCCCCTCGGGAACTTAAAACCTCACTATGGAATTAGGTAACAGCTCAGCCAGACCGCTTCACTCCGAAGCTCCGCTGTGCCGATTCCATCGCGCTCCCATACTGCCATTCTTCCCACATTAGCAGGGGCACCTAGTATGATTTAAACCGCACTTTTTACAAGTTACAACACGACACAGCATTTTAAGCAATTTTATGCGCCAGCGGTGCCAACACGCACTCCATCACGTCTGGGCACCGAGGACGTTTTAAACCACATTATTCACATGTTGTAACACGACGCGGCAGTTCTCACAATTTCTGCCAATCACAACGTTTTCATTGTTTAAGTTGCACTGACTTATGGCATTAAACTACGCTCCTCCACCGCTCGAGTGTATGGTTTCAAAACCGATTTCTCAACGTCATCATTGTTTAAGCCGCACTGACCTATGGCATAACACTATGCTCTTCTACCGCTCGAGTGTATGGTTTCAAACCGCTCCTCCACTTATCACCACTAGACATGGCAATTCTAAGCTTATTTTTCACTTCAACTACGTTACCAACACGCGCTGCATTACATGAGCACTGGTGGCCACGAACGATCTCATCCGCCAGTACCACCAGGGTAACATCTCGCACTGACTGCACAGCCGCTAACACACCGAAGCACCCGCGTATGGTTTCCCACGGTTTTATTGATTGCCCCCGTCGCATCGTTGAACAGATGTTACACGGCGTCATCACTGTAAGATTCGCTGGCACACAGCTACCTAGCAGTTAACACCTCACAGCACTCACTAATTTTACTGTGAGATTCGCTGACAGTTGACTCAAGGTCTAAATCATACGCCCTTCTACCCTTTAGAAATTCAATGCCCTGGTCCACCCTAATTCTACCGCCAGGCGGCATTTGATGCTCACGTAGCTAGAACTCTGTCTGGTCTACATTGGGTGAGTTGTCCACCCTTCCCTCCAATTCGTATCTCCATCTAACCTAGCAACCAACACGCCTAATACCCGCCTGTCTTTAATTCATAGGCTGTCATTGTCCACCCATCCTGTCCTAATGAAGACCCAACGTGACTACCCAATGGAGCACACTATGGGTTGAAACGTCGACTATTACGCAAGGCCCAGATTGACCAAGGCTCTGCATATCCAACGGAGCACTATTAGCCAACAGAGCAGTTGGTTCTACATAATTGTCTGGCCTATCCCCCCCATGTACATAAGTTTAGACCACTCTGTATATATTGCACACTTGCACATATGTCACATGATCACCATTTATGTGTAAATATTTCCCAGTATGTTGACAGCCTTGATCCACTGCATATGTGAATATATATGAATGATTTAATTCTGATAAAACATAAACAGTAGATACAAATATCGAGTCACTTTTTTATTGTTTGTAAAGATTCTTTATTCAGGCGGTTGAGATACTGATGTTAAAATTAAAAATATAATACGCATGTGACACTAAGTGCGCTGAAAAGTAACCGACATAAACCCAACAGAACCACTCTTTGTTTACTAATGTATACCCAGGTTCTGAGGGACACAAAGTCACCCCATTTTTGTTGAACTAGCTCTCTTGTCCCAGCTACCAGCTGTCAGACGCTCGCGCTGAGGAACGCTCCCGAGCGGCCCGAGCTGACTCTTCCGCATTCCTGTCACCCGACTCTTCTCAACCGCTGGAGCCACTCAGCTGTTCTGCCCTCGTCTGAAGGGAGCAGCGAAGCGTCTGAGCTGGCGTCCGTTAGATTTCTGTCAGCCGGCCACTTCATCTTACTTGCATCTTGCAATGGGGAAAAACTATTTTCACCTCTGACATCGCAGGTGATACCAGTCCCACGCCAAGAAGGGCAGCGCAAGCAAAATCCTTTCCCCCAGAGGCTCCTCAGCGATCCAGGATTTCGCGATCCACGCTCTGCCTCCTCTGCAACTTTACTGAGTTCCTGCCTTTCGCTGATAGGCACAGCTTTCAAAGGTGATCACCCCACTTCAAGCTCTAATTAATTCTACAATTACATTACTACGTGCCTTCCATTTGCTTATTGGCACAGCTTTCAAGTTTAATTTGTGTCATCATTACACTCTGTGGTGCCTTCTTATCGCTGATAGGCACAGCATTATCCATACCTGCTACCATCTTTTTCAAATACTCCTGTCTATCCTTGAATAGGCAAGCTGACCACTGTTACCCCTTAAACTTTGAACATTTTAAAGCATACCGAAGTATACCAATGGTTGTACTGTTGCTATTTTTCATTTGCCACGTTTTCTAGTGTTATTCCTCGGTATATTCACTGAAATATTCACTGCAATATTACTGCTGTGTACTGCTGTGTCCTGCTCTTCACTATTATTCATCTCCACTTTCTTTTCTCCATCCTCTTCAATTCTCTCCCTTTCGTACCTTTATCTTCCCGTCCTTACCCTTTAACTATGGCTTCTTTTGGTATGTCCCAACCTCCTCCCTTCTTGAATGACGAGGGTGAACCACTTATTACATGGAAAAAATGGGTTAATCTCATTGAATCCTATTTGATAGCTATAGGGGGGTGACAGATTTTCAAATGTGCGTAAACAACACATTCTTTTGCCACTGGGAGACTTGGCGTGCAGGGTACAGCTGTTGGAGAGGCGAGCTGAGGAGGCGGAAGGGCGTAATAGACGCAACAATGTACGGGTGGTGGGCCTTCCCGAGAGACTTGAAGGAGATGATATGGTGGCGTTCCTGGAGAAGTGGCTGCGGGAGGTGGTGGCACCGGAGGGCTTATCGCAGTTCTACACCCTTGAGAGGGCCCACCGGGTGCCGTCTCGCCCCCGGCTCTGGGACGTCCCCCTCGGCCGGTGGTCGCGCGCCTGCTGCACTTCAGGGACCGTGACCTTATACTGCGGAATGCTCGGACGTCGGGCCCATACAGAGTGGAAAATGCTTCGGTCTCCCTCTATCCTGATTACTCCCGGGAGGTCCAGCGGAGTCGCTTCTCCTTCATGGCTATCAAGCTGGCATTGCGGGCGGAGGGGATCCAGTATGCTCTGTTTTTCCCAGCACGGCTGAAGGTGATGGCGGACGGGGTCTCTACCTTCTTCGACACGCCAGAGGATGCGGGGCACTGGCTGGAGCAGCGCCGTGCAGGCGGTGATGGCGCAGGTCACTGGGAGCCGGGGGCTGGGACCCAGCCGGGCGTCGTCGGGGCCGCCGCAGCAGGAAACATGTGGCGAGTGCCCGGTCACCGTCGGCTTCTCAGACGGAGATGGAGAGACAGGCGGCCTTGCAGGCGGTTTCCGCCATCTCTGGGGCGGCGGCTGTGGCTTCGCCGGCGGCGTCGGAGTCTAGACGGACATCGACAGAGGAGGACTCGGCAGAGGGGGAGGCCTCTGGGGAGGACATTGAACGGTTGCCGGAGGTCACGCCGGGCACGGCAGATGGCATGCTGGATGAGTGACATCGCCGGCCTACAACTGGTTGCATTGGGGGTTGGTGTTCTGTGGGCTGCTCTGTGGCTCAGCGGGGAGGGGTTGTAGCTCTGCTGACAATACTGGGGGATCTGGTTCCTGGGGGGGCAGGGGGGGGGGTTGCCTGACTGGGGGGGACGCCGGGGTCGGGGTGCCGCCGGGTAGTGGGGGACTGTGCTGATAGCGGCCTGACACACTGGCTGAATTGGTGGGATCGCTGTCCGGCTTGTGCTGGTGCTGGGTCACCCCCTCTACCTCACACCTATTGTGAGTCTCTGGTAGCTACCAGGGTATTTTATTTTGTTGGATTTGTGTTTGGATGGGTAACTATGGTTTAGAGCCTGTTCTGGGGGAGGGAGGGAGGGGGGTTTGTTGGGGAAGTTTTGCAAAGGGGGGGTTGTCAGTGTGCCTGCTAGGCCGTTTTGGTCTGTGCTTTGTTGTATCCTTCTTTATGGCGACCCGACTTGAGTTACACTGTGTCACTTGGAATGTGCGATGGCTGAACTCCATGAGAAAGCGTTATAAGGTGCATGCCTATTTGGTCCGTAGGGGGATTCAGGTAGCCTTCCTGCAGGAGACGCACATTGACCGGGCGGAGGGACAGGCGTTACAGAAGCGATGGAGGGGACAGTTGTTTTACACTACCTATTCAGCTTTTGCTAGAGGGACCTTGATTTGGGTTAGGGCCGGGATCCCTTTCCAACCCTTGACCACACTCATAGACCCAGAGGGGAGGTATGTGTTGGTGTTTGGCCGCTTGGACGGCAGAGATGTGACCTTCTGCAGTGTGTATGCCCCGAACTCCGAGCACTCCACATTCTTTGCGCGGCTTTCTGGGAAGTTGGCGTCGTACTTGGCTGGCACGGTGTTCCTTGGGGGGGACTTTAATTCGGTTACTGATGTGGAGCTGGATCGCTCGCATCCACCGCTGGCCCAATCGGTGGTGCGCAGGGTAGCCAAGGTGAGACGGGATTGGCAGGAAGCTTGGGGCCTCCTGGATGCCTGGCGGGTGCAACATCCGTTAGACAAGGATTACTCCTTTTATTCGGCTCCGCATGATTTGCATGTCCGGCTAGACGGCTTTTTGTGTACTTCGGGGGCCCTGGAGCTTACGCGACATAGTGAGTATCTGGCAAGGACGATCTCGGACCACAACCCTTGCCTGATCATGATACTATGGTCGCAGCAACGGCAAGCGATCCCGACGTGGCGTTTGAATCCGGTGACGCTGGAGGACCCGGTGTTTCATGTGAGTTGGGGGAGGGTGTGGAGCGCTACTTCCTAGGTAACTCGGGGTCGGCGACGTGTAGAGCTCAGGAGTGGGACGCGCTTAAGGCGGTGGTGAGAGGGATTTGCATTTCGTCCGTCGTTGGGACGCGTCGGGTGCTGCTGCGGGATGTTGACCGGGCCGAGGTACGGTTGCGACACGCGGAGCTAGAGGGTCATGGGGCTGGGGGTGTGCGGGAGGAGTTGCTGGCGGCGCGCGAGGAGGTGGCTACTCAGGTTGAGCGGCTTCGTTGCTACGACTATAAGGAGTACTTGGTGCGGGCCCATCCTGAACGGGACAAAGTCGGGACCCTCTTGGCCTGGCTGGCTAACCCAGCGGCGCGGGGATCCCAGGTGGTGTCACTGACTGCGACGTCGGGGTCCCTGGTGCATTCGCAATAGGAGATTAATGACCAGTTCCTGGGTTACTATTCATCGCTGTACCGGAGCAGAATGGGGGGCCTCCCCGACGATCTGGACGCCTATTTAGAGGCTGCGGGGTTGCCCCACCTGGACCCGGAACAGGGTTCTGTGTTGGGAGCAGCCATATCTGTGGGGGAAATCAGGGCGGCGGTTAAACACATGGCCAGAAGAAAGACTCCGGGGGATGATGGACTTCCGGTGGAGTTCTATGCCGCTTATTTGGATGTGTTGGCACCGTGGCTGCAGGCAGTATATAGCGAGGCGGGGGAGCTGGGCAGGTTGCCGGCCTCCATGAGGGAAGCAATCATAGTGCCGTTGCTGAAGAAGGGCGGGGACCCCACCTCCAGGACGGCGTACCGGCCGCTCTCCATGCTTTCGGTTGACTATAAGATCCTTAGCAAAATCCTGGCCACGCGACTCCTGGGTCACATGTGCTCCCTGGTGCATGCAGACCAGTCTGGGCTCGTCCCTACTAGGAATACAGCGACGTGCATTCGGCGGTTGGTGCGGATATTGGGGGTGGATAGGGAGGATATTGCCGGAGGCAGTGGTACTATCGGTGGACATCGAAAAAGCATTTGATAGTGTGGAGTGGCCGTATCTGTTCCGAGTGCTGAAGGAGTTCGGACTGGGCGATAACTTTGTGCGGTGGACCAGACTGCTATATAGCTCCGCCACGGCTAGGGTTCGTACGGGGCGCACTATTTCGGCGGCCTGTCCGGTGACGAGGGGCACTCGCCAGGGCTGTTCATTATCTCTGCTGTTGTTCGCGCTGGCAATTGAGCCCCTGGCGGCTCATGCTAGAAGGGGGCAGTGTTACGGGGGCGTCCGGCTGCGGGATGAGCTGCATTACATATCGCTATATGCGGATGACCTCTTGCTGTATCTGGCAGATGCAGGGGGCTCTCTACGGGGCGCCAGAACCCTACTTAGGGAGTTTGGGCGATTGTCGGGGTTGCAGGTGAGTTGGGCTAAGACTTGCCTGTTTCCTCTGACCTCTGACACCCGACCGCCTTTGGAGTCCACCGACTTGCGGTGGGAGCCTGCCTGCTTGCCATACTTGGGCGTCCGTATATTCCACGCCCCAGCTGACCTTTTCGAGGGGAATGTGGGTGCTGCGCTGCGGGGGCTCAAGGGTAGCATGGCGTTCTGGCGCACTCTTCCTTTATCGGTGGCTGGGCGGGTCGCGCTGCTGAAGATGATAGCCCTGCCGCGATTACTATACTTTTTCCGTACCTTGCCGATATGGATCCCGGTCACCTTTTTTAAGATGCTTCGGACTTTGCTGACAGGATTTATATGGGGAACGGGGAGGCGGCGGGTGGCCCTGTCCACTCTGATGAGGCAGAGGGAGGAGGGGGGACTGGCGGGCCCAGACTTCGAATGGAACTATCTGGCGGCGCAGCTGCAGTGGCTGACGCAGGCCGTGGCGCGCGAGTTTCGGGGCCCAGAGGGCCCACAGGGTAGGGTCATTCCGTGGCATGTGCTGTCCTTTATTGTGCTTCGGCAGAGTCTCCGGCTGGATCAGCTTACCCTCGAGGAGCGTACACTCCGCTTGTGCTGGATTCGGAGTCAGAAGCGAGCAGGCTTCGTAGCCCCGTATGCCCTGGAGATTCCGCTGGGCATGTGTACGGCCCTCCCTCATGGCGGGGATTGGTCGGCGTTGGCTGGTTGGGTGGAGCGGGGGGTTCACATGATGGGAGATTTATATAGGGATGGCGTATTGTTGCCGTTTCAGGAATTGCACGAGGCGTACGATTTACCGAGGGGGGATTATCTTCTGCACACTGCATTGGTGGCAGCGATCCAGCGACAGTGGAAGATGGGGCTTTCGGAGCCCCCGATTTCTTTGGGGTGTCAGTATGTCACGATGGCGGCGGGTACGTTCAAGGCTATCACTTGTTTATACAAGCGGCTGTCCACAGAGAGGGTACCACCTCTGGATGCCCTGAGGGGTAAATGGGAAGGGGATCTAGGTAGGCCTATTCCCGAGACGACGTGGGCGCAGCTAGTGCGGCGGGCCTGGAAGGGCACGCGCAATGCCAGATTCTAACTGGTCCAATTTTATACCTTACACAGGGCTTACTTAACTCCGGTCAAACTCCTGCAGTACTTCGGAGGCTCCCAATCGCCGTGCCGTCGGTGCAGAGTGGAGGGTGCTGATTTTGGTCATATGTTTTGGTCTTGTGTGGGACTTGGCTCTTATTGGGCGGATGTGGTGGCATGCCTGAACCAAGTGACGGAGCGAGAGCTGGAAGCAGAGATGGGGACTTGCCTGTTGTTTTGGTTTCCGCACACCTCCAAAACCAAGATTACCAGCAAGTTTTATGATCTAGGATTGATAATGGCGAAGAGGGAGCTCACTATGCATTGGAAAGCTAGATCTGGGCCGAGCTTTCGGAGATGGCAGGCGAGCTTCTTGTCCTGGGCGGGAAGTGAGGGGACGCTGCGCCTGCAGATAGCCAGACGTGCGGCTAATGATAAAGCGCTGGAGGCGGCAAGGGCGTGGGGGGCTCTGGTGGAAGGGCTTAGATCCTTGGAGGAGCTGAGTACGGAGGATAGGGATCCTGTGGACGGGGATAGGAGTGTGGAACCCGGGGTGGGGCCCCCTGGGCCGACTGGAGAGTCCGCACTGACTAGAGACACTTGGGTACATTTGTGGAGGACTCAGCGTTCGCACAAAGTACTAGTACTTGCCGAATAGTCGTGGTGGGCGTCTGGGGTCTGTATGGGTGGCGCGGGGGGGGGGGTCACTGGTGTCCTAAGAACAGGGGACATGCTCTTCGGATTGCCTTGGGCTCGGATTTCCCGGACCCCGGGCCACTCCCAGCAGAAGTGAAGAAGGGGTTGATGCGGGCACACTGACGGGGGGGGGGTGGGGGTAGAGAGGGTGGAGGGTTGGGGGTTAGGGGGGCAGCGGGGGACACACGGATTTCTCCTGATATGTGCATTGAGGATTGAGTCCTCTTTATTCTTCTATGTAGTTGGTTTCACTGCGCTGATGGAAAACTTTAATAAAAATATTTAAAAAAAAAAAAAGATAGGGGGTACATCTAAATTTACTCTCACTTGCTGTGGAGAATGGCCACTATACTCCGGCTCTGGGTCAGCTGGTCACCAGGAAGCCCAACAAACACGGAGTATTTCTGAAACCTGGAGACCGTGGTAGACCCAGGGTGGTGTGGCTTGATGGACACCCACCTAGTTTCTCCAACACAAAATGCCCTGAAAGTTCAAACTTTGTACTATTTTTATCAGGAGAAGTGTGGGAATGCGGAGTGGTAGGAATTTTGTGGATCCCCACAGATTCCTGAACTTTGCTTTAATCAATATGAGGAGTTTTGCAATTTTAACCAAAGTTTCAGGTTTGCAGGGCCTTCTGGGTAATAAAACATTGTGGGATCCATGCATGTCACACGACCCTGGACTTCCCTGGGTGTCTAGTTTTTATTTTTAGAAACGGCTTGGTTTAGTAGGTTTCCTTGAGTGGTCATTGAGCTCGGCCTCAAATACCACTGCTTACCACATCACCAAATGGGTACATTATCAGGATTAAAATTTGAAGTCTCCACATTCCGTTTTGGGGCCTTTCCTGTCGCAGGTGATAGGTCCAGCGACACAAGTGGGGTACTGTTTCTATAACATAGTATAATATTTGTTATTAAAAATGTATTTTCTCTAAAAAAAAATTTAAAAAAAATAAAACACATTCTTTTGCATAATCTGGGCAAGCATGCCAGAGAAATTTATGATGATTTACCCGGTCTTGCTGAGGAAAGTCAAAGTACGAATGAAGATGCCATGGGGGATATACAACAAGATGTTTATCATGATACCCTTAAAAATTGGAGATTCAGTTTGGGAAGAAATTTAATGTAGTCCTAGAACGAGACATTTTTTTCAAGATCTCAAGGCAAGAATGAAAAAGTGGTTCATTACATAGTGGTTTTAAGAGGTTTAGCTGTCACATGTGATTTTGGTATACTGACTGAATTTTTAATTAGGGATCAGCTGGTGAGGTTCACCAGCGATAGAAAGATTCAAGAGAAACTTTAGGCTGATGCACCGGATCTAAAAAAAGCAATAGACATTGCAAAAAGCATAGAACATATACTGCCTTTTGTATGAGTGAAATGAAAGAAGCAGTTGATGTCAAACAAGTCACTTATAAAAATGTGCACAAGGTTTTGGGGAAAGAAAACAAACCTGTTATCCCTGAGAGTCCTAAGCAAAAGAATGAGCCTACAAAATTTAGATGTTTCAGGTTTGGGTATCCTAATCACTTAGCCAATAACATCAGGTGCCCAGCTAGAGGAGTAGTATGCAAGAAATGTAATAAAAGAGGGATTTTTTCTAAAGTTTGCAGAGACCTGCAAAAGAATGTCACTCACTTAATCAATTGTGAAGAAAATCATAGCGAAGACATAATCTTTCACATTGCAGACAACCTAGGAGTCTACAATAGCAACTATCCCACATGCAATATACTCTTGGATGACGTTCCTTTTACAGTGTTTGCAGACTCATGCTCCTCGTTTACCTTGATAAATGAATTTATATTTTGTGGAGAAATATAAGAACAAAAGTTATACCTTTCTACCACCTGATGTGAACCCTGGGGGTTACAACAATGACCCCATACCATTGGTTGGCATGTTAGTAATGCAAATCGGGTTCAAGGACAGATCCACCACAGGGAATGTGTACATAATTAAAGCTGATTCAAACTTGCTAGGGTGGAAACATCAGAAAGATCTAGGGATCAAGTTAGATCCTAATGCCCCTGAACCAGTCTATCTTGTAGATGAATCCATGACTGGTAAAAACATTTATAAAAAATTTCCAGAGGTTTTGTCCAACAACTTGGGCTTACTCAAGGGCTACCTTCACAAAATCAAATTGAAGGCTCAGCACAAACCTGTTGTACATAAAGCTAGGTCAGTTCCATTACTGGTACGGGACCCTTTGAAGAAGGAATTGGATAAACTAGAATCCAATGAGATTATTGAAAAGATTGAAAGTTCAGAGTGGCTCGCCCCCATCGTTATAGCATCCAAGGAAGGGGGTAAGAGCATCAGGTTGTGTGTCTACTTGAGAATTCTAAATGCAAACATTTGGGTGGACAGACATCCCCTCCCTAACATCAATGAGATGCTTAGCGTCATTCAGGGAACCAAGTACTTTAGCGTTCTGGATCTTTGGCGGCATACCACCAGGTGGCTCTTCATCCTGATTCCAGAGCTCTCACATCTTTCATAACTCCGTTCGGTGCATACCAATATTGCAGGATGCCCTTTGGATTAGCATCCGCTGCGGCAGTTTTCTAGCACATCATGCAGCACATATTACAGGACACTAACAAAGTTCTATGCTACCAGGACAACATCCTTATGTAAGGTGAATCTGAGGAAGAGTACAATAGAGTCCTTGAGGAAGTCCTGATGAAGTTAAGCAAGGCAGGGTTTACCACACAGATTGAAAAATGCAAGATTCGAGTGAAATTTGTAGTGTACCTCGGTCATACCATCACCAGTGAAGGTATAAGTCCCAAGGCTAGTCTAGTTGATGCTGTCAAATTAGCTCCAGCACCCTCCAACAAAGAGGAGTTTAAGTCATTCTTGGGTCAGATTGAGTACATGTCTAAATATGTAAAAAAAAGTCGCTGATTGTGTGCATTCTCTCAGATCTCTGTTACAAAAAGGGGACTCTCTTTGAATGGAATATGGATTGTCAAAAAGAATTCTTGAACATCAAACAAGCCATCGCTGAAGCAGCCCTTTTGAGCATGTTTAACCCCAATGCCAAAACCACCTTAGCCACTGATGCCAGCATGAAGGGATTAGGTGCATCTCTCACACAAGTTGTTGATGGGAAAGAGAAAATAATAGCTTTCGCATCCAGAACTCGAAGTGTCCCTGAATGTAACTACTCCACCATAGAGAAGGAGGCTCTTGCCTGTTTTTGGGCAGTAAACCATTTTAAGTTTTTTCTTTGGGGGATCCCTTTCACTATAAGAACTGATCACAAACCCCTTCAACCTTTGTTCTCGACCAAGTGCATTGAAAGGGCCACCCTCGCATCTCTAAATGGGTGTTGGGTCTACAAGGTTTCAATTACAACATGATATATGTACCAGGTGTTAAGAACCAGGTTGCAGACTGTTAGTCTAGACTTCCAATTGAGGTAGAAGATTCTTACACCAAAACCGCTGATTACACCATTCTTTTCATTGACATTCCAGCCATCAGTAAAGATGAGTGGGAGAAATGTGTTCAGGACGACGCCACCTTGGTGCCTCTCAAAGAGCTCATTAGTAAAGGATGGCCCAAGAACCTCAATGATGTCCCTGAGAACCTTAAACCTTTTTGTTGTGTAAGAGATGAACTATCTATTATCAGAAACTACATACATAGGTGCAACAAAATTGTACCACCTAAAGGCATGTATGAATGCATTATTCAAGCGGCTCACGAGGGTCACCCCGGCAGGAGTTTGACAAAGAGCAAGATTAGAAATGACTACTGGTTTCCTAACATGGACTCTATGACAGAAGAGGTGGTAAAAGAATGTTTGGCTTGCTGGTCCAGTGACATAACAAAAATTACCCATAAGACTCCCCTCCTACCAATCCCAGTTCCATCCAAACCATGGGACAAGTTAGGACTTGACATCATAGGTCCCCTCAATCTGCTTAATTCTTCTCATAGATTCATGTTTGTGTTAATTGACTATCACTCTCACTGGATTTGCACTAAATCCGTCACAACTATCACCACGTCAGCAGTGATTGAGTTCCTCAAAGACACGTTTGCGAAAGAGGGTTTTCCCAACACCCTTGTCACCAACAATGGAGTTCAGTTCACTTCTGAAGAAATTAAACTGTTTCTGGGAACCTTATCTATTACTCATGTAAAATCCCCCCTTTATTGTCCTAAGGCCAACAGGTTGGTTGAGAGGACCAACAGGATGATAAAGAATTCTATCCAATTAGCTTGTGCCTCCAGAAATCCTGTCGACAATGCCATAAGAAAAATGTTATGGTCCTACCACACTACTCCTAATAGTGTCAGCGGAGTGTCTCCTTTCACTTCTCTCAAGGGAAGGAATCCTGGCTCAAAATTGACTCCCAACTGGCTCAATGGGGGATGTCCTATTTGGGTTGACAGAACAACAGTCTCAGACAAAGTTAAGAGGCATCAGACTGCGTACAAATCCAAGTATGATCAGAAATGGGGAACAAGCAACAGAGAATGGCAGGTGGCTCAATGGGTGGTAATCAAAAGACCCAATGTTAATCGTTGTAAGGTCTCTGCCTAAGAATTAAACGTGTGAATAACAACTTTGTGTTACTGGAGGATGGTAGCACTTGGAGCATGGACAATGTGGCGGCTTGCCCCAAAGTGAACACGCCTGAATTCAACAGATCCAAAGGATCTGAAGAGTTCCTTCCCGGCGCCGAATCATCCAAGGATGTCAGGAATCGTCATCCACCCAGGTGGCAAACTGACTATGAAATGTGACTTTTTCTTTGTGGGTGTTTCTGCCACAATGCTCTGTTATACTTACTGTGCATGTTATCTACTCGCTTGTTTTCCCTTGTAAGGGAGATGTGTTGTGATTTACCTTTATAATAGCTGTATTGTATTTACCATACTTTAGCCCCCCTTCTCTTACCCTTCTTTCCCTCTCCCTTCCGCCCCTCCACTTTCCACCTATTTGGAATCTTCCGCCCTTAGAACCCTGGCATTGAAGCTCGCTTTAGAATGTTCAGTGACTGTGAGTTGGTGCTGGAGGATCAGACAATAAAGACGTTTACTGACTTTCCTGAGTCTTCATCTTTCAATGTTAGGCACTGTTACAGTGTACATATCTGCATTGGGCAACAGTGCATAGCAGGCAAGCGTGCTTTGAGTCACGGCACATCTTTCTGCCATGACCTTGTAGTTCAACATTTAACAGTTCTTTCTTTACAGCATTGCTGCATGTTTCAGTAGTGCAAATTATAAATCTTCATATGGTAAACATTTCTTGCATTCCACTCGGGGGCTCATCAAAGTGGTGTTGCAGTGCTTCTTCAGCCACTGGTCAAATAAGTCTGCGCTGCAAGGGACATATCCTCCTATCTCTACCCAGTGAGCAGTCACCAACACAGTAGAAACAGAACCTTTGATACCAAAAACATGTGCTGTTGCTGCACTCACACAAAGCAAGATCTGGGTTGTTCGGGTGTATATCTTGGGTTTAATAACCCATCTACTTGGTTGTTCCATTGCATTGTGGATTGTGTGTTTATGGCCATTATACCAACCAGCAGTTTTGAGAAGTTGGAATACACCGGACTAAATGTTTTAAGCGCTGCTACTAACCTGTTCATTAACCAGCATAATATTTCTCACTTGAACCCATTGGCTTTTACATTCATAGCCTTCGTATTGTCAGAAGAGGAGAGGGGCCAAAAGACAGCCCTCTTTTAGGCTGTTCATTGTTTGTATGTTTGGGGTTAAGCCCTTGTTCCTATCCCACAACACTTTAAACCATGTAGGAACAATGCAGTGATATAAACAGTTTTAACAAGTTCGAGGGCATACCCAGTGTAAGTAGTTTCCGCCATAAAGGATTTCCCACGACCCATCAGCACAGGAGGTGACATCATTGTATCTCCCATCATCCACTTGCACTGGAAGTGGCATTGAATTTCCTATCAACCATTAGGACAGGAAGTGACATTACTGTTTTTTCTTGGAAACAAATGAACGAACCTCCGGTATATAATGTGTTGGTCTGGGAGCAAGTGGGAAACAAACTATGCTATACTACAAAAAGACCCACCCGACTTAAGTCCCTTTTCTACAGGCTTAAGTAAGCTCTATGAGCCACCCATTACCATACATACACATCAAATCTTTAATCGTAGTTTAATTCATTTTATCCTTTTTATTAATTTATTTTTTCTAACCCCATTACAACCAATGTATCAAATATATCATTAATAATAAAAATGTTAAAAACATGAAAGCTTAATACATTTTTGAAGTACAAAAAGTCCAACTATGCAAATCCAATGTACTTGTTATCTCCTTCTGCTGCCTTTGTTATTGTTTACATATACAAGAAAACCGTTACCATTTCCCCATGATAAAACCACACTCGTATCCTAACCTACCACACTGATGCCCACTACCACACAACTCACATACATACATACACACACACTCCCCAGCCTAGAACAACATGCACTGATGAAATCACAAATATGACATATCATGACTATCTGTGATTGTGCTGTTACCTGGGATGTTAGTCAGCCCGGTCGACGTACGTTTCAGTGGAAATTACAACTTATGTCCACCTTCATCTGGACCACTCTGATTTGATTTTTACAGGTGAGTGGTTGGGGATCTGAGAACAAAACCTATATGTGGCATCAGTATAAGTGACCCAAGCTTTTTATCTTTGCTCTAATATTCTTGTAAGGATGGTGAATACCGCTCCATCATTAAAAGCATAGAAAGAAAAAGGGGAAGAAAGGAGAAAATACGAGACAGAAAAAAGAAAAAAAAGAGAAACAAAAGGAAGAAAGAAAAAGAAGAAAAATAAGAGAAAAAGAAAGGGGAAAGGCAAGAAAAAGAATCATCACCAATGTGCCTAGGGGGAATAGGAATCTCCATGCATTTAGACCCACAGCTTTTAGTGACCAAATTCTAGGTTATGGTAGTTGTGGCATGTTTGAGAGAGGTGTCAATTGTTACATCCTTATCTCCCTTTTGTGCAACCACAAACACCAAACCTTGTGATAAAGATAAACATATCTTCACTCATGAGCTGCCGCTTTATCATAGGCTTCTGGGAGAATCATGAGACAGCCAGCATTACTGGTTAGCGAGGATTCAATAAAGACCACTGGATGTTGTTTTAACTGGTCAACATCCTGTCCTAATACGAGGGACACTGTAAACAAAGAATAATAGACATGAACCAATATGTAAACGTTCCAATGGAAATACTGTGGTGGCACACTAAGGCGTGTTTTAATTACCATAGATGTGGGGGAGGGTGGGGGTCTTTCAATCTAGTGTTCAATCCTGGGATTCCAAAAATGAATCAGTGGTGGGGTCCCAGGGTTCCAGTAATGATTAAGTGGGGGTCCACAGAAGTTATAAAGTTAAGAACCACTACTCTAGGGTATAACGCTTTATCACAAGTCGTTATGTATTTTGTACACCATAACACAAATAGCATCTCCAGTACTGTACTTCCTGCCCTCCTTCTCAACTCTGAGCCAATTATACATGGGTTTCATATCCTTAACACACATCTCATTGCACTATGTTAATGCTAACATATTTATAGAGTGTGCTTCTACTCAAAAAAGACATCCTGACACTGTAAAAAGTAACTGTAACTAAGAGAGAAATGGGATTTAGTAAGCAACAGTGAAAAGGTGAATATTTAATGTCTTATGTAAAGTGCAGTGGCTGTCAAATGGGTACAAATTGGCTGGCAGAAGGGAGAAAGACCCGCCACCAAATCGACCCTGGCGTATCCTGGGGCTCACTAGAGGACTGCAGTCTAACAATTGATGATGCATGAATCCCAGATCAAGAGAGTTGCAATAGTCCAGACACAAAAGAAAGACGGCCTAAACTATGGTTTGAAAAACTCATTATTGCAAGAGCTGGATGCGTTTGCAGAGCAAACAAATGTAATGAAAACAAGAAATGACTCTGCTATTTTGGGAAGAAAGATAGGCACCAAATGGAAGACCAGAATCCTAAAAGTGGGCACTGGACTATTGGCATGGGACAGGTCTTCGGGGCATCATTTGGAGGACCAGATTGTGGGATTCTTACCAACAACAAGAATCTCCATTTTGCTGGCATTGATTTTGAGTAAGTTAAGTTGCATCCACAAAACTAAGGCCGAATGACAAGGGACTAGATTTGCATGAGGCAGCCACTGTGGAGTTGAGGCTAATCAAGATCTGAGTCTTTTCAGCGTAGGTTATGAAAGACCAAAGGAGCAGAGGCCAAGGGAGAAACATTCACACTAAAAGGGGGCTGATGGAAGAACCATACAGAACGCCATGAGTTATGTGCGTGGTTATCTAAAAGGTGGAGAAAAATGTCTTCTCAACGATCGGCTAGGTTTAGGCAAACCAAGCAAGAGCCTGGTAAACTATACTGATGTTGGAAAGGCATGAAAGTGAGATCTCATCCACCACAGGGCCAAGAGCAGTAGTCAAAATGAGGAGGTTCAGGCCGGCTGCTTGCCTGATTTACTAGGAGTCTCAGATTATCCAGAGTTGCGGCTAGAGCAGGTTCATGTGGGGTTTCCAATGTTATACATCCAGAAATTCCAAAAGTTGCCTTTTGATTTACTTTTTTCACAATCTTGATTGGTACATGAAGCGAAGACTTGGGGCAGAAGCTGCTGATAATGGCAGGATTGGTTTTCTTTTTTAATAGAGGGGTGATCTGGTCTTGTTTCTAAATGATAGTCAGTGTGGAGCTGGAAAGAGATAAGTTGCAGAACTTTTGTAAAGTTGGAACAGACACAATGGAGATGAGATGCAATAGTTTAGCAGGACAAGGGTCAATGGTTTACTAGCAGATATGTGGGCCCAGGGTGTGTCAAGTGAAAAAGGAGAAAAGTACAATAATGAGGGCCCCCAAGGATCACTGGAGTGGGCCTACATGTATGCCAATTCGTAGAAAAAATGGGCTACTAAGTTGAAAAAGAATGACAAATATTTAGCACTTTTCATGAAAATACCAGGAGAGAGGGATTGTGAAGCATAGCGGGACTTCTGCAGAAAGAAGGATTAGTAGAAGATTTGGCAAAAAAAAATCTTGAGAATTGTTAGATGCTAGAGTAATACACTTGGCATATGAAGTTGCTGGAGCAGATACATTATTTTATTATGTTTTTTATTTAAGTAGAACTGTAAACAGTCTGCCTGGGAGGAGAATTAGCTGTTTTGCTTACTTTGACTGCAGTGTTAAGTCTCAAAACTAAACTCTTGAGTGAACCCGGAGGCAAGCTCCGATTTATTTATTTTTTACAAAAAATGTTTTTATTTGTTTTCAACTTAACAGTTGTTTCTGATTCTTTATGTACGTATTACTCTGACCATTTAAGCTGTTCAGGCACTAATTAACAACAATAAGCTTACTTACAAGTGTATACAGGTAGTACATGCATATTCTTTGCACTTGTTGTTTTAGAAAACACAGTCGCAGTACAAATATTTATTCCAAACATTGCCATAATGTGCATTTTGTCCCCTCCTTTGATTTGCAAATCTTGTCTATGCTTGGGAAGGGTCATACAGTTATTTAAGGGGCATCGCGCATCTTAATTCCCCTCTCCCCCTGCTAATGCATGAATCATCTCATCCCACACAGCCAGATCGTCCGTTGCCTTCTCATCAGTTCTAAGTTCATGCATTCTAATTTCCTCTGCTAATGACTCTTTAATCGTATCTCTTTCCCACTAAGCTATTACTGGAGGTTTACGACGCAGCCATGTCATCGCTAGGAGTCTCATCGCAAGCACCACTCCCAAGGTTGCAAACGTGTACTGTGTGAATGGTCCTGAGTATGACCTCCAGAACGCCTTGCTTTACGGTATTTTGAAGGTTCAAATTAGCCGTTATTTTCAGCTGATTTATCATACTGTCCCAATAGTTCAAATACACGTTTGTGGAATCCTATTTAGAAGTTTCCTGGGGATAAGTTAGTGCAAAGTTAGTAACCCAGATTTTGGTCTGCTTTACTGCCTTGTTAGAAATTGAGTTATTGGTAGATGGGAGTGTTAACCCTTCTCAAGCAACAACCACAGTCCTCGGCAGGGTGAACCACAAAAGTTTCAAAATTAATGTATGCTTAACCTTCTGATAGATTGGCACAAAAGCAGTTAGGCGTAACTTAGAGGCACTGTGTGAGGTATGTATGCAGCACACAAACAGTAATAAAGTGAAAATAAAGCTCAAGAAAAATCCCAAACTAATTTCAAGCAAAATAGAGTGAAATTTAATAAATAAAATGGGACCAAAATGGAAAAGATCCAATCAGTAGAACCGGAGATATGCAATTTTACAGCTTTAAGCAAAAATAGCACCAAGAAACAGAAAGCGCTATGTGCATTTGGTATGGGTATCTAGACCGGGACAAAGTTCAGACTACTGCAGTGGAGTACAGGCTGAATATAGGGACCAGGTTAGTCCTTCTGAAAAACTTACCTTCTCAAAGTCCGGTGTGTAGAGTTCAAAACTTTAAGATTTCACAGGATGAGCTCAGCTGATCCTTTGAAAACAAGGAGAGGGGCTCATTTAAGTCCAAAGGGACAGAGCACCAGAATTAACTATATAGTTAAGAAATGTTTCCCTTTGAACTTTATAACCAAACTTCACTTAGATCACCAACTCTTCACCATACAGTCAAATATATCACTCAGTCAAGTATATCACACACTCAGAACAACTCAAAATGAGATGTGAGAAAAGTTACACTAAATTAAGTAAAATTTATTGACACATCAGTAATCTGATTCACAGCAATAAGTTATCAAGTAGAGTACCACAAATAAGTTTTCTTTAAAAAAAACTCATGTATATATTCATACACAAAGTACATAATTAAAGCAATATAATCAATTCAATATCTCATAGGAAGACAATGAATAGGCATCAAGTGGAAGGAAAATATATTTAAAAAGCACTAAAATTGTGCCTTAACAATGTTGATTTGCAACCTTTGTGGACCAGAAATAACCGGGAGCCATTCACCCAGATTTCTAAAGTTCTAGTCCCAAGACAAATTCAACCATGAATTCTACGTCGACGCGTTTCGGTGGGATAAAAAGGTAAAACCACCTTCTTCAGGACTGGCAATAATATTCCTTCCTTTAGTACATATTAATGAGCATACCTCAGCTCATGCCTTTGTATAATAGCTGGCAATGAACCTCTGGGCTTCTAACGACAGGTCTCACTAATATGGTATATATCTTAATGTATTTGGAGAAAGCTTGTTTCACATATTTGTCTTAATTTGATGGACCTGGTTTTAATCACGGTCAAAAATTTAAAAGCACTGTCTCAAACTAATGTAGATATTGCCAGTCTTGAAGAAGGTGGTTTTACCTTTTTATCCCACCGAAATGCGTCGACGCAGAATTCTTGGTTGAATTTGTCTTGGAACTAGAACTTTAGAAATCTGGTTGAATGGCTCCCGGTTATTTTGCTCCACAAAGGTTGCAAATCAACATTGTTAAGGCACAATTTTAGTGCTTTTTAAAAATATATTTTCCTTCCACTTGATGCCTATTCATTGTCTTCCTATGACATATTGAATTGATTATATTGTTTTAATTATGTACTTCGTGTATGAATATATACATGTGTTTTTTTTAAGAAAACGTATTTGTGGTACTCTACTTGATAACTTATTGCTGTGAATCCGATTACTAATGTGTCAATAAATTTTACTTAATTTAGTGTAATTTTTCTCACATCTCATTTTGAGTTGTTCTGAGTGTGTGATATACTTGACTGAGTGATATATTTGACTGTATGGTGCAGAGTTGGTGATCTAAGTGAAGTTTGGTTATAAAGTTCAAAGGGAAACATTTCTTAACTATATAGTGAGCTCAGCTGATGCCAGCCAAGGGGCCAGGACCTGGAGAGGCACCTCTTGGGGATCAGAAATTCACTCCAGCAGAGGCCAGCAGTGCTCAGGCAGTTCCATTTGCGAGTCCAGGCAGAGCCAGTTGGAGCAGGTTAGCTGGGTAGTTGCAGGGAGGCCTCTGGAGCTTTTTGTGTCCCTGTAGCACAGAACAAGAGGTCAGCCTACTGACCCTTGGAGGCACTCTGGTAGTCCTGGGTTCAAGGTGATGGCCCTTTTTTCATTCAAGTAGCAAGGCAGGCCTCAAGAGGCAGGGAAGTCCTTTGAAGAACAAGTGAGGCCTCAGGCAGCAGGTCAGTTTAATGATTAACAAGGCAGGCTTCAATCAGCAGGGCAGTCCTCTGATAGCAGCAGGGAGCCCTCTGAGAAACATTGTTGTCCTTTGAGAAACAAGGCAGGCCTCAAGCATATGTTCAGTCCTCTGTGGTACAAGGCAATCGTTCTCTAGTCTTCTGTAGGTCCAGGAGTGTACTTAGGAGTTGCTCTGAAGGCCCACTATTTGTACTTGGTGCTAGCTATGAAACAGAAGAAACATCTGTAGTCCTCTCCCCTCCACCCCACACACACATTGATGGTTTTGGAATTTCCTTCCTCCCTTCTCAGGTCCAAAAAACCTGGTGTCAAGTTCTTTGTGAATGTATAGAGTCATCACCTTTGACATGTGAGTGGGGCAGGTTACAGCTCTGGACCTCCCATTGTGGCAGGGTGGCCCTCTCCCAGCTACGCCCAGGCCCTATACACTGTCTGGGCCCAATACTCATTCCTGATGGGGAAGCAGTTCACAGGGCCAGGCAGTTGGACACTCCTAGAAGGCTTCAAAAAGTTCAGGTCAGGAAAATGCAATTTTTCTAAAAGTGGCATTTTCAAAATTGTAATCTAAAACCAAACTGCAATTCATTTGAGTTCAAACAAGACATTTCTACCTGCTTCCAATCAAAAGTTAGCTCTTCTTAAATGTAATAACGTAACCCCATGTTATCCATTGGGAGAGGTAGGCCTTGCAGTAGTTACAAATGAATGTAGGATTTTGTTTACAGGACATGTAAAACTTAAATGTACATGTCCAGCTTTTTTAATACAATGCACCCTGCCCTATGGGTTGTTTAGGGCTTACCCTGCAGGTGACGTTTATGTATTGAAAAGCGAGATTTAGGCCTGTCAAAAGATTTATGCTGCCAGGTCGCATTGACAGTTTAAAACTGCACTACAGGCTGCTGTGGCAGGCGTGAGACATGTTATAAAGTTCTTACTTAAGGGTGTGGAATAATCAGTGTTGCAGACCCACTAGTAGCATTTAATTTACAGGCTCTGGGTACATGCTGTATCACTTTACAAGTAAACTAAATGTGCCAATCAGATGTAGGCCCATTATACCATGTTAAAGAGAGCGAGAGCATAGACACTTTAGCACTCTTTAGTAGTGGTAAAGTGCACAGTCCTAATGCCAACAAAATGTAATTAAGAAAACAGGAGGGATGATGGCAACACACCTCCCATAAAAGGCAGGAGAGTGAAGGTTGGTTGTTAAGAAGTAAACCCTCAAGGTTTTGAGAGAATGTGTTTAGACGTAGGTCTTTTAAAAACAGAGCCATCGGAGGGAAGAACAGAAATGAATTGTTGAGGTGCATATCCATTTAAAAAGCTTTTACATGATGGTCAGAGCAAATCAGCAGGAAATAGGTTTGATCTAGCAGGACTAAATTTAAGTCCAGTGTGTGTCCAGCCACGTGAGAGGCGCCAACCACATGATGAAAAAGGCCAAGTGTGGACCAATAGTCAAGGATGATAGCAGTATCAGGCACTGATGTGAAGAAGGAGCAGAACTTCTGATGAAATCTTGTCTTTATTTCAGAGCGCACGCAACAGCATCCAACCTAGAGGATAGCCAGAACTGAAACTGACAAGAATCAGACTGGAATAAAATGATAAACCGATGCCTGATGCAATGGAACTTGGAATGATGACCTGACTGGCGCAGGAATTTATAATCTAAGACATTCTGTGCAATCTACATTAAAATACAATCAGTAGATACTACACACCTCCCCTCTTCAATGAAACAGAAAACCCCCCAAAATCAACAAACTTCCTATTATAAAAGTCTTTAAACGTATCCAACTTTTAGGTCATCTGAACAGGACCAGCACTTAAAGCAATTGAGTGTGACATCACTGTTGTCATTGTCACACTCATTTACGTCTTCATGAGTAGCGCCTTCATCTCGCCTGCCATCGTGAAAGTCATCCTCTGAAAGACTGCTAAAACTAGGGTTGTCCGCTTATCTCAGGTCTGCATTCTTCCTCTTACATTTTAGAAGTTTAGAAAAACTCCATTATGTTCTGTTATTAGGGAGAGACAAAGTTTCACCTAACCAAACAATTTTGAAAACCTTAAATCTTGAAATCCCTTTCACAAACCCTCACAAAGAGAGACTGCTTCATTTTGATTTGTGTCTCCCAAACATTATTTTCTCATGGATACTTCTAACCACGGATTTCTCGCCGTAGCATACTCCCAATTGCCAGACTGATTCTGGAAAGCTTTCATATTCAACGCTCCTGCATGCCACAAGGTGGTGCTGTGCGGCTCTGCATTAACGCCATATCACCCTGGAAGTGACGGGCCGGAGCTGCATATAAGCTTTATCCCAGTGTGATGACTTTATTTCCTTTGTTACTGCGCCTTCCGATGAAGATCCAGAACACCACTCCCAATTATGTCAGTTGTCTGATGACTCCTAAAACAGAAAAGTCCAGAGTGCTACCAAATAATGTCCCCTCCTAAGACTACAGGTTTCAAACCATGCCGCAACTGTAGAAAACCGATGTCTATCATGGACCAGCACAAGGTGTCTTTCTGGCGTTTGGCCTGGAGACATGACATGTGACAAGTGCACCCTCATGCACCTGAAGGCAGTCCTGGACTTGGGAGCAAAATTGTAAATCAGAGGAAGTCGTGGGCCTGACGTGAATTATGTTCCAAGTCAACGGCATGGATTTGTTCCCGCTCCCAAGGTCGCTCACTCACATGAGAGGTCTGTTTCGCTGTTGAAGTCCTCTAGTAAGTCAAAGTCGAAGTACAAATGTGCGTACTAGAAAGCAAAGTGGAACTTGACTCCATCCCGCTACTCTATATCCATAGGGGAAGAATCAACAGGATCCCTCAGTCGGGTTACCACTGGCAAATCCATCCTCAGTGCCATCTTACCTGCTGAGGCCTGTTACGGGTTCCATACCGGCTCCCATTACAGACTTCCACACGGCACCTCAACCTGCAGTGGCCCCTTCCTGCTCCCTTCCTCGTACTCAAGTATAGAAAAAAATGATGATTGGAATGCTTGAATTAATCTCAGCCACTGGTATTATATGACACTGGTACCAATGTGGAGACTGCCAGAGGATTATCTGGTGATTGTTCCAATCTCTGAACCTGAACTGATTTGTAGCACGATCATGACCAATGTCTCACTACAAAGTTATTAAAGCGGGAGCGGTCAACATACGGCCTAATTCTAATCCTATGCGTTTACTAGGGGAGAGGCGCCATCAGAGGCTCCATGAACTTGTTGGCTTTGATTCTGATCAAAGCTTACATCCACCCAGAGTTGATGAGGGTCTTTACAGGTTATAAGGAATTCATGTTGTGGGGTGGTCGACGGCGTTTCGAGCCCAAACGCCGTCGACCACCCCACAACATGAATTCCTTATAACTTGTAAAGATCAATTATGGAATTCAACTACTATATTGTTGTCAATGCGATGTCTTTTTAAAACTACTATCACTATTTCACACCACACTTTCTTATTATGTGAGCACTCTAAAATTGACTTTGTTTAAATAAATACCTGTCATCTTTTGATCTACATGACCCTTTACGTACTTTGTCTCCTGCTCCCTACGGAATTGATTTCACTTCTCTTAAAAAACAAGTGACCCTGCTTGGGTCACCTTTTCTATTGGACCCTTTTGGGCCATACTTGAACCATTGTTCTTAACTATTCATTATCACCCCAGGTTCACATATCCGGGTACCCTTGTCTCCTAAAACCTGGATCTCAGTGAGAGCAGCTCGGTGGCTTCTTGGCCTATGAACCGCCCTCATACTCCCTGTTGACTGCCAGGTGGCATATGTGTTCTCTGAAATGGAATCTAAAGTGCCACTGGGCCCGTACCAAGAAAACCGATTGGATGCAATTCAAATGTTGGAAGAGACTGCACACGATCTGCTGTGGTAGCAATTCAAACGCCTTTGGACCAGCAGCAAGCTATTCTCCCTTCCCCAACCAAAGGTGACAGTGGTGATGGATGCATCACTGCTGGGTTGAGGAGGTCATCTGAGGAAATATAGATCAGAGGACGCTGGGCTTGGGTGGAAACCCAGCTCCACTTCAGTCTGTTGGAGTTGCGTGCCATTCACCTGCCATTGAAGGCATCCCTGCCATCCATCAAGGGCAGAATTGTGCATGTTTTAACATACAACTCACCATTAAGTGGTCCTGCAACCAACAGGATGTAGTGGGGAATGGCTGAAATGTCATGGCATTTCCCTGATTGGAAACCTTGAATGCCCAGGCAAACAAGCTCTGGTTTCTCGGTCTGGCGGATAACAAATGACATCTACATCGCAGGTGGTGCATGGAGTTAGAACCGGTTTCCTGGGCACCAGGGCACTCTGGTCACTATGCCCCAATCTCATCAACTCGAGTGTTCCCCGCTGGTGTCCCGTGGCCTCAGCAGTGGTGGACCTAAAGCTGCATAACCAAGTGCTCCTCTCCAGCACTTGACTCAAAGGCTTATTCAAGGCGGTGAAGTGGGTGTAGACATTCAGAATACATTGTACACAGAACTACCAGCTAATAAGATCAGTATCCAGTCAGTAAGTTAGTAAAGAAAAGTTCTTTAATACACACAATAGAAATATACTACACCTAAAACTAGGATAAACAGTGAAAAACCGATGTCTCTACAACCCTCTGGGCCAGAGTTCTGAACCTAAGCAATATTATAGCGCCTAAACACTAAGTACTATACACAGTTAACAGGCACACAATTAGCATGACTTATTACAGACCATGTTTGCACAGGGTTGCTCTCATTCGCTTAGAGCCATTATACCAATCCTTGTATTGAAATGATGTAGTTTCAGCATTTGACGTGAAGTCAAATATTCCTGATCAGCCACTAACCCACCATCCAAAGTAACAGAAGTGCCCTCCCATCCTTAGCAAGGACACGGCTCTAGTGGAGTTAGGGATCTGATCACCAGTGCCTGATGTCTTGGCACAGTTTACTGGAGTCCTACTAGTCCAGGAGCCACTGGCTAGCTGTAGGAGGGTAGTGGCTGGCCAGATGCCAGTACACCTTGATACACTTAGATGTCACAAAAATAAAGGTGGGGCCTGTACCACAGGACACTCTTAACCAGCTACAAATTGTAACAGGCTCCTGCAGCACACGGGAAGTGTCTGGGCAAAGTGATCTCTTCTTTAAGGACTGGGATCAAGCTTCCCCGTCTCCCTCTGTCTCGGTTGATGTGCTGAAAGCTTCCTTATCTTGAGCAGCTGTCTGCAATTCCCTTGTTTTCCAAGCAGCAGCTCAAAATGCCTCACACAACCGCTGGTTCTCTGCATCAAGGCTGCTGACCGATTCCTTTGCTACTAGTGAGACTGGCAAATTCCTAGCAGAATAATCCATCAGTCACAGAAAAATCGTCCTCAAGTTCAACCCCTATCAAACGGTTTGCAGATGTGGTGAGCAAGCTTCTTGCCTTACCTTCACACCACAGGTCTTTGCTGGCTTCCTTGGACAAACCCAGTGTGGGCCGCCATGTTAGAACAGTAGACCAGTCGTGAACAATAACTGACTGCTAAGGCCAGACTTTTATCACCTCTGATTGATAGACTTATCCAAACAGAGGGTCTGCAACTTTTGAATCCTGGGTGCCACTTCAATTGTGAGGCACACTTGTGGCATGTTCTCTGTGTGTCCAAGGCATGCAAAGGATGACTTATTGTCTTCGCTCACAGATCCTTGGTACCAGCCCGGGCTATTCCCCAGAGAAGAATTTTAATTAACTCCAGACCTGGAAGCCCCGACTATCAGCCATCAGAAATGGGTGGTATGGTTCCTCCTAGCAGAGTTGGTGCAGGTAAACACATATAAGAGTGAGTGTCTACCCCCATCCCGCCAGGCTTCTCCAAGGAATAGGGAGGGGCATGGGGGAGCAGGAATCGTCAGCAGAACAGCTCGATTCACAATAAGCACAATGGCTCAACTTGCCGTCCTCACCCAAGGAACCAATTGGCGACTCACTTCCCAGGTACACGAAGTTAACAGGACCACAGGCAAGGGAGACAGCACAGACTTGATCAGGAGGGTGGCTAGTAGCCTACCCCTCCTAGGCTGCAGGGATACAGGTATCACTGACTATGGATTTATTCCTGCCACCACAGTCAGTCTACCACAGCCTGAGTAGAAAGGGCAGTAGCCACTCTCTGTGAAATGAGGGTGCACTGTGCATGCCCCCCTCGGCCTTAGAGCCAGGCTCTAGGGTCTCAGTCTATGTAAACAGGGAGACTCTCAGTGGATGCATGACTGACATTTTGACTGAGGGAGGGAGCTAGAAAACATATAGTAACTTTTAAGTGACTTGACTAGAGATCTGCATTAGGCAGGGGGAGCACACTCTTCAGAGACATGCAGAAGACTTCCTTGCCCATCACATGGTATCTTCCAACAGTGGGGTGAAGTCACGCTAGATTTTTTCGTCCCACTCGATAACATGCAGTGTCAAAACTTGAGCGTTTTGAGTTTTCACAAACAGACTTGCTAGGAAATGCATTCCGTCTAGAATGGAAAACTGGGCTCCTGCAAGCCTTCCCACAATTGCTCTCCTGTTCAAAGTTCTGAAAAAATCAGGAATGACTAGGCCCAAGCAATCCTAGTAGTTTCGGATTTAGCCAGGAGAGTTCTACCTGGAACTTGTGGGCATAAGCTTCTGCCCACTGATCAGTTTGCCACTTTATTAGGATCTTCTGTTGCAACAGAGGGCAGGGTCCTTCAGTGATCCTGCACAATCTACAAGTTCATGCGTTGAGATTGAACAGCGGCAGTTAATTGTGTGTGATCTGCCACACAAAGTGGTACGTCATGCTTGCTTCCAGGCATTCTTCACAAAGTCCATTTTCACCGGGCGCTGGGACAAATTTGTTGCCTAATGTGAAATACATAAGACAGACACTTTACAAGGCAAACTGTCAGATGTTCTAATGTTCATTTTGTCTTTGGTAAATTTAGGCCTTGAGGTGTGCACTATAAAAGGTTATTTATCTACCATTTCAGCCTTTTTTGCTTTTTCTGCTATGCACTGGCCAAGAAGTAAGTATGTATGTAAGTAAGTAAAAACTTTATTTGCATGATTACTTAAAACCATTGCACAACGAAACAACAGTATTAAAGTATCTCCACATCTATCTAATCTAGGAAGCCAATGTATGTATAAGACTGTGATATACAAAATGTCCATATAAAAGCTTTTAGTTGTATGCCGGCGTTTTGCAATTTGTTTTGGCCGGAGCAGAGTCATAAAATTTATTAAAAGGAATGATTAAAAGTAAGGCTAATCATCTTCAGTTAAATGGGACCAAGTCGGAGATTATGCTTTTTGGCAAAGCGTTCAACCACTGGTCGCAGGACTGGTGGCCATCCAGACTTGGCCCATGTCCTCCTCACAAGAACCTGGTTCGTAACCTAGGCGTCCACTTGGATTGCGGTCTGTCTATGAAGGGACATGTGAACCACATTATTGGCACCTGTTTTGGTGTTATGCGGAGCCTCCGTAAAGTCTTTAAATGGCTCCCCCTTGAAGCCCGCAGACCATTAATACAGGGTCTTATAATTAATAGAATGGACTACGGCAACGCCTTACTGGTATCTATCAATTCCGATCTTCTCGACAGACTCCAGGTCTTACAGAACACCGCAGCGAGGCTGGTCCTCGACCGCCCTCACAGATCACCGTCGGCACCCTGCCTTAAAACTCTACACTGGCTTCCTGTGAGAAAACGCGCTCTTTTTAAGACCTTGTGTCTTACACATAAGCAAATGTATGAAAAGGGTCCTAATTACTGGATGCAAAAACTTCGATGGTATAAACCATCCAGGGCTCTGCGCTCAAGTGACTCTGCTCTGCTCACCCCCCTTAAGATCCGCACGGTTAGACAGGGTGGGCGTGCCTTCTCTTTTCTGGCCCCTGCATCCTGGAACAAAATGCCATTTGAACTTCGCAGCATGCCAGACCACAACTGTTTCCGAAAAAGATTGAAGACCTGGCTGTTTGTATAAGCGCCGTAGGTTTCCTTTCCTCCTGCTCGCTGCAGACTGCAAGCGCCATGAGACTCGCGAGAGTGATATGTGCGCGATATAAATACCCATGACTTGACTTGACAAGGGGTCTGTAGCTGACATGCTGTTAAGAAATAGGGTTGTTGGCAATACGTGGAACCCTCACTTTAGTTTTCCTGTATAGCGCATTCTGGGGCCACAAAGTCTTGGGTGGGGGCCCCAGCTGTTTAGGCGAGCAGAGTACGGAGTTAACAGCACATTGGGTAATTCTATCTGGTCTGGCGCAGCTGTGGCAGAATTTTCTGTGCCGGTATAGTGACCAGTACGTCCGCTAAGAACTGGCATTTAGCTTTGTTCCTGCTGCACCCATGAATCGGACCAGGCGGCAATCTGCGTTTAAAAGAATCCATCAGAACACGTTGCTTACCTTCAGTAGCGCTTTTTCTGGTGGAGATTCTCTCTAACTGAATATTCTTCAATGCGCTCTCCCCTTTCTGTGAAGTGGCCTTTTTTTAACATGTTGGAAATCTTCACACAGTTACTACTATTTGTTCCTGCTCTGCTTCTGAGGGCGCCTAAAGAAACAAGCTAGAAACTGAAGTCCATGCACAGGGTTGGTGCTTATATGTGGCTCCAATCTGTCACTTCTGGTGCAGTTTATTGTCACTGGGAGCCGCGTGGGAGCATTGCTGGTGAAAGCTTTCCTGATCCAGTGTGGCACCTGGGGAGTATTTTACGGTGAGGAATCAGCTGTTAGATAGAGTATCCACCAGAAAGAGCATAACCAAAGGTAAGTTAGTTTACCAAACTAGTAATCTATTCTGGATTTGACATGATTAAGGAATTCTTCCCTTAAGCAACTGAAGTAGCATGAAGCTAGTGATACAATGTGGCGTTGAGTGGTGAGTCCATATCAAATCATATAAATGTTGTTCCACATCAGTTCCAGACTTGAGCACTAATTGAACATCCTCTACAACCACCCGTTTAATCTTTCTAATAAACAACTCCTATCTGAAGAATACAAGGTGTGCAATTTTGAGGCCGCACAAAATTCCTTAAAAAATGTATTTAATTTTAATGAGGTAAATTGTACTCCAGTATCCAAAATTACATAATCAGTATCAGGTTTGTTCAACCAACAGGGCTCCACCCATTTTAGAAAAAGAAATATTAAAATGATGGCATACAGCTTCCCCACAAACAACCCTTCTTTAGACCTCAAAATATCCATGGCCAAATTCTTCTCTGGTGCAGATAGAAATCCATGAGCAACGATCTCAGTTTTAGATTTCTTCAAAACTTTATCCGGATTGTAGCATAGAGTGCACCTTTTCACAAAAGACGTAATCTGATCATCCTTAAATGACCACCAGTACCATATCCTCACTCTCTAGTATGACCACTTTATGCCAACTGTATGTTCGGTGCTCTGGTGGAATCAAATATCCACCCTCTAACAGCAGGTCATCCGCCCAGCTAATCTCTTCCCTAACTTCTCACAACACCCCAAGTTCATAGCTAAGTGCCTTTTCTCTTGCTCACCCAGAAATTAAAAAATCCTTAGCTTTATTCAACATAGCATCATCCTGACATGCTTTAACCGAGGCACCCTCTCCAATAACTTGGTTAATTCTGCCTGTGGCATCTTGAACAAAAGCAACCACACAGTCCTTATAATCTTTCAGAAATCTGCCCTGTATGCTATGTAAAAATAACCTAGATAAGCAATTGACACCGACATTAGTGCTGCCAGGAATGTATAACTCAGAAATGTTGTGCTCCTACAACCTCAATACAATCCTGACAAGGCCCGAGGAGGCTTTTCAGGTGTTAATACTGTTCAAAAAGGTAACATGGGTTTATTATATATTCTTAATGAAAACTCCCCCAAATATTTGTTTTGAAGTGTTCAACACTCCAAGCCCAAACTAGTGGTTATCTCAATGGTAGAACACGAATCTCTACCCAAGATAAAGTCCTAGAGGTAATAGCAGCTGTCACTTCTTTCACAGACTTTGCTTGTTTGAACGCTGATCTTATGCAACTGTCATCCACAGGTATGATGTTTTGTCCTATTTCTGAAACAGACTTGAGGGGCAACTTTCACAATAGCGTCTTTGATGTACACAGTGCCTCATCATTGTCTTGTGTCCATCTGAACTTGATTCTCTTCTTTAATAACTGTCTTAATGACACTGCTAAGCTCGACAAATTATGAACATACCATGAATAGGACTCATACAGGCCTAGAAACGACCTGAGCTGATCTAGGTCTATTGACTTGGCAACTTCTTCTGTGGCCTTCAACAAATCTTCCTTCGGAAAAATCCTATACCAGAAACCTGGTGTCCCAAATACTCCACCTTAAAAACTACATTTTATATTTTTCCAGTTGGATGGTCACTCCTTTGTCAGGTAAAATTCACAACACTTTATCTAACATCTCATTGTGCTTTTCCTCAGAACCCCCACACACCAGGACACTCTCAAGGTTCCCAAACAGAATGAGCAGTCATTTTTGGAACACTGATGCGGCGGAGACCAGAATAAACACATTCTAGTGAATCTAAAAGCACTCTCATGAGTGATAAACGTAGTCAAATGCCTACTCTACTCTGCCAACTCGATCTGATGTTTAGCTGACTTCCGGTCTGATGTGTTGAAAAATGTGGCAATATCCAACTCCATAAGACAGTATTAGATACGTGGTAAAAGATGACCATCCAGACACGCATCCTTAAAACACCAACGTACGACATTGATCTGCTTATTGTGAAATAAAGAGTGTATTTCCACTGTGTGGCAAGGATCGGATGGTACTTATAAAACACTGAAGTTGCCAAAATTAGAGAGTAGAGGTTGGCGAGTTCAACGGTTCGATGCACATGAGTTGCAGGCAGAAACAGATGAAGCATGGGAAAAACAGTGATTGGTTATGTATCTGTAACCGCAGCAATATTCAGGGTAAACTTTGCCATCAGATTTTCCAGATCTAGGCTTTTATTTCTGAAACTAAGTTAATATGTAATCTTGAACTGCATGTTTTATTCCTTACAGCTTAAATATGATGACTCAACTCATTTAGCAATCCGGTCAACAAATATAGGTTTTGGGGGTCAAGTAGTCTTATAGAGACAGCAAATAACTTCTCAGAGCAATCCATCCACCATTTTCCAAAATGGTGGCTATAATAGAGGAAGACGAGACATATAGAAATAAAGCAAATAATGGTTTTTAATCATTTTATGTTTACACCAAACAATGCTTATGATCTGAATATGAAAAAAAAGTTTATCTCTCCTATTTTAGACATTTTCATGGTTTATAGTTGTTTCAGCAATCGCTCGTGGTACATGTGCATAATAAACATTTGAGAAGAGCATATCAACAGGGACATATTTTTGTAGCACTTGTTTTGCAAGTACATGTACGTGCAGTACTGTGGGTAGAGGCTCAAGACAGTTTGTAGGTGTTAGCACCCCATCCAGTGCTTAATTTGGGCTGGTGCTTTCTGGTGCTTAGCACTGGCACTAATTTCTTAGGGCCGGGTCTACAGAGTACAGTCCTGCCAAGTATCATGCATCAGGTGCTGGCGCCTCTGACACCTGTGTGCCCTGCGCCTGGCCCGGGCCGCAGCAGACCTCACTTGGCAGCAGGCTCAGTATTTAACAGTTAAAGAGCTGACGTGCACTGCTCTCAGTGCTACAGTATTACTTTTGATCTGCCCTACTGCCTGGATAGCTGGGAGGGGCCTGCCCGCCGCCTGACTGCCCGCAGTTAATTTATGTATGGCAACTTGGCTTTGGCGCCACGTGGGGCGCGACGTCACGTTCTGCAGACAGGGTGCGCGCCGAGTTACATTTTGGAATGAAATTATTGGAGGTGTCGGAGGCCATCTACTCAACGGTTAGCGGGCGGCGCCAGAATCATGGGGCTCAGCTGCCCAGCAAGGCTGATCGCACCCGATGCAGCATGGCCGGGCCGCCTGCGCTGTGGGGCAGAGTATTATGACTGCCGGCGAATACTTGCGATGGATAAACTGGTGTAATTCCCGTACTTTCATGGTAGCTGAGAATGCATGAGATCGGTGGTGGGGGGGGGGGGTGCAACTGAACGGAACAAGAATTGTCGATCCACTCGCCTCAAGTACGCTATGGAGCAAGTGGGGAGCGGCGGCTGCAGTTTAAATAAACTAGTGGCTTAGGAGTGGCAATGCGGTACAAAAGGGGGTGGTACAAAAGGGGGTAGTGATGGACGGGGCATCAGAACCAATCAAACACTCACACACAGTCAACAGATCTGGGTTTGATCCATCACCGTTCTTTAGCCCACTCTGCCACCCCAGTTCAGACATGGCCATATGCAAATCAGTCTGACCCTGTGCCTCATGGGAACAGTCCAGCCCGAACTGCCAAGCCATGCCTTCCCTGGACCGGAAACAAGCTTCCTAGGACCGGTTTCTGGCATTTCAGCCGTCTTCAGCCAGGCTTGCTTGAATCCAGTGGCAAAGTGAGCAAGGGACTCACGTCTGAGCATACCCTGCCAACTTATGGCGAACAAAACGGTACAAAAGGGGGTGGTGATGGACAGAGCATAAGATCCAATCAAACACTCACACCCAGTCAACAGATCTGGGTTTGATCCATCACCGTTCTTTAGCCCACTCTGCCACCGCAGTTCAGACATGGCCATATGCAAATCAGTCTGACCCTGTGCCTCATGGGAACAGTCCAGCCCGAACTTCCAAGGAGTGGCAATGGCAGCGGTGCGCTACTGACACCATGAGCGTCCGATTTGTTATTTCATTCAAACACCCGAGGGTCCCGACGGACTGTGGCAGCCTCTGGAGTTGTTCCCCAGCAGTACAGCAGCTGCTGCTGAGCTACACAATGTAATCATGCCCTGTCCAGTGCTTGCTGCAGTGGGAGTCATTGCAGCGAGGTGCGGCCTGCACAATTGACGTTACTCAAATCCACTTATAAAGTAAGTTGTGCCTCAGCGAGGTATCTCTCTTTTCAGTGTACTTTACATTTTATTAGCGCTGGCGCGCCAACAGTGCTGCCGCTCCTATTACATCACGTGGTCAGCGCCTGCCAGTGTGTGTCGGTGTAGTGATAGCCCAAAACTGAAAACAAATATGTGAAGGAGCCCCTCTGTTCATCTGGGCAGTGTGCGGGATCTGCATTCACATTTCATTACGGTAATGCAAGTTAGACGTGTTGCAGAGGGCGGCCTGCTTTGAAATTGTTTAGCAGTGACACTAGCACATTTAAATTGATTCGAACCCCTCTTGTTATGCACATGCTCTGACTGCATCTGATCTCCATGACGGCGTTTTTGTATAAACGTTTACACTTTATTTTAAACAGACTCTTTTCTTTAGTGCATTGTGGCGTCTAGAAGTCACCTAAAAGCGCTGGGAGTTCTGGAGTCAGTTTTCATCTTTCAGAGTGTTGTCATCCGCACGTGGTGTCCTGCTCTCCACAAGCGGCCTAAGCAGCATATTGTTTGTAAGACCTGAACGCTTCTGTTTTTATAAAAGCCAAAAACAAAAATGTTTTTGAAAAGCAATATGAAATCGGAAAAGGCAGAACTGGTCCAATCTTAGAAAGGGCAAGTAGCTTAGTAACTTTGCAATTCAGTAGTTTTGCAGCAGCTTGAAAGTCTTTCAAAAGCTTATTTTTGTTTTAACCCCTTCAGTGCCCGCCCCTTTCCCCGCCCAGTGCCGGCCGTTGCATTAGCGGGCGGGGTCTATGACGAGCTGGACTCGTCATGGGCACAGCGCCACCGCGGCCCATGACGAGTCCAGCTCGTCATGGGCACTGAAGGGGTTAAAGGGCATCATTTCTGATATTTAGCTTTTTCCACGGACTTAAGTGCTAGGTTTTATTTCGGGGGGAGAAATGTCTCTGTCACTGAGAACTGCAGTCACGCAGTCTGTCTCTGGTTAGTGCACTTCATTCCATTTCTGGCGATTTGCTGCAGTTTTAAGATCTTCTTAGAGTTTCTTGATGCTCAAATGGGTGTAATTTTTGATATTTATCTGTTTCCCTCATCTTCATTTCTTGATTTTGCTCGTGAGAAAGTGTCACTCATAGTCATTACATAATTACACTGGCATTATGAAAATGTCACGCATAGCAATCTGAAAACTTGGCAGCTATGAGAGTACAGTGAAAGCAATAATGATGTATGCTTTGTAGTGTGAGATAGCGGTCACCTCCCCACACGCGGACCGCCAGAAACTGTTAGTGAGGTGACGTGACGGCGACGTCCCTGCTTCAGCTCAGCATACGGTCTAACATACGAGAGCAACAAAATTTGCATCTTTATGTAGCATTCCTTGAGCTTGCCAGGCTTTTGATTCTTAGACTCAGAACAACTGTTGTCAAAATATGGAAAAGTTGGGGATTGATAGGGGTTTGATATCTTTAATTGGGATTTTGTGCAATGATACCTCAATAACTGTACCCATGGCCTGGGGAAGGGATTTACTTATTCTCAATATGACAAGGAAGGTGGTGGGATAGGGCTGTTCGTGGGCTTCTGTTCTTTTTTTCATCTATATCACTGAATTTTCCCATGGGGAGAAATGATTGGGTTAAGGATGTGTCAATGTAGAGTAAAAGTGATGCCCTCCTCCATGCAGATTATGGAGTCCAGGGTTTGCATTAAGGATACGGTGCACTGTTCTGTGCCGCCATGCACAATTAAATCTTTGTGCAGAAGAGGACAGATTCAGAAGAGGCACTTTTCTGCAGTGGGCTGCTGGGAAGCATTGTGAGGGGTAGACAGAGGATTTAAAAGTGGTACTATATTATTATACATTATTCCATTGTAATATTGCTTCTGAAAGTATCTTTCAGGATTGGTGGGTCCCTCAAACTCTTTTCTACGCCAGTTGAGGATGTGGAAGGAGCCAATAAAGTAAGTGGGTGGAGCCAGTCGAAGAAGTAGGTGGAGCCGGGGTGAGTGGGTGTGGCCTCCTACAAAAATGTGAGCACCTGGACTTAATATTTTACAAATTAAGCACTGACCCCATCGATATCTTACCAACCAAATCCACACCGATCTTTGTCTACATATGCATGATCCAAAACATTTACACATCTTCTGATCAAGTAGAACCCGCTTTTAATGTGTCCACGCAAAGAATTTGACTTTGGTGGAAGGCCACTTAGTTGGAGTGATCTCTTGAACTCACTGTATAGAAGATCATCAAATATGTGACAGTCAGAACTTGTTTTCCAAACACGCACAAGGTATTTTTCTACATCTTTAAAGTAACATTTTTCTTCTGTCTCTGCAAATCCTGTTCAGCAGTTAAAGCTCCAAGCTTTGTTACAATTTTGCTCATAGTGTCATCAGTAAGAATATGTGCCTTTATAAGAACACTTGGCATCTCAGGGTCAAGGTTCTTGTACAGAATATGAAGCAGGATTGTGTTTTTCTCATCTGTTCCATAACGTATTTATAACTCTGACAGTCCTTGACTTATGAACATTGCAACAAATCTAAGTAGCACAATTACATCTGTGTCATTTGACAGTACAATGACTCAATTGGAACCAATTTGAAGAGTCCACTCAACATGTGACACAACACAAATGTCAGCTTCCTCCACTTTGTTGTTAGGTTCTTGAACAATACGGCCCGTACCTTTTGAATATATCTCTGCAGTCTTCATTGACAATCATTCCACTTGCAATAATTGGAAATTCATTGTTCACTGAAGCATCAGCAAAGTTTTGGCAAGTTAACATCTCCAAATTCATCGTATTCTTTGTTGAGGACCAGAGTGTATCAAGTTGCACCGGTATAGGTGTTGAATTTTTGATGCAGGCAAGGTTAATTGTTCCTCTTGCAGACATCCGTCTGATTCTCTCGCGTTCTTTGAAAGATAGTTCAAGATAACTGTCAAAGACAATATGCAGTTCTTGCAAGGTGCACACTGACTTTGATATCTGTAGAATAGTCTGAATGACCTCTCCAAATTCTTGCATGGATGAAATCTTGATCATTCGCAATTGTGGCATATAGTCCACAACAACAGCAGTTTTCAATGAGGACATCTTTTCGAATTGAAATTCTTCAGGTGATATGTTTTTTTCGAACTCTTGTACGAGTTTATGCTTCACTGGTTTTGTTTCAGCATCTCCTTCCAAATCATGCGTTTGTTGGAAGAAAATCATGCGGCAGAATGTCCTTGATAATTCACCCCCTTCCTTTGCTACATCCATCTCTCTATGTGCTTGCGAAAGTTGTTTTTTTTTGCAGTGGCTGGTTGTATGAAACTCTTTCTATGGCAATTAAAGTTTGTACATTTAGCTTTAGCGATTATGTCAAACAGCTTTATCTCTTTCAATACAAATCTAGTAGACGTTTCTTTATAATGTTTTCCACAAATTGTTTGGTCATAAAGTTGTGTTGTCACACTGGCTCAGTCATTTCAAAGGGGATTCCTTGCTGCTGCAGGAAATGAAGAAGGCTGTCAACATGTTTATTAAAACATCCCCCTCTCTTTCTCTCAAGTTTGTGGTGAGGGACAGTTTCACGATGGTCAATTAATTTTGAATTTGTCATCTCTCTGAAAACATTGCAAATAGAAAGGACTTCATGGTAAACTAGCTGTCATTGAGCAACAT
Organism: Triturus cristatus; assembly: GCF_964204655.1. Lineage (NCBI taxonomy): Eukaryota > Metazoa > Chordata > Amphibia > Caudata > Salamandridae > Triturus > Triturus cristatus. Next base: position 719,801,674 of record NC_140581.1, read on the forward strand.
ATTCACTTTTACGTGTCTGAACAACAATTCCTTTGAGCGTTCCTGTGATCTCTGGATCGTTTGTTCCAGTTTCGGATCTGGAGCCACAGCATTGAACCGTCTCTCTCTGTCTTTCACCACAAAATGTGTTTGAATTAATTTTCTGTAGAGGTATTGTTTTACCACCTCTAGCTTCTTCATTCTTTCCAAATACCAGGACCTATATCTCAGGTAGTTTATGCAGTTGAATTCATGAAACACAATAAATAGTTACTCCACAGTCTTCACCTGCATCTTCCAATCACCTTCCTGATGAGCATGTACCACGTTTTTCACTAGCGCTATCAAGTGTAAAACATTTCACAGTACTTGCAAAGTTCTGATTTTTCTTCACATTCTTTGACAAACTCTACAAACTTAGTTTTCAGGTTTTCTGATTTTGAACGGACTATATTGAACATTGCCTAACTTTGCATTAGGTCTTTTAAATTAAGTGCACCTTGTTCACTTCTGATCTAAGGTTTGCAAAACCTAATTTGTCATTTGTATTCTAGAAAGCTTTCCAATGCAATGTTTCTATAGCCTCAGATATGATGAGCATGCCTTGTAACAAACGAACATTATGGGTTCTGCTCAATACTGAGTGGACAGTTTTGCGTTCAAAGATTTCAGCCTCAATAAGTGCATCGTCAATGCCACATACACTGAAATAACTTCCTGCACATTGCAACTCCACTTTTGTCATGTGGAACATGCCAATCTTTGGATAAAGATCATCAAATTCTACTGGATTGCTCATAAAAATGTCAGCTTTGATACAGAAAACACCTTCACTGCAGAAAATTGGCAGGATAGGCTGTTCTTCAAGCTGAGCACGCACATTTTGGATATTTTTGAGAGCTGTGTATCTTGTTACGTAGTTTGTGACTGGAGATGGTATTACTGGTAACAACCCACCCTTCTTAAGTGGGATGGTATTCAGAGAGATCAGAGCATGAATTCCAGCCCACAGAGGAACTGGCTTTTCTTCATCCTTCAGTCAACACTGAATAAGCGATATTCAGTCAAATCAGCTTTGCGGACCGCAGCCTCAGGTAGAAGAAGATCCATGTCCTTAGCCACTTTGAAACATTCTTGTAGACTGGGACCTGATGATGGCTCAGAGTGATTTTGTGAACACGTTGGCAAGGCAGTTGGGTTCTAAGTTTGCAGCTTCATTTGTTTATGTCGGCAGCAGACACAGCTTGTTTTCCAGCCGCTACTTCATTGGTACACTCTCGAAAAATCACCATGGCAGTATCATGTGTGCTGGATCTTCTAGACAAAGAAGAGCCATCTTCAAAATCTAAATTTTCAAGAGTAGCAATCGTAAATCAATGTCATTAACTTGATACACCAGTCCCATTCATTGAAGTGATTAGCTCTCTTCTTTTGCACTTGTCATAGATTGCGTGGGCAGTCATCATGTGTAGCAGAGTTTTCTTTTGGCCATGATGTAATTCATGGAACATGATTTGGAAAAGACAGTATATTTTTATAGCAAAAGCCTGTTGGTTCATGGGATTGTCTTTCACTTCTTCGCTTAAATCTTCAAAGCCATTATCAATGTTGTCAGCTTCTGTTCCAAACTCTAACTTTAGTTTGTAACAGTTTTGCTTTGTTGATATTAAACAATTTTGTAAAAAAATGTATAAGACAAAACCAGGCATTCTTGTTGACTCCCATGATTTGCAGAGCTCTCAGGATTCACAAAATGTGTCATTGAGTCCAAATTCTAAATCTTTCAGGACGTTTCTTAAAATAGTTTCTGCTGATTTTACTGCATACTGTGATCTTATTTTGGTAGCAAGAACGTCAGGAGTCTAATCAGCTAAGAACGCCATAAGTGGCTCATTCTTTATGTTAGACTGACAAAAACGAATTCTGTCATTGTACATTCTCACCAGAAAAATCTTAACTTCATTATAATGGATGGTAAACAACGTTTACCACAAATCTTTTACCCAGCAGGGAATTACAACGTGGTTGTTACAACGACCGCGTAGTGATTCTGCATACCATTACTCCGCAAGTCGGAACAACAACTTGCGGAGGGTGGGGGAAGGTGGTGGATTTAAAATCCAACACCTTCCCTATTGTCCGCACAGACTGGAGTTGGAATAGTGAATTATACTATTCCAACATCCAGCGCCCCCCACCCCGCTAGTCGTTGCAGAGTAATGGTATGCGGAATCACAACGCGGTCGTTGTAACGACCGCGTTGTGATTCCCTGCAGGGAAAAAGAATGCGGGATAACAACACACATTCATTATGGATCATTACAGTTTCATCAATGTTGACCATTTTTTTCTCTGAACTCACTGAGTGTGAACCCGTAGCCAGACTTAAGAGTGGCTTTAAAACTTAATTTGATGTTTCAGAGTGCAAACTTAACTAAGTTGGCGGTTACTTTGCTGCTGGGAGCTCATTGTACATTCATATTTTTGAATGTGTGCATGCATGCAGGTCAGGTGGGCATACAAATTCACAGCAAATACATTCACCTCACGGTTTAGATTAGCTACTCAACTGAAAATTTGTTCTTGGAATAGACTAGCTGCAGATAAAACGTGTTTGCCTTTCCAGACTCACATTCTCTATTCTTTCCTAAAATCCCTTTGGCCTGTGTTTTAGCTAAAACCACAGTAACACATTGAAGATCCTCTGCTTTCCGACCAGTTGTTGGAGGTGAACGATTGGTTGCCTCAATCTTTTAAGTGGATGGGCATTGGGTTTTGTTGTCATCGCTTTCTCAAAAGACTTGGATTTATGTAAAGATTCACTGGTTTCTGCTAATTTTTGTAAAAAAATGTTTTGGCTTTTTTCATTGTATATATTACTTGTAGCACTTGCTGTTACAATGGTAAAATATTTGATCCTCTTCACCCATCAATTTCATTCTATGTAGATGTCATCTTGCCGTATTTCTGCTGTATCTCAAACTCTCTTCTGTCCAGCGGCAGTTGATAGCTTTTCTTTCTGATTAGTTTGGCATATGACACATTTTTCTTTGTTGAAGGAGTCCTCAGATTTTGTAGTTTGCAACACTCGATCAGGAGATAAAGATCCTCTGCTACCACCTGCTTTGCTCATGTTCAAGAATTAGAATCAACGGAAAACCTGAAACAAAAACAATATTAAAATAAATTGCCAATATGATGGCTAAAACACATCATTATAGAGTCGCCATTTTGAAAAATGGCGTAAGTGTTGCTCTGATTTTTTTGAAAAATTATTTTTATTGGCATTTATAAACATATAAAAGAACATTCACATGGAGAACTTCAAGATACATTAGTTGACAAGGACAGTAGGAATGCAATTGTCGGACTGTTCAAGCTTTCGGCCTTTTGACGGGATCAAGTTCATACAATACAGGGACATGCAAACAAGCAGGCAATGAAATTAACCAGTAAGCACTCTACATGCTGTACCTAATCACTGTCCCTGGGGCCTGACAGTTATCAGAGCAAAGAAAAGGCCATCAGCGTTTCGGCTCGTTAAAAATCAGAATCTCATGCCTTTGCATAATAAAACTAGTAAACTGTAACATGAGAAAAACAAAATTAAACCAGTCCTCGCATATACTGTCTCCCATACTACTGCTCTCCACACATGGGGGCACCCCCCACCGTCAGACCGTCTAGGTTTAAGTTTAATTTTAGGGTATTTGTAAAGCACATGACTACCCTTGGGCATCTCAGCGCTGAGGTGATGCAGGATTGAGGCTGTTAGCACTTGGATTTAGGGGAATAGCCATGTCATCCTGCCGCCACTGGGGCCAGCGCCTTTCTCGGGACCTATCGCAGTCCACGGCTGCACTGGAAAGAGGGAGAAGCGGGGGGAGAGAGGGAGGGCAATGACCAGGAGGGTTCCCCCCCCCCCCAGGAAGGGAGGGGGGCATCAAGAACAGAGCAAACAGTCGAGGTCAGTCCGTGTCCAGAACAACTGTCATTGCGTCACCTCTCCAGCTAGTTTCCACCCTCCTCCCCATATCATCCTATAATAAAATCCTTTATGCTGGGGTCGTCCCACTCCCTTCCTCTTTGCTCTTGGTAAGTGTTGCTCTGATGAGTTATTCTCTGTAACTATAAGACTACTTGAACCCCACAACCTATGTTTTCACACCAAAACTAAGTATATAGGTTTCATGGTTCCTGGAAAATTACATCATTACTTCTGCCATTATTAAAAATGCCGTCCAGAAAATTCGGCCTGGATTAGCAATGTCTTCCCAGGGTAATGATACAAAAACCCAAATCAAGAATGTAAATCTCTGGGCAGCTTTTTTTTTTTTTTTTTTTTAACAGAGGTATAGCAAGGAGTCCGGACTAAAAGAAGAAATACCCGCGACTTGCATGGTCTGCAGGCCTGAGCCCCACTACCTTTTTCCATATCATGGTGACAAGAAAGGAATGTGGATGAGAGGAGGGAGTGAGGTTCCAGGTCCACATCTCACTGTAGAGCAGTGTCGGAGAGTTGTTACTCTTGGTTTGGCTACACAGAGTGCCAGGAATAGGCTCAACATGCATAACTGTCTTAAGTGTCCCCTCTGGCGATGACATTTTCTGCTCAAGAATCACTTTGATCAGAAGAGCTTCAGTGAGGGTTAGTGGTTAAGAGCAGAAACACGAATTAATGCCTCTCTTATAGGTACACGGATTTGAGAAGGGAGGGTTTTACTCACTAGGCCGTCCAGCTATCTTTCACTTCGAAGCAGGCAGTATTGTTTAGTAGTCACTGGTTAGATGGAAGTATGTAGGCACATTGGATGTGAATGGAAAGCATGCTGTGGCAGCCAAATTAAGGCCAGCAGCAGAAGCCACAGGAGTACTCACCCATCCACATATTCAGTGCACTGTTGTTTGTCTGTTCACTCGCTACTGATGCAGCGCGGCTATTATAAAAACCTTTCCTTGCGACACCAACCCAGAAATCCCTTACACCATTTGTTCATTGGTGGGGCCCATGACACCGAAACACACACCTACTCAGTTTTCTGGATCAATGATAAGTAGACGAGCTGCACGACATACGGGGTACCGTGTTAATATTTTTACCTAAATAATAACTATATACATTATATACATTTGATTTTGGAATTGTCAGTTCAAACATCAAGGTACTCCGCTATTTCGGTCAATGGACCAACTAGTAGGAATCAGTTGATGGCGATTAAGTCCAGCTCAATGACAATTAAAACCTTTTAACAATTATTACTCATAACTTTAATTCTAATAACCACAGACTCAGCTTTTGAGTTAGCATAACATTTTATCTAGATTCATTGAATAAATTGAATAAGTAAAGTTTTATTAGGCAAATATTCTAGACATTATTTTCATAAGCATCTAAGTAAAGATTGAATAGAAAACGGAAAATATTCATTACCCTTGGCCTTAGGGACGAGAATGATTCACCAGAACATGAATCGAAGATCACAGGATAGGTTCCCAATACTGACTGACTGTCCCTCTAACCTCCTCGGACATATTCCCTCCCAGGATAGAATCCCACAACTGTCTCGTTCCTTTTCCCCATCAACGTTCGAAGTCCAAAATTGACAGTCTTTTTTAGCATCAGAAGGAAAAATCGTCTCAACAGACAGCGTGTCGTGTTGAATAGATCGATGTAGAATAAGCGTGCATAATCGTCATTGTAAGCACAAGCTCTTTTATACCCTTTATACTAACTTGCTATACCCAAATTAAAACCTTTTAGGGGCTACATTCATTCTGATTGGTCTATTGGAGGGGTGGTGATGGTCACCTCATCGTCCTCCTTGCTCGAACCGGTTCTGCAAACAATCAATGCATACAATATCTCGTGATTCGTGAAGTCCAAATGTACTTTAACTTTAATATATTTGCAACATTATTCGACAGTCATGAATTAGTTCATCTTCTGGAGTTTGAGTCTCCCATCCGTTCCCATGCATTCATGCTGAACTCTTGGCACAACTCTTGTTTTAGGTCAGACTGGCCTTGACATCTCTCACTCCAGGCATAGGCCACACACTCGTGACTGGAACTTCCACTCTGCTCATGCGCGGGGGCCATCTTTATTCGGCGCACGCAATGACATCTCTCTGCAGCGGCCATTTTCCAAGCGAGGCCTAGCAGGCCCGAACGGAACTAATATGAAAACCCCATAGCAGAAATTAGACATAAAATAAGCCCTTCTGTTTACCACCCACCGTTCTAATGACCCGTGTTAGGTGTTACCTAGCATAAGCGACATTTAAAGCCATTTTACTTACTATCTGCATTCTTTGGCACAATATAATTTTACTACAAACGAAATACATGCAATTTATGTCTACTTTCTACACAAATCCCAAACCTATGTTAATTTAATTCCACATTTGTAAATAAATTAGATGTTTGCAATGCCAGTTAGTTTCCTGCGTGTAGTGTCTAATTAAAGGTGCATTTGTTGATTAATACATGCATTCAAACAGTTGGTATTTTTAAAGTTATGAGGTCATTAACTTCAAAGAGGTACAAAAAATGTTGTATTTCCCCTGCTTCATCACTACCCATTTATATATTCATCCATCCAGACCTAAGAACCAAGTCATCAGTGCAGGCATCCAGCCATCCATACAGCTATTTCTGCCTTCTTCAATCCATCCACGTTGACAACCACCTATTGACACATTCGCCCATTCATCCATCCACATGTGCAAACTCGGCAATCAATAAAGAAACTTCACTTCCATAAATCTTGATTTTGTTATGGCTTTCTTATGATTTTGTGCACGTGGTCTGCAAAATGTGATGCATAGATTATTTAACTGGACTAGTTAAGGGGTACTTATAATGGCATTCTTTCTTAGTGTATATCAAGTCATATTTTTTTATATGCGTGTGCCTCCTTAGAAAGAGGAGCTTCCGTAATATGTTTTTAAGGCGTAAACGCCTAAAAATGAATAACACAAATGAATTTGTTAGTAGTTAAATTAGAATTAAACAAACTCATTTCCACTGTTCTCTTCAGCTTCCCTTTTTGATTCCAAACTTGGACTTCGTGGTGCCAATAATCCCTGTCAACCAAAACCGCTGAGGGGACATGCATTCGGATTAAGGTGTTGACCTTGCCTTTCAAACGGTTGCAAGTTTGAATACTTATCTCAAACAAGCACGCCCTTCACGTCTCAAAAGCACTTCTCGTTCTACCTCTTGATGGGAATTAATTTTGACTTTTTCGTAAGGTCTAGTAGTTCATGTAATAACAGTGCTGCCGGATGGTTTTATTGCTCGATGATTATTCAGTGAATGGAATAACGCACTCGCCTTCTCCTTTCCAAGTAGCCAAGCCTCTCAAGAGATGTAAGGCTGCCTAATAAAATGCAGAGACAGTATTCTCTTTCATTTGAAAGTGTTTTAACAATTAAATGAATTGGTATTGAAGTCATTTTTATTCAACCATTGTAATAGTGTGTATTTGCCTCTGTTACCATACAGGAAATTTAGCTCTTACAATTGTGTGGTATCTGTGGAGTGATATGTGATGTCACCAGTGGTGGCTGGTGACATTTGAAAGTGGTAGGGCGTAAAAGTTGGGGATGAATTTTACGTGCGGTCGACATAAGAGGTGTTCAGCCCATGCATCATTCACCCAATCATCCCCCATTAATGTATCCATGTTTCAATCATCAACTGCATTCATCTGTTCATCCATCCATCCATCCATCCATCGGTCCTTCTAGAGACTCTCCCATTTGCTCATACATCCATGTATCCATTCACTAGAAAATCTTCCACTCATTTGTCCATCATTTGGAGCATTCATTCATGTACACATTCACTCATCCTTCTGGACACACTCTCCTGTAACTCTTCTGCCTGCTCATTCATCTAAGTATCATTTCACCACTGGTGAATCACTAGAGCATCCAGCCATCTTCAGACAACCTCTCTTCCATTCATCCATCTCAATGAAAGTGTATATTTGCTTGTCTGTGTTTGAGCCACGTTCTCAATTAGCCTGTTTGCCAGACAAGCGGAAACACAATATTGTATCAGATTACAACACTATTCAGATATGGTGAGATCTTAGCATTATGAAACCCTTTGTGGGCCGATGGAGATTGAATATGTCCCGGTAAAGATGATAAACAACGATTGAGAGCTTACCTGTGCACTTATTTAGGAGACCGTGACGGCACAATACCTTCCAGCCAGACTGGGCTGCAGGTACAGCGGCAGAGCTTCTGATTGCACCCAGGAGTCACTCATTCTTTCCCCAGCCAGTGGTAATGGGTGAGGAAGAACCAAATACGAGGTTTTTGGTTGGTAAACCAGACGGAAATTCATGCATGACACTTTGGCGGCAGCAGCCAAGCTTCACTACACTTGTTACTGCTAGAAAGAAGCTTCCCTTTCTCTCCCAGACTCCTCTCAACTACACCACCAGCCCCCCACGTCTTCACCCCTTGCTTAGAGCAGAGGGTACGTGTATGTAGTAAAACCGCATGAGAGTTTACTCGTAATGGCACGCTACTGCATGCTACTGCAACATGGCCGGTTCACGTGATTTTATCCTTACCCCAGTACAATGAATGCAACTTGTATAATTAGGCCTTTTTTTACAATAACACAGAAGCAGAGACGATTGTGCATAAATATGACGATTGACGAATTTACTAGTAGTGAGACTCATTACACAGGCACTCACAGAGGACATTAAATGCAAATGTTCTGATCCATGGTAAAGGCCCATTTAGGACATAAAAACATGGCCATGACTACGTCATGACAGGTAAGGTTTAGTGATGTTTTTTTTTTTAGTCACACCCGATTTGCAGGTCACTACAGACCGCTTTTAAAATGGTACATGCCACAAAACTCAGGTATGCGTTGTGGCATGTGACATGTTGCATACATGTGATAGCAAACGGTAAACCCTTCTTTCCGAATGACGTTAGCAGAATGGAGCGCTTGTTTCTAGAAAAGAGATGCTTACCTTTCGAAGGCGCTATAAGACCAATGACAAAAGAGTGTCTGGTTTATTTGCAGCATATCAAGTGCAAAACCGGGGCATGTGTTTACTTTGGAGAAAGGTGTCAGAACACCGGGACATACGTCCAAAAACTGGGCCTGTCTGGGCAAATACTGGCACACCTATTGCGTTATAAATAAGCCTCCCTGATTTCCGTTTTTATTGATTTAAACAATTGCTTTGTCCATCAGGTATAATTTATTTTCCCCTGGATTTTTGGGTGTCTGCTGTCAGGAAAGCATTTGACGACAAGTGAAGTGGGTTCTGTGCTCAGGGGAGCCAGGGGGGCAGGCATGCCTGGTATGAACAACAACCCTCTGCCCCTTTCACAAGCACTTGTCTGAGAGATAACTGACTTTGCCTGCCCCAGAGGAGCCCGTCAGTCATTTACCAACCTTGGTTAGTCCTTCGAGTGTCCTGGAAGCACCCCCCGTGTTTAACGCTTCAGTGTTACTGCTGCCACCATTTCAGAGGCAATGGTCACACACGCGACTGACTCTGCCCCAGCCCCACAGCCCTTACATGCCAGATGCTGCTCTTCAGGGTGCTATTCTGGCTGTAATGGTAATTATTTTCCCATACTCTTTCGGCATCCATTTAGTCTGAGGGCTAGGGTGACCAACTGGCATTGGTGCAAATTCAGGACGGTGAGAGTAAAAATTCAGGACAAAGGGTCAAAATTCAGGACACAATTCAGGACAGGAGGTCAAAATTCAGGACAAAACTTCAGGACAATAGGTAAGTTTTACAGACACATCAGAGGAGGTCGCGCAATAGTATATAAGTAAAGCCCAGCCATATCCAAAAACATTCAACCATTTGCAAACATATCTATCATGTATCCTTTCATCTATCATTTCACTCATCCATCCCTTCATCCATCCTTTCACTCATCCATCCATTATCCATCCATCCACCCTTTCACCCTATCCATCTGTACACTCATCCATCCACTCTTCTACCCATCCATCCATTCACTCATCCATCCAGCCATTTACCCTTTCACCCATCCTGCCATCCTTTCACTTACTCGTCCACTCCACCCAGTCATTCATCCTTCCACCCATCCACCCTTTCAGTCATCCATCCATCCTCCCTTTCTCTCTCCATCGACCCTTTCACTTAGCCATTCTTCCTTCCATCCATCCATCCACCCACCCATCCATCCACTCATGAATCCATCCATTGACCCTATCACTCATCCATCCTCTCATCCATTTATCCTTTCACTCTTTCACTCATCTATTCATCCTTTTGTCCTCCACCTACCCTCCCTTTCACTCACTCCTCCATCCTTACATCCACCCTTTCACTCATCCGTCCATTCACCCTCACACTTATCAATTCATCAATCCATCCATTTCACTCATCCATCCACCCACTCACTCATCATCCACCTTTTCACTCATCCATCCTTTCACTCATCCATCCACCCTTTTACCCATCCAGCTACCCTTCCACCCATACATCCAGCTATTTACCTTTTCTCTCATCCATCCTTCCACTCACTCATCAATCCATCCATCCTCTCTCATTATCCATCTATTCAATCTTTCTTTCATCCATTCACTAATTCATCCAGCCATCCACTCATCCTTTCCCTTCTCACTCGCCCACCTTTTCATATTAATTTTGAGCTGAGCCTTTTTGAGAAGCCCATCAAGAACTTCACCCTCGCTGCAGGAGCCATTCCAGGACTGGGGCAGAAGCCACCCAGGGCGGAGACAGGATCCACCACAGGGGGGACAGGAGCCATCACAGGCAGAGAGAGGGACAGGAGCCACCACATGGGGGGACAGGAGCCATCACTGGGGGGGGGGGGGGGGGGGCAGGAGCCAACACAGGAGGGGGAACAGGATCCACCAGGGTGGGCACAGGGTTGGGCATGCAGTATTCTAGTATCATCTTGGCCCCTCCAGGGAGGGGTAGGGCTCCTCACCCCTCCTGGACAAGACAACGAGACGACAGGCTCTCTTTCTAAAATGTTTGTTTTGCCATCCCCCACTGTGATGTACAGTACTTAAAGGAGATTCTCCAAGAGAACTGATTTAACTGATTGTTCTCCATACTTTGTTAATCAGTGTGGGTGCGATTGTGCCATTTCTTTTTTTTATTACATTATAGACTGCATGTTTGCAGAACCGAGGTTTGCTTACAATTTAGTAACAGTAATTAAGCTCTGTGAAGAGAACCAGGTACTGCCTCGGTGTAATCAGGGCCTGTTCTAGGATGTTTGGGGCCCTGGGCAGAAAGGGAATGTGTGAGGCCCCTCTAAATTGCAGAGACATGACGCATTCAGGGCTGTTTGCATCTGATAGATGCCCCTGCGCCTGAAGCGGCAGCTCATCAAGGGCTGAAGGTGTGAGGATTGCCATCCCGCTGTGCCTCTTCAATGCTGCCGGGTATCTGTAAGGCTGCCCGGGGTGGGGGTTGCGCAGCGGCCCGCCCCCTTGAGGGCGGCCGCCTTAGTGCCACAGGAAGGCACAGGGGTGGGAGGTCGTGTCCCTGGGCTTGACCTAGGGAGACCCCAGTCAGGTAGCTGCTTCCGGCGGGGAGGAGCCAAGGGGGGGGGTACATATTCGGTCCCCGCCCCCTCCTCGCCCTCTTGTCCGCTCGTTTGCCTTGGCTACTGGTTCCGCGTCGGTGGTGTTCTCTTGGAGAGATAGAGTCACACTTCGATCGATCGCTCGCCTGGTACGATCGTCAGCGGCCCAGAACGTCCGCCTGTCGCGGTGAGTCTGCTTGAGGTGGGCGATATAAAAATGTGTACGTTGAAAGCCGGCGGTCAGACGTGTCCCAGTCGGCGGCTTCCCTTAGCCTTGGTTATTTGCCCTGGGAGGGGCTCTCATTGGGCCTGGGGTCCCTGGGGACGGGATGTGGTCCGGGTGCGAGACTGCAGACCTTGGGTTCGAGCCTCGTGGTCGCGTCCACAGCCTGTGATTTGGGCAAATCACTTAATCTCCTGCCGAATGTAGATAAGGTGCTCGTGTATAGCGTTGCAATACCTTCGGGTCGAGTCGCGCTATATAATTATGCATTACCGGGGTTGTAGCGTTACTGGGAAAGCCCAGACCAGGGCTCAGTACCCGACAACTGTGAGGTTGCTTCTGGCTCCAAATGTCCGATTTCTTTCACGGCGTCCCTGAGGCCGAGGCAGCTAGTTCAGGGGCGTAGGAGGCCTCGAGCTGCCATGTGTTTGCCACAAACATGGTGGAGTGGGTTGGCCGTACACAGGCTGACCCATGGTTCAGCGTCGCGCCATTTGCCGGGTCGGAAACACTGTCGGTGTTTAGTAATTTTCTGACGGTGAGCCTGGGTCCTTCGGATTCCTCCGAGAGCCTTGGTGGAGCGTAGAGCTATTGGATTGCTTGTGGGAGGCCCCGGCTGGGCCGGATTTAGGGCGATGAGACCGGGTTTGGAAGCTTATCATGCTAGTTGAAGCACCGGATGCTGCGTCTCTGTATAGTTGTGGTTTCGACTTCGGTGATGTCCGTGCAGAGGGTTAATATGCCTGCTGCACAGAACGAGTGCCAAACAGATTTCAGAGTGCGTATGATGTAAATAGGTTAGCTGCTTACTTTTTTGCAAAAGAGGCATCCTTTGTTACTTGCAATTTATACCTTGCAGTACCACGCCAGGAGCTGTCCTCCGGTGACTGATTTGACCGCCCCCCCTTACCCCTATGTAAGGCGGCAAAGCCCGGCCATTGCCTTGGCTGCGGGCTCCCTTGGGTGGGGGGCAGCTCCTGGGGTGCAGAGGGAGCGGCACCTCTCCCCTGGTCAGGGCAGCGGTCGGCAATCTGGGGGCGAGAGGTAGCTCGCACCGGGCCGGAGTTTCTTGGTTCAGCAACCCTCCCCCTCCTCTGGGGCTAAGGCCCCTCCCCTTGTTGCCCCGCTGCTCCCCTTTCGTTTCTGATCAATACGGCAGAGCCGGTAGCAGGGTTTCGGCCAGCATGGGCCGGAGGTTGTGTGCTGGGGGGGCTACGAGGGCCGCGGCCCCCCCCCCTTTCTACTGCACCGCACCAAAAGAAGGGACCCTTCTAGCAGGCTTTCTGCAGTGCGCAAGAAAGCTGCTTGGTCGGGCCCGCGATTAGAAAAGGATGTGGCGTAAGGGCATCAGGGGCAAAAGCTGCAAATTCCAGGCAAGCTGGCCTGGCAGGAATCCTGCTGGGCACCGCGCAAAGCAAAACAACCAGCACTGCCGGTCTGTGAATACACTACCGGGTCGAACAGAAGGGGAGACAGGAAAGAGTTCAAATCTCGAAAGGAACCTTCAGCGTCAAGGGGGTATGGGGGCGCGGAGTGCGTTACAAAACCCACCAAAAGAAAGATGGCAGGCTGGCAGCGAGCATGAGATAATTTGAAGGCAGAGATGTAATCCCCAGAGATACGAATCGAAGAAAATGCTGCACGGGATCACGAGCAATTTTCTGCAGACAAGGAGAAAGAAACGGAAAAGTGGCCTCCTGTCAATTCCGTGTTTGTGTGTTTTCACTCCGTGTGTTGGAATGTGGCCGCAACCTGTCCAGCAGCTGATCCAGGGAGTGGCCTGTGAGCAGCGCCGTGTACTGTAGGGCGATGTAAAAAGAGTGTTTACAGGTGGAAGTCAGACTTACACCCTGGACAAGTCATAAATTACACAAGCACGCGTGCTACGAGGTGGTGCTGTATGTGTTGCGTGATTACAAACGTACATACCGCGCCTTCAACAGTACGAGAACAGCTTCAGTTTAAACTGGGTTCACCTAGCATGGAACGGCTCTGTTCAGGGGACAGACGGTCACTTTTGGGCCGACATAGGTTTTAATTTACTTTACACTAGCTCTTAGTGTATAAAATATAAAGTACACGGGCCCAATCTCTGAGGACCCCTTCTGCAGGTAGCACCACTCACTTCTCCCTGCGCCTCCAGACCTCACGGTGCATTGCGGGGCGGCGCCTACTCCGGCTTCTCGTGGTCGCCAGGCATCGCGGGGTGGAGGTGCCATGCATGGCAGTGGGGGGTTGGAGCGCCGGTTTGCGCAGTGGTCCGAGGCACAAGCTGCTGGCTTGGGTAGGAAACCAGGGATCGAGCCTCGGAGTCGCGTCCGCATCCTGTATTCCTGGGGCATAACATTCACTATCGCTGTGACTGAAATATGTAGTTACTCGGTGCGCACGCCAGCGCTCCTATCCTTCGGGCCGAGTACGCGTTCTTATCGCAACGCTTCCCGCTCCCTCCACTGCGGAGTCATTTTAAAGTAATCTTTAAACTAGGTTGCCGGGCCAGGACAGGTCAGCATGGCTGTGGATTGCGCGGGCGCTCCCTCGGCGTCCCTTGGTTGCCTTGTCTCCCGGAGGGTGGGGCATTGCTCGGTAGTTGGGGGGTGGAGCGTCGGGTTGCACGTCCGCCGAGGATCAGGCTGCTGACTTTGGCGCAGGAGACCAGGGACCGAGCCTTAGGTCGAGTTTACACTTACCGACATCCTAGGCAGATCTCTTATCTTCTCGCTGGTTTTGATAAGGCTGTCACTCTTGAACAAGGAAGTTCGTGGCAGAAGGCACAAAAGGGCAATTTGTTGTCAAAAAACGGCATTTTTACGCAGTTATGATTTGCATTTCAAGGAAATGTTTTAATAGATTCCCTAGTCTCGAGACAGGCTTCAGCAAGGGTGGGGAAGCCCCCTGCACATGCGCAGGAGTCAAACTCAGAGGCGGAAGATTTTACTAATCCACTTGTAACATGCTTGAGTGACAGAGGGAAAATTAATGTTCCAGCATTTAATAATTCCATTATTCGTATAGGATTTGCAACGCAGCACGGTATGAAGTATTATCGGTTTCTTCTAGAAAGTGGTCTTTTGGGTGGTAATAGGACCGGGTCGGGTGGCGCAGTGAGCTAATCCCCCCCCCCCCCCCCCCCCCCTACAGGGACCGGTGTCTGAACTCTGGGTCACTGTTTCGATTGCTCAGCCTTTCTTCCAGCTGAGGTTGATTAACTGCGTTCCATTGAGTTGGGTCGCTAGAACCATCTGCTATTAAGTGCCCAGTCACCTTCTGCTCGGCCTTTCATCCACATGAGCTCGATAAGATGAGTACCTTTGAGCTGGGTAACTAGTGGCATCTGATATTTAGTACCAGGCTAACCAATGGCTCAGCGTGTCAGCCACTTGAGGTCGTTAAATGAGTACAATTGAGTTGGGCATCAGGAACAATCTGTTATTTAGTGTGTTTTCGACACAAATTTAGGGGCCCCTCGGCCGCTAAGCGGAGGAGCTGGGTTGTGCCCGGAGGGAGCGTGCAGTATGCGGGGCATCTAGAAGTTATGGGTTGTTTTGAAATTTTCAGGAGAGTCCCCCGTTATACTGCCACGGTACACAAACGGTATCCCACCGGCAGTGGTATTTAGTGCTACCTCAGTGGTTCGCCAGTTATGGCACAAAACGATTCAGCTTATGTCCTTGTTTCGGTTATCAGAGTTTTTTCCGTAGTCTTCTCAGAGAAAGATGTCCCCGCACACTTGGAATAGATTCTTTCATCCACCCACCTTGTTTGCGTGCTGCCAAGCAGTGGAAAGCCCTGCAAAGCTGCACTGGTCACCTTTCTTCAGCTTATCGCGGTATTTAGGTATTAGGCTGGTACTAATGAAGTGCAACCTGTACCCAGAAAGTGTACCAAGTTTAATAAAATGTGAAAAGAATGAAGTATACCATTACAAGATGGCTGTATTGTGCCACATAGTTTGCCTTTGCTTGGTGCGGTTTTACTCGACCCAGCTGCATTATTGTCCCTCACAGCCACATCCTCCAGGGCGTAGCAGAGGGCCTGGAGCAAACAGATATTATGTCAGCACATGCCATCACCGGGCGACTAGGACTGGGGGTCGAACATGCAGAGATGTGGGGCGGGCAGCGAGGTTGCGCCGCTCTCCTCTTGTGCAAAGGTGAGGAGGTATGTTCGATAGGCGTTACATCTTCAGCTTCTGAATACATTGGTCCGAGTCCCTCTGTTGTCACTTAGTTTCAGCTAGGAATACTTTTGCAGCTGCTCATGTTTAAACGAGGCTCTACGCACTTGGGGTAACATAATCATGCAGTGGCAAGCGTTGTTCCCTAACCCCTCTGGGCGATGGCTGTGGGGGGTCGGCGCGCCGCTGTATAATACAGAATGGTTACTGCTTGAGAAGTGCTGCTAGGGGTAATACCAGGCGTGTAGCGAACGGCTGGTGATTTGGTTCTTAGGCCCCTCTGTTATGCTTCCGCAAGCAGGGAGGTAGCATCGGTTCTAATATCGGTTGTAATTTTCAGGCACAGCACTGGTTCAGTTTGATGTGGGATGGAGTTTTCTTTGAGCACAGTCACATGGTGGGTTTGTTCTGTGTCGGACTGGGGTTAGCCTTCCGTTATCTCCCTGTGTGTCTCACACGGTTGTAAGACAGTTGGGCATCTGCCCTGTGCTGATTGAGTTGCTACCACGCTATTAGTATTAACACATCAGGTACTCGTGGAACCCAACTATAGGTACTCTAGGGCGCAGGTCCTCCATCACACACTTCCTCAGACTGGACTGCCCCTCCCCCGCCCCTCCAATCCTTGGTGCAATAGGGGTCCAAATACTTGTGGGGCTGGCAGGCTTGGACAGAGGTTGGTGGCGGGCTCCCACATCATTCGGTAGGAGGATTTCGAAGAGTCTTTGGGCAGGTCATTGGCCGCTCCTCCCGCTGTATTTACTGTCATCTCATTCCCACTGGAAACCCTTACTCCTTCATGCTTATTGTTAGATGAGGATGCCTGTTGACGCTGTTAGACCTGCGATTAGTTATTACACACACCTGTGTGCCTTGGCATGGTTTGTTTCGCATCAGGGCCAGTTTGGGGTTACTGGTGAATTGTTAGCTGTAGGGCTGAAGCGGGCGCTTCTAGAACAGGGCAAGATTGCTTAGGCCAGGCAGCAGGACAAAGGTCTTTCGGAAGCTGGCAGAATGGTCCAGGCTGCAACGTAGTGCCATTGCAGAACATAGATTTGTCAACATTCTGCTAGGAAACGACCAGGCACTCTAGGGCAGCTGGGGCGGGAGTGTGCCAGTGCCAAGAGGGTGCGAGTTGCCTGGTTAGGGCGGCTGGTTTGGAGGGAACACTAATACGGATCGCCACAAGAGCACATTTTGCACTCATAGGAGGCTGAATGGATACTTTTATGGCATGGTGTCAGTTGCTTTAGTTATGCGCATGTTTCTTGGCAGTGCCAGAAACATTCAGAACGCAATGCTGGTGGTTAGCCTGTTGTCATGCTGTTCAAGGTGTTTTAGCTCAGGCATGGCCAAGCATGGGTTATAGACCGGTGGTCTTCCAACTTTACAGCCAGACTCTGAGCAGGCAAAGGCATACTTGCGATGGTGCAATGGGCACTCAGCAGTAGAGTTAGATGGGTCATCATACCCCGGTATGACGCAGTGATGAAACATAGGTTATGGCCTCACACGACCAGGCACTCGAGGGCAGCTGTGGCGGGGGTGTGCCAGTGCCAAGAGGGTGCGGGTTGCCTGTTAGGGCTGCTGGCTTGGAGGGAGCACTACTCTGATCGCCACAAGGGCACGTTTGTTTCATAGAAGGCTGAACTGTTACTTTTATGGCATGGTGCCAGTTGCTTTAGTTATGCGCATGTTTCTTGGCAGTGTCAGAAACATTCAGAACGCAATGCTGGTGGTTAGCCTGTTGTCAGGCTGTTCAGAGGTATTTTAGCTCAGGCATGGCCAAGCATGGGTTATAGGCCGGTGGTCTGCCCTGGGATTCGTGTTAACAGGCAGGTGAAGCAGCAGAACTTGGAGGGGCTTGGGTTTGACCTCTGGGTACTAGGGCAGAGTCTGGTTGCTCATTCGGTAGCACGCCCTTGAGTTTGGCGAAACAGGTACCTTTGCGAGCATCAGTACCGGGTAACTTCGCCCGCCCTACAGCACTGGCTGGCAGCTATGCAGGTTGTGGAAGTGGCCTTCCAACAGGGGCCTATGGTCCATATGATTAAGGGAAGCACCGGGGGAACACTTTAAGCTATAAATCTGTTGGAGACCAATTGGCTTGTCCAGTATTCAAATAGAGAAGCATTTTACACGTTGTTCTCCTCTGTGGTCACTCTGACCTGTCTCTCCCTGGTATACTAGCAGAACTTTGGGAGGGCAAGGCTTTACATTTGGTGGTGACTGATGGAATACGATGGGCATACTCCAACGGAGTGAAAGAGGAAGGAAGGCAGTCTGGGAACTGCCAGGCAGGAGTGTCTTGGCAAAGGGATTGTTATTTAGCCATGCACAGGCAACTTTGGACCATCGCCTATTTAGGTTTAAGGTCATTTCAGTCAAATCCACGGAGGAGTTTAGAAAGGTTGGGGGAACCTGTCCTGATGGTGCACGCTGGCCGCCGGCCCGGTTGGGCGTAGACTTGTTTTGACTGGACCTGGGAGATGCCCGGTATCAGTATGCTGTAGGTATGATGGCCTACCAGGAGCCATGCGCAGTTGCGCAGAGCAAAGAGGTCTTGGCTTCATCAGGCATGGTCTTATACACGCCAAGTCCACAGGGTGCCGGGAGGGAGATGGGGTGCACCTCCCTAGTTTAGGCACGGTTCTTTTCCTACTGGACCTAGGGGAAGCTTTGGCTGCAGCAGGCTGTTAGTAATAGGCTACCTTGGCTAGGAGCCCGCTCAGGAGAAGCCATTGAGGTGTCAAGGAGAAAAGTTAATAGCGCCATGTGCAAGTTCACTGAGCTAAGAGGCTTTGGCTTCATCAGGCATGGCCTTTTACACGCCAAATCACAAGGGTGTCTGGAGGGTGATGGGGTGCACCTCTCCACGCTAGGCATGAATTTAATTTTACTTGACCGTGGTGAAGCCTTGGCAGCTGCGGGTTGCGAATAGACTGGTCCTACTGGGCCTAGGGGAAGCTTTGGCTGCAGCAGGTTGTAAGGAAATAGGTCTACCTTGGTGGGGGGCCCTGGTAGTGACGGTGGCCACTCCCAAGGCTGTGGAGGAGTTACAGGGCGATCCAGGGTCTGCACATACCAAGGGGTATAGCATGCAGCAGCACCGTGTGGTGCTAAGCCAGGATACCCAGGGATCTTTTAGCGTGTCCACTGGAAGACCTACGGCGCCCCGCTAACCGACAGGCGGTTGTGGGTCTGAGCAACCGGGGGCTGCCATGTATGCTCCGCCCACCCATCACGGGGGGGCGTGGTGAAGCATGTGGACTGGAGGTCCACGGATGGGAGGGGTGGACCCTCCCAACATTTGGTGGTCACCAATTGGCGTTGCCATGGTGACTCTAGGCTTATCAGACGGGCAGGCGGCATGGGGCTGGCCTGCCCTGGGATCGCCCGTAAGATAACCCACCGTGTTTGCATATTTTTTATGCTAATAAACCTGCAGCAATATTTCTCCACTTACATTCAGTGTCATGTGTTTTATTATGATTATGTACTGATGTATGCTATGATAACGGTTGCCGATATTGGCACTATGTAAGGCTGCCCGGGGTGGGGGTTGCGCAGCGGCCCGCCCCCTTGAGGGCGGCCGCCTTAGTGCCACAGGAAGGCACAGGGGTGGGAGGTCGTGTCCCTGGGCTTGACCTAGGGAGACCCCAGTCAGGTAGCTGCTTCCGGCGGGGAGGAGCCAAGGGGGGGGGTACATATTCGGTCCCCGCCCCCTCCTCGCCCTCTTGTCCGCTCGTTTGCCTTGCCCGCCCATCCGCTTACCCGGCATCAGGAGGGACAAGAAGGGGGGGGAAGGTTTTTCTAACAACTTTCACTTTTGTGTTGCAGGAGGAGTTACAGGGCGATCCAGGGTCTGCACATACCAAGGGGTATAGCATGCAGCAGCACCGTGTGGTGCTAAGCCAGGATACCCAGGGATCTTTTAGCGTGTCCACTGGAAGACCTACGGCGCCCCGCTAACCGACAGGCGGTTGTGGGTCTGAGCAACCGGGGGCTGCCATGTATGCTCCGCCCACCCATCACGGGGGGGCGTGGTGAAGCATGTGGACTGGAGGTCCACGGATGGGAGGGGTGGACCCTCCCAACATTTGGTGGTCACCAATTGGCGTTGCCATGGTGACTCTAGGCTTATCAGACGGGCAGGCGGCATGGGGCTGGCCTGCCCTGGGATCGCCCGTAAGATAACCCACCGTGTTTGCATATTTTTTATGCTAATAAACCTGCAGCAATATTTCTCCACTTACATTCAGTGTCATGTGTTTTATTATGATTATGTACTGATGTATGCTATGATAACGGTTGCCGATATTGGCACTATGAGCTTTGGTACTGCATCGGATTCAAGAAGGGAGGTGGGTGGAAGCTGTGCCGGCTTTAGGGTGGTGCGACCGGTCCCCGGTTAAAATTACGGACAAATGGCGTCCGTTAAAGAATCCTTCACGGACAACGGACAGACGGCCGAAATTACGGACTGTCCGTGAAATTTACGGACGGTTGGTCACCCTACTGAGGGCAGCACCGGGAGCCAGGGAATGCGTGTTTCCGCTTGTGCCTGGACCCAGCCCGCTGTCTCCACGTACGACGACTCCAACCTGAACCTGCGCCTTTGTAACCTACACTAGTAAACTAAGCGCCACCACCCCCACCCCAACCTACCAATGGAGCGACTGCGACCAGACCTCCCTGTGGGGGCGTGCACTCTGCACTGCACACAAAGGCGCACAGGGCCTTAAACTGTCTGCTGCCAGAGTGCCAGTGCTACAAACAAAACCAAAAGCCAAGTACCCAACCAACAACAACGTACGCCACCAGGGCAAGGCCTCGCCTCCTCGGGCTCTATGAATCGAATCAAAGTCACCCCCTGCCAGCAGCGACCCGGCCCCCAGGTGTTGCGCCGTCAGTAGAGTGCTACTAAAGTTAACAGTAACACACTTAAGTAAATAATTAACACAGGCTGCAGCACTGCAGTGACAAAATTAAAAACTCAACAGCCCCTATAAATATAATTAGGAGGTTGTGGGTGGTGGCGGGTCGCTTTCACTTACCTGTTACCGTGACCTGTCCTGACCTCGATGTTCACTTCTCAAGGCTCCTCGTCGAGACCAGGAGGACTGCAGTACACAGCGTGGCAATAGCAATGATAGCACGCACAAGCCAGCCACGACTAAGCAAGACAAAAGTAATGCTGGAAAATACTAGATTTGGTGGTCTTTTGGCACCTCCCCCAGACCCCAGCAAACCAATCACATGCAAAACAACAAATTTTTGCTGGGTCTGGTGAAAGAGGCAAAGGCCACTGCCACACACCCACAAACTTGAAGCCTGCCGGACTGTCCCGCCCCCAGCCATTGGAACTAATGGAGGGCCTCCAACTCCTCCCTGGGCCAAGGGAATAACGCCCAAATCGAAATGCTATTCTGGCAGTGAGACACAGGCTGCACCCACCAGTGTGTCATCACTGCCCTGCTTTATGGCTCCAGGTCGAAGAAATCTTCGCCCAGCCAAAAGCATGCACAGAGCAAAGGCCATTCTCCCCCACCCCCTTAAAAAAAAAAAAAGATTTGAACATGTTTGTTCACCGAGCACGAGCAGCCAGCAAAATGTATTGCTAGCTGCTCAGTGTTCCATCAGGCATTTTTTAGTCCCCCACAGGGTGGCAGGGCGACGCGCCCACCTCGCCCGTGTACACCAGCCGCCCCTGGATGTCACCTCATCCCAGAACACCTCTGCATCGTGTTTGGAATGTGACAGTAAGTGTGGTGTCACTTGGTAACTGACCAGCATGGTTGAGTTGTGGCCCGTTAAACCGGATTGTTCTGGCTGCCAGTGGGGAAGAAAATAGTATTCAAGGCAATGTGCCACTGTCACCATATTCTATCCAAAAAAGATCCATGGTACCTACAACCACTGTTAACACAGTACACACCATGCCGAAACCTAAGATCTAAGGGTAGTGCATTGGTGACTGTACCAAGAATACCTAAAGGCAGAATGGGGGCCGCTCCTTCAGATATCTCGCATTAAAAGCGTGGAACACTCTACCAATGGCCTTAAGAACAAAACCATGCGAAACTAAATTTCGCAAACAACTGAAGACATGGTTATTCCTAACAGCATACTAAATTTAGCATGCTGACCAGAGTGAGTTACCAGCTGTGATATGCAAATAATGTTGTTCCGTACCCGTTCAGAGTGCCTGTTCCAGCGCGGGGACACACCGGTGGTGTAACCATGCACTCTATAAATGGCTAAACTAAACTTACCTTCTGGTTTGCTGGATTTCTACTCTTGCGTTGACAACCCTACAGTTTTGGTGACGAGTGTGCAGGATTAGATTCAATGTACATTTTAAATGGCGAAATTGTAGACTTTGTTTGCATAGTTTTGAGTGTTCTCCACTGCGGTATTCTCCATCGGCCCAATGTTATTGGAAATTTGTGCTCCGCCTATCAGGACAGTGTTATCATCAGTGGCGGCCAACATGGATCAGGGGTAGTGGTGTGGGGGCGAGGGGAGGAGTAAGGTGGTATAAGAAGAAAAAAAAAGTACCACCTCAACGTGTCTTGCCCACGTCTATTTTCCTCTGCGTCGGGACAAACAGGAAGCACCCAGGGTTCCAGGCTCCTCTGATCCAGTCACAGCACTGCAATGCATCACTGTGATTGGTCTTAGTGCCTTGGTTGGCAGTCATCCAGGGACTGGTAGCCAGGGCATGTTCTCACCCCACGCTGTGATGCAGCCTGGGTGGAGAACATGCATGGTGCTCATGACTGTTTGGCCAGCCCGAGACAGCCAGCCAAACAGTCATGGGCACTTAGTGTACTCACCACTCCTCCCCCTGCTCTCTGAGCAAGGCAGCCCCGTCCCACCCCCTCAAAGCTGCCGCAGCAGGGAACAATAAAATTCTAATAACATCAAGTTATTCTCATTTTATTTTTCCTATATTTCACTGCTGCAAAGCAGTGAGGCGCCGATCCTCCGCCTTTGCGGAGGAGCCCCCCACTGGTTACCGTTTCCTCATTCTTCGACTTTGCCACTGTACCTCCATGTAGATGTCTGCATTCCTTGAAGCCCACATCTCATCACACGCATTCTGGAACAGGACTGCATCAAACGTATACACCATCTTCATTGTGCGCGGATTCAGCGTGCATTGCACCCATTCTGCTTAACCACTCTACTGCTAGGGTTTCCCCTACCACCAAGTTCTTACCCCTTGATAAAGCCAATAGGCAAACCGCTTTTTTGTTTTTTGACCCTTTGGCAAAGCCAATAGGTCTCCATTACTTAAAATGATACCCTTTATACTGTTAAATGACAGTCAGCCTGGGGCCAAGCCCTGCACCCAACCCCACGTCTTGCATGGCAATTAACATCTTACTTTGCTCTAAAAATACATAGAAATACATTGAAAAAACGTAAGGTTAAAGTGACATTATTGTTAGGAATTGTAATATTATGTTACTTTGGTGTAAATCTGTTCAGTACTTTTTGAGAAATTAGGATTCAAAATGTGTAGCTCTATCAGACTGCAGTAGTACCGCTGGATTGGCAGATCAAAATATAAGATCTTAGTGACTACCACACATCAACAAATTTGTTTGCCAGCCATTTCAAAATTAAGAGCCTCAGTCCTGTGTTGTAGGAAGAAAAAAGAAAAAATATATAGGGAGGCAGGGTAGGAATACCCTTGTCAAAACCAACAGTTCATGGACAGAATGCAGAACAATGTCCTACATTCACCCCAGTACAGAGATCTGGGCCTAATTCCATCGTTTTTTTGCTCACCATGCCATTCCAGTTTGAACCCAGCCATATGCAAATCAGTCTTGACCCTGTGCCTCATGGGAACAGTCCAGCCTGAACTGCCTAGCCAGGTCCTCCCTGGACTGGAACCAAGCATCCTAGGACCGGTTTCGGGGTTTCACCCCTCTTCAGCCAGCATAGCTTGATTCCAGTGGCATGGAGAGCACGGGACTCACGTCTGAGCATACCCGTCCCACACGGGGTGACAAATGCAAAAACAACAATTGATGGACAGAATGCAGAACAATGTCATACATTCACCCCAGTACAGAGATCTGGGCCTAAATCCATCGTTTTTTTGCTCACCATGCCATTCCAGTTTGGACCCAGCCATATGCAAATCAGTCTTGACCCTGTGCCTCATGGGAACAGTCCAGCCTGAACTGCCAAGCCAGGTCCTCCCTGGACTGGAACCAAGCATCCTAGGACCGGTTTCGGGGTTTCACCCCTCTTCAGCCAGCATAGCTTGATTCCAGTGGCATGGAGAGCACGGGACTCACGTCTGAACATACCCGTCCCACACGGGGTGACAAATGCAAAAACAACAGTTGATGGACAGAATGCAGAACAATGTCATACATTCACCCCAGTACAGAGATCTGGGCCTAAATCCATCGTTTTTTTGCTCACCATGCCATTCCAGTTTGAACCCCAGCCATATGCAAATCAGTCTTGACCCTGGGCCTCATGGGAACAGTCCAGCCCGAACTGCCCAGCGAGGTCCTCCCTGGACTGGAACCAAGCATCCTAGGACCGGTTTCGGGGTTTCACCCCTCTTCAGCCAGGATAGCTTGATTCCAGTGGCATGGAGAGCACGGGACTCACGTATGAGCATACCCGTCGCACTCACGGTGACAAATGCAAAAACAACAGTTGATGGTCAGAATGCAGAACAATGTCATACATTCACCCCAGTACAGAGATCTGGGCCTAAATCCATTGTTTTTTTGCTCACCATGCCATTCCAGTTTGAACCCAGCCATATGCAAATCAGTCTTGACCCTATGCCTCATGGGAACAGTCCAGCCCGAACTGCCAAGCCAGGTCCTCCCTGGACTGGAACCAAGCATCCTAGGAACGGTTTTGGGGTTTCACCTCTCTTCAGCCAGGATAGCTTGATTCCAGTGGCATGGAGAGCACGGGACTCACGTCTGAGCATACCCGTCCAACTCGGGGTGACAAATGCAAAAACAACAGTTGATGGACAGAATGCAGAACAATGTCATACATTCAACTCAGTACAGAGATATGGGCCTAAATCCATCGTTTTTTTGCTCACCATGCCATTCCAGTTTGAACCCAGCCATATGCAAATCAGTCTTGACCCTATGCCTCATGGGAACAGTCCAGCCCGAACTGCCAAGCCAGGTCCTCCCTGGACTGGAACCAAACATCCTAGGAACGGTTTCGGGGTTTCACCTCTCTTCAGCCAGGATAGCTTGATTCCAGTGGCATGGAGAGCACAGGACTCACGTCTGAGCATACCCGTCCAACTCGGGGTGACAAATGCAAAAACAACAGTTGATGGACAGAATGCAGAACAATGTCATACATTCACCCCAGTACAGAGATCTGGGCCTAAATCCATCGTTCTTTTGCTCACCATGCCATGCCAGTTTGAACCCAGCCATATGCAAATTAGTCTTGACCCTGTGCCTCATGGGAACAGTCCAGCCCGGAATGCCAAGCCAGGTCCTCCCTGGACTGGAACCAAGCATCCTAGGACCGGTTTCGGGGTTTCACCCCTTGTCCTCAAAATAGGGTGGTCCTGCCCTTTTTAATACTAATCTCTTCAGGGTAAGCCTGTGCTCAGTGGTTGGCACATACATTTTTCCCCAGGAACCAATAGGCATACAAGGGTGGGGCACACTTTTGTGGTGTTTCCTCCCACTATCCATGACCGTGAAGGCGGGACACACACTGCAGTACCATGGCAATTTGGAGCGGTTTGTGAGAAGTAAGTTTCCGGCTCCCGTGCCAGCAGAAAGTGTGCTGCCTGGTGTGGTGAAGGCTCGGCAGCACAGGAGTGGGCTTCAAGCACTGTCACTATTTATTTTTTATTTATTTTTTAAACAAAAAAAAAAACAAGTTCCTGGGCACCCTGGGTGGGACTGGGGCGCCCACAATAAAAGACATCAAAAATAGCCGGGAAAAAAGTGTTGCTCACTCGCACTCCAGGAAAGGTGCAGGTTGGGGATCCAATGTGGCCTCAGGGTCCTTGGGAGTCCCAACACAGCCCCCAACAGAATGAAAGCTGTGGGGATCTGGGTTGGGACCAGGACACCCCCAAAAAAAGGAAGAGGATAATAAATGAGCCAGTCTGGGCAGAGGCACCACCAACATGTTACAGAAATGTTGGGCCTGTATGGAATGCAGTAATCCCCCACAAATTATTTACTGGGGTATATACAGCATGACCCCAGAAAAGGTTTATAGTATTTGTAATCATTCCGATAGCTGGAGCTTTTTCTCTTCAGCTAAGGACGGCAGAGACCTCTTACGGTTTGTGTCATGGGTGCATTATGTGGCCTGAGGAGAGTAAAATAAGTACTCTGTGTTTATTATTGTTGACAAAGCCACTAGGCTTGTCTTGTATATTGATGTGGTCACCCTTTGACAAAGCCAGTAGGCTTGTATTTGTGTAATGAGGTGGTGGCTCCTTGACAAAGCCAATATGTTTGCCTTGTATATTGATGTTGTCACGTCTTGACAAAGCCAATAGCCTGCCTTTTACATATTGATATGGGGACCACTCGAGAAAGCTGGTAGACCTGCATTATCTTTAATGACATTCCTTTATATTGTGATGAGCACTCTCATTGGCTGGCAGTGTACAGGAAGAAGGGGGTGATAAGGCCATCATCAGAGTGGGTGGGTGTGATAATTGTCCACCAGAGGCCAGTAACGTTATAGTTAGGTTTGGTAGTAAGATCATAGTTTGCGTTAAATAAAACCCTAGACATTCACTGATAAAACAATGGTTAAAATGACATTCTAGTTAGCTGAAAATGTCAGTAAGAAAAACATTTTAAACAAAAATAAACCACATAACTTCAGCAGTTATAGGTAACTGACGTAACTATAACTCATCCCCTTTCCATACAGTGTTAATAACCTCTCATATTACATCACTCATGACATGTTCTGTAACATCATTGGTGACTTCACTATTGACATCAGAAATTACATAATTGATGGCAACATTGCATGGCGTGGGCACAACCTGGTCTTTTTCTGGAGGCAGTGCACGGTGTGAAACTCCATAAACTATGATACGTTTCAAACTCTGGGCAGGAACTTGGTATAAGATTGTTGGGAAGAAGAGGATTCAGGGAAATTGGTGAGGACCAGGCTATGTCTGATTGAGACATATCCTCTGTGGTAATCTAATGATATGGATGCATTGGAGATATGGTAAAGCATAGAACATACAGAGCATATGAAAAGTGAGTAACTGCGGAGTCCACTCATTATAACCAAAAAATGATTAGCCCTTGTGTACGACTTAACACGTTGGCTGGGCTGATGAATGTGCTTGAAAAGAAATTTTGTACATTAAATAAAGAAGACCTATTTAATTTTCAAAATATATATTAAAGAAGATTGATAATAAACGTGGATTCTTGCTGGATCCCTTATGATGTGGATGCTGTGATTTCCAGTATAGGTCTCGCCCACAAAATCATGATAAAGCAATGTGAACATTGAAGAAATTATTTTGTGTTTAAGGAAATGGACATGACGTATCAAGGAATAAGCTATTTGAGCTGATTTCATTTGGAACATTACCATGGTTATGTCTTTTTGAAAGGATCAATTGAGTGCCTCCTGTCAAACAGTTTGCAGTCAGTCAGTAATAATATTTATTCGGCAATAGCCATTAAAGCAAAACCTAAATATACAGTTCATGGTACAATCATAAAATAGAACAAAAGCAAACAGTGTTAAGACCAGCCTTTAAAAAGATAAAATCAGCATTCCCAGACCACACAACATACTTTCATCATGAAAATTGCTCTTCATAGCATTTCCTGATTGTAAAAGCAATTCTTATAAATTTTATGACTGCATGGCAAATGTCTACTCTACAGAGTTGCTGTAAAAACACACGTCCATCCTCATGCTGTCTCAAAAAGGAGGACCAAGGTACCGAGTACAGAGGACAGAAAAATGTAAAGTGGTTTGTGCTTTGCTTTGATACATTATCAGAATGGCAGGGAGGTAGGTCACTTTGCAAAGATCCTTTTAAGGGGAAGGTAAACTTAAAGTGAATGCTACATAATCTAAAAAGAGTAAGGCAAAAACAATGGGTAGAGTTCACAATTTATTTTATTTATTTATTATTGATCTTATAAGGCGCATAGCTACCAAAAAGGTTTCCCAGCGCCGCTGTACAGGAAAAAGTACAAGTAATCAAACTGTTACGAACCTATTGATTGAACAACCAAGCCTTTAGGTGTCTACGAAAGTTACTGAAAACAGTTTCTTTCCTAAGGAATAAAGGAAGAGAATTCCAAAGAAGAGGACCTAGATAAGCAAAGGATCGACCACCCAGACGGGAACGTTTGATACTAAGTACTACAAACTTGGCCTGGGTAGCAGAACGGAGGGACCGTGAAGGAAGATACGAGTGAACAATGGCCTTTAGATATTGAGGGGCACTACCAGACTTCACCTTGAACATATAGTTCAGGGTCTTGAACTTTATACGGCTCTCGACCCTAAGCCAATGGAGTTCACGAAGAGAGCTGGAGACAGGAGTCATTCGGGGAATCTGGCATAGCAGCCTAGCCGCTGCATTCTGTACCAATTGCAGTCTGCGATTCACCTCCTTATTGGCTCCCAAATATAGGATGTTGCCATAGTCCAACCTAGATGTAATAAGTGCTTGAATTACTGTTTTTTGAGTGGGACTAGGCAACATCCAAAGGATCTTCCTGAGCCATTTCAGGATTGTGAAGCAGACAGAAGCTACTTTTGCCACTTGCTCCTTCATTGAGAGTTGATTATCAATAATCACACCCAGATTGCGGACTTGAGTGGCAGGTGTAGGGAGAGTCCCCATTTCAGGTGGCCAGTGCTGGGGGCCCCATAGGTCTACATTGTTACCCAATCCAGTCTAAATAGGGTTCTAAGCTCCTTGTAGTTGATACCAAAGTGTATCTAACTACTGTCTCCTTAAACGGGCACTCTCCTGCCGCAATTACAAGCACTGGTCCTGGTAACATTGTTTAACTACTTCTTTAAATTGAAGCGTTATCTTTTGTGGTTTTTATACAATTCTGGGATGCCTATTGTCTCAAAGGATTTAATCAAGTAGGAGAGCCCGGGAATCCG
This sequence comes from Triturus cristatus, assembly GCF_964204655.1. Classification (NCBI taxonomy): domain Eukaryota; kingdom Metazoa; phylum Chordata; class Amphibia; order Caudata; family Salamandridae; genus Triturus; species Triturus cristatus. The sequence continues at coordinate 719,830,796 of NC_140581.1, forward strand.
ATCTGCCCCGTCAAGATTTAGGCAATCTGAAATACATGTTCTGTCCAAGCCCGCCTCCGGGATTTCCCAACTCTTGATCCATAAAATAAGAGGAGTGAGCCCAATCAAAACCTCCAGGTATGGCAACCCTAAATCCTCATGGTATATAATGGTGGCAGTGCCTATATTGACTGCCAGTAATCTGCGGGTTAAACAGTTTTTGACACGTTGAAGAACCCATGCAATCCAATAAACCCGCAGGCCTGCACCATATCCCCCTGCCAAGAGGCATTTACTTTTATATAAGCTTATCATCTCTTTATTTGGTTTATGTGCAAATTCAAAAATGGTCTCCGTATTCCTGCTATGTTGATGGGATCGTAAAAGTTAGAAGAGCGTTCCAGCTAAAAGATGAACCAAAAAGAATCTCCAGATAATTAAAAGATTTAGTCTTCTCTAGGTGTGTCCCCAGCCCCCCCATACTAAAACGATTGTGCTTTGTAATTTGGCGTTCACAGGTCATAATAAATGATTTTGAATGATTTACCGTTAGAGCCAAATAATCCATTTAGATTGAAAAAGGAATCCAATAAAACCTGTAGGCTGTGTGCTGTGTGGGCAATAAGCACTGCGCCATTCACATATCAAAGAATGGGTATTGATTGACTTCGCATACGGGGCATATATTATTCCCATTTAGTAGAAAGAGAAAAGGGGCCAAAATACACCATTGTCTGAAACCCCAAGTTGAACTAATTTGGAAGGTGCATTCACCTGAGGGACGCTAACAGACCTTTCCCACTAAATCCAGATACAGACGTCTAATAAGGGTAAGAAGTTCTGTTTCCTGTCCCGTCTGGTCCATGAGGGCCCATAGCTTTAAGCAATTCACTAGGTCAGATACACTTGACAAATTGATAAAAGCCAAATGTAGGGTTCTCCCCTTAGCCGTGACATATTTTCCTGCTATAAGATAAAAATGTAGACATTGATCAACAGTGCCAATTCCTGGTCTAAACCCACATTGTACTTCAGTCAGGATGCACAGGATTTCAAACGTGACAGAAGTACACGACCCAGAATCTTGACACTGGAATCTACCAATGAGATTCGTCTGTAGCAGGACTGTAATGATCTATCTCCTTTTTTTAAAATGGGAACAATAGTGGCTGTCCTGCAGGATTCTGGAATAGAGCCTGTCACGGCAGACCTAATGACAATTGTTAGCAGGGGAGCCCATAAATTAATATTTGATGTAAAAATATCCCCTTGGACACCGTCTGGCCAGGTGGCTTCCCTGAGACACTCTTTTCAATAGTAAAACAATTTCATGGATTGGTATCTAGTTAGAGAGGCCCTGTGTGTCACATGGTTTCTATTCGATGGTTGAAATAGGTTTTATGGCAATTAAACCTATAAGAGATGGAGCACAAGTTCAACTATTCTACGTATTGTGTCCTTGTGATATGACAATACTCAAAGTTGCCTTGTAGTTAATACGACTTCCAGGGCTACTTGTTTTCAGCCCTAAAAGAACTTCATAGAAAGTTAGATTGGATTTTCTAGATTTGTTCCTTGTTTTACTTGCATATTAACAATCTATGATTGTGTTAATTGATAATTATTCATGGCAAGTTTGTGCAGGAAACCACAGCTAAGAGTGGTGACATTTTTTAATGACTTTTGTTTTATGAAGAAAAGAGTTCCTAATGTCATTCTTACGGACATTGATATCTAGTATGCATCCCATGTAATGAGTCAATTTTTGAACATATGTGAAATCACATTTTTAACAACACTTGTTTATTATCCGCAAGGTAACTGTATAGTTGAAAGATTCACCTGAGTTTTGGTTGAGTGTGTGCACAGTGCCTGTAGAAGTAGAAAGGTGGTTGGAGAGGCTGTATGTAAGATGATGTGGGCTTAGGTGACTACTCCTTGTGGCTACTCTGAGAACTCCTTTTGAAGTGATCCTTGGTTGAAAGGTTTGCTTGGAACTGTGTCATTTTGGGATGGAGTCTATTCTCAGCTGATGAGTTGTGAAAGGAGAATAAACTAAGGAACAGATGCTAAACTGAGGGAGGATATTAAAGTGAAGGACTGGTGTGGATTTGGGCTTCTAGATTGGGTTTGGGTCATAAAACTTGTTTTTCTAAAGAAAGATTTGCCAAGGTTCCATGTTCCTGTGTACATGTAGGAGATTTGTAACAGTGATGTGAAAATTGATAACCCTCAGTGGTGGCACGTGTTGGTGAGATGTTTGACTCCATGCTTCTCTGACTTTGGGTTGGGGATGGAAATCTACCTAAAGGTCTCACTTTCCACACAACTTCCTTGTCTGGTTTCCATCTCAAACAATGCAGAGATGGCTCTTGCTGGAGACTTGAGAAAAGGTTTTGCAGAGTTCTCCCTACCAACGTGTCTGTCCTGGGGGCGCTCTGCTACAACAATGATCTTGCACAGTAGTTTGAACGGCTGGCTTACTCTCCCCATTGAGGTTATCCCCAGGTCTCTCTTTTTCTACCAGGAGTTCCTAACACCCCAGTTATCAAAACAACCAGGATGCATATTTCACCCAGTGAGGTCGATGATATTGCTTTTGGTGTTCTTTTACCACAAATGGTTTACATTCTTTTTCATAATCTGAATTGTCTTCCAGAAACAATAAGCACTTCTGTGGCCATAGATTGGGGTTCATCTCTCTGGATGTCCTAGCTTTTTTCTGTGCATAAGGTTTTTTTTTCCTCATGGAGCCTTTATCTAGTTGACGGTTTTCTGCTCTGGCATCTGGTCCCTCAGTCCACCTTGGAGTTTGGAGTTCTTCTGGCTTTCATCCCTCACTGGGAGAGGTTTTTGAATTCCATTTCTTCCTTATTCCTGCCACTTGCTGGTCTGACCAAATACCTGTTGAGTTTTTTAGGTTGGGTCAATGTTTCACTGATATGCTACAATCATTGTTCCTTACTCTATCTCTTGTTGCTGCATTGGATGTGATGCAATTACTTGCATTACATTTCTTCTTAAGCTAAGGCATTGGCCTCGATTTCATCAGGTGTGATAGTGGTTCATTGGTATGAAACTATGCTGTAGTCTACTGCCCACCTCAGTTCAGTGTGGATGTTTTATAATGTTCGGGCAAGTCTTAAGGAAGTTGCAGTAGATGTACCAGTGAGGACCACGGCAGAGTGTGACAGACTGACTAAATCTTATACATCAGACACTACCCCAAGGGATCACTTGGTACAGGTGTAATATCAGGGTCAAAGGTCTCACTATTAATGGAAAATATATAATGATTTCCTTGAATGGCTTTAGGGCTTTGGATTGCCTACGATGGAGTCAGCATGTTCTCCCTGGACAGAAACGGTCTGCCACCTCTAAATATCACCTTTAATTCAGATTTCTTGACCAAGTTGAGGTGAATGCTTTTTAGGTCCCAGGTAGAAGTGTAGGGCTGAATACAACTGAGAGTTAGTAGGGGAACAAGTTATGGATTCATTTATAAACCAGACTGTCCAGTTTGAAATGGGTTTCTCTTTCACTGATAAAAAGTATACTACTTTTATGGCTGCCACCACATAGTCGCACTTCTTTAGGGCTCTAACAAGATGAACTGCACTGTAGTCAGTAAGCTGGCGGCAGGTGTACAGAGCTTTGCAGTAGTCTAGGTCTAGCTACTGATGATACATAGCAGGGCAGAGTGTGGTTTGGCTTGTAGAATTGAAAGAAAGTGCCACTTACCACTTAACTGATATGCTGATCTAAGAACACATTTGCTTAAAAACCAAGAGCTACCTTCTATACATTCTTCCTGATCTGGAACGGCTGGGGCAGGGAGTTCTTTCACGTGGAAATTTCTTTCTGCCCCAGATATGATCAGCTGTTGTTTTCCTATAAAACTGCAGGCTGTTATGCCCTATTCGGCCTCTGACTTCTTCCAGGATGTTTTGGGGAGATGATGGAGGGATGGATACTTAAAATATCTAGTATACACTCTAGGTATCATCAGCATATGATTGGATGCAAACCAATTCATGCTGAAAGAGTTAAATAGCAATATTTATCCTGAAAGAATCAAATAGTGTCCTCTGGTAAATGCTGATGTGGAAGATGTAAGGACCCTGGTTGACTCCACAAAATAACAACTCTCTTTGGAGACCAAGGACTTTAAAATCATCCTTTCTTCTATGTCTGAGTGAGCTGAACCAAACCAGAGTTTGTGCATCTGCATTCACAACTGATACTAGTCTTTTAAGAAGATATTGTGGTCTATGGGTATCAAGGTTACAGTGATCTATCATTGCCAGCAGACATGCCTCCCCATCATCTGTCATTTTGAGGACATCATCCCAGAATAACAAAAGGGATGTCTCGGTCCAGTGTCTATCCTGGAACTCAGATTTTATTTAGAGTAGGCATTTATGCTCTTCGAGTAATTCACACAGATGTTGCCTAACCACCTTTTCTAGTACTTTGCCCCAGATTGGAAGTTTGGAGATGCACATCATCATATTGATAACGCATTAAGAGCGCATTAGTCTGGAAAAAACTAAGTCAGGGTTTAAAGCTTGTGTGGGATTTACAGAGGGCAGTATTTATGGCTGTCAGTACTAATATGACTTTATCTGATATCAATGACTAGCCGTAGATTCCTTACTTTTGAATTCTCGCCAGGCACCAGACTGGATCTGGACTTTTTTCCCGCAGTACCTCTGCACGTCAGTAGAGGGTGTAGAGGGACTGCGTAGTGACATCGACCACTGAAGTGATGTCAACAGAGTCCATATATGACACGCGAATGTCAGTTTTTTTCTTTTCCGCGCGTTCAATGTAGATCTAGTAAGCAGTTCCTCAGGCCGTTTTTAGGGCTACTTCGATGTTTTCGTCAGACGGAACAGTATGCTTTTAAATAATTTCTCATGCCGTCGGGGTTCAAGCTTTGTGAGGCCTGTGGAAGACATATGTCTGCCACAGACCCTGACTCGATCTGTATGTGGTACCTGGGGGAGCACCATGACTCCGAGGAGTGTGACTCCTGTCACCAACTTCCCCCTAAGGCGCTGAGGGAATGTAGAATAAAGCTGATAGCGAAACGGTGGTATCAGTCTTCCACAACTTCACATAGACTTTGGTCCCATTCGCGCTCCACAGATCGGCTGTCTGCCCGCTCCAGGAACCGTTCCTGTGGCTGTCACTCCCCATCGACATTCTGAGGTAAGTCACAACACAGATGGTCAAAGTCACGGCTCCCCCAACTTCGCCACATAAAACCTGTTCCCTATCTTCAGTTGAAGAGTCTATGCATGAGTCTACCCTGTGCCTCCCACCCTACCCTGGAGCGGGGCAACTCTGACCCAGATGCGAGAATATTACAAATCTCTTCATTCTATCTTTGGGTCTTCACCTGGAGAGCCCTTGGGCCCCAATGAGGTGCACGGAGCAGTGACTGTGTCCACGGCGGCGGGTTCCCCCCTCTGCCTCAGTTTGGCCTTCCGATTCACAATCAGTTTTGATGCTGATGCATAGCCCTTCGGGGCTCCCACCTTCAGTGCCTGGGTCTGATACTCTGACGAGGATGCCAGCGCCGCCAATTGACGCCACACCCGCTTTCTGATGCTGAGGTGTTGATGCTTTGATACCTCTGACGTGGCACAGGTGGAGCCGCCTGTCTCAGGCACCTTTCCTTGCATCTCAGTGGAGCCACCTCCTGTTTTTCCTTCTGAGGAACACAAGTATGAAGGTATTGTAGAGGATTTGAATTTCCCCACCCCATCTCTGACACTGCCCATCCTCCTTTTAAGGACAACTGGCTGACTGAGTTGGATATAGCTAGTGGCTTAGAGTCTTACCCAGCCTCTGGCCTCCTTTCCCCTCCTGGCCTTGCTACAGAGGTAAGCTGCTCACTAGCTGACATGCTCAGACAGGTTTCTGTCATTTCGGATATGACACTTCCTTCCATAGCTGATCCCTTACTTGGAGTCCTCCGTCAAGGCCAAACAGGGGTACAGCCGGTGCTTCCTTATACTGAAGCTCTATTTGACATTTTGTTGAGGGCTTTGGCTAAACCTGATACAGTGGCCCCTGTGGATTGCTCTATTTCTCACAGACACTCTCCGGACTCCCGGTGATCTGGTCTGTCTCCTCCGCCATCCTACTCATCACAGTTTTGTGGTACAGGCCGCTTCGGCCGCCCAAAATATCAACCCTCTTTCTACTGTCCCTTCAGACAGAGTCCAGTCAGCTAGACACTTGTGGCAGGTATATTTTCTCCTCCACCAGTTCTGCACTGTGATCCCTTACTACTTCTTACTTCCTTGGACTTTTTTCCCGTACATTGTGGGACTCAGTGGCACGTTTGCTGCTCTCCATTCCGGATGAGACCCGCAACGATCTTGCCCAATTAACACGGGATGGGCAGCAAGCAGTTAAACTAAGCATTCAATGTGGTATAGATGCAACTGACTCCATAAGCCGAACTATGGCCTGTTCAGTAGCACTACATTGGCGTGCCTGGTTGCGCACCTCTAGGTTTTTGGAGGCTGATCAAAACACCTTGATTGACATGCCCTTTGATGACACCCATCTATTTTGCAGCCATACCGACTGCATTAAAGCGGTTTCTGGACAGTCGGGTGGTGGGGCCTCTTAACTCTGTTTACTCTCTATGGCCACCTCCCCAGCAGAGGTGCTTCCCTAGCTCCCTACGGACTAAGTCAGTTTTCTTTCTATTGAGCCATCGGTAAGCTTCTAGCTCCTTTTAAACATTCCACCTTCGGGTGGCACCCGGTGAGGTGTTCCTACCTTTGGCAGGTTTTATTTTTTCTTCCTAATCTTCAAAACTGATTGGAGTCAATTGTTTTGTGACCCTGAGTGGGTTTCAATCCCTGTGGTCTAGGGGTTTTTCTTCTTTCCACACTTCATGCAAGTAATCATTATTATGGTATTTTGTACGGATGCACTATTGCCTTGTTCCCTGTTCCTCATGGAACATCTTTTGTATGGCTCATAGGTATTCCTGGGTGTACTTATGGTATTTTAGTTTCCTTATAGGGAATTTTCTATTGCACACTGAAACACTGTGCACACAGCTTTTCGCCTTGCACTTACACCCTATTAGGGCGTTTCTCTCCTTCAGCTCCCTTCTTCCATGGAGTATTGCTTCCGTTTCTTATGGATTTAATCAGTGTTCCTGGCACACTTGTCTTACCCTATCAGTGTTTTGGGATGTGTGGTGTAGTTCCCTCCCTCCCTCCGGTGTCTTGTGCCCCTATCAGTGCATCTTGCACTACTTTAGCGGGCTGCTGTTCATATTCCGGATGGGATGGACTGCCACTCCTTATTTGGACGCCTGTGGTGCTTGTTTGTTTTAAAATACATAAATAATAAACATGACTTTATACACATCCATTGCAATAGTACTATTGATTTATATATGCCATTTCATTCATGGAACAGGGACGGCGTTTTCTTCCTCCCCTTTTCCTGCTGGTTTGTGTTCTGGTTGTGGCAGTTGCTCTAACTCCTCCCATGAGTCAAGCAATTCAAGGGTTTGCTCTCTTGTGCCGCTCCCCTTGGTATCTTTGGCTACTTCATCCTTCCAAACCGATATCCGTCTTTTCGCTTTGGGGACCTACCTTATCCCTTCTTATTACCACAAACATCGCTTTTCGAGGTCAGCTATCTCCATGGCCTCAACCTGTCTATCCCTTTATTCTTCAGCCCTCACCTTAGAGTACTTGTTCTGTGTGCTGGCTGTTTAACTCTTTTACGAGGGTCTTTGACCCTTTGTTTTTCCGTTTCTTCTAGAATGGTTCTTCGGGAACTTGGTTCCTCTTCTCAACCATTCTTTTCTTCAAAGGTTTCTCTTATTTTCTTCACGGAACATATATATGCGTCCAGCCCATTCAGGGTTAGCTGTACCAGTTTTTCTTTGATTTTGTGTTCTCTCTTCTTGAGGGTTCTTTTCTGGTGTTGTCTTCACCTCCCTTTGGGAGCTGTTGAATGTTTTTTACCTTCATGTACAAATGTATACTGAACGCTTTTGCGCTCTCAGTACATACTATTCTGTAGGGTTTTCTTCCAATATATTTATGCTGCCTGCACTTTTTTCTGTTTCCAGTCTCCTTAGAGACGCTCTTGCCTGCTTGTACTCTTGTATGTTCTGCAACCCTTGTTTGGTTCAGCTTTCATGAATGCTTTATTTGCAGAGGATGTACCCTCTCTTGGTCGCCAGATGCTTCTGATCCAGCGCGAGACCGGGGGAAAAAGAGAGCAAATTTTACAACTTATCCTCCCTGCGTCGCATTCATTGGTGTGGCCCATAACACCAATACTCGCACGTCTCCACTCACGAGTCTGCACACAGGAGGGATGATAGGATCAAGCGCTGGACATGTGGGGAAGTACTTTATTACCTATAGGGAAGAAAAGTTATTTTACAGAATATACATTCGCATCACCACCTATAGAATCCTAACCTTAAACATCAAGGCACTCCACCACTTGGTCGACGGACCAATTAGTTGGACTGGTTGATGGTGATTTAGAACCAGCTAAAACACATTTGAGACTCAGAATCCTCAACTCTCTTCATTGAAAAACCGCAAACTCGTAATTTCTGTTAATCAAATATTTGTTTAACTAAATATTGTTTGTAATTAATATTAGCATTTTGGTCAATCAAAGTTTAGAATTTTGTTAAATCAGCACAAATCGCATTACATTTATATTTACCTATTCTTGCTATCTTGATTTTTCCTAATTCATTTGTCTCTGCATATCCGAATTTAGCTGTTAAATTGTCCAAATAAATCAGGCCAAAGCTCAAAGTCCGAAAGTTCTTTGCTCAGCACGTTACAGTCCCAAAGATCTCCAAAGGACCAGAAATCGTGCAAGCATCTGTCATCGTCTGTGGGATCAATAGGGGTTTGCGGTCATCGAGTAAGAAGGCAGCATCCTCACCACTCCCTATTCTACTAGCCTTTTTCTAATAAAATTCGGGATAACATGAAACATTTTTAGGCTAAGAAGGCCGATGATTGGCTAGTTGGAAATGTCCGATTTGTACATTGCGTGAGGTTCTCATGGATTTTGCTGGTTCACTTCCTCTGACCATGTTGCCCTAATGCAACATTGTAGAAGTTTTGCTTGTATGTCCCAATTGTTCATTTAGACCAGATTTTACTGACTGAAGTTTGGCAGTCCTCTAAGTTCCTATCCTTGACCAGGAACACTGTGCCTTGGGGTCGCCTGGAGGTCTACGGAGCCATCCGAGTCTGTGCAGTAGGCATCGCGCTCACAAGACGGTGGCCACTTCTGAACTCCATTTTGGACGCCATGATTTGGTAGGCCCAAATGCCAACTTAAGCGAAACGAACACAAAAGAGTAATTAATACAAAGAAATGAAGATTCTAATGTTAAACCCTCACTAATCCCTTTATGTTTTTAGTATTTTCCTAGCTTTTAGCGACATTTAAAGCAATAATAGTCACCCTTACTGTCCAACACGGGAACGCAAACATCACAAAAGAAACATAAATCATGCGATATCCTATTACCACATGTACTACTATTAATATGCGTAGATAATTTAGTTATTAGAGTTATTCGGCCATGCAAATAGCAATAAGTCCCACGTGTAATTGGTGTCTAATAAAAAATGCAAATGGTTGATCTAATATCACACAGCAAACCGTTAGTCAAATTATAATATAAGTAGGTTATATAATTAGTATTTTCATGCAAAGTAGAGGAGGTATACAAAATTTTGCTTTACCTGCTCCATCAGTCCCCCTTTGGTGATTTTTAATATCGCCACAATCCCTTAAATTTTGATAAAATTTGTAAATAGAAATGAATTCAGTTCTCTCAATATTTTGTTAGATCACATGGTTGTTTCCCCTGTCTCTGCTTCTCTTGTCTTTTTATACATATTCTCTTTCCATTCTTCTAATTCTACCTTTTCAAATTCTTTCTTTTCTTTCTTTCTCTCTTTTCTTTACAGTTTCTCTTTTTATGTTATTTCGTATTTTCCTTCTTTTGCTACATAAACATCCTAATCTCAGAATTAATACTAGAATAATTACACATGTTACTGGAAATAAAATCTTACCAATAAAGGTACTACCTAGTTTTAGTAAAAAGTATTTAAGAGTAGAAAACCTTTTTCCAATCTTTTCCCAAATTCCTTCAACCTCCAGTGGAACGATCTCCTCATGCAAATCAGTTATATTCTTTATGTACGTCTTTAAATCTTGACTTTCGTCAGGAATAGAAGTACAACAATGTTGAACCTTCAGCATTCCACAGACTCCACCCTCTTTTGCCAAAATTATATCAAGGGCAAGTCGATTTTACATCACCATGGCTCGCATGGCAACCATTTCGGTGTTTACCAATAAAAATCCTCCAGCAGTGCTTGTTGACAAGCGATCAACTACTGTTGATAATTTTCTAATTTTATGTGCATTCAGAGATATTCCAACTGCTGGTATCAACGCTCCAAAAATGTCTCCTACAATTTCTGACCAAGATTCTCTTCTTCTACGTGTTAGTTGTCTACCTATCTTGTGTGTACCATCTTTTCCTCTTCCCACATGAAATTTCTTTGGGAAATTCAGGCCTAGATAACATGTGCCATACCAATGGTCGGGTAATCGATAATAAGCTTTATTCCCGCAGATAAAATATAATCCAGGAAATACCGGATCATTTCCTCCTTTAAATTCCCATCCACCCATGATTCTATACGTATCATGGCAATCACTTGCACCTATGAAATAGTTATCATATGCAGTTTGATTTCTTCTAATACATAATTTCCCTTTCTGAGGCCAATCTAGAGCCATTGCTGGACTAGCTTCTCCTTTCAAATGTTTTTCTCTTTCATCATCCCAAACTGTCTTTTCTTCTTTTCCCTCAGGTACCTTCTTTTGCATTTTTATTCTCCTTTCTTCTACCATATCTAAGAATGTGTTCTCCTCTCTTTTCAGACTACAAGTTAGATTATTTTTGAATACTGACTCTAATGTTTATTCTTTAGTTTCTAAGAAAAATTCACCTAACGCTTTACCAGGTTTTACTTTGTTCAGTTTATGGACTACGGGTACATGTGAAAATATGTTATCTACTTCTGAAAAATAATATTCTAGTTTCCCTATTTTGTAAAACAAGCTTGCTAATACGCTACATGTTATTCCATATGTCACTGGAAGGTGATGGTACGCCACTCCCTCAGACACTGATGCAGGCAACTACATACATACATAGCAGTCTCTCACATCCATTGTTTTTACGTATTCATATAATCATTTTGAGAAAACATTGTTAGAAAAATCAGTTATGGACCTATCTTTATGTAAATAATTTCTATCTATTTTAGTCGAATAAATCTTCTGAATCTTTTCTACATCAGTCTTATTTTCACTATGGCCTTCTATTGTTTCTAATGTAACCTTAAATGAGACCATTAAAGCCAACACACTCCACAAAAGCATTATTAATCCTGTACAACAACAACACATTTTGCACCATCTTCGAAGGAACACACATGTAGATTTTCTACTTTCTGTGTTTGCCAATTCGGAAAATTATCAGTGTCTTTTGACTTAGCCTCGTCTACTTCACAACTAGTTTTGTCTAAACCCAAGGCTCTAAGCACCTACTTGGTTCTTTCTGTTATGTCTTTTATTTAGTAATTTTCAAGATTCTCCTTTTAGAGCACTTTTGTCTCTTCAGTTTGGCATTTGATCGTCTTTCACTTTTCTTTCACAATCTTGATTCAGAATTTCCTGAACATCCGTCTCTTCCCCGATGTCGGACAAGATAACTCTCAGGATTTCCGATTCTTTGTCGTCCTCAACCACTTCTGGTATAGTCACCTCTAGATCTCCTTGGCTGTCTGCCTCTTCTTGTACTTCAGGAAGTGCCACATACGACCATTCTGGTGACTTATACTTCTGGTTGGGTTTTCTAGTCCTTTTGCTTTCCTCTGATGGTGTCTGTTAAACGTCTTTTGATTTCTCTTGGCTAGACACCTCATTCACTCGTTCAGCTCTGTATGATTTTACTCGTGTCAATCTGTATCTCAATCTCTTTATCTTTTGGGGGAAAATGTCATCCTTTGCTGGCCTTTTTAACTTATTTCCCTTTTCATTTCTCTCAGTTCTCCATGCTCTTTTTCTCAGGATTCGACCTTCTGGTACTTCTTCGTCACTGTCCTCGGATTCAGTTCCAACTTGACTCTTACTTTCAGTAGTCCTTTTTTCCACCACTTCCTTTTTCTTATCTACTTCTTTCCCTCCTCGTGGTTCTTCCACACAATCTTCCTGCTGTCTAACTGTCTCTTCTTCTACATGGATGTATGGTTTCCCTACATCTCCTCGGGGGTCTTCCGCAACAATCTTTCCCTCTCTCTCTGTATCTGGTATCTTACCATCTACTTCTGCTATTTCAGGTGGAATTTCTCTTGACTTTTCATACGGAACTTCCTTATCAAGAATTTCTTTGACAGTCTCTCAACTGTTTTTGTTTACACTCTTATGTGCTTGTACTGGTTCAGTGTCTGATTCTGAGCTGGTGTCAGAAACTTGCAATTTTCTTCTTAACTGTCTATTCTCTGTTGCTATAGCTGAACTTGGTTCTGATTCCCCCTTTAAGGAGTTGGTCTTGCTCTTATTTCTTCTGTATCTGATTCGGAACTTGTATCAGATTTTTCAAAGTATTCTTCTTCTCTGTTATCCACTGGATTTGGAATTTGCAAGGTATGACTAGCATGAATCCAGTTCTTCACTCCAGCACATTTTACAGCTGTCGTCGTGGTCAGGATCACCTGACGTGGTTTTACCCCACTTGGGACCGAACAATTTCTTCTTCTATGCACTTTTATTCTCACCCAGTCACCTGGGCTCAGATCATGAGCTGGCTTCTTTTCAAGAGTGGTATCCGATCCAACTTGATGAAACACAGAATGAACTGAATCAGCCAACCCCTTGCAATAATCCAACACCAAGTCATCAGATATAGGTAATAGCTTGTTGACAGGTATGAAAACATGTCTCAATGCTCTCCCCATCACAATTTCATGAGGACTCAAGTCAGTATTCCTATCTGGAATAGATCCAATAGTCATGAGTACCAGAGGCAAGACATCAGGCCATTTCAAACCTGTGGCTAAACACATTTTCCCCAATCTATTTTTAATGGTGCCATTTACTTGTTCCACCACACCAGAAGCCTCTGGGCGATAGGCACAATGTAGTTTCTGTTGTACATTCAATGCTTCACAAATTCATTTCATGTTTTCATTATGGAAATGTTTTCCTCTATCTGACTCGATCGTGACTGGAAAACCAAATCTAGGAATGAACTCTCTCAATATTAGCTTAGCTACTGTGATTCCATCACTCCTTCTAGTTGGGTATGCTTCCACCCATCGAGAGAACAGACAAACCATCACTAGAACATACCTCAACCTGTTGCAGGGGGGCATTTCAATGAAGTCAATCTGCATTCTTGTGAAAGGCCCTCCTTCTCGTCCTTTCGTTCCCAGACTTGCCACTGTTTTTCTTCCAGGATTGTATTGCTGACATACAAGGCATCTTTGACAAAGGCTTTCAGCTACAAGTCTGAATTTTGCATTATACCATGTCTGTTTAAAACGTCTGATCATAGCATCTCTTCCTACATGTGCTTGTCCATGATACATCCGTGCCATGGTAGAAACCATGCTATCAGGCAGGACTGGTATTCCATCCCGATAAACCCACACATAATCTGTTTCCCGTGGTGCACATCCTGCTTTTACCCACTGTCTCATTTCCTCATCTCCTGCTTCTTCTTGCAACTGCCTCACTTCTTCCCATGTATTCACAGTGTTAGTAAACAGCAAGTAAACAGCAAGGGACATGAATTCATTTCTTTTTCTCTACCCCGATTAACAGAGTTCTGATTTCGTGCAGAATACTGAGCCATGTCGTTGGCAAACTGTTTCCCCGCTGAAATGTAATCAGCAGACTTCGAATGCACAGCACATTTCACCACTGCTAACTGCTTAGGCAGCTGTATCGCCTCAAGCAATTTTCCAACCACTTCAGCATTCCTTATAGGAGTTCCACTCGATGTCAAAAACCCTCTTTGGGACCAAATCTGCCCAAAGTCATGCACCACACCAAAGCCGTACTGACTATCAGTTATCACAGTCACTCTCACATTCTTTCCTAACTTGCATGCTCTTGTTAATGCAAAAAGTTCAGCAACCTGGGCTGATTTTACTCCTTTCAGACAAGATGCTTCCAGTACAGCTGCTACCGTACATACTGCATATTCTGCACTCAAATTTCCATCATCCGTTCTTAAGCATGATCCATCCACGAACATCACGTAGTCACTTTCGGTCAAAGGTACATCTTTTATATCAGGATATGGTTTGGTACAAAAATCAAGCACTTCCAGACAGTCATGATCCACATCATCTCTGACTTCCACATTCTCAGCACCAGGTAACAATGTTGAAGGGTTCACATTCAGACATCTCACATTCGTTGCACCTAAGATGACTTTCTCATATTTAGTCAGACGACTATGCGTCATGAACTGAGTGCGGCTCCGTGTTAAAAGGATTGCCACATCATGAGGTACAAACACTCTGACAGGATATCCCATCACAATTCTTTCACTCTATTCCAGTATCTTACAAGTAGCTGCTACAGCTTTCAAACAACCAGGCAATGCTACAGCTACAGGGTCTAACATAGCTGAAAAATATGCAGTTTTCCGTGTTTCTGTATTAACACAGAAAGTGCACATCCATTTCTTTCACTGCAATAGAGTTCAAATTCTTTCTCATAGTCAGGCATGCCAAGAGCTGGTGCTTCACACAAACCATCTCTCAATTGTTTAAAAGCCTTCAACTCTTCTTTATTTAATTCAATGGGATATTTTACATCACTCCTTGTCAAGCGTACCAGAGGTTTTGCAATCAAGGAAAGATTACTAATCCACGGACGGCAATATCCAACCATTCCAAGAAACATTCTCACTTCTCTCTGAGTCATTGGTGCTCTCATTCCTTTTATTATCCTGATTCTATCTGTAGTTACTTTTCTTAGTCCTTTTTCAATTTTATGGCCCAAATATTGTACATCTTTCTGACAGAATTGCAATTTCGAAGGGGATACTTTCGCCAAATGATTCAACAATGCAATGGTATCCACTACACAAGCTTCTCGAGTTCTCGATGCCACAAGTAGGTCATCGATATATTGGACCAATACCGAACTTTCGGGCATTTTTAAATCTTCGAGGGACTTTTTCAGAATCTGATTGAATAGCGAGGGACTCCCAGTATACCCCTGTGAGATTCGGCACCATGCCAAAGTACATTCGCCAAACTGAAACACTAAAATCTGTTGGCTGTCAGGGTGCAATGGAATGGAAAAGAAAGCATGACACAAATCAATCACTGTATACCATTCTGCATCATAAAGAATCTGATATAAAATCACAGATGGATTTGGTACAATCAGACAACATGATACAACGATTTTATTTATTTTTCCCAGGTCTTCCATTATTCTGAAAGTTCCGTTAGGCTTTTTCAGACCCATAATTGGTGAATTACATGGACTGCTCATTATTTATCTCAAAATACCTTGCTCAATCATTCTGTCTATTATAGGAGTAACTCCTGAAATTATTTCGGGTGTCAATTTGTACTGTGGAATATTTGGGTAACTTCCTTTACAGAAATTTTCAATGTCTTTTTCAGCAAAGTCTACTCTGTATGGTTTCTGTAATGATTTTATTTTTTCAAAGTCGATACCCATTTCACTTGCTACTTCTTCCAATCTTTCATGTGAATTTCTTGCTCTCCATGTTATACTTTTGCATAGAAACATTAGTTCTTCATCCTGATAGGCTTTTAACTTTTCTGTGGGAATAGTGCCTACTATTAATTCTTCTAAAGCTATTTTTTAATTTAGACACATCCAAAGGTCGAGGTTCAGCATCTTTTTGCTGTAAACTCCTTAACCCAGGGTTACTCATAGTATGACCCGCGGGCCGCTGGCTGCCCGCCCGGCCTTCATTGGCGTCCCGCGGACCTTGATTGATTACAGTACACTTCCTTGGAGTAAGCAGGGAAGATGGCCGCAGGAGCAAACGTTGTGAATACGCTTTAATACGTATTCACAACGTTTCCTCCTGCGGCCATCGTCTCTGCTTACTGCTTGCCTCTGACGTCACACGAAGCTCAGGCCCTTTAAAAGTCGGCTGTAACTAGCGCTGGTTACAGCTGACTTTTAAAGGACCTTTTGGTGAGCTTCCTGTGTCCCTGTTGTCACGACGTCCTTCCATCCCGCAGCCCCAGAGAACCTTCACAGCAGCGCCTGCACAGGTATGTTTTTTTATCTTTATTCTTTTGTGAAACGTTCACACTACTTTTAGTTTCCCATCGCGCGAGACCTGGGATACGAACTTGCAATGAACTTGCTTTTTAATATAGCGAAGCCATGCGACCTGGAACATTTGCCATGTATATTTTCCTGCTGTGAGCAGCTCTTAAAGACTCTGATGAATTGGATTAGCACCCTAATCACTATCGTGAAGTACCACTGACTTTAATTTTGCCTTGTAAGATTGAGATACAATATGCCAGGCTTGCATGCCTCGTAAGCACAGCTATGTACATTTGGTCCATATGGCTCCTGCGCGCAGTCTCCCCAAGCTCCTATAAATTAAACTGTGAGCGCATGCCCGGGTGACGGCCTCTAAGCCTCCGAGTCTTCCCTCTCTTTCGGTCTCGCTCCTCAGTTAGTGAAAACCAAGACTTCAGGTAACAGGTATTACCTTCTCTTTCCTCCTTTCCTTTATTTGCTCCCCTGTGAAATGGATCCAAAAAAGAAAACATTTTTGCTGGAAACGTTTTTTTCTGACACCAGTGCAGCCTCTGGTTGGAGCGGAATAAAACATTCCAAATGTAAAAAATAAATAACTAATTAAAGCAAGACCGAGTGGTTGCAAGGTGGCCAGATTGATTTATTTACACCTAAACACATTAGCGCCACTTTACAGTGTTTGCCAGTGAAGTGATACTTTTGTTTTCTCCCCTCTTTGAACAACATTGTTTTCCCTGTGTGGGAAAGTGCGCCTTGCCCGGAGGTACTGAAATACCTGCTTGATGGGTGAATTGGAAAACAAAATGTATACAGCGTCTGTGTGTTTACGAATGTGGTCTTTTTAAGCCATACCGCCTATGTTTTGAAAGGATATAAGCAATGGGCACTGAAACGGGTCCTTTCCTGGCCCCTTTTCATGCGAAAGCCCTCACTGCTTGCATCTCACATGCTTTACTTAATCTTGCATTCCCTATGAGTGTTTGCTTTTTCTAGGATGTTAATTTTTTTTAGGCAGCATATTGTTCTTGTCAAGTGCGTAATTAGAATTGAGTCGCATCCAGGTGTTTATAGCGGGTCAGTGTACTGCAAGTTTCTCTAAGTGGGGCAGTATGGTGATCAGTGGGGGAGAGGATGTGGTGCTATGGTCAGAGCTGCTGAAGTGGAACTGGTGAACCAGGTTCAGCCTTCCTGACCAGGCTCCCAGACCACTCTCCTGAGGAGCACATTCCCGTGCTAGACCTAAGAAGGCGCCGCAAAATCTTAAAAGCCCTGGTGTCTTAGCACCAGCAGGTGGACCCTAGCGGTGGTAAGTGTTGATTAACCTTGAAGGCCTGTCCACCACTATCCATGAAGTTCACCTCCAGTCTTGGGGACAGATCTATGAAGCAGCACAAGAGTGGCGGTGACTCTGTCACTGAGGTCACAGGACCCTTGAGCAGGGTGGCTCCAGGGCAGTGCGACCGCACCGGGCGCTAACTTCAGGTGGGGGCGTCGTGTTTGTAAGTATTATATGGTTTTAAAAGCACTTGCTGCCTCCTTCCTGGCCTCCAACATTTTTTGGCAACAATAAAAATGTCTTGCTAATTCCAGTGATTAATGTTCTTAGTAGAGAGAGATGGTGTTTTGGCTAGTGCAGGGTTACTCATAGTGCTTGCAAACTAGGATATTTTCTCATGCATGTTTAAACTGCTCTTGTGGAGAAAGGGGTGAGAAGTACTGATGACAGAAACTACATACCATACTAATCCCCACCTGAAACCAGGGCCCTCCCCTTGTCCACTGCAGGGGCCTGCGTTCTACCTCATGGTCACAGGTTCAAATCCCGGCGGGTCCTGCCCTTCATCCATCTGAGGTCAATAAAATGAGTTGGGTAGCAACAAACATCTGTTATTTCGCGCCAAGATACCTGCGCGTGAACGTGGGCTTTAGATATGTGTGTGCATGCCATTTATTTCAAATCCCTATTGAGTGACATGTGCAGGTTTACCCATTATGTTATATGTTTAAACAAAACATTACTTTGATGTTGCTCACAGATCTGTTGCGAGAAGTGGTGTTGGTCCATCGGTCGTGACGCAGTATCGGTCGTGGGGTGTGTCGGTTTATCAGTCGTAGGGTGCTGTCGAGCGGAAAATCCGATTCCTCCGCAATGGCCTACAGTCCAGTTTCCAAGCCTTGCAAACGACCCAGATCGATCCAAAGCGAACACAGGACCTTCCAGGAAGCATAGGAAGAAGAGTACTTGTTTGTGGAATGCCCAAAAGAAAAAGCCACTTGATGAAAGAATCCGAGGCAGTAACGGAGGCATCCTTCCAAATTTGTTACTTACTTGCCAAACATAAAAAGCCATTTGCAGAAGCAGAGCTGGTTAAGAAGTGTTTTCTCTCGGCAGCAGACATTTCATTTGCCAACTATCCTAATAAATAAAACATTATGAAGGAAATCGGTGCATTGCAACTGTCAGATTCCACATGCACACGTCGAATCGAGTCAATGGGTGACAATGTTCTAGCACAGGTCATCAATGCAGTCAAGCTGTCCCCTTTCTTTAGCATTGCTGTGGATGAGTCAACAGATGTAGGTGATGTGGCACAGTTAATGATTTGGGTGAGGAATTTGGAACAAGGAATCATTCCAAAGGAAGAGCTTCTCTGCCGTTTGCCATTGCATGGTCACACAAGAGGAGAGGATGTATTGGCCAGCATGTCATTTCTTTGAATCTCATCACCTGCCATTGAACAATCTTGTAAGTGTCACTACAGAGGGGGCACCCTCCTTGATTGGACATGAGAAGGGCTTTGTATCTCTGTTAAGAAAAAAACTTCAATCATCCACTTTAATTGATTATCATTGTATAATCCACCAGGAAGCATTATGCGCGAAAATAAAACAAGGGCAACTAAATGATGTTATGAAGCAAGTCGTTAAAATTGTTAATTATATTCGATCAAAAGCACTCAACCACAGACTTTTTAAATTATTGCTGAGGGATGCGGAAAGTGAATATGCAGATCTGTTGTTGCATACTGAGGTTAGGTGGTTGAGCAAAGGTAGAGTGCTAGAAAGATTTATCAATTTGTAATCAGCCGAGGGCAGTCCTTCCCAGAATTATATGACTTGCAATGGCTCACTATGCTCCATTTTCTGTGTGACATCTTCTCACATCTCAACACACTCAATCTGGCACTTCAAGGTAGACAGAAACTTGTGTCCTCAATGATGAGTGCCATATACTCCTTCGAAAGTAAACTCGAGCTGTTCCGAGAGCAGATGAACGATGGTGATCTCACACACTTTCCTAAGTTGCAGGCTTTAACACAGAGGGTTGAAAAAGCTCAGGAAATGTTGTTCAGTCTCAATCTGTGTACTTATCTGAAGGAAATGTCTGGGGACATTAAGAGGCGAGTTTCTCAGTTCAGAGTTCTCACCCCACTTTTCAGGCTTGTAGAAAATCCATGGATGGTTAGTGCAAGGAATCTTGAAGCTGTTGAACTTCTTGGTTTAAAAAGGGCACACGCTGAGATGGAACTAATTGACATGCAATTCAGCTCTGTGCTTGAGTCCTCTTTCTTGGTGAAGGAACCAGAAGATTTCTGGCAAAGTGTGCCACCTGAAAAATTCCCTCTTCTTTTTACCTTGGCACAGAGAATACTTTGCATGTTTGGCTCCACATTTGTATGCGAGTATTCCTTTTCTACAATGAGTGCTATAAAAAATAAACTAAGAAACAAACTGACTGATGCACATCTGGATCACCTCATGAGACTTGCACTATCTGAAAAGGTTCCATAATACAAGAAGTTAATTGCGGACATGAAATGTAAAATTAGTGGATAAACTCTGTGCCTTGGGAAAGACTTTTCCCCCCATTATGTTTGCCTTTGTACTTGCTGTTCTACTTTCACTAAATGCCTTCAAATAAAAATGTATTATCAAAATGTGCTCTTTGTAGTTGCATCTGAATGTGAAATACAGCATTGTCTAATGTTTTGAAAGGTATTTTTTTACTCTAGCTCCGCCCCCCACTGATCCAGCCCCCACTGACTCCACCCCTACCAGTGCGGCCCTCGGCCACTAACCACACTGTAATTTTGGCCCCCGACAGAATGTTTGTGAGTACCCCTGCCTTAACCATTCACTTAATTCATCAGAAGTAGGACCTACAGGAATTGTTTCAGTTCGTATTTGTTCTAAACTTTTTGGTGACCCTGGTACTGATTCTGTCGTCATTATTGCTCTATTTGCTAAACTTTGATTTACTGTCAAATTTTTAGGAGTACTTAGTCCAGAAGTTTCTACCATCTGTCCCCATGGGTTCTCTCTTATACCTCTTCTTTCCATTTCGGTTTGTTTATTACTGTTATAAGGAATCGTCAGACAATGCTCACTATCCTTTTGCTTATCAAAAATAGGCATTACGGGTCCTATTGTTACAGGAACAGTTACAGCTTCCATGTTTTTAGTCAATTCCCTAATCTTTTCAGTTAACTCTAAAGTAGTTCTGGCTAATTCAGCTGAATTTTCATTTGTCATTTTAACAGGTTGTGTATTTTCTTTTTCTCTAAAGGGATTATTTCTACCTACCTCAGGTGGTATTGACTCAAACTTTATATTTTGTGGTGATTCTTTTACTGGGGCACTTGATGTCAATAATGTGGAATTTGGTTGGTACGGGGGTGGATTTTTATAAAACATGTCCTCAAGAACATCATCCTCAGACTCATGCACACCATACTTATAACCTTCTGATCCTGTATTATTTCTCTTCTCTGTACATTTTCTACTAGTAGTCTCTTCAGCACTTCTCATAGGGAACATACCATCAGCCATATTTGCACTTCGCCATCTCCTCATTCTATCATCATGATTCTCTTGTCCACACGGTCTACCAAACATATATGTGTACCTTCCGCCACTCTGCTGTCGTTCTCTGTCATACATCTCATCTTCCCATTCTGTCAATGCTTCAAACTGAGTGGGTCTAGGTCTCGGTTCTAATTTCATCATTCTTTCTTTCAAATTCCTCAATACCACTAAATTGAATGAACCATGTTCCGGAAATATTAGAACTCCATCATCTTTTGTATACTCTGCCCAATTGTCTAGCCAAATACATGTGTGATATCCATATTTCGCAACCATAAAGGATGCGGGTGATTTCGGTGGAGGAAGCAACTGTCCCTTTCTAGTCACAATCGGTTTGTCCTTTTTAAATAAACTCTTGATCTTTCCGAACCAGGACTTTTTCTCTTTTTTTCTGGTGGATCGTAATACATCATTTTCTCTTGGAGCTAGATTTCTCCTACGACTATTCTGTTGTTTTATCCAATCGTAGCGCGACTTACACGAACTCATCAATCCGGAGCGTCTATGTCACTTTTGCAATGCCCCAATCCCAGCGCGACTCACACCAACGCACCAATCCGGAGCGTCTACGTCACCCTGTAATTCTCCACTCCTAGCGCGACGTACACTAACGCACCACTCAGGAGCGTCTACGTCTCTTACCGACTGGCCAATCCCAGCGCGATCTTTTCTGACGTCAGCTTTTCTCGCTACTCCTGCTTCTGCTGACCCCCTCCTTTACAAAATTTATCGACAAACTTTTCTTACGTTCTTTTTTACTCAAAATCTTTTAGTAACAACATAAAACCGCCACCATCATCTGTCTCGCTAACAAAAGAGATAGTCTTGACTTTTTTCACAAGAATTCCGTCTTTCCCGAGAGCAGCGCTTACCTCTGCCCTACTACGGAATCATTACATTTGCCGATAAAGTAGCACTTCCCTCTACCGTACCCTTCTAGCAAGCATTAACTAACCGTTTCCCTGGAAATAAGAAACCTGTTGGAGTCGTACTGCTCCTGAGAAATAAGACCAGAGTTTCACAATTAAGTCGAATGCTGTTTCATTTACACACAGTCATACAGAAAATGTAGTTCATTCACACAGAATCCTGTCTTTCCCGAGAGGAGCGCTTACCTCTGCCCTACTACAGAATTTTTTTATTTGTTAATAAAGTAGCATCTACTTTAGCATCTACTTTATCCTTTTTACAAGCTTAGGGAACACCTATTACCTCTCCAGTGATAAGCGTAATCAGAGTTCACATGGACTCCTGTTACTTAAGACCAAAATTTCACAGGTGGCCTTCGCTACCCACTCACCACTTTCATACAGAAATGTCCCTAACGATAACACACGGCGATGTTACCTAATCGAACCCAGATTGTGCAACTTCAATCGTCACACATTTTCCCCGTTTACCTACAGGGCAACAAACAATTCACCATATGACTTCACTTACCACAGGCCATCCGACTTCCTACATCCCAGAAGTCTTCAAAAACAACATAGAACGCAACGCGACTCAACATAGAATGTTAGTACATAATAAACAAAAATCGGAAATCAATAAGCAATAATCAAATTCATAAGCAATAATCACCAAACCAATGCAATAAAACCATCAATCAGCTACCAGAAAAATTGATCCAGCGCGAGACCGGGGGAAAAAGAGAGCACATTTTACAACTTATCCTCCCTGCGTCGCAGACCCAACATCTCACTAGTTCATTCACACGCGCATTCATTGGTGGGGCCCATATCACACGTCTCCACTCACGAGTCTGCACACAGGAGAATCAAGCGCTGGACATGTGGGGAAGTACCTTATTACCTATAGGGAAGAAAAGTTATTCTACAGAATATACATTAGCATCACCACCTATAGAATCCTAACCTTAAACATCAAGGCACTCCACCACTTGGTCGACGGACCAATTAGTTGGACTGGTTGATGGTGATTTAGAACCAGCTAAAACACATTTAAGACTCAGAATCCTCTACTCTCTTCATTGAAAAACCACAAACTCGTAATTTCTGTTAATCAAATATCTGTTTATCTAAATATTGTTTGTAATTAATATTAGCATTTTGGTCAATCTAAGTTTAGAATTTTGTTCAATCAGCACAAATCGCATGACATTTATATTTACCTATTCTTGCTATCTTGATTTTGCCTAAATCATTTGGCTCTGCATATCTGAATTTAGCCGTTAAATTGTCCAAATAAAGCAGGCCAAAGCTCAAAGTCCGAAAGTTCTTTGCTCAGCACGTTACAGTCCCAAAGATCTCCAAAGGACCAGAAATCGTGCAAGCATCTGTCATTGTCTGTGGGGTCAATAGAGGTTTGCGGTCATCGAGTAAGAAGGCAGCATCCTCACCCCTCCCTATTCTACTACCCTTTTTCTAATAAAATTCGGGATAACATGAAATAGTCTTAGGCTAAGAAGGCCGATGATTGGCTAGTTGGACCGTCCGATTTTTACATTGCATGAGGTTCTCATGGATTTTGCTGGTTCACTGCCTCTGTCCATGTTGCCCTTATGCAACATTGTAGAGGTTTTGCTTGTATGTCCCAATTGTTCATTTAGATCAGATTTTACTGACTGAAGTTTGGCAGTCCTCCAAGTTCCTATCCTTGACCAGGAACACTGTGCCTTGGGGTCGCCTGGAGGTCTACGGAGCCATCCGAGTTTGCGCAGTAGGCATCATGCTCACAAGACGGTGGCCACTTCTGAACTCCATTTTGGATGCCATGATTTGGTAGGCCCAAATGCCAACTTAAGCGAAACAAACACAAAATAGTAATTAATACAAAGAAATGAAGATTCTAATGTTAAACCTTCACTAATCCCTTAATGTTTTAGTATTTTCCTAGCTTTTAGCGACATTTAAAGCAATAATACTCACTCGTACGGTCCAAAACGGGAACGCAAACATCACGAAAGCAACATAAATCATGCGATATCCTATTACCACATTTACTACTATTAATATGCGTACATAATTTAGTTATTAGAGTTATTCTGCCATGCAAATAGCAATAAGTCCCACGTGTAATTGGTGTCTAATAAAAAATGGTTGATTTAATATCACACAGCAAACCGTTAGTCAAATTATAATATAAGTAGGTTATATAATTAGTATTTTCATGCAAAATAGAGGAGGTATACACAATTTTGCTTTACCTGCTCCATCACTATAGCCAGGTCACCCTCCATCTGTCTCTCTTACTGTCGGTTG
Organism: Triturus cristatus; assembly: GCF_964204655.1. Classification (NCBI taxonomy): domain Eukaryota; kingdom Metazoa; phylum Chordata; class Amphibia; order Caudata; family Salamandridae; genus Triturus; species Triturus cristatus. Next base: position 719,855,257 of record NC_140581.1, read on the forward strand.
TTCCGGAGGCTTTCCTATCCTCTCCGAATTTTAGCATTTCATGAACACAGATGCCGGTCTTGATTTCTCTCTTGTGAGATTTTTCATCCTGAAGTCTTCTTTCACAATATAACCTTCTGGTTCTTTTTGTGGCTGCATCAGTCTGTCAGCCTTGTTTTCTTGAACCAGCAGACGTTTTTTTCCAGTCTGTGTGTGATGCTTCCTACACTTCACTTCCGTTTTCCCAGTTGTGTGGGTCATTCAGCCTGGTACTCTATTTGTCGCTGATTGTGTATTATTTATATTGAGAGAGAAAGAGAGACTCCCATATGACTATAGTTATGGGTGATTCCAGAGGTGCTACCTCTTTCAAGGGTAGTTTTTTCAACATGACAACTGTTGTACTTTGCTGTCTATACTGACTACTTGTTTAGATCTTGCTCCATATTCTTCAGTGTGCATGGGTTCTTTATTTCTCTTCGTTCTATTTCTACAAAACAGTTTGGCTAAGATAATGCTTTCCTGTGGCGAGGAGCTATGGCGCAGTTGAATCGTCTTCTGTCCTGGATTCCCCTACTCACAGCCAGCCCTGTTTCAGGGTCTGCCGTGCCAGTGCACTCGTTTTGGGCCCTATTGTATGTTGTATTCGAACACAGTTCTCTTTCTCGGCCAGGAGTAAAGCTATATGCTTTTTTTGCACTGGTTTTGGGCCCTATTGTATGTTGTCTTCGAACACAATTCTCTTCCTCTGCCAGGAGTAAAGCTATATGCTTTTTTGTCTTCTGCTTTTGTTACCTGTGGTTCCTACCACGGTTCTTGGGCTGTAGAGCATTTCTTCACAGCCTTCTGACCTTAGAGCGGCTGATATCTTCTATCTTCTTATGCTCAATCTAAACACCGCCTACTTCTAATCAGGGATTTTGATCCAGTCAGTCGTGAGCCCTACTCCGGGGATGTTTTTGCTTTGATATCTAATTCAGATAGTAAGGAATCTGTGGCTAGATGTCTCTATCAGATGAACAAGTTACTTACCTTTGGAACGCTTTATCTGGTAGAGGCAAGATCTAACTTCAGATTTCTTACCGACCCTGCCATCCTCCCCGCTCCGCGAGCTGATTTATTCCGATCTTTCATATCCTGCTTGATATTGGGATATTCCTCCAGCTTCATATTGGGATACTCCTTCTTGGGGATATGTCTGTATTGACAGAGAGGAAGAGACAGAGATATCTCTTTATTGGTTCACTGTTTCCTTGTCCAGTTTCGGTAAGTGGCTCCACGTTTCTGATGCAAAATGTAGTCACCGAAGAAACTGACGTCAACGCATCGGGAAGGGGCATATATGGACTCCGTTGATGTCATATCTAGTGGTGGATGTCACTACGGAGTTGCTTGATTCCTCAGTCAATACCAATGCGCATACCGAATACCGACGTGCATAGCTACTGCTGAAAGGTTTTTCTGGATCCAGTCTGGTGCCTTTGCGAGAATTCAAAGGTGCTGAATCTGCAGCTAGATTCTGTCTCTACTAGATAAGGTGTTACCGAAGGAAAGTAACTTGTTCATTACTGACCTAAGGAACCTTTTTTTTTTTTTGTAACCAATCTTAGAATAAGAAAAGGCTGAAAATAATCAGAAAAAAGCAATATGATTCTTGCAGTTTGCCTGCAGCTCTTTGATGGCAGTACACAACTCACTGTGCTGTATTACAAGGTTTTTAACATGGACATTCCTGTAGCACAAGGATCTTTGCGACCTAATCAGCAACCCACTGAGCTATCTACATAAAATATAAATCAGTGACCTGCATGATACACATACCTTTTACCAGACACAGTAACCACTTAAACTATTTTACAAGCCAAACCTGTGACTAACCATGCAGTGCATCTTCAGAACATTGTGCAATTCTTCACAATATTCAGTGTGTTTTTAAAATAGGTGTCTCATTATTAAAATACACCCATATAATGGAGGGTTGTGACTTTCAGACATTATTTGTCACTTTCTTGACATAATTGTTCGCTTTGCTGGTCTGAACGTTATACAAATTGGCAAAGTGGTAGCAAGCAAACTGAAAACCTTGTGCTTGCAGTGCTCTCAAATTAGAAACATCCTCAGTCAAACAATACACGCATATTCTTATCAATATTGATCCTTAACGGGGGAATGAGATGTAGACAAGTAGCTAAACTTTCAATTAAAGAAGTAGAACACCTGAGTTCTAATCTTTCCCTGTAGGATCAAATTGTGTGATCCTTTGCAAATACCATTCTTTTTCCTAGTTTGAATACCTGGTAAAATCGCTGGCCTTGGAAACGAAGACATTTGCAGAAAAGCACTATACTGCAGGTGCCATTTACATTCACAAGCTAGTTTAGCTGTGTTTGGTCTTTCTCGTTTTTGATGGATTGTTGGGGGGGGGGCTCTCCAGTGTGTAACTAGTTTGGTGAGTGATGTTTTAAAGATTTTTGGGACCCCGGGTCGGACATATATTGGACCCCCCCCCCCCCTGCTCTTAATCCTGCTAACCATTTTCTGCCAATTGAAGCTCACATAATGCCAATTAAACACCGGAATTCAAATAACAGTTGAAATGTAACTTGCCAGGGCCCCCCAAAACCCTCAAGATGCCCCTGGGAAAAGAGAGACTCAGGGGTAGAGGTCGGCAGAGGGGAGAGAGGCTGATATATGGAAATAGACTGAGGCAAACTAGATCAATAGAATTTTTGCTTTCCTAGGGGGCCTTTGAAGGTGGGGGTCCTGAGCAATTAATTGTCTACTTTGCCCATGCCTTAAAACGTCCCTTGAGTTAGGTAGACAGAAGTTGCAAAATGTGTGCAGGGTGTGTGGTTTGAGATTCACTCATTTAGTGTGATTCAAAATGCAAAGCTTCTGTGTTTCTGATAGATACTTCTACCTGCAGATTTCTCACATGTTGAATATATCTAGGTGAAAGACTGGATCCAGAAACCTTTCTAAAGCACTCGTATGAGGTTGAAGGGCGCTAGCTCCATTGCAGTGCCTGAAGCAATCCATGGTGACATCACTGGAGCGATATAGCCAGTGCCACGGGCTAATTCTAAGTCCAAAACTGCCCTAAAGTGGTCCTGGATAGAAGCCCAGAGGATAGCGGAGGAGGACAGGTACATCGCATTGGGAAATCTCCTTGTGCCGTGATATTTTCAACCCTCGTTCAAACCCACAGCAGATGCTGGAGATAGGACATGCTACAGAGATAGCAGTGAAACAACCAACTCGTTGCCACCTACATATTCAAACACAGTGGACTACTTGGCCCTGCAGAATGCAAGCAGCCTGGATATATACCCTGAAGACAAAAGGAAGTGTCCTTCAGGTCCAGCCCCCAGGAGGTGGCCTTTTTCATGCTGTCCTCAGAAAGGCTGCTACGGTACTGTAAATGTCCCTTCTGACTCTGGAATTCACGGGGAGAATTCTTCCAGCTAGCTACATCCTTGTCAGAGCACCATCTGCCCTTTAATGAGGCTTTCTGGTCCGGTACAGGCTGCCTATGAGAAGCCCACATTAACCCCAGCTGTAAAGTGAAGGTACAAGTCAGTGCCAAGGCCCAACTTTTCTGTCAGTTAATCCTTCTCCGAAGAGACTGGTGGTACAGGTCTTATCCTGCACTAAGCAGAACCCTGATGCATTCCTAACAGCTCTATTTTGAAGGAAATTGAAAAATCTAAAAGCAGTGTTTTTTTTAGCTGGCAGTTTAGCCCTCCATTACCTTAACGCTGCCTGCCTGCTGAGTATATACACCCCCCTTGTGGGATATGGCTGCAGTGTGGGTGCCAAATCAAATGATAATTATGCTGAGGTATTCAAGGATGCCAAGATAGGCTCAAGACATATCATTAAAGCGGGCCTTGATGCTTTTGACTCAATTGCCAGAGCCATGCGCTTTTCACTGCCCTCACAGAGGCATGCTTGGCTTAGATCAAGCTGGTTTTCTTATGATGCAAAGGCTGATCGTATTGATATGTCTTCTGGGGGGGATGCATCCCCTCGGAGGCGAGGCTAACACCATCTTGGAGACATTCAAGGTGGGCAAGCTGACGCCCATCTTCGGGTTTCTAATCACCTTAGTTTTATGGCGTCTAAAGAGATTTTCCCAAATATTTTTATTTGGTATTTGTATTTTAACCCCTTCCCTGCTCATGACGGAACCACTCCGTCATGAGCCACGGGCGCCGTGTGCTCATGACGGAGTGGTTCCGTCATGCTGCGGCCGTTGGCGGCCGCTCCGCCCACGCGGCGCTGATTCCCTGCGGGCGATTAGCGCGAGTGGGCGGAGTCGTGACGGAACCACTCCGTCATGAGCACAGCGCGCCCGTGGCTCATGACGGAGTGGTTCCGTCACGAGCATGGCGGCGCCGCGCTGCCCCCAAACCCCTCCAGTGCCGCGGCAAAATTCCTGCCGCGGCGAAGGGGTTAAGCATACAACAAAGAACAATTGACATCCACTTCAAGACAGCATGTGACTCTATTACATTATAAATTAATTGATGTTCTCATGCACATTTAATTAGACCCTTCCTCTTTACCCCCTTGCTCACTTTGTGCTATAGCATCTTTTACTCCCTTTACAGGTTGTGAGCCAAGGGCCTCCCTTTGTTTTCAAGAGATTTTAACTTCCACCAACGTCAGTCCATCCAGCAATAAAATCATCTGCTTTACCAGTACAGAGGCTTAGGCAAGGAAAGTGGTAGGCAGGCTAAAAGCCCACCACCCCCACCTTCTCTGCACCAAGTGGAAAGTAGCTTTAGCTTCGCATTGAAAGAAGCATTCATGTCTCATGGGAGAGCAGGAATCCTACTTTCTATGGGCCTGGAGGGCTGCAACATTGTACTCGTCATTTAGAGGACCATATTCAGATCCACCAGCAGGAGGTGGCAATCCTGCGGCAGAAATGAGCTATGGAATTGGCTCTAAAGCAGAAAATTGGCCACAGTTGCTGCTCTCAGTACTTCCTGATTTCCAAGAAGGATGGCGGTCTTTTTCAAATCTTAGACTTCAAGACATTGAATATGGTCCTCCGCAAGGACAAAGTCAAGATGCTGTCCTTGGCTTAACTTCTGTTGCCACTCAAAGCGGAAGACTATATGGTGGTAATGGACCTGCAGGATGCCAATTTTCACATATAGATCCTGCAGATGCACTGGCATTTCCTGGTAGGATCTACTCAGTCCAGTACCCTACAACCAGTGGTGGTCATTACCATACTGTTAAATCGTAAACCTCCCACCCCACTAAGCCTTCCTACTCTGGAAAGTGGAACAGATTTGTGTGCAGAGCAGAGTGTGGACACCTTCATGCCACATGTGTCTGAGGATCTTTGTTTCACTCTATCACTGGCACAGCAGGGATGTGCAGTGAGCCCCGTCAAGAAATAAATTGCCGCCTTGTTGGCTTTTTACCGCCTTCCAGACCAACCCTCACTGGTCATGTCTCCCAATATGATTAGATTTCTGAAAGGACTTACTCATGTTTTCTGTACCCCACTTGTGATGCTCCAGTAGTATTTGAAACTTATTCTAACATGTTTGATTGGTGCACCTTTTGAACCCCGTCACATTTGTCAGTCACTACTAATAATGTTCAAGATAGTTTTTTTTTTTATAGCTATTACCTCCTCAAGGTGAATCATCGAGTTTCAGTCATCCATCTTTCACATGCTTTTTCCCAGACAAATTGGTCCTTGAAACTAAAGCGGCTTTCCTACCGTAGAGGTGACCCCTTTTGAACTGAGGCTATTCATTACCCTTTCCAACGTCCCCTCCCCCCCCAAAGGGGAGAAGAGATTACACAGACTAGACCCATTTTTAATACTCGCTGTACTAGAAAGATGTTGTCTAACAACCAGCTCTTTCTGGCTGATGCCGGAAGAAAGAAAAGCTATTCAGTATTTATATATATATATATATATATATTATCTACTGGCGGTCGCCAGTAGATAGTTATAGTTAGGACCCTGTTTCCATAGGAAATCCGCAACATTCTATTTGGAATAACTTTGGCGCCGGTCGATGAATCCTCGCGAAACTTTCAAAATAGGTGGGGCGCTACGCTCCGCTCCTACCCTGAAAGTCTCGGGGGGATTCGTCAAGCGGGGGCTGAGAAAAAAGGGGGGTCCCAAAACGCGTTTTTCCCATGCATTTTTCCATAGGACCTTTAGACACAGCTACAGACCGAACGGCTAAACAGAGTTACTTGAAATTTGGCAGAGAGGTAGTCCTCAGGTCAAGGAAGTGCCTTTTGTAGGTCTGGTGTAAATCTGTTCAGTAGTTCCTGAGAAAATAGCATTTAAATCAATATATATATGTGGGCGGAGCCTAACCACACATCTCATCCTGAGATCTGATTGGCTGTCAGCACTTCATCCAAGAAGTGTTGGCAGCCATCTTGGGACCAATATACATGATAGCACCTCATTAAAAAGCATTGCAGTTAATAGAAGGTTTTAAGACTTTAGTTACATTATAAATCATTTGTTGATGGTACCATACTCATTTTAGGAATTGTGGTATGTTCTAAGGTGATTTCACCATGTGAAAAAGCCTTCTGCTGGGATATCATGATTGAGAGAAAAATATTTTCTCATGCTTTTACCACAGAGGTTTGGAAGGTGATCTATAAGCTAAACTGAGAGCTTATTTTCTGTAAATTCACATTATCTTTCTCAGTCATGTGAGAATGAAGTCTGACATTCTCAGTAAAACATGTACATCCAACAAGGGCAGAGACTGTCAGTTGATTCCTTTGTGTTCTACTGCAGCTTTCCAGAGTGTTCCAAAGAACTACTAGAGCGCTAACCGTCCTACTTATGATAAATGTATGGCACACCTGAAGCCATCTTGCTTGGATTAAAGTGGTAACTCTTAAAACATTTAATTTAAAAAGGAACAAAATGAGGGGTTTCATTTTTCCATAAAAAGTATGATTAGTGCTGCAGAAAGAAAAATTAGGGCACATTTTGAGTGACTTCTCAAATCCTCTTCTATTTCATTAAAAAATTCTGACATGCAGACTGAAACATGCACTTTCAATACCAGCAGCAGTTTTCCCTGGTGAGCAGTAGCTTTACTACAGTGATCTAATGAGCAAAAAGAGTGCTAACATTCTGATTTTATGGCAAATGTGTGACACATTTGAATGCCTTCTTGATGGAATCAAAGTAAAAAACTGAAAGTATTTCCTACTGAGGAGACTGCAGTAAATGAGGAAATTAGGAAACTTCATAACAAATAAGTCTCCCAAGATGGCCACCAGAGACAAAAGAGCCCAAATGTAGCCCAAATATCACCCAGATGTAGCCCAAGTATAGCCCAATGACAGAATGTCCAAGAATGTTCTTAAAAACAACTAGAGCACTTACTGTCTTCATTATGACAAAAGTATGGCACACCTGAAGCCATCTTGATTGGAATAAACTGGTAACACTTAAAACATTTAATTTAAAAAGGAACACAATGAGGGGGTTCATTTTGCCATAGAAATTATGATTAATGCTGAAGAAAGAAAATGAGGGCACATTTTGAGTGACTTCTCTAATCCTCTTCTATTTCATTAAAAAATTCTGACATGCAGACTGAAACATGCACTTTTAATACCAGGAGCAGACTTCCATGGTGAACAGTAGTTTTACTACAGTGATCTAATGAGCAACTAGAGTGCTAACATTCAGAATTTATGGCAAATGTGTGACATATCTGAATACCTTCATGATGGAATCAAAGTAAAAAACTGAAAGCATTTCCGACTGAGGAGACTGCAGTACATGAGGAAATTAGGAAACTTCATAACAAATAAATCTCCCAAGATGGCCACCGGAGACAAAAGAGCCCAAATGTAGCCCAAAATCACCCAGATATAGCCCAAATATAGCCCAATGACAGAAGTGTGCAAAACACTTATTATTTTGTGTTTTTGCAGTGTTATATAGTGCAGACTTGTCAGGTATTGGAGTGCTTTACATGAGCATTGGTTACATCACACAAGAACAAATTCATTTTGGTTGTAGACATGGGGAGACTAAGTGATTTGACCAGAATCACAGAATGTCGAGCTGAAGCAGAAACTTCAACCTGGTTCCCCAGTTGCAAAGTCTGCAGTTCTGGAAGTAACACCACATCCTCTCCCCTAAGTGCAACATTTAATCAAGTTGTCAACTAGATAAAAAAAATAAAGATAACAAATAATTTAAAAGTGCTTTGTTGCTATTTGAAAACTCAGAAAATATGTCCTTATTTTAGTCTTTTAGAGCACTAACCATAATTTTGAAGCCAATAAGACCCTCTCATATATGTAATTTCTAAAGGAATGCTCTAGGTATTACAGTTTTGATTACATTAAGATGATGTCAGGCGTTCCACACTTTTGTAATAAATATAGAATGTTAGCAATCTAGTTGTTCATTAGGATACTGTTGAGAGGCAGAGGCCAGGGGCACGGACTCTGAAAATTGAAGGCAGGTAGGAGGGTGCAAAGGCAACAATTTAACCACACTGAGCAGGCAGGAAGGGCCGTGGAAGCACAACAGACTATGGAGGGCAGTGGAAAGGGGGGCAGGGGCAACAAACCAACAATACAGGACTTGCAAGAGAGGCTGTTGGAGGGAAGATCTATTACGGGTCAAGGAAGCTAGGGGCGGTCCCCAGAGCCCCGGGAGCCACCACAGAACTGAGCAGGAGAGTGAGTCAGGGACAAAAGGGGCACCTTAATTTGAGCCGGGGTGCCTAGGAACGCTTGCTCCAAAAATGAAGAAAACAGACATATGAGACATGGAATTGGAGGCAGAATACAATGGCAGTTTAATGAGAAGATGCAACTTCAAAGAAACCGCAGAATAGAGACATAAAGTACAAAATACAGAATCCAGATAATCATACAGCTGTCATGATATTCTCTGTATCTCAATTAATGGACTGACAGAGAGAGAGAGAAAACACATCTATAAATGCATCATGAGAAACAAGTTACACCAAGGAAAATGTTACCTAGGGACACTCACATTTACTCTTAGAGCAAGCATTCCTGCAATTACAATACAACATCTTTTAAATGCAAAAGTAAAGAGAACAATGGTTAAAAAATAACATGACATTTCATATAGGTAAAATAGAATAAGATACTTCAAGCAAAGCAGAGCAAGACATTTTAAGCAAAGGAAGACAAGAGCTCCCAGTTCTTGGGGAAAACCTGCACAGCCTGTTAACCTACATACAGACGACGAGGTTGTCCGTCGATATCTGTGGGTGCTCCCTTTTTATATCATTTTGTGGGCTCCTTTGCACGCTACATCTACCTACGTATGCTACCCAAAAGCTTTGTCTGCAGATTTTACCAGACATTTCGTCATTTACCCACTTAATGCTGACAATGGACTGGGTGAAAAGGTCAGTCTCTCAGGCCAATCGCTTATCGTAAGTTCCATAGAGCAAGCAGAAAATAATGGGTATTCTACAGGAATTCAATATATTCATGTATAAAATCTCCTCAGTTCTCCTAACTTGACGCTCTGCGGTTGCCACTTCCTTAAAAGCGGGAAACCTGCCCAGGAAGCAAGTACCAGTCCAGGATGCAGCCTACTGTATGTCGACAGCTTCAGGGGGATGTTGAACTTTGATACCGAGCACGGAGCACTCGGGTAGGGTGGGGGCTACTAGTTTGGAGCAGAAGGCCTCGCAGACCTGCCTTCAGACTGCTATACACTAAAATTGCAGAGCTATGGTCAATTTAACAAAGAGGCCTACATATTGAACAGAAGGGCCTACACAGGGGTTTTATGCTGGCTGAGTGGTAAGGATGTCTCAGGATAATTATATAGCAACACAGGACCCGCTGGTCAATTTAATACGGCCTACAAATGCCGCTGGCAGGGCAAGGACAAGGATCTCATACTTCAGGTGTGGACAGAACGGGCCAGGGGCCCCCTGTGATACAAAATCTACCCTCCTTCAAGGCTGTGGCAATGTAATAGACCATTGTGGGCAGAAGGAAGAGGCAATGGTAGTACAACCATACATGCCAACAGACCCGATACAGCCAGGAAACGTCCAATGTTTTTAAGCTCAAATGGGCTTTATTTGATCTGTCTCCTGTCTACAATATCCTCTTTTTCAATGTAACTCAAAGGGGAAAATCAATACCCCAGTTTTTTTTCAAAATCTCCCTCTTACCAAGTTCAAAATGTTCGCAAGTATGGTACATTGGATCATGAAAGGAAATTGGATAGGGACATGGACTTGGATAACAGAGGACAGGAGAGACATGGAGAGGTGCACCAAACTGACCCTACAGGGCAGGCATCAGGGTTTGCAGCAGCACAATACACCACACAGGGCATGCAGGACGGGAGTGCAGCACAACAATCCATAGAAAGCAAGAGGGAGGGGACAGGACCATGCACATGGACAACAGAGAACAGAGGGGCAAGAGGCAATGGTAGCTAGCTGACAATAATGGACAGACAGGAGAGAAGGCTGCAGCATAACAGACCATAAAGGGCAGGAGGGACGGATCAGGGGCATTACAATGGAACAGACAAGCCAGGAGGGAGGGAGTAGGGCTCTAAACATGTAAACAGAGGGCTGGGGGCAAGGGGGCAGGGCAGGAGCAGCAAGATAGCCATGGAGGTCAGGCAGGATGGGCACTAGAAGCAAGACACAACATGAAGAGCAACAGTGAGACTGTGATGGCATACACACAGACCATGGAGGGAAGGTGGGAGGGGGTCAGGGGCAGCTAACTGACCACACAGGGAAGGTGGGAGGGGCCATGGCAGGACAGAAGACCATGCATGGCAAGTGGGAGGGTTAGTGGCAGCACAATGGCTATGATGGGCAAGAAGGAGGGTGCAGGGGCATGCACAAAGGACGATGGAGGATAGAAGGGAGGGTCAGGACCTGTGCACAGACAAGAAAGTTCAGGGGAAGGGGCCTCACAACAGACCACACGGGGCAGGCAGGAGGAGCAGTTGCAGCACAACAGACCAGGGAGGGCAGAAGGGTGTGGCAGTACAATGGACCATGTAGGACAGGAGGAAGAGGATAGAGGCATGGCATGTGGACAGGCAGGGTGGAGGTGGCAGGGACAGGTTACAGTCATCTGACAATGCTAGGCAGGTGGGAGGGGAGTGGCAGCTCAACAGAACACTCAGAGTAGATAGGAGTGGCAGGTCCATGGGACATGGTGGGCAAAAAGGATGGAGCAGGGGCATGCACAAAGACATCGGAGGGCAGGGGGAAGGAGAATAGGGGCAGCAAGCTAAGCACAGAGTTTAAGCAGGAGGTCAATGATGGGGCATAGAATTGGGCAATGGAGGGCAGGAGGAGTGGACTGGTACATCATACTAAATTGAGGGCAGTGGCAGCACATCAGACCATGCATGGCAGGAGGGAGGAGGCTAGTCCATGGATTCACACAACAGAGGATAGGGAGGAGGGGGATGGGGCAGCAAGCTAACTGTTCACAGAAGGCGGGTATTAGAAACTTTATTGTTTTTAAAACATTTTGTCTGTGCAAACTACTTAAAATATGAACAAGTATGCAGCATAATCTCACTTTTATTCAGGAAGAAGAAGACGTTAGTGACTGTGACTCCGGGCTCACTTGGCAAAAACACCCCCTGACCCTCCACCCCCTATCGCAAAATGTAATGCCCGTGAAAAGGGTAGGTGAACACAGTGTTATATAGAACATAGTCCTGAGAGCACGATTGAAAATGAAAACTAGATATAGTGTATGGTATAAACTATGCACCAAAAAGTGTGATATAAGATGAACCAGGCGTGAAATATAATATGCAATACATTGTGCGCAATGACAGATTCATTGGAGAGCGCGAGATAGCACAGGCACTAGCGCGTGCTATGCGATATGCGCCTTGGAGTGTAATATGCACAGGGCAGTGTTGTGTAACCTAACTAGTCTCTAAAGTTGTAATATAAAATATGTGCTGGGGAGTGTAACGTTGCATATGCACTGTGACAAAGATATGGATCCCAAATTGTAATATGTATGGCATAGCACTGTGCGTTATAACATAGGCATCGAGGAAGGCACGTTAGATGGGGCAATATAACCCGTGCGAAGACAAGTGTGGCATGACATTTTCACGGGGTGGTGTTACAGTGCACATGGGCTAGAGAGTGTCATAGCATATGCACTAGCTAGTGGAATACAATACAGAGGTGTGTGGCACTCGGCAGGCAATAGTGGGTGTAACACAGCATTGGGCTCTGTCAGGAGCGCGCTGTGACTCGCAAGTGATGTTCGTCCCCTTTCCAGAGAGTAAAATAAAAAGTATTACACATCCGGCAGTGGATGTGTGTTTTATTAACTGTGAGGGGGGTTTCTTGCATAGTTTTGGTCGAATTTTTGTCGAATCCCCTTTGAATGGCTTGGGGTGCATGTGTATTAAATGTGCCCGTCAATAGCTACCCATGTTTGTATAAATAAACGACAAGGGTGTCTACCGGGATTAGGCACGGTAGAGCATCAGACATGTCAGAGCTTCACTAGTGGTGTAAATACATTCCACGTGGATTAATTGCATGCATAGTCGCCTTTTAATGAATATCACGCAAATCGTCATGGTGATAGGTACGTACGGTTTGTCCAGCATGTCCTAGGTGTGTCTATAAATATATATTTTTTAAAAATAATAAAAAACAGTGGCCGGCCCTGGGGATTGGGGTCAAAAAAATATAATTAGGAGACAGGCCCTGGGGGATGGGGTCATCAGGGCCAATAAATTAGAATAAGAAGGGGAACCACACAGCCCCCCTTCTTAAAAAAATAAAATAAATAAAAGACTGGCATCGTCCCGGAGGCCATGCCCCCTCCATGCAGCACTCTGCAAACGCGCCCCCAACAGGCATCTCCAGTATGCGCCAGGGAGCTGCGCTGCAGACAGGTGTTCTGAGGCCAAGCCCCTTTTTACACCTCTCTGCAACGCAGCTCTGTGGCGCTTACTGGAGGTACCTAGTGGTCTAGTGTGACCCTAGGGACCCTTAGGATTCAAGGGGACTTAATCTCTCAACTTAGAACAGCCACAGGGCGCGTTTACACAGTGGTGAAGGGAGGGGACGGGGCCTGAGGTGACGTGTGCAAACACGCACCATGGCACGTTTTAAATTGGGGATATCATTTCCCTTCAATACTGAGGGCCCCTGGGGGCTAACTAGCCCACCAAGTGCTTCCAGTAAGCGCCACTGAGCTGCATTGCAGAGAGGTGGTCCAGGCCGTGCCACTTTTTACACCTCTCTGCAACGCAGCTCTGTGGCACTTACTGGAGGTACCTAGTGGGCTAGTTGGACCCTAGGGACCCTCAGGACTCAAATGAACTTAATCTCCCAACTAAAAACAGACACAGGGCGTGTTTACACAATGGTGAAAGGAGGGGACGGGGCCTGAGTTAACGTGTGCAAAAACGCCCTGTGGCCTGTTTTAAGAGGTAGTTTTAATCCCCATGCCCTATTATATACTAGGGGCTTATAGAGGAGGTAAGGCTAATCACAGGGGGACCCCAACGCATAATGTTCCCTAGTGTATGTAGGTGTTTTCACTGTATTCTAAGTGTCTTTTAACATAGCACTGGCTCTAGGACTGGTTAGTCAGACTCAGTTACCACCAGTATCCGTCTGAAAAAGTTGAGGGTACAGGATGATTTTGCAACAAGGCTTCTTTCTGCTCTTCTTTTTGTTCTTTCTGCACGTTATCCTTCTTTCTGCACTTTTCTTCGTCTTTGAGGACTTCTGTTGCTTCTTTCTGCACTTCTCACTTTTGTTTCTTTCTGTGCATTTTTTCTTCTTTCTTCACATGTCCTATCTCTGTAGGCATAGTTAGAAATTAGCATTTAAAAAACCTTTGAAATTAACAGAAAAAACCATAGGTTTCAGGCACGTTATACTTAGGAATTAGCATTTAAAAAACCTCAGAAATTCACTGAAAAAACCATAGGTTTCAGGGGTGTTATAGTTAGCTGGACTTTTCACTTGTACAAAACCATTGAAATTCCCCCGTTATAGTTAGTTCAGCTAACTATAACTCGCGCGCCCGCAATGCACTGCTGATGACGTCACATATTACATCACTCATGACATGGTCAGTGACATCACTCATGACATCACTGATGACATCTCAAATGACATCACTGATGACATCACTGATGACATCATCCTTGTGATAGAGTGGCAGACCTCCTCTCACCCTAATATAACCTTTGATACACACATTCAAAAATAGAGACTAAAATGTTCAAAACAATGGACATACCAATACCAGTTACAACAACCTCTTCAGTAATTCTAAGATCCACATACACATCCACTCATTCACCAACAGTCCAATACAGTCACTCATACATGTACTCACTCATCATATGTACTCATACACCTATACATCCTGTTACACAATGCCACTCATCCATAGAGTTACTCACACACATAGTCACTCATGCTAATAAAGAATCAAACATACATTTACTTGCATATACAGTTATACACACACCACCACACTTACTTCTACGGAAACTTACACATACTTAGTCTTTTAAACAATCACTTATAGAAACACATACTTATTCATACAGGAACTCTTTCAATCTCTCACTCTCACATATACTCACATATATACACCAATAGTCACATATACTAGTTTAAAACATATGTAGTTACTCATAAAGACACTATTGAGACAGTCATTCACTCACTAACACACCCATACACACACTCATCCACCCATACAGTCCTGCACACATACTGTGTTCAACACATACAAACAGTGAGTCACTCATTCATGCACCTATGCACTACGTAATACCCCCCACCGAACCATGCAGACCCTCAGACTGATACTCAAAAAACCAACTAATAACCTATATAGACACCCATGTAGCTACTCACCAACCCATGCAGCCACTTGTACACAAAGTGAGAGACTGATACAGATATTTACATATTTAAACATTACTCACTAAGCCATGTATTCACTATGATACACTTAATCAGTCAGTTACACAATCAATTTTTCAAAAACAAATCATCCATTTAGACACTTATATACCCATTTATTCTTCCATCGACCTTGAGATATACATATATAAAACATATTTAATTTTCAGAATAACACACATTCACTGGATGATGTCATCAGTGATGTCATCAGTGATGTCATTTGAGATGTCATCAGTGATGTCATGAGTGATGTCACTGACCATGTCATGAGTGATGTAATATGTGACGTCATCAGCAGTGCATTGCGGGCGCGCGAGTTATAGTTAGCTGAACTAACTATAACGGGGGAATTTCAATGGTTTTGTACAAGTGAAAAGTCCAGCTAACTATAACACCCCTGAAACCTATGGTTTTTTCAGTGAATATATATATATATATATATATATATATATATATATATATATATACAGATTCATAAAGAACATCCATAAAAGCAATTTACAGTAAAGAGGAGAAAAAACAGTTAAAAAGATAAAAATGCATACAATTCATTTTGCTTTGTAATGGTAGGTTACAATTATGTACGATATGAACATAGGGTCCGCTTGTTAAAACTTGCATCCAATTCATTTCACTCTCTTAATAAGTTACAGTTGTATATAATGTACACATAGGCTCATACTATGAAAAACGTATTATTATCAATCTATCGTTAGATATTGCTTTAAAATAAAAACATTCCCTAGGTTTTTCCCCCTTTTTTTCCTTTGACAATCCACTTGTACACTATTTTCGTATTCGCTTCCGCATTGCTCTTCCTCCCACTGTATTAACTTTCTCATTTGTGCCTGTTCTATTAATCATGACCTAAGTGGTGGGAACTAGTATGTTTTTTCTAGCGTAAAAAACAGCCCATAGAATAGATGACAGTCCACAGCACATCTCTAATGTTGGGTATGCAGGGCGACATTGTGCAAAGGACATATGTCTGATAAATGGAAGAACATACCTCTTTCTACATACAGTATAAAATGTGCAGAACAGTACCACATGCATTGTGTTCTGGGGCATCCCATCATCACAAGGGCAATTTGGAAGGTTTAAAGACCAGTCATTCATAGTGGGGAAGGTAATTAATCTGTGGAATATATCTAATCTTAAACGCGTAAGAACAAACCTATGGCGTGCATTTAAAACCGATTTATGATATAGCTGTATGTTAAAAGTAGTTAAAATCAGTTTTTATTTTAAAACGCCTGGTTTAAGAAGTTCAGTAGTCAATTTTAGTGTTTCCAGACGCGCCATCGATTCCTTTTTAAGTATTTTTCTGCTAATCATACCAAGTGATTATGGATTCTCAAAGTACTCTGGGTGGGCCATGTCGCAAAAGAACCTCTGGGCGTACGCCAATCATGCAATGCTTGAGTAGGAGGCTGATTTTAAACAGTCACCAATTAGTGCTCAATTAAGATCTGTGTGGTCTGAAGTCCAGATTTTGTACCACAACAGAATTGGTTCTAGCTTAATCATGTATGCGACATAGGTGGCGCCAAATTCAGTATGGGATACATAAACTGAGGTACTTTTAGGAATTGCTACAAGGTTTAAAAAATCATTTTCTATTAGTTGCACACCTACGCATTTCTTGTATCCTCATATGCCCGCCCCATACAATACTATGCTAAGGCACTTTGCTTTATATATCTTCAGCATCATCTTGGGGAGGGTAGGGGGGAGGTTTGAGCCCAATTCTGTTGCAAAGCTTCTGAGAGCCCAACAGGCCTTACTAAATAATTTATGTCTATTGTTGATAGCATTGTTCCATGAGATGGCATTGTCGAATAAGACCCCTAGATAAGAAAGAGTCCGTGAACCCAATCTTAGTTCCAGTTATTGTTATATCCCTACATTTTGTGGGTTTTTTCCCACACTTCATAATGTATGTTTTTGTTTGGTTTACTTGGAGGCCCAGTTCCTTGATCTATTTGACAAAGCTGGTAAGCAACGACTGTAAGGCCAGTGGGGTGCGGGCCATAAGGACTGCGTCATCGGTGTAAAGGAGGGCCAGGACAGGGCGCGTACCTATTTGTGGGAAATCTTTTACAGCTGCCACTAGCTCCTCCCCCATGCTGTTAATGTATAGTGAGAACAGGAAGGGGGCTTGGACGCAACCCTCTCTCACCTCTCTCTCCACGCGAAAGTTTCTGTGTATTCTCCTTTCACACCGTACCTAACCTTGGCTCTGCACCCCGTATATAGGTCTCTCAAGAAGCTAATAATCGGTATCTCTACCCCCATGTCTTTCAGTTTTGACCAAAGATTGTCATGTACCACACAGTCAAAAGCTGATGAGAGGTCTACGAATGCTAAATAGAACATCCCCATTCTCATCTTCACATACTTCGCAATAAATATATTTAGATTAAGACTCTGTTCTGTCAAGCCAATCCCAGTACAGAAGCCGTATTGAAGATCTGACAGCTTGTGGTGTGATTCTGCTCAGTTCTGTAGCCTTTCTAAAATTATGCGTCCTATCTTGGCTAGAGAGTCAATCAGGGAGATTACCCTATAACAAACAGGATTTAAGCTGTCTCCCTTTTTGTAGATAGGGACAATGGTTGATTCTTCCCATGTTGACAAAAAACAATGGTCCTCAATACTATGGTCAATAGCGGTCCTCACAGGGCCATGTTACTTTTATACAAATCCATTGGAATGGCATCAGGACCTGGCGCTTTACTGTTTTTACTTGATTGTATCGCTTTAATGACTTCTTCCAAGGAAAACAGTGTGTTAGATGCATTTAGATAGGGGATTAGGTTCCCATTTTTAGGGGATCCCTGGGCCTGTGTAATTATCGGTGGGGGAACAGTATAAATGCTTGAAAAGTGCTTAAACCATTCTTTTTTTGAGATTGCGAGCTCAATTTGGGGATGAATGAATTATCTTCCAAAAGGTTCTTTCATCATTGCTGTCACTTGCCTGCTGTAATGTTTCCCAGGCAGCCTCTCTTAAATGCAGTTTCCTTCTCTTCACTGCTTTTTTGTTTTGTGCTCTGTTGTGGTGTAATGGTAAAAACTGGCTCCCGCGCCGCGGGGTCCCACAGCAGGCTTTATGCGCCTCCTGGCGGTCCCAGTAACGTCGGTGGCGGCTCGACGCGCAAAGCATGCTGGGGACTGTGGACCTGGTTCCTTCTCTGGCATCAGTGGCGGTAACAGTAATGGGAAAAACGGGATCTCGCGCCCCAGGGGCCCGCAGCCGCAGCAAGCTTTACGCACCTCCTGGCATTCTCAGTAACATCGGTTGCGGCTTCACCCGCAAAGCACGCTGGGGACTGTGGTTCTGGTAACCTTCTCTGGCGTCAGTGGCGGTAGCAGTAATGGCAAAAACGGGTTATTCAGTCTAAAAAGAACCCTATGCCGCTGGATAATACTAGGTATAAAGGGGTGTTACTCTCTTGCCAAGAAGAAACTGCTGAAGGAAATCCGGGATCACTGAGCCAAGCAAAATCTTCAAGATCTGTGCTCGCCAGAGGTGTTCCCTTGGTGGAGATTTGTGTACAATGACATGGGCTTCTCTCCGCACCTTCACTTAGCACTACTCTTTAGGTTCTGAAGTGAAAAGGGGCAGCCATTTTGCATGCTTGGTGCTTCAGGATTTCCTCATCTGGCCATTCCTTCAGAAGCGCTGCTTGATGTACTGCTTTGGAATCTATTTAACAAGAGCAGAGTCTGCAGGTAGAAGTTTCCTGATCCAGTCTAGCACCTGGGGATATTCAACAGCTGTGGAATGGGACCCGGGGGGACCGCGGCGCGAGCCGGGTGTCCCCCTGGGAAGGTTCGCGCGATGGTACAGACCACGCAGCGAATCACGTGTTAGGTAGGGGGCGGGGCTTAGGGTTTTCACCGTTGGGAAGGCGTTTAGGCGGGAAACGATCGCTGAGGCAGGGAGACGGTCGTTTTTTGTGACCCTCCCTCCCACCCTCTTTTTTCTGTAAAAAAAAACAAAAAAAAAAAAAAAAATGTAATAATAAAAAAAAAAAAAAAAAAAAATATTTATATATATAAAAAAAAAAAAAAATAAAAAAAAATAAAAAAAATATATATATATATATAATATATATTGATGAATTTTTTGATCTTAAGTCACGTTTAGGACAGGTGACATTTTGTTTCTGTTCATGTGTTTTTCTTTCATGCGGTTTTTTGAGGGTTTGGATAGTCTGGAGCGGGCTTATCCTTCCCTCTGGGGCGGGGGGAGGGTGGAGGAAAAGCTGGACAGGTAAACCAAAATGGTCAAAAAGGAAATGATGCCATTGGGGCAGTACATGGGGTAATTTATGGTAAATTTTGGTTGGGGTATTTTTGGAATTGTTTGTGGCAAAAATGTTTGGGAAGCAATTTGATAATATTTACATTGTATCAATAAGTGGTTCTTAGTTACCTGTCCTAATAAAGTGACCTTTTTTGCTAAGTCAAAATTTGGTGTGGTCTGTCTTATTGCGCGATCTGCAGGTAGATCGAGCATCCACCTGGAAGATTGTTACCGAAGGTAAGTAACTTTTTCTTCTCCTCTACCCGTCTAAATTATAACTGAGCTACCCCTCGTGTCAAGGTTGATAACTGACATCACTGTAAAGTATTTGACGTATCCTGCCAACGAACCAATGTAAATATGGAATCATAACCCTTCTGAAGACCCTTCTTTGAGTTCTTACATGATCTTCCTGTTGATTTCAGCCAACAGCAAATCCACCTAACAGAGCACCAGATGCCGTATTGAGTGATGTCACAAGTGCTGATCAGGTACATTTTCACTAAGTTTAAAGCACTTGCTTTAAATCACGTGTTTTCCTTTGTGCTGTACATGTTAGAATGATGAATTTTACATATTTGTCTTTTTGTTCATGACCGTCCAATCCACCTAAAGCCCATTTCAATTATCCTTATCACATAAATCGTAACTTCTACCATATAGTGTAATTATGATAGCTGTGGAAAACCAAAAAGCTTCCTTAGGATTGGGTTACAAACGATCACTATTTACCAGGGAGGACCACATGCAGAAGCTGAGATGGGGAAGCAGTCGGAAAACACCGTGGTCTAAACCACGAGTGTTCCGACTCCACTAGCTCTACCACGCATGCATTAACCACTGCATATGCCTTAGCCCTGCATATGCGTGGTTAACGCAATGCGCCGTCTAGTTGTAGGCTGCTGCGGACAGAAGCAGGAAGACCTCACAGGAAGCGTTGAGGTAAGTGGGGCTGGGTGTAGTTCTGGCTGGGGGTTGTTTTGTGGTGGTTTAGCAGGCAGGGAGTCAGGGTAGTTTTTCCGGGCTGGGGGGGTGGGGTAGTTTTCTGGGCTTGGGGGGTCGGGTAGATTTCTAGGCTGGGGGTGAGTCAGGGTTGTTTTCTGATCTTGGGGAGTCGGGTAGTTTTCTGGGCTGGGGATGGGTCGGGGTTGATTTATGGGCAGTGGGAGGGTCTGGGGTTATTTTGTGGGCTGGGGTGGGCTTGGGGGTCAGGGTAGTTTTCTGGGCTGGGGTGAGTGGAGGGTTGTTTTGTGGGATGGGGGTGGGTTGAGGGTTGTTTTATGAGATGGGGTGGGTCAGGGTTGTTTTGTGGGTTGGTGCTGGGTCGGGGTTGTTTTGTGGGCTGGTGGTGGGTTGGGGTTGTTTTGCGTGCTTGGGTGTGTTGGGGTAGTTTTGCGGGATGGGGTGGGTCGGAGGTAAATTTGTGGGCTGGGGTTGGGTTGGGGTAGTTTTCAGGGCTGGGGTTGGGTTGGGGTAGTTTTCAGGGCTGGGTTGGGGTAGTTTTGAGAGGTATGGGTATTTGGGCCTCAGGGTGGGGAGGGAGCGGGGGGAATTTCTAGCTTAGGGCGGGGGAGGGAGGGTCGCAACCATAGCCACTCATACTCCTTTACCATGAAATTACGTGATAAAGGCATGCGTGGTAAAGGAATGCGTGGTTAAGACGTATTTTTTGTTTAGGTTGTGTGGTTTATCCACTC
Source organism: Triturus cristatus (assembly GCF_964204655.1). Taxonomy (NCBI): domain Eukaryota; kingdom Metazoa; phylum Chordata; class Amphibia; order Caudata; family Salamandridae; genus Triturus; species Triturus cristatus. The sequence continues at coordinate 719,876,228 of NC_140581.1, forward strand.
GTGGTTCTATCACACAACTGTTGAGATGAGCCTCAGTGAATGCCATTATTGTATACAAAATGGGTACAAGAAAACGCCATTGGTTCAGCACCAAGAAGTCTGACATCTGGCCAGCGAAGCAGCATAATGATATCGAATCAATGTTTTCCACTTTGCCACGGTTCTGGAGATATTAAAGTTTAATATTTTATTGAATGTATTTTCCTCTTTATACTTAATTAGGAAATAGTCCCCATAAATGTAGCGCCTTGTGATTGGCCAGTATTTTAGATTGTGTGTGCAAAGGTCCTAACAGTTGCACTTGCACTTGTGTGATTAGTTTCAGGGATGCAATTGCCTTATTGTATTGTATTGATATACTGGTTTTCGATTTTATCAGCCTGAAGAATTGTTTAGTGATTTGAACTGACTTCAAGAAAATTAAATGAAAAATAATGTACCGTCACCAAACACGCAAGAGGACGGCGCAAAATTCAAGATTAGATGGGAGTAAACAGGGGCACAACACCCAGCACAACAGACTCAGACAATCCTAGCATGCAACTTCCTGTCTAGGAACAGAGCTGCCAGAGGATATCACCTGTTTGAAGCACAAAAGGGACCAACACAGCATCACTGTTATTATCCCCAGCATTGCCTTGAGGAAACCTTTTTAAATGTTCTGTTAGTTTTAATCTTTTGAACTAAGCACAAAATATCAACTGTATTTTAAGGTATATATCATAACATTTTTGAATATGAAAATTATGCCTGAGTTTGTGTTCGTGGCACGGCCAAAGCCACAAAGCTTTTCATCTGTTTTTATGGACCCTCCTGGGTGAAGACACGGTGCCTTTCTCTAATGCCGCAATTGGTTCTTAAAAATATATGAAAGAAACACTGACACTGTATATAGCTAAGCCTTAGCCATACCGGTACCCAAGCTGCAAGCTCAGTGTCCGCACGCGTACAAGTCCAAAGGTGCGGCTCACCGGGGACATTGAAGCCTAACTCCAGTAGACTTGCACAGCACCTATGTCCTTGTATTAATGGGACAACTGTCCCCCTTTTTCTGCGAGCGGAACACAACCTGTCAGCCCTTTCGGTGACTATCACAGCTTATTAACACTGATGTAGAGTGCTTACCTGTGGTTGAAATGGGGCTGTAGAAGTGAGGCACTCGCACTCAATATCCCAGAGTACCTCTTTGCTACTGAGCAGTGCAGGAACTTTCCCATTACAAGAGTTGCACTTCTTCTGGTAAGTGTAGGTACTGTTTCTTGCCAATAAAAGCAGTTCAGGCACTCAGTACCTATCCATTTAAAGCCATGTATTTCTCTCCAAATGCGCTGCCAGTGGGAGCAGTGGTGCTGGACAGAAGAATTTCAAAACTTTTCATTTTCCAGTTCAGCAAACTAGAGATTATTTTTCTGTGGTTTGATTGCATTTAAAGTGTTTTCAGTCTGTGAATATAAATTTTAGAATGAAATACAAATCAGTGAGCTGCATGTTACAGGTACTTTGCAGCAGGCACAGCTGCCCTCTGTGTTATTTTATGATGTGACTATAACACCCAGTGCATCATCAGACGATTATGCAATTCTTCAGAATATTCAGTATGTTTTAAAATAACGGTCTCATTATGCATATTCACCTATATAAAAGGAAGTTGAAGCTTTCAGAAATTGACCATTTGCGGCCTGTTTCATGGTACAATATTTCCCTTTAGTGGTCTAAAGTTTATACAAAGTGGCAGCAGATAAACTGAAAATCTTATGATTGCAGTGTTTTCAAGCCAGAAACATCCTTAGCCAAAGACACATGTATTTGGTAATTTATTACACGTATGTGGCGGTACTTGTGTTCTGCCCTCTCATGAGCTAAAATATTGGGTAAGGCGCGGGGAAGGGCAATCCAACAGGTACAGTATCCCACAGAGAGAGGAAAGGAAAGGTTGGTGTGCTGTTCCTTTGCTTAGAAACTAAATGAATTGTAGTTGAGGACAGCTGAAGTAGATATTCTTTCTACGTTTTCTTGTAAGAGGTGTCAAAAATCATAGAATAGCATCTACATAATGATATATATCTTAAAATGCGATGCATTTTGACAGGTAGACTTGTCTACAGAGTTAGTCGCATTTAAACTCTCACTGTTGGCTGATATTTCAGAAACATGTCCAATGTTCATGCTACTGTCTTGTGCTAATATGGCTCCATCCGGTGTGATATAAATAAATGAGAGCATCCCTTCTACCCAAGCGGACAGGGTTACAAAGCCAGAGCAAAAAGAGATATTCCCCGTGTGAAAGCCCTATAAAATCACTTACATTCACACACCCACAATTCTCTCAACATAAAAATTGTAAGGGAATTCTAAGAGCACTGTGAAAAACCACATAAATAAAAAATGATATCTTATGTTTATCTGGAAATCTTTAGCATTTAATTTCATACATACCCACTATTACTGTGTCTTTATAATCATAAATTATTTGTTAAAGTCCAGTCATTCAGTGCTCGTAGATTTTGCAAGTTTATCGTTCACGCTTTTCTTGGGAAAAAAATACTTTTTATAATCAAGCTTCTTCAGGGCTTTTTTCGCATATTAGTCTTCCCATAAATTCCCTATTTTTCTTTTTTTTTTTAATAACTTTATTTTATTGGTTTCAAGCAGGCAAACTTACATGTAAACAGACCCAGAACTGCCCATTTGCAGCCCAACAGACCCCATTGCTTCTTTTAGGCGGCGTATCACAAGTTTACGTAGCCAAAGCTAATTACTAATGTCCATGTGAAAAAAAATGTCCAACATTAGGCCCGGAGCGTATAGCGTACATTGAAAGGCAGTGCATAAATCTGTTCCCTAATCATAACCACCTGCCACCTTCCCTTTCCCTCCCTCCCTACCCCAACTTCCCCAACTCCCCCGCCATCCCTCCCCAGTACCGGTGTGCCACTGCGCTGTGTGAGAATGAAGATGAAGTATCTCCTAAACTGTATCTTTAGACTGTGGGGCGTCAGTAAGTCTGAGCAAGTGGAGGTATTTGGGGCATGTGACTTCGTTGAATTCATGCGTCAGCAATGAAAGGATGGGGCGCCAGATAGTGCGGAAGGAGTCTGATGAGTGGGTAAGGTTAGCGTGTATTCGTTCCATCCCGATAATGTACCACAATTTGTGTAGCCACCCTGTGTGCGTCGGGGAGGTCTGCGTGCCCCATAGTGATAAGATGTGGTGTACTGCTGCGCCCATTGCTAGCCCCATTTGCTTTCCCCGGATGGATTTCAATGGGAAGGTGATTGCATTTGGCAACCCTAGAAGAGCACAGGCAGGAAAGCGGGGTATTTCCGTTTCAAAGTAAGTGTCTATGTCATCAAGAACCGCCGTTCTGTAAGCTGTCACCTCCCTACAGTCCCAGAGTATGTGTGTCAGTGTGCCCTCTGCATCGCAGCACCTCCAGCAGGTGGGGCTACGATCTGGGTTAATTTTTGTGTAGTCGGGCCGGGGTCAGGTACCAGTAAAGGGTTACTTTAACCGCTGCTTCCCTGCTTGCTGTGTTCCTGGCAGTATGGTTTGCTCTGTAATAGATCTGTTGCCATTCCTTTAGTGAAAGGCTCCTGCCTAATTCTGCCGCCCACCGTCGCTGCCCAGCCGAACGCTCCATGGGTGCGTAACAGAAGATATAATTCAGAAATCAAATTGCGGTCTGAGTGCTTCGATAAAAGCCACTTCTCATAGGTCGTAAGGTGTCTGCTAACCAGGGGGCGCGTGTCGGGATGTAGTAACCAATGGCGAAGTTGGAAGTATTGAAATCTTTTGGGGTCTTTGATGTCGTGCCAATTAGACAACTCAGTGTAAGGAAGGAACCCGTTAAGATCAAAGAGGTGTCCTGCGGATTTACAGGCAGAGGCTCGCCATTGTGGGAACGCCCGCGTCTCGAGTCCTGGGGGGGAAGTCCGGGTAGTTGAATAGGGGCGTGAGGTGCGAGGGGAAGGAGGTAAGGTTCCGCTGAGTCGCCACCGTGTCCCACACACGCAGTACTGAGCGGGTGATAGGAGATCTGTTGAGATACATTGGTCTGTCCGAAGGTTTCAGGAATGGTATCTTCCACAAAGAGAGTCCGGCCATCGCTCTGTCCTGGAAGAGCAATCTTTTTTCTGACTCAGGTCTACTCCATTCTACGAGGTAGCGTAGTTGCGTCGCTCTATAGTAGGTCAGTAGGTGGGGAATCCCTAGGCCTCCTTCGTCCGGGGGTTGATAGTCCAAATCTCTACGTACCCTTGGCTATTTCCCAGCCCATATAAAATGGTGTATCTCATTTTGCAGTGAATGGATATAGCGCATGGGGGGTCCAACCGGAATAGTCTGAAATATGTATAGTATTTTAGGCAATATGGACATTTTAACCGCTGCGACGCGGCCTAATAGCGGCAGGGGATGTGTCTGCCACCGGCGAAGATCCCGAGTGATTTGGGAGCGGAGGTTGGAATAATTGCGTTCAATTGTTTGGTTAGTGGACGGAGTCAGAGTTATCCCCAAGTATGGGATCTCGGTGTGGGGTCGCAGGTCCCCGAACCCTAGAAACGTGCTCTCAGGAGTGTTCTCATTGAGGCCCAGAGGCAAAAGCCTTGATTTCCCCACGTTGACTTTAAAACCCGAGACTTTACCAAAGTCAGTCAGTTCCTGTAAGAAAGCTGGGACGGAACGGCTGGGTGTGTCAAGAGTCGCTAAGATGTCGTCCGCATATAAATTAACGGTGTGGCGACCCCCCCCACCCCCCCTCCCCAAGGGATACCAGAGATGTTGGGATTGTCCCTAATCCGTTGCACAAGGGGTTCGATGTAAAGCGCAAAGAACACAGGTGAAAGAGGACACCCCAGTCTTGTGCCTCGTCGGATGTCAAACGGCCGTGAACTGATGCTATTGACACGTATCGTCGCTCTGGGTTGATCATAGCAGCTCGCAACCCAGGCCCGAAAACGGCTCCCTATGCCAAAGTGCGCTAGTGTTTTGTCCAGAAGGCCCCAATCCACCCTGTCGAATGCTTTCTCTGCGTCGACTGAAAGTAATAGGGCGTCCAATCCCATATAATGGGCTTTGTCTATTAAGTGCATTAACCGTTTGGTATTGTCACTGCTTTGTCTGTTGGGTATGAAACCCGATTGGTCGGGTTCGATAATGCCCGGCAAACGGGGGCCCAGTCTGGCGGCTAAGACACCCGTAAATAGCTTTAGGTCGAGATTAAGTAGGGAGATTGGACGGTATGCTGCGCACTGAGTGGGATCTTTCCCGGATTTGGGAATGACGACTATATCGGCTTCTAGCATGTCCGCTGGGATAGAACCCGGACCCTGGAAGGAGTTAAACAGGCGAGTTAAAATCGGGGCTAGGGGCTGGCAGAAGGTTTTGTAAAAACCCGCAGGGAATCCATCCGGCCCTGGTGATTTCAGAGGATTGAGGCAGGAGATCGCGCCTATGACTTCCTCCACTCTAATTGGCGCATCTAACGCTGTAGCGCCGGACGCATTGATAGCTGTGATCGCCGCCTGGCTTAGATAAGCCTCACCCGTGCCGTCAATCGTGGGGTCCCTACTATACAGAGTTGCGTAGAAGTCGCGAAGGGCTTCTGCGATCTGCTCATCGCCTTCGATCCGTTCACCGGGTGAGGAGTGAAGGGCCGCAATTTTTGAGTGCAAGGAGCTTCCCTGTTTTATCTCCCCTGATATAGTAGGAATGCTTGAGCCGTAAGGCGGCGTACTCCGCCCTATCAAGGTCAAAGCTAGCCAGTTGGGCCCTGGCCGATTTCAGCTGCCGCCACATTAGCGGGTCCCAGTACGACTGTGTACTCTCTCGAGTTCTGCCACTTTAGCCGCTAACTCCTCTCTCTTCTCTTTGTGGATCCTATTGTCAGTTGCGGAAATAGCTATTAATTCCTCTCTCACTACTGCTTTAAGGGCTCCCTACAGTGTAGTCAAAGATATGTCAGTAGAATCATTAGTCCTCAAATAGTCAGTGATGCATTTATGTACCTGCTGTGAGACGTCCGGTCGTTGTAGTAGGGATTCCCGGAGTCGCCACCTCCCCTTTGGTCGGTGTAGGGGGCGTATGTCAAGAGTCACTGTCACGGCATCATCAGACAAAGCTGCCGGGACAATAATGACGGTTTGGACCAGAGCGTTGAGGTCGGATGACCCTATAAAGTGATCAAGTCGAGCATACGTTTGGTGTGCATGGGAATAAAATGAGTATTGTGTGCTGTGAGGGTGAGCTGCTCGCCAGAGATCTATCAGCCCCCTGCTTTGTAGCCAGTCCCTCCCTGCACTCGATATCGCCCCTGTACAACCGTGGCAGTGGCCTGATCTGTCTTTTCCAGAGTCCATGACTAGGTTGAGGTCTCCACCTAAAATTTGTCTGTCGTGATAGCGAAGTACTTCCGACAGGGAGTCTGATAGAAAGGGCTCTTGCCCAGCGTTGGGAGCGTAGAGGGATCCTACAATGACGGGGGTGTCCCCCACCCAAAACCTGTAAGCTAGCAGCCGTCCCTTTATCTCTGCTATTTTGTCCCCAATTCTGCCATGGAAGTGTCGCGCCAAAAGTATAGCCACCCCCCCCCCCCCCTTTCTTATCTGATGTAGAAGAATAGAATTGGTGAGGAAATGCCCGGGATCTCATTCTGTACCAATCTTTGGATAACAGATGCGTTTCCTGTAACAGGCAGATCGAGGCCCCAGAATTCTCTAAGTAGCTCAGAATCGCCCGTCTCTTGATGGGGTTATTCAACCCCTTCACATTGAGAGTGAGGACTTGGGTTGCAAGGGTTGACATGGTAGTTCGCTGAGCGCGTGTCAGCAGACGAGAGTTTGTGATTATGAGAAGCTGACGTAAAAACTCTGCGTTGAATTAGCTCCCATTCATGGATGCAACCTGTATCCGTGTTCTCCCTTTGGCTGCACACCGGTACCCTCCTCCCCACCCATCCCCTCAACTCCCTTCCCTCCCACTTCCCACCCCCCACCCAAGTCCCAACGAAACATTCCCAACTACCCAACATTGTCCAATATCCTCAGCCCGGGCTGTGGACATACAGGAAGAGAATAGCAGGGTGATCATGGTGTCCGGGCGACCTGGGCTCCCTGCTCGCCACCCCCACCCCCCCACTGTTAGCTAAGATGTGGTGCTTAGTGTAGTCCCCATGATGAGATTAAAGGGAGTCTGGCATAGAAGTGTCTCTCGTTACTGCTGCTAGGGCCGAGGCCCTTTCGTTGGTCATTGTGGCGCGATCCGGCTTCACATTCGTCGTAGGTGAACGCCGTCGTCCCACTTGCTGCCATTCGTCCCCTGATGATCGTTGCAATGGTTTCAAAGAGAAGTCGGGACTGCGCTGTGTAAGGCCGAGTATGTCGGATACCTCCTGGAGGGAGCGAAGTTGGTGTAGTCTGCCATTCCACTTGGAGATTAAGCGAAAGGGATGGCCCCACGAGTAGGGCACTCCGTGGTTTTCAGGAAAGTTGTCGCTTCTTTGAAAGCCTTACCCTTCTGAAGAGTGATGGAGCCCAAATCTTGGTAAAGAGCTATAGCTTGCCCCTGATACGTGAGTGGTTGCTTTAGGCGAGCTTCCCTAAGAATGCGCTCCTTCAGGGGGAAGTCCGGCAAGAAGGCCAAGATGTCTGGTGGGGGAGCCGGTGCCTTCCTCCCAAGGCCCACCCTGTGGGCGCGGTCAATGCGGACCTCAAAGTCTTGGCCAACACCCAGAATGTCCCTGAAGAGGCCTTGGAGGTATCCAGTCACGCTCGCCTCTTCTACTTGTAATGGGACACCTCTCACGTGGATGTTGTTTCGTCGGGATCTGTTTTCGAGGTATTATGCGTGAGCTTGAAGGTCGACCTGTTGATCCCTAAGACGGAGGACTTCTTGTTGTAGTTGTTCTACTTCTTCGGATTTAGAGTGTTCGCCATTCTCTATGGCTGCCACACGCTCTCCCAACTTGCCTACGTCGTGACGTATTTCCCGAACCTCTCCTGCCACCTCCTGTTTGAGTGTTTGAAAGTCTTACGGAGGGTGTTAAAAACAGTTTCGAGGAATGCCTGGGTGATGGGCACCTCTCCCTCTTCCTGTCGAGTGGGCGGCGTCGATGTTGGGGAGGTAAGGCTCCCTCTGTCTCCTGCTGCTGACCCTGTTGTAAGCATTTCTTTTAAAGTGCGATCTCCTTTTTTCCTCATGTTGGCCATGATGGTGCCACTGGTGGTGTAATTTAGTCGTCGCCTAGTGGTCTTGGCAGTGATTCCGTGCGTGGGTTCAGCCGGGTTGCTTCCCACGGCCTCTCGGAAGGGTGTTGGGCCCGCTTCCGGCCTACGTGCGCCCTCGCTGAGACATTGGGCGATCCTTACATATATGGTACTTAAAGAGTCACCCACTAGGCTGCGTCGAGATGGCAAAGGGGGCCCTGAAGTGGGCTCCGTTGGGGCCGTAGGCGAGGGCCCGACCGTTGGGAGAAAGAGCAAGAACATGTACCTCGGCGAGGGCCTCCCAGCTCTGAACTGCGTGTATCCCGGAGGGGTCTTTAGCTGGGCTGTAGAATCCTCTGTGAGTCCCCCCTAATCCGGTCCGCACCTTCCTGCGTTGGAGCAATGTCGGAGCAAGCCCAGACCTCACAAACCCTGTTGCCTGTATATCTTCAGATCCCCTCCTACCAGTGCCCGCCGCCAGTCTTGGGGTGTCGCTCCTGAGGCCGCGATTGCCGCTGTGGGGGAATCAAGCACTGGGGTCCTGCCGAGGCCGGAAGCGGCAGGCCAGAGTCTCGCAGAGGCCGGGTCTAGGTGGTGCCGTTCAGACCGACCCCCTCTGCGCCGTTAACTTCGCCCCAGGTCACGGGGAAGCAGTCACGAGTCAATAGTGGGTGGGCATCAGTTGTTCCGTGCTTGGAAAGTGCAATGCGCCTCAGGCCCCCTTCACGGGGACAACACCCCCAGTAGTACCGGTTCTGGCGGGCGCCACTGCAGCCTCTCTCTCATCGGGCGCCCGCCCCAACAATCCCCAGGCCTGGAAAGCGCCCCTGGGGCCCAGTGCGGTAGTGGGCAGGCCCCTAGGCAGCACCCTCAATTTGCGCGCTACCAAGCCCACCACGTGTCAGCCAGGTGCACCCCTGTCCAGGGTCGGTGCGCCCCTCCCTCTGCGCTGGAGTCACTCACCGTCCGCAGCGTGGTTGTGGTGGGGAGCTGCAGACGGGTCAAAGTCTCCGGAACACCTCGCCATTCCGGAGAGGGTGCACTGTAGTCCGCAGCACCTTATCTTCAGGGTGCCATTTTCCAGTGGCGGCGCCTCACGGTGGGAACGCTGCAGTTAGGCAGGGTCGGGACCGGACCACGCTGTGCACCCCGAGCCCACAGCGAAGAGTTCGGTCTGGGCACCTTCCGTCTGAGGAGCTTGATGAGCGGAGGCCCCCCGGGTCCAGAGAAGCAAGGACTGCCCGGATCCCTGCGAATCCTGTGATAGCTCCGCTGCGGAATGATTACCCCAACTGCCCTGGCACCAGTAAGTACTGCTTCGCCCTCCGGCCACCAAGCTTTTGGGTCCCGCACCGTCGCAGCGAGGCCAAGAAGCCGCGTACTCAATTTTCGCGCCTCCGGGCCTAGCGCACAACCATCCGGGCGTGTGTCTATCCGTGGGACTGCGCTCACCCCACTCCGCGCCGGAGCCGCTCACCTCCTATGACGCGCTCCAGTGTGCGGGTCGCTGCTGTGGTGCTGTCTCTCGATCGAAACGCCAGGCCGGAGAGGACGCTCGCCTCCGTCCTCAGTAGTTACTGCCCGGGCGCCATTTTGTCCTGGGAGCACCAGATCGCCCAACTGGTCAGTGCACAGGTGCTTCGCGGGTCTGGTGGCTCAGCTGACCCCTCGTCGTGTAGCCGCTATGTCCCTGCGTGTCACTCTGCTACTTGCAGCACGGTTTGGGGGACTGTATGCCCTGGACAACTAGGAGCAAAGGGCCGCGGCGGGGAGCCTCTGTACTTCGCGTCTGGTCAGGTCACCATCTTGGCCACGCCCGCCCATAAATTCACTTTTAAGATTTAAATAATTTTATTTATGACTAAAAACATTCACGGGGTTCCTCTCCTCTTTGATTTAGAAGGAGTTCAAATAAAGAGAAATCTCTTTTGGTCTTGTCAGTAACCTCGTCTAAGGCCTCAATTTCCCTTCTAATATTCACTCGTAAAACCACAATCAATATAGTCCCTTCTATTTTCACCCAGGTCGTTGGACGTATAGGACTCCGGTTTGCCCCTTCCTTACCAATAATACTGCAAATCCCTTCACCAAACTACACGCAACTTGGGAGCAGGACTTGGGGCCTCTTTAGGAGGAGGAATGGGCTATATCGATGGTTAAAGTTCCTGAACGTGAGTTATGGACCAAAGCTGCAGGCAAAGGACTATAACAAAGGTGAGGGATTTTGACAACCATGCTAGTCTGAAGCAGAAAGGCTATATGCCTATTACGAATTTACCCACAGGGGGGCTAATGTTCTAAATTAAAGGGAGAATCGAAAAGAGACACATTGGTATGTTGAAGCAGAAGGCATACACCAGCCATTATTGGCTCTGTTTGTCTCCAATACAATTCTCAATATTCCAGTGCTCTAATAAGCATTCCTACCTGTCTGACCTATGTCAGGCTGTCTCCCTGCCTCATCCAGCAGGGCTCAGCATCTAGCCCTGTCCTGTTTAACATCTTTATGAGACCACTCATTACCCTCATAAAGGAACATGATATCAGGGTGGTCAATTATGCAGATGACGCCCAATCTATCCCATCTCTTACTAACAGCCAGGAGGAGACAGTGGTGGCTTTTCAGAAAGGCAGATATTGTTAATTGGATGAATGTAAATTCACTTAAGCTAATTGGGGACAAAACTGAATTCTTATGTTGCTCTGCTAGCAGAATCCACATGACACTATCCCATAACCTTTGGCCCCTCTAATCGGGAAAGGAGACACAGCTGTCAGAAACAGTTTGCAACCTTTGGGTGGTGTTTGATGACAAGTTGTCTCTGGAGAGCCATGATACAAAAGTAGTAGGCACTTGCTTTGCACTCCTTCATAGTCTAAGGAAGGCTTTACCACTGCTTCCCACCCATGCTAAATCTTGTGTGGTGCGTAGCGTCATTCTCAGCAGATTAGACTAGTGCAATGCCCTCCTACTTGGAGCTCCTGAATATTTGGTGAAGAGATTGCACAGAGTGCAAGTGGCAGTGACAAAACTGGCACTGAACAGATCCCGTAGATCCTCGGCATCAAACGCCCTTAAGGCGTTGTACTGGCTTCCTCTGAGGCGGAGGATCATCTACAAAGCCATGTGCATTGTGTTTAAGGCACTACAGGGAAAAGGCCATATGCCTTTAAAACGCAGACTGAAAGGATATGCTCCAGGGAGACACCTTCGCTCCAGCTCTTCAAACTTCCGAAGTCAAGATGAGGAGTTCGGGCCTTCACAGTTGAAGCAGCCCAACTGTGGAACGAGCTGCCACCCTTACTTAGGTACTCTACAGAAATGCTGCAGTTTAGGAAGGCTTTGAAGTCCTGGCTATTTCCTAAGTAATTAGACCCCCCCACTGCGCCCGTGCTGTATAGTACCTATATGTTAGCTTAGCACCAGGAAACCAGTTTGGTGACAGTTGCGCTCGATAAATGCAATAAAAAAACAAATAGCCCACAGCTGAGGCCTATACTGGGTGTTATAGCGACTAAATCAAATTTATAGGCTCGAGCTGCAGGCGAGGGCCTACAAGGAATGTGAGAGCCTTTACCAACCTGTATGGTCCAAGACAAAAGGGCTAACATGCTATTAGAACATCCACTCATTGGGGGTAGACATTTCTAAGTTAAACAGGGAGAAACAGAAAGACAAACATCTGAATGTTGGTGTAAAAAGTCTGACTAACTATTATTTGTTCTAAACAACTCAGTTTCTTCAATGGAACCTCCGTCATTCCACGGTCATAACCAGTGCCTATGCTCCCTAGCCTCCCTTATTAAGAAAATGAATACAGTGTTAGTAAAATGTTACAGTAATAAAAACCGGGTTTCAATTGCAGTGTAAAAAAAGAGGCTGCTTTTCGAGTCGTGATAAAGCAGAAGAGTTCTTAAAATATTATGTGAACACCCTCCTACAAGTCCTAAAAAACTAATTTTAGATTTGGGTCGTGGGCTACCAAAACCTAACATGGCTAGGAAGTGACCAGCATGGTACTGGATTGCCTGGCTTCTCATCTCTGCAGTGACGCTCCTCCTACTTGATGGTAGGGTGTGCTGCTGAGTCCAAAGAGCATGGACTGCAGGCCGCCGCTTTTTCATAGCAGCACCCAAGTTATGGAATGCTCTTCTCTAATATATCCCAAAAATGCAATTTGGGATGTTCATTCAGTGTCTCGTAGATGCAAAGTGCCTAAAATATTTAATACATAGCTTTACAAAATACAAATCATTGAAGTAAATGCATACAAATATTCACATACAAAAAAACCTTGTGAATCCCAAAGAAAACAGAAAAGACAAACAAGTACCTGATGGACTCCTGTGCAACAAGCACGGTGCATCACATTTTCTTCAATTTTACACAACTGTCTTTGGGTTTTAAAGGAGTTATTAGAATACCTGTCCCCTAGAAATTACATGACCAAGCTATTCGTAAACTACACAATAAAACCGAAATTACCCTTCCAGTGTTCCAAATCGCGTATGATTTTAATTGTCCACAACTGTAGACTACTATTAGCTGGTGTGAGATAAGGTGATAACAATATGTAGTAATGAAGGTCCGTGCAGGTGGGATGTAGATTAAGTAGATTTATTGAAGTCAGTTACAGGTAGATCAGTTCTTGTGAAGCAGCTTCACCAGGAGCAGCCTGCCTCCTGCTCTGCCCATTCTCAACTATCAACTTCACCTCACAGGCACCCAACATTCCAAAACGCATCATCACTCCAACATTCCATGCAGCACCCAGCACATTCACACTGGCTGAGCCCGTAGTGAAAATGGCAGAACATTACATGAGCAGGATACTACACAATAATTAGAATATTGGAATGTTGGCTCTCATCAGGGCAGCCTTGGAATCTAATGAAACAAACGTGAGGCAGCAGTAGCCTGTTTCTGTGGTTTTTATTTCGCAGCTTCTCTCAGCACAGAAATGTGCAACTTTGAATATTAGGAGAAGTTTGTACAGTTTACACCGCTGTTTCTTAGGGCACAAAGTGCAGTTATCTGTCAGTGCACACCATGAAAGGTGTCCTCTTCGGCGCCCTCTGCTGGCCCTTATGGGAGGATTTCACCCCACTCTGAGTTTGATATTGCAGTTGGGGGATGTAGAGGGGATTTGGTCTGAGGTGGTAACTGTGCTGGTGATGCCAATGCATAGTGCCATTCAAGGTCTGGAAACCCTCTCCTTGGAAGTCGGGCCGCTGGAGGCACCTTCCAAAATAGTAGTCCGTGTTTTAGTTACTTTGAAGTAAGGTGTAGACTTTGTTCATAGCTGGGCGGAAGTAGTCCGCTTTGGTTTATTATTTTCGCGGGGCAAAGAGACATTTAATATCATTGTTAATGGTGATCCTAAGTACTTGGAAGGGAAAACGATGTTTAGGATAGATGTATACGTTTGGATGTTATTTAGTCTCTTTGCTGCCAAGATTCTTAACTTTTGCAGTTTACTGCAATACTTGCTTTAATTCCTTAGTACTTCAGAAACATAGGCAATTTCGGGTGTTGGCAATTGGGTGTAACATAACGTATAGGTCAACCTTTATTTGAAAGACATGTACCTCAGGGACCAAGTTCTACTAACAGTTTTTCTACTGTCTTATTCTTCAGCCTATGCTATCGTTTAATGTAACAATAAATACACTCCTGGAGGGGCTACACCCCCCTCCCCCTATATTAGTCCATGGGTGGAAGCTTCACTTATGGCTCTTGCAACCCTGACTTCAGATTCTTGAGTTGTCTGGGGATTTATATGCAGTGACCCAGTATTCCTACATTAGTTTCAGACTCTGCTTGTTTAGTTGGCATTTGATGTCGTTGTTACTTGACTCTTTTTCTGGTTTTAATATTCTAGTATTATTTTGCAAACAATAACGTCTTGGCCTTTCCTAGAGTCCAGTGACCCCATTCTGAGACGGAACGCCTCATTTTGTATACAATACCTAAAGAGCTTCCTATGACCAGCACTGTTAACTGTGGATGAATTGGCATTTACACTCGAAATGGGGTATTGGGGGTCATGTCAGCCCATCAAAATGTTTCATTTGTAGGCAAAAAACTATTTTATAGGTCTATTCTTGAAGAAGCGTTCCATGGTTCCTAGAACCCTGTACCTGCTGTGTGCCTTAACCCACCTGCCACTGGAGTAAATGCCCCTTTGTCCTCATGCAGTTTTGTTTTTTTGTTTTTCAGTAGGTGGTCAGGGAATTCTACGCTCTTCTGCCCCTCTTGTCTTCTTTGTTGTTTATGGGAGAGATGGCCTAAGGGGGTATGGGGGAAACACCGGGTTGGCGGATGGGATGCTAATTATTCAGGCCATATTAAAGTCCGTTGTTTTTCGATCACTGACCCACTCTAGACTGACTCCAGCCACGTGTAGATCAGTCTTGGTCACTCAGCTCTCTCTTCAAGGCCAGGTCCTCTCTAGATAGAGGCAGAGGTAGTGTCATGCTCAGCTTTTGTACGCACATGGACGCATGCCCTTGATAGAGAAATTGCACAATAGTATGGTGCATGTATTGAGCGTTGATCACTTCCAACAGGTCCTTTGAAACTTGTGAGCAGCAATGGCTTGTTCTGATCAGATCATGTGGCAGACGCTGGCCTTGTGTCGACATGATGAACACACCTCTGAGTGCGTGACCGGTCCTTCGCCTAATGCTCTTCTAATGCACTGCACTCGGTGCTGCACTGAGGCACTTCACCAAGTGTGTGACCTCTGGTGTATCACGGAGTGCTGTGCCCTCTGGTGCATCACAAAATGCTGTGCCCCCTGGCGTATCCCACAGTTCTGTGACCTCTGGCGCATCACTCAGTGCTCTGTCCTCTGGCGCATAACACAGTGCTGTGACCTCTGGCGCATCACTCAGTGCTGTGCCGTCTAGCGTATCACACCGTGGTTTAGTGAGGGGCATCACTCGGTACTGTGCCCTCTAGCGAATCACAGTGCTTCAGTGAGGGACACCACTCAGTGCTGTGCCCTCTGGTGCATTACTGAATGCTGTGCTCTCCGGTGCATCACCCAGCGCTTCAGTGAGGGACATCATTCAATGTGTGCCCTATGGTGCATCACACAGTGCTGTCCCTTCTGACGCCTCACACGGCGCTTCATTGAGGGACATCACACCGTGCTTCATTGAGGGACATCACTCAGTGCTGTGCCCTCTAGCGTATTACACGGTGCTTCAGTGAGGGACATCACACCTTGCTTCATTGGGGGACATCACTCAATGTTGTGTCCTCTCGTGCATCACACGGTGCTTCAGTGAGGGACATCACTCAGTGTTGTGCCCTCTCGTGCATCACACGGTGCTTCATTGAGGGACATCACTCAGTGCTTTGCCCTCTAGCGTATTACACGGCGCTTCAGTGAGGGACATCACTCAGTGTTGTGCCCTCTCGTGCATCACACGGTGCTTCATTGAGGGGCATCACTCAGTGCTGTGCCCTCTAGCGTATTACACGGCGCTTCAGTGAGGGACATCACTCAGTGTTGTGACCTCTCGTGAATCACACGGTGCTTCAGTGAGGGACATCACTCAGTGCTGCGCCCTCTGGTACGTCACCCAGTGCTTCAATGATGGACTTCGCCGACTGCTGTGCTGTTCGGCGCGTCGCTCAGTGCTTCCCTGGTGCACATCGCTTGTGCCACACTACTGCACCGTGTGCTTCCCTGCTGTGCTTTACCTTGTGCCTTTTGACGCACATCATTCCATGCTCCACCGATGCACCTCTCCCCGTGCCGCCTGCGGGTAATATTTTATTGACCGAGGTTGTGAGCAATGACGTATGTCTTTTTTTCTGTGTCCACAAATAGGGCGCCTGTATGTTTGGAGGACTTTTGGGAAATGTTAGTCTGTGTTCGTGTGCTTGCTCCACGTGTGCTATGTCGAGTTGTGAACCGACCTATTGCCTTTGTCATGGGCGGCCTTTCCTTTTTACTGTTTTTTTCTTATTTAATATTATTGTAGGTACATTGTTGTAGAAGGTCACTAACATATTAAAAGCGATGCTACCGATATTGGAGGCGGATTAAACCCTGCTGGGACAGGTAGTGGATGAAGGGCAGTCAGTGTAATCTAATAATTATATCTAACCATCATTGCTCTGCTGAGCATTCGAGGGGCTTCAGATTCATGACTGACACTACAATAGTTCCCCCCAAGGTTTGCCCAAGCAATTAAGACCTGCTGCGCGATCCTTGGTCTTCTCAGCTTTAATTTGCTATTTCATGCCCCTTCCCTGTCATACGTGTAATACCCCCAGAGCGTCAGAGCCTGCTTATCAATGAGCTTCTAGAAACCTCTTCGAGTGAACTGCGTCGTGTAAGTAAACCCCTGCGAGGAGTGGATTTCACCAAGGACGCGCCGCAACCTGTTCCTGCCAATTTTCTGATTAGGCACAAAATTGAAAGGGGAATTAATGCCAGCAAACTGAAAGTGTGCGTCCCTGTTAGTCATTTTGCTTACCTGTAAACTGTTCTTTTTCCCTTTTCTCCTGGGGTTGGCTGTGATGCAGACGTGTCTCATTGAAGCAGTTTTCATTATGTGTTGTTGTGATGCAGCGCAAGTAGTTGAAGGAAACAAACAACTGACATCGCACGGTTGGAGTGAAGATTTCCTTTGGAGTTAAGGCGCAGATATAATTGCTTTCTTTTTCATGATAGCTAAATTCTCCCTGGGCGCAGCATCCTCACCAACTCGCTTCTTTAAGCAACTTTGGTGTTCTGCTGCTTTCTGTGTTTTTTGTGCCGTACTTTTTCAATGTTGAGCAATATTTATCTTTGCAACCAGGAGAACTATCCACAGTAGGGCATCTTATATCGGTTACTATTTAGATATTCCTATATATGTAAAATGGCCAGTTTGGTATCCAATGGGAGGCGCATGACATCACCTATTGTGCAAAGAACACGTTCTCCCTTCCCCCTGCCCTAAGGCGGCCAATATCCTACAGTTCCACACAGTATGTAGCAGGTGCCCTCCCTCCTCTAAGCTGCGCCGTCAACGTCAGGAGGTTACCAACCCCCGTTTCCATAACATGGATCTGCGTGAAGGTGGTGCATCTGAATAAATCGGGATTGTGCCACCCCCGCTGCCTCGCTCGGTGAGACCAGGGCCTCTCTTCTGTTGTCCTCCGTGAGAAGTCCAAGGTCCGCCTCCCATGCCTTCTGTAACTGTAGAAAAAGAAGGTGTATTAAACACCGGTGATATGTAGATTTGAGAGATTTTATGGTCTCCGAGTTCGTCCAACTATTTTAGCTCAAGGGGATTTAAGTCCGGCAGCCCGAGAGGTCTTCCACATGGGCGTCAGGGCATGGCGCAACTGGAGGTACCTAATAAAAAGAAATTGACTACAGTAGAGGGCAAACTCGACTTGTAACATAGCAAAGGACTTCACAGTCGCTCCCTGTATCACATCCCTCTAGCGTGTATATCCCGTTGTCGGAATCCTTTGAGTTGAGCGACCTGAGGGAGCTGGTTTCCTACCCAAATGGGTCCTTCTTGAGAGTCTGACCCACCACCCCAGCGACTTCATCACAATATGCCATGTCCTTATTACCACCCACGTGACCTGGGGGTGAGTCCGTGTAGCCATCCCCCCATAGAGGAGGTGTAGTAATTGCACTCCACGCCCATCACTCCGAGGCACACAGCGGATCATTATCCAGATCATATCACCATTCATTAAGAATCTCTAGGTGGGCACCTTTGTAGTACGAGCCTATATCTGCTGTCGCTATACCCCCATCATATATGAATTTGTAGCATTTGCACAAGGCAATTCTGGATACTTCCTCCTGCCACAGGACCCTGTTGATTTTAACAAAGAAACTTCTAGTAAGTATGTAGGGGTAATTCTGTAACTGATAGAGCACTCAGGTAGCATGACCATCTTAAAGATTGTCAAGCGACCCAAGAGAGATAGGGGAAGCGCCGACCAGAATGTAACGTCTGCCATCAGTCTATCAATTAGAGGTTGGATATTGTACTGCCATGCTGTCAGGGGCTCTGGTGTGATATAGACACCCAGGTAGTGAACCCTCTCCCCCTCCTCTAGCTAGGTCATTGAAGCCCACAACATCTCCGAGGATTGGTCACCAGGGAGGAATAGGGAGGATTTGGTCTTTTTTAAATGCAGGCTGCAAAAGTGCCAAACGTATGGAAAATCTGCATCAGGTGGGGACCGGATCATTGCAGGTCAATCAAAAACACCAGAATGGCATTGGGGCATAAAGTGATCTTGTCCTTAACCCCTGGCACCCACTCAAACACCCTAATGTGGTCATTAACCCTTATCCGTTGTGCCAGTGACTCTGACGCCAGTGGGAAGAGAAGTGAGGAGAGCAGACAATCCTGTGTGCTGCCCAACCACACCAGGAAAACTTCACTCTTCAAATCCTAACCCATGTCAGTAAATCTGTGTCGGAAGCTTTACATAGTGGCGAAACCATGGGCTAAAGTTGAGCCTCTGCTGTTGGAGGAAGAGGTAATCCCATCCCACATTTTAGAAAGCATTTTCAAAATCTGCCAAAAAGAGCTCCTATGGGCCCTGCAGCTTGTCTGCCCACGTGAGTGCATTGGTGTCTGGTCACTTGTTTCACCATAAAGATAGAATGGTCTCTTGTCATCAATGGCTGACATCAGGCCAGAACTCACTTCTACATTCAACAAAGAGATCGTAAGTTAGGGCGAGCACTGCCCCGCAGGCTGCCCGGTTTATGTATGACCACAATCTCTGTGCAGGGTGGCGACCGAGCCCACGATAAGTCGTAAGAAGGAGTCCTCCAACTCTGTGAAATGGTGTTTGTGCTCCAGGTTCACCAGTTGCCAGGAGTCAAGTATACTGCCCTGTCTGTCAGTCCTAGGGTCAATCCTCCACTGGAGCTCCCTAGGGGAATGGTCTGAAAGGCCTGTCACCACAATCGGGAATACTGCAAATTTATGAATATCAGCATTGGGTACCAGGAAGTAGTCTAGGGGGGAAAAGGATTTATGGGCCCTTGAATAGGAGGAGTAACAATGGTCCCTAGGTTATAGCACCCTCCACTGATCCCTAAGGCCAAAAGCTGTTTAAAACGTAACAAGCAGGGTCGCCCCTTTGGCGTGCTTGCTCGTTACCGTAGAGCGATACCACTCCCATCTCACCACACCAATGAAATCCACACCTATGAGCGATGATCGCTGATGAAATTGTGCTAAGAGTGTCCCTTTCGTGTCGGGAAATGTCACAGTCGGAGGTGGGAGGACAACACCAAATGCTGGCATTGTAAATGTCAAGACGGGGGTATAGTCCATTTCCTATGGAACTGTCTGACAAACAAAGATTATTGGACTCAAATCTAGAACCCCCTGCCCAACTGTAGCAACTTGTTTTTGACCCCCTCTGAAGTGGCACTGCTTCACGAGACATTGGATATGGAAAGACTGGGGTTGGACTCTGCTCTGTCTATGGCAACATTATGTATCTTGCAACATTGGCAATAAACGCACCCCAACGATCTTGGAGTGGTTGGAAGCCTTGAAATCAATGGCTTATTTGAACATGCAATCCACAAACTGAGTGATCAGTTGGAACTGTATGACACTGTCTGGGGCCCTAACTACAGAGATTAAATCGTATGCTCTCCGAATTTTAGCCAGTGGGTGGCAAGACTCCTTTCACTTCCTCTTTTTATGCAAATAAGAATGGTCCTCGTCTGACTAAAATATGCATGGGGGACTCGACTCCCCCCAGAGAGGCATGAGGGGGAGGGGGCATCCTCTCTTATGCCCTTTTCTAAGACTCAACAAACTGGAGAGCTCCTCTGGGGAACTGTACCAGATATACCTACATGTAATATCTTTTGCATCTCTTGCATTCTGATAGTGGAGGCAACTTGTGTTTCTTCATACTGAAATTTGATTGTTAAGTATAATAAAACAAAAAAGATTTAAACCAGTATAATTGTTCTCTTAAATTGATCGGATTACCCCAGGGCTTGAACAGTTGGTAAATATCATTATATGCAATAGCTTCACTTCCTAGTCTTCATACCTCCTTGGGGTTTTTAAATAATTACCTTGTAGACACCACTAAAATGTTCAGAATCCTCCAGGCTTGCACTGCCCTTATGTGCCCTTGTAGTCTCCCCTTTGCTGTGTTGCACTGTAAGGTTCCCTTAATCTCCAATTCTTCAGTTCACTTGACATGGCCTACAACTCTGTCCTCCCACACTGATTTCTCTCTTCACATTCACTGTGGAGATTTTTTTGTTCACATTCTGTAACAGTTAAGCTAAGCTTCGATGCAAGTTTCAAAGCACGGACAGTGTGTCCACGGTATTCCAGGCTACAGTCAAACATGTCTCCCACCCATCTGCCTTGGGATGTAAAGGCTTTTTCTCCCAAAGTGATCCCTCTGAAGTAGTACAATCATTTCAGCCATGTCATGGCGCCTGCTCTGCATTTATTTTTTCTATCACAAACCCCAATGCTGAAGGTTGTGTCTGGAAAACAAAAGCAAATGCCCTTAGCATGCAGGAGGTTTTCTGGATTTTACATTAGCGACCACCTTGGGTTCCAAAGTGGTTGCAAACATGAAAAAAATTCAACATAAGGCTTGGTGGGCCTTCTGATATCGTATATCCAGAGATTCTGTTATTTTCTGACGTTGGAGCCAACTGAGGCTCCACTCTCAGTATCCAAGCAGTTCCCTCACCTTGGTAGAGTGTGATATCCACCTGTTCACAGTAGATCGGCTAAATCCTGGAAGGCCATTAAATGTTGACAATGGTAGGACATAATTTATGTGGTACTGGAATCCACCTGTTGAAGTAGATATGGGCACATTTCTTCCTGTCATAATATGGCTTTAGGTTACTCTTTCTCATGCCAAAAACCTTCTTTGTAAACCTCTTTCCCTGTGAGCTCTATCTGAAAGAGAAAATTAGTTATGGATTCCTCACCTTAGAATTAACCCCAGGCGTCAGACTGGATCCGGAGAATTTTTTCAGCAGCAGTACCCCAGCGCGTCGATAGGTGGCATCGGTCGACTCCACGTTCGTCGTTAGCGTCGTGATCGCCAGGATGACGTCGTGGTATCTACTCGCGCGCTGACGTCAGTTCTTTCTTTTTCTGCGCCAGCCAGCGCAGATCCTGAGAAAGTAGTACCTCAAGTCACTTTTTTAATCTCTTTTTGCGACTTTTGTTGACGTCTTTTCAAGTCTTTTGACTCCTGGTTCACGCAGGGATGTCCCATCCTCGAACCGGCTTCAAGGCTTGTGACTCCTCTCACAAACTGATGTCGGTTACAGACCCGCACCTTATGTGCCTTTGGTGCTTGGGGCGTGACCACGACCCAAAGTCGTGCTCCGACTGCCGGGCCATGAACCCGAAGTCTTTGCGGGAGCGGTCCCAAAAGCTTCTCGAGGCCTGGAAGTCAACTCCGTGCCGTTCGAGGTCCCAGTCGAGAAGAAGGTTGCGGGACCGGTCGCTGAGTCGTCTCCACTATTCTTCATCCAAGTCTTCGTCTTCGGGTAAGTAGAAGCACAAAAAGAAGGCGAAGAAGCACCGTCGCTCTTCGCGTTCTCCTAGTCTGTCGGCTGACGTGACGCGGAAGGTAGTCAGTCATCCAGCTCCGCCCGCTGAGCTTATTGGGTCGACTCTGGCCTTTCCAGGAGCCGGAGTGACCCCTGCCCAGCTTCCCAACTTTTACAAAGCCTTGCATTCCATCTTCCGGCAGCACGACTCATGCCGGTGCGCCCTCGGGCCCCGGGGACTCGGCTGGGGGCTCTAGGCCTTCGATGCCAGCAGCTTCGGTGCTGCAGGGCCCCCGAGGATCCAGGCCTGGATCCGGATCGGCGCCAGTCGACCTCGTGACAGCTCCTTCGGTCCGAATTCAGTGACGACACCTCCACTGCTTCTGACGCCGGTTGTGTCCCCAGCCGACCTTGACCCGGCCTCACCCTCGATGAAGACATGGAGCCGGACCGGCGCAGACCCGTACTTCTGTGCCATTGTTCTCCCCTGGTGTTCCCTATCGACCTGAGTGGCTACCAGAGGAGGGTGAGGAGGACTGGGAGGGGTCTGTGGACCCTCTAGCAGACCAGTTGGAAGACCCGGACTGGAGAAAGGAGTTGGGTGAGGCCAGTGGTCTGGATACGTCTCCAGACCTTGGCATGCTTTCTCCCCCTACCTTGGCTATGGAGGAGGGTGCATCTTATGCAGTGGTGTTGTGTAGGGTGGCCGAGGCCCTAAACCTCGAGCTTCCTATGGTGGCAGTCAGGACTAACCTCCTGACTGAGGTGCTTCAGCCTGCAGCGCCCTTTTTGGTGCCCCTGCTGCCGTTTAATGAGGCCCTCACGGCATCCTTTTGGGCACCTGGTCCAAGCCCAACACAGGGGCTCCTGTGGATAGAATGAGTGCCCGACGCCACCGCCTGGTCCAGGGCGACCCCCTTTTCCTCTCCCAACACCCAACCCCTGAGAGCTTGGTGGTTCAAGCCTTGACTTCCAAGGTTGAATTCCCTAACGCATCACCTGATGGGTAATCCAAGAAGCTGGACCACCTTGGGAAGAAGATGTTTTATTCCTCCAGTTTAGGACTGTGGTCGGTGAACACAGCATGTCTATTGGGCCATTACTCCCACTTGGTGTGGTATAAGGTTGCGCAGGTGCTGCCACAGTGCCCGGAGGAGGCCCGGGCCATGCTCTCCCGTGCTGCTGCCTAAGGGAGAGACGCAGTGAAGTTCGCCATCCGGTGTGGGCTGGACACCGCCGACTCACTAGGCAGGACGATTTCCACCTCAGTAGTACTGAGACGCTACGCCTGGTTGAGGTCCACAGGTTTTTTGGGTGATGTCCAAGCAACACTTTTGAACATACCCTTTGATGGCCATCGCCTCTTTGGTGATAAGGCAGACAACGCGCACGAGCAGTTAAGGATTCTAGGGCTACGGCCAGATCTTTAGGCCTTGCTTCCACCTCCCGCCTTGCGCAGTCTGCTTTTCGCCCCTTTCGTGGCTATGGAAGGGGTGCATCACCACGTTCCGCCTAGAGCCACAGGCCTGCACAAGCTGTCCAGCCTCTGCGCGTCCGGGGACATGGATCCCACCGCCATGAGTCGGGGGGCCAGCAGGCGGGCCAGTCCACCAGCACCCCCTCTGCAGCTTCCGCCAAGCCCTCCTAGTCAGACCTTTCAGGCCCATCCATCGCCAGTGGGCGGCAGGATTCGCCATTACCTCCCACACTGGCTCAACATCATGTCGGACAGGTGGGTTTTGCAAATAGTCCAAAGGGGCTACTCCCTCCCCTTCGAGACTACCCCTCCATCCATGCCACCTCAATTCCATTGCATGCCAAAGGATCACCTGGCTCTTCTCCAACAGTAAGTTACGGCTCTCTTGGCCAAGGGAGACATCAAGCGCGTTCGTGCCCCAGATGTAGGTCGTGTTTGTTATTCTCACTACTTTCTGGTGCCCAAGAAGGACAAGGGCCTGCGTCCTATCTTGGATCTCTGGAAAGTCAACTGCTTCCTCCGGAAGGAGAAGTTCAACATGTTGACACTGGCTCAGGTCCTGTTAGCTCTCGACCCTGGAGACTGGATGGTAGCGTTGGACTTGCAGGACACTTATTTTCACATTCCCATCCTGCCGGCCCACCAGCATTACTTGCGGTTCACGGAAGGCCACCAGCACTTTCAGTTTACCGTGCTCCCCTTTGGCCTTTTCAGCGTCCCTCGGGTGTTCACGAAAGTGATGACGGTGGAAGCAGCTCATCGGCGCAGATCAGGGGTTCCAGTCTTCCCTTTTCTCGACGACTGGCTGTTGAAGGCGGGCTCACCCCAGGCTGTCGTCTCCCACCTCCAGACTACAGCCGACCTGCATTTGCTGAGGTTCACCATCAATGTGCCGAAGTCACACCTGATTCCCTCTCAGAAGCTCCTCTTCATCGGAGTGGTTCTGGACACAGTGCAGTTTCGGGCTCATCCTCCTGAGCAGAGTCGGGGATATTCGGGCTATGATTGTGATCTTTCAGCCTCTATCCCTGGTTTCGGTCAGAATGACCCTGAGGCTACTGGGCCTTATGGCCTCCTGCATCCTGCTGGTGGACTATGCCAGGTGGCATATGCGGGCTCTGCAGTGGGACCTGAAGTTCCAGTGGGCACAGCATCAGGGGAATCTTTCCGATTGCGTCCAGCTCTCGGAGGGCACTGCACGCCAATTGCAGTGGTAGCTAACGAACCAGGATTGGGTCAATGGCAGATCCCTCTCCCTTCCCCAACCAGAGTTCACAGTGGTGACAGCTAGATCACTGCTGGGGTGGAGCGGCCAAATGGGAGAGGTGGAGATCGAAGGCCTCTGGTCTCCGGTGGAGTCTGGACTCCACATCAACCTTCTGAAGCTTTGGGTTATTAGTCTTGCACTAAAGGCATTCCTTCCCTCTGTTTTGGGAAGAGTAGTGCAGGTGTTAATGGACAACACCACCACCATGTGGTACGGCAACAAACCGAGGTGGGGTCGAGGACCCTATGTCAAGAGGCTCTTCACCTTTGGACATGGTTGGAACGTCAGGGCATATCCTGGTGGTTCAACACCTGGCAGGTTCACTGAACGCCAGGGCGGACAAACTCAGCTGCAGGTGCATGATGGATCATGAATGGCATCTTCACTCAGAGGTGGTGCAATGTCTCTTTCAGCAGTGGGGGAAACCTTGGTTAGATCTATTCGCCACCGAAGAAAACGCACAATGTCAGCAGTTCTGCGCGTTTTAATTTCCAAGGCAGCACTCACTAGGCGACACTTTTCGGCGCGAGTGGAGTTGTGGTCTTCTATACGCCTTTCTGCCTAAACCACTTCTGCTCAGAGTGCTGAAGAAGATCAAGTGCAACCTTGCCCAAGTCATTCTTGTGGCTCCGGATTGGGCACAAAGAGTCTGGTATCCCGAGCTAATACACATGGCCATCGATTCTCGGATCAGAGTGCCTCTTCGGGAGGATCCTCTGTAGCGGCTGCAGAGGACAGTCCTTCACCTGAACCTGTCCAGCCTCCACCTCCTTACGTGGAGATCGAGCGGCGACAGTTGACAGCTTTCGACCTTCCTCCCGAAGTCTGTACTGTTATCTTGGCAGCCGGGCGTCCCTCCACCAAAACTGAATAAGCCTGTAGATGGAACAAATTTGTGGCATGGTGCTCAGCAAAGGCTGTGGATCCCCTTTCTGCACCCCTTTCAGAGGTTCTCCTCTTCATTCTTTCTTTGGTCCAGCAGGGCTCTGCTCTGGGCACTCTAAAAGGCTCTCTCTGCAATTTCGGTCTTCCTTCGGCTGCCTCACCAGCCTTCTCTTTTCAAGTCCCCTATTGTAAATCGCTTCTTTAAGGGCATTGCTCACTTAATTCCTCCAACTCCTTTCGTGATACCCCAGTGGGACTTGAACCTGGTTTCACCTATCTTATTTGCGCTCACTTTGACCCGTTACATAACTGTCCTCTGAGGCTTATGACTCTTAAGACTGCCTTTATGGTTGCCATCACCTCTGCTCGCAGGGTGAGTGAGCTTCAAGCCCTTTCTTCTAAGCCTACGACACCACCACCCTCCTCGCACTCAACACCGGAAGACTCAGTGACTGTCAACAGGCCTCGCCGAACAAGACCCACAGCCAGTTCTCCTGCCTCCACTGCCGCCAGACCCTTACCACTACCACGGCTTTCAATACCGCCAATGCCAGAAACAGCGACACCCTATGATGCCTCCTCCTCAACGTCCACTCCGTACACAAGCACGCCATGGAAATCTGGAACCTACTCCACTCCCTCTCGCCCGACATCGCCTTCCTCACGGAGACATGGACCAACGCCTCTTCCGCCTCCAACATCAACATCGCCATCTGGATACAGGATCCAGAGGAAGGATCGCCCAAACCACCCGGGAAGGGGCCTCGCCATCGCCCACAAGAGCACCCTCCGCCTCACCACCTCCAGTGAAACCCTCCCCTCCGCCGAACACCTGCACTTCCAGATCCAGACCACCCCTAAACGTCACTTTGAGGAACCCTCGTCTACAGACCTCCCGGCCATCCTTCGCCACCACCATCACCGAATTCATCGCACCCCACGCCATTGCATCAGCAAACTACATACTCATTGGAGACCTGAACTTCCACCTTGACAACCCCAATGACCCCAACTCCACCATCCTTCGTGACAACCTCGCCAACATCGGACTTAAATAACTCATCACCACACCGACCCATAGAACCGGACCCACCCTCGACCCCATCTTCGCTACAGGAAACAGCATCCACTTCAGCCACACAACGCAACCACCATGGACCGACCACCACTGCTTACACTTCACCATTGAAAAACCCAAGACACCCAAACCAGGCCCATGCCCACCATGGAGGAACTGGAGCAAGGTCACCGACGAGCAACTTAGCTCCACCCTCACCCGGGACGATCACACCTGGGCATCCGACGCAAACATCGCAGCCAGAGAACTCCACACTTGGATCTCCAACTGCACAGATGAGCTCGCCCCGCTACGTAACCCCGACAAACAGCGCTCCAGAAAAGCCACCTGGTACACCACCGCTCTCCAAGAAACCAGGCGCACCTGCAAACGCCTGGAGAAGAACTGGAGAAACACCAGGACAACCGAAAACGACTCCACCAACAAAGACGCCATGATGGACTACCACAACCAAATCAGAACCACCAACAGGAACTTCATCCACAACAAGATCCTCACCAACTCCAGGGAACTCTTCAGTGTCATTCAGGAATTCACCAATCCACGCAGCGAAACCAAAGACATCCCCCGTCCCAAGACCTCTACGACAAGCTTGGAACCTACTTCCACCTCAAGATCAAAACCCTCTACAACAACTTCGTCGACCATCCTCCAGACGCCACAGACGCCCCCCCACCCAAAGACACCAGCCAACCCACCTTTTCCAACTGGACACCAATCACGACCGAAGACACAGCCTCCACCATAAAAGGCATCCACGAGGGGGGCCCCCACCGACTCCTTCCCCCCTCACATCTACCACAGAGCCGCAGCCGCCAACGCACCCGAACTGCAACGCACCATCAACACCACCATCAAAATCGACACCTTTCCAGACGACTGGAAGTGCGCAGAAGTCAGGCCCCTGCTCAAGAAGCCCACAGCGGACCTCACCAACCTCAATAACTTCCGGCCCATCTCACTCCTCCCCTTCGTAGCCAAAGTTGCAGAGAAAACGGTCAACAAGGAACTGACACGATTCATCGAAGAGAACGCCATCCTCGACCCGTCCCAATCCAGATTCTGAAGCACCACAGCACCGACACCGCCCTACTCGCCACCACAGACGACATTTGCTCCCTCCTGGACCAAGGCAACTTCACAGCCCTCATCCTACTCGACCTATCAGCGGCCTTCGACACTGTCTCCCAACGCACATTAGTCACCAGACTGCACGATGCCGGCATACAAGGAAAAGCCCTGGACTGGATCCGATCGTTCCTCACCGGAAGAAACCAGAGAATCAGACTACCACCCTTCCTCTCCGATCCCACGGAAATCACCTGCGGAGTCCCATAGGGGTCATCACTGAGCCCGACCCTCTATAACATCTACATGGCCCCCCCTCACAGCTATCGTCGAACAACTCGGCCTCAACATCGTATCCTATGCCGACGACACCCAGCTCATCCTCTCCCTCACCCGAGACTCTACCACCGCCAAACTCAACTTCCAGAAGGGAATGCAAGACGTCGCAGTCTTGATGACCAACTGCTGCCTTAAACTCAACGCTGAGAAGACAGAAGTCCTCATCCTCGGACCCAACCCTTCAGCATGGGACAACACCTGGTGGCCGACCGCTCTCGGAAGCTCACCGAGCCCCACAGACTACATCAAGAACCTCGGCATCGTTCTCGACTCTGCACTCACCATGAACCGACAGGTCAACGCCGTCACATCCAGCTGCTTCAACACCATCTGAAATACTTCGCAAGACCTTCAAATGGATCCCCCCGGAGTCAAGAAAGACAGTCACCCATGCACTCATCGCCAGCAGACTGGACTATGGAAATGCACTCTACGCGGCATCAACAAGTCCCTACTACGCAAACTCCAGACTATACAGAACACCGACACCAGACTCATCCTCAAGACCGTGCTCTTCGGGTAACAGACCTGCTGACCCCCCCTTTCCCCTCCCCCTCAGCACCTTGAGACCCTCCCGGGTGAGTAGCTCGCTCACAATTCCTGTGATTGATTGATTGATTGAAGCCTCCTTTCCTGGCTGTTCATCCGGACAAAGTTGTCCTTCGCACTAGGCCTTCTTTCCTTCCCAAAGTGGTTACCTCTTTCCAGATAGGACAGACCATCACTTTGCCCACTTTTTTCCCGCCCCGCATGGTTCTAAACAAGAGGAGAGGCTCCACCATCTGGATCCAAAACGTGTGCTTTCATTCTATCTGGATCACACAAAAGAATTCCGGGTGGATGATCAGCTCTTTGTTGGCTATGTGGGAGCCGAGAAAGGTCGAGCTGTGCAAAAACGGACCATCTCCTGATGGGTTGTTCTTTGCATCAAAATCTGCTACTCCTTACCGAAAAAGGAACCTCCAATGGGACTGTGCGCCCATTCCACCAGGGTGACAGCAGCCACTACTGCTTTGGGACGTGGAGTCCCCCTTCATGACATCTGCCAGGCAGCTACGTGGGCTTCACTGCACACGTTTACCAAACACTACTGCATGCAATGTTCAACACTCCGTCCATCATCCCTTTTGGTTTTGCACTACTGCCTGGATAGTCAAGTCTGGAGAGACAGCTTCTTTGGCCGTTCAGTTCTCCAGGACTTTCTAGTGTGAACTTAGTTTGCAGACCCACCTCCGCGGTTGGTATTGCTGGGGTATCTATTCTACGCTGAGGAATCCATAACTAATTGTCTCTTTCAGATGAACAACGTACTTCCCTTCGGTAACGATATATCTGTAAGAGACATAGATTAGTTATGGATTCCTCACTGCCCCACCTATCCTCCCCGTTCTGGGAACTGACTTCTAGGGTTAAGTATTCCCTTTCAGGGCCCTAGTGTTTGTGCACCAGTGGTCCGTGTCTTGCATGGCTCTGCGCTTGGAATGAGCGTGGAATGTGGTGTAAAGAACTGACGTCCGTGTGCAAGGGTGGCGTCTAAGTAGATACTGTGACGTCATTCCGGCGATCACGATGCCAACGACAAACGGGGAGTCGACCGACGCCTTCTATCGACGCGAAGGGGTACTGCTGAGAAAAAATTTCTCCAGATCCAGTCTGATGCCTGGGTGTATGTTAAGGTGAGGAATCCATAACTAATCTGTCTCTTAAAGATATATTGTTACTGAAGGTAAGTAACTTGTTCATTAGGGGCACTTGCCCGTGAGCACCTTACCCACGTCTTCCAACATATGTAATAGTATGGGAGACAAGGGGCACATGCCCGTCTATTAATCATAACCCACCATTATACCAGGGAGTTTAAAATACTATTGCCCAAACAATTATTTAGGCAATATGATTTCATTTTACTTCACTTGATTTTATTTCTTTACTTTGAGCACTTAATGCACTTTAGTTGGTGTCAGACACACCAAGTATATATAGTGAAAAATTTAATATGTAACTCTGTGAATGATATGGCCATGGAATATGACAATCAATTAAGTTCCAAATATTTATTGTGGCCAGAACGATTCTTTGAATGCGGTATCTTTATTGATTACAATCATGTACAGTATTGAACGAATTTTGAATGTGGTATCTTTATTGATTACGATCATTACATCAGGAACAAAAGACATAGGAATTGATTGATTTTTTGGGGTGATTTATGCATTGATGAGATGTATTGTTGCGTATGAAAATCAGAAGTCACATTGATTGTTGTAATGTGTGATCAAACAGAATCTGGTTGATATGATTTTCATAGTATTTTGTCAATGTCCATGGACACGCTCACACTATTTCTCTGGGAGATGGGGCATGCGCTCACTTGCTTGACAAAGGTTTTCACCATAAATGAATGTGCTTTCCTCTGGTGTGCCGTATCCTTTTTCCTAATCTGATTGGAATTTATTACACATATATATATTTATAGATATATATTCACTGAAAAAAAACATAGGTTTCAGGCACGTTATAGTTAGAAATTAGCATTTAAAAAACCATTGAAATTCACTGAAAAAAACATAGGTTTCAGGGACGTTATAGTTAGAAATTAGCATTGTAAAAACCATTGAAATTCACAGAAAAAACCCATAGGTTTCAGGCACGTTCTAGTTAGAAATTAGCATTTAAAAAACCTTACAAATTCACAGAAAAAAAACATAGGTTTCAGGGAAATTATAGTAAGTTGGACATTTCACTTGTACAAAACCATAGAAATTCTGCCGTTACGGTTAGTTCACCTAACTATAACTTGCGCCCCCGAAATGCACTGCTGATGTCACATATTACATCATTCATGACATGGTCAATGACATCACTGATGACATCTCTAATGACATCTCAAATGACCTCACTGATGACATCACTTTTTTTGGGGGGGGGGCTGCGTGGCCCCCCTCCCGGGCCACTTCTAGCCCCGGGGGCCCCATCCTCTGGGGTCTGGCCACTCCGTTGGGGACCGTGGGGGGAGCCCCAATGCCCGCCGGCTCCCCGCCTCCTGCGGGAGCCAGCATTGCTTTTCCACAAGGGGAGCTGCTAACATGCAGCTCCCCTTGTGGAAAAGCAATCTGCTTTGGATTTTGGAAGCGCCTGCTCTCGCTTCCAAAATCCATACCAGTGTTTGCTCCCGCCCTGCCATAACAAACAGCAGTTTCCCGGGGGTGGGCACCCTGGGACACTGCAGGAGCCGGTCCTGGGGGGTGGCGGTCCCCAGGGCCATCAAGGGCTCCAGAAAGGGTGCCGCGCGGCCCCCCTTCCATCATTTAACATAGCCCCGGGGAGGTTGTGGTCCCCAGAGCATGTGTGGGGGCAAAGCCCAACCCCACGGGTTTGTTTTAAAAAAAAAATAGAGCCCCGGGGAGGTGGTGGTCTCCGGGGCAGTGTGGGGGGAATTGTGAACCCCCACGGGGAGATGGTGATCCCTGGGGCTGCGGGGGCCCCCGTTAATTAATTGACAGTGCCCCCGGGACCTGGCCCACCCGGGGGCTTATTGAAAATGAAGCACGGGAGCCCTCGCTTCGTTTTTTAAAAATAATTTTGGCGAGTTCCTTATGCTCTACTGCAAACAATTCAGCAGTGTCCCTCACTCACTAAATCCAAGAGGAAGAAGCCCGTCTCTCCTTGTGCATAGCCTGTGTGTCCATCAAGAGGGGTGGCCAGAGTAATGAGGAGTATCATTCTCCTTGCTCACTCCAAACCAGTTCTGGCAGCAACTCTTCCCCCCCTCTGGATTTGATGCCTGCCTGACTGAGAAGACCAAAGAGAGGACCTGTACACATGTGAACTACAGCTGTGTTTGACAGGGGAGGACTCATTGAAGTAAATTAATTTCCTGGGCACTGCCCAACTGTTCTTCCTGCCAGAGGAGCAAAGCATCTTCCCATGCCTTTGCCCTACGGAATGTTTTCACACCTTTTCAGGGCTCTTCACCAGCAGGATGAGAGTTGGCGGCTAATGCATGTTAGCCTCCAGGTGCTTCGGGCAGGGAAAAGGTAAATTTCTAGAAGTCCTTTGTCTTTATTTATTAAAATTCTGAGTTCACAATTGAGCTTGGCTTTTAATAAATATTAACAATAGTCCTTGAATTATGTTGGTAGCTGGTCAAAAGCCTGAGATAGCAAGCTGAATAATCAATATTTCTTCCCATTACTTCTGTATTTGCCATGTAGTCATCCAGCTGTGAAAATAGCTTCTAGCTTACAGGTCTTACATTTTAAATACTATGCACCCTGCGGGCTTCAGGGCTCACATAGGGGTGACATTAATATTTAAAATGGATTTTATCTCCTGTCAAAAATGGTTTTGTTTGACAGGTTGGGTTGTTGTTTTAAACTGCAGCTTCTAGACTGCTGTTGCAGGCCCGGAGTCATGTTTGCCAGGCCACACTACTGGATGGCACAGTAGTGCTGTAGTTCATAGGGGGCATTTAATTTTTCATGCCTATTTCATACTTTGGGCACCATATACTATTGACCTATAGGAAAGTTAAATATGCCAATTAAGTGTTAGCCAGGTTCACCATGTTTTAAGGTCTAGAACACATGAGCTGGAGCCTGGTTACCATTATCTCAGTGCAGAGTCAAAAAAAACAGCAGCATCAGTCCACACACAATGGGGATGGCTACGCAAAAACAGGCATTTTCACAGTTCAGAAGCCTGAATACTACACAAAACCTCTATTTACCTTTGAATTCTGAAGCTCCAAAAACAGTATGATCAGAGTAAGTTGATGGAAGGGTATCACAATAAGGAAATCCACAAGATCCATAGTGAAGCAAAACCCTGTTTATACACTTTCCTCCAGTTCAACAACATGACCCAGTGATATGAGCCAAGCTGTCAGTCACATAACGTAAACATTCTTTGGGACTATGCCTAAAATAAATATGTATATGGTGAAAAACGTTGCTTTGCACATTTACATTTACACAGTCTCTGTTTCTTTTTCCGATTTTAACTAACATTATATGTGGAATTGTCCACATTAATTATAGTTTCCCAGCATAGGTGGGCGATAATTCTAACGTAATACCAATATCTTCAAATCTGGATTAGAGAAAGGCCTGTCCCATTTGCACACACTGTAGTGGGCTTTCAGAGTACACTTGGTGTTGCCTCTGACTGTGAACCTTTTTCAAAAGAAAATCTGAGCAAGAGTTCAAGGGAATCATTATATGGTAAATTGTTACTTGGTTCCTCTTCAGGAATCTCAGTAGTAAAAAAGCCTAATATCCTCTAGATTTCTAGAGTACATCATGACTTTGGGGCTTAACTAGTCGTTTACCAACAGCAGAAAGCATAATTCTGGGAATCAAAAACGAAACAAGGTAAAAAAAAACGAGTGATCTGGGGTTTTTTCTTTAAGCAAAGGAGGTACCACCTTTCATGAATTCAAGAAGGGCATGACCCATAAGAAGTACATTACCTGAATAAATGTAACACAGCTTGAATCCAATGGCGGAGCGCTGAAGCTTTTCAGACACTCACCCCCAGTCACAGATCTGGGTTGAATCCATCATTGTTCTTTAGCTCACTTTACCACCCCAGTTCAGACACAGCTATATGCAAATCAGTCTTGAATGAATGAATGAATGAATGATTACGGTCTTATATAGCGCATAGCTACCCGGAGGCATCCCAGCGCTTCTACTCGACTAGATCTTGGAAGAATCAGGCAAACAGGAAGGTTTTCAGCCTCTTCCTAAACCTAAGGTGGTTAGCTTCCATTCTGATAGGATCGGGAAGGTTGTTCCAAAGGGTGGCGGCTAGAAGGGAGAAACGCCTACCTCCCATTCGCACTCTCCTGGTTCTAGGGATTGCAAGCCGCTTCTTATTATCAGACCTTAGGGCACGTCCAGAATGATATAAGTGGAACATTGATTGCGTCAAGGATGGTCCTGTTTTGTCAATTGCTTTATGGACCGTAGTCAGAGCTTTAAACTCTACCCTTTGCTGGACAGGCAGCTAGTGAAGTAGACGCAACGCTGGCTTAGCTGAAGTCCGGCGAGGGACATTCAGCAGCATTCGAGCGGCGCAATTCTGCACTGTCTGCAAGGTTTTAATGGTTGCTTGTGTGGTGCCTAAATACAATGCATTCGAATAGTCCAGGCGTGAAAGAATCAGCGCCTGCACTAGTATTCTCCTGGCCTCAAACGGAAGAAGCTTAATTATCTTCCTAAGTAGTCTGATGATGGCATAACAAGTTCCTGCCACCCTGCGAGCCTGAACACCAAAGTTTAGGGCTGGGTCTAGCCAGACCCCTAAGCTCTTAATTTGTTCTTTAGGTGACGGCGGAAGGCCAAGATTAGACGGCCACCAGCCCTCTACCGTATTAGATGGTTTATACCCCAGCAACATCACCTCCGTTTTTGCTCCATTCAGCTTTAGGAAGGATCGATCCATCCATTCTTGTACTTTGTTGAGACATAGAGAAAGATTCTCAAATGGAGCATCCTGGGAGGCCAGGGAGATGATGAGCTGCGTATCGTCTGCGAACGTTACCAGTTGTACTCCCCAGGGCAGCACCACCTCAGCCAAGGGCTTCATATAAATGTTAAATAAGGTAGGGCTGAGGGATGAACCCTGGGGGACACCGCACTGCAGACGCATTTGAGGGGAGCAGGCATCATCCTCAAAGACCGCAAAGGTCCTATCGGATAGGAAAGAGCTCAGCCACCTTAGTGCGCCTCCCCCGACACCTACTTCCATCAGTCTGTGAATCAAGATGGAGTGATTCATGGTGTCGAAGGCGGCACTAAGATCTAATAACAAAATGGCTGCGCTGTTTCCATTTTCCACAATCTTCCTAGCCTCCTCCACAACAGTGATTAGGGCTGTTTCTGTGCCCTGCTTAGCTCTGAATCCTGTCTGAGTGATATGGAGGGAGTTGGTGTTTTCAAGGTAGGATCCCAGCAGCGAATTGACATGCTTCTCCGCAAGCTTACTAATAGTTGGCAGTAAGGAGATAGGGCGATAATTGGCCCAATCTTCCGGGTTTAGGTTTGGCTTCTTCAATAATGACCCTGTGCCACATGGGAACAGTCCAGCCCGAACTGCCAAGCCATGTCTTCCCTGGACCGGAAACAAGCATCCTGGGACCTGTTTTGGGCTAGCAGCCCTCATCAGCCAGGCTAGAGAATGATGATGTATTCAACCAAGATCTGTGACGGGGTTGAGCGTCTGAATACTTTCAGCGCTCCGTCCATCTCCTTGTGTTTGCTTTGTTCACCCTAAGTTGGCAGGGTATGCACAGACTTGGGTCCCTTGCTCACTTTGCCACTGGATTGAAGCTAGCATGGCTGATGAAGGGTGTTAACCAGAAACCGGTCCCAGGATACTTGTTTCCGGTTCAGGGACGACCTGGCTTGGCAGTTCGGGCAGGACTGTTCCCATGAGGCACAGGGTCAAGAGTGATTTGCATATAGCTGGGTCTGAACTGAGGTGGCGTAGTGAGCTAAAGAATGATGATGGATTCAACCCATATCTGTGACTGGGGGTGAGTGTCAGAAAAGTTTCAGCGCTCCATCCATCATCTCCTTGTATGTGTAAATCCAGCATTTCTCATAGGGCAACCACGTAACTGCTCACAGACTATGCCTGCGCTTCTAGGAAACATCTAACCCATACTCTCTGATCCCAAACTACTCATCACCTTATTTAATGCTTCTACATAACCTTTGGCAAGCTTATTTTTCTAACTCTTGCCTCGATGGATCGGCAAATGCCCCTACTAAGTAAGTCATCTTGTAATTACATAGTTGAGGAGCATAGCCTTTTTTTATGTCCTCCAAAACTCTTTCTATTCTTTCATACATAAGATACACCTAGAACAGGTGTTCTCCTGGGCCTATGCTGACTCAAATTTTTCAAGGTTTCCTAAGAAACACTACGAGAACACGTTCTGCATGCCACCGAAGTTAATTATTTCATTCACGAGATGAGGGACATGGATCTTGATTTGCTGCCTGTCCAGGCATATTAGTGTATGTCTGGAAAGACGTTCAAAACTGTTATATCTGATTGTGTGGTAGATGCGTACATCACTTACTGTCAGTGGTGGAGCGCTGTGTACATGCAGATCTCTAAGCTGGGACAAGTCTTCCAGTAACATATTTGCAGTGCTTGTGAGACACTCACATTTTCCTTAAAAGGCACCATGCATGGATGCTTGGCAATTTGTTCTTTACCCTCTAGGACCTGCTGTAGATAGATAGATGGATAGATAGATGGATGGATGGATAGATGGATGGATAGATGGATGGATAGATGGATG
The DNA here is from genome assembly GCF_964204655.1 of Triturus cristatus. Taxonomy (NCBI): domain Eukaryota; kingdom Metazoa; phylum Chordata; class Amphibia; order Caudata; family Salamandridae; genus Triturus; species Triturus cristatus. The sequence goes on from NC_140581.1 coordinate 719,912,407, forward strand.
GATAGATACATCGGGGGTTTCCCTGGGAGGCTGGGAGGCTGGAAGGCTGGGGGATGGTTTTGGAACAGTGCTGCATTATTAACTCCCAGTAGCAATCAGTGGGCTTTCATAATCCACTGCACACTCGCTTTCATTTCCAGCCTCCCAGTGTTTTGAAATATGTTATGTTATAAAAGCACCCGCTACTGATTTCCTTTTATATCCAGAGGTTTTTAGGCACCAATAAAAGTGTCAAGATATCTCTGGTGATTAATCTTCCTGCTATAGAGAGATCAGAGTTTTGTCTAGTGGCAGTTGTGACTCCCCTAAGGTCATGACTACTTAAAAGAACATGTACCACGCCGATCATAGAAAAGTATTTTATGTGTAAAGCTCAGTGAATTACCTCTTTTGTCACAGAGATCCTTTTAATACTGTGTTGTTCTTAATTTACAATCATAATGTAGCACAGTGAGCAATGAACAGGCATCAAAGAGCTGCATGCAAACTAGTTCGAAAGTTATGTTTTTTCCCAGTCTTTCATTAATCTTATGTTGCTAAAAAAGATCTGTTTGGGTAAATATAAATTCTTATTAATAAAGCCAAACCTATCCACTGTTGAGTTTTGAATCCTGCGTTTGTGCTTCTCCAGACCCATCACGCATTAAAAGTGCGTACCAGTATGGATTACGTGAATCCTACACCTCATAGTCGCCTTTGCCTTATGTAACATTTTCGGTACACTGATTTACACACGTATTATTCATTGTCTCCATGTGTGTGTAATTGAAAGTGCTCTGACACCCTACACTGGTCTGAGAGGTGCTGTAAAGCAAATGAAATAAATGTGAGAGAGTGTCTATGGAGAGGAGAGGGGCGTTGTTAGAGGGTGATAGTGAGGGAATCATTGAAGGGCCTCAACAAACATTGGCGTCTCTTGGTGCACTGTAAGGTCATCATTTACAATGCTTTAAAAGCTAATATAATTGAATATATAATGAAAACTTTGTTGTAAAATGCACCAGTGTTGCAATTTTTCCCAAATCTTCTTGAGAGGAGAACCGCTCTAAACCCTTCTTGTAGTGGTCAGGCTCACTGGCGTAACGAAAAGGGAGGGGGCCTCCCTGCACGGTACTAGAGGGGCCCCCTCCGGGCTCAATCAGGAGCTCTCCGGCCAGAGTGCAGTGTCGAAGGAGTCCCTTGGAGCTTGGGACCCCCCCGCACGCGGGGGCTGCGGGGGCCTGTGTTACGCCCCTGGTCAGGCTCACTCGCTGCCGAGCAGCTGTTGCAAAACAACTTGCTGCACCTTTTGCTGGCACAAATATCACCAGTGTTTCATGTTCTCCCAATGTTGTGATTCTACTTGTGTGCACACAAGCCTCCCACATGTCACTGACGAAACCTCCATTGATCTTCACACTGAGCACCTGATAGGCTGCAGGAGACAACCTAGGTTTCCCAAACGATTGTGATCTCTTCTACAGTTCAACCACCATAGGCAGGGGCGTAACACAGGCCCCCGCATCCCCCGTGGTGCGAGGTGGCCACCGAGCTGCAAGGGGCCCCCTCGGCACAGTACTTATGCCTGAGCACTCCGGAACAAATCCGGAGGGGGGGCCCCTCCGTGTATATTGCAAGGGGTCCCCTTGAACTTTCGTTTCGCCACTGACCATAGGAAGAGTATTGGCTTCACATGCAGACAGGATAGGTGACAGAACCAACCAACCAACCAACAACTTGATGGTAGATGCAACTGTGTTGACGAGCCAGGTTGTTATTCAGTGGTTTCCCAGTGACCATCTAACAAGGGCACCAAGAGGGATCCCTAAATTCATGGCCACAGATAACTCCCTGCTCATCCCCTGCATTATCCCAGGGACTATGTTAGTTGTCTCAGTTGCCAAAGTCCTTTGCATCTTAGCTCTTGCAGCATCTCATCCTCGTCCATGATCAATTAAGGCCGACACTTGAGGTAGATTTGAGATGTTTATTTCAGGCCCTCCACATATTCGGCACACCAGGGAACACATAGAAAGTGCCCCAGCGGCACAAGGGGCCTGTGCGCCTGCTATTGGCAGCCCCGGGGCACGTTGATTTTACAGAAGGGGTGTAGTGAGGTATTTGTTCCTAATGTGTTAACCGGTATCACGCGCCAAGTTAAGATTGTTAGGCGCGTGATACCTAGTATGTTGTTTATGTATCTGTATACCTTTGAATTGTGTCTCGGGGCATGGAGCTCTGTTGGAAGGACATTCGAATGACATCTACGAGTTGCCGTTCGGACATCCGACCAGGAGGTCGCTCTGTGCAACGGGTGGAGTTCCTTATTCCTCCGAATAAACCACAATCAACTTACCGGCTGCACGATTGATTCGTTTCATCTGGCGACGGTTGGGAACTGCTCCACCCGTCAACCCACGCATTTTCTGCTGTCCTTCGCCGTAACGCTGCACAAGGAGGCTGACGGACATTTCATCGCCCTTCGCTCCCTGCAACGGGTGGAGTTCCTTATTCCTCCGAATAAACCACAATCAACTTACCCGGCTGCACGATTTAATCATTTCAAGGGGTATCGGATGATTAATGCGGTCCCTTCTGTAATACAGGTCGTGCTAGATGTGCGCTGTTGCCGACCCAAGGGGGGCGTGCCCTCATTTGCATGCTGGTGTGGCCCCCATGCAAGCAAGGAAATCTGTGCCTGCACCATAGCGTGGTTGCAGAGGGAGAGAAACCAGCCATCTGCCGCTGACCGCGGCCCCCGCAGGGGGCCACTCGGCGGTCGGCGCCTTAGTGGCCCCAGGGCCCCGGTCACCCCTCCCCACTCCCTCCTTCGGGGGGGGCAGGGACACAGACTGGTGCCCCCCTCCGTTGTCAGGGCCGGAAGTGACGCGCAATGCGCGTCACTTCCGGGCCCAGGTGTGAGGGGGAGGCTATTTAGCCTTCCCCCACCCTCACTGGCGACCTCTTTTGTCGCCCACCTCGCCTTGACCTCTACCGCATCGGTCCGTCGTCCGCGCCGTCTTCGTGCGCCTCCGGCCCCCGCGGCACTGTTGTTTGTCGTCGCCTCCACGCTTCTTGTTCTGGTGAGTCTTGCAGCACCCACTCCGCCCCGGCCCTGTCCCTGGGCAGTACCAGGTCGACGGGGCCCTGTGGCAAGGATCGCCACGGGCGGAGGGGGCACAAGATGGGTGCATGGGTTTTGGAGAGGCGGGGTTAGGCTAATGAGCACGCGCTGTTGTGAATTCGCTCGGACCGTTGCGGAAGTTGGGGAGTGCGGGCCACGCATGGCTGATGCCATTGAGTTGCGGCCCCGTCCCCTTGTGTCGATGGTTGTGCCCTGCAGCCTGCCTGCTCCTGGGCGTTGAAGACCCTGGGGCGGGCCTCGGGCCGCGTCCTTTCGTTGCATCGGGGGAAACGGGGCGAGTAGTGCAGGGCTGCCCTCGCGAGGGCGGCGCCGCCCACCGGTGGGGGTGGCGTCCAATGAGCTGCTGAGGCTCGCGATACTGACGACTGTATTGCCGGAAACGAAGGGGAAAGGGTTGTGGTCCGTCGGCTGCGCGGCCGCCTCTGGTGCAGTAATACAGAGGGGGCGAGACGCGAGGTCGCGTCCACATTCTGTGAGTCACTTAATCACTAATTCACTCAATTTCCCGTGCCTAATTATATGTACGTAAACATGTATTTAAATACGGTGCTATGTAGAGCGTTCGCTACGATGAGTTGGCCTAACGGCCAGGGCGCTCGACCTCGGACCTCGGGAACTAGGTTCGAGTCTCGGTAATGCCGCTGAACTTCCTGTGATTCGGGGCAAAACACTTAATCTCCCCGTGCCTTACAAAACGTGAATGTGGGTCCTCATGTAACATAACGGGGGCTATGTAAGGCGCTGTAATACTTAATTGGTTTCGGGTCAAGTTCGCGCTATATAAAACTCGGCAAATATTTTCAATGCCTTCGGGTCGAGCTCGCGCTATCTACAATATGCGTAAAAGCGTAACCTATACATGAACCGAGGCTCATGTCCTCAAGGTCCGATTCTGGCACTATCGTACTCAGTATAGAAATGTTTTGTCTCAAGTCAGTGTGGCCTAAGGGACAGTTGGGAGCGGTGGGCGCAGCCCGGGCACGCTAGGAGCGGTGCCAGTTCCCTGAGGCTCGGAGAATGGACGGGAGCGGTGGGAGCATCCCAGTCCCATGGTGTGTCCTCCTGTGCGGGACCGTGTCCGCCCGTCGTGGCATCTCCTCACTCCCGCCGCACTGACTCAGGGTTCGCGGGCACGCTTGCCAGGGTCAGGCCCCGTGGCAGTGTGCACATCCGGCGACTCTGGGCAAATCACTTATCCCCCGGGCATGAGAAATAATGTTGTCGACGCTATGTCCAGCGCGGTGGCGACGGGGTCCGCGGGTTGCACTGCCGACTCGGTGCAGGAAAACAGGTTTCAGGGTTTGAGCCTCGTGGCCGCATACATACACGGCGACTCTAGGCAAATTACCTACCTCCCCGGGACCTAATACGTGTGAGTTACAATGCGATGCCTGTGCCCCAGGACCCGCGGGTCGACATCCCGCGGGCGCGTGTTCCGTCGCCTGCACCGCCGACCGGTGCAGGAGAGCAGGGTCCGAATGCATTGGCGCGCAGTTCCGGAGCAGAATACATAAGCCCCGTATTTACATAACATCACGGCACGGTGGTGATAGTATTGCCGAATCACTGCGCGACACGCCCTCAAAGGTATTAGAGCGCCGTGCATGCCCCCATCCCCATCGACACTCTCGGGCACTCGACGCGACTGCGGGGGGGGGGGCAGGATACGTCTCCACATAGGCACGTCCGCTTCCTCCCCTTCATTTACGAGCCCCGCCACGGGTGGGGGGGGTGCTGGAACTCCGTCAGAAATGTGTCGCTCGCCCTGCGCCGGTTACGTTTATGCCCGGCACCGCGTGTCCCGGGGGGATGGCTTGCTTAGATTAATCCCCCCGTAGGCGCCCAGCGGCGTGAGCCACTCGCGGGGGTGTTGGAAATGCGTTGTGGGGGCTCACGGTGAGTCGGGGCCATTAGTACATAATTGTATACCTAAGAGTATGTGTGCACGGCCATCTAGACATGCTTGCCAGAGAACCAGGTCGAGCACTTCCGATACCTTGTTTCAATTGCTCTCCATTCTCTCTCCTAGATCGTGCCTGGTGTCCGGTTGACCGACGGGACCCGCTTGTCACTGGACAAGGGGGTAAGTGGCGCAGGGGGCAAATTACCTATACCTTCGGTTTGCGTTCGCGCTATTGAAAAACGCACAATAAGAACATTGATGTTGGCGTGTCACAGGGAAGGGCAGGACTTGAACTAGGTATCTTCACGGGTTGGAGCTAGGCGGGAACCCTAGGCGTGCTCTCCCTACGTTGCCTGTGATATGTGTTTTATTCCCGGTTTGGAATGAGGGAAGGGAACTCTTGCCAGCCGGGGCCATCCCTTCATCCCACCCCTGCCACATTGAACTGGGCATCGGAGGGGTTTCGCGGCATCGATTAAACTATCCCCTGCCCAAGCGTCGCAGCAGCGTGATGCTAACAGTCACTGTGGCCTAATGTGGAGCGGTGTGGTGCGGCGGCCTTGGCACCCGACTTTGGAGCACAAAGCTCACGGTTCGATCCCCGGTGACACCCTCAGCCCCATGTGACTTTGGACAAGGCCTCCAATGCCACAGTGGTCCCCGGCGCATTGAGACCCGTAAGGGGGAAATAGTTCGCATTCGGTCCGGCCTCGCGAGCAGAGTAAGTTAAGGGGGGGGGGGCGGCCGGCTAAGAAGCCGCATACCCGGTGCCGTGGGAGCCGGTAGGAGACTAGCGTGGGTTCACGGCCCCAATACACCAGCACTGCATGGCTGGGAGCTGCCTGGGTCCCCGCTGATCGCGGAAAGTGCTCCCCTGTGGCGCTCCCTGGTTAAGGTTATCGCCCCCCCTCCCGTCGGCTACGCTGCCGTTGAGGGTGGGGGGGGCATGCAGTGGGCTGTGTGCGGCAGGCGCAATGGACCTGGCACGGGGATCGTTTAGTATGACACGAATCTTGTAAGCTCCCCGTGCTTGAATGTGTAATGTAAATAAGGTGCTCAGGTAAAGCGCTCCAACACCTTCAGGTCGGGTTCGCGCTATATAATTCTGCAACATGTATTGCTGACTTCCTATAGGGCAGTTAAATGACACAAGTGCGTGCATTGTTCACATACGCGATTATGGGCATTAATAAACCCCCCGCACCTCAATGGAAAATCTGGTGCGGTGCTCGCGTGATCCGGTTGGGGAGCGGGTAATATGGTACGAATTTCTTAAGCACCCCTTGCGTGAAGATGTACTGTAAATACGGTGCTCATGTAAAGTGCTCCAAATGCCTTCCGGTCGAGTTCGCACTATATAAATATGCACCATGTAATTGCAGGCTTCCGATAAGGCAGATACATGATACCAGTACATGCACTGTTCACATCATGCGATTACGGGTATTACTAATCCCCCCACGCACCTCAAGGGTTAATCGGGTGCGGTGCTCGCGTGACCTGGAATGGGGTTCGTGTTCTGTGGTACGAATTTCTCACGCTCCCCGTGCCTGTACGTGTAACGTAAATACAGTGCTCATGTGAAGCGGTGCAATACCTTTGGCGGCGAGTTCGCGCTATACAATATGCAACAGGTATGTGCTGGCTTGCTATAAGGCAGATACTTGATACAAGTGCAGGCATCGTTCACAAGTCTTTGCTCTGATACCTTCGGGTCGAGTTCACGCTAGATAAATATGCAGCATGTATTGCTGGTTTCCTATAATGCAGACACATGATACAAGTGCACGTATTATTCACAAGAATTGCTTGTGCCCACATTCGCGCGCATTAGATGATTACGGGCATTACGACACCCCCTGCACCTGAATGGGTTATTCGGTCGGTGCCTGTGTCCGGCGCTAGAATAATTTTGCGCACATTACGGTTTGAGCTAATCACTAATTGACCGTGCCCGAATAGGTATGTAAATACCTATGGCTCATGTACTGCACTCCCAACACCTTCGGGCGGGTCACGCTGGGACTCTGGGCAGATAATTTAATATCCACGTGCCCGATGATGCATGTATATACAGTGCTCAGGAATGGCGCGCCATTACCTTCGGATCGAGTTCACGCTGGGTTGCGACGCTGGGTAGATCAATGAATATCGCTGTGCCCGATTATGTATGCGAGATGCTGGACCTGGTATGCCTGGGTTCCCGAGGGTCGCGGACCTGGCGGCTCATGATCTCACTCCCGTGCCCGAATACGTGTGCAAATATGTGGATCATGCACAGCGCTGCCATACCATTCGGGTCGAGTTCGCGCAATATGAGAGTGTTAATTATTGCGAGGTTCGCGCAGTACGATCCTGACCCACGTGACCACGGGTAGCTCGTCTCCAATCTTTTGCTGAAAGGGGGCTTGGGTCGTTTGTCATTGTTGTTGTTGTCTCGACACCCACCCCCATTGCCTACGGCCTCGCGCTCCCAAGTGCATCAGTCCTTGGGTAGGTTGGACCAGAGTCGGGATAGTCCTAACGTAGAACGGTCATTGCCATATTAGTAACAGTTAAACACGGGTCGCTGCCGACAGTCTATACGAGGTATGCTTATGTCCGCAACTCTGCCCCGCCAACATGCTTATGTGGGCCGCCTTCAACTGTCACTCATAGTGGCACGGACATGGGGGAAACCACACATAACTAACTGTAACCTAGACACCCAGGTGGGTGCCTAGTCGGGCAGGGCAACGCAACCGAGATGGAATGGTAGTTATTATCTAATACTAAAGGAAGTCTGGTTTGAGCCTCTAGATGGGTGTAGATATGGGTGTAGCTCAGTGCCCCATTCGCATTGAATTCGGGGACGCACTGACTCAGCACCACATAGGTTACCGGCGTGATTGACCAAGTGGTTGCGGGTGCGCCGCTCGCGAGCAGATTTTAACCCGTGGTTATTTCGGTGTCGTGGAGTGTACCTCTGTCTCAAATCCACCGATAGTTCATTGTTAAGCCGATTAGCCTGCAGCACACTGAGCTGGGCACCATAACCAGGAGTTAGGCCTGCAGGAGAAGTAGCGGAAAGAACCATATAGGAATAGGTCCAGGTGTACTTTGGGGGGCATTCCACTGCAACCAAAGACAGGGAGCACCATGCCCTGGGAGCACGCGCGTTGCCCTAATTCTGAGGCCTGCCCATAAAGGGGCCGAGTAGCAAAACAATTAAATAGGCTCCATAGGCGGGCCTCGGGCCTTACAGCTGGGTGAAACCACCATCAATTGGGGATAGGCCCAGGTAAAATAGGGCGTTTCTTAATGTCTAGAGGACCATTGCGGTTGGGGGTATCCCCCACCGGATTCCCTGGTCACGTACCACAGCTGCGGGAGACTGGGATCCGGGTTTACGGACACGTTACCGCGCCAGGGGCGCTGCCAGCAAACATACGGTGCTGCTGTCCCAGTAATTGGGGTGTCGGCGGGGCAATCGCAAGGGGACAGTATGTCAATAGTACATTTGACACGCCCAGGGTGCACTAAATCTCCACTTCAACGGAGCAGGAATTTGGCACCGCTGGGGATGCTCTGGGTTTGCGGTGGGGGGCCCCCCCGCCTCCCTCCTTCTGAGGAGCATGATGGGAGGGGCGTAGTAGGACTTAGTCAATCCTCAATGCTTGAACTTTACTGACGGCGCGCAATGTTAAGCCAGACAGATTCCCGAAGCTGGTATACCTAGGGGGTTACATCACTGAGGGATCTGTAGGGGCATAATTCCCATAAGGAATAGGGGATGGTGGGCAGGGGCAGGAGTCACCCCTTGCCCACGGTCACGCGCTGGCAGCTAGGAGCACTCCTGTGCTCCAGGTTTAGCAATCAGAGGGGGCTGGCCAAAGGTTAAGTGAACCCCCTCTCGCCTTCATAGCCTAAGAGGGCAGGCCCAGAATTGTGAAGAGGGTAACCTGCCCGCATGGGGGGCGAATAGTTCTTGGCACATCTCCCCAGGCCCAACGGGTCCTTTATTTCAGCAGACCCTATTCCGATTAGGATAGCGTCTCGGGCCTTGGGGGCTTAGATGGGGCCATCTACAACACCAGGAGCTATAGCTCAATGGTAAGTCTTGGGTTCGAGTCCCGCAAACGCTGTCAAAGTGTCATAAGTTGGCAAAATTTCAAACTCTTCTTTAACCAGGAGCCATAGCTCAATAAGTCTTGTGCCTACGGTTGTAATGGTCTCACAGGACAAGGGTTCGAGTCCCGCGAGCACTGTCAAACTGTCATGAGGTGGCAGAATGTCAAACTCTTCTGTCTGCAGGGATGGTTCCCTTCCAGCTAGTTGCAGGAAGCCCTAGATAGGAGAGGTGCAGGTAATACTATAGCGGGTTGGTGGGGGGCCCTGGCTGCGACGGTTAGCCGCCTCCAGGGCTGTGGCGGAGTTACAGGGCGATCTGGAAGCAGGCCGGTACAAAGGGTACCTCTGCGCGGCACCACGTGGTGCCTGAGCCAAAACGAGGAGCCTCCAGAGAGGTCCCGGAAGCCGGTCGGCGCCCCGCTAGGCCTGCGGGCGGTTGTGGGCCTGAACAACCGGGGGCTTGCTATGCGACGCTCCGCCCCGAGAGGGGGGGTGTGAGTAGAATTTCAACGGCACGTGATCGTAAAAAAGAATCACTTGGGGGGCAGCACTTGCGGGTCGTTCCCGTGCTGCCCGGCTCATCAGGCGGGCAGGTGAAGTAGATGGCCACCTGCCCTTGGATCGCCCGTAAGATAACCCACCTATTACATATACTGGAATTATGTAATAAACCTGCAGCATTTGTTACCCACTTACAACTGTTTCTTGTGTTTTCATTGGGTAACCTAATTTGGGGGAGGGGGGAAAGCGGGGTGCCCCTGGGGGTACTATGGAGGCGCACTGACATTTTCAGAAGCCGCCCGTGCTATCTTTAGTTTGCAAACTCGCCATTACTAATCATCGTCCGTGTAGTCGTGTTGGTTACTGCTGTGGCCTCATTTGTTTCGGTAATTGTTCTTTGCGAGTGGCGTGTCCGTTTCTGCTTCTTTTATGATTTCTTTTATCACCTAAAGCCATGTTCTGTACAAAACTGTCCCTCGAACTAAGCTCCTAGCAGGCGCGCAGAAACATGTATTTTAAATTCTAATCAAGATATCATGCAAGACTCGCTTGCCTGGGGACACTTTGTTCTCATAGTGTGGTGTTTATTTTTTTTTTTAATTCAACTCTACCAGAAATGTTTTTCAGCTAGCATAAAAGGTGCACGGTAGGGGCAAGGTTATCTCTTAAGAAACTGAAGCACAGATTGAATCGGTTGTTTTGTATTTTGAAAAATATTATTAATATAAGCACAAATAACTAAATACGCTGGCGTTGTATAGGAAACAGGAGAAAATTAAATTTAGTTGACTAGAAAAGTATCTTAAAGGTCCTCACGTTAAACTTTGATTACACTGAGTCCTAACCCTGCTATTCACTCATGTGTCCTGAGAGTTTTACAGTCACAACTGCTAGCTTTCCTAATTCCAAAAGGAAATGATGAATTTTTTAGAGGACAGAAAAATGGAGAGCCCCCTTTCACCCTTCCCAAGATGGTGCATCTATATGAAATCAGGGTGTTGAGTCTGAGAACGGTTACATCTGCTGGTGCCACACATACCTCAAAATTATTACACACACACAAATGTTGGTATCTTATAATGCATGAGAATGTGTTACGTGCCATTTTCGTGTAAATCAGATGAACAAGAATTATCATCATAATATTAAACATTTTAGCGACCAAAAATGAAATAAGGGTAAATGCTTGATACATATAGCAACACAAAAAGATGATGAACAGAATGTTGAACATTGTCAAACATTCACCCACAGTCACAAATCTGGGCTAAATCCATTTATTTTCTCCTCCCCATGCCACCCCAGTTTGGACCCAGCCATGTGTAAATCAGTCTTGGCCCTGCTCCCCATGGAGACAGTCCAGCACGAGCTGCAAGTCCAGGTCCTCCCTGGAGCAGAAAACAAGCATCCTGGGACTGGTTTTGGGGTATCGTCCCTCATCAGCCAGTCTAGCTTGATTCCAGTAGCATAGCAAGCACATGACACACATCTCGGAATACCCTTCCCTCTTAGGGCTTCTATAGCAACTCAAAAAGATGATGGGCGGAATGCTGACCAGTGTCAAACATTCACCCCAGTCACCGATCTGGGTTAAATCCATTGCTTTTAGGTCTCGCCTGACCCAGCGCATGCGCTGGTCTGGCGAGACTTATTTCTAGGGCTCCAAAAAGTGCTACCAGGCCAGCCTAGAGCTACAGTGCATGTGCACGAGCGCGCGCGCCGCGCTTGATCGTGATTACTTTCACTTTTGCATGCACACGGCCGCTTTGATGTTTGATCGTGATCACTTTCCCTTTCGCGGCCACACGGCCTCTTGGCATAGCCAATAGGTCTCGCTTTTGGGACCTTATAAGTATTTAGTTATGCAACTGTAGCATGGCTAAACACTTATAATGCTTGTTTTTTTTTGCTCTCCATGCCCACCCAGTTTGGACCCAGTCATATGCAAATCACACTTGACCCTGTGCCTCATGGGAACAGTCCAGCCTGAACTGCCAAGTCAGGTCCTCCCTGGACCAGAAAGCAAGCATCCTGGGACCGGTTTAGGGGTATCACCCTTCATCAGCCAGGCTAGTTTGAATCCAGTGGCATATGGCGGGGTCCAAACTGGGGAACAAAAAACGATGGATTAAACCTAGATCTGTGACTGGGGGTGAATGTGTGACAATGTTCAGCATTCCGTCCATGATCTTTTTGTTTGCTGAAAGCTGGATACACCCGAAACGTTGTTCATTACACATCCCTAACCTATTGATATAATTATCTAACCATAATATATTTTGCTAGCTCGCAGAGTTATGTAAAGTCCCTCCAGTACCTGTTTGCCAGCTGGCCTCAGATCAGCATCTCACCCTACCATCGGGTCAGGCTGCTTACACTTCCTGTCTGCTTGACATCTTTTTATACCTGTTTCATGCATTATAGAAAATAGGGCTCCTTTTCCACTCATTACTTCAATTACTACACTGAACAGGACACAATGTTAGGTTCTAGGAAGCTTACTTAAGCTACTTTGCTGTATCTTTCCAATTCTGCTGGCACAGAACATTGTTGGTAGAACCTAGGTGTCCAGGAAGACACAGAGTTAATGAGGAGTCTGTGGGCTCAGAAGGAATCCACTTAATTTGTAAATAAAAACGATTACAAACATTCATACAACAGTATGCCTCAATATTGAAAGATTTCTGCACATTCATTTAAGATTGTTATATATGATAGATAAAATCATTGAAAGAAATACTAGAAAAACCCTAGAGGGTATGTGAGATCCACCCTTTTGCATCATAAGTTAAAAATATGATAAGAGATCCCACACCAGCGATGCCGCTGGTTTATTGTGATATTATTTTATAAACCTTCTATACCAGGTGGCAATTTGCATATCAGAGCTGTTAAAATTACAAGTACGAATACAGAATCTATAAAAGGAATGCTATATGATTGTAGAGCTAAATGCGCCAATTTACTGTTTTGGCAGTGCATGTGGTCTCCCTCAAACGACTTGTACTGTAGGAATTTTAAGCGTCTTTTCGAACATTTCTACAGGGGTTATCTAACCCAGATTTGAGACGTAGGTTACAATGTACAGGTAACTGGATGTCAGCATTGTTATGTTGCTGTATTAGGTCACCAATCAACACTATTAGAAATGTTGTGGACTGTATGAATGTTAATGGTCATAAGTAGAATATTTTCTTGGCCTGATGACTGCACCCTGGCAATAATTACAACTGCCTGACCTGTACTAAAGCATTTTGTGGTCTCGTACTATGTAATACGCAAAATCCCATGGTTTGTGACAGCGAAATTGTATTTTTCTATGTATTAAACATCCTTTGCGATTCACCAAATTCTTTCTAAGTCGCAAAAGGGGTTCTGCGATGCATTCTGACTCAGTTCGGAGGGGTCTTGTTACGACTTCTTTCAAATCGCAGTTAGGAGGAGGCGTGAAAGGTGAGTTCCCTCCTATGTGCGATTTGCAATGTGGTGTGTCAATGGTTTGTGGCTGTAATTGTAGTTGCACATAATTGAAACACTATCAGCATCTCACAGGAGTTGGTAACTCATTCATAAAGGAGAAGCTGTCCCTTTCGGACTGCTTTCCCTTTGGAAACTTTCCTCAAAATCGGAATCCTATTTTTTTAAAGCTGCACCTATTGCTTTAAGCAACATAAAGTAAAAAAAAAAAAGGGTCCCGTTTAGGAATGCACACACTGATATGGTTTGTGTAATCGGTGTTGCTATGCATGCTGCCATCCCTGTACGAATGGGAATTTTGCGATGTGACCTATTAAATATAGATCGCATTACGAAACTATAGACACGTTGTAAAAATGTGATGCATAGTTTGCACCCGCTGGTTGCAATTGCCACTTAGTACATCCAACCATAAGTTTTAGCACTTTGAAATCGTATTTTATATTAAGAAACATGGTTCAACTTACTGATGCCCGACCTTTTTTGCATCGCTTATTGGCCAGATCGAAGAAGTCGGCACATGCTACCATTGGCATGGGCTGCAGGCACTAGGTCACCTGAAGGCAGATTATATCAAAAGAGGATGCACACTCAGTAGCATCAGAGTCTTTTGCCTGTCTCTCCCAGACACCAACATTCCATAAGCCAAGTCTGAACTTCCATATGGAAACTTGCACTTGTTGTATAGTCCGTCTCTCCGAATTGACACTAGGAGTTGGTCTGGGTCCTCTAGGATATAGGCTTGGTGAATGATTCCACCTAGCGCCCCAACCATGTTCTCCAATACTTTTGAGTATATTTGTTGACTTGAATGTCAGTAACCAAGAACTGACTGGAGGTAGTAAATGAGCAAATGGAGAGTACAACTGAGATGGCAATCGGTGAACTGAGGATCATACTCTTCCTGTGGATTGATCCATGTGTTTTGAAGTAAAGTGAGGAAAGATGGGGGGATCTCACTGAGGTGAACCAAGTTTCACCTAGGAATGGGTGTTGTGACCGAGACCTGCAAGTCCTAAAGGAATGGAGCCGGAAGGTTGCTTGCTTCTGTGCTTTAAAAAGGAAGCAGGAGTTATTGGTGGTGGGAAAGTTGTTCATATTTTTGGTATACCTTTTTTTTGTTTTCTTGATTCCCATTTTATACTAGGTGTTTAGTTGCAAATTAATCCTTCTCTGTTCCCTATTCTAATGCCATCATCCACCCTACGCCCCTGCTCCCTTTATAGATGTAATCGGATACTACAGAGATGAAGCTCTCTTGTAATATAGAAAGTGAATCAAGAATGGCTAGAACTCTGTTTTTCACAATATTTGTAGTGTTTATTACTTCCAGAGGGGTCTCATACTGCAGTCACCTGGAGCCAGATGTATGTACAAACTGGTCACAAAAAGCTGTTGCAGATAGTCCATTGGCTTTTTGAGACCAGTATTTTTATTGTAACCCGGCCTATGTTATGAAAGGATGCTTCCAGAATCAGGAATCACTGGGTGTCGCAGAATGACCTACCCCATTTGTATTCTTTAGGCATTTCACAATGTACGACCCGCTGCGATTGGCTGCAATTACATGCATGACGTCCTGTCAGGAGTAGTACATCACCATCCCTTTGATTATCTTCCAAAAACAGAAAACTTGTATTTTTTTTTTTTTAATATCAGCTCGAGTATATATTTTTTCTCGATTAATGTATATAATGTGCCTTGCTTACTGTGAATACTGAGTTGCTTGACCAAGGACGGGCTTGTTCTGCCCACTAGCCACATCGAGCGCTTTTTCTCGCTAATTGGGCGCCATTCACGCGCGTTGAACTTGAGATGCACTTTGAAGAAGCACTGTGTAAGAGTGGTCCTGTCACTGTGTACAATGGGACTATGTTTACAATGTGAGTGATAGTGATGGCTGTCTAAGGGCCACATGACGCAGATACATTATTAGCTTAAGCTTGCCATGACGAACTGTACACGTGGGCCGGTGGCGTCAAAGAGGGACATCGTTTGCATAATTAATCAGTTGCACACTACCCTGCAATGAGTTATGGGAGAGGATAGGGGAGAGGCCGGAGTGCTGCGCTGCTTAGCTGCCGATATTGGGCCACTGGACCAGAGAGTGAATATTCTCTTCAGACGTGAAAGGCTTCAGTTGGTAAAATCCAATCGGCGGCAGTGCCGGGCCCGAGCTGTGCTTTGCTTTTCTTATTATACTGTGTCATAAAGCTCCGTGACACGGGGAGGGAAGGGGGCCGCTGGGCTGTTCTTCCCCTGCCCTCCCCGTGCCTCAGTCATTGATGACCCAGTCTAGAAGGAGAGGAAAACGCAATCTCATGGGAAACGGCTCCTCGTGGAATTGGAAACGTGTTCCCTAGCTGGTCCGGAGGGTGAACACGATGCTGTTTCTCTTCACTTGACAGGCCAGCGAGCCACAGCGAGAAGGTATTGTTCTTGAACACATTTCTGCTCTAATGATTGTGTCGCGCCTAAGCCATGAACGCTGCTGCTCCGTTGTACACTCGGAAACGCCGAATTCTGGAACTCTGCGTAGGCGCAATGATTTCACAGCCAGTGGAATACCGAGGGTGGCGAGCCAATCACGTTTCTCTGAATGCAGCCCATGAACAGCAGGGGCGTGGCTTGGTCAGTGAGATTGAGGGGAGTGAACTTCAGATTTTCCAACATTGGCGCTGGTATATGATGTTAATATACATTCTAGGACAAGCAGGGTTCAAGAGAGGGGCCTAAGAGGCAGTGGAAAGGGAGAGGAAAGCTGATTGTTAGGAGTACTAAGTAAGAGAAAATACAATATATTATAAAATAACCAACATTTTGAGGACTTTCAAAACAGATAGGGAGAGAGCGTGTGTGTTGTCTGTGTTTATGCAAAAATTCTTGGTCTAATCCAACAGACGCCTCACCATATCTGACTGAAAGCATCTGTATCCAACTATTTATTAGAAAATACATTTATTAGGGAGTTTAACACTCGAAACCAATCTCTCCCCCCCGCCCCCAAAGCAAGGACCAGAGTGGGAACCCAAAGCAGCCCTGGAAATTTTGTCAGACCAGCCCAGGGGGTGGGGGGGGTAGAGGGGTGCGTGCAAGTGTAAAGCACTGCTGCTTTTGTAACTGGGGGCCGATATTGTAACATTCTTAAATAAACACGACACGCAGGTATATAACGAAGTTGGAGGTTTATTTCTTAACACCCCATCCATCAGCCACATACGAGTAACTGACCGATGAGGTACAAGCTGGATTCCAGGTTCTATGTTCTATAGAACCTGGATGTCATGGAATAGAAGAAGAGAGACATCACGCATCTTCCTTCCAATAATGAGTTGAACAAACGATGCACTGAAAATTACAGACAAGATATATCACAAAATATCAGGAAACAACATGAATGCTAATTAACATAGTCTTTCATATAAACAGGTACTGAAGTCTTCCGACCACTACGTCTCAGATTAGTTTTCAACACGCCATCTGTATCACCAGGCAAATTGTTGCATAACTTATCGAAATCAGAATTAGACTTTACAATTACAGCTCGATTTAAATTCCAGATTTTTCCATTTTCAAGTTTGACAGCATTTCTTAAACATTTCATTACTCTCATGGGAGCGGTAAACTTTGACCAAGACAATGCTCCTACAGGAGCCTTCACACGCACTAGATCACCCACCCTTACCAATAATTGTTTAACCTTTTTCCTCTCATCAAAATGAAATTGATTTTTAAGCTTGAGATTTTCCTCTCTTTTCCTCCAAACACCGATGCTATTATCTTTCTCACCTTTACCCCAAGTCATCCAACCAGGAGCCCTGCCTTTAAATAACTCAAAAGGCGATTTACCTGTAGAGGTGTGAGGAGTGAAACGATGTGCCGAAATACATTTTTGTAACTCATCCTTCCAATTGAAACAATTGATTCTAGATAGTTGAATATTTTCTTTTATAACTCTATTAAATCTTTCTACTGACCCATTTCCTTCAGGATGATATACAGAACATTTCTTATGAATAATGCCACAATATTAAAGAACATCATTCATTTGTCCTGAGCAGAACTGAGGGCCATTGTCCGATAAAAGAGTTTTTGGGAAACCTTCTCTCTTAAAAACATCTTGTAAGAATGAAATGACACAACTTGAGGTGACATCTGATACACACACAATTTCAACCCATCTGGAATAAAGATCAATCAATACAATTAAATATGGAGTACGATTTTCTCCATTGAGAGGACCAACAATATCAATAGCAATATCCTCGCAAGGACTATTGGGAAGTCTTCGACAAATCATGGGCGCAGTGTGAGGGGTAAGAACCTTATCACTGATTTTACATTATAGACATTCTCTAACCTCGCGCTCAATTTCCAAATCCATGGCAGGCCACCAGAAACCAGCTCTCAATCTTTCTTTAGTTTTCACTATTCCTAAGTGACCTTGTTGTGCCTCCTCCATCAATCTTTTCCTTAAAGAGGAAGGAGGATTTATCTCCTCTCAACAAAATCTCTTTATCTACTGATAACTCATCAGCCACTGTTTGCCAAACTTTCGGTAGAGAATTATTTAAAACTTTAGTTTGGATCATGCTCATAACTTTTAACAATTCACAATCTTTTTTTAATTCTTCTTTCCACTCATTCTCTTTTATAATACCTGAGGTTATTTCACACACACTGACTTCCTCTTCCAAAAAATCATCATCAACCTGTTCTTCGTCTACAATACAAACCAAACGAGACAGACAATCAGCTGAAACATTATCCACACCAGGAAGATGTTCTACGCTAAAATTAAAATCCTGCAAACCCACAACCCAACGTCTTATACGAGAGGAAATGGAATCAAGCCCTTTCTTTGTAAAAATTTCTTTTAACGGTTTATGGTCTGAACATACCTTGAAATACATTCCCCACACAAAATGTCTAAACTTTTTAAGTGCCCAGAAGATAGCCAACGCTTCTTTTTCAATTACCGAGTAATTTAATTCTGGCCCACGTAAACTCCCCGATGCACATGCAATTAACCCTTTCCGTGCTCATGACGGAATCACTCCGTCATGAGCCACGGGTGCCGTGTGCTCATGACGGAGTGGTTCCGTCATGCTGCTTCCGTTGGCGGCCGCTCCGCTCACGCGGCGCTAATTCCCCGCCTGTGCGGGCGATTAGCGCAGTGGGCGGAGACGTGACGGAACCACTCCGTCATGAGCACAGCTCACCCGTGGCTCGTGACGGAGTGGTTCCGTCACGAGCACAGCGCCACCGCAACTGCCCCCAAACCCCCCCAGCACCGCGGCGGAATTCCTGCCGCAGCGAAGGGGTTAAATACTCTTTTCCATCTCTTGTTTGTTTTAAAATGGCGCCCAACCCTTTCGAGCTTGCATCAGTCACCACAGTGGTTTCTCCACCTGGAATGAATGCTTGTAGACTTGGTGCATTCTTTAAATTTTCTTTCAATTCTAAAAATTCTTTTTGACACTCATCCGACCAAATAAATTCTTTGTTTTTTCCAAGCAACTGTCTCATATTACTTGATTTACTTGCTAAATTGTTAACAAATTTCCCATAATATTCAATCATTCCCAAGAATGAGACAACTTCTTCCTTTGTTACAGGAGTTGCTAATTTTATAATGGTTTCTACCAACTCTTTCTTGGGAGTTATACCAGACATTGTGATGCAATGTCCCAAATAATTGACCTGTTGTACTGAAAATTTACATTTTCCAAATTTTAATGTGAAACCTGCTTTCTCAAGTTTTCCAAGTACCAATCTCACATACCTGTCATGTTCCTGTTGAGTTGAACCAAATATCAAAAGATCATCTTGATAGCATGACCCTTTGAAATACTGACGCAGCAGACACAAGACCAAACGGCATTCTTTTATATTTGAATGCACCCATGGGAGTTATGAATGCCGTCAAACCTCACGCTCAATTTCCAAATCCATGGCAGACCATCAGAAACCAGCTCTCAATCTTTCTTTAGTTTTCACTATTCCTAAGTGACCTTGATGTGCCTCCTCCATCAATCGTTTCCTTAAAGAGGAAGGAGGAACCAATTTATTTCCTCTCAACAAAATCTCTTTATCTACTGATAACTCATCAGCCACTGTTCGCCAAACTTTCGGTAGAGAATTATCATTTAAAACTTTAGTTTGGATCATGCTCATAGCCCCCTCTGTCGATCACCTTTCCGCTTACATAAACGGGTGAGGCAGCCGCAGGAGAAGTATAAATAACCTTCTCTTCTTATCTATACAGCCGGTGGAGGAGGTGGATTTGTTAACTTGGTTAGCGGGGTCACTTTCTTTTTTTTTTTTATAGCATAAGGCGCGTTTCTTTACAATGACCATACACATTCAAACGCTGCTCTTCTTACACTGACTTAATTATCGTGATTTATCCAAATTTCTTTTCAGACTGGAACTCTTCCCGTTACTTGATCATGTCTCATACACCGAGAAAAATACATTTTACAGTACCTTACGGGACTGAACCACCCGAACGTTTCGAACCAATTAAAATTGTGACTATTTTCTGTTTATATCACAAATTGGTTCCAGCTTGATGTTGAGGTGTTGATTCATAAGTCTCTTATCCCGTAATCGTTGCCATTGTAACGTTCTTAAATAAACACGACACGCAGGTATATAACGAAGTTGGAGGTTTATTTCTTAACACCCCATCCATCAGCCA
Source organism: Triturus cristatus (assembly GCF_964204655.1). NCBI lineage: Eukaryota > Metazoa > Chordata > Amphibia > Caudata > Salamandridae > Triturus > Triturus cristatus. Next base: position 719,932,225 of record NC_140581.1, read on the forward strand.
CATACGAGTAACTGACCGATGAGGTACACACTGGATTCCAGGTTCTATGTTCTATAGAACCTGGATGTCATGGAATAGAAGAAGAGAGACATCACAGATATCTCTGCACCGCTGAAAAACTGTCCCCGGTAACGAAACTGACCCCTGCCATTCCAGCCTCCCGGGGAAACACCTGATGCCTGCTACGGCGAGGCTGGTCATGCCCGAAGCTACACCCCTGATGCCCGTACATAGACCCCCTCGTCTGAAGCTCTGTCACAGCACACAAATGATTGCGAATGAACACCACCATGGGCAGAGGTGACATCATTGTCAGAAAAAGTGCTTACAATAGTGTAACCCTTTAAACCAGTCACTAAATGCAAGTTATTGCCTAGAATCCTCTACACTTGTTCGGACCTGCATCCCACATTAGTGAGACAAGAGCCAATAATTAGCGTTGTTGGCTGGCTTTGCTGTCAATGTTACATTAGAACATTGTAAGTCTGATAACTGCATTTAAGTATATGGAGGTTTTTGAGGTCCTGATAATGGCTGCTGTAGGCTTTTAGCTACAATATTCAAATGCTTATCTTTCTCTTCTCTATTTCTTTCTATTTCATTTAGAACGTTTTACCCTCCGTGGAGGAAATATTACAATATTTTTATAGTCCTTCTGCTTGAGCTAAACGGGTTGTTAAAGGCTCTCTCTTTCATTATATAGCCTTGCCTATGGCTTGGGTCTATAACTTGGTCATAGGGCCTTAATAACTGTTATAGCTACTCCGTTAAAGCAGAGGAGTGTCGTCCCATCAATTAAAAGGCACGCAGATGAAAAATACAATGTTAATAAACATTATTGCCTTTTTATTTTTCATGAACTCAGCAAACCCACATCCCGAGCCAAGTGTCAGGACAGGGCGGGGCCACTGCTGAATGATAGTGTGAAGAGTAGAAATGTGAACGCGGAACATTGAACAACGCACTTTATCACAGGCAGCAGCAGAGAGGAGTGATGGGTAGGGCACTTAAAGTGTGCATGTCTCTTTGGACAGCTGTCTTGGGACGGCCAGCCATATATGCACACTTTAAACCTCCCAACCCAGCTGTCTTGCACAGCTGGGTTGAGAGCAAGCATAGGTCTCCAGTGCCCTTTGGAGCGCTGAGAGAGCCTGCTCCATCCAATTTTGGTGCTTTTCTTATGCAGAATAACAGCATGAGAGAAACGCCAGGATTGATTTGTGGAGTTGGCTGGGCCCACGCTGGAGGAGAGTAGAACACTGGGACCAGAGCAAGTACCTGCAGCAAGGTAAGTGACTTTTATTTCCATTTTTAATGTAGTGCATGTGTTTGTATGTATGCCCTAAATCGACAAAATGCATTACAATATACCGTTTTAAAGTTAGACATTTTAACTTTAAAACGATAATGTAATGCATGTTGGCATGAATTTTTTAAATTTAGTTTTGTCCTTGTATGCACCCACCACCCATTTGCGCGCCCCACCACTCTGCATCGCTGGCAGCTGCTACTGTACCATAGTGCAATTCTTTTCAGGCGTCCCACTGCCTCTCAGCCCTTTAAAGCCGGAGTGGAGGGGTGTAGATGTGGGAAGTAAAATGGAGAGGTAGTAAACGGGACTGGAACAGAGTGTCCAAGTGTCATGGATGCTCTGTTCAGCACACATTTCTCGCGGCCCTGCACTTCTCTACTTCCCTCCTCTACTGTGCTTTGTTTAGTCCCTTCCTCTACAAACTCAAGGGTGGTTGAGTGAGGTCCTCATTGCATTGAGTAGACTCCAAGTTCCTAATGGGTTCGTATTTATAGTTTATTTGGTGGAGTGATCATAACACCAGGAACCAGTGGGTTGATATTGTAGCTGCTTAGTGGAGCTGCACAGTTTAGGATTATGGAACGATTTTCCGCGATATCACCAGAGGTGGCAGTAGTAGAGCCCCGAGAATGCAAGGCTAGCGATTAAGGAAGCCATGTACACTGAGAAGAGTAGAAGGGTGAGGGCTGAGCCTTGAGTTAAACAGACTGCTGGAAGGAAGTCAACGAGGCACTGAAAGACTTATTTCATCTGTCTTTGGTTATTTAATAGACCAACATAGTTGTCTTTGGAGAGGATGAAGGAGTTAGTAGGGTTTTTTTTTTAGTGTTTGAATATTTGTTGCTTATGTGAAACAGACTAGTGGGGTTGCTACCCAAACCAGAGGTTATGGGGGCCCATTTTCCTAACATTAGAGCATGTGGTAACCTTCGAGGCCTTTTTTATGGTAATTAGATCCACCTAAAACATGATTTTATTGTTTTTTAAGGAATTTTTAAAATTCACGTAATTTTCTTTCCGAATTAAACGAATATTTTGGGAAAATTATGTGGAATTAGGCAAATGCAAAAGTGTCATTTAGTGCTATATTTTAGCACGCAGTGTGTCCTCATGTCAGTTTTTGACGCAACGATGCATTTTGCGTTAAAAAGCACAAAAACACAATTGCCCCAAACTGCTGGTCGTATTTTGTTAGTTTGCTTTATTCCCACTCTCCTGTGCTATACATTTTGCCACAGATGGCAACGTATTTGCATGACCACATCTAATGATGTAATTACGTAATTTGGGGAATTTAATCATGCGGTGTAATTTAAATTTCGCACAGGCCGAAGTTTTTTTCTTTATGCATTGATTCATAAAGGATGTCAGAAAAAAAGCATCCGTGCCTTCGTAAACTTTAATACTTCAGATACTCAGAATGTGCTGCATCTGAGGATTGCATGCATTTTCTTTTTATTGCGTTTCTGATCCTAGTTAGAAGAATGTTCCTTTCACTAAAGCTCATTTGATATTTACTGACAAAATATCAAATGAGTGTCAGTAAATGGCAAGTATTTGTCTTCTACCCCTCATTACAAATCAGCTTTGGAAAACCAGTAGGTCTGACCTTGGTAAGCCGATGCCATGATCACATTTGTTAACCTCACTTAGCATGTGCCAGAAAAATAAAACGGAGGAGAAAACACGCTACCTCCTAAAGTGCCAGCCATATGCTTGCAATATACATTTGAAATGTAAAGATAAATTAACCTTTGCATATCATTTTAATAGAGCATGTGGGGTCTTCCAAGCAGGCAGGTAAACTTCGAACATGTATAAAACCCTCTTTAGTTTTAATGCACATGAGCAGAAAATAAAATTCTTATTGGTGCAAAGACCAAATACTGTTTTGCTTTGAATTACTGTAACATAAAGATATAGTTTGAAAGCACAAGTGTGACATAAAAACATAACAATGGGAAAAAGAATGTAACTAAAAAAGTACTGGCAAAGTAAAATATTGGCCCTCTAGCCATGGCATTGAGGTTTACTTCTTTCTAGGTGAATATGTACGTCACCCACAGTGCAAGAGAACCAATGGCTGAAGTAGGCTCACCCATTGCCCCATGCTGTGCTGTATGGTGGGCAGAAGCAAACTGTGAATGACACTTGAACAGACCAATGGGTGAATAGGGCTGACCCACAGCCCCTTTAGATATGCCTATGTTTGTATGTATGTTATAAACGTTTTTGATTACTTCATGCTAGTGAGACACCTAAAGTTGTCTCTAGGAAAAATAAATATTCTGAACAAGACAACTCACTCCAAACTGAGTTGGTCCTCGCAATACACCAATGAAAGTGGACAGTCTCATGTGCTGTTCCTCACTCTTTCATGTCCTCTAAATATGTGTGTTGAAAGTGGGATCATGTCTTGGGAACCCGTGTTATTTCCTCTACTTTTGGGAGAGTGATATGCCTGGCTTGTCCCATACCTCACCAATTGATATGAACCAATGACATGACTATGCCTAAGAGTTTTACTTTATAAAGCCTATCTCCTAATCTCCATACTTGGCTGTGTTCACCACTGCACCCATAGCCACCCTTTCTGAATCGGCTTCTGTTGCAGTGTGTGGTGAAGTAATCCAGGAACAGGAAAAGATTTTCATAGGGACCTTTATTGCTGTCAGAGACTACAATAGTGCTTCCCGTCCAGGCAGCCCCATACCAACCAAAATATCACCCCTGACCAGGAGCTAATCAGCACTGCAAATAAAACATAGAGCATTACAACTGCAATGCAAGATTATCATATTTCAATTCGTCCTTTTCCTTTAAACCAAAAAAAGAAAAATACTGGCCAATGAAGCATTGAGAAAAAAATCCGCTTTTATTTAAAAAAATTAAAAGCAAAGAGGGATCTTAGGGTGGAAAGAGAAGACAAAGGGATGAAACCGAAATCTCTAAAAGATGGAGGGAAAGTCCAGGCTCCCATGGACAGACTAATTGGATTTAATGAATGCAAGAGTAGAAAATATGACGAGTCACATAATCATTGAACAACAGAGGAGTTCTCCTGTGTCTCACTCCTTCCCTCTCATTGATGCTTGCAGGCAGAGATACCAGACCATCTCCGACAACATTATCACTTTTGCAGGAACTTAGATCTCCACCCTCTCTCCATGCTTCCTGATCGAGAAAGATCACTCAACTGACTAAACAGTCCTTAATGTTAGCTTGCCATTTCTACATCCGACATGAATATAAGGCTGCTGCAAACATCAATCCTCTTTTCATCCATCCGAAGCATGCGCTGACCATCTTTTGGATACAGGGCTGGTCTGTGCCTTTTCCCCTTTCACCAAGTTCAGTATACTCCCTTGTTATGGCCATAACCTTGAATGGCCCCTGAAATCTCAAGAGGATCGACGCAATACTTTTCAGTCGAACATTGACTCATTCTGTAATTGAAATTGGACCTGAGCTCAAGTTGTTTTCTCAGAGTCCCTCACCAGACACCTTAAGCCACACTTGGATCCTTTAAGTATTATCTTCCCTGCCCTCATGGAGAAAAATGGGGTTTTCTCTGTGACTGCATATACTGCAGTGCAGTGTGCCCATACGTTTTAGCCCCATTTCCGGTGTAACTATTATTAATTTTTTAGCTCTTTCGCTTAGGCCATTGGCCTGGGGATTGTAAAGAGCTAGACAACAATATTTAATACCATAGCTCAACCAAAAGTCCCAGATTCGTTTGGGCATCAACAGTGTGCTGTTGTCAGTGACATTGTAATTCGGATGGGCTTCCTTGAAAAATAATTCACCTCAACCACTCAACGGTGTTTTAACTGGAGACCACTTTCTGAAATTCTACTGCTAACTACTTGCTGTGAGCATCCACAATACGCTGCAAAGTGTAAGTTATCCGGATGGCTGTAAAAGGGTGCAATAAAGTGTAAATATATATTCTCCTGCAATTTTCCAGAATTCTCAGTGTACCCTGTGGGGCATCCCAATCTTTATCCTTTTCTCCCCTTCTTTATATATGTTGCAGTCCTGCCCCTCATGAGATGCCTGGTCATCAAGACCAGTCCTTAAAGACTTTGCTTTCAGCCTAGTCTTGGTCATGATCTGTCCTAAGTGCCCCCAGTGGGACAAAGCAATCAATGGGCTCCACAAAGTAGTACGAGGTGCATCAACACTCCACAAGAGCAGACAGATACTTCTTTCAGTACCTTAAAGTAGGGTCGTACCCTGACAGAAATACATCTTTCCTTGCTGCTACCGATCTTGATCGATTGCTCAACCTGCTTGGGAAATTTGTCTCAACGATATCCAAGCCAATCTCCCTTCTGAATTACTTCATCACAACACTGGAACACATCTCCAACACTGGCACCCACCACCCCTCTCTCAAAGAAGTCTGTCTCATGATGCTCCAAGGGCAATGTGGAGAAGCATTATACAACAATGTTTTTCCAACCTGGAATGTGTTTGACAGTATAATTATAATCGTGTGTCCTACTAGCCAGTCCCTCCACTTTTGCAGAACTAGTCACCTCACCACTGGAGAGTAGAACTTTAACTAAAGGCTTGTGATCAGTTCTAATTATAATGTTAAATCCCAAATGTTAGTGGGAAAATACCTATAACTCCATGTATCCGTGAACACCACCCACTCAATAAATGATTCTTTTCATTCAGAATTCGAAAGAGAGTGGGAGACAAAGACAGACCTTTTTTGCATCCTTACTGGCACTGGAAAAGACAAGCCTCTTGCACCAGTATCAACAATGAGAAAGTGTTTTGAAACACATCAAAGGGTGTGGGCACTGTGACCACAACATCTCCTGTTTTTTTAGGTCTCACCTGAGCCAGCGCATGCGCTGCTCTGGCGGGACATTTAGTTAGTGGGCTTTAAAAAGCCTACCACAGCTTTTTGTGTGGCATACTGCGTGCGGTTACGCGCACAGGCACGAGCAGCGGTGCCATCTGGCTTTCCTCTCATGCTCCCAAGCGCGCGCGCGCCTCGCTCCGCCTCTCTGTCTTGCTCGCCCCTCCCCTCTGTCTTGCTCGCCCCTCCCCCACCACAGAGAGAGCCCACCACAGAGCGTGTCTAGCGGCCGCGCATCTTGTTTGTTTTGTTTTGCAGTTTTATTTAACTTATTTAATTAATACATACCGCGGGCCGCTTTCACTTCAGCGACTTCGGCGAGGGACTAGCTCTCATGACCCACGCCGCTGTGTTTCTTCCACCACCATTATTTATCTGAGTGGTACTGAATTAGGGGGTCTCAACAGCTCACTGGTTTCACTTTACTTGCATTGTCTTAAGTGGTCACGGCAGAGCTATGTGTAACCAGCAGATCATAGCCTCTGATCCATTCAACCGTCAGTGCGCTAAGTCTTAAAATGGTGGTGGATGTTTTCGGCCGCAGCCCCACTGGGGTGAACAGCTCTGCTGTCCCCTCCACTACCCCGTGGCCTCCATCCCTTGCGCCATGTGAAATGCACACGGCCAATGCTTGTTTTGTTTATTTTTATAGATCTTAGATCGTCTCTTGAACCATTAGAATAAGAATAACACGTACAAGATGGACTCAACTTCTGACACCTATGCTGCTCTAATTCTGAACCACTTAGCCCCTACACTCATCAGAAAATCACTTCACGCTCCAGAAGTGTCTAAGTGCATCTGGCACATGCAGAAAAAGGGATAAATCAGTTTACCTACAATAATTAAATGATCATAAATTTGTTTTTAAATATTTTTTTTTCATTGGGTTTCATAAACTCAAATGGGCAACTTCATTGCCCACCAAGTCTTCAGTATTTTTTTTATTTAAAAAAAAAAAAAGGCATTTTGACAGCACTCAGCCGTTCTAAAATAGGTTTGTGGACGAGCTTACGAATGTATCTGGCACAGCAAAGTAATCAGAAGCCTTTAGTCTCATACCTGAATAATATTACTAACCACAGAGCTGAATTACCAGAGTTTAGCTCCAATACCTGCCTTACACCCTTCACATCCAGGGTTAAACTGAAATGGGGCGCTAAATTCCGATTCCCAAAACTCGAGAATGTGGCATCTTATATTTAACTGCACACTGTCTACAGATTTGTAAAACAAAGATTCTTTACCCAACGCTGCTCACAACAAGCCTTCAGGCGTGGATTTTGACACAAGAAAGGTTAACACTGCAGCCTTCTCAGAACATTTTTGTACTGAATTTTTAAGGAATGTTCCTCCCACTCGCTAGGTTTCTGTTTGAATGTTTCATCACGTTGAGGAATTTCGAGCTTGTCTGGAAAACAAGGTTTTGAAAACAAGTTCTGTAGGACGGCGTGTTTAGACAGTGCTGCAGCCCAGGCAACTCCGAACGGTATTCTCTAGTGGTATCTGTGCAACGATTGTATATCACAGACAAACAACTATGTTTAGATTAGGAACTAAAGAGGGATAGAAAATGCGAACCCCCACATTAAACTTCCCTTCTGTTTGCACACCACAGCATTTTATTTAACTAACATGTACGGCCGTACAAAGATAGTAGTGAACCTGGTTGCCTATTTGTAACCATGTGTGTTGCATGGAACACGCAAACCATTATCTTAACTCTGGAGACTAAAAGAAGTGCTGAATAAAATATGTACGGAAAGCTTATGATTAAAGTATTCCACTAAAACGTATTGGGTGGTAATGTCTTGTTTCGCTCAACGGTAAAACATTGGATGTGCTAAGGAAAGAACTGCAAAGCAAGAGCAAACCACAGGGATATTGACCATCGTAACACAACTGGCAAAATGAGCTAATGCATTCACTGCATATACCCGTGCTTCACCTCATTCATGGTCACCGTTTCGAATCCTGGAGGGTCTACATAGTTTTTCGTTCTTCCAAGCTCGATAAAATGTGTCACATTAAGTTTGGAAAGGACATCTGTTAGCATCACGATGCCCAAAAGGTTGGGCATGCGCTTTAGGAAAGCACGTAATTGTATCCCATCTTTCAGGACTAAGGGTGCAAGGATCTCCCTTGGGTAGCATGTCTTTGTTTGCATTTAGTTTGGAATTATCGGAACAGGAGCTGGTACACTACTATCTCTTATACATATGCTAGTGAAGTAACAACCGGTGTACAGCGGAGAGCCTTCGTTTTGTTGGCAGGCCTAGATAACCGTCTCTAGTGCATGTCACTAACGAGTTGCAATCAAAAACTAGCCAGGTGGCGGACAGCCAAGTTTATTTTCAGCTCTCTATAAAAACAAGCATTGGCATAGCCAATAGGTCTCGCCTTTGGGACCTAATAAGTGTTTAGCTATGCAACAGCTGTTGTTGCACCAAGGATATTGTGCTACATAACTAAATACTTATAAGGTCCCAAAAGCGAGACCTATTGGCTATGCCAATGCTTGTTTTACTTAAGATTTGAATAATGAATTTGTCTTTAATCAATTTGTCAGTCATTCCCCCAAATTGATATTTGATTGCCATCTCCCTCAGTCTCCCAACAAACTCATCCTCCGTTTTGTGTTATTTTTGGAGTTATGTGTGGAACTTGTCTGGTCATAGCAACCTTGACTAATTTGGCAAACCTTATCTCAAGTTTCGTTTTCGATTCCTTGAAACTTTTGGAATGATAACCCCCTGAGCAACAATATCAGGTAGTACATATTTAAAAATGTGCTACTCATCTTTCCTTAATGCACTTAAGAGTAAAGCTTTTTCCTACTGGAACCAAATTAACATCATCAAGAGCTTCAATAAATCTACAGAAACTTTGATACACTCCTTCTATTCAATAAGAAGTAAACATCCTTGTGTGAGGAAGCATAGAGTCAGGAGGACTGTTTGCTCGATATCTATGGTGGAGGAGTGAGATGTAGTCATTTGAAGTGTCTGGCTTTTAAAGTATTGCAAAAACAACAATTGATGGACAGAATGCAGAACAATGTCATACATTCACCCCAGTACAGAGATCTGGCCCTAAATCCATCGTTTTTTTGCTCACCATGCCGTTCCAGTTTGAACCCAGGATATGCAAATCAGTCTTGACCCTGTGCCTCATGGGAACAGTCCAGCCTGAACTGCCAAGCCAGGTCCTCCCTGAACTGAAAACAAGCATCCTAGGACCGGTTTCGGGGTTTCACCCCTCTTCAGCCAGGATAGCTTGATTCCAGTGGCATGGAGAGCAAGGGACCCACGTCTGGGCATACCCTTCCCACTCGGGGTGACAATTGCAAAAACAACAATTGGATGGACAGAATGCAGAACAATGTCATACATTCACCCCAGTACAGAGATCTGGGCCTAAATCCATCGTTTTTTGCTCACCATGCCGTTCCAGTTTGAACCCAGGATATGCAAATCAGTCTTGACCCTGTGCCTCATGGGAACAGTCCAGCCCGAACTGCCAAGCCAGGTCCTGCCTGAACTGGAAACAAGCATCCTAGGACCGGTTTCGGGGTTTCACCCCTCTTCAGCCAGGATAGCTTGATTCCTTTGGTTTTGCTTGGCTTTTAAAGTATGTCACACTAATGGCAGACCTTGTAATGACAACCAATGCAGGTGCGCTGTCACTGTGAGATGAAACAATGTTATATAGTGCTATATTGTGGATTGAGAACACAAACTAGAACTACTAGACATTAGTACAGAGAAAGAAAGAAAAAAAAGTCCTCTGCCTAAATTTCTGCTACATTTACTGAACTGTGCAGTACCACAATACATATACTCTTAGTGTGCCTATGACTCTGTGGAATAGGCAGCATAAAAGAACAGCACAGTTAAATTACAGTTAAAGTTCCAGCCGGACGCACTTGCTAGCATAAATAAGGGCTAGGTGCCCCTATCACCATATTGAACAGGCAGCAGAGAGTTAACATGGGAATCCAGGCACTTACTATGATTTACCTAGTAAGTGTGCCTGTCAACGAGGAATGCAAGCCCATGCGGTGTCCTGTTAATTGAAAGTGTGCCTGCAAACTCCAGCAGTAAGGCAAGATGAATTTCTCTGTTAATATTTGGTGCAGACTGATTGGAGTAATAGTAATGTGAAACCTTGAGTTTATGTATTACATGTTCCTCTTTTTCACATTGTCTATGGAGTTTATCCGGAACCTGCCCAAGCACCAAAGTTGGGTGCAATGTTGTACCACTCATACACAATTTCTGCCAGACGATTGGGCTTTAAACCCCAGCCTGCATTGTTAGACTGCCTCCCAAAGACTAAAGATGGCTGTCATGCCTTACTGCTAATTTTCAGTTTTCAACAGTATAGAGCTTATTGGCTGAGTGTTATACATTAGTTTTTACAGGAGGTCGGTCCATCCATCTGACATGCTACAGATGTCTGCATGCTCCTCTTCTGATGAGTGCGTTATGAAGAACAAGGGAACCCAAATAAGGTTGGTCAGGGACCTTGGGTAATCAATTATTTCTAAAGACAGTGGTCCGTAGACAAGGATTAATGAGAGCAATCAATAAATATAGACCCAATCAGTACTATATTTTTCAGCTGTCCAGCTGGACAGGTGTTTTTAATATATAGTTGCTTAACCCCTTCAGTGCCCATGACGAGATGGTCTCGTCATGGGCCGCGGTTGCGCTGTGCCCATGACGAGACCATCTCGTCATGAACTCCGCCCGCTAATAGAAAGCCCGGCACAGGGCGGGGAAAGGGCGTGGCACACAAGGGGTTAAATATACACAAAATTCAGCAAGAAACAAAGAAAGTGGGACACAAGCCTGTATCCAAATTAGTGGGAAGGACGTACAACATGAAACAAAAAGGCTCAGGCAGAGTAAATTGTTTGTATGAGACACATTTTGGTAGGACAAACAAATTATAGTGGAGACACCATTACAACTAAGTATTAAATAAAGAGGTGTATATGGCGTACAACAAGTCGACGGTGTTTCGATACTTACAAAATATATAGGATCATCATCAGGACATGAACAATGGCATGCCTGTATACATTTTGCCTGTAATAAATAAAACCGTAGGAGGGAATAAAGGATGAAAAAAGAAAAAGAGACATATGAAAGTTAGCTCGGCGGAAAACAACTTGGGTGCTGGCGAGGGCAGTGTATGTCAGACCAACGTAAGAGGATCGCACGTGAGTACAATGATAATGGAAAAGTGAGTAGAACGTATGAAATTGCTAAGCAAGAGTAAAAGAATCACGCAAAAAGAAGCAATGTTTGCTAAAAGTCATAGTCATATGCGTGCGGTGATAAAACACGCAATACGGTAGAGAGCTAGGTGAGTGGTGAAAAACCCGCGAAACTAGCGGAGTGCCAGTAAAACGCCAATGTTGAAAGCAAAATGGGCGTGGGATTGCGTAACAGAAACAAGGAATAATTTTAAAAGTGGCAACCGTATGCACTGGTGAAGCGCGTGTGAAAACAGTGCCAGTGGGTAGAGTGCTTGAGGGCAGCGAGCAAAAGATAGTTAACGTAATACCTAGATCCAGGTCAGAGTGACTTGGAGGAGGTTTGTTTCAGGCAAAGGCCTAGTACAAGTCCAGGCCAAGTACAAGGAGAGTAAAGGATGCAGACAGCCGCGGCCTGTGCAGTTGGATGTTGGGTCAGAGTCGACCTACATGAAAAATGACAATTGGTGTGTATCTAAGAGAAGATCATAGAGATTGGTGGGGCGCTGAAGGAGGAAAGGAGCTTACCTAATTAAGGCTGTAACAGCTTAAAGGAGGCATTTGAAATGTTCGCGCCGCGGAGCGGTCTCTAAATCAGAGTGGCCTAAATGAAGGAAAGTGGCCACTTAAGAAGGGTGAGATCAAGGTAGGTGGGACAGTACCAAATGTAGGCACAACGGGGCTTACCTATTGCAGTGGGCTGCTGTATATCCGGGACGGCAAGCCAGAAACCTGTGAGCCGCGTCCGCGGTCTCTAGTGACAAGGAATGGGGTCGAGGCCAATCTAAACAAAAGTTTGTGGAGATTTAGTATTAAGGTAGTAAGGAGCTGAGGCAAGGGGAATTGGGTGCAGGGCGCGCTTACCTGTGAACAACCTCTGTTACAGAATGTCTTGCCTGTCGGGATCGGGGATATGAAGGAACGAGTTGCCGATGAGGGGGCAGTTTAAATGGACAGGGAGCTAATTGGATGATGAGGTCATGTGACAGAATCAAGAAATTAAGGAAATCAAAGGATAGACAAGGTTACGTAAAGGTGGCAGCCTTTTGTAGTGGTGAATGAAAGAAGGAACTAGTATAGCGTGATTGTTAAGGAAGTGATAATTACACTTAGATTTATGCGAGACACTACATAAGAGTCAGAAAGAGATGTAAGAAAGATAGAGGAAAAATAATTAACCACCAGGGGGTTTACAGAACAATTACTGATATTATACTGAGAGTTTGGAGGTATCAGAGAGAGGTGACAAAACGGCACAGTAAGACAGGTTAAATTAAAGGAGTCCCATCCTCAAGACGATTGAGGCCAGTGTGTATGCTTCCCCTTTGTAAAATCCAGTTGAGTTCCTCCTTGTTGAGGAGCTGTGGGAGATCGGCGCCTCTTAGTGGTGGCTTGATGACGCTAATGATGCTCCAACGGATGTCGTCCTCTGTATGGTCTGATACCAGAAAATGTCCCACAAGGGGGGCATTTGGTGTTCTGCGACGTAATCGGCTGCGATGTTGGCAGATCCTTATTCGTGCTTTTTGTGTGGTTTGGCCAATATAGATTTTATTGCAGGGACATAGAATAGCATATATAAATCTTTCAATCCAATTTTGATTTTGCCAAAGACAAATTCCTTGCATTCAATAGTAAATTTGCATGCAATACAGTTCCCACACTTGACTTGCCCAGTGGGTGGGGCCAAGTCCCAATGGTCATTGAGTGTATCTGTGCATGTTGAATTTGGCAGGGCTGCTCTGACCAAATGGTCCTTTTTAAATGCAAACAATGGGCGTTACAGTTTCAATATACCTCCCAATGTCTAAGAATGCTTTTACGTATGGTATGTGAAACAGGGGAGAAGGTTGTAACACATACTATGTGGTTCTGTGAGTCTTTAGCTTTGGGTTCTAGGAGGCATTCGCTTGGGCAATACCAGGCTCATTTCAGGGAGTTGCGAACTAATCTGCGCGGGTAACCTCTTGCTGTCAATTTTTTACTTAGGACTTTGGCTTCACAGAAGTAATCCTCTTTCAGTGTACAGTTCCTTCTAATGCGTAGGAACTGTAAGTAGGGTAGTGAGTCTCTGAGAGCACGTGGTGGTTGCTGTCGTATCTCAGGAGCGTTTTACGCTCGGTGGGTTTCTTGAACAGACTTGTGATTAGTGTACCTTTTTTATGTTGGATGTTGAGGTCAAGGAATGGAATTGTGGTCTAGCTGTGTGACAGCGTGAAATTGAGCCCCTCACAGTTATTGTTTAGCCAATGAAGGAATTGTTTCATAGTAGTCTCAAAGTCTTGCCAGATCATAAAAATATTGTCAATGTATCTCTTCCACACAAAAATGGCAGTGCGGAAAGGATTCAATGGAGACAGAATCGATCTGGTCTCAAGGGAGTCCATATAAAGTATGGCCAGGTTGGGGACAAAAACGGCCCCATTGATGTCCCTTTAGTTTGCTGGTAATATTGCCCATCGAAGAGGAAGAAATTCCTCGTGAGGCAAATTTCCAATAGTTGTATTATAAAGATGGTGGGTACCGCATGAGGGTGGGGACGTGTATTGAGGATTTGTTCAATGACCTGTAGGGAATCATTTTGGGGGATGTGTGTGTAAAGCGACTCTACATCAAGAGTGCATAGAGTGTCAGAGACTGGGTCAAATGGGTAATTTTCAACACAATTGATCATTGCCATGCTATCACGGATGTAACATTCAGTTATCAGAACGAATTCCCTAATGAAGAAGTCTATATATTGGCCGAGCGGTTCTAAAATAGAGCCAAAGCCCGAAACTATGGGGCGGCTGGGTGGGTTATCTTGGTTTTTGTGTATTTTTGGTAAAGTGTAGATTACTGGCGTATGGGGTGACTTGGTATTAAGAAACTGATGCTCAAGTTTACTCAGAAATCCTTGTTCTAAACCCTCATCAGTCACTTGAAGGGTCACATTTTGGAGTTCTCTGGTGGGGTTAGTAGGCAATTTACAATAGTGGTCGGTGTTTGCCAATTGTTTGTGTATTTCACTTTTGTATATGTCTATTTCTTGAAGAACTATTCCACCCCCCTTGTCAGCTGGTTTGATGACCAGAGTCTCATTAGATTTTAATGTGGTCAATGCTGCTTTCTCTTCTGATGAGGCCATTGGTGGAACCCGAATGTATTCCACTGCGAAACCTCTCGGCTGCAACTTCCAGCAAAGTACAGGTGGGTGTCTTCATGTTTGTACCCATAAGCAGCAGCAACACAAAATCTTGGCATCTACCAGATCACTCTGGAGACCGGTAAAGAAAAGGGTTCAAATTCTTGTAGTTGATGGTCTCAAGTTCAGTCACAGACGACTGTTTCCCTCAGGATGAGTACAGAGGCAATTTTTCTATTGGAGCATGGGGGCGTTGCTCCCTCTGTTTTGTAGCCCATGGGCCATATATTAAATGTATGATTCAATGTTTTTTTTCTAGCAGCAGTGCTTTTATTTCTGCATGGCCGAGTTAGCTGGCTTTCTGCATTAGTGAGGGCTGATGTGGGTGGGGTGGCATTATTGACAGGTTCAGCTGGGGCTTGGGGTGAAGTGTGCTTGTCTGGTTGGACAAGTGCCTTGCTGTGGCCCGCCCGACATGCGCCCTTGAACCTTTATCTAACTGCATAATGTTAGGAGCCGAGGGATTTCAGCCACGGCCCCCAGGTCTCCTATGGAGCGCTGGGTTCGTCTGACCGAGCCAACCCTTGGGCTTCTCTCATACTGCTTACTAACGTAAACAGCAAGGGAGCAGTGTCGGGATTGGCTCAGGAGATGCACCTAAGCCTCTCTAGTCATTCACACATGAGAAAGCGGGGCCGAAAGGGCCGAGGCGCCGAGCTGCACAACAAAACACTGAGGCAGCTCAGGGTTCTGAGAGAATATTCAGGTAAGAATCCTGCCGTCTCCGAAGGAAAAAGGATAGTTTTTTTGTTTTTAAATTGCATTTCTTATGAACGAATGCTGTCAATCGCCATGCACCGTTACTGTAAGTGTAAATATTACCATAATGATACAAAGTCTCCACCGGATTCCCAATCCTTTGTTTTCTTCTTTGAGAGCCTGAATGTCTCAGCGCCAGGACTACCCGACATGTTTGCGTTTTAACTTCACAACTATGCTTAATGTTGTGTAGCACAGTTCAATGGAACACGATCTATGCATGCGGTGCCGCCAATATTCGACTTAATTTATGCGTGACTAAGGATGATGAACTGCCATGTCTTATGTCAACTACATGAAAATTCAAACAACGGAGCACTCACTTTATCACATTTGAGCCGTGAATAAATCTGTCCTGCTTTTTCATGTAATTTTATGTGCTTGTGTTCCTGCTGCAATTAAAAGGACAAAACAATTCTCCAAGACCTATCATGAAGTTGAATAATTTTAGGGCTCATTCAACTTTGTTCTTTCATGTTAAAGCACTTGTAATTTTTGTGCTTTGTACACACACAACCCCTTTATCTTATGACCCCATGATGCTCTGAACCGCATCCAGCCGACCCACAGAGAAATTAATACTGTACTGCGGGTGCGCTCTGTTTTAGCATGCTTCTTAATTTTTAATTGGGAAGTATTTTCATTTTTTGTTTGCAACTTACATCCAGATTGCGAGCAGCTTAATTAACAGCTCCTGCTTAGCTGTCTCTGGTTTGTACTATTGTGCGCTTCAAACCCGTTTCCCAAAGGTTAGCCACTACTTGTGCACGTAGAGCTCACACCAGGGGTGTAACACAGGCCCCCGCAGCCCACGCGTTGCGGGGGGGCCCTGTGCTCCAGGGACCCCCTCACTCAGCGGGAGGCAGCAAGCGCGAAGCCTCTTCACCGTGATGGGGCGCACGCCCGGCTGGCGGCCTCTTAATAAATTAAATGGTGCGCAGCCGCACTCCCGGGCTGGGGCCCCGGCCAGGCCTCAGTCAGAGGCTCTGAATTAAATGGTGTGCTGAGCATGCCAGGGCCTCACTTATAAATAAAGGGACTCCCTCTAAAGGCGTATGAAGTCTGGGAGCAAGAGGGGAAAACCAAACAATCAATTGAAAAACAACTCCCCTTAGACTCATATTATTTTGCATAAGATTATATCTGTGCATGAATTAATAGCTTCATATGATCCAAACATAAATCCATCAATACATAGTCTTTTTCTTGTTTTATATAAAATATTTTTTATTATTGTATTAATTAATTTGCCAATGAGTACAATCATATAACTGTTGTAAATCAGTCTTCGTTATTTTATAAAACCATACAATTCATTTAATATTAAGAGTACAATGTTTATTCAAATTTTTTTTTGTTTTTTGTAGACAAAAAGAAGAATTTTTATAATATGTACAAATAGCAATCCCCAACTACTGAAGACAAACAATATTCAAACACATTCATAACTCTGATTCATTCCCAGTCACACAAAACACATTTACTCAATGGGTTCAAGGAGCACATAGATATAACGACATCTCCAATATTTGGTTCAGATGACAGCAACCTAAATAGGTCTGGGCGCTCGTGGTCTACGCGTGTTTCGGTGGGATGACACAACCATGGACCACCTTCATCAGGACCTCGCCCAACTAGGGTATAGTGTCTACAAAATAAT
The DNA here is from genome assembly GCF_964204655.1 of Triturus cristatus. Classification (NCBI taxonomy): domain Eukaryota; kingdom Metazoa; phylum Chordata; class Amphibia; order Caudata; family Salamandridae; genus Triturus; species Triturus cristatus. The sequence continues at coordinate 719,949,282 of NC_140581.1, forward strand.
GCAGGGGTGTACCTAAAGAACAATGATAAGAAATATATATATTTTTTCTTTTTTTTTAATCATAAAACTACCCATGCACGAAGCAACAATTATTTAAACCAAAACTACAAGCGGTGTATCAAACCATCTTATAGTGCATAGCTTAAGAAAGAAAACCACCTAAGAAATAGACTTTGTGCAGCCCAAGGTTATCAAGAATTAGAACCATAGTGCCAAAGCAAAGAATAGTGTTTTTTGGAGAAAGCTGTCCCAGAGAAAGTTATCCCAAAGTGAGCACCTATTATGTGCTAAAAGAAATGTCATAAAGTGTAATGACCGCACAGAATTAAAATGCAGATTGGCAAGGTGACTAACTAATATGTCCCTTACTATTTAGAGTTGGATAGAGTATCCGTAATCCAAGTCGATCCCAATAGAACGAATTTGGGAACACTGATTCTTTTTCATCTAGGACAGATGCAAGTTCTGCAAAAAGATGCAACCATAGAGGGCATATTAATTAACAAGACTAAAATTGTCTCAATCCAATCTTTTATGATCATGGGGTACCAGTAGTAGAGCCTCTATCAGATCCTTTACCTATTGACAAGGAATGATCAGTTTCATTACAGTGAAGTCTGTACAAGAGGGACAATTTCTGTGCCTCTATTCCATAAAAATCTGTAAACACCAAAATAAATCATTAGTATAGCTATCCTAAAGTAATAATTCCTTCTCCAGATATGTTCTAAGGTATAACCAATAGGTATCAATGAGGCATCAGATGTTATGTACTCACTAATATTTATTCTGTAGTCCGGAAGGAATTCACGCACTCAATTGCTGAACCGTATATTAAATAATATGGATGGCAAGAAACTAATTGGATTTATCTTGTGCCTTCCGTGTCAGAGTCTCCATGTTTTGACCTAGAAATAGAACATACAATAGTACAGTTGGTATAGGGTCTCCTGATTAAAGACCTAATCTTTGTCGCCTCATATATGGGCCTCCTAAAACTAATTTGTAATATGCCAAATCATGCTGCAGCATATTGAAGGTCAGCAACCCGATCAACACTATAAGCTTAAACCAAAAATATAAATGACTTGGTTTCAATGTTTAGCGGCTAACAATACCCAAGGAGGTTTTAAATCTTTATATCGGTCAGGAGGCGCTCCTCCATGTGAGGCACATCAAGTCACGAACTGAGCTAAAAGCCCCAATCAAGTCACAAACTGAGCTAAAAGCCCCAATCTACACTGTGACGATGGGGAATCGTTACCAATAGTGACGTCGCTTGTAAAGTGGTGTGCCTGCCTATCTCAGATTATGGATCTTAATAATACATGCCTGTATATGGAGGAGCGGGCATAGTGCTTGATCGCATTATTGTACTTCAATACGGAGAAGAAACCCCGAAAAGTTCATTAGAGAGCGGGGGATGCCGGCATAGTGCTACCGCATTGTAACATCGTAGCATGGTACTCACCTCCTCTCACGATAATCGTGTCTCTCTCGGATACCGCAGCGTCCCAGAAAATGAAAGTGGACTTTGGCACCAAAACTGTCTATTTATACAGGGGTGACCGGGCATGCCTGAGGTTAAGACTTGATCACTAGGGGGGAGGAGCCTAGCGCGCAACCAAGATGGCCGCGTAGGTGCGAGGCTCCCGAGGACCTCCGCGACCTCCTGAATTAATCCTGGCGATATCCTATCCTTGTTGAGGGGAATGTGTCGGTGAACCCGAGCTGAGGCGCCACCCGTTTTTTGGGCTCGAATCGGACCCCGAACACCGGTGGGAGCATCGATTGAAGGTTGCGGCCTTCTCCTCGCCGGCCCCCCGGATTGGAGTAGTGGGGCGATCCGGGGACGAAGTGAATAACAGCGGCGAGCGGGGCTGGGCGACTCGCGTACCCCGCACTTTCACTTTCGCTTTTGCGCCCTCCTTGCTTCAGGCGGGGTCGGGCTGCGGAGCGAGGTGCGGTGGTGTTGCCTTGTCCAGGTGCCCGGCTGACCCGCCGGCGGTGGGTTGACCCGCGGCCCGGTTGTCGCCCCCGCCCCCCCCCCTGACACCCGTGATTTGGTGTGGCGGCCCGTTTGGAGATCTTGGCACGACGGTGGAAGGGCCAGCATGTCCACCAAACAAGATGGCGACCGGGCGAAGATGAAGACAACCCGCCGTGGCACGGCGCACCAGGCCAATAGTATGGATCGCTACACGCTCCAGAAGGGTTCTCCGGAGACATCGCGGTCATCCCTGGTGGGCCCGACGGAGGCACCTGCCCAACCGGTGGATCTGACCCTCCGGGACGTCATGGGCGCCATCGCAGAGATGAAGGCCTCAGTGGACCAGCATTTCGATACCTTGGCGCAAAAAATTGACTCGGTCCTGGTGGATGTGGGCCTTGTGAGGGCAGACTTGTCAAAAACAAACGACCGAGTCGACTCCCTGGCCCACACCACAACGAGCCTCACGACGGACGTGGTGGCCCTCCAGAAGGAGGTGCGCCGGCTTGGCCAGGCGAGCGCCCTGATGGACCGGCGACTGGAGGATTCCGAGGGTCGGGCCCGGAGGAACAATGTTCGCATTATTGGTGTGCCGGAGGGCCGAGAGGCGGAGGCGGCAGATCTCTTCGTGGAAGAATTGATCCTGACCCATCTCCAGCCCCGGGGGCTGAGTAAGCTTTTTGCGGTGGAGCGTGCCCACCGGGTCCCCGGGGGCCGCCCTAAGACCGGTGCCCCGCCGCGGCCTCTTATTGCCCGGATTTTTAATTTCCGGGACAGAGACGCCATCCTCCAGACCTCCAGGCAACAGGGACCGGTCAGGCTGGACAACATGGATGTACACTTCTACCCAGACTTTACTCCGGCGGTCCAGAAGCAGCGACAGAGCTTTCTTGGTATTAAACGTCGCCTAAGGGACCTAAACCTCAAGTACTCAATGCTCTTTCCGGCTAAGCTGAGGGTGGAGGTGGATGGCCGTACGCACTTCTTCGACCGGCCCGAGGCGGCTGGGGACTGGTTAGATACTTTGCCTGGAGATCGGGGTGGGGGGGGCGCGGCTGGCGGAGAGGGCCCGCCGGATCAGAATTGAGGGGTGACTGTATAGGCCTTGCTCTGGATATTGTTCCTTTACCATATATTGCTTTCGTATGTTCCCCTCCCATGGAGGTCGGGTGGGGTCGGCTGGGGGCTTCCCTCCTCCTCTGGGGGACTAGTTAGTACTTAGCTATGGGGCGACAGGCACACTGCACTTTGGGGGGGCTGTCTGGGCTCATGCAGGGGTGCAGGGAGGGGGGAGTTCTGTTGGGACCGGGGGGTGGGGGGGGTGTGTTGATGGTTAGCACCGCAAGGCAAACCCGCAACTGTTTTGTTGTTTTTAAGATGCTCGGTGGGGGACGACCGATTGTTTCGACGTATGATGGGGGGTAGGGATTTGACTGTGTTGTCATGGAATGTTAACGGCCTGGGGGATAGGATCAAGCGTGGTGTGGTCCTGCAGTATTTAAAACGTATTTCACCAGATGTTGTCTTCCTGCAGGAGACGCACCTTATAGGTAACACCTTTCACGCAATGAATCGGCGGGGATATCGTTTGGCGGCCCACTCCGGCTTCACTTCGGGCTCGCGGGGGGTGGGTATTATGGTCAAGAACTCGCTCCCTTTGGAGATTGACGAGGTGCGCCATGATGAGAGGGGACGCTACACTGTTCTGGTGGGACGAATGGAGGGTAGAGTGTTTATCTTTATATCAGTGTACGTCCCGCCTGGGTTACAAGCCACTACATTTGCGGACCTGGGGCGCCTCCTTCTGGACCTTCCGGGTGGCCTGTTGGTGGTTGGAGGGGACTTTAACGCGGTTGCCTCTGGGTCTATGGATCGCCATCCCCCTAGGGACCTCCCCCGGGCACAGGCGTGGCTGCCCGGCCTTTTAGACATGCTGGGCCTGGTGGATTGCTGGCGCTTAAAGCATCCCGTATTGCAACAGTACACCTTCCACTCGGGGGCCCATGGTAGCCTCTCGCGGCTTGATTACATCCTTGTCCCGGCGGCCCATGCAGGGAGGGTGGGGGAGGTGCGCCACTTGGCACGGGGTATCTCAGACCACTCCCCATTGTTGTTGCATTTCGATGTCTTCCCGAGGGGGGATGGCAGGGTGGCCCCGATCAATGCATGGTATTTGCGCGACCCCACCATTCGTGCCGACTTGATCAAATCCTTACAGCGCTATTTCGATGAGAATGTGGGGTCGGTCCCGTCTGCCATCTCCCTGTGGGAGGCTTTCAAGGTGGTTCTTAGAGGGGAGGCCCTCTCCTTTATTTCCAATGCCCGGCGGCGCGAGCGGGAGGAGGTGACCCGGGTTGAGGCCGAGATTGCAGAACTGGAGGGTGACCTGGGGAGCGGGGTAACAGACGCCAAGTTACATGTTTTGCATTTAAAGCAGGCGGCCTATCGGGCCCTCGTCACGGAGGCGGCCAGGGGCCTCAGTAGAGAGCAGCAGGGGCGATTGTATGATGTGGGTGACAAGGCTGGCAAATTGATTGCGTGGTTGGACAAGAGGGAGAGAGCGAGCCGCGTGGTGCCTTTGATTGAGAGCGTGGATGGTGTGTGCGTCACTGAGCCGGAAGCCATTGTCTCCTGCTTCGCGGATTATTTCCGCGAAGTCTACTCCCCGGTTTCTCCCTGCTCGGAGGAAGATTCCCATGCCTTGCTTCGGGACATCGCACTGCCCTCCCTCACGGTGGAGGACAGGGATTCGCTGGACGCCCCTCCCACCTCGGACGAAATTGCCTCGGCTATTCGCTCGGTTGCATCCGGCAAGGCCATGGGCCCCAATGGTATTCCCATTGAGCTATACAAGTTACGCCCGGATGTGTTGGCGCCCCACCTGCGCGCGATGTTCCTTGCGGCCCACTCGCAGGGCTCCCTCCCGCCGGACCAGCGTCTGGCTACAATTGTGGTGATCCACAAGGAGGGGAAGCCCCGTGAACGGGTCACATCCTATAGGCCGATTTCGCTTTTGAACGCGGAGCCCAAAATTCTCGCCAAGGTGTTGGCCAACCGGTTGGTTGGCGTGGTGGGCGATTTGGTCCACCAAGACCAATCGGGCTTTATACCACACCGCAACACGGCGCTTAATCTGCGGCGCTTACACGGGGTGCTCGCGCGTGTCCCATTTGTGCGGGAGCCGGCCATCTTGGCGTCCTTGGACGCCACCATGGCGTTTGATACGCTCGAATGGCCATATATTTGGGCGATGCTGGCGAAGTTTGGGTTCGGCCCGGGTTTCGTCAGCTGGGTCAAATTGCTATATTCGGGCCCGTTGGCGCAGGTGGTGGTGAATGGGCGAGTATCTGCCCCATTCGCGCTGGGGCGGGGCACGCGACAGGGTTGTCCCCTGTCGCCTCTCCTGTTCGCCCTGGCCATGGAGCCCCTGGCGGAGTGGCTGCGGTGGCACCCTTCTATCCGTGGTCTCCGCTGGACCCCCGAGCATGAGGACCGCGTGTCCCTCTATGCTGACGATATCCTTTTGTATCTCGCCTCCCCGCGCAAGTCACTGATCGTCCTGGTTGATGTTTTGCGCTCCTTCGGTCGCAACTCAGGCCTGGTCATCAACTGGGCGAAATCCTGTGTCTATGTGCTCTCCGGGGAGGCCCCGGTCCTGCCACGGGACTGTCCGATCCAGATTGCCTCCCAGGGTTTCCGGTACCTGGGTATATATATCACTCTTGACCAGGAGGCCCGCTATGAGCGGAACTTGCTGCCCCCCCTCCAGCGTCTGAGGGAGGACGTGGTGCGCTGGCGGCGTCTGCCGCTCTCGCCGCTCGGCCGAGCGGCCTTATTTAAAATGATGTCCCTGCCGCGCTTCCTCTACGCCCTCCAGAATACCATGGACTTGGTCCCGGCACGCTACTTTCGCGAGGTGGAGGGCCTCCAGCGGCGCCTGTTCTGGGACGGGAGGCCGCGTATTGCTCTGGCTAAATTGACGCTCCCGTGGTACGATGGAGGGGTCGCCCTCCCGGACATCAAACGGTATTACTGGGCCTCCCAACTAGCTGCAATTAATCATGGCCTTTACGGGCCCGCCTTGAACCCGGCATTTGAGATGGACAGGACGCTTCTGCCCGGTGGCGATTATAATCGAGCGCTCTACTCTGGCGCGCCCGACTCCCGTTTGACGGGACCGACGCGTGTCATGGTGCGTGTCTGGCACGCGGCTAATGCAGCTATGGGGTGGAAGGACCGTTTGACCCGAGCGTCTCCGCTGTATGCATCTGAGAGGTTGGGCTCCCTGTGGACGTCGAAGGGCTTCGAGAAGTGGGACACGATCGGAATCAGCACGGTGGGAGATCTCTGGACGAGGGGGGGATTCAAAACTTTTGAGACGCTGCAGGCGGAGTTTCAGCTGCAGGGCAGTGAGTACTTTCGGTACCTACAGGTCCGCCATGCGCTGGGCTCCGTCTTCCCGGATGTTGCATCCATTCCGGAGTCTTCCCCCCTGGAGGACAGAGTGCTAGATGGCCATGTCCCGGACAGCACGATCTCCCTCATATACAAAAAATTGGTTAACGATAGATCGTGTCTGCTGACTAGTCTCCGCGAGGCTTGGGTTGCCGACGGGCTGGAGCTGGACGACGAGGATTGGATTTCCGCGGTGGCCTCTCCGAAAGAGGTGGCCATCCCGGCTCGCCTTCGTTTCGTCCAGCTCAAGATCCTTCACCGGGTCTACGTGACGGGGCCAAGGCTTTTACGTATGGGTTTTGCCGGTGATGGAATGTGTAAGCGTGGCTGTGGTGCGTTGGCGACTTTCATGCATATACTGTGGGAGTGCCCGAAGGTGGAGCGATTCTGGCGTGGTGTGCATGAGGTTCTACGAATGGTTACGCGTGTCGCGCTGCTGCCTGAAGCGAGGAGATGCTTGCTGAATGTCTGGGAACCAAATGACTACTCGGTCCCGCAGACGCGGTGGGTGACTCTGGGATACATGATAGCCAAGCGTGATATTGCTCAATTGTGGGGATCCCAGAGGCCCCCTGCGGTGTCGGCCTGGAAAGAGCATATGGATTGGTGTATGTTTCGTGAAAAGGTGGTGTATGTGGCGAGGGGTAAGCCTGGGGCGTGGATGAAATTCTGGGGCCCCTGGAACGCCTACCGCGGGGGTATTTGTGAGCCGCCGCTGCTACCGGCGGCCTCGCCGGCTCCGTCTCCCTAGATGGCGCCCCTCCCTTGGCCGTGGGCGCGCGGTCCCCCAGTCCCTGATCTACTCCCGTCCCCCTCTTCAGAATTTTGCTGCTGGTTTGGATCCCCCACTTATGGAGCACGTGTTGTCACTTTGGATCGAGGGTTGCCTTGCGGTTGTGGTTTGTTTATGTTGTTTTGCTTTAAGAAAATGGAACCGTACTGTGGGCATGGAGCTGTGAGGCCTGCACCATTGATTACTCCTGTCTTCCTCCTCTGCACCGCTGAGAAATTTTTTTGCTGTGTGTATGTAATATGCTTTTGATGCTCTAGCGGCCGGCCGTGTGGTTGTAGGCCCATACCTGTAACTTCTATAAACTGCAATAAACGGTTTCAAAAAAAAAAAAAAAAAAAAAAAAAAAAGACTTGATCACTATCTAAGTAGGACTGCAGGAATGGAGGTCCAGGCACGCACTGAGCGTGACCTCGTTTGGATTTGATCTTTTCCAAGATACACCAGCGAAGATCTTGTTCATCATGGTGTTTGTTCAGGCAATGTGCAACCATGGGGCCAGCGACTTTTTTGGTGCGTACAGCTGACTTGTGTTCGCTATACCGTGTACGAAATTCTCGACTGGTTTCCCCTATGTACGCCATTTCACAAGGGCAAAATATCATGTAGATGATTTTACTGCTCCTACAGTTACTCAGATCTCTCAATTTCATCGTTTTGCCTTTGTACGTGATGGTATCTGTAACTAAAGCAGTGATACAGGCATGGCAGGATCCACATCTGTGGTTGCCCATAATGGGGGGTAATCCAGTGAGAGTAATTTGTTGACATGTTTTACGGGTATCTTGCCTTGTATGTACTAGCATATCGCGTAAGTTTTTATTTCTTCTATATGCTATTAAGGGCAATGGGAGTTCTTCTCCTTGATGTGCATTGAGGATTTTCCAATTCTTGGTGATGAAAGATTTTGATTTGATAGTTTAATCGAGAAGGATTAATGAAACATACTGTCTGATCTTTTGGGGTGCGAGTTTGGCCAAGGAGAAGGGCCTCTCGATTATAATATTTGACTCTTTTGAATGCTGTTTTGACCAACCGATTTGGGTAGCCACAAGCCAAAAGATGTTTTTTTAACGCATCACCATGAGTATGGAAATCTTGCATCGTGGTACAGTTACGTCTAATTCTAAGAAATTCTCCAAAAGGTATGGAGTTTTTCTGGCATGTGGGATGAAAACTCTGATGTTGTAAGATGGTGTTTTTCGCTGTGAGTTTTCTATAGAAACTCACTGTTAGACCTCCTTCTGTACCTCGAATTGGGCGAGGTCCTGATGAAGGTGGTCCATGGTTGTGTCATCCCACCGAAACGCGCGTAGACCACGTGCGCCCAGACCTATTTAGGTTGCTGTCATCTGAACCAAATATTGGAGATGTCTTTATATCTATGTGCTCCTTGAACCAATTGAGTATATGTGTTTTGTGTGACTGGGAATGAATCAGAGTTATGAATGTGTTTGAATATTGTTTGTCTTCAGTAGTTGGGTGTTGCTATTTGTACATATTATAAAAATTCTTCTTTTTGTCTACAAAAAACAAAACAAAATTTGAATGAACATTGTACTCTTAATATGAAATGAATTGTATGGTTTTATAAAATAATGAAGACTGATTTATAACAGATATATGATTGTACTCATTGGCAAATTAATTAATACAATAATAAAAAATATTTTATATAAAACAAGAAAAAGACTATGTATTGATGGATTTATGTTTGGATCATATGAAGCTATTAATTCATGCACAGATATAATCTTATGCAAAATAATACAAGTCTAAGGGGAGTTGTTTTTCAATTGACATGCCATGGCCTCAGCCAGGCCTGAGGCAGAGCTCTTCATTAATTGACTGCCACTGATGAACTACATGGACCACGGAGAGTCACATTGAAGCTTGGAGGGAGGGCAGGTGCGGACGGTTTCGAGGCTCGGCGTTTCAATTTAAGTGAACGACCCCTTCCTGGTTTACACGCCGTCCGAGTGAGAATTTTGCAGAGCCTTTCTCTTGTTACACTCATACAAGTGGCGCGTGAGCTTCACATGCATTATTTGACCCTACAGACGCCGGCATTGGGCTCACAGCGCGAGGGCAAATATGGTGAAACTACTGAAGTAAGGAAGTCCAAAAAGCGAGCGCTCATTTTTTTTTTTTGCATATTTACATAGCGCGAACTCGACCCGAAGGTATTGGAGCGCGTTACCTGAGCACCAGTTACTTACACATTCAGGCTCGGGGAGATTAAGTGATTTGCCCAGAATCACAGGATGTGGACGCGACCCCGAGGCTCGAACCCTGGTTTCCAGCACCAAAATCGGCAGCTCCAGCCGACATACCACATCCTCTCCTCATCAGAGGACGAAGAGCGCCTTGTGGAACAGACACACACGAGGAACTAAAATGAATCCGGGCTTAGAAGACTTTGACAGAAGCAAACTTGGCTTTGAATCCCGGCTCTCCACTGACCCGTATGTGTGCTCTGAGGAAGATTTATTTTCCCTCCATAACAGTCCCCTTAAATGGCAAAATATGAAAATGTGCATAGAAGCACCTTAGTTTTCAGTAACGTATTCATAGTGTGGCGCAGTGTCATGCCTCACAATCTGGAGGAGGGTGTGCGAGAGTTTGCTGCTACAGCTGAGGTTACATGCCAGTCTGGGCCGGATTTCTCCTAAAACGTTTTTTTTTTTTTGCATGTAAAATTTACATATATGGATTTTCCCTGCATTGTGGAAATGACGTGTAATTCTAACGCGGTTTACGACAGTTACTACTAGGCCAGGGGTAGTGTCGCCTCCCACAGACACTGCGGAGTTCCACTGGAAGTAGTCCTTCTAAGAAGAGCGAACTTTGGGCACAACCTGGGAGGGAGTTTGAAACGTGCAGTAACGCTGCCGGTTACGGCGCGGAATATCGGAAATTGCACCCACATACGGATAACAGGACCCCTGACGAAGGGCTCAATAGCCCGAAATGCATTGAGTTGTTATCCACACGGCTTCCACGGAAATATAGCTAGAACCTCTGCGTGTCAATTAGAAAACGTTGTGCTTACCTCCTTGGCCTTCTGGGGTTGGCCTCCTCGCTGTTGCCGATTGCCTCTCCCTCCCGCCGTCGCATTTGCTGAATCCCGCGACCGCTGAGCGGAGGGAGCTGTGAACTCCACATCCCAGGCTCCTCTGCTGCAACCCGGAAGCATACACATGGCTTTTCGCGCCTGAAAGCGCTTCAAAGACAACTCCACCCCCGGCAGAGCGGGTGTTGCTAGAACCTCTGCATGTCAATTAGAAAACGTTGTGCTTACCTCCTTGGCCTTCTGGGGTTGGCCTCCTCGCTGTTGCCGATTGCCTCTCCCTCCCGCCGTCGCATTTGCTGTATCCCGCGACCGCTGAGCGGAGGGAGCTGCGCAACTCCACATCCCAGGCTTCTCTGCTGCAACCCGGAAGCAGACACATGGCTTTTCGCGCCTGAAAGCGCTTCAAAGACAACTCCACCCCCCGCGTCGCGGGACCGCGCGCGGGCTTCGCCGGGCTAAGCCCGGGCAAAGGGCGGGCCGTCTACGGCCGTCCAAGGCCGATCGAGGCTGGGCTGGGCCACCTCCCTTGATTGCTGGTTGCTGAGAACTTGTAAGACTTCTGTGTTCCTCAAGTTAACTGTTAATTGCTGATTGACTGCTTGCATTGTATTGCTTAGAGGGTTGATAGCGCTCAATAGTTTACTGCCATACTATGACTACCTGTTCCAGTAAAACTAGGAAATCCTTAGTGGGGGGGCTCAGTCAGGGGGACATTAGACCATTTTATCACCAGGGCCGCTACTGTCCTAGAGCAGGAGATAGCCATAACAGAGCGCCGCCTTTCCTAGGAACCTCTGTTTCATAAACGTTCGTCCTTAGGCCATATTGAGCACGCTCTTTCACCTGCGACTTCTAATATCGACTTGGCCCCTGCCTCTAACGTGGGTTCCATTCTGCAGCCCCATGACGTAACAGACACATCGGCTGCGCATAAGGCTATTGTTACGAATATTTCAAATACCCAACTCATAACGGAAACCTCCTCTGAGGACCAGACTCCAATAAAAATCCCCAGAAAAAATAAGAAAAAGGTTACCAGAAGTAAACCCCCTGTCCTTAAATCAGTGAAGACCATATCGCAAAAAACAAAAGGGAGGAAAAACCTCCACCCAGAGTCCCTCAAATCCACCCTTTCAACCCAGCTGATTCCAACACTTGCAGAATCTCTGCAAGACGGTATTCAGATGCCCATGTCTTACCCTCCTAATTTACTACATGATATAGAGCATCTAGTAAAATCTTTACTTTCTCCCTTGGCGGAGAGGATTAAAAATATTGCTCTACAGTTATCGTCTCTGGAAACATCAATTGCATCACTTACCGTAATTAATAGGAATTTTATCACTTGTCTATCAAATAATCCCATTGTTTCTTCTAATATCGGGCCCCCCCCACTTGATCATAGAGCTAGTCAGCCAATTCTATCGACCAGTAAGCCGAATACACCCGTTGGTACACCTATATTGGAGAAAAGTGCTCCCGTCGGAAAATATAGCAAACCAATGCAAACGCATAAACCTGTTGAATCTCACCGTGATAATGCAATCATGCAGCCACCTGAGAATAGCAGGGAGGGATCGACTCACCATATCGATCTGCCTCCAGAAGCAGCTCCATATGTGGTGATACTTTCAGGCGTCCCGGAGCTGGCTATGGGTAAAGTAGAGGGCTACCAAGAACTTAAAAACAAGGTAGTTCATTGGTTGAGCAATAACCGGCCACTTCCCAATGATATCAATGGGGATATACTTCACGTAAGGAGACTGGGTTGGGTGGGTTACAGACCGAAAGATATTCAGGGAGATGTGATCATCATAAACTTCAGAGATCGCAGGGTATTGCATCATATTGCAGATTGGTACACTCCGACTAGTGGCGTAGGCATTAAGACACACACCCTAAGCTATTTTTACCCCCATTCTCTCTTATTAAAACCACCGAAACTACACCCATTATTTGCGGCTAATACAGATGCTCACTATATTCCCCTCCCAACCTCAAATAGATATGCTATTCTTTCTGGTCTGGACGATTTAGATTGACTTTTAAACCCTGCAAACGAGATTGGTAATACTGCCATTGCGAGATCTTTTCAAACCACCTTAGATTTTGATCCTTTTAACCATAAGATCAACTACACGAACTCTGGTAAGGCTGAGATAAAGTCAAACAAATATTTTGATTCCCACCCTTTGAACTTTGAGCTCAACCCATTAACTAACAGTTCAACATCCAATTCTCTTCCGACTCACCATTCGATGAGCGATACCTTACGCTCATCAATTGCTTGCAAGGCTCAGGAACTTATTGAGATCCCAAAGGGCGCCATGAATGGTAACACTGGCATTAATAACACCACATCGGGTGATGGCCTATTGTCTTGGAACGTGGCAGGTCTCCTCGACAAATTGACAAACCCCCTATGGGTAAAAATCGTTTCCACCTATAGCATCATTTGCTTACAGGAAACTTGGAATATCAATGAACTTCACCTTGTGGGATATAAGACCCTACATACCCCAGCTCTACCTAGCTTATCTGGCAGAAACAAGGGTGGTCTTGTGACTTATATATCCGTAGAATCTGGATTTTTATATACAAATTTTATCGGGACTGAAAACTATCAGATTATCTCTCTGATAGGGGGTCGCTTCAAAAACATCACCCTGATTAACTTCTATAATAACATCTCCAGCTCCCGTTATAAACTGGTCCTTAATGGCTTAAAGGCCGACTTAATAAAAACTGAGACTCACCTTAAAACCGACATGTTGCTTATCTGGGTCGGGGACTTCAACTGTTCTTTGTGCTCACTGAGTAATGGAGGTACTTGCGGTTTGGACTCTATCAGTAGTGACACCTCTCCCCATTTTTCGCACACCAAACTAGGAGACTTCTTAAATGGCTTAACGTCATATTTTAATTTATCTTATATGAATGAGCTGTGCTCCCCACCAAAGTGCTTCAAACCTACTTACAATGGGAGAGGTTGCCACTCTATAATTGATTATACTTTGTTATCCTCCAGATATTCAGAGATCATTTTAAACTGGGAGACTCTTGATTGCGCCATCAGTGATCACTATCCAATTGCGGTGACATTAAAATTATTCTCACCTTCTGACACTGATGTAAGGGCGAAACGGCTTCATACCCCGCCACTTAACCTGGGAACTACTTCGGGGCTCTACTTAGAATGGGATAAAGTAGTCCCCCCCCCCCCCAGTTTTTCTTAGTTCCTTGATCAATAATACATATGAGCACATACAGATATGTTTGTCCACTACCGAAAGTCCTCAAACCATTAGGCACTCTTTTTCCGTTATTTCATCGGAAATTTAAAAATTACTGTCTAGAGCTCCAAGGAAAATCTCACAAGGCAGCACAGGCTGGTTTAACAGGTCTTGCTCTAAAGCCGTGAAACATTTAAAAATTACTTTAAAAACTAACCCTAGAAACCAGTCAGAAATACGGCAGGCTAGACAAAAGTATCGTTCAGCCCGGTCAACCAGAAAAAATCATCTGAAAGCAGAGGCCTGGCTAGCTTTACAGGAAGCTTCTAGTAACAGGGATAATACCGCTTTCTGGAAAGCAGTTAACGCACTGTTCCTGCAGTGTACCCAGTCAATAATAATCGATATGGCTATAACTGCTGAATCCTGGGTTAACCATTTTAGCAGTTTATATGATCTATCGGATCCCATAGTGCACGCGGGTACGTTGGACACTTACCATAACCCTCATAAAGAGCTGAACGTTTCTAGTCTTTTTCCTCTGGACCTTACTTTCGATTGTGCTGAGGTATTAGTGGCATTAACAGAAAGCCCCTCCGGGAAGGCCCCTGGTCCGGACTGTGTACCAATTGATGTTTTTAAATCACAGTTGGACTTATGGGCTCCCCTGCTTACTAATGTCTTAAACTCCTTGAACGCTACAGGTTTTATTGATACATGGCCCGAAGCGGTTGTAGTTCCGATTTTTAAAAAAGGCGACAGGAACAACCCTTCTATTTACCGCCCTATTTCTTTGTTGGACTCTCTAATGAAAGTTGCAGGGCGAATTATCCTAAATAGAATCCACGATTGGCTGGGTGAGCAAGATATAATTTCCAACTTACAATATGGCTTCAGACAGGGTAGAGGTACCATTGAGCAAGGCCTGAACCTGACCCTCATAATTGCCAAGTACACCCAGGCAAAAAAGGGGAACCTCTTTGTGACTTTCGTAGACAGCTCCGCATTTGACTGCGTCGACCATGAGCTTCTCTGGGAATCCCTTGCTGAGATTGGTATTGAGCCCCCTATTCTTGCATTTATTAAGAAGCTTTATAGGGGTGCATCAGCACGTGTTAGATATGGTAGACGGGGAGAGTGTTCCGACAGGTTTTATATTAGGAGAGGTGTCAGGCAAGGTTGCATTTTAGCCCCTCTGCTTTTTACCCTTTACATAAACGCTGTCGGCCACTACCTGAACAGAAACTATTATGACTACCCTACCATAAATGGGAAACCCATACCTATACTTCTTTATGCGGACGACGCAGCAATAATGTCACAGACTCGTATGGGCCTTCAAAGGGCAGTAAAAGAATTCACCGAGTTTATGTCACAAAGAGATTTAAAAATCAATGCCTCTAAAACCTTCACCATGTCTTGTGGGCTAGGAATTGGAAAGAAACAATGTTCCATTTTCATAAACGGTAGCAAGCTGGAAAATATTGATAGGTTTCCTTACCTTGGCATCACCTTTGACAAGAAGGGCACTTGGCGGGCTGCCATCCAAGCTAGAGGAGTTGCATTCTCCAAAGCTTTAGGCGCACTAACTAACTTCTCAAATAAACTGGGGGGGGACGCCCGATCCATCCCTTAATACAGATCTATAGGGCCAAGTGCGTTTCGACGGGCACATATGGATCTGGGATTTGGGGAATCGAGAAGGCTGATTATATCCAGCACTCTGAGAATCTATTTCTGTGCTATCTTTTGGCTACCCCACGTGGCACTCCAACATATGCAATGCATAATGAACTTGGCCTGACGTACATTACGGACATTATAAAATCTTCTCCCATCATTTTATGGCATAAAGTCTGGACAACTCATGAAACACACTTTAACAGGGAAATTATTAGCGACTGTCTCAGCCTGAATGAGGCTGACAATATTAAATGGTTGAACTACGTAAGAAACCTGCCACTTGATATAGGGCATCCAGAATTCTTTACTGATCCTTCTACTTTACTCAAAATATCTAGAGTTTCATTAAAACGATTGGTCGCTACCCACCTGGCCAACCATCGCTGGTCCCTTGAAAAATCTAAGTGTATGGTTGTGGAGTATCAACATTGCACTATTGTTGAAGGGATGCAACAGTATTTATCTTTAATCTCATCCCCTTTCATCCGCATGCTTGTGACTCGTTTCCGTACTGATACCTTTTTTAGATTGTTAACATACCCCAATCAGAACTGCTGGTCCAGAAATCTGGAGAAATGTCCATGTGATGGCCTGTCATCACAATCCAACATCCATTGCATTTTATTTTGTAAATTTTACAAATTGCCAAGGGTCACTTACCTGAAACCATTGCTTAAATCATGGGGATTACGTTCCTGCAGGACAGTTTACCATAAATTGAAGACATTAGATAGTCCACTAGCCATAGCTGTGGTCTCTTTTTATTTGAAAGTGATTGTCAGATTAAGGGTTTCTATGCAGCCTTAGACGATAAAAGTTCTTATGTATATCATGTACCTTTCCCCCTGAAATGATTTTGATAAGGGCTGCTAAAATATTGAAATTACGCTTACTGCAATCTTTCATCTTAAAGTTTTATGCTATTTTATGACATTTTAAATCATGATTCTTATTGTACTTTTTATGATTATGGTTTTACATATCGAATAAAGATAATTTGATTGATTGATTGATTGATTGATACTAGGCCAGGGGTAGTGTCGCCTCCCACAGACACTGCGGAGTTCCACTGGAAGTAGCGACTGCAGAACAATTCTCGGCTGACGGAGGCAGCTAAAGCCTCATGTGGGCCACTGACCGGAGCCCTGGTCTCTGTCAGCCCCCCCTGTACTCCTGCCAGGGAGATGCTACCTGGACCTTACTCCTGCCTGAGTCGGACAGATCATTTCTGCCGCCCCTCCTTGTCCGTCCTCTACCTCTTTAAAGGGGTTTCTCATTCTTTGACCTCCGTTTTGTTCTAAACAATCATAGCCCGCCAGGCCCTGCATGCTGGGCGCCATATCACAGCCCGCCAGGCCCTGCATGCTGGGCGCCATGAAGGTACAGCCTGCCAGCAGCTGTTCACTGCCGCCCCGGCCGGTAATAAATCCCCGATAAGTTGTAAATAATGCGGCTGAGAGTGACTCAGTATGAGGCAGGCCATTGTTACTGCAGTCAGTAAGTGAAGTAAGTGCAGCAAATATAGGTCACATCAGACAGTGTAACTGCACATTCGAGCAGGAGGAACCAAATGTCACCTGACCCCATCCCACTGCCCGTGGCGCTGCCTCAGCAGCTGCTGTGAGGAGGAGTCTGCATGCTGCACTAAAAGTGCCTGATAGAGTGAGCGCAGGAGAAGTGTATTTTGTATTTATCCTAATTAAACTAAGTAAACATTGTTTGTGCCACAAATTATGTGATAATTGCTTATAGGACTAGTAAGGCTGTGCAACTTACTCTTTTATTTGTGTGTCTTTTTGTAAAATAAATTGCAGCCTGCGGCCAGGCTGTGACCCCTCTGCTGTGAGTGTGCCTCTCCTGCCCTTCCATTTCAAGTGCTTTGAAGAAGTTCTAAGTTCTTCTTAGTGTTTCTTGTTACTCAATTGGGTGTATTTTCTGATATTTATGTGTTTCCCTGGTTTTCACTGCTAAATTTTGCTCATGACAAAGTGTCACTCATAGTCGTTGTAATGTCACTCATAATGACACTGAAATTATGAACATGTCAATCATAGCGATTTGAAACCTTGGCAGCTATGATGGTGGGTGCGCGGTGCGCAGTGGTCTGCGCAAGTCCAGGGTGGGGCTGGTGACCCATTTCATTGAATTTGTCATGCAATTAAAGTGCGCATGACTTGTGAGGTGTGGCATCCCAGGACCCAGCCACGACAGAGACTGAGAAGGACCGTCCGTCACTCACAGGCCATAAATTAAATTATTACTAGAGGCCCTGCCTGCCTGGCTAGCCTTGCCCTGCCCCTGCCCTGTCTCGCGCCTGCCTCTGAAGCTGAAGGCCAGGCCTCAGCCCTTCAGGTGAGTCCAGGTCTGTCTGAGTTCTAGGTGCTTCCATTATCTTTGTGTTGCCCTATTCACTTTGGTCTGGTAGATTTAATAATGTTTCTTATCTTGCTGTGTTTTTCCCCTTGTCATGCTGCCTTATGTTTCTTGTTTCCCTCAGTGTTGGGTTTTTGGTCCTGTTCTCTGAGCGTTCAAGTGCCTTTGCAGCAGATTACTTACTGCCAACTTAGATTGATTTCCAGAAATACCCATAGAGAAATTTTGATCTGAGATTTAGGAAGAGTGGATTAGCAAATTAGGCCTTGTTGAATTGCCTGCCTTATTTTTTTTCTCTAAAGTTCTGTTGGGTTAATTGTAAACGCAACAGTCAAGCATGTTTGTTTCTGTTCCAACCCCCCCCCCCCCCCCCAAAAGTTCTGTGTTGTTTTGTTCACCTTACCACCAGAGATCTCCTGGTTATCTGCAGTGAAATAATGGAGTTCTGATAGGCAGGGCTCTTGACGGTGTGCTTGAAAAGCATCCGAATAGTCCATTCTTTTCATCTCCATTGAATAACCTACCTGTGACAAGCAGACGATTGCTGCATTAGTAGTGACTATGTGTTGGGTCTTCTAGCTACACCGACTGTTAAAATAAATAAATCCTATTTTAAAAGTGAGAGACAGAGTTCAACATTTGCTTTGTGTGTTATCTTAAACGACCCGTGAGGGTTGCTCAAAGCCTTCACCAATGTTGTAATAGTTAACGCTGACCACTGCTTTTGCTATGTATTTGCGTGGTGGTGTTTGGGTGTCATGCTCTCTGATCACCTGTCGAGCATAAAAAAAAGAAATCCGTGCCATTATATGGTGGATCATTTAAAGTAAAACGTCTTCCAGTAGTCGAATTAATGTTTGCGATGTATCTGTAGTTTAGCTCAGTAAATTCCTCTACTACCTCTGAGCAACTAGTGGGGAGTCAGGTCTATTGACTACAAAGCAGCTCTCCAGCCAGTTCTCATCTGGTGGTAACTGTGGGTGGATCAAATAATCGGGCAGCTTATTGATAAGAACTGTAAGCAGGATCTATGTCGTTCCGGTCTGTAATACATTGCAGTTTATGTTTTTTAGAGGCATCAGTCTAAACTCCATTTGAATAGAACCTGAAAGTATACTTATAATACCACTAATATAAAAAGATTTTTGGCCACTTGTTAAAATCAGTTAAGCCGAAATATTAATAGTTCTTGAAGCAGCTGACTTGAATAAAGTGCAGAGGGTAATGGAACCCTGTGTGGATTGGCTCACTGAGCATTAGCATCTAGTTTATACTCGGTCCTGGTATTCCCCCTTTGCAAAGGTTCATGGTAGAATTCGACCTGATAAAAATAAGCAGTTGGAAATAAAAGTGAGTTCAGTTTTTCTCTTCACCCACCACACACTTTCAGAATTTACGAGATTTGTTGGTACGGACTTTTTTTTTTTTTTAGGATTATGGAATAAGATCACAGAAATGGTATGTGGCTTTGTACAGAACATGATAATATGCATTTTGGCATTTTAAATATGCGGGAGATCTGGAGGTTAAGCAGTAAAGAATTTCTGGGGTTATAGAAGGTTGATATTTCATTACTGTAGAACCATATTTTGCAGCAAGTAACCTGTGCATACCTTCTCTTCTGGCTGGAGTGGGATGTGATATTGCCATCCTGTGAGGTGGTTCTTGCAGGTTTATCTGCTTAGTGATGTAACTTCACTTTCATAATTATACTGTATACAGTTTTGCTCTTTATCCTGTGCTCCACAGCATTCGCTTCGCACTTTAACTTCCTGCAAGTTATTTTCTAAAATCCCTGTATCTTAGAGGGAACTGTGCCTAAGGGGCTCTTCAGTCCCGATGGCAGTGTGCAACTGAAATTACAGCCGCTTGACTTACCTGTTATAACGTGTGCACATACCTGTAAGGGTGTCTTTGTGGTTGTTTTTGAACAAGAGACTTTTCTTTTTTTGAAGTGTTGAATGTTTTTTTTTTTTTTTTTTTTTTAAACCTTTATTTACACATCAAATATTCACAGTCATGGGCCTACAACCGCCTGGGCCGGCCGCTAACGTAGAAAAAAGGGAGGACAACAATAATACAGCAATCATGAGAGCAGGAGCGAACCGCACGCGTAACGGCTGCAGCCGCCCACAACTGAACCCAGCACTACAGAAAGGTTTCGTATTAACTGTTTTGTAGATAAAAACAACAAAAGGAAACTTAGACCAGGCAGAAGAACTCCATTAGCAGGGACTTGCTCTCTCATGAGCGGGGGACAACAGCGACAATGCAGCCCATTACACAGTAACTCGCGTTAAGAAGGGCAGGGAAAAGATCAGTCATCAATCCTGCAAGGCGAAGGGGAAAAAGACCAGGAACATCAAAGTCAAGGGGACATTGTTGCGTCTGGTGTGAACACCAAGGGGGGGGGTGCATATATCCCCACGGTAGGAATTCCAGGGACCCCACATCTTACTCCATTTCTTAAGTTTGCCTCTGGCCACGTAAACAGTCTTCTCTCGGAACATGCACCAATCCATATTCTCTTTCCACTTCGTAACTGTGGTAGGCCTACCGGAGCCCCAGAGCTGTGCAATGTCTCTTTTAGCGATCTTGTTGCCCAAAGTCACCCAGCGTTCTTGTGCCACATCGCAGTCAGTCGGTTCCCACACATTCAACACACATCGCCGAGCCTCAGGGAGCAGAGCCACACCCGTAACCTCCTCCATCACTGCATGCACACCAGTCCAGAAACGTAGCACCTTCGGACACTCCCACAGAATATGAAGAAAAGTACCAAGCAGGCCACAACCACGTCGACATAAACCATCACTTGTGTAACCCATGTGAAGCAAGCGGGGACCGGTGACATAGACCCTATGTAATATCTTTAACTGCACAAATCGAAGGCGAGCCGGTATGGCAACCTCCCTCGGTGAGGCTACGGCCGCGACCCAGTCCTCATCATCCAATTCTAGGCCATCGGCGACCCAGACCTCTCGCAAATGTGTGAGGAGGTCCGCTCGAGTATTGATCAGTTTTTTGTAGATCAGGGAAATAGTACTATCCGGCAGGTAACCATCAAGTAAACGATCCTCCAGCGGGGAGGCTTCAAGGATATCTGCAGTGTTAGAGTCGGGGATCTCTGGTTGGCGCAAGGTTGCCCTTGTGTCAAGCAGGAACCCTCTCCTCCACGTCAGGGCGCAGGATAACCCCTCGCGAATGACCCTTGCTCACCCTCTAGGTGCGTGGCGTGAGCAGCCAAGGCGATTCCTCAGGCGTTGTTGGTTAAGCACTTACAATCATACACACAGTAAATACATCAATCCCCCCAGAAACGGACACCAGACTTGGATATATATAAAAATACGATTCTTTATGTAAAAATAAGGTATATATATCTCAGCAGACTTATCACAAGACCAATAACGTTTTCGCTATGCCACCAGGTTGTACAGCGGGCAAATGTTCGTTGTTCGTAGCTTCAAATGGATAGTTCGTAGTCTCTTTACGTGTAGGTCCAGTACTCACAGAGATCGGTTCCTGCGAACGGGGAAATAAGGCGTTGCGGGCCCCGAGCCCGATACTGGACTTCTTTCGTGATTAGGAGAGTCGGCACAGGTCGGTGCGACTCTCAGCTTGGGAAGTGTTCTTGGGTCCTCAATCAGCAGGTGTGGGCACGTAGGCAGGCGCGGCCAGCGACCCTTGAGCACGGCGGTGCAGGAGGGTCTCCACAGCGGGGGCGGCGCGGCCTGAGAAGTCCGGGGATAGCGAAGCGGGGTCGCAGGGCACGGTTAGTGCAGCTGGGTGACCCGGCGTAGATCACAGTCGTCGGACGGCTTCCGGCAGGAGGGGTGATAGCGCGTTCAGCGCCCTCCAATGGCAGGCGGTGACAGGGATGCAGGCGGCCTGGCCCGGGAACAGAGAGCGGCTCCGGACGGAGCGGGGCTCTCACGGGTTGGAGGCAGGCGAGCTTCGGAGTGTCACGGCCCTAGGAGGGGCGATGAGGGGCGCAGTCTCTTTTCCAGCGGGATGCACACACGGCTCGAATTGGAGGACGAGCAAGAAGCACAGAGAACCCACTGTTCCTGGGGTTCAGTTCAGGGGGCAAGCTCAGATCAAGCCCTTGGAGAATGTTCAAGCACAAAGTAGCAAAGTCTTTTCAGTAAGTCTCTTCCTCTCCTTTCTCAGCAAGGCAAGCAGCAGGCCAGCTCCTCCGGCGTCTTCTTCTCCTTCTAGTCGGGCAGAGGTTCTTTGTGGTAAACAGGATTCTGATTTCTTAGGAGCCAGGCTCCTACTTTTATACCATGATTCTTTTGTTCTTTAGCGCCAGGGGGCCTAGGCCTGGCTCAGTCCAGTTCTGGAGCACTTTGCTATGGTGACTCTGCTCTTTCCTTTCAGCAGCCGGGCAGAGACATCAGCCGCCCCACAGGGGGTGGCGCCGGCTTTGTGGTGGCAGAGCACAGGTCTATTCAAGAGTCAAGGTGTACTCCTCCCACCCATCCAGGTGTAATCTCTCTACCCACCACCTGGCAGCCAACCTGTCTCTGGGGATCCCCCCACCCTGCTCCTTACTGTTGCTGGGCAGAACACACACACACACAGCAGAGGCGGACTGAGATGGTCAGGTCAGTAAATACTAACTTTCTAAAAGTAGCATTTACAAACCCAGGATACTAAAATAAACTTGACTACAAGAAGTATTTTATCATCCTGAGTTCAGGCATACTAAACTTGACACTTCTACCATGCTCTCTGAGTCCACTGGGGTCACAGCGTTGGCGTGATCCCAGCAGCCCATTCTGGCCTATGGAGAGCAGGTAGCCTTCAATAGTGAAAAACGACAAGGCCTGTAATTCACTACTAAGACATGCCACACACACCAGGGCATGTCTTACCTTATGCCTACAATGCACCCTGCCCTTGGGCCTACCAGAGGGGTGGCTAATATGTAGGTAAGGGAAGGTTTAGGGACTGGCAAGTGGGGGCACTTGCGCAGTCAGCGCGACGGTCCCGGACCGCGCACAGGGTCTGCGGTGGCAGACCCTAGACACATTTTACAAGGCCGCTTCTGTGGGTGGCGCAACCAGCGCTGCAAGCCCACCAGCAGCATTGGCATCCACAAGCCCTGGCACCCCTGGTGCACTTTACTGGGGACTGACAGTGAATCCAATGAACCAATCATGGACATCAATTACAGGTACACTTTACCTAGGGAGCACTTGCACTGCGGCACGGATTAGCCGTGGCGCAGTGCCCTGAGCGGACAACACCAGCAAAACAGTCGAGGCACACCATCAAAAAGTGGAAGGGAAACTCACGCCAAGGTGCCAGGTCTAACACGTGTCCCCTCCAGCTGAAATGTGGGGAGAACTACCCTTGCCCAGGGGGTTCCTCGTCACTAAGGCGGAAATACCTGGACAGACCGTCAGCGTTGGCGTGATCTGTACCAGGACGGTGTTCCACCGTAAAGTCCATACCCTGTAGGGAGATGGACCACCTCAACAGCTTCGGGTTCTCACCCCTCATTTGCATCAACCATCTGAGGGGCCTGTGGTCCGTCTGAACCCGGAAGTGAGACCCAAACAAGTAGGGTCTTAGCTTCTTCAGCGCCCAGACCACAGCAAATGCTTCTCGCTCAATTGCACTCCACCTACTTTCCCGTGGAAGTAACCTCCTACTGATGAAGGCTACGGGTTGGTCCCAGCCCTCCTCAGTCATCTGTGAGAGAACAGCCCCCACACCATGCTCTGAAGCGTCTGTCTGGACTAGGAATTCCTTGGAGAAGTCAGGGGCCAAGAGCACGGGCGCCGTGCACATGGCAGTCTTCAGGGTGTCGAAAGCTTTCTGACAGGTGTCAGTCCAAATCACGTTCCTGGGCTGCTTCTTCGAAGTCAGCTCTGTCAAGGGGGCAACGATCGTTCCATAGCCCTTGACAAACCTCCTGTAGTACCCAGTGAGCCCCAGGAAGGCCCTCACTGCGGTCTGCGTCTTGGGGGGTTCCCAAGCCAGGATGGTCTCGATTTTGGGTTGCAAGGGTGCCACCTTGCCACTCCCCACTTGGTGTCCCAAGTACACCACGGAACCCTGCCCGATCTGGCACTTGCTTGCCTTGATCGTGAGGCCTGCTCGGCGCAGCGCCATCAACACTTCCCAGAGGTGGCGCAGGTGTTCAGGCCAGGTGGCACTGAACACTGCGATGTCATCCAGGTAGGCGGCACTGAACGCATCCAGCCCAACCAGTACCTGGTTGACCAACCTCTGAAAGGTGGCAGGGGCATTCTTCATCCCAAATGGCATGACTCGGAACTGGAAGTGCCCATCTGGTGTAGAGAATGCTGACCTCTCTTTGGCCCCATCGGTCAAGGCGATCTGCCAGTACCCAGACGTTAAATCAAACGTACTGAGGAACCGGGCAGCCCCCAGCCGATCAATGAGCTCATCAGCTCTGGGGATGGGGTGCGCGTCAGTCTTCGTTACTGAATTGAGTCCTCTGTAGTCCACACAGAACCGGAGTTCAGGTGTGGCTCCCGGCGCAGCAGCCTTTGGGACCAAGACCACGGGGCTGGACCAAGGACTGCTGGAGGACTCAACCACCCCTAGCGCAAGCATTTTGGAGACCTCCTCCTTAATGCAAGCTCTGACCCTGTCAGTTACCCTGTAAGCCTTGTGCTTCACAGGTAAGCTGTCTCCTGTGTCCACATCATGGACGCACCAATCTGTGACACCAGGAACCAGGGAGAATCGGTCGGAAAATTGTCCCAGCAAGTGGCGGCAATCTTCCTGTTGTTCGGGCGTCAGGGTGGGTGAGAGGTTAACTCCATCCACTGACCCATCTTTCTCAGAGGCCACTAAGAGGTCAGGAAGAGGCTCGGTCTCCTCTTCCATTCCATCATCAGTGGCCAGCAGCATGCCCACTTCGGTCCTCTCTAAGTGGGGCTTAAGGCGGTTAACATGTAGGACCCTCAAAGGGTTCCTGGGAGTCTGCATGTCCACCAAGTAGGTGATAGGACTTTTGCGCTCCACAACCTCAAATGGACCTGTCCACTTATCCTGAAGTGCACAAGGCTCCACTGGGGCCAAGACCCACACCTTTTGTCCAGGTTGAAGCTCTACCAGAGTGGCATTCCGGTCGTACCACCGCTTCATCTCCTCCTGGCTGGCTTCCAGATTTGCCTCAGCAAGTTGCCTGAAACGCCGAGTCTGGTTTCGGAAGGCCAGCATGTAACTATATACATTCTGGGGAGGTTTCCTGGGAGATTGCTCCCAGCCTTCCTTTACCAAACTCAGAGGTCCTCTTACCGGGTGACCATACAGAAGCTCAAAGGGGCTGAACCCGAGAGACTTCTGCGGCACCTCTCGGTAAGCGAAGAGCAGGCATGGCAAGAGGACGTCCCACTTACGCCTCATTGGACCGTCCAGGCCCATGATCATGCCTTTGAGGGTTCGGTTGAATCTCTCAACCAACCCATTTCCTTGGGGGTGGTAAGGAGTGGTGAACTTGTAAGTTACCCCACACTCCTTCCACAGGGATTTCATATATGTGGATATGAAATTGGTCCCCCTGTCGCTCACCACCTCTAGAGGGAATCCCACTCGGGAGAAAATTCCCATCAGTGCCCGTCCCACCACGGGGGCCGTCACTGTCCTCAGAGGGATGGCTTCAGGGTACCGGGTGGCATGGTCCACCAAGACCAGGATGAACCTGTTGCCCAGGGCTGTCTTGGGGTCCAGAGGCCCCACAATATCAATACCCACTCGTTGGAATGGCGTACCGACCACAGGGAAAGGTTGCAGAGGAGCCTTATGCTTCCCTCCGCTCTTACCACTTGCCTGGCAAGTCTGACAGGTTCTGCAGTAGGAATCTGAATTCTTATGCATTTGGGGCCAGTAAAAGTGGGTGACAAGCCTGTCATAGGTCTTGTCCATCCCCAAATGTCCTGCTAACGGCACATCGTGAGCCAGCCCCAGTAGGAAGGTTCTGAACTTCTGGGGTACCACCAGCACACGGGCTGACCCAGGTTCAGCAGCCTTAGGCTCGGAATACAGGAGGTCACTCTCCCAGTACACGTAGTGTGTTTTGGCCTGAACACCGTTGGCCTGGTCTGCAGCCTGCTGCCGCATACCTACGAGAGAAGGGCATTCTTTCTGCTCCCTGCAAAATTCCTCCCTGGAGGGACCTCCTTCTTGCTGCCAATGGGTCAGCTCAGGCAGATCTCCCAGTTCGGCAATCTGTTCCCCGGTAGGCTCCAGAGCATCCCCCTCAGGGTCTACTTCCTCCTGGGCCGTGGGAACTTCGGGGGCCGGTTTCCCGCGCCTCCTGCGCCTTCTCCCTAAGGCCGGTTCCTGGACCTCTCCCTCAGGCTCCAGGACCCTCTCAACACCCCTACTGGTTGCCATGGACCGGGTGGTCACGCACGCCCAGTCGGGTAGACCCACCATCCTCAGATGCGTGGTCTTCTCCACCTTTTCCCAAGGGGAACTCTCCAGGTCGTTCCCTAGCAGACAGTCTACAGGCATGTCAGTTCTCACAGCGACTTGTAGAGTACCAGAGACCTCCCCCCACTCAAAGGGAACTTGAGCCATTGGACAACGACTCTCTACGTTGTCAGCATTGACAACCCTACAGTAGGCATTGGGTACAATTTGCTCTTGAGACACCAGGTGTTGCCTCACCGAGGTCACGCTGGCTCCTGTATCTCTAAGAGCCTCAACCTTCTTTCCATTGATGGTCACCACTTGCCCATATTTCTTAGTGTTAGAGGGCAGGTAGGTTACAGGGACCATCTCACTGTCTCCTAGCGAGACTAGGGTCATCTGCCCGGGACCCCCACCCTCCTGGACTGCTACCTCCTCCCCAAAGTTAACACTAGCTACTTGCCGGGGTGGAGCACCAGTGGGTGCGGTCTTACCAAACAGGCGACACTTAGGATCAGAGGCAATGTGACCCGGGTCACCACACCTATAACAATTGAAGGGCCCCTTGGGAACAGGTCTACCTGTCGGGGCCCCGTTCTGCTGCGGGGGTGGGGGAGGCTGAGAACCCTTCTGCTGGTTCCCTTGGGAATTACTTTGGGGGCCTTTTTGGAACCCCTTCTGTTTACCCTTGTCCCCCCCACTCTTCTGCTGGGGACCCTGCCCACCTTTGGCGGAGTCTCCCACTTGACCCTTGTGGACCCTGGTGCTGAGCCAGCGGTCCGCCTCCTCAGCAAGCTTCCTCGGGTTGGACAGCTTGCTATCTATCAGGTGCTGGCGTAGCTCAGGAAAACATTGACTGGACAAGTGCTCCCATGCAATTAAATCAAGCAGCCCTTGATAATCATTCACTTTGCTACCCTTCACCCAACCATCCAGCGCTCTGCAGAAAAAGGTCACATATTCCACATACGTACTCTCAGGGATCTTCTTGGTCTCCCTGAACCTCTGTCTATATAGCTCAGGAGTTAACCCATACCTGGTCATTAAAGCTTCCTTCATATGGGGGTATGAGGTCTGGACTTCTAAGGGCAAATCTAACAGTGTGTCCCGCCCTTCCGCAAGGAACCTTCCCCACAACCCCGCTCCCCAGTCTTTCTCAGGGACCCGGTGTGAGGACATGGCCACCTCGTAGGCTCTAAACCACTGCCCTATGTCATCCTTTCTAAAATACTCCTTTACTACGTCTTTGGGGATGTACACCTTGGACTCTACCTGCGCTGGTGGAGTGCTGCCACCAGAAGGAGCGGTGTCCAAACTTTTCGCCTTCAGCTCCAACTCCTTCAATCTGATATCATGATCCATTTGGCGTTGTTGTGCCTCCAGGGCCAACTTCTGCTTTTCCATTTCCATTTGTCCTGCCAACTTTGCCATCTCCATTGCATGCGCCCTGTCGGCTGCCCTGTCTGCCAGCTCCTCTGGCGACCGGACTCTGCTGGGCTCCTCAAGGTTGTCGGGTGGAACGATGTCCCCCGCATTCCGTAGGTCTCGTGACTCCTTCCAGGCTCTCAACGCCTTGGTGTACTGGGGCTTCCTCTTGCATCCAGCATGGGGGACTCTGAATTGTACACTGTAGCCTTTCAATTGCTCCATCGTGTAGCCTTCCAGTCTCTCCCAATCCACCTCATCTATTCCAGAAATCACAGAGAGTGCTCTTCCAGCGGAGTGCGAGCCAGGCATGGTTGCAGTAATGGCAGATGTCTTAACAAAGTTCAACAATTACAAACCTGTGGCTGCGTTATTTGGTCTGCTCTCACTATCTGGTGATTAATAATTCACTGTATGCAAATTACAAGTGCAAATCCGAAATCCCACCCGCTGCCACCAATGTTAGAGTCGGGGATCTCTGGTTGGCGCAAGGTTGCCCTTGTGTCAAGCAGGAACCCTCTCCTCCACGTCAGGGCGCAGGATAACCCCTCGCGAATGACCCTTGCTCACCCTCTAGGTGCGTGGCGTGAGCAGCCAAGGCGATTCCTCAGGCGTTGTTGGTTAAGCACTTACAATCATACACACAGTAAATACATCAATCCCCCCAGAAACGGACACCAGACTTGGATATATATAAAAATACGATTCTTTATGTAAAAATAAGGTATATATATCTCAGCAGACTTATCACAAGACCAATAACGTTTTCGCTATGCCACCAGGTTGTACAGCGGGCAAATGTTCGTTGTTCGTAGCTTCAAATGGATAGTTCGTAGTCTCTTTACGTGTAGGTCCAGTACTCACAGAGATCGGTTCCTGCGAACGGGGAAATAAGGCGTTGCGGGCCCCGAGCCCGATACTGGACTTCTTTCGTGATTAGGAGAGTCGGCACAGGTCGGTGCGACTCTCAGCTTGGGAAGTGTTCTTGGGTCCTCAATCAGCAGGTGTGGGCACGTAGGCAGGCGCGGCCAGCGACCCTTGAGCACGGCGGTGCAGGAGGGTCTCCACAGCGGGGGCGGCGCGGCCTGAGAAGTCCGGGGATAGCGAAGCGGGGTCGCAGGGCACGGTTAGTGCAGCTGGGTGACCCGGCGTAGATCACAGTCGTCGGACGGCTTCCGGCAGGAGGGGTGATAGCGCGTTCAGCGCCCTCCAATGGCAGGCGGTGACAGGGATGCAGGCGGCCTGGCCCGGGAACAGAGAGCGGCTCCGGACGGAGCGGGGCTCTCACGGGTTGGAGGCAGGCGAGCTTCGGAGTGTCACGGCCCTAGGAGGGGCGATGAGGGGCGCAGTCTCTTTTCCAGCGGGATGCACACACGGCTCGAATTGGAGGACGAGCAAGAAGCACAGAGAACCCACTGTTCCTGGGGTTCAGTTCAGGGGGCAAGCTCAGATCAAGCCCTTGGAGAATGTTCAAGCACAAAGTAGCAAAGTCTTTTCAGTAAGTCTCTTCCTCTCCTTTCTCAGCAAGGCAAGCAGCAGGCCAGCTCCTCCGGCGTCTTCTTCTCCTTCTAGTCGGGCAGAGGTTCTTTGTGGTAAACAGGATTCTGATTTCTTAGGAGCCAGGCTCCTACTTTTATACCATGATTCTTTTGTTCTTTAGCGCCAGGGGGCCTAGGCCTGGCTCAGTCCAGTTCTGGAGCACTTTGCTATGGTGACTCTGCTCTTTCCTTTCAGCAGCCGGGCAGAGACATCAGCCGCCCCACAGGGGGTGGCGCCGGCTTTGTGGTGGCAGAGCACAGGTCTATTCAAGAGTCAAGGTGTACTCCTCCCACCCATCCAGGTGTAATCTCTCTACCCACCACCTGGCAGCCAACCTGTCTCTGGGGATCCCCCCACCCTGCTCCTTACTGTTGCTGGGCAGAACACACACACACACAGCAGAGGCGGACTGAGATGGTCAGGTCAGTAAATACTAACTTTCTAAAAGTAGCATTTACAAACCCAGGATACTAAAATAAACTTGACTACAAGAAGTATTTTATCATCCTGAGTTCAGGCATACTAAACTTGACACTTCTACCATGCTCTCTGAGTCCACTGGGGTCACAGCGTTGGCGTGATCCCAGCAGCCCATTCTGGCCTATGGAGAGCAGGTAGCCTTCAATAGTGAAAAACGACAAGGGCTGTAATTCACTACTAAGACATGCCACACACACCAGGGCATGTCTTACCTTATGCCTACAATGCACCCTGCCCTTGGGCCTACCAGAGGGGTGGCTAATATGTAGGTAAGGGAAGGTTTAGGGACTGGCAAGTGGGGGCACTTGCGCAGTCAGCGCGACGGTCCCGGACCGCGCACAGGGTCTGCGGTGGCAGACCCTAGACACATTTTACAAGGCCGCTTCTGTGGGTGGCGCAACCAGCGCTGCAAGCCCACCAGCAGCATTGGCATCCACAAGCCCTGGCACCCCTGGTGCACTTTACTGGGGACTGACAGTGAATCCAATGAACCAATCATGGACATCAATTACAGGTACACTTTACCTAGGGAGCACTTGCACTGCGGCACGGATTAGCCGTGGCGCAGTGCCCTGAGCGGACAACACCAGCAAAACAGTCGAGGCACACCATCAAAAAGTGGAAGGGAAACTCACGCCAAGGTGCCAGGTCTAACATGCAGGATTCGGGAAAGCGGAAAGTAGCGCATGGCGCATCTGCGCATAGCGAAAGAACTCCCTATCGCTCAGCTTATTTTCCGTCCGAAGAGCTTCAAACGTTTTAAAAGCGCCCTTCGTCCAGAGATCCCCCACACGACTAATTCCAATCAAATCCCATTTTTCAAAGCCCTTAGTACGCCATAAACCACCCAACGCATCAGACGCATACAGTGGAGTCGCACGAGACAGACGGCCCGTCCATCCCGTAGCAGCGGTGGCGCAGTGCCAGGCACGTACTGCATTTTTCGTAGGACCTGTCAATGTAGTGCCTCCCTTCGTAGAATAAAGCGCTCTATTGAAATCTCTGTCCGGCAACAGTAGCTTATCCATCTTGTACGCGGGGTTCACCGCCGGGCCATATGTCCCATGGTTCACCGCCACCAACTGGGACGCCCAATAATACCTTCTAATATCATGAAGAGCTATGCCACCGTCATACCACGGAAGGGTCAGTTTAGCGAGAGCAATTCGCGGTCTCCCATCCCAAACTAGTTGCCTCTGTAGGCTCTCTACCTCACTAAAATATCGGGCGGGCACCACATCCAGCGTATTCTGCAATGCATACAAAAAGCGTGGAAGAGACATCCTTTTGAATAAGGCTGCCCGGCCAAGCGGCGATAGCGGGAGCTTCCGCCAACGAGCAACATCGGCCCGCAGCCGCTGGAGCGGGGGCAGCAGATTTAGAGCATAACGGACCGCCGGATCCAGGGACACGTGGATACCTAAGTATTTAAATCCAGAATGTGAAATCTGAATCGGACAGCCACGAGGGAGAAGAGGGGGGTCGCCAACCAGCACATAAACACAGGATTTCACCCAATTAATGACAAGCCCTGAATTGCGACCGAAGGAGTTTAATACATCAAATAACACTATCAACGATTTCCGCGGGGAGGTGAGATAGAGCAAAATATCATCTGCGTAGAGTGACACGCGATCCTCAAACGTCGGTGTCCACCGAATACCCGTCATGGAGGGATCCCACCGGAGCCACGCCGCGAGGGGCTCCAATGCGAGAGCAAAAAGAAACGGGGACAGGGGGCAACCCTGCCGCGTGCCCCTCCCAAGCCCAAAGGGGGTAGAAACTCTACCATTCACCACCACCTGCGCCAGCGGTTCCACGTATAACAACTTCACCCATCCAATGAATCCAGGTCCAAAACCAAACTTAGCCAGCGCCGCCCAGAGATACGACCACTCCAACGTGTCAAACGCCATCGTGGCGTCTAAGGACGCCAAAATGGTGGGCTCCTGAATAGAATCAACTCTCGCGAGGACTCCGTGGAGGCGCCGCAGGTTCAGCGCGGTGTTGCGGTGCGGAATAAAACCAGACTGGTCCGGATGTACCAGGTCACCAATGACTTTGATCAGACGATTAGCGAGCACTTTAGCGAGAATCTTAGGTTCAGCATTTAGGAGTGAGATAGGCCTATAAGACGCACAGCAATCACGCGGCTTGCCCTCTTTATGGATCACCACAATTGTTGCTAGACGTTGATCACGCGGAAGGGAGCCGGCCTCTCGGGATGCAATAAACATCTCGCGGAGATAAGGTGCCAACCTATCTGGACGAAGCTTGTAAAGCTCGATCGGAAGGCCGTTAGGACCGAGAGCCTTTCCTGAACGGACCGAGCGAATCGCCGATTCTATCTCATCGTTCGTCAACGCCTCATCCAGCAATTCTTTTATCATCGACAGAGAGGCACGGCAATGCAATATCTCGTAGCAGTTGACGAGAGTCGTCTTCTGGCCTCTCCGAGACCGGAGAGTAGACGTCACGCAAATGGTCCGCAAAACAGCTCACAATCTCCCCCGGATCCGTAACACTCACACCATCAGCACGCACAATCACCGGGACCACACGACTCGCTCGCTCTCTCCTCTCCAGCCATGCAATCAACTTTCCAGCCTTGTCACCAACATCATACAAGCGCCCCTGTTGTTCCCGACTAGCGAGCTTGGCCGCATCCGTAACCAACGCCCTATAATCCGACTGTTTAAGGCAAAGGGCATGGAGTTTATCCCGTGTGACCCCCGCCCGAGATCCTCTTCCAAGTCAGTTATGTCAGACTCCAGGCGTACCACCTCCTCATTTTTACGTCTCTTAGCTAGGGAGATCAAGGATAGGGCCTGCCCACGGATGACCACCTTGAAAGCCTCCCACAATGTTACGGCTGATGAGACTGAACCCTGATTTTCTACAAAATAACGGTCAAGAGACTTAACCAAACGGGCACGAGTTGTGGGGTCATGCAAATACCAGGGATTAATCGGTGCCACCCTCCCCCCCGCCCCCAAGACCACATCTAAGTGTAGCAGCACCGGGGAATTATCAGAGATGCCACGAGCCAGATGCCTGACCTCCCCGATCATTTGAGCTTGGGCGGCCGGCATCAGCACATAGTCCAATCTGGATAAGGAGCCGTGGGCGCCAGAGTGAAATGTAAATTGGGCAAGCCCCGGATGCATCGATCTCCAACAGTCCACAAGCCCCATAGTGTCGATAAAGCCACCCAGCCAAGAGTGCGCGCCGGGGAGGTCTCTGGGAGGGTGCCAATCCTCTCTACCCGATACCACAGAATTGAAGTCGCCACCTACCAGCAGGAGGCCCTCCGGGAGCCTAAGCAGCAACCCTCCCAAATCCGCAAAGGTGGTGGTTTGCAACCCAGGGGGGACATAAACTGAAACCAAACACAAAGTCTGTCCTTCCCACCGGCCAACCAACACCACGTAACGCCCCCGGTCGTCGTGCATCACCTCATCAATTTCCAGCGGGAGAGAGGATCGAACCAAAATGCCCACCCCTCTGGATCCGGTAGTAAAACCAGAGTGGGCCACCAAACGGTAGCCCCTTCTATTCATAGCATGGCATGAGTGTCCCACCAAATGCGTCTCCTGCAACAGAACTACATCAGGAGAGAGACGTTTCAGATATTGTAGCACCACCCCTCGCTTCAATCGGTCCCCCAAACCATTGACATTCCATGTTAAAATGCGCAATCCCCTACCCCCCATTTCCACCACAACGGTCACCCCACCCACGTTGAGAGCAAAAAACAGCACACTGGTTGCCTGGTACAAAACAAACGCCACCCAAAAACAACTCCCCTACCACCACCCCCTCAACTCCTGTTACACACCCCCCCACCCTGCACCCCTGCACAAGACCATTCAGCCACCCCAACTCGCAGTGTGCCTGTCGCCCCAACATGAACCTACTCTACGTAAAGAAAGAAAACCCCCCGAGGAGGAAGAATCTCACCAGATTCCCCGCAGCCTCCCAATGATGAAGGAAGGGTGATACAATCCTAAAGAAGAAAAAACAATACATCAAACCCAAGTCGGAGGTGAACACAAAATTGTCTAGGAACCACCAGTCATTCGTTCACGCTTGATCCGCTGATCCACCACCCTCATCCTCGGCTCGTTCCTCCCCGCCGGGCCGACGGTGCAAGGTGTCAAGCCAGTCCTCAACCGCCTCGGGCCGGTCGAAAAAATAAGTCCGTTCCTCCAGTTCAATACGTAGCCTGGCCGGAAAAAGCATAGAGTACTTCAAGCCCATGTCCCTCAGCCGCCGCTTGACAATCAGAAATCCCATTCGCCGTTTTTGTACCGATTGTGTAAAATCAGGATAGAAACTGATGTCCACATTTTCATACTTCATCGGGCCATTCACACGGGAGGCCTGCAGGATTGCGTCACGGTCCCTGAAGTTGAAGATCCTGGCAATGATAGGTCGCGGTGGAGCCCCAGGCCTCGGCCGGCCCCCCGGAACTCTGTGTGCCCGCTCCACCGTAAAGAATTTGCTGAGGCCTTTCGGCGCTAGTTTGTTCAGGATCAGATCTTCCACAAAGAGATCGACCGGCACATCCTCCGACTTCTCCGGCACACCGATGATGCGCACGTTATTCCGCCGGGCCCTGCTTTCAAAATCCTCCAGTCTCTTAACAGAGAGGTCGTTGAGGGCCCGCAAACTGTGGATCACCGTCTGCAGTTCAGAGACATCCGTCTTGAGGCCCGATGTCGTGAGATCGAGTGATTTGACCTTTTCACTGGTTTTCGACAGGTCCGCCCTAAGTAAGTTGACATCGATCAACACGGTGTCCAGCTTGTGGGCCAGCGAGTCGAATTGCTGGCCGACCGAAGCCTTCATGGCGTCGATGGCACCCATGACATCCTGCAGTGTCAAATCCGTCGAGGGTGACGGGCCCTCCTTGACCGCATCCGAAAGCCCACTCGAACCGGGAGATCCCCTCTGCTGGGCATAACGGTCCATGTTGTTCGTTTGCACGTAGCCACCTCTCCGGGTAGCTCTAGACTTTTGCTTGTCACCGTCCAGCCGGGCCACCATCACACAGCGGGGAGAGCAGATCCAGTAAACATGTTAGGCGTAGCGATCTCCCTGGGGAGTCCACCTCAGTGATGGACAGCCCCCTTTGTCAATGCCACTCGACAGCCACAGATCGGTCCAAACGTAGAGCGACTGCGAGCGCCCGCCACCAGACTCGTAGAGGAAAGTCAAAAACGAAAGTGAAACCAGGGGGGGACGGGCCTGCCCAAGACTCTGGAACCGTTGTTGTTCGATTGGAGCTCGGGGACAGTGCCAACCCGAGTCCGGGGTGGTGCCGCGGGGTAGGCCTCTTTCTGGAGGACAGGATAAGTCGAGTTCCCAAAGTCCGATTTAAGTTCCGAAAACAGGAATCACCTCAGCTTCGGTTCACCCGTAATATTCCTTCAAGATAGCAGGATTATAGCCAGAATAGATGTGGGAGGCTGCGAGGGTCTCGGGAGCCCTGTGCCTACGCGTCCATCTTGGTTGCGCGCTAGGCTCCTCTCGAGTGTTGAATGTTTTAGCGCTTTTGTGAATCTTATTTATGGGATTATACTGGTTGGATTGATTTTATTTCTGAAATAAACACAAGACTACAAGAATGACTAACGTTCTTCTATAGTGCCGCCCTTTATTATCCAGGATTGTGGGATAAAGCTGCGAGTGTATGTCTCTGTCCCCTACTAGAAGAAGTTGTGTTGTCACTGTAAACTGCATCTTTTGAGCCAGATGTTGTAGAATGGATTTTCTTTAATAGATGTTTGACTTGAGGATCACATGAACTCCCTCTCACATCAGTTCCACCTGTTTGCATGCTTGAATTCTTGCAAAACACCCTTTGCTGGTTGACTTGCCACTTGAATTTTGAATGAAGTTTTTTTGTTGATTGTAGCTGGACCTGTGAGCAGCTACTTAAATGAATTCTCGTCCCTTTAGTCCACTCTTATGTAGTGCAATTCACTTCACATGAATGTAGAGTGACATGATGTCCATTTCCCGCCACATACAACAGTTGGGCTTCGACCTGATTTCAGTGCCTGCTGTTTGGCTGGTCATGGCACCACAAGTTGCCTGAGCTCTTAGAGAATTTTGGCTTCATCCCACAGATCATTGTCCTGACCAAGAGACTTGTGATGCCTTTGTAAGGGAAGACCATTCTATCCACGATGGAGAAGCTGGTCCGGTGGACGAGAAAAATCCAAAAATATACCGATAACACAGAATAGCAAGTGTCTGGTCTGTACTTCTCATCCCTCAATAGCGTTGAGGAAGAGTAGCCTGTGTATTACACTTGGAACACTATTCCCTAGGAGCTATCCCTCCTTCCTCTTTTGTCCCGAGTAGGGAACCACTAGCTAAAGTTTACAGCTAGGATATATAGCTTTTTAAATGTAGCTTGTTTGCCATAATTCTCAACAAGGCTCACAGCTCCAGAAATCTTGAGCCCAAATGTCCAGTTCTGAGCTGTCCGCCTCTGTAAAGGTATTTCCAAATGATTGGTATACCGTTACCTGGGATACAAATCAAACCCTGGCACTTAAGTAGTCTGTCTAGAGCGATTGGCTACCCCATTTGCTCATGTAGTCCATACTGGTAAAACCTAAACATACGGAGCCTATGTCTCAAGTGTACTGGCACTTTAACTGCAAGATACAGTAATCAACCTCCTTCTCAAAAACTCATTGTGTTTTAATGATGTTGAATGTGTGTCTTTTTAATGATGTTGAATGTGTGTCCTAATTTACCACATCACAACAAAGCCTGCAACTTTTTGATACAAAGAATGGTTGTGCTAGACTTGTCTGGCATCTGTCTTTGGACTCTTTGTATCTGTCCTAAAATATTTGCGTAATTTTTCCCATGTTGAAAGTGACGCAAAAGTGGCGCAAGGGGCTTGTAAATCTGCCCCTGGGTGCTTTGATGCTCTGCATGTAGCAGTGGCGTAACAAAGGCCTCCGCAGGCCCCGCAGTGTGTGGAGGCACCTGAGCTCCAGGGGGCCCTCTCAGTACAGTCCCCTGGCCTGTCCACCCCTGAGTGGGTCAAGAGGGGGCCCCCTCAATATGCTTTGCAGGGGGACCCCCTCAACTTTCGTTACGCAACTGGCTCACACTTGACCATTTCCTATGAGCTTTGCTTGGAAGCGAGCTTTAATGACTGCAGCTATATTTATGCTGTCTTACAGCAGCAAAACATACATTGGACTTTTTATGTCACATAACTAGCTGAAGGAGCATACATCTGATGAAAGCCAGTAGACCCAGAGATGCTTTGCTTAGCTGCATGTCCATGTCCTGAGCTACTTATAGCACTGTGCACATTCTACATAAATGTGTGCGTTTAGTAAGAGAAGTGCATTTTAGTTTTATTTTCAAGTATGAGCAGCATAAATCCTCAATTTAGATAGTGCCTCCCAACAAGTTTTGAAATGCTGACGAGCAGAACTTGCGCAATGTAGTATCTCTGTTTTGCTGGTCGGACATGTGGTGCTAAACCGATGTACGGATGTAACTTGGGGGGAACATAGTTTATTGTAACACTAAAGCACTGCACAAGAACTCTGCTCACATAGAACAGAGACTTTGAGCTGTAAATGTTTTATTCATGTTCACGACAAGTCCATGACAGTCCATATGGATAGACCCAGTGCACTTTCCATCAGCACCCCCAGGGCCAGAGTGCAAGAGTAGCATGTGCATCAGAGGAAAGGCTGGGATGTGTCCCAGTCCAGCCATGCACACTCCCCTCACAGCTGGATACCTCTGCCCCTTTCTCTGCTCTTTACGGATGGCAATTCCAGTCCTGTAGCATTCACCACATTCCGCACTTTATCAAGTTTTTAATGTGTTTAAATGTTTCAAGAGTACACATTCATGATTGCTTTAAAACCCTTTTTGCTTTAAAAAAATTGCTTTAAAAGAGAACAACATCACTCCCCACAATCACTGGGTTGGGCTTACTCATAACTTAATATTCATCCCCCACTGTTAAGCTTGTGGGGCATCTGCTCTGGTTTTCTTTGCCAAAATGTGGTGAAATAATCCAGGAGGCAGGTATGTAAGAAATTGTTTATAAGTTGAGGAAGGTGAGAACCCCACTCAAGTAATAAACATAATCCTTGTCAGGGTGCTCTGCATAAGTCACAAAATAAACATGTGTTTAATCTTCCTGTAGTTTGGCACAAAGCAGGCTGGCTTAACTTAGAGGCAATGTGTAAAGTATTTATACAGTGCTCAAACATCAATAAAATGAAAATACAACACAATATAAATCCCAACCTAATTTAGAAGAAAAAAAAAATCCAATTAGTGAAACCGTAGTTATGAATTTTTAATATTTTAGGTAATAATAACACCTTTAAGCACCTCTTGCGGTTTCCTGGTTGCCCTGGATGGGGCTAAAGTCACAAGTACAGGCCGACTGCGATAGAGCACGGGTCAGATACAGGAACCAGATTTATCCCACTAAGGAGCTTTACCTTCGTGAGTTCAACTCCATGCGAGGCGGTGCAGTTGGAGTGCACTGGCGGAAACCTCAAGGAGATTGTTGTCAGCACGAGAAGCATGTGTGGTGTCTCAGACAGTCAAGGTTGTAGTGTGAAAAGTCAGTCCTCGCTGGAGCTTCACATTGGCGGTCAAGGCTGATGAAGACTGTTGGGAAGAGTAGTCATCGCTGGAGAGTGGTGTTGGTGTGTGGCGCATACATTTTTCATTCAGCACGAAGAATCCACTTTGCAGTAGGTAGGAACCCAAAACCTCTGAATTTTCACCTGGAGTTCAGGAGGAGTACACTGATGCCAGTCAAGAGTCCAGGACTTAGGGGGGGTCCCCTTTTTTGGCTCCCAGGATTTACTCAGCAGACCAGTGTAACTTTTCTATACCCACTGAATCATTTAGTAACAACACATACATTAGCTCACAATCATTCCATATGTATTCAGCTATGTAGTATTCAAAATGAATCGCAAATAATTAATCCACAGTTGTTGGAAAGTGGATTATTAGTAGGGGAAATGTATATCTTCCGCTGGCAATAAGGCCACTAACACAGTGTAGGGCCCAGAATAGGTCTTAGAAAATTATTCCAAATGCTCAACCCTTGGTAGCTTGGCTGCAAGCAGGCAGGCTTAACTTCAAAGACAGGCATGCAAAGCATTTAAAAACACCAATTCAGTAAATAA
Organism: Triturus cristatus; assembly: GCF_964204655.1. Classification (NCBI taxonomy): domain Eukaryota; kingdom Metazoa; phylum Chordata; class Amphibia; order Caudata; family Salamandridae; genus Triturus; species Triturus cristatus. The sequence goes on from NC_140581.1 coordinate 719,987,929, forward strand.
TTAAGACACCATACACAATTAAAATCCAACACCAATTTATAAAAATAGGAAATATCTTTATCTTTAAAATGACACCAAAACGACAAAAATCCAAAGAAGGAAACCGGAGATATGAATTTTAAAAGATTTAGCATTATATAGCACATAGAAACCTATAGCACCTTATCGGGACATCTGGTCGCGATAGATCGGATCAAAGTTTCAGGCTGGCCCTATGGAGCCCTGCGCGGCTACCCCTCACGGTAGGTCTCATTCAAAGTTTTTACCTTCTGATTTAAAAACTTTGTCTGGAGCTTTTCTTCAGGCCTTAGTGATTGCACATCAAACTTCCCAGCATGGCCCTTCCTGCTCTCTTAGGTTTCAAGCAGTAGATCTGAGAGGCTCTGACCCTCTCAGATACTTATTTCAAGTTCTCTGGGTCAAGCAGGAGGGCACTCCTGTCCAATGGGGGAAGGAGGGGCAGGGTAACACCCTAAATTATTACCACATCCTTTAGAGTGTGGCACTAGTTTGTCCCAGAGTGCACTAAATCTTCCAAATTCATCATGGCTGATTTTTCAGTAGGGATAGGAGAGCTGGCTGAACACACCCCTAGGATGGCTAATCTCCATAGTCTCTCCATCTGGTATCTGCTCATTCCTTCCTTAAGCCTAGCATCTGCCTGGGTTCAAAAGAGTAGAGCTGTAAATGACACTGGTGTATTTCTCTTCCCTTGAAGTCCATTGTTTACCATTCCGCCCCCTGCTCTGGCATTCCTGTTTAACAGAACACTGCCTTCCCAGCAGAGCTAGTTAACGCCAGGGACTCTCTATCACCTCTTGAAAGGAGCCTGGTTAATCCACTTAACTCTGACCAATCAGGACAGACCACTGGAAGGCTGAATCTGGGCTTATAGACAAGAAAGTATTATAACTTCTGTACATTTTAGGAGAAATTCAACAATATCATATTGTTTGATTTATCAATACCATTCTGGGAAGTTTTTGAATGTTATTTTTATCATTCTTCTATCAGGATTTATTAGTTAAGAAGTTCTTGCCATGTTAACCTATGTGGCAGGGGATTTGTAATGGGGAAAATGACTAGGGCCATTTTCCAGCACCAGTGCTTATAAAAACATATTTTTAAAGTACTCTGCCTATATCTACAGGACCCCCACCCCTAGGAACACCTAGGGGAGACTTTAGAGGTTCTGAATATGGAAATATATTGCAGATCCTCCCTCCACTGTGCTCCTGGCACCAAAGTTCAGTTTGTGCAGCACTTCATCACAATGTGGGGAGTGAAATGTCAATGTGCAAACTCATTTTATAAAGATCCTCCTTAAACAATACCTGCCCACCACCCCTGGGACATCTAAGGGGAGACCCTGGGGGTATCTAATATGCCCAAACATTGTAGGTTATCCATTTTAAGTGCCCCAAACACCTAAGTCGAGTTTAGGCACAATTTCCTTTTTAAAAGCAGTCCTGCAGCACAGAACTCATTTTAAACTGACCTTCTGCTTCAGCAGTGCACACATGCAAGTGCAGAAAGGGCTGCTGCCCCCTAAACAGCCATGGCCTAGTATATACTAGGGACTTAGAGGTAGTTTCAATCCCCCTGCCCTATTATGTACCAGGGCCTTATAGGGTAGGTCATGCAAATCACAGGGGTACCCCAACCCATAGTGTGCCCTAGTGTATGTAGGTGTTTTCACTGTATTCTAAGTGTCTCTTTCAGCATAGAACTGGCCCTGGTTAGGCAGAGCCCAGAGTCAGTCAGAGTTAGTTACCACAAGTACCAGTCAGCAAAAAGTTGGGGGGTGCCCAGGGCACAGGATGACTTTGCAACAACAGTATATTGTAAACACAATATAAATCGTATCCACAGAATATTATATAAATATTTAAATCTTTGAGGAATAATGATTAAAATATTCTGTGGATCAGTTATTTGAGATTCATTTTGAATCAAGTCTGTTATGCCGGACGTGCATACCATACTTATTCAGTCACGGCCGGCATGACTCGCAGGTGGGGGGATGTTAATTAGAAAAATAAAATAAACGGAACTCCCCGGGTTCCGCGTTGTCTCTGCTCCTGACCTTCTCTCCTGCTGGAAGCAAGCAGCCTCCCTCCCCTCCCCATAGCCAATCACAACGCTGCAATGGCAGCATTGTGATTGGTCGGGACGACGCCCAGCCAGGCGCCTATGGGGAGGCCATTTTCTCTATGTTGTCTGCATTGCAGCTTACATGGAGAAAGGACAAAGTGCGTGTTACTGGTTTGGGTGGCCCCAGAGGGCCGACCAAACAGTCTGCGCTCTCAGCAGTGGGCAAGCCATTCCTCCCCTGCCCTAGAGCAGACCACTCCACCCCAAACCAAACCCTACCCTTCTGCTTTCTTGTAGTGCGAGAAGCAGAAACATAAAATGGTAGTTATTACCATTTTAGGTTTCTGCTTCTCGCACTGTGAGAAAGCAGTGGGACGACGCTCCTCTGCCCTAGTGGAGGAGCTGCCCCTGTACTTATTGAAACAACAATCTGATACACAAACAAGAAATGATAGATAGAAAGTAAGTCAATTGCATGTAAGTTTATGGATCGGCAACCTATGTGCCTGCTCTGTAAACAATATCATTAAGCTGTTTTAAAGTAATGCCTTGCTGTGTTAATATTTCAATCTTTTTAAATTACCAAAAATAAAATAAGACCAGTGTTTTGATTAGCAAGTGTGTGTTTAATGCAAAGGAATATCTGCATGTTCTTCACTTCGAGGTTTTTATGCAATTTTCTCATTCCAAGCCAAATTCTTTGTCCCTCCTTTTCTCCATCATTTGTTTTTATTCGGAAAAATATCAGTTCATACTTTTCATTTAAGGAAGTGTTATGCTTTAAATTAATAAATACAGTGAAGAAACAGGATGCGTTTTTAAGGCATTCATTAAAGACCCACCATGTTTTATTGTTTTGCTTAGCCTAATTTTTAACTTTATGATGCTCTTTCAAGGTCCGTTTCATATTTTCTCAATTCTAAATTTTTAAGGCATTTCAAGCATTGTCCCGAAGATTGTTCATAATTTCTTTACTACTTAAATTTAATTGGACTTGATTCTGGAAATGGCTTATCTTTTAGCATATGTCTTGTTTCTAGACAGCATTTGTGCTTTACCTATTGTTGAAGTAGTAAATTCTACACTGTGCAGTGTTCAAATGCGCTTACTTGCTGTGCACACTGGAAAAAAATTATTTTTATTCCGGGTGGTGACCAGAAAAGTCAATATTTTATTTAAAAAAAGGAGCTGTGTTGGACTTGGCCCTTCTGGCAGGTTCACCCCTGAACTTTTTGCCTTAAGCTCTGACATATTGGTAGTGATTTTTGGCCTCTGCGCACTTTAGCCCAGTGTAAAGTGCGTGTGCTCTCTGAATGCGTGTGGTGAGATTGGCCTGCCCTCCCATAGGAATGCATGGGGGATATGTGTGTCCATGGTAATTCCTGGTATGAGAGAAGTGCAGGGTCGAGTTTAGTATGTGCGGACTCGTGAGAATCAATGCTGCGCAATGGTGTGCGCAGATTTATGGTGACTGGTGGAGAAGTGCCACTTCTAGAAGTTGGCATTTCTGTGTACTGTGTGTCTGCCTTCCTGATGTGGAGTGCATGTCTGGCTTGTGATTGACAGGTGCTGGATGGTGTGGGGAATTCCAGGAGCCAGGGTGAGTCTGCCCGGTGGTGAATGGAGAGAGCTGCATGTAGATGGGAGGGAGGAGTTGCACCTGGGAGCTGAATAGGACTGTGCCTTCCCTCCACAATGCCGGCTCCGTCCCCTGTGGTGCGTCTAATCCCTGAGCCCCCACCTGACAAAGTAGAGAGGAGCTGAGCAAAACAAAGTGCTCCAAAGCTCCCCTATACCAGTTCTAACAGATATCCCTAAACCCTGTGCTGTGACACAAAGGGAGTTGCTAATATAAATATAGGGGCTGTGTCCCCATGAAATTGTTCAGTGTTCCTGTTTCTGAGGGAGGAGGGGGCTTGCTGCTGCTGGGGCCCAGGAGGGACCGCCATGGGGGCTGCCTCCCTGCTGGAGGGCCCTGCATGCTGGCCCCTTGGCCCAGCTCTGCCCCTGAAACCTCACCTGGACTTTTCCTGAAGGAGCTGGGGCTCCTAGCGCCTGGTGAGCGCTTTATTTCTTTTCCTTGTTTCTAGCGCCCTGGGAGCGCTATCTTCGAAGAACTGCCCAGCTGATGGAGAACCTGGGGCTGCGCAGCGCTGCGCTGCAGCCCTTGCTGGGGGAATCCACTACATAGGGATTTCCCCGTTATGCCTTTATCTTAATTGCGGGTGCCACCCCGCTAATTTTGTATACCTAAATACGGGTGCCCACCCCGCTTTTATGCCGCTTATTTCGTTTTTTACGAGCGGGTGCCCGCCCCCCGCCTTCATGGTGAGCTTTGCGGGTGCCCACCCCGCGTTCTTATGTGCATTTAATCACCGCCGCGGCCGAGCCTAAACCTGAAGTCAGGCGCCCCTTGCCCGGGACGTGGGCGGGGCCTGAGATCCGGCCCGGAAGAGGCACCAGCGTTGCTGACGACGCGGGGCTCCCGTGAGCCGTGGGGAGCCCCCGCGCCGGATGAGGAGTGCAGAAGGAACCCTGCGGGTTCCCTGGAGAAGTCCCGGGTCCTGAGAGGGGGCCCGGGTGAAGAGCGGTGCAGCAGATCACGCGCGAGGCTCTCAGGAGCGAGAGAGCCCCGCCTGCTGTCACCGCCGAGAGAAGACTGCTGCCTGCGCCAGCGAACAGCCCAGGTGAGTGGGGCTCGCAGTAAATGGTGCCTGGCAGAGGCACCCGGTCAGAGCGGCCCTGTTTGTGCAGCGGGCTGCTCCAACCCGGCGATATTTGTTTTAAAGGGCCCCCGGGGGGTCCCAGGGTCCCGAGGTCCCGTGCCGCCCCTGTTGGGCATTATTCACCAGCTTCCCCACTTTGCTGGGGTCAGCTGCAACGATGGGGCATGATGATCTTCAGAGCCCGTGCGTGGCTCCAGCGCTTGGGTAGAATTAGTTTAGAACCCCGTGTGGCTCCACCATGTGCATATTTATTTAAAGCGCCAGTGCGCTCCACAGTGCTTGGGGGCAAGTTCTTCTCCTTCTTTATTGGCGCATAGTTATTTCAGGAGCCCGTGCTCTCCATGGGGACATTTTTATTTTCAGAGCCAGATGGCTCCAACGTTGGGCACATTGGTTTCAAGGGCCACTGAGAGCCCAGGCCTCATTTGTAACTTTCCCAGCTGCCCAGCAAGTAGTGGGCAGCTGCACCGTTTAGGCGCACAGTTCTTTGGGGGCATGTTTTGAGTAAGGAGTGAGATGCACTCCTTTGCCCCATACCTTCCCAGCTACCCAGCAATTAGTGGGAAGCTGCTACGTTTAGGTTTGCGCAGTTACGCACCTGGATTCAGCTGCTAGGCAGCGCGCCCTGACTTTTGGGACTATTAGGTTAATAGGGCGCCAGGCCCTAATGTGAGTGTGGTGCTAGGAAATGTAATTCATGTAGTATGTTTTACGCACCCTGTGGTATACCTCTAAATGTGTTTTAGGATTATGAGGTTTTTTTGCATTTCATGGTTTATGCTAGTGAGATTATGTTCCACTGTGGGATTTATGCCCCTAATGTAGTTATACTTAGGAGGTTAGGGTCTAATGTGTTTAGACTTCTGAGAGAATTGCATAATGTTTTTATGCTGACGAGGTTGGCGCAGAATGTAATTCGCGCCTGATGTGATACTGTGCATAATGTAGTTTGTTACAGGCTGGTGCTAAGTACAGTGATTACCAGTGGTTACTGGTTGTACGTTTATGATCTGTTTTACTTTTACTAAGTTCGCTGTGTGATGGTTCTGACAGTGGTCCAGTGGGCCCTGTCATGTGTAAATAATTCCCTTGTAAATATGACCTAGTGCCAGGTGGCACAATGTATATTATGTGTTTACTATTCTAATGTGTTATGAGAATACAAAGGCTATTTTTGATATAACCTTGTGTGGAGTTCCTTTTGTAGTGTGCCTGGGATGTTGTTGCTGTGTGCGTGCGCAAATGCTTTACACATGACCTCTGGGATAAGCCTGACTGCTCGTGCCAAGCTACCAAGGGGGTGAGCAGGGGTTATCTTTGGCGTGTAACTTACTTGCCCTGACTAGAGTGGTGGTCTCTGCCTTGCTTTAGCGCACACCTTAGCCAACCAGAGATCCCATTTCTAACAAGTAGAATATGTCAAGCACATGTCTCTGTTCTTTAAATCCCAATCTTTCATCCACAGCACAGAATTAAAGCAAAGCCCTATGACTAACATTCTCAAAACCTCTTAGCAATCACAGCCCTTCCTCTTTTATGCAGCTCCAAAAACATAAATATCACAATTCTAAAGAAATTCCCTGATTATTCTTTCCAATTAAATAGTCTTAAATGTACTTCCTCCTGAAATATTAACGTCCTTCTCCATGAAATACAGCTGAAATCCGTACAAAACAGTATCCTCCGCTGTAAAAGTTAAATAAAACCCAAACAGCCTCAAAGTTCTAATTTGATCATCCTCTTTAGTTGCCCCAAAATCTGGACTAGAAAGTAAACCACTATAACACCGTACACAAGTGCCACAGTTTAAATCACTGCAAAACTCCACGTTCTCATGTTAGAAAACTATTTGTGATTCCTTTTTAAAATGTCAATGTTAAAAAAAAAAAAAATGTAAAAGTTTTTTATTGCAATTTAGTAGAAAAACGTGTTCTAACTTTCCACATCATAATACACAATTTCCTGGTCTTTCTCCTAAAAATGTGGCGTCACAACAATCTACCAACGTTCCATGCTCTCTGCTCTTGTGTGACACAAAGGCTGAGCTGTCCTAGCCTGTATTGAACAACCATAGTGGCCCAAAGGTGCCTGAGCATTTCCGTGGATTCAGCGTCTGTGTGAGTGGACATCTACCAAACTTCCCTGTATGAATGCCTATAACCAAACCATAACCATCTATCTGATAGAGACTTCTAGCTGCAGATTCCTTACCTTTGAATTTCCCAGGCATCAGGCTGGATCCGGAAACTTTTGCAGAGCAATACCTCTTGCGCGCGATGTCGGGTGGCTCCATTCAGCTCCGCGTGACGTAGTCGGCAGCGTTGTTTATGACGTAGCGGTGCTTTAATAGGCGCCACCCAGGCGCGCGGACGTCCATTTCTTTTTTTTCCGCGCTAGTTAAGCACCGATCCGAGAAGAGCTACCCCTCTGCTGCTTTTTGCAGGCTTTTTCGCGACTTTTGTCAAAATTATTGAGATACGACTTCGTGTGCGAGGGATGTCTGGTAGAAAGACTGGTTTTAAACATTGCGGGACTTGTTCCCGCATGATGTCGGTCACCGATCTCCACGGCGTATGTCTGTGGTGTCTTGAGCACGATTCGAAGTCATGTTCAGACTGTCAGGCGATGGCCCCGAAGACCTTGAGGGAGTGAGCGATGAAGTTGCTCGCAGCCCGGCATTCGACACTGCCAAGCGAGACTCCGAGGAGGTCACGGTCCCGTTCGAGGAAGAGGAGGTCGCGGGACCACTCACGGAGCCCTAAGTCCTCTTCCTCTCATTCGAGGTCATCTGGCCACTCGGGGAAGAGGCACAAGAAGAAGAAGAAGAAGTAGTCCAAGTGGACTTCGTCTTCACCTCAGTTGGTGTCCGTCATCGAGAAAGGTAAGGAGCACCGACGCTCTAGGCACGGTTTAGCGGAGCTGGATCCAGAGTTGACTCCGCGCCTCCCCCCCTTTCTTGGAGCTGGAGCGACTTCTGCTCGAATAAAAGAATTTTACAAGGCCATGCACCGAGTATTTGAGCAGAACATCCCCGCTGGTGAGCCCTCGGGCCTCGCGGGGTCGGATGGGGCCCCATCGGGTACGATGCCCTCGGCTCCGGCCACGGGGCAGGTAGAGCCTCAGGGATCCGGTCCCAGATCCGGGTCGATGCCGGTTGTGCCAACGCGACCTCCCCCGGTGTTGAATCCGAAGTCGGTGCCTGCGATGTCGCTGTTGCCCGGCGGCGGCGCAGGCCCCATCCTCATCCCCGACGACATGGAGCCGGAACGGCGTCGAGTGACGCCGATCCCGACGTCGACAGAACCTAGGTGTTCTATGTTGTCACCTGAGCACTTTGTGGATATGCTACGCTCAGGAATGGGAGGAGTCTGGAGACCCACTAGAGAACCAGGATGTCTCTGAAGACACAATGGACTGGTATGGGGAACTTGGAGAAGCCAGTGGTCTGGATACTTCCCCAGACACTGGCATGCTCTCTCCGCCTACAGTGGGCGTGAAGGAGGGGGCGTCCTATGCTATGGTGGTTAAGAGGGCAGCTGAGGTCCTTGGACTGGAGCTGCCCTCAGTACAGGTCAGGACTAATCTCTTGACCAAAGTTCTTCAACCTGGGGCTTCCACCTCTGAACCCCTCTTGCCCTTTAATGAGGCACTTGTGGATGTCCTTCTAGGAACATGGTCCAAGCCTAGCACAGGGGCTCCTGTGAATAGGACGATTGCACGCCGCCATCGCCCAGCTCCGGAGGACTCAAAGTTCCTCCAACAACAGCCCACCCCAAAAAGTTTGGTGATGCAGGCCTCTACTTCCCAGGGCGTATTCTCTTCCGCACCTTCGGATAGAGAATGCTAGAGACTGGACTGATTTGGGAAGAAGATGTTTTCTTCCTCCAGTCTGACATTGCGGTTGGTGAATACTGCATGCTTATTGGGCCTTTTCTCCCACTCTTTTTTGGAGACGGTTACACAGGTGCTGCCACAAGTCCCAGAGGAGGCCCGGCTGTGCTCTCCCAAGCTGTCAAGGACGGGAGAGATGCAGCAAAATTCTCCATACAGTGTGATTAGATATGACCGATTCCCTGGGCAGGTCGATTTCAACGACGATGGCCTTGAGACACCACACCTGGCTTCGAAGAACTGGCTTCTCGGGGGATGTCCATGCCAATTTGATGGACATGCCCTTTGATGGAACCCACCTTTTTGGGGAAAAGGCAGACTCAGCCCTGGTCAGGTTCAAGGACTCTCGAGCTAGGGACAGATCCTTGGGCCTCTCCTCTACTCCTCGCACCCAGGCTTCCTTTCGCCCATTTCTTGGCAACTTAAGGGGTTTCCAGCCGCTGCAGCCCTATCGTAGCCACCGTCCCGCACAGACTACCCAAGACGTGCGTGGACGTGGTACATTCTATCCTAGGAATGGAGGCCAGAAGTAGTCTACTACACTGCCCCGAGCAGCTGCAGCCTCCAAACACTCCTAGTCTGATTCTGCAGGACCTCACTACTCCAGTGGGTGGGAGACTTCGTCATCATCTTCCCCGCTGGAGATCTATAACATCAGACAATTGGGGCTTGCAGATTGTCCAGGAGGGCTATTCATTTCCTTTTCTTTCTTTTCCTCCTAATATTCTGTCGAGTCAGGAACGGCTGTCGTAGGATCATTTAAAGCTGCTCCAAGAGGAAGTTACAGCTCTATTGGCCAAAGGAGCTATAGAAAGGGTCCCAGTTTCAGAAGTAGGCTACTTTCTGATTCCGAAGAATAACAAGGGGCTACGGCCCATTTTGGATCTTCGGACCGTCAATCTCTTCCTCAAAAAAGAAAAATTCAAAATGTTCACTTTGGCTCAGGTTTGTCTGCCCTAGACCAAGAGGACTGGATGGTAGCATTGGACCTGCAGACGCAGATTTTAATATTCCCATCCTGCCGGGCCACAGGCGTTACCTGCGGTTCAAGGTGGGTCACGAGCACCAAGGTGATGGCGGTGGTTGCAGCTCAACTGCGCAGGTTAGGGGTGTTAATCTTTCCCTGCCTCGACGACTGGCTGTTGAAGACAGGCTCGCCCCAGACAGTCGGGTCCCACCTTCAGACTACGGCGAACCTCCTGCATTCGCTGGGGTGCTCTATAAACATGCCAAAGTCACACCTGACTCCTTCTCAGATGCTCCCTTTCATCGGAGCTGTTCTGGACACAGTGCAGTTTCGGGTTTATCCTCCTGGGCGGCGAGTCAAGGATATTCAGGCTATGATTCCGATATTTCAGTCTCTATCCTGGATTTCGGTGAGACTGACTCTGAGGCTGTTGGCCCTCATGGCCTATTGCATCCTATTGGTAAGACACGCGAGATGGCGTATGCAAGCTCTGCACTGGGACTTGAAGTTCCAATTGGCACAGCATCGAGGAGATCTCACCAACGTGGTTCAGATCTCAGAAGGAACTGCGAAGGATCTGGAGTGGTGAACAAACCGAGATTGGGTCAACAGCAGACCTCTCTCCCTTCCCCAACCAGATTTCACAATTGTGACGGATGCATCACTTCTGGGATGGGGCGGCCACATGGGAGAGATGGAGATCAGGGTTCACTGGTCTCTGGTGGAGACGGGGCTCCACATACACTTGTTGGAGCTCCGAGCGATTCGCTTGGCATTGAAAGCATGTCTTCCCTCTTTCAAGGGGAAGTTGGTGCAGATGTTCATGGACACCACCGCCATGTGGTACTGCAACAAGCAAAGCGGGGTGGGGTTGTGGACCCTATGTCGGGAGGCTTTGCGTCTCTGGACATGGCTGGAACAGCAGGGCATAACCCAGAGGGTTCAACACCTGGCAGGTTCTCTGAACGCCAGGGCGGACGATCTCAGTCGTCAATGCCTGCCGGATTACGAATGGCGTCTCCAGTCGGAAAATGACGCAAAGTCTCTTTGAACAGTGGGGAGAACCTTGGTTAGATTTGTTTGCCTCCAAAGAGAACGCACAATGTCAGCACTACTACGCGCTGGAGTTTCCTGGGCGGCTATTGCTCGGCGACACGTTGCGCCGCGAGTGGAGCTCAGGTCTGTTGTACGCCTTTTCGCCCATACCACTTCTGCCCAGGGTTCTGAAGAAGATCAGGAGCGACCGGGCCCAAGTCATTCTTGTAGCTCCGGACTGGGCAAGGAGAGTCTGGTATCCAGCACTTCAGAGAATGAGCATCGATCCTCCGATCAGGCTGCCCCTTCGGGAGGATCTTCTGTCACAGCAGCAGGGGAGGGTTCCCCACCCAAACCTGTCAACTCTGCGCCTCCATGCGTGGAGATTGAGCGGCGGGATTTGATGGCTTTTGACCTTCCTCCCGAAGTCTGTAATGTTATTCTGGCGGCCAGGTGGCCCTCCACTAAGGTGGTATACGCCTGCTGTTGGCAGAAAATGTTATTATACTGTACAGAAAGGTCCATTGACCATATTTCTAGTCTTTTTCCACTGTCCTTTTATTCAACTTAACTCTTGCTCAGCAGGGCTCTGCTTTAGGAACTCTCAAAGGTTACCTCGTGGCTCTGTTTGCTTTTTTGCGGCTGCCACACTAGCCTTCTCTCTTTAAATCTCCTGTTGTAAATAGATTTCTTAAAGGACTGGCTCACTTGTTTCTAGCCACGATATTATGCCACAATGGGACCTTAATTTGGTCCTCACTTACCTGATGTGCGCCCCTTTCGAACCTTTGCACAATTGTCCCCTCCAGCTTTTGACCCTCAAAACAGCCTTCTATTAGTGGCGATTACATCGGCCCGGAGGGTGAGTGAATTGCAGGCGTTATCCACCTCACCTCCTTATCTTATGTCCTTTCCGGACAAAGTGGTGCTTCGCACCAGAGCGTAATTTTTTACCAAAGGTTGTGACCCCATTTCATCTGGGCCAAACCATTACTTTGCCCACCTTCTTTGCTCCACCACATCCCTATAAGGAAGAGGAGCGTCTCCACCGTCCTGACCCAAAAAGAGCGTTGTCGTTCTACCTTAACCGCGCAAAAGAGTTCCGGTGGATGACCAACTCTTTGTGTGGTATGTGGGATCAAAGAAGGGAAAGGCAGTGCTGAAAAGAACCATCTCTCGCTGGGTTGTTTTCTGCATTAAAATCTGTTACGCCTTGGCGAAGAAGCAGTCCCCTGAGGGATTAAGAGGCCACTCCACCAAGGAAAAGGCTGCGCCTACAGCCTTGGCTCTGGGTGTCCCAGTCATCGGTCAGGCAGCGGCGTGGGCATCATTGCACACATTCGCAAAGCATTATTGCCTTGATGGTGAAGTGCGCAGGGATGGGCATTTTTCCCGTTCAGTCCTGCAAGATTTCTTAGTCTAGGTCATGAGTCCGCAACCCACCGCCGGGATAGTTTGGCTCGGGTATCTGATTCGAAGGTAAGGAATTTGCAGCTAGAAGTCTCTATCAGATGAACAAGTTACTTACTTTCGATAACGCATTATCTGGTAGAGACACTATCTAGCTGCAGATTCCTTACAGCCCCACCCATGCCTCCCCGCTTTGTGTACTGATGTAGTAGGTCTAGGGTTACTCCCCAATCTGGGCCCTAGTTTTGTCAGTCACTTCTTAACTCTGCGCTTCTGGTGTGGAAAAAATGAAAAGTACTGACGACCGCGTGCCTGGGTGGCGCCTATATAGGCACCGCAACGTCATAACCAACGCTACCGACTACGTTACGCGGAGCCGAGTGGAGCTACCCGACGTCGACCGCAAGGGGTATTGCTCAGCAAAAGTTTCCAGATCCAGCCTGACTCCTGGGAAATTCAAAGGGAAGGAATCTGAAGCTAGATTGAGTCTCTACCAGATAATGCGTTACCAAAGGTAAGTAACTTGTTCAACTACGTCTCAGAGGTGGTAACTGCCAATACTGTGGGCAGCAGGTTGGGGTGTAGCCTGCCCATCTCCGGGCCCAGCATCGGGGGACCACAGCAAAGGGGGGGAAACACGGAAAACAATGGAGGAGGAGGGAGGAAGGCCCCCAGGTCCACCTGGTCATTCTCTTCCCCATGTCCAACCGCATCTGTCCCTCGGGCAGCCTGCCAGCTGAGGCGTACCTGACCGCGCCCTCCCCCACATCCCCGGAACAATCATCCCACGTCACTACATCCATCCGGTTCCCAGGTCCTCCCCAGATGGCTCATCTTGTCCCATGTCTCCACCTTTCATCCGGGGTCCCCCTATCTGAGTCTCTACGTCCGATGGGCTCTCCTATTCATTGATTACCTCCGACCCCAGGTCTGCTGTGGGACGTCTGCGGACCCCTGCTGGCCTCTTTCCTTCATAGTCAGCACAGTCGGTGCAAGCTCACAATGTTACATCCCTGATCCATGTCTTAACTCTAGGCTCCCTGTTGAGTTCCAGGCCATGGCTATTCTCCTCTTTGCCAGTATCAGTGCTAGGTCCAAGAATCTTTTCCCTACTTTTTTAGCTCTGGGTCTGGGGAAGTCACCAAAAAGACAGACCTCTATCATATTCTCTAGAGTGTGGTTCAGGGTTGCTGTATGCTTTTTTAGGACTGCACCCAGAACTCCTGTGGGCATACACATCCCCAAGGCATGTGTCTAAAAATCGTGCCTAGTATCGGACATCTGGGGCACGGCCTAGGCTCACCTCCATATTTTGCCCTGTTCCTGTGTAGTGTGAAATATGTTCTGTGAGTGTAGTTCTACTGAATATATTTGAAGCCGTGTTACGGGCCTGTTTTGGGGGGTACACCAGTAACTGCCCCCACTTAATGTCTGTGATTTCTCTGCCCAGTTCGGCAGTCCATCGTCCACAAAGGGCTTCCAGAGGTCTAGACATCGCAGTCCGAGCCCCCCTAGACAACGCAGTCAGAGCCCTGTAGAACCAGGTAATCAGATTTCCCTCTGTCGCCATCGTCAGCAGTAGTTGTAGAACTATGTGAGTCGTTGGCTCTGTCTCTCCTTTCCCCCAGGGTTCACACAACATTCGCATGAATGCCTCATACATAAGAAGCTGACCTGCTGGCAAGGACCATCAGATCCAGCAGTGCACTGAGGTGCCCAACTGATAGATCACTAACTGTCACTTCTTCCCGCCGCTGTCCTAGAGCTCATCTGCCCTGCTCTGAAATACGTGAGTGGGTTTCTGTGTGGTAACCCCACGAGCGAAAGCTCAGGGACATATAGCACCGCCCTGCCCGTGTGCTTAAGCAATGACACGAACAGCGCAGGCCCATTTCCAGAAGAAGCACTGGACTAAGAAGCTTCGCGATCAACAATCCCCTGGTTTGGTTCGGTCCTTATCAAACCAGGTTCTGGGAGCCCTGCCCCATCCAGCCATCTTGTGATCCATTGAAGTTGTGCTGCCAAGTGTTAGAGTTCAAAATCAGGAACTCTAATTCCCCTCTCTAGGGTAGTACAGCGAGGATGGCAAGTGAGACCCTTTGGCAGTCTAAGTCCAAGAACAACTCCCTTAAAACTGAATCTAGTTTTTGAAACCATGTGGCCGAATTGTCCCTGGCAGGTTTGCAAAATAATAGAGCAGCCTCAGGGCATGACGGTCTTGGAGAGTGAGACTCATTCCATCACGGGTAGTCGGAGAGAGCACCAGAACTGGACAGAGGATTTCAGGGAGCACATTGCGTTAACCAGAACCATCAACTGTGTGATAAATATTAATACCCACGTATTTAAATTTGTTGGGTGCCCTAGGGATGTCTGGTGGGCATCCAGCAGGTTGGGGGGCCTCTCTTGTCAATGGGAAGACACACATCTTGGCCCTGCTAACCCTGAGAAGGCACCAAATTCCTCTAGGACTTTCAGTGCAAAAGGAATGTCCTCCTCCCCATTCTCCAGATATTTCAACAGGTCATCTGCATATAGAGTGACAATATTTTCTGTTCCTCCCCGTGACACCCCTACTTCCACACTCAGTTCAAACTCACCCCGCCAGTGGCCCTATAGCTATGGCTAAAAGGAATGGGGATAACTGTCATCCCTGCCTCGTTCCCTGGAAGATATCATAGTGGTCCGCAATCGTACAACCCGTTTTTACCCTTGCTGTGAGTACATCAGTCATACCCATTTCACCCATCCCTCGCTAAGCCCCATGCAGAGCATGACCATCTCAAGAAAGTCCCCCCCTCACTGTGTCAAAGGCCTTTTCTAGGTCTACTGACATGATCATGGCCTGGGGGTTGTCTGCCCAATCATGGTTGTGGACAATGTTATTGAGTCTATGGAGGTTGAGGGAGGTATTGCATACAGGAATAAAACCCATTCTGATCGGGATGTATCAGAGTAATCCTCTATGGCCACAAAAGGCATGGATAGTGCCTTACTCAAGACCTTGAAATCGGAATTAAGCATGGAGGGGGGTCTGATGTCCACTGTACAGATGTCAGGGGTTTTAGTTTTGGGCAACGGCACCACTTGTCTTGATCAGAAGTCTCCCTACCTCAAGAGTGTCTTTTTACAGGGTTTCCAATCTTGGTGCCAGCACTTCAGTATATGTCGCATAGAATTCCAGGGGGAGCCCATCCGTGCCCCACTACTTGCCAGTAGCCATGCTCTTGATAGCAGATTTTGTTTCCTGGACAGGGAACGGTCCCAACAGGTCCCCCTGCCACTTCTGCTGGGAGGCCTCTGAATGCCACCCGGTCAAGAAAGGCATGGGGGGGTCTCAGTTTGATCTTCCCCCAGCGGTCTAAAGAGCAACATATTTTAGCCCCGGAACACCAAGTTGATCTCTGTAGGGGAGTAGAGCGTGTCTCCCACCAGGGACTGCACTTGAGCAATGGGTGTCCCCCTGCTCTCCAAACATATCAGACAGGCCAAGAACCTCCCCAGTCTCCTCTCCTCTTCATGGACGTAAGCAATATAGTCCCCATAAGTTATGGCACCTGAGGCACTTTAGGGCCATATTATATTGCTCCCTGTCTTCCAACAGGTGAGAGAAAGAGAATCTGGGTTCATGCCCAATGTATTTCCCAACCTATGGAGCGTTTCATCGAGGCATGTGAGTTCTAGTTCTAGCTCCCGACATATCCCCATTGTTTGACCCATTCAGTGTCCTCGCACTACTGTCTTGGAAGGCTTTCCATTCGGTCAGGCTGCTCGAAGCCATCCCAAATTTCTTATTAAAGTATTGTACTATCTGAGTCAGTAAAGTATTCTGGACACAATGTCTGTGTGGACTGCGGAGTGCATGCGCCAAGTAGGTATCCTGGGGCGCTCGTCAACTGGTTGGAATGAGAGCAGGAGTGGGTTATGATCAGATAGCATGCGGTCAAGGTGTTCAGTATGTGTTACAGACCTGCACAGGGATGTAGTTTAATGTGTACCTGATAGATGCTCAAGTAGTATGAATAGTCCCTATTGAGGGCATGCTGTATGCACCATACATCCTCCATGTCTCAGTGTGTCATCCATTCTCTGAAGCTCTCTGCCGTCCTATGGGCCTGCGCCTCTGGCATTGGGGGATGTTGATCGGTCCAGGGTAGTATCAAGGACACAATTAAAGTCACCCCCAAGGAGCAAGGCACCCTCAGCCTTGCTCCTTGGGGCTGAATATGGAACTTAGGGAAAGGGCGTAGTCCTGGTTCAGCGCATACACACACCTCAGCACTACCTATTTGTCACACAGCCAGCCCTCCATCAGGATATATCTGCCATCCATGTCTATTTTAACGGACAAGGTGATACCCTCCCTCATCCTGACCAAGGCCCCTGTGTGAATGCCGAGTATGTGGTGGCATGCACCTGCCCTCTCCAGGGGCGCTGTAATCTGTCTCTTCTACTGTTGTGAGGTGGGTTTCATACAACATGGCTACATGACTTGTCTCCTCTTCAGTTGCATGTGTATTTTATGACGCTTGGCTGCCGACCCCATGGCTTTGATATTCCATGCCATAAATGTAAATGTGTGCGAGTAGGATGTCAATTCGACTGTCATGTCGTGAGCCCTCTCAAAGGATTTTTAGCCAAAGCCTTTGGCCCCACCAACAAGTCACAGGGCACCCACGCCTCCCCCAAAAAAACCTCCTCTTCAGGGTCTGGGACGGTAACGCTTGTGGAGCTATTGCCGATCTGTTCCAGTCTCTCTGATTCAGAGTCTCCTATTCCATGCCCCGAGGCGCTGTGTCTGTCCCCTTGGCCTCCATGATCTCTGCTGCTGCCTGCAAGGCCACTGCCTTTTCCTTGTCTGCTTGTGATTTGGATGGCTTCACCCATGTTCCGCGGCGTGCTGACCCCGTGTTCGCCGCCTGCTTTGTCGTCGTTCTCCGCGGCCTGCCTTGGCTGGTGCTGGTCTTTTCTCTGCTGCCCAGTATGCCTCCATCCAGACCTAAGCTTCTTCTGGGTCCTGACAGAAGTATGAAATGCAATCCTTCATGATTTTAAGTTTTGGAGGGAACAGTAGGGAATAGCGTAGTCCTTCTTGCAGCACCTTCCTGACCTCCAAGAAGGAGGCTCTCTTTGCCAGGATGGCCACTGTTTAGTCTGAAACCAGTGTCACCTGGCCATTTCCCTCCCTAATGTGCCTGCCTTACGAGCCCGCTGCAGGAAGGTGTCCCTGCATTTATAGTGTAGTAATTTGACCATCACTGGTCTGGACGGTGGCCAAGCCGAACCTTTGTGCGCCCTTTTAAGCGTGAAGAAGGGGCTTTGTTGATTCGAGGCCACTGTGATCCGCAGCCATGTCTCCAAGTGGGGCACCGTATCGGAGCCCTATGAGTCCTCAAGAAGACCCACCACACATTGTTCCATTTAATGCGACCTTCTGCATCTTCCGCCCTTTGCCAGAGTTTGCACACCTGATCCGTTAGGCCCCTCAATTGCATGCTCATAGCTTTCTGTGCCGGTTGCAGTTCACTTATGGCCAACTCCGATTCTTTGGCTCTGTCGGTCAGTTTGTGGTGGTCTGTCCGTAGTAGGCCGAGCTCGGCGGCCACCAAGCCAATCTCCATGTGCATAAAGAACAAAAAGATTGCCAATACTGATAAACAGTTTGAAGAATAAATGGAACGCGGAGGAGCTTCAAACACACCACGTCTGTACTAATTAATAGTATTTATTCGAGGAACATCTTTTTTGTTCATTTGAATTTTTTTCATGAATGATTTGAACACACATAAAATAGAAAACACCACAATGAATTATTACAAAAATAACATACTACAAAATTGACAACAATGACTCACTGCCAATTTGGCAGATATCCCCATTAGCATATTCCCTAAATCATTCATACACCACTCCTCATTCATCAAAACACACTCATTCATACATTCAAACCTTGGTTGCCTATGTCAACAATTTGAATAAACCAAGGGCCTAACCAAACATGGAAAAAGGTTTGGCCACAGTAGTTCAGGAGTAGGCGATGGGGGTTCCTTAGGACTCACCCACGCGTCCCAGCTGCTCCGGTCAGGACCTAGTCTTTCTGCCGCTGTTGGATCCTCCTGGTGATGCTGCCTGTCCGGGCCACTCTACTCTGCACAACCCCCCATGTCACCTCAAAAAACAGGCTGGGAGCCTCTACGTATCAATGCTGCTGCCCAGGTCTCTGATGCACCTCGCAGTGAATTGGGTGAAGGCGCCTCAAAGCCAGATCAACATTGTACAGCAGCCGTATCTAGCCAGCAGGCATGTGGTGCCGACCACTTCTTGCACTTCGGCACCCCCCGGGGTAGTTCAGACGCTCCTAGACAGTCCACAGGGCCTCAGGAGCTCCGATGGTCCCTGGAGGTGTGATAGATTTGCAGGATTTTGTCGAGCCGGTGCAGAGCCTCAGGTTAGGAGTCTGCCATCATGCATGGCCTTTGTAGCCTCGCCTCTCTAAAATGTCAATGTTTTTCATAGTTCTGTTATTTGCATGCAACAATATTTAAAGCAAAATGTACTACAGTTTATATGTAACCACAGCAAATGAGTGGTATAGATCTGTGAGGGTCAACAAGAACCTTCATGCCTTTAACAAACGCTTGATTGTTTTGATAGAGACTTCGAACTGCAGAAACTTCACCTTAGAATATTGCCCAGGCATCATAAAACCTTGAGCAGTACCTCTTCGCACGAGTAGGTGGCGTCATTCAGGTCTGCATCGAAAGTGACGTCGCGGTGCCTATGTAGGCACCACTCCTGCATGCTGATATCAGTTCCGTTCATTCTACACCAACAACGTGGATCCGAAGAGCTGCCTCGGTCATTTTTTGACAACTTTTTGAAGATCTTTTTGAGCTTTCTCCCAGCATGCTAAGACATCCTGTCCCCTGCGAAACCCTCACAGTTCAAGTCTTTCAGGGATTGCCACGGACAGATAGATGCCCCACTTGGTTTGTCTTTGGTGCTTGGGGTCGGGACATGACTGCCGTTCTATGTACCTGAAGGCAATCTGAGAGAGGGTGATGAAGATTCTTGCGCATGGCACAAGAAGGCTCTGCCCTGCCCCAGTGTAAGATCTCTGGGCTGTTCCCAGAGCCATTTTGTGGTTGATCATCTTCCCAGTCCAAGACTTCCTCATCTAAGTCAGGTAAGTACAAAAAGCTCAAAAAGAAGTCAAAGCGCACTTCGTCTTCTCCTTCTTATCATAGTGCTTTCAGGCCCCACTCCTGCACTCCACTTTCGGAACCGGCATAAAGGCCTGCTCCACCCTACCCCAAGTTTCCCAGAGCCAGAGCAATGATGCCCAACTCAGAGAATTTTATGATGCCATGCATGCCATCTTTGGGCCACTTATGTCTCTTGAGCGCCTTCGGAACCCGCTGAGAGGTGCCTTTGCTGGGTTACCATCTGCAGGCTTGCCCTTGTCACCAGTCGGTCCCTCTGGATCCGTCCCCTGATCCATACCGATGCCACCATGTATGCCTCCATTCACTCCGGCTCTGTCTCTTCTGGCCAGTTTTTCAAATCATTGTTCATAAATGTTTCAAAAAGCAGAAAAGCGCTGATGCGCGTTTCAGAAGTGGCACATAGATAGATAATTCCTTCATCATGGTGCTGAAACTGTAGCTAAATCAGTGGCTTGAAGTCATCTGTAGAACATGCACTGTTGACGAATATGAAGTGCAGGGGGCTCAGTACAACACATGTCACCAACCGGTTTTTATGGGCATAAGTTTGCTCAGCCGAGATGGTCTTCAGATAATTTCTTCTTGAGACGTATACGCTTCTAGTGAGCAAACCCAATTGATTTACCTGGGTTGGACGCCGGCACTCCGTTGTTGATCTGGGTCCGGAGGGCGCCGTTATAAATTCTTTCAAAAAGTTTCTGATTTGATTAGTCCTTGCATCGACCACTCTAACTGCTCGTGGGGAAAGTTAGTATGGCAGTTCACGTAGATTCTGTCCTGGCCGGGACGACCGTAGTTGTTAGTCTCAGCCCCCTTTGAAGTACCCAAGGACTTTGGGGATTTACCCGGCGCCACCGTATTTTATCCAGAAGAATAAATACGTCAATTGGGTTTGCTCTCAAGACACATAGGTCTCAAGAAGAAATGGTCATCTGAAGGCCCTTCTCGGCTGAGCCAACTTATGCCCATAAAAATCGGTTGGTGACGTGTTGATACAGAGCCCCCTGTACTTCATATTCGTCAACAGTGCATGTTCGACAGATGGCTTCAAGCCACTGATTTAGCTACATTTTCAGCGCCCTGATGAAGGAATTGTCTGTCTATGTGCCACTTGCGAAACGCGTGTCGGCGCTTTTCTGCTTTTTGAAACATGTATGAACAATGATTTGAAAAACTGGGCATATATCAAATTGTGTTCTAGTGTGTTTGTGTATTTTCCTTGTGTCAATAGTCAGTATTGACTTTTGTCTAGTGTTAATTTGTCTTGGCAATGTGGTATGTCTTTTGTCATGTTTTATTAACCAATATGTTTATTGTTCATCTGTAATGTTGGTGGGGCTCCTTTACATTTGATGTGTTAAATATTTATTCTTCAGAGTTTGTTGGTGTATATTTTTGATAATGAACTGTATTCTATGAAAGAAAAACATGATTTATTTGATATATTTTTGAATAAAAATTGAAAACCATTGGTCTGTTGGACAATTGTAATTTTATGATGGACATAATTCCTTATAGTAAGTAATTGGTTTTGGAGGAGTGCTTGTTGTTATAAATTGTGTTGTTTTCCCTGCCTTCTTCTCCAGACTTATTAATTTTTTCTGGGACCCTCTAGTACTATTTCATATCTGTCTCTTCTGGCGCCATCTCCGGCACTGCCTGCACCGCTCGATGTCGATTCGATGCCGTCCAGGCCTCACAATGCCCTAGATTTTCCACCCTTTGCTAGTTCCTACCCTCCTGAAGGGGGAGATGAGGAGGAGGTGTATTGTCCCCCGACAGACCCTGATGACCATGGCAACTGGTATAAGGAGGTGGATGATGCTTTTTGTCTGGAAACCTCCCCCAGAGTCTTGCATGATTTCCCCTCTGGACCAGGGTTTGGAGGAAGTCTCATCTTTTGATGCCTTGATGCGCAGAATCTCTAGATGCCAGCAGTCAAGGGCAAGACCAGTGCCTTGACAGATGACCTTTACCCGGGTGTGGGCTCATCTGAACCCAGGGTCCCCTTAAATGAGCCCTCACTAATGTGCACCTAAAGGCCTGGGCAAAACTTTGCACAGGGGCTACTGTGCACCGAATGATTGCCTTTCGGCATCATCCTGCCCTAGGAGGCCTAGCCTTCCTCTTCGGCACCCCTCCGCTGAGAGCCTGGTGGTGCGGGCCTCAAAAGCAATTACCCCAAACGCGTTCCTTACCACACCACTGGATGGGGAATCCAATAATTTGGATATTTTTGGGAAGCTCATCTTTTCTTCCACCAGCCTTGCCCTCCATTAGGTTAACAGTCTCTTGGGCCTCTTGGGCCGATATTCCTATGCATTATGGGATTTGGTTGCGTAGCTACTTCCCATACTGCTGGAAAAAGGCTGCACCATCCTCAACACGGACTTGGTGTATGGCAGAGATGCATACTGTTCACCATGGACTCCTTTGGTAGAGCCATAGCTTCTAGGGTGACTGCATCACCACGCCTGGTTTCAGTCCACTGGGTTCTCGGGTGTCTAGTCTTCACTGATGGACATGTCCTTAAATGGCTCATGCCTATTTGGTGTGGCATTCTTTCACTTTCATAAGAGCAGGGTCACTGCCATATTCCTTAGCCTTTTCTTCTTGACCTGGCCGCAAAAGCAGTCCTTTCGCTCCTACCGTGGACATGGAAGGGGCAACTTTGGGCATCCACAGGATCAGCAATCTCCAGTCCAACAGCCTGCCAAGTCTTTTGTAGGACGGGGACCCAGGTCCCAAAAAGGATGAAGGAGCCAGTCCTAGCATGCTGCCTAGTACCACGCCCATCCGGCTGCCACCTGCTCCAAGGCCCTTTAGAAAGCCTTTCATCCAGCACAGGTATCCTGTTGGTGGCACAATCAGGCACCACCAGCCCCAAAGGTCGGCAATTACCTCAGACAAATGCAGGTCATGTGGAAGGGGTACACATTACCATTTGTGGAAACACCTCAGCCTCTTCCACCAGCTCAAGAATGGCTGACTGAGGACCATCTCTCCTTACTATGTCAGGAAGTGCAGGTTCTTTTTGCCAAACAAGGTATTGAATGGATTGCTGCACCAAAAATAGGGTGGGGTTGTTATTCCTGCTACTTTCTGATGCTGAGAAAGGACGGCGTCCTCTGCCCTGTACTAGATCTGTGCCCTCTCAGCACCATCTTGAACAAAATGAGATTCAAGAAGCTAATGTTAGCTCAGGTTCTGTCTGTCCTAGATCCTAGAGACTTGATGGTGGTGCTGAACCCGTAGGACACGTATTTCCACATCCCTGTCTTGCCAGCCCACAGGCTTTATGTGTGATTCATGGCAGACCACAAGCATTTTTCGTTTGCTGTGCCCCCCTTCCCCTTTGGCTTCAACAGTGCCCCTAGGGTGTTCACACAAGTGATGGTGATGGTTGCAGCCCGTTTGCAGAGGTTAGGAGTTCTAGTCTTTGCCTACCTCAATGACTGGCAGCTGAAGGGGGTCGCTCACCTCCAAATCACAGCGAAACATCTACATTCACTGTGGTTCACTATCAACATGCCGCAGTCACACCTGACTCCCTCTTAGATGCTTCCTTTCATCTGAGCCATTCTGGACACAGTGAAGCTCTGCGCCTATCCTCTGGCGTCGCAAGTCTGAGATATTCAGGCTATGATTCCAAGTTTTCGGCCTCTGTCCTGGGTATCTCTTGCCTCCTGCATCCTGCTGGTACAACATGCCCAATGACATATGGAAGCTCTGTAGTGCGACCTGATGTCCCAGTGGGCACCATTAGAGTCAATTGGGTAACCCAGTATCCATCAGAACCTAGGAATTAACAAGAAAATACTACAAGTGGCTCTGTCTGGGAGAGACCAATTTCTTAGTACATGTCAAGAATTAATCAGCAAAGCTAGAGTCTAGTGCATTATTTTAAGACTTTTTCAATAGAACACACAAGAAAGGGTTTTTTCAATGCGTAGTATTTATTAGTTCATTTCAAAGCTGTCATTTTTTATAATACATCCAAATTCATAAGTCACATGTAAGTAAAGTGAATCAAGTGAACAAGGTGATGTGAGTGACACTGTGATATAGTACATAAAGTGTACATAAAATATAGAAAAATTGGGGACTAAAAAACAAGATCCACCCCTAAAAAATCTTTATTATTTTTCTCAGTCCTTTAATTTTATGCTTTTCTTGGGGCTGAGAGAGTTGTGGGGCATGAGTGGGAATAACTGTTGACGTTTCGACCCTGTGGTTTGCGCAGCTAAGATGCGTCACAACGGGTCTTCCTCAGAACATAAAGCAGTTGACAGCCAAGAACAAAAATTCATGAAAATACACATTCATCTGAGTTGTAATAGTGGTAAATGGCATTTATCCGGAAACATTCATTAGGCATGAGGACCCTTGATGGTTGTATTAATTATGGTCCAAATTTCTAGAGGGTGATCATTTGAGAATGACCACCTGCGCAGTGAAGGCCCCAGCCAGATAGGGATCTTGTCTGATCAATCAGAGGCAAGGCGAACATTCAGCCACACTCTCATGGAGGCTCTGTTTTAAATCAAGCACACAGTTAATGTGATGTCCTCAGCACATCGAGAGGAGGGCACAGCATCAGAGAATCTTTTCAACCTAGTCCAGTTATCAGAGAGCTGCCACTGTGGTGGCTGAGGAACCGTGATTTGATCAATGACAGAACCCTCTCCCTTCCCCACCCAGAGCTCATAGTGGTGACAGATGCTTCACTCTTGGGTTGGTGCAGTCATCTGGGAGAGGTGGAAATCAGAGGACTCTGGTCTCTGGCAGGATCTCAGTTCTACATCACTTTGTTGAAGTTGAGAGTTATCCACTTGGCATTGAAAGCCTTCCTTTCCATCCATCAAAGGAAGGCTGGTTCAGGTGTTCATGAACAACACCACTGCCGTGTTATGGCAATAGACAAGGCGGGGTGGTGTCGTGGACCCTGTGCCAGGAGGCTCTGCACCTGTGAATATGGCAGGAATGTCAGGACACTTTCCTGGTCGTACAACACCTTGCGGGATCTCTGAATGCTAGGGTTGACAAAGTCAGCCTCTGATGCCTCATTGATCATGAATGGCATCTACATCCAGGGATGGTGCAAGGTCTCTTCTGCAACTGGGTAGGACCTTGGCTCCAATGTTCACAACTGCTTACACCACAAAATGCCAGCACTTCTGACCCTGCAGTTTCCAAAGACACTTTCGCTCAGAAACGCATTCTGCCTTGAGTGGAACCCGTGACTCCTTTCCACCGATTCCACTCCTGCCTTAGGTTCCCAAGAAGATCAGGACCCACTGGAGGCAAACCACAGAGGCACTGCCACTGACGAGCAGCCATCTTTAAATAATTTGTGTTCTAGTTTACCAGAAAAATTCAAAGATGGCCACACTGGCAGCCATCTTTAATTGATGTACTGTTTTCACTCTGGATGACAATATTGTACTTCGGCAGAATGCCATCACTCACATAGAAGGGAAGTAGGATAATTCATTACCTTGTCCTGTATGCTTTTGTGGCGAGAAGCAACAGTTGAATGACAGCACAACAGTCCAGTGGACGAAAAGTACTGCAGAACTTTGGAATTTCCTCCCCTTCCAACATTTCTTGAAGAACTAAAAACCTACCATTCCTCAGATTTTAATTTTACCTGAAGTATTCAGTGATCTTCTTATTCTGGTTTTAGCACAAGGACACTGTATAATCTGATATACTTCTATCCACAGATCCCTTACCTTAGAATTTTCCCCAGGTGTCTGGAGGATTTTGCGTAAGCAGTTCCCCTGCGTGCTGGTAGTTGGGGTCTGTCAGCTCCATGTCTGTTGTCTGCGTCATCCGTGCTAGAAGTGATGTTGCAATAACTATATAGGCGCCTCCCAGGCGCGCTGATATCAGTTTGTTTCTTTCCACGCCAGCCAGCCAGCGCTGATCTGGAGAAGGGTTTCTGACTTTTTGACAGGCCTATCTGAAAGAAACAGTGAGTTATAGATTACTTACCTTAGAATTACCCCCAAGCGTCAGACTGAATCCAGAAAGTTTTTTCGTCAGCAGTACCCCTGCACGTCGGAAGGTGGCGTCGGTCGACTCCACGTTCGTCGTTGGCATCGGTGTCGCTGGAATGACGTCGCGGTAGCTACTTAGACGCCGCCCTCGCGTGCTGACATCAATTCTTTCTTTTTCTTTGCCAGCAAGCACAGATCCGGAGAGAGCGGTACCGCCTTTCACTTTTTGACTGATTTTTTTCTTGACTTTTGTCGACATCCTTTGAATCTATCGACTCCTGGTGCACGAGGGATGCTCAGCTTCAAGACTTGCAGTTCCTGTAGCAGACTGATGTCGGTGACAGAGCCACACCGTGTGTGCCTCTTCTGCCTGTAGCGCCACCACGACCCCAAGTCATGCTCCGACTGCCGGACCATGAACCCTACGTTTTTGCGGGAGCTGTCCAGAAACCTGCTCGAGGCCTGGCAGTCTGCTCCATGCCGCTCGATGTCCCGGACGCATAGGAGGTCGAGGGACCGGTCGCGGAGCCATCATCATCATTCTTCGTCCAAGTCTTCGCATTCAGGGTCAGGTAAGTCAAAGCACAATAAGAAGTCGAAGAAGCATTGTCACTCTTCGACTTCTCCCCGTTCCGTCGGCCAACGCGGGATGTGTGTGGTGCCCCTCCCGCAGCTCCGCGTGCAGAGCCTGAAAGGGTTGACTCCGGGTTTCCCCCCCTTTCCAGGACCTTGTGTGACCCCTGCCCAGGTTCGTCAGTTTTACTAAGCGATGCATGCCATCTTTGGGCAGCCCGACTCCGCCCGCTCGCCTTTGGGCCATGCGGACTCGGCTGGGGACCCTAGGCCTTTGACACAGGCAGCTCCGGCTTCGGCACTGCAATGTCCCCTTGGATCCAGACCTGAGTCCGGATCAGCGCTCGACGACCTTGTTACGCCTCCCCCGGTGCCCATTCCACCAGCACCACGTCGGCAGTCAGCGTTGGCACTGTCCCCAGCCAACATCGACCCCGGCCTCCACCTCAAGGTAGACAAGGAGCCGGACTGGCGTCGACCAACGTCGGATCCAGCGCCGATGGGTACTAATGTGCCCCTGTTCTACCCTGGCTCTTTGAGACCAGATTGGCAGCCAAAGGAGGGTGAGGAGGACTGGGAGGGTTCTGGAGACCCTTTAACAGACCAGTTAGGTTATGAACTGGACTGGAGAGAGGAACTGAGGGAAGCCAGTGGTCTGGACACCTCACCAGACCTTGGCATGTTGTCTCCTCCTACCGTGGCAATGGAGGAGGGAGCGTCGTACCCAGTGGTGTTGCGTAGGGTGGCCGAGACTCTCAGTCTCGAGCTACCTACAGTGGCAGTCAGGATTAACCTCCTGGCAGTGGTGCTTCAACTGGCAGTAAGCTCTTCGGAGCCCCTGCTGCCATTTAATGAAGCCCTAACGGACATCTTTTTGCGCACGTGGTCCAGGCTCAACTCAGGGGCTCCTGTGGACAGGATGATTGTCCAACGCCACTGCCCAGCCCTTGGCGACCTCACTTTCCTTTCCCAACACCCTACCCCCTGAGAGCTTGGTGGTCCAAGCCTCCACTTCCAAGGGCGCATTCTCTACGGCTCCACCTGATAGGGAATCCAAAAAGCTGGACCATCTTGGGAAGAAGTTGTTTTCTTCCACCAGCTTGGGACTGCGGGCTGTAGACACTGCATGTCTGTTGGACCGTTACACTCACTCTGTGTGGGATATGGTTGCGCAAGTGCTGCCTCAGTGCCCGGAGGAGGCCCGGGCCGTGCTCTCTCTGGCAGTTGCCGAAGGGGGAGACGCAGCAAAGTTTACCATCCACTGTGGGCTGGATACCGCCGACTACTAGGCAGGACGATTTCCACGTCGGTAGCCCTTCGACACTACGCCTGGTTGATGTCGACTGGTTTTTCAGGGGATGTTCAATCCACTCTTATGGACATGCCCTTTGATGTCCGTTGCCTATTCGGCGACAAGGTAGACAATGCGCTGGAGTGCTTTAAGGATTCTCGGGCTACGACCAGGTCCCTGGGCTTCTCCACCACCCTCCCTACGCAGTCTGCCTTTCACCCCTTGCATGGCTACGGAAGGGGTGCCCCGCCACATCATGCCCAGAGCCACAGGCTGGCACAAGCTGTTCAGCCTCTGTGCGGCCGGGGACATTGGAACCAGTGCCGTGGTTTTGGGGGCCAGCGGGCGGGCCAGTCCCCTACTCCCTCCCCTTTGGGACTACCCCTCCCACAATGCCAGCCGCTCACGATCTGCTGACAGAGGATCATCTGTCCCTTCTCTGTGAGGAGCTCACAGCTCTCTTGTCCAAGGGAGCCATATAGAGGGTTCCAGTGCCCAATAGGGCTGTGGTTGCCATTCCCGCTAATTTCTAGTTCCCAAAAAGGAAAAGGGCCTTTGTCTTATCCTCAATCTCCGATCTCTCAAATTCTTTCTCAAGATGGAGAAATTCAAAATGCTCACATTGGCTCAGGTCTTGTCTGTCCTGGAGACTAGATGGTAATGTTGGACTTGCAGGAAGCCTATTTTCACATACTCATGCTACCTGCCCATCGGCGCTATCTATTGTTTATGGTAGGCCAAAAGCACTTTCAGTTCACCTTGCTCCCTTGTGGCCTTACCAGCGCCCCACAGGTGTTCACCGAGGTGATGGCAGTAATTGCTGCTCATTTGCGGACATCTGGGATGCCAGTCTTCCCCTATTTTGATGACTGGCTGTTGTAGGCGGGCTCGTCCCAGGCTGTCATTTTCCACCTCCAGTCCACGTTGAACCTCCTGCACTCACTGTGGTTTACTATCAACGTGACAGTCATACCTGACTCCCTCTCAGATGCTCCCTTTCATTGGGGCTGCTATGTGCATGGTGCAGTTTCGGGCTTATCCTCCCGAGTGGCGAGTCCAGGATATTCAGGCTTTGATACTGATATTTTAGCCTCTAGCTTGGGTTTCGGTGAGACTGACTCTGAGGCTGCTGGACCTCATGGCCTCCTGCATCCTGCTGTTGACATATGCCAGATGGCATATGTGGGCTGTGTAGTGGGACCCGAAGTTCCAGTGGGCACAGCATCAGGAGAATCTCACCAATCCAGATCTCGGAGGGAACTGCAAACAATTTGCAGTGGTGAATAAGAAACCGCGACTGGGTCAGAGGCAGACCCCTTTCCCTTCTACAGCCTGATCTCACAGTAGTGACAGATGCGTCACTCCTGGGATGAGGCGGTATTATGGGAGAGGTGGAGATCAGAGGACTCTGGTGCCTGGCGAAATCTGGACTCCACATCAACCTATTGAAGCTCCGAGCGATCAGACTGGCATTGAAGGCCTTTCTCCTCTCCATCAGGGGAAGGCTAGTGTTCACGGACAACACCACTGCCATGTGGTGCTGGTACAAACAGGGCATTCGGAGGTGGTGCAAGATCTCTTTCAGCAGTGGGGGAGCCTTGGTTAGATCGGTTTGCCACCACCGAGAATGCGCAATGTCAGTAGCATTGCGTGCTGGATTTTACAAGGTGGCACTCCCTCAGAGATGCTTTTCATCTCGAGTGAAGCTCAGGCCTTCTGTACCACTTTACGCCCATACCACTCTTTCCCAGAGTTCTCAAGAAGATCAAGAACGACCTGGCCCAAGTCATTCTTGTGGCTCCAAACTGGGCACAGAGAGCCTGGTATACCAAGCTACTGAGCACTGCCATTGATCCTCCCACTCGACTGCCCCTTCGGGAAGATCTTCTGTCACGGCAGCAGGTAGGAGTTCTCCATCCAAACCTGTCTACTCTCCACCTTCTTGCAAGGAGATTGAGCGGCAACAGTTGACTGCATTTGACTTTCCTCACGAAATCTGTAACATTATCATGGCATCCAGGCGTCCGTTTACTAACATGGTGTACTCCTGCCGTTAAACACATTTGTGATATGATGTGCAGAAAAATCTCTTGATCCTCTTTCTGCCCCTCTTTCTGATGGTTCTTTTTTCCTTGGCTCTTGCCCAACAGGGCTCTGCTCAGGGCACTGTTAAGAGCTATCCTTCTGCCTTTTTGTTTTTGATTTCTTGAGGTTGCCTGATCAACCTTCTTTTTTCAAGTCCCCTATTACACATAGGTTCCTTAAAGGTCTTACTCTTCTCTTCTCTCCTTCACCACTTATTATTCATCAGTGGAACCTTAATTTGGTTTAGACTTTTCTGATGTGCGCTCCTTTCAAGCCTCTCCATATTTGTCCCCTCAGGCTTCTCACCTTGATGACAGCCTTCCTTTTGGACATTACATTTGCCTGCAGAGTGAGTGACCTCTCAGTCTATCCTGACAAAGTAGTGCTTCGCACTCTAGCCTCATTTTTGCCAAAAGTGGCCGCTCCTTTTCATGTAGGCCAATCCATCACCTTGCCTACCTTTTTCACTCCTCCACATCCCTCTAAGGAAGAGGATTGACTCCACTGTCTGGACCCAATAAGAGCATTGTCTTTCTACCTTGACATCACAAAACTGTTCCGGGTAGATGACCAACTATTCATGGGGTATATTGGTGCAAAGAAAGGTCAGGTAGTGTAGAAGCGGACCATCTCCAGATGGGTCGTGCTCTGCATCAAAATCTGTTAAGCACTGGTCAAGAAGCAACCTCCGGAAGGGTTGCAAGCTCATTTCACCAGAGCTAAAGTGGCCACCACTACATTACCATGCAGAGTTCCAGTCCTTGAAATCTGCCAGGCAGCAACATGGGCTTGCCTGCACACATTCACCAAGCATTACTGTCTGGACAGTCAGGTCCACAGGGATGGACATTTTGTCTGTTCAGTCCTACAGGACTTTTACGTTTGAAATAGGTTCACAGACCCTCCTCGGGGGTTGGTATTGCGTGAGTATCTTTTCTAAGGTAAGGAATCTGAAGCTAGAAGTCTCTTATCAAATGAACAAATTACTTACCTCAAGCAATGCCTTATCTGGTAGAGACTATATTCCATATACCAGCCCACCCATCCTCCCTACTCTACGAACAGATTTCTAGGGACAGGGATGACCCCTTTCAGGGCCCTGGTTTTTACACACCAGTGGTCAGTGTTCTTCATGTCTTCACACTTCTGGCGTGGAAAGTCGTGAAAAGAAACTGACGTCAGTGCGCTTGGGTGGTGCCTATATAGGTACCGCGAAATCACATCCTGCACGGACGACGGACGCCGAGCTGATCGACGCCACCTACAGGTGCGCAGCTGCTTCAGAAAAATCTGGATCCAGTCTGACGCCTGGGGGAAATTCTAAGGTAAGGAATCTGCAGCTAGATATAGTCTCTATCAGATAAGGCCTTACTGAAGGTAAGTAACTTGTTCGTTAATCACATGCTGTACAAAACCTTATATAAAATCATTGAAAGACCTATAAATGAATATGCATGTATGTATATATATCCCAACACTTCGTCCAATTTTCTTTGAGAAAAAACGAGCGTAGACCTCAATTGCGTGCTTGAATAATTTATTTGTCCTCGTCTGCCGTATGTATATATGTATTTATTTTTGGGGGAAAAAAATAAAAGATTTGCAAAGCTCTACTGTTAGTTTTAGGGATATGTTGGTACTCAATCTATGACTTTTGATAAACTGAAGGGGATACGTTTTTGTAAAGTCTCAAATAAAAAATACCGACATGACTTGTACTCCGTATGACCATTGTTGGAGGTCTGAGTCCCAGTCCCGCTTTACTGTCACTAAGTGCGCGGCCCAGGGCTCCCCACTCAACGTTAGGCCAAGTAAGGACACCGTTTGAGATAGCCCTGCTCAACCCCTTAGTAGCTTGGCAAGAGCAGCCAGGCCTATCTCCAAGGCATGAGTGTTCAGTATGTGCAACCACGCCCACAGCAACCTCCTGGTGACCCCACAAATCGACTCCACACGAGTTTGATAGAAAAGAGTATAAACTTTATACAAAAAGATCTACGATCAGACCTCATGATACATAAGCCAACATAGAATAAAAGGTAATATTCGTTCCGGCTGGTTGGTAGGTTCAAATCCCAACCACCGCTTTCAACATGCTATGCTGGTCGCAATGCTAGAATCACACAAGTTGCAATAGACAAACAATAGTGCACTGCGTAACAATATATTCCTGTGCTTGGCAAAGGAGATATAATACGATACGTAACGATACACCCCTGTACCTGCAATGGGAGAAATAATGCAATGCGTACCGCTACCTTTATGTACTGCGCATTGAAGGAATTATGCAATGCGTCACACCTCAATCACATACGTTGCAATGAAGAAACAATGCAATGCGGGCCGCTACCATCATGTACTTTGCACTGAAGAAATAATGCAATGCGGGCTGCTACAACCATGTACTTGGCATTGGAGAATTAATGCAATGCATAGCGCTACAATTGTGTACTTCCTTAGGCAATAATAATGTCAGGCGTCTTAAGACAGTCCGTCAGTTCATTAGCAGCAATATTGGCAATGTGTTTTGCGACAATCAGCCGCTTCGATAACTGTTGCCCCCCACATGGTTCAACGATGACACAGAGTACAGCTTATTACTCGGGCCCCTGTACTGTCACTCCTTTCGTCTGTACGGGCCTCACTCTGAGCCGAAACAAAAGGCTCACGTCATCAGAAGGACTGAGAGGCCGAGAGACTGTCCCTCCGAGCCCGTACCCCGCCCAGGTAGTAATCCACGTTACCTGGGGGCCCGACCCCACTCTCCTCTTTCCTTGAACTAGGCCTGCCGTGCAGAACTCTCTCAACGGGCCTCAGCGGCTCAGCCTGGTAGCTCAACTCTTCCGGGACTACAGGTCCGGGCCGCGACTGTTAGGAAGGTCTCAGGCAGCCGCAGGGCACACGTACCCCATGCCCCTGAGATTACTTTTACTCTGGGTGCACGTTCACCACCGCACCCTACGGGTCTCCTCTGGCACGAAGCCACACACACAACACTGAAGGGGCTTCACGTCGACTCAGAGTGCACGCTCACCAGGCACTCCTCCTTGCGGTCTCCGTTGGCATCAAGACACGCTCACCGCACAGCAGAGACTCACTTTCTTCTGGTGCAGATGATGATCAGCCGATCACCTCCACAGTCCCAGGTTGCACCAAAGCATGCACGCTGCTTCACCGAGACTTACTCCAGCTCCGGTGCCCCGATATCCAGGCGCTCTTCACCAATGCCTTCGGCTGCACCTCGACACGCTCACCGTGTCCGAGCCTCACTTCTCCTCCAGTGCACTCGATCACCAGGCGCTCTTCACCAACGCCTTCGATGCACCCCGACATTCACCCTGCGCGTCCGAGGCTCACTCCACTTCCGATGCACACGTTATCCAGTATTAGGGTATCTTTCATAGATTCACATGCCTGAATCATTCCCCGTCGTCGGGATGGGAGTCACCGGTAAATAACAAAGCAATGTCTAGAAGACATATAGAGTAACAGGCCCCAAAGGGCCCTAGCTTAGAAAGCTATCCACGTCCTTATGTAAAAAGGACCAAAGTTTGGCCAGTAGCCAATCAGCTAGCACCACCCTCTAGAACCCTCCTGGAAGGAGCTCTAGTCCCTCAGATTTTCTACCGCACGTCGTGCTAAGGGAGTCTCCACTGAGCTCTGCTCATTGCTTCTGGTTTACCAGTGTTTTTCTACTCAAAACTTTCGGATTTGTCATGGCTGATACTCCTAAGAAAGGACTCTTCAGATCCTCTGCTTCCTGTGGGAAGAAAAGGCTCCACGTGGATGATCAGCATAAGGACTGCCTTTATTGTCTGTACCCCAGCCACAGTGCCAAGGATTGCAAGGTATGTCGTACCTTTTCATCCAAGACCCTGAAGGACAGAGAAGGGCGCCTTTTAATCTGGCTACAAAGGCTGAAGGACAAGGACTCTGTGGTGTCCTCTGAGGAGAGTGAGAGTTCTATTATATCTTCTCACTCCTCACGCAAACGACCAAGGGCGTCCTCTCCGGGCCCTTCGTCGCATCCACCTTCTAAGAAGCCACACAAACGGTCTTCCGAGGTTCTGGACTCGTCTATGCCAGGAATCACCTCTCCTCCAGATGTCCAGGTTACTTTTAAAAAGCCAGTTTCTGCCCCGTCGCCGACGACCACCTCGTTGACGGTGGCTTCATCGATGAAAAGACATCCATCGACGGCAGTCGTTGTAACTTCGTCGACGGCGACGATATCTACGGTCATATCCCACTCAATGACCACGTCGACGACGACAACACCATCGTCGACGGCTGGTAAAATGATCTCGTCGACGCTAAAAATCAAAAAGTCGTCGTCAGCTAAGCCGCCGACGACACCGTCGACAGCAGGACCGTCGACGACAGCGCCATCGTCGACACCCACGTCGACGAAGCCACCGTCGACGAGACCGTCGTCGTCGACGACGACGAGAACACCGTCGACGAGACCAGTATCGTCGACGCTATCGTCGACTCCATCGTCGTCGAAGAAACAACTCTCGTCTTCCTCACTGACGACGACGCCACCATCGCTGTCCTTGTCGACGCTGTCTCATATGCCTATTACACCGCCTACACCTCTACTGTCGACGGGCCCGTCGACAGTTATTGACTCTGAGATGCCAAATACATTTGTGCACCTCAAAATCACCAAACGGGCACTAACACCGGCCCTTACATCACCCAGTCGGGTCCCTACTTTGCCACCTGCTCAACTTTTCGAGGAGGAAAATTCAGAGGACGACAGTATGTTCCCAGCTGCGACAAGCCCTTCACAGCTACATGTCAAATACCAAGATACATCTGACTACGAGGACTTGGACCAGGATTACCACCCGGTTCCACCTCCACAATATGTGCAGCCACCACCTTCTATGGTTTGCCTGCCTGCATCACTGGTCACGGACCTCCAATTCCTGATCTCGGACTACAAACAGAGGTTTCCGACGCCGGCGCCTCCAACACCAGTTGCGCCACCAACACCAAGGCCAAGACCGCCACAATTGGTGCTGCAATCAGAGCCTATTGCAGTGCCACTTCCTCCCACAACAGATGAGGAAGAAGAGGACGAGCCTGAAGAAGGAGAACTTCAGGACATCCATTCTCCCCAGGACGAATGGGATGATTATATCCTTCCCTGTCCGACTTCTCCTGCTCCCACCACGGCCGACTCGCCTCCAGAAGATATTGGCGGCTTCCATAACATTATAGAGAGAGCGGCCCAGCGCTTTCAAATTCCGATGCCCTCGCATCAGCAAGACTGCTTCCTGTATGACTTTAAGGAACCCTTTAAGAAGTCCGTACGAGCAATACCAATGATAGACTACATTTGGGAACAGGGAGTTAAAATTATGCAACATCCTTCCTCTGTCCCCCCAGTGTTACCACGCCTGGACAAGAAATATAAAGCGCCGTACACAGCTCCGGTTTGTCTCACGGGCCACCCGAAGCCGGATTCGGTCATTACGCAGGCCGCACAGAGGAGGTCAAGCAACCCGGCTGCTCTATTGACAGCTCCACCTGATAAGGAGGGCAGGCGCTTAGACACCATTGGCAAACGGTTCTCCTCCATGTCGGCCTTGACGGTGAGGGCCTCTAACGCCCTGGCTCTTTTGGGGCGTTATAATCGCCAAATGTGGGCAGACATTGCACCATACATGGCAGACCTGCCAGAGGAGTCCAAAGAAGATGCAAAAAAGATCTTGCTTGAGGGAGAAAGATCGGCCTCGGAAATAATTGACTGTGCAATGGATATTGCTTCTACTGGCTTCCGGCAATTAGCGGGCGCAGCAGTTCTCCGACGCCAGGCTTGGCTCAAGGCTACCTCCTTCAGACCGGAGGTCCAGACTAAGGTGTTGGACATGCCTTACGATGGCCAACTTCTTTTTGGCACCCACTTTGATGAGGCGTTACAGGGGATTAAAAAAGACAATTGCAATTCCGGAACCCTTCCTTTCGGGGCCCCAGGGGAAGAGGTCAATCCTCTGGTAGGGGAGAATTCCACCAACGTTCTTCATTCTCCTCCTCCCAGCAACACCACCCGCAATATCAACAGCGGCAACAATCCACATACACGAAGTCTTCCTTTCGTGGTAAAGGTGGACGGCAAAAGGGAACCTCCAGACGCCAATGACTTACAACTACGGCCGGCCTCCATCTTCTCGCCACCCTCCAAGATTGGCGGCAAAATTTCCCACTTTCTCCAAAATTGGCGAAGAATAACTACGGACCGTTGGGTCCTACAATTAGTACAATTCGGCCATTCCCTGGAGTTTATACAAATCCCTCCTCCCACCCCTCCCCGCCCAACACTTCACAAAAACCTACGTCTGTTACTCTTGGAGGTGAAGACTATGCTCCAAAAAGGAGCTATAGAGCGAGTTCCCACAAATCAACGGGGAAAAGGGTTCTACTCCCGCTTCTTCCTTATCAGGAAAAAGGAGAAGAAATGGAGGCCGATATTGGACTTACGGAATCTGACCAACTATCTAAAACAACAGTCGTTTCGTATGGTCACCATTCAGGAGGTATTACATCTGCTCAATGCGAACGACTATATGGTGTCGTTAGACCTGCAAGATGCCTATTTCCATATTCCAATACATCGCAACCACAAGAAATTCCTACGTTTCGTGGTGGCCGGCAGACATTACCAGTTCCGGGTTCTGCCGTTTGGCCTCAAATCGGCACCCCGCATTTTTACCAAATGTCTAGCTCCAGTGGCGGCCTACCTACGCCATCACCATCATCAGGTCTTTCCCTATCTAGACGACTGGCTAGTCAAGTCTCCATCTCTTCAGGGCGCGTCCAGGTCTTCAAACGCCTGTCTAACGCTCTTCGATTCACTAGGCCTAACGCTCAATCGAGAGAAGTCCGTCCTTCAGCCGTCTCAGCGCATGAACTTTCTGGGCGCTACTCTGGACACTGTACTGCGGAAAACTTTTCCATCGAAGGAACGGAAGGACAAGCTGCAGGCTTTAGCTCTCAGGATAATGTCCGAAAGGACGCTGTCAGGGCGTCTCTTCAAATCCCTTCTCGGGATGATGTCTTCTTGCATTCTCTTGGTCCCGCATTGTCGTCTCCATATGCAACCCCTTCAAGAAGAACTGTCGGATCAATGGGTACTGTGTACAGGATCCTTCGACGACGTCATCCAAGTCACACTTGTGATCAGGAAGGCCTTACGATGGTGGGTGTCTCCCCAGAACCTTTCAAAAGGCTTGCCTTTCTTGCTTCCTGCAGCACCCCACATAATCACCACGGATGCTTCCCTGGAGGGCTGGGGAGCCTTCCTTCAGGAGCTTCAGATAAGCGGGAAATGGTCCCCTACAGAGAGGGCACTCCATATCAACCTCCTAGAGCTGCGCGCCGTCTACCTGGCTCTGGTGGCTTTCCTCCCAAGAATCAAGAACTCCATGGTGCTTGTCAGAACAGACAACACAACGACAATGCACTATTTGAACAAGCAGGGAGGAACACGCTCGCTGACACTTTCTCGAGAATCACAAAAAATTTGGAGTTGGCTACTCACTCACAACATCTCTCTGCGAGCAGATTATGTGCCAGGCGTCCACAACGTGTTGGCAGATTCCCTCAGCAGACGGCAGTCAACTTGCCACGAGTGGGAACTGGACCAACAAGTCCTCAACAGCATCTTCGATCAATGGGGCACCCCTTCTCTGGACCTATTCGCCACCCAGATCAACGCCAAATGCCAACACTTTGCAAGCTGGCATCCCCAACAAGGGTCTCTGGGGAATGCCTTTTCGATAGCATGGTGCAACGTCTTTGCGTACGCCTTTCCGCCGTTTCCCCTAATTCCCAGGGTGTTACGGAAGATGAAAGCGGAGCCCTGCACTCTGATATTGATAGCCCCAGCTTGGCCACGTCAGCACTGGTTCACGGAGCTTCACATCCTCTCCCCGGAACCTCCAGTCAAACTGCACCCGTTTCCATCTCTGCTAATGCTGCACAATCAACAGGTTCAGCATCCGGATCCAGCGTCTCTCAGGTTATCGGCATGGCTCCTGAGTACAGAGAATTCCAGAGCTTAGACATTCCTCCGGATTGCAGACAAATCCTAGCTCGAGCTCGAGCGGATAGCACCAACAAGACAAGACATATTCACTGAAGTGGAAACGATTCTGCATATGGTGCAAGACAAACGGGTTGCACCCACTTTCTTCAACCCCGGAGCAGATTTTACCGTATCTCCTGCATCTCGCAAAATCCGGTCTAGCTCACGCCTCCATCAAAGTACACCTAGCGGCGATATCTCGCTTTCGGAGGTCCTCTACAGGTCCATCTTTGTGGTCTCACAGACTTATCAAACAATTTCTTAAAGGGCTGTTTCGAACTTTTCCTCCAGTGAAGCCTGTACCACCGGCTTGGCATCTTAACACGGTTTTGGCTCAGCTGATGAAACACCCGTTTGAGCCAATCCACAGAGCAGATATTAAGTATGTCTCCTGGAAGCTTGCACTCCTGCTGGCCCTTACCTCGGCAAGACGGGTTGGAGAACTACAGGCGTTCTCAATCCAGGACCCTTTCATTCAGTTCAAGAGCGACAGGGTCATTCTTCGGACGAATCCGAAGTTTATCCCTAAGGTTCCGACCCAGTTCCACCTCAATGAACCTATCATACTACGTTCATTCTTCCCGAATCCACACACAGGGGCAGAAAAGGCTCTTCATTCATTAGATATTAAGCGCTGCCTCAAGTTTTACATTGAAAGGACTAAAACATTTCGGAAGTCTAATCAACTTTTTGTGGCATACAGTAGGCCTAGAAAAGAGCTACCGCTCACCAAACAGAGCATTTCCCGATGGATCTCTTCAGCCATAACCTTCTGTCACCAACAGGCAGGACGTCCACTGCAATCAGCAGTTCGTGCCCATTCTACAAGGGCGATGTCTACTTCCATGGCACTGTTTGCCGGAGTGTCCAAGGTGGATATTTGTAGAGCGGCCACATGGAAGACGCCGCATACATTCACCAGGCATTACTGCCTGGACACGGAGATCATGAAGGATGCTGCAGTGGGGCAAGCTGTACTCCGTCATCTATTTCAATAGAGGTGAGCCCTTTCCTTTTTCATACCACCATCCTGGTCTCTTTACGCACATTTCACACTGTTATGTTGGCATTACCTGGTTTATGATTCTTTGATACTTTATCTTTCACATGGATATGTTATTATCTAGTGACTGTATATTTACTGTGCCTGCCGAAATGTGCTTTGTATTGCTTACTATTCTGATTCAGGCATGTGAATCTATGAAAGATACCCTAATACTGGATAAGGAACGCGTTACTTACCTGTAACTGCGGTTATCCAGTATTGGTATCTTTCATAGATTCACATGCATCCCACCCACCTCCCCTGGAAGGGCTCTCTTGGATCTCTCAGTGATACCACTACTTAGCACTGTGCTTACGAAAATCTGAGGGACTAGAGCTCCTTCCAGGAGGGTTCTAGAGGGTGGTGCTAGCTGATTGGCTACTGGCCAAACTTTAGTCCTTTTTACATAAGGACGTGGATAGCTTTCTAAGCTAGGGCCCTTTGGGGCCCGTTACTCTATATGTCTTCTAGACATTGCTTTGTTATTTACCGGTGACTCCCATCCCGACGACGGGGAATGATTCAGGCATGTGAATCTATGAAAGATACCAATACTGGATAACCGCAGTTACAGGTAAGTAACGCTTTCCTTGGTCAGGCGCTCCTCACCAACGCCTCCTGTGCACCACGACACACACCCTGCGCGTCCGAGACTCACTCCAGCTTTGATGCACATGCAGACCAGACGTTCCTCACCAGCGCCTGCGGTGCACCACGACACGCACCCTGCGCATCAGAGTCTCACTCCAGCTTCGGTGCACACGCTGACCAGGCACTCTTCCCTAACGCCTGTGGTGCACCACGACACGCACCAAGCGCGTCCGA
The DNA here is from genome assembly GCF_964204655.1 of Triturus cristatus. Taxonomy (NCBI): domain Eukaryota; kingdom Metazoa; phylum Chordata; class Amphibia; order Caudata; family Salamandridae; genus Triturus; species Triturus cristatus. Next base: position 720,027,194 of record NC_140581.1, read on the forward strand.
GATTCACTTCAGCTTCAGTGCACACGTTGACCAGGCGCTCTTTCTAATGTCTCCTGTGCACCAAGACACGCACCACGCGCGTCTGAGTCTCACTTCTCCTCCATGTGTCCAAGATCACAGGGCACACCTTCCGAGGGTCTCAAGCTGCCACAACACGCGCCCACCGCGTCGCTTGAAACTTCTCTGGAAGCTTTTATATTCCTGTGTTTCCAAACAGGGAGCCAGGTCACCTTGGGCCCTTGGGGTTAATAGACACAGCATAAAGCACAGTCTTTGTCAAGCAGGGGGACCCAGCGCCTCCAAGCACTGTCCCAACAGCCTCTTCCTTAGTTAGAGCAGCAACCGCAGACCAGCCCCAGATCAGGAAGCAAGGCTTGGTCTTTACCCAGCAGTCTCTTCAGTTACTCCTTCTTTAGCAGAGGTTCCTCTTGACCACAGAAACGGGTCCAAGCCTTTTCAGTCTCAATCCGTTCCTGTTTCATTCCAACGTTCAGGGGCCTCAGCTCTCATACTTATACCCCTAAATGTCTTTGAAGTTTGTATGTGCTCAGAGGTCCCTGACCCCTGCCCAAATCAGTTCTGGGTGTCTCCCTCCCAGTGTCACCTTTCTCCCTTTGATACTGGGGGTCTGGATCCTTAATCACTCAGAAGGAGATGGGTCAGTTGGTTTATAGCACCAGCGCAGGCCTTTTCATCTCCCGGGCTTCTCCTCCCCCTACTCTCCAGATGCAGGGCAGCCTGGTGCCATCTCAACTCCTCCCCCTCCCCCCCCCCCCCCCCACCCCCCAGGTCAAGACTTCTCCCAGCTTCTCGCACCTCTCAGATTCAGACAGTCAATCCACATTCAGCAGAGACACACAGAAATGCTTAATGCACAAAACTCAGCCACTTTCTAAAAGAGTGGTTTCTGAACACACAGTGACAAAACCACTTTCATAGAAAGATGTGTTATGACACTGAGTTCATACATACTAAACCTCACCTCTCTATTTTAAACTGATAGGAAACTAGGCTAACAAAACACAATACCCAGCCTCCCCCATTCTGTCCTATGGGCAGGATGGCCTTTCACCAGTCAGAACATAGCACACCCTCAGTATATGTTTTGCCTTTTACTTACACTGCACCCTGCCCAGGGGTTACCTGGGACCTACCACAGGGGTGCCCACTGTGTACGCAAAAGGGAAAGTCAGGCCTGACAAGTGGTTGCACTTGTCAGTACAACATGCTAACTTAGCACACTGTGCGCGGGCCCTACACTGAAGGCCTGAGTTCCCTTCTCTGCGCGCCTTTGCATTACTAGCCCTTGCACACACATTGCACATCGCTAGGGACTTTTACTAGTAAGGCAAACATACCAATCATGACCAACCAATTACCATTACACTTTACATAGGGAACACTTGTACTTTGATACTGATCGGAGGTGGCAAAGTACCCAAAGCATCTAAAAGCAAAGGTGGTAGAGGTAAAAAGTCTGGGGTAATTATGCCGGGTCTAACACCCATGTAGAGCTCAGTTGATTCCAGGGGAAAGTATTTAACATTCTCTTTATATCAATTATTATATGTATTTTCCTTGAATGTGATTAGAGGGAAATGTTATCTCTACCTTGTTTCTTTCTTTGCAGGCTGCATTGTATCGGCTCAGTGGTGACTGGAATCCTTTGCATATTGACCCTAGTTTTGCAGGCCTTGGAGGTCAGTCTTTTAAAACCATGTTCAAAGATTAATACTCATTGCTGTAAAAACATTCTTCTTATTTACTGTTGTAAGTTCAATTCTTAATTGCCAGTTAAATTCTAGAAGCTGGGTGAGCTAAAAAACGTCAATGACATACAATTATGCCATAATTCTAGCTCTCGAGTGATCTAATGTTCCAGTCTTAATGTCGTTTTTTCCTCTCAAGTTTGACATTTTAAACCAGGGCGTATATATAATCAAAGATTTAAAGTGACTTGCGGACCTGTGATGTTGTAGCAATTTGCTGGATTGCAACTAGAAGCGCTTTGGAGGCTTTGCTTTTCAGCCTGTTTTGCATTTCAAGTATTGAGAATGCCTGGCTTGCTCTTCCATGGCCGGGGTTAAATTGTGCTGCTTTCTATTGCACTTAATTGTGTGCCTTTCTGTCGCGTGTAGGGAGCTGTTTAGAACTAAAGAATTAGCCAAAAATGTGGCATTAGAATTAATAAGTGCAGTATTTCTTTACTCAGATACATTTTTGTTTACAATTGATCTCAGATATTGTAGCTTACTTAATTGAATTTTTTAACAGTCTCAGAATTTTGTGTCAAAATTGTCAAAGTTTTGACATGGAGTTTGAGTCAAGAGTCTACGACTGCTGCTGTGCCACAATGACCATTTTTAATGATAGTATCTTGGTTCATTAGTCCAGTTAATACTTTTAGAAGACTTTGGGCCTTCTTTAGAGTTCAGCAGGCATTGTGCTCTGCTACAAAGTACGGCCCGGGGGTCGAATGTGGCACTTCTTATCTTTACATGCGTCCCCCTGGTCAATGGCAGCAATGGACTGGACTCAGAACTAACATTAAGAAGATAATGGTAAATAAACAGCCATGCATTTATTCAAAGATTAATTTAGGTTTAAGAAATAAAGTAACTAGGTCGTCCTTCGGGGCGTGGCCCAACAAGATGGCCGAGTAAACATTTCTACTGGTGTTCCCGTCGACACGGATGCAATCCAGCAATATCCTGCAGTGCCCTGGCCTCAAATCCCCTATCGAAAGCTCAGCGTGCCGCCGCTTTCTCCCTGAGGCCAGCCATGGGCTTAATCCTGCAATCCGAAGCGTGTAGCTAGCTCCTGCGGAACGACGCCCTGTTAGACAAGAGCAGCACCCTTTTCTCCACCCCAAACAGGGCCGGGCGGACTGGCTTCCAGCAATCAAATCTGTGTCAAATACCCAAGACCTGGATGACTGGACAGGCTGGCGGGTCCTGCCGACACAGGTGACAGGCTGGGGGACGCTGCCCGGCCCCCTTCCTGTGATTCCCATGGGATTTATTTTTTTTTAAGAGTTTTATATAGCGCTGGCTAGACCCGGAGGTATCAGAGCGCTTAACATGAGGATCGTTGCGTTACAAGTTACAAATTACATCCGTTACCATAGTAAGAACACAGGAAACAGAACTAAGTTAACAGTAGTTCATTGGAGGGCGGGGGCAGAGGGAGACAAAAAGGGGATATCAGGAGAACTATGCCTAATGTCCGGCTGGGTAGGTGATGGTCGAGGGGGTGAACCAGGGCCAATCTCTTCTATAGCTGTCTAGCAGCTCCACCGGTCATCAGCCATGTTGCTCAGATTTCTGCAGTAGGGAATAACAAAGATAGCAGGTTTGCATGGTTACATTAGTTACAGTTGCATAATCAAATATAGGGGATCAGGACCCCAGTAGAGCAAGGAGGGAAGGGAGGGGAGAAACAAAAATAACAGGGGGCAGGGAAGCAGATCAGTTCTGGTAGACCGGCAGTGTCTTATGGGATCACTGAGTTCTGAGATCCGGCGAGGAGATGTGGCCTTGAGACAGCTGGTACAGTGAGGTGAGTCCGGCAGTGAAGTGGAGCGGAGAGCCTCGCGTTCCTGGTGGGGGCCGGCCATGGGAGGATGTGAGAGACCCCCCTGAGAGACTTCCATCCGTACGCTGAGGTGATGAGCCCTTGCCCACTGGCTCCCAGTGACGAGGGGGCGGCCTTGTACGTGTAGGGCAGGGGGTTCCCCACAGCAGCTGTGTGGTGGTGCTGCCTCACGCTTTCGGCGGCCTGCGATACGGACTGGAGGATGTGGACCGTTGGAGGTGTAGACTCCTAAGAGGCCCATATCACGTGTGCTGCTCAGCGAGGGCTAAGCTGGGCATTGAAATACTCTGACAATGGACCACAAATCAGAGGCCTGGTGACATGAAGTGGTGGGTCTTGCGGTGAGGACGGCAGGGCTGCTGCCTGCGGGAGATCTCTGAGTGCCTGAGGAGTGGCGGCAGGGGGGGGGGGGGGCATGAGCTTGGGTCGGCTGGCCCGCGGTACAGGGACCGGCAGAAAAGGAGACGAGTGGGCAGGGGCCCCCAGTTGTGCATAGGCTGCTGAGGCTATGGCATCGGGAAGGGTCTGGAGGAGAGCTGCCTGGACGCCTGGAGGGAGCGGGGCTGCCCCGGCTTGCTTGGCCCCCTGAGCCCGGCATCTAGTTGAGACAGGAGGGTGATAGCTCTAACCCTGAGCGTGGAGACCCCCGGGGAGTCGAGGAGGGCCTAACGCAGACTCATGATCACTCCCTGGGGTGCGGACTGCGGCCCACTTTGTCTTGGCAGAGTCCCTAGGAGATCATGGGGTGACCGAGGGCTTAGCTGGTCGCTCACAGCGTTCTTGCCCCCTGGCCTGTGGGAGCTGTGAGTGCCTGCAACGGGGGAGACATTCAAATGGCCGTTTGCCAATGGCAGTAAGACACGACACCCCTGAAGGGACAATTGGGGTGCACATACAGGAGATAACAGTGACTGACGCGGCGAAGACATCCAGCAGACTGCGGACACTGCCCCCTCTCTGGTAGATGTGCTGGCGGCGATCCAATCTACGCGGGGTGAGGTGGTCCATAAGATTGACTCCGTTGCCATTGAGGTCAACTTGCTGCAATGTGACCTACATAAAGTATCGGACAGGGTGACCACTACTGAACAAAATGTGGATACACAACAAACGGGGTCCGCACACTCCGAGGCACTGTTCTTGACCTCCAGAAATGGGTGGTGCGGCTTGATGACCAGGCAGAGGACTCTGAAGGGAGGTCGCGTAGGGATAATTCACATTTTGTAGGCTTCCCTGATAAAGCGGAAGGACCTCCAATGGAGTTATTTTTTGGAAAACTGGATTACAACCGTCCTGGCCCCAAGAGGCTCTCAAAATGTTTTACCATTGACAGAGCGCACAGGGCGCTCGTCCCCCCTGCCTAAACCTGGAGCGCCACAACGAACAATTATTGCCTGACTTTTTAATTACCCGGACTCTGTCATGCAAGCTATCCGCACCAGATTTCCTTTGCTTTTGAAGTTCACCCTATTTCAGTTTACCGTGACCACACAGAGCGAGTTCAGGACCAGCGGAAAACTTTTCTTGAGGTAAAATGACGTCTCCGGGACCTTCATCTCAAGTAGAAGCTCCACTTTCCAGAAAAACTACAAGTCAAAATCAAAGTTTTTTTTCTTGCCCGCAGAAATGAGGGACTGGTTGGACTCCCAAGGACATCTGGGTGCCTGTTTGGTGCCCTCCACAGAGTCATCCCGATCGTCGATGTCTGGCAGAGCCCCCCCAAGATCAGTATTGTCCGAAATCAGTGGAAATCCTGTGTAGGACTGGGAGCCCAGAATGGATCCGGGTCAGTCCTGATGGGACGTTGCATCCACAGAGGCTGTGCCTGATTCAAATGGGACATCCCAAGATCAATGTATAGACCTGAGCCCAAATAATAAATGGCGCTATTTAAGGCTTGGAACATTTGCAGTGAAACACAGACATACTTGGTTGCATCAGTTAAGTGGAATGATATGCATTAATGGCAATGTGGGGAAGCGCTGGAACTGTTACGTGGGGAAATGTTTGCATAAGGTACCGATGCGGGGGGTTATTCCTCCAGCATGTAGCTGAGCGCTGTCAACGGGGAGGCTTATCCCTCAGAGGATGGCACCTGAGTGGTGGCCTGGAGGTCCCAGCCTCGCACCCAACCAGCTGTCCATCCACTAGCACAGCACAAATGGTTAGGAACTGTTATAATATACATAATTTAGGAGAGAACGGAAACAGCAAATATGGCAGTGTGGTTCCATGTTCTTCTTTGTTTGGGATTTGGTTGGGTTATGCGTTGACACTTGCAAATGCTTACCTTGTTAGACTGGAAGGGTTGGCGATACTGGCCAAGGGGAGGAGGGAAGTTAGATTAGAGATTAATGCACTTGTTATGGTATGGTTTGCTTTGTTACCTTTGCCTGCGTGTCTGAGAACTATTTTAGTATTGCTAGAAAGTTCCCAATGGCTGAGGGGGCTGTGCAGGGTAATGTGGCCGAGCTGTAGTGGTGTGAAAGTATTTTACGAATCAGAGCTGCCTCCGTAACAAAGGTAATCACCTAGAACCTCCGTGGTATAGCTGCCTTTGAAAAACGCAGACGGGTGTTCGCTTATCTGAAAATATGTAGGGTGGCGGTGGCATGCCTACAAGAAACGCATATTTGGGGGGGACTCACTACCATGCTTGAGGAGGCGATGGAAAGGCCAGCTCCGCTACCTCCTATTCAGGCTTTGCATGTAGGATCCTCATAGGGGTGCCTCCTTGGGGTTCCCTTTCAATAGCTACATCATGTTGCGAATCCCGAGTGGAGGTATGTTATTCTACACAGAAAGTTGGAGGGGAGGGAGATCTGTATTATTAATGTGTTATGCCCCTAACGTTGACCGCCCTGCCCTTTTTCCTGCTGTGATGGCAGCGGCGGCCCCCCCTATCTGGGTGCACTGATAATATTGGCAGGCGATGTTAATTGTTTTCTTGATGAATCGTGAGCACATACTAAATCCTGTATGACTCTGATACTAAGGGATATTCTGCTAGGCATGCAGTTATGTGATGTCTGGAGTAGCCATTATACTGCAAAGAGATTGTTTTCATGTCAATCTCTGGTGTCTGGGACTTTTAGCATCCTGGACTACTGGTTTCTCTCAACTGAACTCTCCCATGGAGTGGAGAGGATCACCTATTTTCCCAGATACCTCTCGGATCACATGATTATCCTGTTGAGTCAGGGGGGCCCCATGAGTGCCCGGCGATACCCCTGTGGCACCTTAGAATGGAGGCACTGACTGATCCCCCCCCTTTGTGACTATGGTCTTGGATACTTTGTCACATCACTTGGAAGAAAATTGGGGATCTGCTTCGAGCTGAGCGCTTGAATGGGAGGACATGAAGGTCGTCTTTAGAGGTGTATGTATTAAGACATCTTATGGACTACAATGGCAGTTGGAACAGGACATAAAAACTTGGGTAAAAAACTGGGTAAATTGGAGGTGGAGCGTCCCACTGCCCCCCTAAGTTATGGAGGAGTGGTGCGCCGCCCGGGAGGCCCTGATAGAGGACTAGCACAGACTAGAGAAATTTACATACACTGCATAGCGACAGCCCCTGCATATGGAGGGTGACAGAACGGGAGCTTTGCTTGCCCCTCTGGTAAACGGGAGTTGCCTACGACACCTATAATACAGCTTCAGGAGGGCAAAGGGGAGATAGTATAGACGCAGCATGCGATTCTTGAAGTCCTGGATGTGTATCTTGCTAACGTCTATACAAAACAAGTGTCCCCCGAACTCTAACAGGAGACTATATAGGAATTCCTGACCTCTGTTGCACTCACCAGACTGAAGTCGGAGACAGCTGATGTGCTGGATGCTCCAATTACTAGGGAGTAGCTCCTTGCTGATATTTAGTGTCTCAAGCCGGCTAAGAGCCCTGGGAGTGACGGACTACCAGCAGATTTTTAACAGAGGTTTGCCCCTCTGCTGGTTGACTGCCTTTTAGAAGTCTATAATGAAGCACTCGAAGTTCATTCTTTACCGGACTCCATGCGTTTGGCAGTGGTAGCCATGATACCAAAGCCTGATAGAGACACTTCACTGGCTAGCTCTTACAGGCCGATCTCGCTCTTAAACTTAGATGTGAAAGTCCTTAGTGGTTTCCCACCTCCTCCCACGTATGCTTCTCCTTATACATACAGAGCAAGCAGGCTTTATACAAAGGTGTAGCACCTCTCATAATTTATGATGACTGGCACATGTGTGCCATGCTCCCTGCTTCATGGAAGATGATTATGCTCTAGCACCGCTCGACATAGAGTAAGCCTTCGACTCAGTGGACAGGTATTATGTCTGGCAGGTTCTTCAATGAATTGGAGTGGGTCCCGGTTTCCTTGTATGGGTCCAATTGCTCTATGCCGCCCCCTCGGCCCGATTACATACAGGGGGCTGTCCTTTATTGCCGCTCCTTTTTCGCTGTCGCTATGGAGCCTCTTGCAGCTGCCTTGCATGGAGAGATGGGTGTTTGGGGGTTAACTCTCGGGGAGACCAACCACATGGTCTCCCCATATGCCGATGATACTGGTGTATCTCCATCAACCGGAATGTTCGGTGCCTATCCTCCTTACGGTGCTATAGAAGTTTGGCGATGTCTAAGGTCTCCGTATTAATCTGTGGAACTCCAAATTGATCCCACTTGGGAGGCTGGCAGGTAGACAGACAGATGAATTACCCCGGGTGGTGTTTCCATGGTTGACTGAGGGGAGTAAATATTTGGGGATCCGATTGGTGACTACAGCCTCCTTCTACTTGGATCTTAATGGGGAGGAGTTGTGGAGAGCATACGCTGCTCGATACGGGTCGAGAGGGATTTGCCTTTGTCCCTTATGGGCCAAATAGCAATTGCAAAATTGCTCATTTTTCCCCGGTGCCTATATGCATTACAACATTCACTATACAGGGTCGCCAGACATTATTTTCATACACTTGACGGTCTGTTGGTTGATCTCCTGTGGGGTCCCAAATAAAAAGAGTACGCCTGAAAACACTACAAAGAACATGGGGAGGAGGGAGGCTTGAGGTTTCTTGCCTGGAATTTTAGGTCATGGATTCCCAACTTTAGCACTGGTTGGACAGCGATGATAATTGGGAGAAGCAACTCCTGGCGGGCCAGTATGGTAACGACACTCTGCCGGAGCTCCTGATGCTCGGTTCCGGGGTTCCCACCTCACTTCCCTACATTAAACGCCATGTGGCTAGTTCATGAATGGCAGTGATTAGGAGGGTGGTATGACATGCACCTTATGCCCCAGATATTTCTCTGTGGGTGGTAAGACCCTTCTCATGTATCACTGACTCCATGCCTGTGCGGCGATGGAAGGAGGGAGGATATCAGCTGATGGGGGACCATTATGTTAACACGGGAGGAAGCAGTGAGCTTCAATCTTGGGGAGGACAGTTTCTACAATATGACAAGAAATCAAGGGTTGCGCAAGAGGTCTGGCCGCTCTTCCCTGAGGAGCCCCCTTTCACCAATATATTGAAGATAATTTTGTATATGGCCCAAGGGTGTACACTGGTGCCCCATCTCTACCAGGCCCTACAAGAGGACCTACTGGGTGGGACTCTCCCTGTGCAGACGAAATGGGACACACTGTTTAGGTGAACCTCTAACAGAGGGGGAATGGGTGAGAGTCCATGATTGAGTCTGAAGTATAAGCTCCAATGCACGGTTTAAACTCCTCCAAAAAGTTTGTACATCAGACAAACCTTACCTCACAGACATTATGCATAATTTATTTGAACTGCCTTGGAGCGTGCTTACGGTGTGGATTGCCAGAGGCTGACTTTCTCCATATGACATGGGCCTGTCCGTCCCTTGTTCCCTACTGGGAGACTATACTCGCACGCCTGAAAGAAGCTACAGGTTTGGTGGTTCCCCGGGAGATTCGACAAGTGCTGCTGAGCTTACTTCCGGCCCCAAAACATAAACTGAGCAGGAGATTTATCTTTCTGGGACTGGTATTAGCAAAAAGACGCATTGCGATAGAGTGGCTTTGCCCTATGCCCCCTCTACCTCAGACATGGCTGAGAGACATGTGTTAGTGGGCGACTGCATTGACGGTCCGAATGGAATACGTCAGGAAGGATGAAAAACTTGAAGACGATCTCCCAGCATGGTCCTCTATGCTGTCTGATTTACATGACTGTGAATGAGCTAGTAGCGCAGTTATCCCCGGTGCTTTGACTGCTGGATGGTGGATGGTAGGCGATGACCAAGAATACCTTGGGAAACCTAGGATGCATATGCACAGTCTGCGGTGTCAGAGAAACAAGACCTTGACACGGATGTGGGGAGGGAGGTAGGGGAGTTAATTTGTTTAGTGTTGGCATGGAAATCCATGAACAGGGTGATGGGAGGGGGTTTCTTTATGTACAGTATAAATCTCCTGCAGTGGATCCAATTTACTGGCTTTCAAACGTCAAACTGAAGATTAGGATCTCTCACTTACATGAGACTGCTGTGTTGCTACTCCCCCTCCCTCCCCCGCTTTTTGATACTGTGTAAACTACCGTCGATTGTGTTTTTTGCTTAGTTATGGTTGTATGAGCGGGAGGGAGGAGGATGAATATACATTCGGTAACTTCCTATGTGAAAACTCAATGTGATTCTCAAACGCTAATAAAGTTATAATTAAAAAAAAAAAAACTAGATTAAACACCTTTATTTTTAAAGACATCTTGCACCAGACATTTAAAAATATGATAGTCTGTTCAAAATTTAAAAAAGTGTATATCATTAACATGCGGAACCATTTCATCTTAGTACATCAGATTAGATCACTATATTGACATATATATATATATATATATATATATATATATATATATATATATTATCTACTGGCGGTCGCCAGTAGATAGTTATAGTTAGGACCGTGTTTCCATAGGAAATCCGCATCATTCTATTTGGAATAACTTTGGCGCCGGTTGACGAATCCTCGCGAAATTTTCAAAATAGGTGGGGCGCTCTGCTCCGCTCCTACCCTGAAAGTCTCGGGGGGGATTCGTCAAGCGGGGGCTGAGAGAAAAAAAAATATATATATATGTATATATTTTTTTTTTCTTTCTAAGTGATAGTTTGTTAGTTGTTACATGCACTCTTTGGGTGACCTGGGCTATATTATACATGAACAACATTATGTCTTTTAGTCAAACACTGGGCACCATACACTAGGGACTTATGAGTGAGTCAGTCCTTGCCAACTGGGGGTAGTCAATTCGACATGCACGTAGAAAGGGTTAAACCACTGATACTGAGGTCTGGTTAGCAGGCTTCAGTGAACTCTGAGTTGGGAAATCAGAAGCTAGTAGTCCAAATGTGGGCAAGAAGTGGGGGGGGGCACCCTGCAAAAAGTCTCTTTCCTTCCACCTGAAGACCACAGTCCTGTGGGAAAATGTTGAAAATATGAAAATAATAAACCCATATTACTCTTCTGTATTAGAGTTAATTTTGGCTCAAGGTTAATGTAGAGAACACCAGGCAAGTCGAGTGTTTATTTAGCAATGCGGGTAGAATGGCAGGTTGAGCATCGAGGATGGAGTGGGGGAGGTCTCCATTTGCGGTAAACTCTTGTGATGATTAGAACATTATGAAAGCATTGAGGGATTTTTTGTTTTTGTAATTATTGGTGGAAATTGGGTAGTGTCATGTTCAACATATCGATTGTATCATGGTTGAATGTATTCATGTAAAATCATTATAGCGTTCAAATACAGAAGACTAACATGGGTTTTATGTTATTTTCATATTTAAACAGCACCCCTTGACGAAGGGCATAAAAATAGCCCGAAATGCATTGGGAATGAGATTTTAAGCTGTAAACATGAATTAAGATCCCTACGTGATGTGGTAAGAGGCCTGGATTGGCACAACTGCCTCACGTGAAGCAAATGGGTCTTTGGACAGTGTTATCGTGATCAAGAAAGTCAAGTTGGATAAATTGGAAAAACATGGAATAAACACGTTGAAAATGAAAAAGTCGTAAGTTGACTCTTTAAAGCTGTGCGATTGGGTTTGCAGCACAGTGTAGCTGCAAACTGTTGTTCGAGTTCACGCACGTGCAAGGAGGCGAGGCATGTTTAACCCAGTCTGCACGCAAACAGGAAGAAATTGAGAAAAAAGAAAAATGGACAAATAATGGTGTGCATCTGCTTCCCTTTTGTGTCCTGACTGGGCAGAACCACGAGGACGACCAGCGTGAAGGAGATCCTGGACACCGCCCCCCTCTAGCCAATGGTGAGTTTGAGGCTGGCAGTGAGCACCGACGACGGGCCACAACAGAGAGAGTGTTAGCCTGTGTTTAATGGCCGCTTGCCTGACTTCAAGATGCTGGCCATTGAAGGCACAGGTCCCACCGGGTCACAAGAGAAGGTCTGAGTGAGGCCCACCAATTATGCTGTAATTACGCCTTCTGTGGGAGACCATGGACATCACCCCCTGGAGCACTGTGGAAGGTCTGAGTGGAGGCCGAAGGGATATACAGCGCAGCAGTCACCGGGCAGTGCTGGCTGGAGGGGGAGTGGAGGCTCTGCGGAATCCCTGGTTACATCCCAGAGTAATAATATTCTGCTGCAGCGGGTTGTTGGTTTCGGGCGACCCCACCGGCCTTTATGCCACTGAAGAAGACACAGAGCAATAGGGTATCCAACTATTTAGCCACAGCCGATTCCGGGGGGGTGCCTTTTTGTAGGCTGGAGCCTGACGCCATGCCACTCACGAAAGAGGACCTCCTAGCTTCGCTGAGGAATTTTAAAAAAGAACTGTGGGAGGAGCTTAAGTCAGACCTGGCTGCATCATTTGAGACTCTGAGATCAGACATTAGCTCTCGGTTGCTCTCTCTCCAGCAAGATGTGGATGCGGTTGGCACGAGAGCAGTTGACCTGTAGATCAATTCAACGATTTGGAGGGCCGAGCGAACAGACTAGAGAACACAGTTGAGCTCCTCAACAGCCAACTTAAATCTGCTGCCCTAAAAAACAAGGACCTTGAGAACAGATCGGGTATAGAGAACATACGCATCTGAAATCTGTAGGAGGGAGCGAAGGATCTGACTTAGAGGCATTTATCCAGGGCCATTTTGCAGAGTTGCTGGGGGAATCCGGTCTGAAGATAAAAATTGAAATAGTATATAGGGTGGGGCCCCGATGCGTGGTGAGAAACGTTGACCCAGGGATGTACTTGTCATACTACACTCCTTCAAGGTGAAGGCGCAATCCTCCAGGCGGCACGGAAGGCAAACGAGGTATCCTTTCAAGGCATATCATGTGCCCTTTTTTAGGACTTTGCCTGGGCCACACTAGCGAGGCGCGTGCAATTCAAGCCCTATCACTGACAAACTCAGCCTGGGCTACATCCGTTACAGATGAACATACACTTTTGGCCTGGCCTTTGAGTTCCAGAACAAGTCGCGCCATGTCACTGAGGTTCAGGAGGCGATGCAAATCTTGGGCTTGGCGTCACAGTTTAGACAAGCCGAAGCAGAGAGGAATGATGGAATGGCAGGCCCCGGCTTGAGTCTACCGGAGGATGGACCATGGAAGACGCCACGCAGTCAGAAAATACCCCAAATCCGCTGAAGACAGTTCACCTCACTGGACTGGACCATGGATCTATAGACGGACTCCATGGTGGGGGAGGTCAGTGTGTTGCGGGAATGGACAATGTAGATTGTTTGGACCTTCAATACATTCTGGTTTGATTTTTGTTTTTTTATGTAGTGCATGGGGATGGTTACAGGTAACTAGAAGATCTCACTATCAGATCAGAGGTCAATCCTCGAGAAAGAGATGGAGTCAGATGGGGGGTGGTTTTGACAAGTGGGGTGATTCTCATGGAGCCAAACTACAGCAGTGGGCCAAAGGGCACGTCAGATAATGTTTATCACAACCTTAACATGAAATGTAAGGGGGCTTAACTTACCCGCTAAGCAGCAACGACTGTGGAAACACATTACTGATCAGAGGCATGACATGGTAGCACTACAGGAAACCCACCTCAAGAGCTCCAAGGAGCACCGTCTGAAACATAAATAATACCCATTAATGTACAAATCATCGGCATCTACCAAACACAACGGGGTGGCACTCTTTTTTCACTTACCCTTACGGTTTGCGCCAGAAGGTTGTAAGGCGGACAGGTAGGGGAGGTATGTTATGGTCAAAGGTCGCATAATGGGACAGCGATGTACGTTTGCCACTTTATATGCCCCCAAAACTAATCCGGTAAAATTCCTGAATGCTTTTCTAGCTACCCTGGGGGAGTTTGCGGATGGGGTGATCATATTGCTGGGGGACTTAAACCTTACATGGGAGGCAGGGCTAGATAGTACACATCCACAACGCTCAAACACAGATAGTTTTCCCAAATCTCTCAAAATAACGTTTGGAGACTTGGGGCTTTTGGATGCATGGCGCACGCAAAACCCGGAGCACCGGGATTACACTTTCTTCTCTCATTCCCATAGAAGTTACTCCCGATTAGACTACATCTTTGTAAGTAACAACTTGCGTCATGCTTTACATTCAGCGACATTTTACCCAATAACCCTTTCAGACCACACACCAGTGCTCACATGTATCAACTGGGAGGCCCCGCCCTCTAAATATAAGAGGTGATTTTTCCCACAATCCCTACTCCGGTATAGACTACTGCAAGACTCTGTACAGGCGTCCATAAACGACTTCTTTCAAAACAATAACCCGAGTGACACCTCCCCATTAAACAACTGGGATCCTTCCGGGACAGTGTATAGCCTTAAATTCTAACCTCAACAAGTCTCGGCTTGAGGAATGTCAATCTTTAGGAACAGAACTCCAAAAAGAGGAGAGACTCCACAAAGACAACCCTACCCTGTCACTGCAGAAAAAGGTCACGGCACTGCGTGGGTAACTCAATGCGATCTACAATAATTGGATGGAACTCTCTCTGCTTCGCCTTCAGCGAACAACTTATGATCAGGGCAATAAGATAGACTCCCACTTAGCTAGGCAGCTGAGAGTGAAAAACATGAAAGAATATATAGGAGACATTTGCAATAAACAAGACGAATTACTTGTGCACGACATCGAGAAGGCACAAGCCTGTGGTAGATTTTATCAATCCTTGTATACGGCGGACCTTATGTTTGAAGCTGCGCAGTTAAAATATTTGCAGGTTGTGACCCTACCTCAGGTTTCTAGTGCCCAAAATGAAAGTGTAGGGAGTCCCATTATGAAAGAAGAAATCTGTAGCGCGATAACTAATCTTAAAAGCCACAAATCTCCAGGTTCAGATGGACTGACGGCCCAGTTCTATAAAGCCTATATGGCCGAAATAGTTCCACATCTTATCACATTATTTAACAATATGGCCGATAATGGCGTGGTTACAGACTCAGAGTGAAGCCCTAATCACTTTAATACCCAAACGAGGTTAGGACCGGAGGCAAAGCGGCTCCTACCATCCGATTGCCCTGCTAAATGTAGATGCCAAACTGTAATCAAAATTTTAGCGACTCGGCTTGACAACCTCCTCCCAGACCTGATACATCCAGACCAGTCTGGATTTATAAAGGGCAGGCAGATACTTGATAATATTCGACGAATAGTCCATCTGATTGAAAAAGTCTCCAAGAAATCAGTACCGGCGGTTCTTCTGCCGTTAGACGTTGAGAAGGCACTTGATCATGTGGACTGGCACTTCCTTTTCCACACCATGAGACGGTTCAGCTTCTGCGAAAAAGTTCCTGAGCATGTTTAAAGCCAATTACTCGACTCCCACCGTGAAGGTGTTAATTAGTGGGGTAAGTTCTGGAGGGTTTCAGCTTGGGAGGAGGACGAGGCAGGGGTACCCTCTTCCCCCGTACTGTTTTCCTTAAGCATAGAACCATTGGCAGCCAAGATATGTCAGCATCCACAGATTTATGGTATTCGATTCGCAGAGGAGGAACACAGGATCTTGCTTTTTGCAGATGATATCCTGCTCTCCTTGGCCCACCCCTCTACCTCTCTGCCGGCTAATTTAGAGGAATTACAACACTTTGAGGAAGTGGCAGGTCTTCGCGTTAATTTATCTAAATCGC
Source organism: Triturus cristatus (assembly GCF_964204655.1). Lineage (NCBI taxonomy): Eukaryota > Metazoa > Chordata > Amphibia > Caudata > Salamandridae > Triturus > Triturus cristatus. The sequence continues at coordinate 720,042,874 of NC_140581.1, forward strand.
ATCTGCTTAATCTGACGGTGGAGGGTCTCACTAGATCGACACCCTTTAAGTGGACGACTAAAGGGATTACATACATGGGCATTAAAATCACCCCCAAAATATCGGAATTATATCACATGAAGAACCAGGGCCTTATGGGCCTGGTGGCGCAGGGCACGCCTTAATCTTCTGAGTTCACCTGCTTTGTTGAACAGAGACACAGGACATTCTGTTGAGCGTAGAAGATCAGGTTTATTAGCTGCAGCTAAGTACAGTTGTCCCAGAAGTACACTCAGTATGTTCTTAGGAGACTGCCACTTTACTCCGTGGCGCACAATCTTTTATAGCACATAGATTCACCAAGAACACTCCCAATGCATACATGGTTATCCAATGAGAAGAGTTTGATAACAAGATATAACCAATGAGAAGAGTTTGAAAACAAGATATCAAGTAACCCAAATAAACCTCTCTTCCAACTGTTTTTGTCACCCCTCCCCACAAGTTAATCAGTGGTAGTGTCTACAACTCAACTTGCAGGTGGCAGGACATATTTGTATGCTTTGGAGGACAGTTGTGAAATGAGAGAATACAAGTAGAGAATAGCGAAGGCCAGAAGATACGATAAAGTCAGGAAAGAATGGTGTGAACCGACAGACAGTTGAGACAGGGTTTAGTCAAACCAGACGAGGATTAGTGGACTCAGCCAGTCCCTGACATCAGTCTCGTAAACTGAGGCAGAAGGTTATTTGACACGCCGCAGTAAGATTAGCAGAAAAACTTCGTTCATTGTGCTGCAACACAAAATGGCTGTGGAACACAACTGAATACAAGCGAGATCGAAAATCGAATTTTCTCACACGCCACCTACCCCCTTTACAGCGGCAATTAAAAAAAGATCTAAAGAGGTGGGTACCCCTATATCTATCCTGGTTATTAAAATGTAAGTTCTTCCAAAATTACTCTATATGTTCCAAGGCCCCCGAATAGAAGTAGAACGTAGCTTCTTCTCAAGTATACGCTCCATGGTAACACAGTTCATTTGGCAAGGAGGGAAGGCGCAACCTTACCGTAGGGTGCTTCGGCTGTCCAAAGCTGCAGTGGGCTTGGCGCTACCAGATTTTAACTTATATTATAAAGCGGCACAGCTGAGGGTAATCCCAGAGTAGTCAGCCAGGGAGTCAGACAAGCACTGGCTCCTATACATTTTAATCAGGCATTCCCGCCTGCGCTGCAGCTAGGCCCCTTTGAAGCATGGAGGGTGGGGGGCTGCCTTACGATCTCAAATATGTTTCATAATTGGGACGTACGAACCTTTGAGAGCTGCACCCGAGATTTTCAACTCCCTCCCACTAAATGATACAGGTACAAACAGTTAATACAATGGGCATTTCAGTCAGACATGTGGGAGGCAGCCACAAGAGAACTCACACCCATTGAGCGGTTTGCGAAATGGTGTAGTGGTTCAAAGGGCACTGTCTCTTTTATATACAATTTGTTGTTAGATACTCTGCATACTCCCCGCCCCGTTATAAAATCACTGGGAAGGCGCCCTAGGGCTCTCCATCTCAGAAGCTCAGTGGGCTGGAGTAGTGAGGAATATTCCCAAGTTCAATCCCTCCATGGGGCTCTGGGAGGCGCATTAGAAATTATTATTTGATTGGAATCTATACCCCACCAAGCTTAAGAAAATATTCCCTCAGACGACGTTTGACCTCTGTTGGAGGGGCTGTGGGGTGCTGTGTGATTTTCAACATATATGGTGGGACTGTCCCTCGATCTGTCCCTTCTAGTCTGAGATACTGGCGCAGCACAAAGAAATCTTAGGATATCCGCAACTGGATGATACGGGTTTTGTGCTCTTTGGTCTACAGAATAATCCCTTGCAGTTCCAAACACACAGGGGCAAATCAATTATAAGGCTGTGCCTTGGGATGGCCAAAATGGCAGTGACAGCTGCATGGAAAAAAGCGGAGGCTCCATCTCTGACTCAATGGCATGCTAGGCTGTGAAAACGATAACGATGGAATGGTTAGCGGATGTCCTGTCAGACTCCTATATACATTTTGAGTATATATGGGGCCCCCTGGTGTCTTATCTTTCAACGGTCCTGCCTCTATGTTCTTGTCCTGCCAGAAGGAGGGCTCTGCATTTATTCCAATTTTAAAAATACTTGACCAGGGAAACTCTGAGCGCACATGGTAATCTCATACTACCACCGAGAACTTCTGTCTGTATACAGCTCTGTCTCTTGAAACGCCCTATACCCTCATGCACTTCTTTTTTTTTGTTTATTTTGTTGGGGGGATATGTAGGGACGGGGTGGGAGGTGGAACACGCCTTGTTGAGGGGAACTTAATTTGTGATTCTTGTTTAGATTTGGCTATGCCTTCCTCTCTATTGGTGCTCACTGTGCTACTGGAAATAGCAATGCCACTGAGTTGAGGAGTCACTTCGAGCCTTTGTATTGTGTTATGTTGTCTCTTCTATTTGAAAAAATGAACAAGAACTTTGAATTAAAGAAAATTAGAAAGCAGGACAGTTAGCAACACAGAAATGTTTTCAACTATTAACGAAACTTAAGAGGAATTAAGTTGGCTTAATTTTAAAAGCTAGTTATTCCAAAGTGTTGAACACAGAACTCTGAAGGATCTGCATCCCAGATGGTGCTGCCAGTACTGAGGGCATCTGCAACAGCACCAGACATCAGGCCACAGGGTTCTGGCTGGTACAGTCTGAGTAATCAGTGATTACTTCTATTTTTGGCCTGGATTATAGTACATCCAGTGCATCATACAGAATAACTTGTAAATCCGGTGTGATACTCGCCCTTAGCACATGTTTCAGTTGAAAGTATTTAAACACTTGGGTGGGTGATATCTCATATTCCACCCCGAGGTGGTCAAATGGTACCACAATATTTGCCTCCCACACCTCCGCTAGTTTGCTGGTCCCTATCTTGTCCCACTTTCAAAAGTCATGGAGGTTTGTCACCTCCCTCAATCTTGTGCCCATCTATTAGTGGGGTTCTTGGTGTAAGGCGCCTATGCCATCCCATTTCTCTGTTGAGGCCATGCTAAATTGCCACAACTGTCTTCGTCGACAGGAGGGCATTCTTGTGCACTTTCCCATCATAGAGGACATTTAAGTATCCTTTCTCCCCTATCATCTCCCTCTCCAAACGAAAAGCTGGATCCTCTACCTGCGCATACACCCAGCCATTGACCATATTTATCTGTGCCACCTCATAGTAGTGCCTAACATTAGATAGGGTTATGCCTCCCTCATACTTCGAGCGCTGCAGAGTGGTGTGTGCTATCCTCTGGGCAGCCCCAGCCACCTCAACGTTTGCTGCAATGTGTTGAATGCCTAAAAAAAAACCTTGGAGATGCGGAACGGGGTATTCTGTCAAGCGGGGCAAGGCCACCATTTTAAACAGTGCCGCTCTACCCACCAAGGATACAGGTAGTGCTCCCCAGTGTCCTACATCTGCCTCCAGTCTCTGGACCAGTGTTGCAAGATTATCCTCATAGTGAGGATCCCCCTCTTTGGATATCCATATTCCCAGATATTTAAAATGTCCCTTTTCAACCCGGAGCAGCATGGGAAGGTTGTGTCCTGCTCTCCACATATCCATTAGGAAGATCAAGAATTTCACCCAGTTAATTTGCAAACCAGAATACTTCCCGTAAATCGCAAACATTTCCCCCACCAGGTAGAGTTGCATGTCATCTGTCGACCAATTTTACTGTGGTCTTCTCAAAGGAGGTTCACATCATGGGCCACCGTTCTATTCTATGTCCTAGCGCTTCTTTTGTGTCTTTGATAATTCCCATGTGGTATTCTAGCCCTTTCTCTCCTCCTGGCGTGGCTTTGGAGCCGGTGTTCCTATTGCAACCCAATTGTTCTGTGGCTTTGGCGGCTGTATAGGTTTGTTGTGCACCATCTTTGCCCCTTCTCACCTCCTGAGGCTTGGTATGGAAGTCCCTGCTCTCCACCATCCTTGGGGCACTCTCAGGCAAGGGTCACTAGGTCTATTGTCTGGCCTTATCACTCTCTAGTGGGGGTGTTGTCAGGCCTGCCTCCGGGGCTGCAGTCTGTCTGCAGGGTTACAACCTGCCATCCCTTCCCCAACCGCTGCTCCAAAGGCACGTGCACCCCTTGCCTGTCCTCACCATCCCGTAGGCTAGCCACCAGTGCCCTCTGCTCTCGGTAGCACCTAATGCTCCGGCCCAAGTCTTCTGTCGCTCTCCTTGTTCCCCTTACCACGTAAATCTCATAAAGTTTCTCCTGGTGGTTTTCCCCTCCCCCTTCACACACTATGTGGCAAGTGCCATCTCACTTTGCCCCTGGAGGGATTCATCCTCCCTTCTCCCCTCCATCATGCACTCACCATGACCCAATCTATGCCGCTCACTGAGGCCCTGGCCGGTCTCTCCTCTCTGGGCCTTCTTTTTCTCATCCTGCCCTGGAAGGCTGTATTTTGTGTGGCCCTGCCCCCTCAGAGAAAGTGATTTCTTATATAGGGTGGATTGGTGTCCAGCACAAATAATTAAGTCACTGTCTTGTAAGGCCTGGTCAAAGAGTTCAGTAATTAAAACTGAGGTCAACCCCTGGTAGCTGTGGCACAGAGCTTAAGGAAAATGTGTGAAACATTTAGAAATACCAAAATAGCTTAAAAGTCGAAAACACAACACAATAAACATCCCACACCAAGTTATAAAAACAGAGACACATGTAATACACAAAATTACATCTAAAACGACATAAATCCAGTAAGTGGAGCCAAACATATGAATTTTGAATGATTTAAGTGAAAATGGAGGCAAAAAAAGCAAAGCATCTATGGTATTAACCCGTTCCATACGTCGCCGGCCGTCAGACGTCACGGTGGGTGTGTGCGTAGGGCTGCCGGGGGCTGTCCGATTTACGCACGCGTGGAATTTGCCCGCACAGCAGGGGAATGTGCGCCGCGGTGAAGCGGTTAAATGGTCAGGGTAGCCAGACCTCTGTGAATATTGAGGCAGACCGTGATGGAGCACAGGTTGGACATAACAAGTAGATTGACCCGCTAGAGCCAGTAAGTAGGGAGATTCGAAAATGTTTCTATGTCTTAATCTGAAAAGGATTTTTAACTTTTGTTTTGGAGGAAAAACTCTTTGCCACATGGGACGGACCTGAAATTCAATCCGATGATGTGGAACTGCTTGTCAGATACTTTTCAGTCAGTCCCTGTGAAGCTCCTAAATAAACATTTTGAAAAAGTTTCCAAACACCTTTTGGTGCCCAAACAACCACAGGACTGCACTTCTAAGGCCCCCAGGTCATCAGAGTGAGCACTTAGAGGCTCTCAAGGTGTCAGACACAGGGCAACAGCAAAGTCCAGTCCAGGTCCAGTTGCCACTGGTCATCTGTAATTCCTAACAGGAATGTACTCTCCAGCTTTTTTATGTTCTTGGAGTCACACAGGGGACCAGCCTTATGATCTTTTGAGACTTTTATGTTGTTGGAGTTCTTGTGGGATAGAGTCCTTCTCACAGATTGCAGAAACCAAGTTCATATCACCTAGCATAATTTCCAGCAGTGCTCTAAGGGAGACGTAATCAGAGTCTTTGTAGGGTTCACTAGCCTGTGGGTGGGTGACACCCCTAGTTCCTCTGTGACCAATGTAAGAAAAGTTTCTAAGACCCTCACCTACCACAATTGCACCCTACTTTGTGTTTGCCTTACTGCAAGCATGCCTAAACTGCCAGGTTACGGGCATTTTGAAGATGGCAAAAATCTTTAGCAACAATAAACCTGGGCTTTGAAGGCTGGCAGTGTGTGTGTGAGTGTCATAAGGAAATCGCCAGTGTCCTCTAACATCATCTAACACTAAAATCTAGCTAAAAGTAGGCCCAATACCCACAACAAACCTAAATACAGAAGTCTAGTTGGACAAAAGCAGGGTGCTTCAGCAACCAGATGGGATATACAAGAATTGTATTGACATCCTATTCTCTCCCTTTTAAGTGCACCTCAAATCTTACATGTGGCTCAACTGACCTGTCAAGCAGGATTTGACAGTGTGGTGTCAACAGGATGTCCGTAACCCTCACTCTGAATATTTTGTGGAGTTCAGAGAAGTCAGTTCTGCCCATTCAGGTCAGCCTATTGTTTTCTCCTCAGAGGCATTTCACACCTAACCCCATTCTTGAGTACTGGCTCAAAGCTGTCAGAGGATTAACTTATGCTAATTATCATTTTGACAGTTCACGCAAGTAAAGGGTAACTTTCTAAAAGTTACTTTCATTAATATTTATTTAAAATCCGACTTCACCATTGAGTTGGATTCTTGATAAGTATTACAAATGGTGATCCAATTATATTTCTAACGTGTCTCATTCCTGAGATAGTGCTATTGGTTTAAAATACCATGCACTCTACAGTGTTGGCTACAAGGTTTACATAGGACTGACTTACTAATATTTAAAAGGGGGATTTACCTGTTAAGACAAGTTATTTCAACATGTCATACAACAAGTTTTACACTGCAGTAGTCCGGCTACAATGGCAGTCCTGAAGCCATGTTTAACCATTTTCACGCTAGTGGATTGCACTAGCAGTCCACACGTGACATTTAATTTCGACGCAGTTGAAGTATTTTCACACAGTATAATATGGCCATATAGAAAAGTTAAATAAGCCATTCGGGCATTAACCAGCTTACGTTTTTAAGAGGTCAGAACACATACAATGGGCAGTGTCTAAAAACCAGCAATACAATTCAGAATAAAATGCGGGTGACCAAGCAAAAAGGGGCATTTCCTCATAGGCAGAATTGCTACATTCATAAGTACACATTACACATGTAAAATTCCATCAATCCTAATTCAGTGAATCATGTTGTGAAGTTTGTTTGTCATGTGCAGTTTTTGTGCCTCAAAGATAATCTTACCTGCAGGGTAAATTATATAACTGGCCCCAAATAAGGTCGCTTAGTCTGGAATCGAACTCTCCTCTGGTTTCCCTGCCTTTCTCGTAGCTTCTGTATCTGACAAAATCACATTCACAACTAGCACTACATTGAAGCTCTAAAGACAGTCTCAATGGTGCATTAATCCTCTACCCACTTGTGTGCAGCATGCAACCGGAAGAGTTTGATCCTTACCATGGATTCAGAATATTTTCACAAAATATGTTTACAAAGAATATAAATGAATTAGTGGTTGTTTTAAAAATCACAGTCACCCACCACACTTCTTTCTACCCAGGACACTTGCTGTTTGGCACACCCTATTGCCAATTCCTTTGATTAGTCTCAGGTCAAAGACTGCGTTCCTCTTGGGTAAACTCTCCACCCTTCCCCTTAGTGTTTTGACTTCATGAAGACAGACACAGAACCATTTCTTTCGCAACACTTGGTGTGCAGCAAGAGTTACCCTGAATAGGGGAGGAAGCTGCCGTCTTAAGGTGCCTGGTAAAATACTTTATAATTACTGATATTCAACTGCCACAGGAGCTAAGTAGCAAAAGGCAAAAATAAAAAATACACGCGAAAAAATTATAGCACTGCAGATTGTTCTCGAAGAACACAGATAAGCTATCACATGTTGGTGGTTCTTAGATACATTTCTTGGATATTTGTTCATAAAAGACAATTGCTGTGTTTTTAAACAAGAAATATCTTGTCATAGGTTTCCAGAAACCCATATTACATGGACTGTGCTCATTTGGATTTGCTGGTAGACACGTGTTAAAGCAATTTGCAGATAACGATGTAACAAAGTTCAAAGCAATTAAGGTAATGTGACGGACTTCATTTTTATTGTTATTGCGTTTTTTATCTATAGTTTTCTTCATATCCGTATTAATGTGTTTGATGACACATTTTCAGCAGAAAACAGCCAATATGTTTAGCCATTTGTAAGCAGTGTCCTAAATGTAATTATTTAGAGCCTGAGTCACATAGTTTTATCTGTTTTATGTGTGAATTGCTCCTGAATTTCCAAGCCCGAAAAATATATATTTTCTTGAGTAGGAAATACTTACTCAAAGAACAAATGCGTAGTGAATCTGGTCTGTAAGTAAAAATGTCTAACTCCAGGAAATGTACACAGCTGAAGTGTTTTGCTTACAGGCCTTGACACACCAGGATATCTATATCCTCAACCCTCACATTGTAAGCACATTACTAGCCCTTTATTGGCCATATGTGATCTAAGATCAGTGCCAAATGTGCCAACTTCCCCTGCGATAGTTCTTCTGTCCAGCGTGCCTGCAATCCGCTACCCTCTGCTGCTTGTCTTCCTGCTGCCCTCTGTTTGTGCATCCTCTGCTCTTTTCTTGCTATGTCTCGCCTTTTCTGCTCATCTTTCTGGCCTCTGTTTTGCCTTTCCTACTGGTTTTTATGCCCTCCATTTTGCATTTTTATGCTCGTTTTTCTGCCCTCTGTTTTGCCCTTTCTGCTCGGTTTTGCCTTTTCTGCTTGTTTCACTGCCCTCTGTTTTGCCCTTTTCTGCTCATTTGTCTGCCCTCTATTTTGCCTTTTTCTGCTAGTAAATTCCGTCTTCCTGCCATTTCCCGCCACCCAGCACCCTGCCCTCCTCCTGAGACCTACTTAATGGAGGCCACAGTGCAACCCCATTAAGCAGGTCTTCATTCCAGCCTCCCCTACAGAAGTTCTCCTCTCCAGCTTGCCCGCAGTCTGCTACCCTCGGTTGCCTGTTTACCTGCTGCCCTCTGTTTATACCTCCTTTGCTTTTCTACTTGCTCTGTCTTGCCTTTTCTGCTCATTTTCTTCCCTTTGTTTTGCATTTTTCTGTCCTCCATTTTGCCTCTTTCTGTGCGTTTTCCTGCCTTCCGTTTGGACTTTTCTGCTCGTTTTTCTGTGCTTTGTTGTGCCCTCTTCTACCCTCAATTATTTTCCCTTTCCACACACTCTTCAGTGCTCAGTTTTTGGATTAGTAGCATGCAGAGGTCACAGAGCTGTCGAATAAACAAGAGGCGAACCTATATTCACTGGATTGATCTCATTACTTGCACTTTGACTGTTTAAAAGAGAACATTGAGAAGGACAGAATGAAGCCCACAGTTCTGTCTGGACTATAGTGGAGTAGAAAGAGTGCCTTCGTAGGTTTGTGAGAGTCAAATAACAAAATGAAGCATGACTTAACAGCTTGGGTAAAAGTGCAGTTTAAAATGGCAGTAGCTGGAGAAAAGGTCCACAAGCAGCCCATTTTCGCTGGATTAAAGCACCCTTGTCTGTCATCCCAGAAGAATTAACTACAAACACTGAATCAACATTCCCATTTCTATGTCAATGAGAAAAGCCTAGACTTGTGTGCATCAGTGAAATGTTACTGTGTGTGCCTGAAGGTCCAGTAATCAATGAGTTAGCCTCTTAAGTATATTAGTCTTTGTCCATTGCTTTCATAGCTTCGCTCAATTCAAGGGATTTACTCAGTGTTCAGAACACATAGCACTATATTTTAAGCACTGGTACTGTCATACAAATAGTCCACATAACATTCTACTTGTGATCTCCTTGCATCTTTTAAAGATAAATCTTATTTAGACTAGAGCCAGCACGTCCTCTCATTAACATCTCAGCCAGCTCTAGGTCATTTTGTCTCCTGTCTATCTGGTCTTCGAAATTCTGATGTCCGATCTAACCAGAAAAAAACTTGTAGGTACTGGTTGAGTGCCTGTTTAGGTGCCACTCTTATGTGTATCGAAATTGAGACCCATTTCTTCCTTTAAAAAACGAAAAACATAAAACAGGAGCCAGGCCTGTACTGCTTATATTTGAGTTTGGTAAGAATGATCACTGTACCAAAGGAAAATAACTTTCTGGAATCTTTGCATCTCACCTATATGTTAATTATGAGAATGATTCAAGATTTACTGACATGGAATAAGTATCATTTTCCTTAATCCCCAGTCATTCAGGATATATCTTTCACATGCATTCTCTTTTATACCATCAGTATAGTGAATGCTCAAAGGAAGCCATGCATGTCATGGGCCTCAGAGATGCAGGTTCGTCAGAAGGGGTCAAATATCTGGGTATGTTCATCACAGAGGAAAGAGCCTTGGCATACGAGGCCAACCTTCAATCTAAGCTTGTGGTTTGGCCAAAGATGTAAACTTCTGGATCTCCCTCCTGCTATCCCTGATAGGCCGCTCGGCCCCTGTTCAATTGGTCTCCCTCCCTTGACTTCTATATTGGCTCCAAAATTACCACTTCCCAATAGGATGGGATGTCCTTATTAGAGCCAATGCTCTCCTGTGAGATATCCTTTCGGGTAGGGGAGTGCCACGGTTTGCTCTTGAGAAACTTTGTAGGCCCACCCTCGCGGGCGGCATAGCCACCCCAGACTAACTGTTATACTGCAGAGCCGCCAAACGTTTGCTGCTCAGCGACTGGTGGTTAGAGGGATTTGAAGGCCTGATCATGGGTCAAGAGCATCTCCCACATCTATTGTATGGTGGCGAAGTACTGCTGTCCTTGCCCGCTTCCACTCTGGTTGTGTTGTCGGCTTGGACAACAGCCACGATCGCCATGCTAGAAACCTCGCTGTGGAGGAGGCCCAGACTCTCAAAGGTGTCTGCGCTCCTTGGCTTCACCAAATAGGATACCATAGGCATATCAACCCTGGAAGACATGCTTCATAAAGACACTATTAAGTCATTCCAGAAGCTTCATGTGGATAATCACAGACACCACACTCAGTTTTTCCGCTACCTCCAACTCAGACATTCGCTCACAGCATACTTATCGACAACAGTCACAATTCCAGAATACTCATTCCTGGAGGCAAAAATCGTACTCACCGACATCAGAGAACACATTCTGTGTGTCCTCTATCAGATGCTGCTGCAAGTTATGTTATTTGCACTTGTAGCGCGCACAGATACTCCGAGGAGTGTCCCTGCGCGAGCCTGGAGAAAGGGAGAGTAAGCACAGACACCTGAAGATTCTTTTAAGTAAAAAGATAAGGCTTTAATTTTTTTTTAAATAGACAGAAGTCTTGAATGCTGCAGAGAGCCAGAGGGAGTGCGTTCCAGGCAGTGGTAGCTCTGACAGCAAGTGAGCTACCCCCCACTCTAGTGAGCCAGAAGGGGGGATTAAAGGCCAGGAACTGAGAAGATGAAGACATCTGGCGGGGGCATAGAACTGGAACCTCTTCTGCAAATAGGAGTGGCCGCAGTCATGCAATGAACGATGGACCAGGGCCAGAGCTTTAAACTTGACTCGATTGGCCACAGGCAGCCAGTGGAGTGATCTCAAATGCTGTCTGACACTGCTTCTCATCGGGATGTTAAAGACAAGTCTTGCAGCGGCATTTTGGACACCCTGTAGTTTACTAAGGAGATATCCCGGCAGGCTGGCGTACAAAGCATTGGCGTAGTCGAGCCGCTTAAGTATCAGGGCCCTGGTCACTGTTTCCTTAGCTGCTCTGGGGAGGAGCGGGAGAAATTTCCTTAGAGTTTTAAATAGACCAAAGCAATTCCCCCCTATCTTCTTAATCTGGGCGGAAAAAGAAAGATTCTCCTCAAACCAGACTTGCAGATTTTTCGTGGGTTGCCCCGTTGCGGCTGGCAAGGGAAAATCCGCTGGCCATAGAGTTTCTCTGAACTGGGGAGGGAAGAACCCATAGAGAAGAATTTCAGACTTGCCCTCATTACATTCCAGCTGTGCTGAGGAAAGCCATTGAAAGACTGCTGCTAAGGCAATTTTTGGCCAGTAACGGGGAGCAGTCTGATTTTCCCCAGGTAAACAGCAGCCGAGTATTGTCAGCGTAAGCTATAATTTTGGCACCCAGCTCTTCAGCCAAATAGATCAGAGGGGGACATAGGTTAAAAAGAAGGCGGCTCAAGGAGGACCCCAGTGGTCACCTCCTGAGGTGAGGAGGAGAACAGGGGGGATCCAAATTTGCTGAGTACGCCCTTCTAAAAAAGATTTGAGCCAACTCCAGGCAGCACCCCAAATCCCCATGTCCGCAAGGCGGGTGAGCAACAAAGAATGGGGGACAGTATTGGATGCTGCCGAGAGATCCAACACCATGAGAGCTGCCCTCCCTCCTGCATCCAAACATTCCCGAATAGCCCCTCAGACCACCACCAAAGCTGTCTCAGTGCTATAGGAGGCTCTGAATCTGATTGAGCTGGATGAAGTAGGCCAGCACCCTCGATGAAGTCTGTGAGTTGTTTATTGACCACCCTTTCGCAGGCTTTCGCCATAATAGGAAGGAGGGAGATGTGGCGGTAATTAACTGGGTTCAGCAGATCTAACGTTTGTTTCTTTAAGAGGGGCAGATTCTTGGCCTGCTTCCATACTAAAGGAACAAGGGCCTCCTGAAGGGACAAATTGATAAGTCTATTAGCTTCAGGGTTCACTGCCTCTGCGACCAAAGCCAGGAGTCTGGCTGCACAGGGATCAGTAGGGGAGCCTGACTTGTTATGTTATGAAGTTTGTAAAGCGCTCAACTCACCCTAGGGCATCTCGGCGCTACCTGACAGACTAACATCCTGGGCAGGGGGAAAAAACAGAGAAATCAGAGTGAGTAGATCAGAAGAGAAAAGCTTTCAACTTTTTCCTAAAAAGTTCGTACTTAGATATGGATCGCAGACTTCAATGCCTTAAGGATCTTCAGCGACTCAGGGAGGTCAATAGGTGAGAAAGCCGCCAGGAAGAAGGACCCAGTATGTAGCCACTCCAAGGGCGAGGGCCTGGTCATGGAGTGATCACCTAAAATAAAGGAAGCCTGGATGGAGCAAACCTCATCATTAAAGAAATTTGAAAGTACCACCAAGCGTTTGATGAGGGAAGTACCACAGAATCCACCCTCTGGGCCATAAAGTTCTGGATGATGGAGAAGATTTCTTTAGAATTGTTCCTCGCTTGATCGTTGCGATCCGCATAATAAGAGCTTTTGGCCCGAGCTATAGAGGTGTAGTACAGCTTCTGGACTTTCCTAAGGTTCAATTTCGCCAAAGGGCAATAATTCAGCCGCCATATACATTCTACCTTTTTGAAGTGTTGTTTCTGCAGTCTAAGCTCATGCGAAAACCATGGCTGGGAAGGAGAATCCCTGGATAGTATGCAGGGGGTCATGGGAGAGGACCGGGCCACCGCCCTCTTGATCCAACTGGAAAAGTTTTCAAGAGCGTCCTCCAAATTAACAGAGAGGGTTGGACTAGGCTTAGCTAGAGCGCAGCTGAAGGTCATCGGGTCAATTTTAGCAAAGTCCAGGCTTTGACCGGTATTGCTCGGGGGAATACTACCCTCCAGAACCCAGGAAAAGTATGTTAGGAAAGTATCAGACAAGGGCACCGACGGAGGATCCTCCACCTTGAGAAGGAAGTTGGAACAGATAGGATCTAGGATATGTCCACCTGAGTGTGTCGGTGCCCTGACCCATTGAGTAAGCTGGGCTAGGTTAAGAGAGTCAGTGATTTCCCTGGAGTCTCCCACCTCATCTTTATCCAAATGGATATTAAAATCTCCCAGAAAGAGATAATTCGTAAACCGCAACGCGCGGGGTAATCAACCTGATCCCATGATAAAGGTGTGGGAGGCGCAAGTTCAGAATTTGGGACTGCTTAAAGACTAGGACTGGATGAGGTGATAGCTGGTCCCAGGGAAACTGTGGTAGCCTCTCAGTTCCACCTCATACAACTCAAATTATTACACCCAGCATACCTCACGAGAACATGGCAGTTCAGTATGGGGCTGGCTGGCTCAGGGTGCTGCCTACATTGCAATGAGCCCACTTGGGGCCTACTGCACTCCTTCTGGGCTGCAGGGCCTTATCGCACTTCTGGGAGGGGGTATTGGGAGCCCTGGAGATGGTTTTGGGTTGGAAGATCTTCAGAGAGCTGACATTGATTCTGTTGCACATTGTAGAAGATGTAGGGGTCAACAGATTTAAAAAGGCACTACTTCGGCTAGGTCTGCTGATCGCCAAATTAGACATTACAAAGACATGAAAGGATGCAACAGCCGCTCCCCTCGACAGATGGAAGAAGAGTATGGACCACTGCCTGGGCCTAGAACACCCGGTATACCAGGCTCCACAAAGACGTTAGAAAATCCGGACCGACTGGGCAGTACACAGAGGGATACATGAGCCATGCCCCCCTCTGCTCTGGGCCAGGAAGGGCTAGATACGTTCCTTCTTGGCCACCTCATGTTGACTTTCAGGGGAGGAATGTTTAATGTTTATGATCGTTTTGTAGCATGTTTGTTGGGCTCATTATGCGGCAGTGTAATGTGATCGTACCGACGCAACTTAATTGTGGTGACTGTTGTATATCACGCCTGATCGTGTTAAAAGTTAAAACCTTAATAAAAAAGTAAATAAAACAAAACCCAACTATGAAAAGGTATAGAGAGGGTTTTTGGTCAGCCTTCTTCACCCTTTTGCTTTCATATGTTTTTCATAGTTTGCCATTGCTATTATAGGCGATCTGTCAACGCCATGGCATTTTTAGGGTGTTTACATTGTCCCATTTTTGCTCCCATTAGATTCTGCAGACTCAAACATGATGTAGAACATGAAATTGAGTTCCGTTTTATGTTATTTGATGTATTTACATGGCTGGCCCAACAACATTTAATTGCTAACATGAAGATTTGCTGCTTGCTGTTTGGATGCCCAAGGCTGTCATAAAAGAAAAGGCACTGTGTTATTCGCTAATAACCCATGGGCATTCACTTGTTTTACTTGTCTGTCTGTATAACTTGCTGTTCGATTTACAGCTATTTTTGTTCTCAAAATAAATAAGTGCAGACACATAGGCGTTCTTACAGATGTATTGCAAATACTGGCCCTTTGTCAATAGGAGCTTCAATGCACTGTTTTGCAGTATATATCTTTTAAATTCACCATCTTAAATTCACAGCTAATGTTGAATCTCAATTTCATAACACTTATTTGAAGGTGGAGCTTCACTCTTTTGAAGGAGTGTATCCACAAAGGGAAAAGGTTGAAACTATTAATATTGTTGTTCTCTTAATTGTTTTGTTTTTATTGTTTTAGTTATTTTCATAGTTATTATTCCAGTTATTGTCTTACCCAATTTGGGGGCCCACAGCCAAACAGGGAGTACTGGATTCTGAGCCATAGAGGCTGGAATCGATTGCCTCTGATGTCCCACGGCCCATCCCACTACGGATGTGCAAACTAGGCAAAGTAAAACTCCACCAGCACTTCACTCTAAGTGGTAGTAATGGCAGGCAGTTATAGGCTTCTCAGAGAGGTAGTGCAGGGGTACTTTAAGCTTGGAACTGAACAATCACCCAGCAGCGCAATAACAGATTGTCCAACCCAGTGCTTCACTTTGTTAAAGAAAAGTACTCTTATAAACACAGAAAATTAAATTATACACGAGACAGACAATAGATACGAATGCCTCTCTCCCATTTTTCTTTCCTTCAAGGTTCGAGTTCCGCCTGGTTCAAGCACAAGTGCAGATTACCCCTTTTCACTATATCATGCTTTCGTTTCATTTGGCAGTACCTAAATGTAATCATCTGTCAGTTCCTCCTGCGTGGTTGACTAGGACCCAGAGCACCAGTATGTCTCTCTCCCTTTTCTGAGAGGAGTCTCGCCGGCTGAAGGTGCTTTCACCCTCTGGCCGTGATCGCAGTTCAAGCAGTAACCCAGAGTCTGTTCAGGTGTGCAGGGCTCCGGCAGGTGACAAACCCTCCTCTCAGCTTCATGTGACATGTGTCTGCACTTTCAGAACCAGTTTTGGGTGGTGCTCCTTTCATGTGTTCTTTCAAGACTGTTCTTGAGGCATAACCTTTATGAAGAGTGATATTCCTCACACAGTCGTCTCCAGCCTGGAGTACTCATAACAAAGAAGTGGGATTATTTCTGCACCTAGCTATCAACAGCCAGACTGGCAATCAGGAAAGAGGTAAAAGGCTGGCCGCACCTAAAGGACCCTTCTCACTCTTTACAACAGAAACTACAGTCTCACTCTTCACTCCCACCATCTGCCAAATGGCAGGAGGACGAATGTTTAGCCCCATTCAATAAAAGGACCTAATTGAATTTCTGAAGGAGCCTTGTCTCCTCTTTCCCCATTGTCTTGGTCTCCTCCCTCCAGCTTCAGGACAGCCACAATACGCTTCTACTGCCTGGGAAAAGAACCTCACCTCCAACTTGTGCGTGGAAACAGGGGCTTCCAAAATGGATTCTGCAGGCTTCCATTACTCTGGTTTATTAATACATACATTGGATTTAACACAGGCCGTATACATACATAACAAATAACTCAAGATGTTTATGCTAGGATCTGGGTTAGTTCATTGAAGTGAAACTTTACATGAGTGAGCCTGAAGGCTTCTACTTCAGTATCACAGATCTTGTCAAAACTACTGGTTCACAGAACACAGTACGCTGCCACCACCACTCTACATGATAAACCCATGACAGGTATCAGTAGTCCATTGTCCGACAAATGAGGGTGCGCTTTGGGGCTTCTTCAGGTCCAGCACCTCATAATAGTCCAAACCTTCAAATATCAGTCAAAGATGTTACATCCTACCATAATATGCTTTACTTACATGAAAGAATGCTGAAGAACTTTCTTGCTAACATCCATTTGAATTCCATCCACAAGGATGTTTGTCATCTCAGTGGCTGCCAAGAAGACCTGTTTCCATTTCTTTTCCTCACATTCCCTGTTGATCTCTCTATCCCACCTTCGTTTTGCAGATTTGAAAGCCTCAACTTTGTTTCAGCTTTAATCTTACCATAATATCTCAACACTAGGTGACATATTGTGTTGCTTTTCTTTGTTTGTTCTACAGGAGACAGTACAGGTTTTGCACCTGCGGAGTCTACTTGTTGGTTTTGTGTGATAGGTGCAAGTAATGCCTGATGTTTAAGTATTTATAAATGTTTAAGTTTGGAATTCCATATTTTCTACTGTTCTTTTTCCAGCGAATTGACAAACTTCTTGACTTATATAGCTTTCTACTGTCCCTTATTTGACTCTCTAGCCCTGTATTACCATTTAGTCGACCTTTGAGCACTCTTTTTGACTCAGATCTCTGTCCCCTGCCGGTTGCTACTGTGGAGAATAGTGACTTTTGCTTCTAAGCTTATGCTTACTTGTCCTGTTTTCCACCTAAAGAAACGTAATGGATGAACCCTTAGTGGGGACGGCACACATCTATATATTGCACTCCCTCTCATCCTTGGTAGAGAAAGGAAATACGTCAAATGTCAGAGACACGAACAACTTGGCTTGATAAAGCATATCCTAAGAAGTAAGACCTAGCGCTACTGTGCTGAAGTGTATTTGATGATCACATTTCAGATTATCTCAGGTTAATTGTATTGTCTGACTGAGACCAGAACCCCCAAACCTTTTTCGGCTTTAGGTTTTGCCCTAATATCATCTAATTGTAGTTCAGATATCTCTGAACCTGGATTGTGGATTGCATTTGGTCCATCTCACTACTGTACACATGATCACTTGCTGAAAGAACTCTTCCTTCCGTACATGAAAGCTTATCCATATTCATATACTTCTTTACTGGGCAATGGTCAGTGCTAAATTCAAAAAGTCTTTGTTGTCTTGCTATTAATTGCATGCAGGAAGCCATCTGGCTCAAGCTACGGATTTAGTGGTGTCATTTCCTTCCATGGTCGCAGAATCTCTTTTTTCTACCAGGGACTATTTCAAAGGTTCCAAATACCTCCGGGCTTAATGTCGCACTGGAAAATTAATATAACAAGGCATGTTATTGGCTGTCTTCCATTTAATAAATTCTGTGCTGTAGGACTAGAATTCCCCCCTTAGGGTCTAGATCCTGTTGGAAGATTGGCTTCAGTAGACCATGGTGATCTGAGAGCTGGAGTGTCACTCATGTTCAAGATATGTCCTATGGAGAAGAAAGTTAGCCTCATTCTATCTTACATTTGTCTTGTCTGTCATCTTTCTAGCTGTGCACAAAGACTTTCCTTTCTAGTTAATGGGGATTGTCAAGGCAGGTGCAGTTTTCCTGTTAAGCACACAGCACACAGCACACAGCACACAGCACTTGCAATGTTCTTAAGAATGGTGATATTAGTTTTTATTCCAAATTTACTTCAATGGATTGCACTCAGTTTATTATTTTTATCCTATGATCTATATCTCCTGATGAAGGACAACTCCTGTCCGAAACTCATTGAGAGTAGAATACATCATTCAGTTTGAAGCTAAAAACATATGAAATATACAGCCTGAGTATTACTAAATTATTTCTATGATGAAAACATATCTTTCAAGAAAAGTTTTCTCTGCAAAGAAGATACTAATGAAGACATTGGATGTTATTACTAGATATACAGGTTTGAATTGAATGATTCATTTGATTAACATATAGGTTACCTGAAACCAGAGTTTGGGGACATGCTGTATAGAAAGGACTTCTGCAGAGTGTATGGATATTATATATTGTGATATAATTAATGTGCTGATGGCCCCTGATAAATATTTTACCTGCCTTTAGGGTCATTCTCATTGATAGGTACTTCAGGCAAATTTTCTAACCCCTGTTTTCTTTTCTGAAACCTCATTGGCCCATTTCCAATGATCTTGCACAGATGCCTGCTTTTTATGTTGTTAGCACTGCTAGCTCTGTGACTGTTGTAACCATTGAGTGCTGTTAGAATCCGGGTTCTCTGGTTGGCACAGGTAGGTACTTGTGACAAGCAGGGAACCTTTCCTCTAGTCAGGGTAAGGGGTTACACTCCTAAAATAACCCCTGCTCACCCTTTAGGTAGCTTGGCGCGAGCAGACAAGGCTTATCTCAGAGCGTTATAGGTTAAGCATTTGTGAACACATACAGTAACCAAGTGACAACACTACAGATGGACACCACACAGGTTTTTATATTAAAAATAAGGATTCTTTATATAGAGTTACCACAAGACCATTAAACGAAAAAAATACACAATACTGTTACTTTAGATGGTAGAAGTTTGCTTAGTTCTCTTAAGTTCTTAAATGCGACACTTTAAGTCAATGTACCATAGATGCGACACGCAGGGCAACGAAAGTGTTGCAACGATGCTGATGCGATGAAGTTTTTGGTGCAAAGAAATAAAGACGTGAAGATCTTCCAGATGCGTTACGCTTCTCCGATGATGCGAGAAGGCTCGACTCGATGCGTCGGCTGCAGCGGCGGCACCCCTTTACGCGATGCGACGACAGCGGCCTTGGCAGCGGCACTCTTCTCCGACGTTTGCGAGACGCTTCCGCTCGATGCGATGCTGCAGCGGCGTCACCCCTTTACGCGATGCGACGACAGCAGTTCCGACGGCAGCACGCTTCTCCGTGGATGCGAGGCGCTTTTCTTGATGCGGTGCAATGCGACAACTACGATGGCTGCGATGGCGACACGCTTCTTCCTCGATGCGAGACTCTTCTCTTGATGCGGTGCAATACGTCAGCTACGATGGCTGCGATGGCGACACGCTTCTTCGGCGTTGTGAGACACTTCCGGAATGATGCAAGACGCTTCCGCTCGATGCGATGCTGCAGCGGCGACACCCTTTGCGAGATGCGACGACAACAGCTCCGACGGCGGCACGCTTCTCCTTCTTGAGTCGCGCTTCCAGCTCCTTGCGACACGCAGTCCCTCAGAAGGCCCAACAACAGCAGCAGGCACTTCCAAAGAACTCTGCGGAGCTGGGGGGTGAAGTCCACTGGTCCTGGGACTTCGTTCAGGGGGCAAGCTCAACACAAGCCCTTGGAGATCTTTTTAAGTACAAGTTGAAATAAAGTCTTTGTAGTCTTTCTCCTCTCCTTCCAGCAGCAAGGCAACCACTGCAGGCCAATCCCCCAGGTCAGGGACAGTACCCCTCCTTACAGCTTTCCCAGTTCCTTCTCCTCCGGCAGAGGTTCTTCTTGTCAAGCAGGATCTAATTACTTGGGAGCAGGGTCCCAATACTTATACCCCTAATTCCTTTGTTCCTCTTGGGTAGAGGGGCCTTTGCCCAGTCCAAACCAGTTCTTGAGCACTTTGTTGACATGACTGCCTTTCTATTCAGGGTGCAGGGCAGAGACATCAGCTGCTCCACAGGAGGTGGAGCCAGCATTGTGGTGGCAGAGTACAGCCCTATTCAGAGTCCAGGTGCACTCTTCCCACCCATCTGGATGTCAATCTCTCCATTCACCACCAGGCTACCTAGCCCTGCCCCTCTGGGTTTCCCCAGCCCTATCACTCACACAAACCAGACAGGCAGATACACATCATAGCAGAGGCGGGCTGAAATGGTTAGGCAAGCAAATACCAACTTTCTAAAAGTGGTATTTGCAAACGCAGAATATTAAAATAAACTTTACTAAAAGATGTATTTTATTATTCTCAGTTCAGGCATACTAAACTCGATTTTCTACCATGTTCCCTGGGTCTGTTCGGATCATAGGATGTAACAATTCTAACAGCCCATTCTGGCCTATGGAGAACAGGTAGCCTTACAATAGTGAAAAACGAAAATGGCGGTAATTCACTATTAGGACATGCCACACACATCAGGGCTTGTCCTACCTTATGCTTACAATGCACCCTGCCCTTGGGCCTACCATAGGGGTGACTAATATGAAGTTAAGGGAAGGTTTAGGGACTGGGAAGTGGGTGCACGTGCCCAGTCAGCATGACAGTACCAGACTGCACGCAGGTTCTGTAATGGCAGACCTTAGACACATTTTACTAGGCCGCTTCTGTGGGTGGCACAACCAGTGCTGCAAGCCCACCACAGGCATTTGTATTTACGAGCCCTGGGCACTCCTGGTGCACTTTACTGGGGTCTGACAGTAAACCAAATAAGCCAATCATGGATTCCAACCAACATTTTAAATAGGGAGCACTTGCACTGTGGCACTGGTTGGCAGTGGCACAGTGCTCTGAGCAGCTAACACCAGCAAAACACATGGGGCACAGCGACAAAAAGTGGAAGGGAGACTCAAGCCAAGGTGCCAGGTCTAACAAGTGCAAAGCAGCAGAATCAGTTTTCACATTGTTTTTATTTAACTACCGTTGGCTATTATTTGGGTTCATATAGGACAGTTGTCAGCTGTGACCTCAATACTTGTTGGATATGTTGTGTTGCAAAGATACAAATGTATTATTCTAATCTAAATCATTGTGTGATGAAATGCACACAATTTTTGCAGGTGAGGTTTGCAAAACCAGTTCTTCCAGGCCAAACCCTGCAAACAGAGATGTGGAAAGAAGGAAACCGGATCTACCTGCAGAGCAAGGTAAGGATTTGTGGACATGTAGATGTGACGTCCTGTATTTCCCCACATTTGCAATTGATGCCTTCCTGTCTCTGAAAATCTAAGGATTGCATCACACTGAGGGGTTGTGCTTTGAGTATGACAGGCTTGCGCAATTAATAGACCTAATAGAAGACAGAGACTTTGCTGTCCGTTAAAATTAATAAACTAGACTTATTATTTTGCAATTGTATTTCATTGCAGTGTTTACATAGTGCTTACTGTCCCTAGGTAGGGCACTGAAGCGCTTCCATACATGTCTAGTAAGGTATACCATGTAGGGAGTATGGTTGAAAGGGTGTTTTCTTTGTTTTGCGATATTATGTGGAAGTGTTTCCATGTAGTGAGTGATGACCATCGAGGTGCGGTTATTGTATTATGAGGCGTAGCACATAGCAGTGTGGTGGATGATGAAGCGTGAGGAGCAGACGTGCAATTTTAGGTTTTCAATGTGCTGGGAGCTTTGAACAGCTCTGCCGGTCCCTTTATGGTATTTCTTATGATTACAGTCTGCTTAGCTGGTTACTACACTAGGTTGTTCAAGTGGTCCTGAGCTGGCATGGTTGGAGGGGAAAGAATTGGAGAGATCGGCTGGGATAGGCATTTTCACTATCACCTCATCTCTGAGTGTCATTGTGAGGTGTAAAGAAGAGGCCAGAGTGTATAGATACTTGCGACCTGCAGTGGTGGTCTAAATTAGAGTCCACTAAATTGTTCACCAGTGTGTGACAGATCTCTTCATTTGTTTCATGCCTGTTCATTTGGTGATGACTGTTTTTTGGCTGTACACTGCTGTTGATGGACAACCCTCGTAGCAGATATGTCTTATGTGAATTTAAGAGGTATAAGTTCCAATTGTCTGTTGACCACTGTGCATTATTGTCTTAATAATATTGTGTGCCATAAATGTTATATATGAAATTACATAACTATATAATGCCCCAGCAAACCATAGGTCAGACGCTTCTTAATTAACCTGCATATCAAAAGAGTTTGCTGGCTGGGTTGTTTCCAAACTATGGGTTGTAAGCTGAAGATTGCACTTGAGGGTGCGACTGTCTTTCTGGGCTCTGTTCCCAGGATGGGGGTGGTGAAATTATCTTGGCAATAGCCATGTTTTCAATTGTCTTTGAAAGTTTATATGCCCCTGATGCTGGCAGGTAGTGATTTCCAGAGCTTGGTGGCTTGTGTTGAGAAAGCAGTGCCTCCTATGAGTTTCGTATGATAAGTGGTGCAAGCCTGGAGTGCAATGTTGTGTTTTGTTTGTATTGGTAGAATTTAACTTGTAGGTATAGCGGTCCTTTTCCTTGGGAGGCGTGGTGGACAATGCATAGTGCCTTAAACATTGCCATTCTAGCAATAGGTAGCCAGTGGAGCAATTGCAGGAATGGGGTCATATGTTGTCTTGGGTTAAAGTGGAGAAGAACCCTTGCAGCAGCATTTTGAGTGAGTTGTATCTCATAGAGACTTCTAGCCACAGATTCCTTACCTTAGAATTATCCTCAGGTGTCAGACTGGATCTGGATGTTTTTCATGAGCAGTACCCCTACATGACGGTAGGTGGCGTAATTTCGCTCCGCGTGGCGTTGCTCGCATCATCTGCGCTGGACGTGACATGCATGGTGGATATATAGGTGCCACCCCAGTTCGCTAACGTCAGTTCTTTTCTTTCCGTGCCAGTCAGTGCAGATCTAGAGACAGCTGCACTCAATAATGGGACCTTAACTTTGTTCTTTCTTTCTTAATGTGCACTCCCTTTGAGCCGTACCAGTCTTGTCCTCTTAGGCTCCTCACTATCAAGATGACCTTTCTGGTGACAATTATATCTGCCTGAAGGGTCAGTGAGCTACAGGCACTGTCTACCTTCATCTTGTTTTTACCCCACAAACTGGTCCTTTGGACTCAAGCACGCTTTTTGCTGAAGGTAGTCAACCTGTTTCACTTAGTCCATCTCTTTGCCTACCTTTTTTATGCTCCGCCTCATCCTTCTAAGGAAGGGAGAGACTCGACAGGCTGTACCCAAAAAGAGCATTGTTGTTCTACCTTGACGCTCAAAATCGTTTTGGTGGATGATCAACTCTTCGTGGGATTTTTCAGGCCAAGAAAGTGGAGGATGTGCAGAAACGGGTATTCTCTCAATGGATCGTGCTCTGCATTCAAATCTGCTACACATTGGCCGAAAAGCAACCTCCAGAAGATTACGTGCTCATTCCAGCAGATCAAACGCTGCAACCACTGCATTACCATGTGTAGTACTGGTCCTGAACATCTGCCAGGCAGCATCGTGCGCATCTCTGCACACGTTTAACAAGCACTACTTCCTGGAGAGTCAGGTTCATAGGGACTGGTTCTTTGCCCGCTCAATCCTGCAGGACTCTTTGGTGTGTAATTGTTTTGCAGGCCCAGGTCTGGGGAGGTATCACTTGGGTATCTATTGTAAGGTAAGTAATATGTGGTTAGAATTCTCTATCAAATGAACAAGTTTCTTACCTTTGGTATCATCTTATCTGGTAGAGACTCTGTCTGGCTGCAGATTCCTTACCTACCCCACAATTATCCCCTTTCTGCGAATGGAGTTCTAGGGACATGGCTGTTTCCCTTTCAGGTCTAGTTTTACTCACCGGTGGTCAGTGTTCTTTGTGACTCCATGCTCCTGGCATGGAAAGTCACAAAAAGACCCTGACATAATTGCGCCTATATAGGCACCACGCACATTTATTATGGTGCTGACAATGTCACGCGTAGTCCAACAATGCCTCCTACCGGCACATAGGGGTACTGCTCACGAAAAGTTTTAGGATCTAGTCTGGCGCCTGGAGATAATTCTAAAGTAAGGAATCTGTGGCTTGATAGTCTCAACCAGATAAGGCGTTACCTAAGGTAAGTAACTTGTTCATTTTGCCTATGATGAATGTTGGTGCGCTATGTTATAGACTGATTGAATAGACAAGCTTGGCGATTACAAGAGGATGGATTGCAGTTTATGTTGGTATGCAACGTACTGTTTTATTGTGTAGAAGGCACTTTTTGTGACCTTCTTAACAAGTGGTATCAAGAATAGTTATGAATCCATGGTTAACCCTAGGGTTCTAACTTCTCGATGTTGGTATAGAGGACTCAAATTCCTACGGCCATATGACAGTAGGCTAGTATTTTTGCCATTGTCCGCAGGTCATAATCTGTTTTTGTGGTATTTTCTGCTTCCCTTTCTGATCTTTTATTGATTATTTTGACCCTTGCCCAGCAGGGCTCTGCTCTGGGCACCCTGAAAGAGCATTTGTCTGCTTTCCCAAGGATGCCAGACTAATCTTCTTTATTGAAGTCACCTATTGTACGTAAAATACTCAAAGGCTTTGTACATATGTTTCCACCTTCATAATGCCTCAGGGGGACCCTAATTTGGTTCTCACCTTCCTTATCTGTGCCCCTTTCAAGCCTCTGTATAATTACTCCCTCTGGCTGTTTTCAATAAAAAAACTGCCTTTTTAATGGCAGTTACATTTTCCAGGAGGGTGAGCGAGCTGCAGGCCGTATCGTCCAGATATCCCTTTCTAACGATATTTCCTGACAAATTGGTACTTCACACTAAGGCCTCTTTCCTGCCGAAAGTATTACCACGTTTCCATGTATGATAATCTGTCTCCTTGCCTTCTTTCTACGTCCTCTGCATCCCTCTAAAGAAGAGGAGCAACTCCACTGTCTGGACCCAAAAAGAGCATTTTCGTTCTACCTTGACCGCACAAAAGAGTTCCGAGTTGACAACCAACCATTTGTGGGTTATGTTGAAGCCAAGAAAAGTCACCGGTGCAGAAGGGGAGCCTCTTCAGATGGATAGTCCTCTGCATCAAGATTTGCTACACTCTGGAAAAGAAGCCGCCTCCTGAAGTCTTAAGAGCTCATTAAAACTGCATTAGCCCTTGGAGTCCCAGTCCTGGAATTCTGTAAGGCAGCAACGTGGGCATTCCTACACACGTTTACCAAGCATTTCTGCCTTGACAGTTGGGTCTGCAGGGACACCCATTTTGCCCATTAGGTCCTGCAGGACTTTCTAGTCTGAAACATGTTCGCAGTCCCTCCTCTGAGATGGTATTGCTTGGGTATCTATTTAAAGGTAAGGAATCTGCGGCTAGATGTCGCCATCCGATGGACAAGTTACTTACCTTCTGTAATGCCTTATCTGGTAGAGACAATATATATTTTTTTTAGTTAAATAATTTTTATTGAGAATAAAGAACACAGAAATACAAAAACGATAATACCGTTCAGATGAGGATATAACTATATAGTTATATAATAAGAAACATTTGTAAAACAAATATATTTGGAAATATGTAAACATAAGATTACAAAAGATTAGGATAACAGTCAGATTAAAACTATACACAATCTGAACTATGAACTAGAAAAGAGAACACTGTATATCTGTGAAAAAATGGGTGAATAAGCTACATTAGAAAATTTTTATTATAAAAGAAAAAAGAGAAGAAGGGAAAGAATTAGAGAGAAAGGAGAATAGGAAGAAAGAATAAAGAAAAAAGAAAGGAAAAAGCATTAGATAGAAAAGGAAAAGTTATAAAGAAGGAGAATTTGATGACCGATAATTTGTGAACGGTAGCCATAGTAAATCAGATTTAATCTGCAGATGGACAGAGGCATGAGATATAGAAGCAATTCTATGTTCATCACATATTAAATTCCACCAAAATAGAAAAGATAGCTAAGAATTGTCTTTCCAGCAGGATAATATAACTTTAAAAGCAACAGCAATAAATAAGTCAAATAACATTGATTTGGAAGGAGAATGTTCAAAATCTGGAGACAGAGTACCTAAGAATACATTTTGGATATTAAATTGAATATTACAAGAAAAAATCAATAGACATTTTGACCAAATAGTTTTCCAAAAAACATGAACCTTAGGGCAGTAATAAAGTAAATGTAATAAAGAACCATCAGCATTAAGACATGACCAACAAGAAGGTGAGACTGAATTGTTAAATTTCTGAATAAGAAGGGGAGTGAGAACGATTCTATTATAAATAAAATAGAGGGATTGTGTGATATTTGCAGCCTTGGAGCAATTAAAGAGTTTTTGCCATAGTTTATCCCATTGAGAAATAGACAGTGTTAGGGATAAATCCCGTTCCCATTCCATCTCAACATTAGATTTAGTTTGTGTGCCATGGGGTAAAGATAAAGACTTATAAATGAATGAGGCACTTGGAATGGTATCATTAGGTACTTGGTATAAGGGTGTGACAGGTGTGAAGGAAGTGGGAATTGGCTGAGATATGAAATTTTGTAAACATCTCTGGAGAGATGGGACTAAAGTGTTATATTGTCGAATATATGAATCGGGCAGATTAAAGTTCTGTTGCAACTGGAGGAAAGGCAAAATCTCATTGTTCATCATCTGATGGACATAAAAAAGACCCTTTTCTCTCCAATGTTTGTAGTAAAAAGACTTATGACGAAATTTGATGTATTATACCATAATGAGGAGGCTAAAAAAGACTGATAAGCGTCAAAATACTTAAAAAAGAGTGTATGCAAAAGGTAGTGAGAATATTTCAAAATTGGATACTTAAAAATAAAAGTACAATTGGTCATGAATACAACATCCTGTAAGGAAAATTCATTTAATAATGAACATTCAACAGTAACCCAAGGAGGTTTAGGTAAATCCTGATAATCTTTGGACATAACAAAAAATTGACGAGTTAAAAAAGCAGTATGGTATAGTCGAAAATCAGGAAATCGAACCCCCCCCCCCCCCCCCTGTTTTGGGACGAATTAATTTGGATAAGGAAATGCGTGCATGTTTATTATTCCATAAAAACTTAGAACATATAGGATTTATCTGCGTAAAATAATAATTGGGAATTTTGAATGGCAACATTTATAATATAAACAGACCCTGAGGGACAATCATCATTTTAATTGTATCTAACCTGCCCCACCAAGATAAAAATAAAGGAGACCAAGAGGTCAACAAATTAGTAATTTTAAGTTTTAGAGCAGTAAAATTATGGGCTAAAGTATCACGGATATTAGAGGAAAACCATGTTCCTAAATATCTAATTTTTTGAGGACACCACGTAAAATTAGTAGAATCAAACATATGACGATAACATGAGGAGTTTAAAGGTAAAATCTCAGTCTTGGAGAAATTTAATTTGTAGCCAGAAACACTAGAGTACGATGAGATTTCATTCAAAAAGGGGGGTAAAGAAGAAATAGGGTTAGACATGTAAATAAGAATATCATCTGCATAGGCAGAAAGTTTAATGTGGTGGGATTGCAATGTAAAACCAGTAATCAGGTGATTATTCCTAATTCGCTCAAGAAAGGGTTCCAAACACAACAAAAAAAGTAATGGGGATAGAGGGCAACCCTGACGAGTACCTCTTTGCAAACAGAAATACGAAGAAAAGAGACCATTAACAAAGACACATGCTTTTGGATCTGTATATAATAATTTGATAAATGAAATAAATTTTGGACCAAACCCAGACCATTGTAGAGTGTGAATCATGAATTCCCAATTTATTCGATCAAAAGCTTTTTCTGCATCCAAGGATAATGCGGCTAAGGGAGAGGGATATTTTTTGCTAAGAGCGAGAATGTTGGAAAACATTCTAGCATTATCAGAAGCTAAACGTCCTTTGACAAAACCAGCTTGATCTGGGTTAATAAGTAAAGGAATAACTTTCTCCAAGCGGGTAGCTAAAATTTTTGCATGCATTTTACAATCATAATTAATTAATGATATGGGGCGAAAATTTTTACAAAAGGAGGGGTCTTTATCAGGTTTAGGGATAACAATAATAAGGGCCTCTAAAAAAGAGCCACAGGCTTTAGAGTTGGATAAAAATGAATTAAAAAGTTCTAATAATTTAGGGGCAAAAATTGAAGAAAGGGCTAAAAATAATTCTACTGGGAAGCCATCAGGACCGGGAGCCTTAGATTTTTTCAAGGATTTGAGAGCGTTGATAATTTCTTGAAGGGAAATATCCTCTTCAAGTGAAGAAAAAAAATCAGGGAGAACTTTAGGTTTAGGAATAGTTTGAAAGAAAGATACAAAATCTTCCTCAGAGGGATTAATAGTTTCTGTGTATAGGAGGTTATAATACGATTGAAAAGTATTAATAATAGAAGAATCGGAGGAGAGGAGTTGATTGTTCAGTTCTGAACGGATAGGGCCAATATTTTTACGTTCAGATTTAATTTTTAAGTAATTCGCTAACATTTTCCCTGCTTTGTTTTGACCTCCATGGTATTTTGATTTAACCTTAAGAAGGATGTTACATGCATCAATAGTGGCAATTTTGTTTAGGGTAGATTTACCTTTAATCATTAGCTTTAATCAACTCTTGGAGTGAAGCAGAGGATTTGGAAGAAAAGTACATATGTTCCAAAGTTTTGATTAGTAATAGGGTTTCTTTATATTTAGCACTCATTAGCTTTTTTTTCTTAGAGAAATAGGCAATTGTAAAGGCTCTAAATGATGCTTTAAACGCATCCCAATTAATGTGAATTGAGGTATCTGAAGCATTGTTATGAACAAAAAATACATTAATAAAAGAAGTCGCTTCTGAAATAAAAATACGATCTGATAGAAGTTGAGTATTAAAACGCCAGCGTCCTAGCTAGCAAATATTGGTGGATAAGTCAATAGAGGTGGAAACGGGGGCATGGTCAGAAATAAAAATAGAGCCAATTTCCGAGGAATGGAGGCATGGTAGAAGTGACTTGGAGATTAAAATATAGTCAATACGAGACCTTGTAAGGTGCACAGGAGAAAAAAAAGTAAATTCTGTGACATCTGGGTTACATGTTTTCCATACGTCAAACAAAAGGCGGGAAGACATGGCAGATTGGAATGATTTGTGGGTTTTATCTGGTTTAAACTTACAATTGGATTTTCTGTCCGAAAAAGGATCTAACCAATTGTTGAAATCACCACCAAGCACCACATTAGCATTGGGTATAGATACTAGTTTTGTTTTTATAGAAAGCCAAAAATCCGGATCCGGTTTAACAGGACCATAAATATTAAAAAAGGTAAGTTGCACTTTATTGATGATAGCATCAACCAGCACCCAACGACCATTAGAATCACATTCTGATGATAATATTTGAGCATTAATAGATTTATGAAATAATATAGCAACACCACTATGACGCCCAGTAACGGGAGAAAAAACTATTCGATTGACCCATTGGCGTTTGAGCTTGAGAGATTCAACATCATTACAGTGTGTTTCTTGTAAGAAAGCAACTTGTGCATTAAGTCTAGCTAAATGAGACAATACCTTTTGACGCTTGACAGGGTGACCAAGACCACGTACATTCCACGAAATCACATTAACCATGTTGTTGGATTAGGGGGTACATGAGGAAACAGGAATACGCAACTGCATAATCAACAAAAAAAAAGAAAAGAAAGACATCGTTTAATATGTGATAGTGAGAAAGCTACATTAGAGGAAAAACATATACCAAAAAATAGGGCTAAACATAAAAAGAAACAGTAAAGAGGGGAAAGAAAGAAAAAGAAGAGAAAGGAAAGAAACAGAAAAAAGAAGCAAGCAAACAGATCAAGGATTAGCATCCGATCTGCAAAGAGAAGGAAGACCGAGAAAAAAGGAGCATAGTGACACCGAAGGACACAGACCACAGTAATCGCTCCAAAAGATAAATGAGAACCTCATGAATACAATAAAAAACAGATAATCAGAGGATATCAAACAGGCAAAACATTGTATAATCCAATTAGCATTCTTAAAATATAAGAAAAAAGTCAAACATTTGTATCCATGCCCTGGGAGGAGAGACCATGAAGAAAAAGTTTAAGTTTATCCGGATCATCAAAGGAACGTGACCGACCATCATGTGTAATTTTACAAAGGCATGGATGAAGAATTCCATATTGAATGTTAAGTTGTCTCATCTGAGGACGTAGAGCAAGAAATTCCTTGCGGCGAGCATTTGTTGCATTGGAAATATCCTGAGATATGAAGATATTATGGCCTGACCAGATAAGACGGCGTTTAAGCCTTACAGCCTTCAAGACTTGCATAAGTTCTGTGAATTCCAAGAAAAGCATTATGATTCCACGTGGTTTGGTGACACTAGGAGGAGGAGGCCCCAAACGGTGAGCCCTCTGTATATTGAGGGGGCTCGACGAAGGTTGAAGATCGAGCAGTTCTGGAAGGAATTTCTGCAGAAAAGCCACCATGTCAGGACCCTCAACATTCTCCGGAAGACCATAAAGGCGCAGATTGTTTCTACGATTGCGATTTTCAAGATCCTCTGTAAGGATTTTTAACTTATGGATTTCTTGTTCCAGTGTTGGGATCTTAGAGGGGATGTCTTGTAGGTCGCTGACACGCTGTTCAAGTTCCACAACCTTTCCCTCCATGGCAATCCATCTCTCCTCAATTTGTTTTAACTTTTCGTTAGTCGCGGACATAAAGGGTTAAAGACCACGTACCTCATCTAGTATGGAGTCCAGGACTGGGTTTTGTGAGGAGAGAATAGGAGACGGTGGATCATTTTTATGTCTTTTTGGTTTTGTACTGGAGGAGGAAGAACGAACCGCATGGGTATCACTAGCCATTGTGACTAAAAATGCTCAGCGTTGGATAAAATTTGTCGCAAAAATATAGTGAGAATATTTCGTATATTAATAAAATACGTATATTGTTATAGAACTCACCAAGCGTCACATAGTAGAATGAAAATATAATTGAACAACAATGACGTCAAATCCTCCAAAAGAACATCTCAGCAGGCAAATATTGAAGGAAAAATGCCGTTCCAGGTGAAGAAAATGCAATATAGAATCCGGACATAAAGCGATGCACTGGCAGAAAAAAGACTTTGTCATGACATAAAAATGTGAGGAGCGCTGAGTAATGTTAGTGGTTAAGAAAAAGTCTCTGCAATTAGGTACTTTCTAATATGGTGTCGGAGGGTAGAAGAAGGGAACCAGTAGAGAATGATTGTTCGTGATGTAGTATTTATTGTAAAGTGGCGAGGTTCAAAACATATAACAACTGAGAGTCTTTTCCTCCGGGATAACGCTCGGTCAGCAAACAGGTTTCTCCACCAAATGCACTTTTTCTTCCGGTACAACTCGTCCGGTGTAAAACTTGGTTGTCAGCTTGGGCTCCCAGGCATAAAGAAAAGAAAAGAAAGGAGACACGGTTCAGTGTTTCGGCCTCTTGCCGTAGTGTCAGGGGAAAAGGGGTGAGGAGGTATTCCACCGAGTCACGTAATATGGGAGAATGTGAGGGGGGGGTCCGTCACCAACATAAAGGAGTCTGGGGTCGCTCTGTTATCGGCTGCGAGGGAGCTCTGCGCAGAAGAAGGCGTCCCTCTACCCCGGCTTTCCGGACTCCCCGCCCGCCTCCCACGACCCTCGCAAGCGCTGCCGTACCTGGCTGAGCCACTTCCCTCCTGGGGAGTGGCTGGGCGAAGAGCAGGATCGTTGGCCTCCTGGCTTGCCGGTCTTCGGTTCCACGGTCGTCTGCTCGATCTTCGGATCGCTCTCCGTCTTCTCCTCCGCTCGTCCCACACCTGTCTCCTTCGGGATACTTCCGTCTTCCTCTTCTGTCAGCCAATCCTCATCGGGCAAAGGTGCTCTGTGGGTCCGCCCCAAAATGCTCGTCACGGGAGGTTCCTCCTCAGTCTTAAAGGGCCAGCGGCCCTCAACAGGGTAGTGTGTTGGTCCCGCTGAGGCGGTGTTCCAGTCCAGGGGCTGAAACGGCAAAGAAGGGGTGGTATTGTCACCTAGGGCCAGATTCGGTTCGTGGAGGGTCGGACTCCGACATATGGGCTGCCATATCATCAACTTATGCCGGAGGGCGCACTGAAATGATCTTTGCCTCCAACAAATCACATGCGAAACTTGGCATTGGCACATTAAACCAGGTGACATACCAAAAAGAAACTGGGGTGAGCACTTAGAGCAAATGGTGCCCCATTGTATTATCTTGGAGACGGTAGGCAAGGTTTGGCCATAACGAACTTGATGCAGCGGTCGGCAAAAGGAAAACGCGGGCGCCGCGATACAAAATGGCGGGCGCCCGCGAGTCACTGAGGTGAAAAACAACGCGGCCGCGTATGGGCTCGTTTGCGGTGAAATGACGATTTAGAAGCGGTATTAAGACTCACCGCATCGTCACCCAACCATGCCCGCCTTTCAAAGACAGGAACAACATCCGCACGAGGCTCTGTACAGGGTAGAAGTCCTGCGTCGCTGCGGAGCCTACACCGGGTCCACCATTTCTCTTCGGCGTCCAAGCCACGCCCCCGTAGAGACAATATCTAGTCTCAGATTCCTTACCAACCCACCCATCCTCCCCACACTGCAGACTAGTTTCTAGGGTCAAGGTTGTTCCCTTTCAGAGCCCTAGTTTTTAAACACACCAATGTCAGTACTCTTCATGGCTCCACGTTTCTCGTGTGGAAAGTAGTGTAATGTAACTGATGTTAGTGCGCCGCAGTGGCATCTATATAGGTGGTGCAGACGTCACTTGCATCTAGATACTGTCTCTACCAGATAAGACGAGACCGAAGGTAAGTAACTTGTCAATTGTGGTCACTCCATCTTACGGGGGAGTTGTCTGTAACTGTGGCTTGTCCTGAGGATGCAAATATGACATCTAGTGTGTCCTGCACTGTAAGTTGGGCCAGAAATGATTTTTGGGAGGTCGACTCGACTCCTGGATCGCGGACGCAGCCGAGACCCGTACAGTGATCGAGACTGCACACTACAGTAAGTGCCACTATTGCCGCTTTAATCTTCTGTTTGGTTGTATAACGTGGAGGCTGGTAGTGAATAGCGCGGATAACTCAATTCGCCCAGTATAGTTTAATTAACACGTAGTTTTCATTGTATTGTAGCTGAATTAACTTTACATCACGGCAGACAAAGTTACGCGCTGTGTGTCAAATCACGGGGGAAACCAGGGGGTTCTTCTGTGTCCGGTTTTCAGTACCGGCATTCCTTCGGCTCAGAATGCAGGTGACTAGTAGTGCAGGTTTAGAGAGATGCACCATAAAGTACCTGGCTGCACAGTTAGTATTACAGAAGACTGGGGACTTGATCGTAGACTGACAGGATATGAAGGAAAGCAAAGGGCAGTATTGGGTGGGTGGGTGCAGTGAGTTAGCCCAGGGTCACTGAGGGACAATGATGGACTAAATGAAGGGTGGCCAAGTCGTGACAGTAACTCTCCTGAGGCTAGCCCGGTGTTGTGGTGGGGAGGGCAGTGCCCTGAGTCGGCGGGACAGCTGATTGTAGTGACTGAGGAATTATTATATTTTTTATCGGGAAGCTGAGATCATCCGCGCTGGGGCCTCAGACATCATATTTGGGGCAGTCAGGTCCCACAGTGCCCTTCCATTTTCAGCAGTTTTAAGATCTTACAATTTCTGGTTGCTCAATGGGTGTAATTTCTAATATGTATTTGTTTCCCTCCTCTGCATTGCTTGATTTTGCGCATCATAAAGTGTCATTCATAGTCATGGAATGTCACTCGTTATTCAACTGAAACTATCAAAATGTCACACATAAGCAATCTTATACCTTGCCAGCTATGCAGCATTTTCAAATTGTGGTTGCTTCACAGCCTCACAGTGCTGCCGGACTGCACTGTGAGGCACCACCATTGCAGTGATCGGGTCAGCCTGCCACCATGGGCTGATAGTGTAATGTATACTGCACAGACACTGAAAGTCAAAAACGCCCGGTCGGCGGTGCTAGCAGAGGGAGGCGCGCTGACTAACTTAAGCTAGTGTCTGCGTGGCCGGGCGGACCCGCCAATGCTTGAATTACACAGAGTGTGTCTGTCGGCTCCTGGCTGTCTCAGCATTAGCCATTGGCCATTTTGCATATACACTCACTCGTCATGTGACATGATCACATCACAGAGAATCTGAATGCCGGCCCGGGCGGTTCAGTTAACTAATCTTGTTACACTGTAGCCTCAGCCAGTCTGCCTAAGCGAGTCCAGAGAAAGCTGGGCCAGCCGGCACGAATCCTGCCACAAACAGTGTGGATTGCACGCTGCAGCCATCCTCCTGACAGTGGTGCTAACAGCGCTCCAGCATGACATCTGAGGAGGCGCTATAAATGCGTGACTTTCCATTTCAGTGTGGTGATGCGGACCACAACACTGAAATGCGTTAGTCTAACGCCTGATGCATGGTACTTGGCAGGGCAGTATATTCTGGCAGTTAGTTAAGGTGCACTGGCTGCCAGGTGGCTAATAGTCTTGTTTAAGAGAGCTTACATGATACATCGTTAAGTACACAGAAAGGTCCTAAGTATCTTCAAGGGAAAATCAGACATTCCCATCCACCACAGATACTCGTCTATTCCTCGGATGAAGTAGGAGCATCTGGGTGGGCACTCTCTTTTACCTGGCCCCTTCTAACTGGAACAAGCATCCTCTCAATCTTCCCTTAATGGAGAACGCTTGCTTTCTGCAGGCAACTCAAAACCCTTTGGTTCACCTCATAATACAGGGCACTGCTTGGTAAGCAAGCAAACAACCAATCATCATGCTACATATCTGCTACATAAGGAGCATGTATATTTTGGGCTCGTACGGTATTCAGATTATATTTGACAGGAATTCAGTTATGTTGACGAAATTCAACCTCCTTTGCATTCCAGGAAGAAGAGAGCCGAATGACCGGACTTTGCGACATAAATTTGTTGAAGAATGTTTATAATGGACTCCTCTTCCCCCATCAAAAGGAGCGTACCCAAGCATCAGATTACATCCTGAAATATAAGATAAAGCTGTTAGTACATCGGTTGATGTCACAGCGACTTCAGGAGAGGAGCCGTAAAGGTGTTACCATGGAAGTGACATTGCAACTCTACAAAGAAACACTCTGCACCGTTAGCTTCCACACACAGGAAATTGTTCTTGAGCAAGGCATCAGAAATTTTAATGTATTATTGTGGAGTTTTTCTTCAGATGCAGAATCTACTTCAAGTATTGATTAGAGAAAATAGTTACAATGTTAATGCTTATTCTGATGGATACCGTGTTCTTCCTGGAGACTACTCTTCCCCTTCTTTCCCTCCACCCTTATTTCTGAGGATGGGGCTGTACTTGTTAAAGATGTTTCCTCTTGCTTATATTGTGCTATGCTTCCCACAGTTCTGGAAACTAAGACTTCGGATAATGCATTTGTGTAGCTGTGATGTCCCTTACCGTATGACTTAGCACGTCTCGTCTCCCAGATTCGCTCTGGCACCAACTCTTGGCCACTCAGTGGGTATCTGAAAGGAATTCCGATCCTGTCTGACAGCTGGGAAGGTTTCTTCAGGTGAGGGATCTGAATTAAAACCGGAGTAACCATCAACAAAAGTGTTTCCAAAGGTTATTAGCTATTTCATTTTGCTTAGGACTTGGGTCAAATACGCTTAACTTCCTAAGGAGCATGATAATTTGAGGCAAAGTTGTACATTGACATAATTGCTTGTCTTGGTACAGTGAGAGGCCCCTAACCAGTTCTTGTGGACAAATATCTTGTCAACGGGTTTAATTTTTACTGCCATAAGGAGCTGGAAACACCGTCTTGCCAAGGCAATCGCAAAGGATACCATAGAATCTTATCTCTGTAGAATTGGGTTGAGTTAGGTGGTCAGGCTCGTATTGCGCCACATTTATGATGGGCTTCTCTGGAACATCCAAGAGGCTTTTTCCTATTGTGTAGCTATTTGTGGGCAGCTTTGCATTGGCTAAATTCCCCTTCCCACTCGAACAAAAGTTTGCAATGTGTTACCCGCATTTTGTAGAGGCAATATCTGAAAGCGAGAATTAGTTATAGATTCCTTACCTTAGAATTACCCCCAGGCGTCAGACTGGATCCTGAGAATTTTTTGTCAGCAGTACCCCTGCACATCGAAAGGTGGCGTTGGTCGGCTCTGCGTTCGTCGTTGTCGTCATGGTCGCCGGGATGACATTGTGGCAGCTACGTAGACACAGCCCGCGCGCCCTGACGTCAGTTCATTCTTCTTCCGCGCCAGCCAGTGCAGAGAGCGGTTCCTCCAGTCACCTTTTGACTGACTTTTTGCTGACTTTTGCAAACGACGTTTGGCGTCTTCGACTCCTGGTGCACGTTAGGGGTGCCCAGTTTCAAAGCTTGCGATTCCTGCCGCCGGTTGATGTCGGTGACAGATCCGCACCGCGTGTGCCTGTTTTGCCTGGAACCTGACCATGACTCCAAGTCGTGTTCCGACTGCCGGACCATGAATCCGAAGCCTTTGCGGGAGCGGTCCCGAAAGCTTCTCGAGGCCCAGCAGTCCGCTCTGTGCCGCTCAAGGTCCTGGTCGCGTGGGAGGTCGAGGGACCGGTCGCGGAGCAACCACCACCAGTCCTCTTCCAAGGCTTCGCACTCCTCAGGTAAGTCGAAGCACAAGAAGAAGTCGAAGAAGCATCGTGGCTCTTCGACTTCTCCTCGGCTGATGCAACGAGGGATGTGGGTGGTGCCCCTCCCACGGAGCCCGCTGGGCCGACTCCGAGTTTCCCTCCCATCCCGGGACCCGGAGCGACTCCTGCCCAGCTTCAGAGTTTCTAGGAAGCGATGCATGCCATCTTTTGGGCAGCCCGACTCTGCCAGTGCACCTTCGGGCCCAGGTGGGGGCCCTGGGCCTTCGACGCCGGCAGCTTCGCCCCCAGCACCACAGGGTCCCCTTGGATCAAGGCCTGGATCCGGATTGGTGCCGGTCGACCTGACCCCGGCACCGATTCTATCGGCACCACGTCCGCAGCCGATGCCGGTTGTGTCCCCAGCCAGTGTCGACCCCGGCCTCCACCCCGACGTGGACACGAAGCCGGACCGACGTGGACCGATGCCCATTCCGGCGCTGATAGGTACTTTTGTGCTCCTGTTCCACCCTGGTTCTTTTAGGCCAGATTGGCAACCAGAGAAGGATGAGGAGGACAGGGAGGGGTCTGGAGACCCTTTAACTGACCAAAATGATCCGGACTAGCGAGAGGAGTTGGGGGTATGCCAGTGGGCTGGATACTTCCCCAGACCTTGGCATGTTGTCTCCTCCTGCCGTGGCTATGGAGGAGGGAGCTTCTAACGCAGTGGTGTTGCGTAAGGCGGCCGAGGTTCTCAACCTCGAGCTACCTACGGTGGCAGTCAGGACTGACCGCCTGACGGAGGGGCTTCAACCGGCAGCAAGCTCTTCGAAGCCCCTGCTGCCGTTCAATGAAGCCCTCACTGACATCCTTTTGGGTAGCTGGTCCAGGCCCAACACAGGGGCTCCTGTGGATAGGATGATCGCCCGACGCCACCGCCCGGCTCTGGGTGACCCCTCTTTCCTCTCCCAACTCCCCTCCCCTGAGAGCTTGGTGGTCCAAGCCTCCACGTCCAAATGCGCATTCCCTAACGCACCACCTGATAGGGAATTCAAAAAGCTGGACCACCTTAGGAAGAAGATGTTTTCTTCCTCTAGCTTGGGACTGCGGTCGGTAAACACCACATGTTTGTTGGGCTGTTACACCCACTCCGTGTGGCAGTGCCCGGAGGAGGCCCGGGCCATACTCTCCCCTGCAGTTGCCGAGGGGAGAGATGCAGCCAAGTTTTCCATTCGCTGTGGATTGGACACCGCCGACTCATTAGGCAGGACGATTTCAACGTCGGTAGCCTTCCGACACTACACCAGGCTAAGGTTGACTGGTTTTTCAGGGGATGTCCAAGCTACCCTTATGGACATGCCCTTTAATGGCTGTCGCCTGTTCGGTGACAAGGCAGACAATGCGCTAGAGCGCTTCAAAGACTCTTGAGCTACGGCCAAGTCTTTGGGCCTCTCCACCACCCGCCCTGCGCAGTCTGCTTTTCACCCCTTTCGTGGCTACGGAAGGGGTGCCTGCCACATCCCTCCCAGGCCAGCACAAGCTGTTCAGCCCTTGCGTGGCTGGGGATGTGGGAACCACCGCCGTGGATCTGGGGGCCAGCGAGCAGGGCAGTCCACCACAGCTCCCTCTGCAGCAGCCTCCAAACCTTCCTAGTCCGACCTTATAGGGCCACCAATCGCCAGTGGGCGGCAGGATTCACCATCACCTCCCCCACTGGTGCACCATCACGTCAGACAGGTGGGTTTTGCAGATAGTCCGAAGGGGCTACTCCCTCCCCTCGAGCCTACCCCTCCATCCATGCCACCTCCAGAAGGAGAAGTTCAGAATGTTGACACTAGCTCAGGTCCTGTCTGCCCTCGACCCGGGAGACTGGATGGTAGCGTTGGACTTGCAGGACACTTATTTTCACATCCCTGTCCTGTCGGCCCACCGGCGTTACCTGCGGTTCATGGTGAGCCACAAGCACTTTCAATTTACCGTGCCCCCGTTTGGCATTACCAGCGCCCCTCAGGTGTTCATGAAAGTGATGGCGGAGGTCGCAGCTCATCTGCGCAGATCAGGGGTTCCAGTCTTCCCCTATCTTGACGACTGGCTGTTGAAGGCAGGCTTGCCCCAGGCTGTCATCTCCCACCTCCAGACTACCGCCGACCTCCTGCATTTGCTGGGGTTCAGCATCAACGTGTCGAAGTCACACCTGACTCCCTCTCAGAAGCTCCTTTTCATTGGAGCGGTTCTGGAGACGACGTAGTTTTGGGTTTTTCCTCCCAACCAGCGAGTCCGAGATATTCGGGCTATGATTCCGATCTTTCAGCCCTTATCCCGGGTTTCGGTCAGAATGACCCTGAGGCTGCTGGGCCTCATGGCCTCGTGTATCCTGCTGGTAGATCATGCCAGGTGGCATATGCTGGCTCTGCAGTGGGACCTGAAGTTCCAGTGGGCACAGCATCAGGGGAATCTGTCCGATTGCTTTCAGATCTCGGAGGGCACTGCACGACAATTGCAGTGGTGGCTAACAAACCAGGATTGGGTCATTGGCAGATCCCTCTCCATTCCCTAACCGGAGTTCACAGTGGTGACGGATGCATCACTTCTGAAGTTGGGTGGTCACATGGGAGAGGCGGAGATGAGAGGTCTCTGGTCTCCGAAGGAGTCCGGGCTCCACATCAACATTCTGGAGCTTCGGGTGATCCGTCTTGCACTGAAGGCATTAGTTCCCTCTGTACGGGAAAGAGCGGTGCAGGTGTTCATGGACAACATCACCGCCATGTGGTACTGCAACAAACTGGGCGGGATGGGGTCGTGGACCCTATGTCAAGAGGCTCTCCATCTCTGGACATGGCTGGAACATCAGGGCATATCCCTGGTGGTTCAACCCCTGGCAGGTTCCCTGAATGCCAGAGCGGACTAACTCAGCTGCAGGTGCTTGATGGACCACGAATGGCGTCTTCACTCGGACGTGTTGCAAGGTCTCTTTCAACAGGGGAGAGTGCCTTGGTTAGATCTATTCGCCACCGAAGAGAATGTGCAATGTCAGCAATTCTGCGCGTTGGCATTTCCAAGGCGGCACTCGCTAGGCAACGCTTTTCATCAAGAGTGGAGTTGCTGTCTTCTATACGCCTTTCCGCCTATACCACTTCTGCCCAGAGTGCTGAAGAAGATCAAGCGCGACCGCAACCAAGTCATTCTTGTGGTTCCGGACTGGGCACGAAGAGTCTGGTATCCCGAACTGTTACACATTGCCATCGATCCTCCGATCAGACTGCCTCTTTGGGAGGATCTTCTGTCACAGCAGCAGGGGACGGTCCTCCACCCAAACCTGTCCAGCCTCCACCTCCTCACGTGGAGATTGAGCAGCGACAGTTGACAGCCTTCGACCTTCCTCCCGAAGTCTGTGATGTTATCTTGGCAGCCAGGCATTCCTCCACTAAGACAGTATACGCCTGCAGATTGAACACATTTGTGGCATGGTGCGCAGCAAAGGCTGTGGATCCCCTTTCTGCCCCTCTTTCTGAGGTTCTTTTGTTCTGCCTTTCTTTGGCCCAGCAGAGCTTTGCTCTTGGCACTCTTAAGGGCTATCTCTGAGCCATTCAGCCTTTCTTAGGCTTCCTGATCAACCTTCTCCTTCAAGTCCCCTGTTGTAAATCGCTTCCTTAAGGGCATTACTAATTTTTCCCTCCTGTTCCCTTTGTAATGCCTCAGTGGGACTTGAACTTGGTTCTTACCTACCTTATGTGCACTCCCTTTGAGCCGCTGCACAACTGTCCTCTCAGGCTTCTGACTTTAAAAACTGCCTTTCTTGTGGCCATCACCTCTGCGCACAGGGTGAGTGCGCTGCAAGCCCTTTCTTCAAAACCTCCTTTTCTGGCTGTTCATCCGGACAAGGTAGTCCTCCAAACTCGTCCCTCCTTCCATCCCAAAGTGGTTACTTCTTTCCACATTGGATAGACCATCACTTTGCCCACCTTCTTTCTGCCTCTTCGTCCCTCCAAAGAAGAGGAGAGGCTCCATCGTCTGGATTCAAAACCTGCGCTTTCATTTTATTTGGATCGCACAAAGCAATTCCAGGTGGATGATCAGCTCTTTGTTGGCTACGTGGCTGCCGCTACATCATCCCGGTGACCACGATGCCAACAACTAACGCGGAGCCGACTGACGCCACCTTTCGACGCGCAGGGGTACCGCTGACAAAAAATTCCCCCGATGGGGGCAATTCTAAGGTAAGGAATCTATGACTAATCTATGTCTCTTACAGATATATCGTTACCGCAGGTAAGTAACGTAACTTGTTCTTTAAGAATACACTTAGGAAAACATAAAAGCACATGAGCTCTTCTTTGCTTGAACGTCTAGGCCTTTTTGCCGCTTGAGTGCAACATTTGGAAGTAGGGACAGGAGAAAATTGAAGAGACCGTAAAATAATCTTGTTGGATGTAATGCTATTCCATCATTTGAAATGTTTATGCATCCGTTTTTAGGTACGTGATTGTGACAATTCGGTGGCAATAAGATGTTATGATTAAAAAAACATAGTATACAAGGCGGCATGCAGTGGAGAGGGCTTTGCTAATAGTAAGTGGATTCCTCTCCTATGGAGTGCCTCTTCACCCTCAACATTTTCTCCCCACTTTGGCTGGAAAAGCTGTCCCTATCACTGTGATCCTTTCAGAGTTTTTGTGGCATGTGCCAAGGTCCCTGATTAAATATTGGGCTGTGGCAACCTGCACGTGTCAAATAAAACCAAGGCTTAAGATTACCTTGTTTATATAAATGCCATAGGAGTATTCGATAACTT
Source organism: Triturus cristatus (assembly GCF_964204655.1). Classification (NCBI taxonomy): domain Eukaryota; kingdom Metazoa; phylum Chordata; class Amphibia; order Caudata; family Salamandridae; genus Triturus; species Triturus cristatus. The sequence continues at coordinate 720,084,316 of NC_140581.1, forward strand.
TAGGCCACTTATTTGTGCATTTCCAAATTTCCCGGCTCCCATGATGCCACCACACGCACTGCCTCAGCTAGTTACTCCCATGATTCCTGACCAGGGAGCAGTAGGCTGGAAGTCGAAAGATGCTGCTTCTCGAAAGAGGAGAGCAGGAGTAGAACTACTGCCTCCTGATCCTAAATACCTCCCTCTCATGTTACAGTGTTGTTCTATGTCCCTTTAAAAACTTGCATTGGTATGGTAAGGTGTTATGTGATTCGGCATTTGCGTAACACATGCACCCAAGATGGGTGTCCTGGGTCAGTAGAAGATATGGAGGGAGTAGATGGGTGGAGGCCCAGTTTTAGGCTGCAGTAAAAAGGCAGAGTCTGAGACATTATTCGAATTTCAGGTGACTACTCTCAAGTCTAAGGCAAAGAGACAAACCGTTCTAGAACAAATCGACTTGTAGCCTTATGGTATGACTACCAAATTTGACCAGATGGAAAGTAAGAATGACTAACAAGTTTGAGCAGGATCACCTAAATTTGCAGTGGGTATGTTAATTTAAAAATTTGATTCTGAAAATCGAAGCCCAAATCTATTAATAGTCCAGTTGACAAAGCAAACTAAGTTGAAAAGGATATATATGATGCTTTAAAGGGATCCAGAGCAGTGAGTGCAATCATACATGATCGCATTTTGTCAGTCAGAGTAGGAGCTGAGAGATGGTGTTAATGTATGATGGCCTGTATTTGAACACTAGATTTAGGGCATTCCCAAAGTACAGTCCAGAAGACAAGAACACATTTACGAGGAGCTAGAAGTCCTTTGCTTAGAAGACTCCAAATAAAAGGTCTCAAGTAATAATTAAACCTGAATAAAGAAATAACAGTTATCTGAAAATTAGCAATCGCTTGATGAAAAAAGATCGAAAGGGTGGAAATGCAAATCTAGGACACTGGAATTAAAAGAAGAGTCATGCCGTCCTTGTGCCATTGAAAACGTCGCTGTTGGGTGGTATTGAATGCACCTGCATGATCCATGAAGGAACAATGCTTTCGTTCCTTATCCTGGGCATGAAGCCTTCATGATAGTCCTGAATAAGTCAGTGTAAGTCTGAAGCTGTTGTATTCTAGCCCTTTTCCCAGTTTCAGCCGTGAAGGGTAGGAGCGAGAGAAGCTGAATGTTCACTGAATCTTGTGGGTCTTCAGAAGTTCGCTGGCTGCAGTCCTGAATTTGCGTGGATCCAACCCCTTGTCAAGAAACAATTAAACAAACCAGTCAAGTCACCGGTTTTAACCATGCACAGTTTCTTGAAAAGAGGTGACCTTTGTTTCATGCAAACGATTGAGGAGGAAGCACAACAAAAGCATGCTGTTTCTCTACAGACACTCGATTTTGCATTTTGTAAATCTTTTTGTGGCCCAGCTGTGCAATTTCAGTTCTTTCTTTTGCAGGTCAAGGAGACCGGGCAGGTCGCCATTGCTGGTGCATATGTGGATCTCAAGTTGGCTGCTCAACTGTCTCCTTCTAACGAGCTCTCTGAGGTAGGACAAGCAGTAAAGCACCAGATTGTGACTTCTTTTGCAGAATGTGTAGAGATCACCATTAACATTTTCCATAAAGGCAGAGTTGCAGGAGTTAGGAAATGAATTAAAGTGGCTAATGCATGACACCGTTGACAGTGTGTACTTGCACTTTCTAATACCGGTTATGTTGACTATTTAACTTGTTTTTTGGAGTATCCTTCTGCCAAATTTGGTAGTGAGAGGTGGGTGCTGGAATGGAAAAGATCTGCAAGTGTGTGCAGGACTCTGTCATGTGCTGTAACTCTGGCATTCTGGGGCCATATTCTAAAAAGAGCCCTGTAGGCACAAAGGGAGTGTGTGTCTGTTGCTTGTGCCACTGGGGCATGTTGGTATTACAGAGGGGGCTGCAGGCCTCTGCAGTCCCTTCGGTAATCAGGATAGTGCTGGTGCAAGGTGTGCAACAGGACAATCACAAGGGGCCTTCACCAATTAGCATAGGTACATAGCCCCATACAAATGAGGGAGCCCTTTGCATTAGCCCCCGCCATACCACAGAGGCCCGATGGCAAAGAAGCCGTCAGGAGGCTTTACTCATTGTGTGCCACATACAAGGTAGTGCTCAGTACATGTTACCCACCTGAGGGGGCAACATATGAGGTGGGTGCATGGGTCACAAGGTAGCCCCTTCTCCGCAGGCATCCCCTGCAGGCTGGTGCAGTCACTCACTGCACACTTCTGAGGTGGGATCCCTGCCCACCGTTGAATGTGAGGCCCGGTCTCCGTTTTCGGTGAAAAGCAGACCAGTAACTTCAAACAGCCAGTCTGCTGTTAACAATGTAGTTAACAGCTTGTACCAGCACATTTACAGTAATAGGGCGCAGTGACCTGGCCTGCGATGGGTGCATGCAGTATTGAGTGCTCTGTGTTGCAGACCAAGAAACTGCGCCCTTCATATACTGAGGGCCATGAACTTTCTTCCATAATTGATGGAATACAGAGTAACCCCAGTGGCTCTAAGGCAGCGGTGCCCAGTGTAGAAGCTCGAGAGCGCAATCTATGCTATGTTTTCAGAATACCCACATATTATGTAAATGGACTCCATTTAGATGTATTGTGTGTGAATGTGTTTTATGTGGATATCATACAAATCTGACAAGAAAATTGCCCTCCTCGACCCACTTTGCACATCCCTGCTCTAGGGTATGAGCAGTATTGATAACTATTCATTTAGTGAGCACTTATTATAGTGTGTGCTTTATCCCAGAAAACCACCATATTTTAGGCCAGTTATTGTTCTCGAAGAGGTCTTTAAATCAGTCCGATATAAGCTGATAATAAGAATGCTGTTTTTGCAGCATGGTTTACGGTATTTGTTAAGAGTTCTGATGCAGTGGAAGCGAGCAAGTGGCCATATTCATTGTTACATGACAAACAGGTGCCCTATTGGCTGAGTTTTTCGGTGTTCTAAAAACAGTAACCTAACTGAGCCAGTGCTGTTCTTTGCGAAGGATTCCCAGCCATGTTCGAGATGCTTACCTCCTTCATTATAGTCAAACCGTTGTTTGTCTTTCAAGATTGCTTGCTACACTTCCCTCCAGCCCCACTGGAGAAAATCGATGTTTTGTGACTTTGTTTGTCTATAGAAAGATTTGTAACGCCTTGAAGCCTGTATTCACACATGACTTTTTACAATTGTTAATATGCTATTGCAGACCGTTGCCTTTTTGCTTGTTAGTGAGAGGATGTCTCATTTCTTCACACTTACCCGGGGCCTCATACAAACCGAACACCAATTTGTATGTAGATGCACTGGTGTGTGATAAGCTGTTGAGCTTTCTCCATACCCTTAAAGTCACTTACAGCCTGTGTGACTCGAGAATAAAACATGACAAATGCATTGGCAGAACATCCAGAAAGGCCACGTAGGCTTACCGTGTTGAATAATGTAGTGTCGCCTTAAAATATATTCAAGGGAAGGCTTAGGTCCTATATTGCTGTTAGTAAAATCTATGATTATGCGGGACAAAGCTGCACAGTGCATAAACACATGAGAAATGTATGGTATAATGTTTAATAGGCTTTATTAATAAAAAGTACATAAAAATAAGTAATAATTATACCATGTTAAAAATAAGATCTGAAAGAAACAGTTGGTTATAGATTCCTTACCTTAGAAGAACCCCCAGGCGTCAGACTGGATCCGGAAAGTTTTTTCGTCAGCAGTACCTCTGCGCGTCGGAAGATGGCGTCAGTCAACTCTGCGTCTGTCGTTGGCGTCGTGTTCATCGGAATGACGTTGCGGTAGCTACTTAGACGCCGCCCTCGCACGCTGACATCAGTTCTTTCTTTTTCCGCACCAGCCAGTGCAGATACGGGAAGAGCAGTACCTCCAGTCACTTTTTGACTGAACTTTTTGGGCGACTTTTGTCGTCGTCTTTTTGAGCCCTAACAACTCCTTGTGCACGTAGGCTTGCGGTTCTTGTACCCGACTGATGTCGGTGACAGATCCGCACCGCGTGTGCCTCTTTTGCCTGGAGCGCGACCACAAATCCAAGTTGTGCTCTGACTGCCCGTCCATGGCTCCGAAGGCTTTGCAGGAGCGGTCCCAAAAGCTTCTTGAGTGCCGGCAGTCGGGTCCCCGCCGTTCGAGGTCCCGGTGGCGAGGAAGGTCGAGGGACCGGTCGCGGAACCATCCCCACTCGTCTTCTAAGTCTTCGCACTCGGGTCAGGTAAGTCGAAGCACAAAAGAAGTCGAAGAAGCATCGTCGCTCTTCGACTGCTCCCCATCGGTCGGCTGATGCGATGAGTGATGCGGGCAGTGCCCCTCCCGCGGCTCTGCGTGCTGTGCCTGCAGAGCCGACTCCGAGTTTCCCTCCCTTCCCGGGACCCGGAGCGACTCCTGCCCAGCTTCGTAAGTTTTATGAGGCAATGCACGCCATCTTTGGGCAGCCCGAACCCACCTGCGCGCCTTCGGGCCCAGTGGACTCGGTTGGGGGGCCTAGGCCTACTCTGCCGGCGGCTCCGGCGGCCCTCCATGGGTCCAGGCCTGGATCCGGATTGGCCTCATTACGCCTCCACAGGTGCCGCTTCTTCCAGCACAGCACTCACATTCGACACCGGTTGTGCCCCCGGCCGGTTTCGACCCTGGCCTCCATCCTAATGTGGAAACGGAGCTGGACCAGTGTCGCCCGATGCCGAATCCAGTGTGAGTGGGGTTTTTGTGACCCTGTTCACTCCTGGGGTCCCTTTTAGGCCAGATTGGCACCTAGAGGACAAGAAGGAGGACTGGAAGGGGTCAGGTGACCCTCTGACCGACCGGTTGGAGTATGACCCGGACTGGAGAGAGGACCTGGGGGATGCCAGTGGTCTTGATACTTCTCCTGACCTTGGCATATTGTCTCCTCCTACCATGGCTACAGAGGAGGTAGCGTCATACGCAGTAGTGTTGCGTAAGGCAGCCGCGGCTCTCCACCATGAGCTCCCTACAGTGGCGGTCCTGACAGAGGTGTTTCAACCACAAGCGAGCTCTTCGGAGCCCCTGCTGCCGTTCAATGAAGCCCTCACCGACGTCCTTTTGGGCATCTGGTCCAGGCCCATCAGGGAGGCTCCCGTGGATAGGATGATTGCCCAAAGCCACCGGCCCCGGGCAACCCCACTTTCCTCTCCCAACACCCCACCCCTGAGCCTCTACTTCCAAGGGCTCATTCCCTAACGCTCCACCAGATAGGGAATCCAAGAAGCTGGATCATTTTGGGAAGATTATTTTTTCTTCCGCCAGCTTGGGACTGCGGTCGGTAAACACCGCATGTCTATTGTGCCGTTATTCCCACTCTGTGTGGGACACGGTTTCGCAAGTGCTGCCCCAGTGTCTGGAGGAGGCCCGGACAGTACTCTCCCAGGCTGTTGCTGCCGGGAGGGATGCAGAAAGTTTACCATCCGTTGTGGGCTGGATACCGCCGACTCTCTGGGCAGGACGAGTTCCTCGTCAGTAGCCCCTCGACGCTACGCCTGGATGAGATCAACTGGCTTTTCTGGGGATGTCCAGAACACCCTTATGGACATGCCCTTTGATGGCCGTCGCCTTTTTAGTGACAAATGGGACAATTCTCTAGAACGTTTCAAGGACTCACGGGCTACGGCTTCTCCAGCCGCCCTGCGCAGTCTGCTTTCCACCCCTTTTGTGACTACGGAAGGGGTGCCCCATTACGTTCCGCCCAGAGCCACAGGCCGACACAAATTCCCCAACCTTCACGCGGGCTGGGATGTGGGAACCACTGCCGTGGTTCAGGGTGCCAGTGGGCGGGCCAGTCCGCCAACTCCCCTCTGCAGCAGCCTCCAAACCTTCCTAGTCCGACATTTCAGGCCCATCCAACGCCAGTGGGCGGCAGGATCCGCCATCACCTCCCCCACAAGCGCACCATCACGTCAGACAGGTGGGTTTTGGAGGTAGTCCGAAGGGGCTACTCCCTCCCCTTCGAGGCTACCCCTCCAGCCATGCCACCTCAGTACCATCGTATGTCGGAGGATCATCTGGGCCTTCTCCAACAGGAAGTTACGGCTCTCCTGGGCAAGGGAGCCATCGAGCGAGTTCCTGCCCCAAAAGTAGGTCGTGGTTGTTACTCCCACTACTTTCTCGTACCCAAGCAGGACAAGGGCCTCCGTTCTATCTTGGCTCACAGGAATGTCATCCGCTTCCTCTGGAAGGAGAAGTTCAGAATGTTGATGCTTGCTTAGGTCTTGTCTGCCCATGATTCTGGAGACTGGTTGGTAGCGTTGGACTTGCAGGACGCTTATTTTCACATCCCCGTCCTGCCAGCCCGCCGGTGTTACCTGCGGTTCACGGGACGCCACAAGCACTTTCAGTTGACTGTGCCCACCTTTGGCCTTTCCAGCGCCCCTCGGGTGTTCAAGAAAGTGATGGCGGTGGTCGCAGCTCATCTGTGCAGATCAGGGGTTCCAGTCTTCCCCTATCTCGACGACTGGCTGTGGAAGGCAGGCTCGCCCCAGGCTGTAGTCTCCCACCTCCAGACTACTGCCGACCTCCTGCATTCACTGGGGTTCTCCATCAACGTGCCGAAGTCACACCTAACTCCCTCTCAGAAGCTCCTCTTCATCGGAGCGGTTCTGGACACAACGCAGTTTTGTGCTTATCCTCCCGAACAGCAAGTCCGAGATATTCGGGGTATGATTCCGATCTTTCAGCCTTTATCCTAGGTTTCAGTCAGGATGACCCTGAGCCTGCTGGGCGTCATGGCCTCCTGCATCCTGCTGGTCTATCATGCCAGGTGGCATATGCGGGCTCATGGGGACCTAAAGTTCCATCTCTAGATGGGTCGTTTTGTGTATTAAAGTCTGCTATTCTCTGGCTAAAAAGGAGCCTCCATTGGGGCTATGCGCCCATTCCACCAGGGCGACGGCAGCCACTAATGCTTTGGGATGGGGAGTTCCTCTGAATGACATCTGTCAGGCTGCTACGTGGGCATCGCTGCACAGGTTCACCAAACACTACTGGCTGGACAGCCAAGTCCGGAGACACAGCTTCTTTGGCCGCTCTGTTCTCCAGGTCTTCCTGGTGTGAACTTGGTTCGCAGACCCAACTCCGGGGTTGGTATTGCTGGGGTATCTATTCTAAGGTAAGGAATCTATAACTAACTGTTTCTTTCAGATGAACAAGCTACTTACCTTCGGTAACGCCTTATCTGTAAGAAATATAGGTTAGTTATAGATTCCTCCCTGCCCCACCCATCCTCCCCGTTCTGCGAACTGATTTCTAAGGTTAAGGATATCCTTTCAGGGCCCTAGTTTTGTGCACCCGTGGTCAGTGTCTTGCATGGTTCTGCGTTTCTGGCACGGAAAGTCGTGTACAGAACTGACGTCAGCACACAGGTGTGGCGTCTAAGTAGCTACCGTGACGTCATTCTGGCGAACACGACACCAACGACTGACGCGAAGCTAAACGATGCCATCTTCCAACGCGCAGAGGTACTGCTGACGAAAAAACTTTCCGGATCCAGTCTGATGCCTGGGGGTAATTCTGAGGTAAGGAATATCTAACTAACCTATGTTTATTACAGATATATCATTACCGAAGGTAAGTAACTTGTTCGTTAGTGAGAACATCAACAATGGAGAAGAGAAGAAAGCTGTTTGCAATTTTACCTGCATCATGGGGATGGGGAGGGAGGAAAGGGAAAGAAGTAAAATATAAATCTGTAACTGAAAATCAAGTACCAATAAATATTAGCAGAAAAAAAGTGGATAATTTGAGAAATCTAAAGCAAAAATTAAATAGCAAAGGATACTGAAGACAAAAACAGAGAAATTAACAATTTACGGTTGTTTAAAAATTTCAGAACGTTTACAGACTACTTTTTGCAATCATATTTACATAGTTAATGATAATCAATATAAATCTAGATTTACATATGGTGTCCATGAAGATGCAAAGAAAATATCCAACCTGTGATGACAAACATTATACCACCAAGCCTTAACTGAAATCTTAGTTGAGCACTTCCAATAAAGTGTGATCTTTTGAAAAGCTAAGGCCAACATAAGGTTACATAAACCCTTTTCATGTGGACTTAACCCCACTCTATCTGATAAACTACCTAGAAAAAGTAGTATGTTTGACATAGGACAGTGTAAATTAAAAATGATTGAAAGTTGGGACCAAACATTGTTTCTTACAATGGTAGGGCAAACAAAGAGAATGTGTATCAAAACCGCAGATGGATGACCAAGTGACCAACAATTTTTATTATTTGTGTGTGGAAAATTAACAATAGATATAGGCGTATAATATAGTCTATGGCATAAAAAAACAAGCATTTGCAATGCAATAGGTCTCGCATTTGTGAGAGTTTGAGCTATTGGTTTTGTAAAATATATTGTTTTTTACTTATGTTTTTTGTTTGGAGTGGAGAGGATGAATGTTGGTTTTATTGGAATTATGTGGTTTGAATTGGAATTGTTAGTTGTGAAATTGTGTGGGGAGGAATTGTGTGGCGTGTAGTGTATTTGTGTAGTGGAATTATGTGGTATGGTGAATAGAAAAGGGTGCTGGTTGTATAAAATAGACGGAAAGTAAGATTGAGAGGAATAAGTAGTTTGTGTATGAAGTGGTGAATGAATTCTAGATAGAATAGTAGAAGGAGTGTGTGAGAAAGAGAATGAAGGGGAGAGAAGATTATAGACTCATAAAGAGGCTGCATTTGTGTACGCACAAGACAGCGTAAGAAATAGAGGCGAGAGTGTGTTTGCGGTTTGAAAGCCATGGGTAAACTGCATTCAAGAGCGCCAGTAGCAGACTTCTAAGAAACATTTTGGTCATCTGCACTTGTGGTTTTTTTTGTAACAAACTATGCACTGTTTACTTGATGACCACACTCTGTAAATTGCCAACCTTCTTCTGTGGAAGTCTATAGATAGTATTTTATACCCACTCTCTTGTAGACAGTGTCAATTGAAAATCTCTAAAATCTTAACGTTTAGAATAATACCTTACACATAAATAGGGCAGCCTTTCACAAATCACTTATTTCACAAATCACTCCTTTCACAAATCACTCGTCGGTGTTGAGTTCACTTTAGTGTAACTTAAGTCCACTGAGAATTTAAATCAATTCATGCAGTTTTCTTTACATTCACAGCTTTAAAAAACCACGACAAACCGAACAGTAATTCAGCTCCCCACTAACATTGGGAACTTGTTAGCATCTAAGTAGACACAGCCTGTTAACTTTGAAACGGGTGACTGTCAATGATGCTGCGGTCTCCTCGGTAAACGTGTGGAGCAGGTCAACTTTTCCACACAAACAGTGCTGATGACCACGAGCAGCCATCCCAAGGTGCCACCGGCCTGCCTGCTTCTCAAAAGTCTGCATCCATTACTGCCACTTGTTTGTCAGCGGTGATGCATGATTAATTAGAGATCCACATTTCTGCATGTCTTATGTCACACATACCTGTTCACCCCACCTGTTTTTTTACTGCTACTATGGGCCAAAATGTTCCACTTCACGTAACTTGTCAAAACCGCGTTTGCCGTTTGATGGCAAGTTCACGCCGTGGAAGGGGTGGCCTTTCAACCCCTTTCCTGCCGCAGCATTACCTATCATGGAGAAAACACAGATGGGAGAATGATCCTTTGAGGGACTGAAAGTGCAGCAGCAAGTCAGTAAGCTAGGTGCAGGGCAAATTTAAAGTAGCAGCACGCCGCATATGACTGCATACTGTTGTAAGCAGCCAGAGGGGAAAAGGGGTCACGGACCTACACATGAAACAGGTGGGAGGGAGGGGGGGATCACAGTGCGAGGTCCTGGTGTCGGCTCTCCGCCGTATCCTAAGAACCCCACAGGAGGGAGGGAGGCAATAACACGCGGCAGCAGGGGAGGGGGCCTGCGCGATTTCCTTGCGGGAGCGTGCGACCATATGGCGCCACCATATGGCGCGGCGTGCTCCCGAAAGGAAATCGCCAGACGTGCATGCGTTGCCATTGCAAGCAATGCAACGCGTGCACGTCTTTGCAGAGAAAGCTGTGCAGATGGCATTAGGTCTCTCTCCTTAGCAGCGCATGCGCGCTGCGTAGGCGAGACCTAAACAGAGATTGAGTGGTAGATACTTCAAACACATCCAAAATCATTTTCCCAACTAAGTTCTATCTTGGTCTTAATTCGATCAGGAACTGGGGTTAAAATATGTTTATAAATAATAGATGATTTTGGAAATAGTGTATGTATTGTAAAAAGTGAATCTTTGGGAAAAGCTCAGTTGGGGGGAATGAATAAAAAACATCCAGAATTATTTCCATAAGAATTGAATATTTATACCAAAACTAGCTGGGACAACTTAATATGGCTTGAAATTGAGGAAAAGAACAGGGATTAATGCCATCAAATAAATCTTGAACCCCAAATATCCCCCTTAGTGTCCAAGATTTCCAATATATAGGCCGGTTACTGATAGTGATAAGATGATTGTACCAAAGTGGAGAATGCAAAAAAGAGTCTCTAAAAAGAATTTTTGGTTGTAAAGGAGGCCTCAGCAGAAAGCATGTGTGTTCTAACGGTAGAGAGGTCATAGTATTGTTTAAGAAAAGTCGAGAACTTATTTTACAGAGAATGGTACGAGTAAAGAATGTTCAATAAGAAGCCATAAAGGTGTGAAAGGGGAAGAATTTGGGAAGAGCCATTTAGAGGCTTGCCTCAAACAAAAAGCCTTATGATGAGCCCGAAAATCAGGAAAATTCACACCCCCATCACATTTTGATTTCCTGAGGTGGAATAAGAACATTCTTGATTTTTTCTTATTCCAGAGAAATTTGGAAAGGTGAGATTTTTTTTTTTTTTTTTTAAATAAAGAAGCGGAATTACAGACAAAGTATACACTATAATGGTCATGATCATCATTTTGATGTTGTCAAGACCGACCCCACCGTGAAAGAAAAAGCGGATTCCAAGAAGAAAGGAGTTTATCAACTCTATTGAGTCCTTCTTTCCTATTAATTGCAGCTGTGTCCAAAATGGAATTGTTAAACCATATCCCTGAATATTTAATTTTGGAACTATTCAAAAGGAATCCACTAGACTCAAATGATTGTTTAACACAAAATTTGATAATGGGGAGACGTTTCGTTTTATCTGAATACATTTTTATAACCTGAAACAGAAGATAATTCTGAAATTTCCTGTATTAAAGAAGGGATAGAAACTTCGGGGTTAGAAATAAAAAAAGAATATCCTCTGCATAAGCAAAACACTTCAGATGATTATAACCATAATGGAAACCAGATATAGAATTATTATTGTGAGTACAAGACAAAAAGGGTTCAAGAGCAAAAACAAATATAAGAGGAGATAAAGGACAACTTTGACAAAATTTACGTTCTAAAGGGAAATATTGGGATACATGTTCATTCACTAGAACAGAGGCTCGAGGGAGTTGTATAAAGCAAATGTACAATAGAGATCATATTAGGACCAAAGCCGTGCCAGCTAAAAGCTTTAAGTAAAAAAAGACCAGTCCACTCTATAAAATGCTTTTTCACCATCTATAGAAACTGCAGCCAAAGGAGAGGATAGTACAGGAATCTTATTTAGCACATTAAATAATAACCAAGAGTTATCGGAGGTTAGCCTACTCTTAACAAATCCACATTGTTCCTTACCAATCAACTTCGGTAGAAGAGGTTCAAGCCAAAAAGCAAGTTATTTGGCAAAGATTTTATAATTAACATTTACAAGGTAAATAGGGCAATAATTCTTGCACTGCCTAGGATCACGACCATCCTTATGAATTAGGCATATTGTGGCCTCTTGAAAAGTACCCCCTGCTATACCAGTAAGATAAAAAGATTGAAAGAGATGCAAATGTTTAGGGAGGAGTACATTTGAAAAATGTAAGTAAAATTCCACCGTAAAGCCATCCGGGCCTGGGGTTTTACTTTTTTGAGAGAACTTAAGGCCTTAGATAGTGTTAAGATCGATAAGTCCATTTCGGATAGCTCCACTTTGGTCACGTGGTCGGGGAACATGGCGGCTGGCTAATGCAGGTCGAGAGGATCGCCGGGCTGCGGAGAGACTGAGTCATGTGGAGGTTTGGTGCTACGGTGCTACGATGTAAGGCAAGGTGGTGAGAGCTGGGACTATCGCGCCTTAAACCGGGTAATCTGAATACCTGTATAATTGAGCGACCGAGCCTGCTTTGTATTTATGGCGGGACGCGACTCTGCCTCCTCCTCCTAAGGAAGCCAGTGTCGGGAGGTACTGTGAGGTACTGTGAGCAGGGACTGCCAGGCTCTAACCCGAGTAAGCGGTGTATTGAGTGTATTTGAGCGCCTGAGCGTGCTATTGGAATTATCATTGCTTGTTTCTTCTTCCGCCGTATGGGTTACGGAGCTCGTTTGGAATTTGCTGCGACACGCGACTCCGGCTCCGCCTCTCAGGGAAGCTGGAGCCGGGCTGCGGCTTCTCTAAAGCACGCTCAGGTGAGCGTGGTTAAGTTATATGGCTCATGGAGAGGCACAGTGAGGGAGGCGGGGGGGCGGTCTGCCAGGGCGCTCACGCAGCAAATCAAGGGTGGTGAAGAGGTTGCAATCGCCACTATAAGAGGGGACGTCTGGGAGGGCCTTGCATCAACCTTTTGTACAATATCACCCCTGGAGCAGTTTTTTTTACTTTAGCTTTAATGCGGGGTGGATGGAGCAAGATCAGGTGTTGTGTGGTTCGCCGTCACCGCCCAAAGTGGGATTTGACAACACGAAGCCTTCAAGAGGTGCGGGACCCTCCATATTGAGTCAAGACCAGGAGCAGGCGCAGGACCAAAACATAGCGGAGGTGTTGCATGCTATGGGAGATCCAGGGGTTGCAGGGGGGGTCTAAGGATATTCGGAGGGGTGTATAGCCTGTGTTGGCTGCAAGAAGTAGATCGCTTCTACGCCCTGAAAAAAAGAGTGTTACTGGGAAAACAAAGCAAGCGAGTACGCCTCAAGCTGTATTGCCGGTCAAGAAACCCTCGAAGGGAGACAGAATAAAAAAGTGTAGGATAAAAGAAGTAGGGCTCGTATCCAAACCTATTTTAAAATCATGGAGCATGTGGCAGGCTCAGTAGGGACGGAGAAGTACCCTGAAGAAGTCGGATGTAATGACCATAGTGAACTGCTGAGACTGGAAAATCGTTTTGCTCCTCTTACAGACAGTGGGGCGGAGAGCCTGGAGGAACATATAACCAGCCCCACAGGAGTTTTGACTACCCCCCTGCAAATTCCATCTACGTTAACGGTACAACCTGTTCAGAGGGGGTCTGGGGACAGTGAAGATGGGGCGAGGAGCTGCGATAGTCCCTTGGAGGGGGTTCCCTTAGCGACTCAAGTGACTGATCTCTTACTTGGCATGAGGCAGGATATTTTGCTTAGGTTTGAAACCCCTGAACAGAATCAGAAAGAGATTCAAGTAAAATGTGGGATCCTGGAACAAAAGATTGATGGAATTGCCCCCGCGCACGTTAGCGTTGGAGGAGGAGGTGAAGGTGTTGGGGGAGGCCACTGGAGTAAATGCTAAGGAAATAGCTGGCCTCAGAGAGGAGAATAAGTCCCTACACGAGGATCTGGAAAGGCTTGAGATACATGCCAGGCGCAACAATGTTCGCATCTTTGGGGTTTCCGAAAATGCAGAAGGGTCGGACACCAAAGGCTATATATGTAAGCTATTGGGAGACTTGTTACCGGACAGATGAAATATAGGCTGGGATAAAGAACTTCAAATAGTCAATAGAGACCTCTACAGGCTCCATCTAGGGAGAAAGGCTTCTAGAAGAATTTTGGTGAACTTCCTAACTTTTTCAGTTAAGGAGTTGGTGTTGGGGCGAGCGCTGAAAGAACGGCAGTTAAAATTTGGAGACGTAACTTATCAGATTCGCTGCGATCTGGGGAAAAGGACTGCTCAGAGGCAGTGGGAACTTAGCTCCAAAATGAACGAATTACGCTCCAGGGGGGCTCAAGTACAAATGAAATTTTCTGCCATGCTCAAAATTATGTGGCAAAACAAAATGCACACTATTAGAGACCCCGCAGGGGTTGACTGCATGTTAAAGTCGATGGGAAGCCCAGATTAGGGATAGGATGTATATAGTTGTATATAGATAGTCCATGAAGTAAGATGGGAAGTCACGATCTCATATAAAGGCACAATATAAATTGTGAATGCTTGTGTTTAATATGCACCAGTACACCTTTGTTTTTCTTTGACTCTTTCTTTCTCGCACGGCGAGACGTCATAGGCTTTGCCGGTAGGTAGGATGGGATGGGGGGGTTCCCCATTGGGGGTAGGGGGAGGAGCACGGGTGGTCAGGAGCATGTGGGAGAAAAAATAAAAATATTGTCCTCATTCCGCTATATAGCTGGCGGTCTATTTTTAGGGAACGCTTATTTGTGGAGGCTGTTACATGTATAAAGGGTAGCGCAACATATGATGGATGTTGAAGGAATCGGCTGTAATTTGGCTCTAATGATGGACAAATGAAAAAGAATTCAGTGCACTTTATGTCCTGGAACGTGAATGGCCTGAGGTCTAAGAGAAAGGTAGCTTGTGTAATGGAATTTCTGAAGAGAACCGAGGCCATAGTTATTTTATTACAAGAGACTCATTTGTTAAAGCATGAATGTATTGATGTCTTCAAGAAGTGGGCCTGGGTTCAGGATATTTTTTGTTCAGATCAAAGCTGTAATACGAGGGGGGTTGCCATTCTTATTAGAAGCAATATGGTTATTATATTAGAAAGTCATCAGACGGACTCGTCCGGGAGATGGGCGGTGATTAAAATTAGGATACAAGGAACACCAGTAGTTGTGGCTAGCTACTATGGGCCCAATGAGGATAACCCAGATGCACTGATTAAATTGGAATTATGCTTACTGTCCTTTAGTGCTCCTGTGATACTCGGAGGGGATTTTAATTTAGTTTTGGATAAAAGTCTAGATAGAACCTCCAAGGCTAAATATGTCACCCCGGCAAAAACCATGGCAGTGCTCAAAACTATGATTGGTGGGTTAAATTTAACCGATATTTGGAGACTTATGATGGGGGATAAGAGAGGTTTTAAGTTTTTTAGTAAAAAATACGGGCACCATTCACGGATTGATTACTTTTTATTAGATCGTGAGTTGGCGTCAGGGGTTGAAATGGTTAATCATGTACCGGCCATAATATCGGATCATTCGGCCGTTCTCTTAGCGTTGAATACTCCAAATAAGAGGGGTGAAATTAGGTGGACATTGGACAAGACAATTCTGTTTGATGAGGGGGTCACAGTTAAATTGAAAGAAGAGGCTGTTGTCTTTTTTGAGGCTAATAGAGGGTCTGCAAAACCTCAAATTGTATGGGATGCCTTTAAGGCCTCTCTAAGATCCAATGGTATGGGTATTATGCTGGGTAAAAAAACGCAGTTTGAGGCAACAAGAAGAAAAGTTTTTGGAAACCATTAAGAATAAAGAGCAAGAGGTACAAAAAGCTTCACTCGAGTGCCCTAGTGCGGTGATCTCCCTCACAAAGCAATTAGAATTATTGCAAGCGGAATATCACGGAGCCCTTGATAAAATATTATTGGATAGATGTAGGACTAGTAAATTGCAGCACTTTGCATATGGTGAGAAGAGTGGCCCATTGCTGGCTTGGAAAGCAAAGACAGATAGAGCTTGCAATCAAATCAAAAGTCTTAGAAAGGATGCGACGGTAGATATAGTTGATACCAATGCTATTATAGGGCGGGAAATTTCCAGACATATGAGTTATCTGTATACTGAAGACACTTTTCCTGGGAGGGTCAGTATTGAAGGTTTCTTCAAGGATATTGAACTCCCGAATTTAAGTGATGATCAGAGGAGGGTGTTATCATTTGAAATAACAGAAGAAGAGATTAGACAGCAGTTCAGGAAAATGGCGAGAGGGAAGGCCGCATGGCCTGATGGCCTTCCAACTGAGATCTATCATTGCCTCTTGGATGAAGTAACACCTGCACTAAAGGAGTTGTTTAATCTAATTTAAAAAGACGGAGAAGATCCACTGTTAAGTTGGGCAGAGGCAACAGTAACACTAATCTTGAAACCGAAAAAGGACCCCATGTTGGCTGACTCATATAGGCCCATATCCTTATTGAATACTGATTACAAAGTTTTTGCTGTGGTATTGGCCACTAGGATTGCCAAGGTTATTAAGTATATTATACACAATGACCAGAAAGGCTTTATTCCAGGGAGGCAGCTTAACAAATTAACCATCTTAATGCTTGGAGTAGTAGACCTGGCGGAAACGTATAAATTACCTGTGACGGTCGTGGCAGTAGATGCTGCCAGGGCCTTTGACCAGGTGCATTGGCCAAGCCTCTGGGAGGTCTTAAAGCGATTTGGATTTCCAAGTAATTTAATTAAAGCTGTCCAACTCTTGTTTCGCCTCCTCAGAGCAAGGGTGCTTGTAAATGGTGAGTTGACCGATTGGTTCAGCATTTTGCATGGAACTAGACAGGGATGTCCTCTATCTCCCCTTTTGTTCGTTATGTATATTGAACTATTAGCAGCATGGATTAGAAAGGATACTGTCATTATCCCGTTTAGATACAGAAATTTCGAGATTAAGTTAGCCCTTTATGCTGATGACCTCCTACTTTATACCCGGAATCCACAGGTGTCTATTTCCTTATTAATGGCCAAAGCGGAAATATTCGGGAAAATTTCAGGATATAAGGTTAATACAAATAAGACCATAAATATGGTCATAATTATAGTTAAGCAACAGCTGCTGGCAAAATCAAGCATGCGCTATCTTGGCATTACTGTAACTCAGAAATTGGGCGATGTTACCACGGCGAACTGGAAAAAGATCAGCCAGGAAGTAGGGAGACTGTTGGTGAGATGGGCAAATCTACCTTTGAATCTATATGGTAAGGTAAATCTTATTAAGATGGTGATCTTACCCAAAATTACATTTTTGTTTAATTCTATTCCTTTAGTATTTGACAAAAGAGAGCTAGCCAAGCTTCAGGGAAGGCTAGGCAGCTTTATCTGGGCCTCTAAGGGTTCTCGCATATCATGGAAGAAATGAAGGAGGAGATTGGAGAAGGGTGGGCTGGCTCATGCAGATTTGTTGATATATGGGCATGCTTTTTTCTGTAAGAATTGTCGGATGCTCTTAAGAAAAGTGGACAGTTCTGCTGTAGGAATTCTTTTTGGAGCAGTGCTCGGCGAACTGAGGGAGGGCCAAGATCAATTTTTGTTTAAGTTTGGAGACCCCAAGTTCTTCAAAAAAGTAAGTCTGAAGATTTTATTGGGAGCATTGAAAGTATGGGTCCTAATTCGTAAGAAATTAGGAATTTCCTATTATTCATGTAGGGCCCCGATTTGGGAATCCCCTGGGACCCCTGAGTGTTTGGATGATTCTCTTAGCCTTCCCTTGAGGAATGCGGGCATTTCTTGCTGGGGAGATTTGAAGGTGGGTATTGAGTTGGTTGATTGGGGAACCTTGAATGCAATTACAGGGGGTCAACTCACCAGGTTTAAATATTATCAGCTTTCTGCATGGTGGGGGCGCCAAGAATGGAATGAAGAGGAGGAGGATTCCTGGTTAGACCAATCCGTAAAAACTGGCACCGTTAAGAAGGAGGTAGCCTTGTGGTATAATACTTTGATTAAGGCAGAAGACGATTTAGATAGTGATATACAGAGACTCTGGGGAGGGGTTATGCCAAATATAAATTTGAGGGAAACTTGGAAAGTCTCCTTTACCCTACTCAGGGGAAACTGTCAAACCTGCCCACTTGAAACGTAACCATCTTTTTACTGCGTATAGGGTATACTGGTCTCCAGAAAAATTAGAGAAACTCTCAGGGACACACTATGACTGCCCAAAATGTAGAAGCACTATTGCTGACGATTTTCATATGTTTTTAACATGCCCACATATTGTAAAGTTTTGGTCTGAGGTGTGCATATTTATTACTGAAATTATAGGCACCGCAGTGAGGGTAAAGCCCTGCCCTGGTTTTCTTTGGAGTTTGGCAAAATAATTATATTGTGATTAGTAGGTTGGATGCAAGATTTATTTCCTTTTAGGGAGTCGTGAGATTTGCAAATTGTGGAAGTCGGATGTTCCACCTCTTTTGCTGGAATGTAAAAAAGAATGAGGACACACAAAAAAAAATAATAATAAAGATCGATAAGTCCATTTCAAGAGATGCAAAATTGAGCTTCACATGAGAAGAGTAGGAATATCGTTAAAATAGGCTTCAATAAGAGAAGCAAAAGCAGTAGACTCAGGAGTATAAAGATTTTTTATAAAATGCTCCTCTAAAATATCCTGATCTTTGAAAAGGTGTTTACCATCTGATGAATGAATAGAATCAATAAATACAACTTCTTTCCGAAACTTGAGATAATTAGCCAAACGTTTGCCTACTTTATTACGCCCTATGTAATATTAAGCGCTACTTTGCAATAATTTAGATGAAGCATTATCAGTAGTTATTTTATTAAAATGTAGTCTGGCATTAACAAATTCTTGTAATGGGTAATCGGGGAATGCAGTGTAACATTGGTGTTCTAGGTGTTTAATATGAACTAATAGAGCTTTATGTTGATTAAGAAAATGCTGCTTATATTTTGAACTGTGTTCAATAAAAGAATTCATCAACAAAAGAGGTGAATGAGGAGTAAAAAACTGAATCTTGTAAAAGAGAATTATTAAACCTCCACCCATTCGATTTGGGATGTGGGCGGAGCACATCAACATCTGCAACCATTGGGGCATGATCAGAAATGACAATTGAATCAATCGAAGCAACATATAATCTAGCTGAGTAAGGGATGTATGGGGGGGGGGATATCTGTTGAATCAGAATTGCATGTTCTCCATGCATCAATTTGATGGGTCTCTGAAATTGTTGAGTGAAATTGTTTACAAGTTTTGTGGGGTCTATAAATGGATCAATGGCGTGGTTACAATCGCCACCTAAAATGAAGTATTCATCCTTATATTTAAGTCATTTTTTAGTAATATTAGGCCAGAATTAAAAATCCAGTTGGTTCGGACCATAAACATTAAGGACAGTTAGTGAAATATCATTGATAAGTAACTTAACCAATAACCATCTACCTTCAATATCTGTTCCTTGAAACAAAACAGTACACTTTAACTCTTTATATGACATAAAATAATGACAACATTTTTCTTAGTGGACGTAAGAGACACTGAAACTAAACCAACCCAATTTCATTTGAGCTTTAAGGCCTCCGCCTCTGTAAGGTGAGTTTCTTGTAGAAGAACTAAATCTGGATTATAAGAAGCCAAATGGGATAGTAGTCTCTGCCTCTTTATAGGATTAGCAAATTATTTTACATTTCAAGATATAACTAAGAAAGGACAAAGGGGTATAAAAGTACACGATTAACGGTAATGTAGAGAAAAGAAACAAATAGAAAAGAGGAAACAATAAGAAAAAAGCATCCGCAGGATCATCAAAAGTATAACTACTGTTTTGAAAACTAACTTTAAAGGTGCACAGATGAAACAAACCATATCGTGCTCCCAAGTCACGCAATGCAGGGCGAAGCTCAAGGAAATCTTTTCATCGTTTAGCCGTAACCATAGAGACATCTTGGGACAAGAACAACTTTGCACCAGACCATACAATTTGTTTTATAATTTTAGCTGCATTCAGGACTTGTAGAAGGTCAGTAAATTAAAAAAATAAAAGGATCACACCATGTGGCTTTGTTGGAGCAGATGAAGAAGACAGACGAGTACCCTGTCTGAGCACCCTGGATATTTAAACTGCTAGAAGCAGGAAGGTCCAGAAGTTTTAGGTGAAAGGAGGTAAAGCAGGAAAAAGGCTCTTCCCCTTCAATCCCGCCTGGAAGACCATAAAAGCAAAGATTGTTACTCCTGTTCCTGTTTTCAAGATCCTCCCGGACTTCCTTAACGACAGAACATCTTTCTGCAAGGTTGCAGTTTTAGCCGATGCATCCTGCAGATCACTGACCTGTTGCTCCACTAAGGATATTCAAGACTCCTTGGATGACCATTTATTGTCAAGGACTTGCAGATGGGTATTGGTTTCCTCAATAAATGGTCTTAAAGCACAAATTCCCTCCAAAACAGTATCCAGAGACAGAGGAGATGCAGATTTCGGAGAAGAAAGAGAATCCTATTTAAGTCTTTTGTTGGCAGAGGATGGTGATTGCACATTTGATGCTGTAAACGGCGAAGCCACAGACCGGGAGTAGCTAGATTGAGCCATATCACTAGTGGTGCGGAAGCAGTCCATTGAGGGTGCTATGGAAGAGAGACCAGATACAGGCAAGGTAACAGTGTATCTTTTACCTGAATGCAGCAAATTATTGCTTCTGCCCATATATCAATTATACACAAAAAGCAAATGAATAACCAAATATTGGTGTCCTAGAGCAAAGCAGGCGGAAAAAATCCCTGAACCACTCCTCCTTATATGTAAAACAAAATACCTCAATATATTATTATTAAAGTAGAGAAGTATGGTATCAAACCCAAAAAAAAAAAGAAATAGAAAAAGCGCTCTTCAGACTGAGAAACGCTTCAAAACATCAGGGGAGTCTCACAAATGCTGTAAGAATCAAGCACCTATTGAGGAAATGCCTTCAGAGCGCCGAAATCCAAAACGGCGGCCGCAATGCAGCAGGCAAATTCATCCGGTTGTTTAATGATAAAGAGGCGAGGAAAAGAAAGTGAAAAACTGGCCTTCCATGCAGCAGCGATTCCGCTTCAGTTGCATGCCCATTTCTGTCCTTTAGCAGCACGTAAGTCGCAAATAAAAGAACAGCTGTTCTAATGCGGCACGGCGCTCCAGAACTAGGCGGCCATCTTAAGTGGTGTCACGTGGCGGTCCATGAAAATGTAGGTTATAATTTATGAAAATCAATTGAGTAATGATTTAATTACTTCAGATGTCTTGATTTATAAATATATGTTATAATTTATTAAATTAATGATATCTGGGATAAACCTCCCTCCGTACATTATAAGGATATTACAAGACACAGAGGAGTTCCATACTCATATAGAGGAACGAGGCGATAGGCCTAGTTCCTTTGTAAGGTTATGGCACTCTGAGGTGACTTGCAATATCCTTATCTTGTATGCCAGGGGGTACTTTATCCCATATAAAAGATGGTCACATCATCACTTCCTACAAACCACTTAAAACCTTTGTGCGTAGCTCTTTCATGTGAGAGGGAGAGAGTATGTTTGCAAACATGAAGAATAAAAATAATACCTCTGGTGCAAAAGTAAACACATCAAAATGTGTTAGTTATTTGTTGCAAACAGATATTTGAAACTGTTCAGCACAATTCAGTTTTAAAAAGAGAACAGCTGCACTAGCGTGGAATGTGAAGGAATATGTAGAAAGATTCTAGCTTTTCTCTAACTGTCTAAGGAGCTCAGAAAATAAGCAAGTTCTCCCTGCTGGTATTATAAGCGAAAAAATAGAGCAGAAGAAAGAAAAGAAACATTGTGTTTTTGTTGCTTTAAACTGCTCGCAGAGTTTTCCAGTGTTACAGACCATGACCTGGCATGCCTTTCAACTCTGCTACTGGCTCTGGCAGTTGGTATTGTGACGTCAGAACTCAGCTGTAATAACTTATTCATTATCGCTCCATTGTTGGAGCCACGAGAAGGTACTTCCTTTGGTGATCGCGCTCTTTTCAGCATTGTCTATTTAAAGGCGCCCTACACCGCTCGTGTGAGCTCATGGAGCGAGTGGTATATTTTTCTACCCCCAAAACAGGGAACAAAGGACAGTGTTTGAGACTAGCAGGCATATGCACATTGATTCTATCACCCATTGAGGTGACACAGGGATCATTTTTTTGGTCCTGAGGAAGAAAGCCAAGGGGATGGCTTCTGAAACATGTCGACCTTGTAGGAGGTGACTCATTATAGTACACTTTCTACACCTCCCTATTTTTACTATTCTCAGCCAGGGAAGACAATAAAGTATTTTCGTTCCACTAGCCAGAGAATTATTAACCATCTCACCTTTTCTTTTTACGATCCCACGCACTACACATACTCACTAATCACTGAATAAAGTGCTCCTGCATCTACGTAAGTCATAGCACGCCCTGTCCCGTAGAGGGGCGGGAAGACCCCAATGATGAAGCATGACAATGAATCAGGTTTCAGTGTGTATGGGGTATTTTACAAGTTTTGAAACATTGCCCGTCCTTCAAATTGAGAGAAGGAGCTCTAATCCTTTCGCACCATCTTTCACGTATGATTAAACACTTCAAATAAAAATAAAAATAGCAGCACACACATGGGTGCATATATATTCACATAATACATGGTAGAATCCCTATGTTGGATAACAGTATCAAGAGGAGGACAATTCTACCTTTTTCCTCTTCACTCCCTCCTTTGATTTTTTGATTGTACAATCCAGCAGCCTTTAGGTGACATTCGACTTTAATGATAATTAGTTTGCATGTAACTGTTTTTTCTATTGTTTCTCTCTTCATGAGACAACCTTTTTCCTTCGGAAAAGGTAGAATTCTATACCAGTCTGGAAATCCAGGCTAGTAGTTTTAAACTCTGAGGGGAAATCATCATTCATATTA
Source organism: Triturus cristatus (assembly GCF_964204655.1). Lineage (NCBI taxonomy): Eukaryota > Metazoa > Chordata > Amphibia > Caudata > Salamandridae > Triturus > Triturus cristatus. The sequence continues at coordinate 720,106,960 of NC_140581.1, forward strand.
AATGGTAGTAGTACATAACATAAGTAAATTGATAAGGCATCAGCTTTTGACATGTCATGCTTGGATTACTAGTGCTCGCAATGTTACCTTGCCTGTGATAAGGAGAGTTATGTGGCCCCACTCTCAGGGCTCAATTGCAAGCTGCTTCAGTGCGTCAGCTTCGGCCATCCTTTTCTGAGATGTGTGTGTTTTTAAAAACCCTCTTGGTCTTGATACTGGTCTGCTGCTGCTGTTTGAGGATCTGGTCTGTCCTCCTCAGGGCTCTGGCCATTTCCCACATTTTTATTTGCATCATTTACCGCTCCTACTCGCTGTTAACGTTTGCGGACCCCTGAGAGTGTTGGAATTTTGATTCTCTATCAATCTTATATGTGACCTTCTTCCTTGAGGCTCTTTCTCAATATTCTGTAGCTGGCCCTCTTGCGCCAGTCTTGCATTTTCCCTCCTCCCAGAGACTTCTCCATGTCCGGTTTCTTTACCATAGGGTTGTAAGGGAGAGCTTCTCACCGCACAGCAAGACCAGGGTGGGAGCTCTTACAAAGAGACCAAATTCATTTCAATTCTCCAATTATAATTGTGGTGTCACTATTGCTGTTAAGCATCTTGTGTGTTTACAGCGAAAGCTTGTCAGACTTTCGGACTATAAGCACACAACTGTAAATTGTTTTTTTTTCTTGGAAGGATATACTTCTGCTTCTGTAGGTTAGATTGGTCAAGCATAAAGAGCTATCTTCAGAGATGTACAAGTTGTATGGGGGGGGGGGCAAATGTCCTTTATACGAAAGTGCCTGTAAACAGATAATGAAATTAAATATCCAAACCAAGATGCGTAACCAAAAGAGTAAACAGTTATTAGCGAAATGCCACAAAAATTAAAGCATATACAGTTCAGAAGTTACTAAAGATACCTACTGTTTCCAAAGACCACACTTTGTCACCAAGAGCTGTGGTTCAATATAACTGGTATCAATGACACTTTGTTAAATATGAACTGAAGATAATTTTCCTTCACATTGCATTCTATATTGCATGTAAAATCTTTGACCTAGGCACACCTTCTGGCCGACAACATACACTCATTGGGGCAAAGTAGCCTGAGCTGTTGCTTCTCCAGATGCCTGTGGATGGGTCATTTTCATTTTTTTAAAATTTATTTTTACCTTTTCCATGGATTTGTATTAAAAAACGTACAGTTGGTTTCTATGGAATGGGTATATTTATCTAATTGTTTTTGATCTGCAAATCCCATTTTCGTCATTTTTGTGAAATTAAGTAATACGTTTCTAATGGTCTAACTCTTCATTGTAGGTTGGGACAGTTCTTTTTTTTTGTTTAAAACCATTCTTGTTTAAGTTGCTGTTACAGCACATACTCCTGGTATATGTCTACTGAGTAGTATCTGCACTCAGAAAAACTATGGAAGGTGAGCTACTGCGATGATTGTCAAAAAAGAGTGGTTTAGCGGTGTGGAGTGTGGTCGCAATTTGTATCAAGACTGTGGTGTTTTTCTGTCAGAGCCTATCATATGGATTAACATCAGACTCCAAGTTATGCGCCAAACACCTTGCAGTTTCTGCAGCAGAGAACCCACCTAACCAATCAAGATTTTTTGTTGTCAAGAGTACGTTTGTGGATTACCTCCTTCCGGCATGGCCACTGGGAACAGTGTGAACCTGTAGTGTGCAAGCCCTTTGTCTAGAGAACCTGCCTACATTTTTACAATACGCCTTGGTTAAGCCACACATTCTTTGACCATCTCCTCAGTTTCCAAAGCCTGTTTGCATCCATCTTTAAAAAGAACTTGCTTTGAAAAACTTTGAGCTTCTTAAACTTCACCATCAAGGCAGGAACAGGATATTGGGTGGTCATGTCAGTGAATAGCACCCAGGAGAGATCCTTCTGATTTGAAAAACCATCTGGGGAACACTGCTGCTTCAGTCCAAAATGTGATTCAATGTCCTTGACTGATCTTGACTGTGCACTCTGTTTCAGTTTCCAGGACCTGCTCCACCTCTGAGCCTCAGTGTTACCACCTGTCAAGCCAGTCCATGGACCACCGACTTCATCTTAAAGTGGTTGCAGCTTGATCCGTTAAATATCCAGTCCAAAATCAGCCAGTACTAAAGTTACTGCAGTAATGTCAACATCTTTTTATCTAAAAATAAGCAATTACTGCCTTTTATTCTATTGCTGCTATTTATGCTGCTTGTTCTATCTTCGGTATCACTACTTGTAGCTGGATGATGCATAGTGCAACTGCTACTACCACTGACACTACCATTAGTGTGACTACTAGTGATATTACCAATAGTACTAGTCCTAATACTAATATTGTATCCTACTGCTACCATTACTCATGCCCTCTATACAGCTGCTAACAGTAGTGCACCAAGTACTACTTCTATTAAAAGTTCTATTTATCTAACTACTACTGTTACTAATCGGGTATTAATGGGCTACTACTAGTACCATTTCTTCTACTAGTATGTCTGCTGCCACCAGTACTCAAACATCTATCAGTGGTATTATTTAAGTACTGCTTTCAGTGCTGTAACTACTGTCGGTGATACCTCCCCTACTTATCCCATTACCATATTATCGCACCACTGGCTCTACTACCTACTACCTGTAAGTTTCACACTACTTGCCAGTAGTAGAGCACCCCAATGCATCCCTTCATACTTTACCTTGACCTCTTTTTGACACCTTTTTCGGGAACTTTATGAAAAGGTAACTGTGAATGAGCAAGTAGGTCTGTAGGGCGTTCAATACAAAGTTTACGCAACAAGTTTGAACTTGATGAATTGTCATAACACCAGAGTGAGTCGAGAAACATTTACTCAGCAGGCCTGTTAAGACTCACGTTTGTGAGTGAACTTCTAGGATCAGTACAGTGAACAATACGGTCCATCTTTTGACATCTAATTTGCATTCTTTGTCATTTTTTGTTAGTACAGCACATAGCTGTAGGACATTTTATTTGTGTGAATAGTGGCCCTTCTCTGAGCTAATGGGGCATTTTGACCACTATGGCGGAACACCGGTATTTGCAGATACTAATCTCACACAGGCTCTCTCTCAAGCCCAAAATTGGGATGAACTCACTGAACGTAAGCGCAATCATATGCAGATTCGCTTACATGGTGCAATCCTAACAGAAGGCCTGCGTGCTAATGTAGCTCCAACTGGATTACTGATCACTAACGCTCCCAGGTTACTGTTGGGGGATGCTAACTTAAAAAAAGGCTGGTCTTTAATAGCATGGCGCTGCACTTGAGATTGGCTTATTATCTTAATACTGCCAAGTGTATTGCGGATGCCATGCATATACAAATTAAGACGAGTGAAGACACCCAAGTGAAAATAACCATCTTCAAGAAAAAACTGGAAGAGATAAAAAAAAAAGAGATCAAAGAACATAAAGACTTTCTGATGCAGAGCATGGTCTCAAAACTCCATAAAGACATCAAAAGATTCTCTCAAGAGCGCGTTTACCCTTACATTAGGGACGACTACAAACAACCTGATTCTTCTGCACAAGAAGCAAAGAGGAATGAGTCTTGGCCTTCTAACTCAGATTCAGAAAGTTGGTCCATTGAGAGGTCCAGCAACAGCATTCGGGGCAACAGGAGGACAAGGAGAGATCGGAGCAACCAAGACCCATTTTTTTCAACTCCGTCCCCCTGTAAACTACTGTACTATTGGTAGAACCCGCTCATACAACACCCATATGGGCCACCTCCACCTGGGCCCCCAGTTACCCGCCTTCATCTAACTGAATGCCTAATTTTGGGGAAGAGATTGTGGAAGAGGAATAAGTGGCACACAAGGGGAAAAGAGAGTGTAATGGAAAACCCCCACAATACAAGGAGTGTGTACTCTGAGCAAGAGCAAAGAACCTCAACCAGTTCCGAGCAGCCTATAAATATAGTGGTGAATTATTGGGTCCTCAACAAAGGACTGAATTATTTGCCTATTCCACAACTTGACAAATTTAAACTTAGGAGTGAATTGGCAGAGTTCTTCAGCAAACTCAAAGTAATGTTTTTTTTTTTTTTAAACCACACAGGTACTACAACCACTGATTGTTACACAACCTTACCCAACAAATCATTCTTTAGCCCACCACCAACCACAACTCCACCTGAGATAATTGCATTCGAGGAAGCAGTTATAAAGGAGGTTGAATCCCTCTATACTAAAAGGCAATCCTTCCAAAATCTATCCGGGAAAGAGAAGCTGGCTTTGAATACACTAATGGCCAGATATATGACCATTCCATTTTGCGAGTCGTGAATTGTGACGTTTTGCGACTCGCAGTATAGAATGCACTACAGTGTCTGAGACACTGTTTGCGATTCTCAAATAGGTCGCAAGGGACCTTTCTCATTAATATTCATGAGGCAGGTGGCAATTTGCGACCCATTGGGAATGGCCTGGAAACACGGGGATGGTGGCCTGCTGGGGACAGCAGACCCCCATGTCTGTGTTTGATTTTTCAATAAAACAACTTTTTTTCCAAATGCAACCCGTTTTCCTTTAAGGAAAACAGGATGCGTTTAAAAAAAAATGAATATTTTTCTTTTCATTTTTTAAGGGCAGGCAGTGGTCTCTGGCAATACTGCCTGCACTTAAAAAATATTTTCCCACCCATTCACAAAGGGGAAGGGGTCAGTTGGGGACCCCTTCCCGTTTGCAAGTGGCTTACCCCCTGCTTGAAGTAGGCAGTAAACTGTGAGTGTTTTGCGACTGCAAAACAATGGTACATACCATTCTGACTCGTTGTTAGGCAGGTATGCCCTTGGCACTCCCCTTCCTAATAGCGATTAGCAAACACTATTTTGCGAGTCACTGACTTGGGAAATAGTGTTTGTACATACCACCACCCTTTTTTGCAGTCGCAAACGGGACGATATCCTGTTTGCAACCACAAAAACAGTCATACATCAGGCCCTAAGAGAAAAGACCCAATTAGTAATTAAACCAGCATATAAAGGTGAAGCAATCGTAGTCCAACGTCAGAAAAGATTTTCGCAAGGCATGTCTAACTCTTCTAAGAGACAAGAGGAACTATAACATCCTAAAACAGATCCTCCTGAATGCCTACAAAAAAAATCAAGGACCTAGTGGAAGAAGCAAAGGGCAACGGGTGGATCAATGAAAAGGAAGCAGAGTTCCTGGTCACTCGTTCCTCCTGGACACACTATTTTTACAACTTACAGAAAATTCACAAAGGAAGACTACCTCCACCAGGGAGACCCATTGTATCAGGAATAGGGTCCGTTCTGGAACCTCTGTCTCAGTTCACTGACTGGTTTCTACGTCCTTTTGTAGAAAAAATATGGTCTTATGTAAAAGACACAAAACATTTCCTCAACATTCTTAAAGAAGTCTCGTATGACCCAGACACAGAAAGAATGGTCTGCTTAGACGTTGAAGCTTTCTACACGAGCATTCCTCAAGAGGAAAGTCTTTGTGTTATCACACCCATTCTAGAAGAGAACGAGTGGCCTTGTAAGGCACCGGTCACTTGGATCATGCGGTTTGCCAGTGCGCCATATGCCCATTCACTAAAGAGTCCAAGGGACTAGACCTAGGGCTCTGAAGGAAGTAGAAAAACGCTCTCATACGAATTGCGACAGAGAGAAAGTTGTGTACATGATTGAGTGCCTGTGTGGACTAAGATACATAGGAATGACCTCATGGAAGATCAAGATCAGAATAGGTGAACATAAAAGTACTATTCGATGCAAGAAAAGTTCCAAGAAGACAACAGCCCATTTTTGGAAATGGGCCACTGTGAGAATTAATTATTCTGGATCATCTTTGACAAAGTAAGGAATGTAACATCTAGCCCTAGGGCTTTCTTTGAAAAAGGTCAATGTTGGGTTTATAAATTAAGAACCCATAATATGGGCTTGAATGATGACATTCCCTGGAAACAGTTGAATTCAGTATGATTGGTATCTGTTTATACAGTAATTTTCCTATAGAGCAGACAAGAGGGTGACTGCAGAGGCACAAAGAACATGCTATCTTTCTGTAACACTAGTCAACAACACTTTCCCGTTTGTCTAACGGTCAGAGCAGATGGCACCTGGCTCCGTATTTATGCGTTTTTACATGCCCTTCCAATTGATGCTCTAACCAACACCGTAACATACGAGGGTTTATGATATTTACTCAGGTGAACCCTACCCACAGGTTCTCTTAACCCCTTGTGTGCCACGCCCTTTCCCCGCCCTGTGCCGGCCGTTGCATTAGCGGGCGGGGTTCATGACGAGCTGGACTCGTCATGGGCACAGCGCAACCGCGGCCCATGACGAGTCCAGCTCGTCATGGGCACAGAAGGGGTTAAAGCTTTTTCCTGACAGTACCACTACTGGCCATTTCATTTGTATGCTCAATAATTGCTTAGGTGCACATTAGATGAGCATAAACATATTGCCTATCATCTCATATACAGAATACATTGTTTTACGCTCAATTGTGATATCCACTGTGCCTTTAAATGAATGTGAAGACCCCAGCTACGTTTTTTCCATGTAGTATGCCGACTAGGTTGTAACAGGCGGCCCATTGTTTGCTTTTAAGAGCACATGGCATTATGGGAGCAACTACGTTTCCCAATCTCAAGCGCTGTTGAAATGCGTACAACGCGCCGAAAGTAGTGTATATTTCCCACTTTATCTTTTTATTACTACTTTTATTATTTTCACCTCATCCGTTGATAAACTCTAGAGGAGGTACTGCAATTTGAAGCTCGCGTTGTCTGTTGTTTGTGTTCATAGCACTGAACTGTGTAGCCCTGGTTTCCGACCCCCCGCCACCCCGATGGCCAGGCTCTACTCACATGCAGATAAAGCATATAAACACTGTGCGGACCACTCAAAATTCACAGAGCTAAGAGTGAGCGGACCCAACTAGATGAGGCTGCGACATGATACCCTTGACGACATAGGTGCAGTAATTTCCTTACTTCTCTCTGAAATTAAGGGACTATTACGGTGGGTAACGGCAGGGATGGGGAGATTCTACTAACTTTTATTTACTTCCTACTTGCCCTCTTTCTCTCTAGTCCTCCCAGGTGGCAGAGTGCGACTACAGGGACATGCCACTCCCGCCTCATGAGGAGCTGTGGTAGTGATCCAAAGTGGGTGAATGCAATTGTTTTTCCAGCACATTCTATAGTCCTAGTTTACGCTTCATGGCACGAACGATTTTTATGATGGCAACTGATGGTGGCGCATTCATGGTCTTTCTTTTCACCAAAACCTGTCAACATTTGAAGGACTTTTTTTAATATGAAACAAGATTACAACATTGAACGTTCTGCACACTCTCGGCTTGCGTTACGTGTTGACACATGGTGAGAGGATAAGGACTATGGCTGTGAGCATAAATATGTATCAAGAAGGGCCCCTTGCTAGAGAGAAAGGGGTACAAGGGGATAGGGAGCCTGATTTGGAAGTCCAAATGCCCGTGCTCCTATACAGATTCAAGAATTCAACAAAGGGCTGATGTTCCTGAGAAGGAGCTAGAGTAAGGCACGGTCACTCAAAAGGTGGAACGTGCCTAGGTCAGAGTACTGAATAGGGACAGTCAGCAGGACTGTTTATGATGCCCTCACACATCCCCTAGAGGATGTCATGCTTCATCATAGGGTGGTGCTCCTCATCGGGCTGGCGCCGCAATGCCCTAGGGGTCCAACGAAGGGTCACTTTGGCAGAGATCTTTTTAGAGGCCGCCTTATGATGAGTGCAGGTGAGGTGATTCGTGATGTAAAGTGACCGGGTGTGAAATAAAGGATTAAAACTGCTAAGGGAGAGCCTGCACTGTACTTCAATGAGGGGATTGCCCTTCCAGGGACAAAAGCCTATGGCAGGTGAGTGCTACCTCAGGGTTTGAAAAGAATCCTGGTAGTCTGGGTGTAGAGACTAGAAAGGGGAGTCTCCTACTCTCTCAGGGGAGGGACCTAACTACGGTTACTCCTTCACAAATGTGTCTACATGTTTCACGCCTCCACTGGTCATAGGGATCCGTGGCACTGCGTCTGGACTAAAAAAAAATATAGTAGACAAACTACCCCACACTGAGGTAGTGCCCCTAGGTCGGTGCCCCTAGAGTCTGACCCGGAACAACACCCACACAGTAGGTCGATTAGTCCTGATGAAAGTCCAGGACCTCATGCAGGTCAGTGATAGGGCTGGAACATGTTGACTAAACAAGCGAGGGTCATCGGACCATAATGCCTAGATATCCCTCCTTTTGCGATTTTTAACCATACCACCGAGGGTCACTAATAAAGATATATATTTGACCCCCAATAGGTATTTTTATCTTTTTCTTCAGACTCCCCTGTAGATTCTCATATGTGCTCCCTGGAATATGGTTGACCCCACCTCAGCTTTTAGGGGCTGATGTGGACCCGATGAAGTATTCCTCTATTAGAGTGGGTGAAGGACATACAAAACAATATTATTTTTTTCAAACGTCCTAATCATAAGACAGCCTTAAAAGGTAGAGTTCCTCTTTGTTTGTAGGCTAGAGATACTTATGTTGTGTTGCTACCTTTTGACATCCCTAATGCCGATTACCAAAAAAGGCACTGACTTTTAGGGCGATCAAGTGAGGGAAAAGGGTATGGGGAAGGGAACAGCAGAGAAAGAGGGAGACCTGTAAAGAAAAAAGATGGTTCATTCAGATATTTCCCTATACTCAAATTCTTGCTAGGTGAGTAATAGAATTACCTTATATTGTGCAGTGCATTCATAGATTCAGAAAACAACCCAATATGTAATACTGGAACTACAAGGTCTCTTGTCCCATGCATGAACCTATAAATGAAGAGAAAGGATAAATCATCCGTACTCTATTTCAGAACCAATTATACTTCTACAGCAAGTAAAACCCAGAAACATTCATCCATACCACAAGAAAAAAAAACAAATTGAAAAAGAAATGGCAACTGCTTCTTCTCCATCCAGAAGGGTTACCTGAGCATCATATGGTTCCTTTAGATAGCATCATATAATCCAGAACTGCATTTACTCCAATGAAGTAATTAACAAGGAAAGAATGAAGAAACTAATGTTTTGTTTAGATAGCAATCTCTCCAATGGGATTGATAGGTACAGTCTCCGACGGCCAGGCACACGACTGCAGAACATGCAGGAATTTCTCACCGGCAGAAATCATACTTTTATGAATGTAGGCAAAGTACTGTATTTAAGAAAAACCAAAAAGAAAATTCAGGCGCTAAGACCATTAGCACTGAATTGGGAGCACAACAATTGTCAAAGTCTTTTATGCCACATTAGAGGTTAACCTGTTCCTTCACCAACAAAGAACACGCTGTAGGGAAAGAAGGGTGGGTATTGCTCCAAACTGATGCGCCAGCGGCCACAAAATGCAGCCTCTAATTGCTGCCGAAGAATCCCTAGCTGGGATCTGGACACTGCTGGTCACTCAAGCGCAGAGAACAGGAATGCTCCTTACGACTTTGAGACGAATAATATGCGCCTCTCTGCAACCTCTTCGGGCTAAGCCTTGATTGAACCCAATGAAGCCATAAAGTCTATGGCTTGATCCTCCGCACCAAAAAATCCACAGAACAGAATTGGCCATGCTGGCCGACGTGCAGACCCTACCTATATATCCCATGATTCCTTCCTTCATCCAATTAGCTTAATCCCTTAGAACCATGGGACTTATAGTTCCTGCTGTACATAACGCAATGTTAAACACTTCTAATACAATGAAAAGCAGTTTGTTCCATGCTATTTCACTGCATGGATGTATAGATCTGAATTGATACTTTTAATGTGAAGGCGCTAAATGGGGCTGAATCCTGCCAGGCCTTTATATCCCCTTGATCTGTCCCATTCTAGTCCTGTCTGGTCCTTGATTGTGCCTCAAGCGACTCGTAAGATTTTGTCTTTAATGTAGTCTCAAAACTGGCCTTATTTCAAGGACCTTGTAGTATCGCCCATCGCAATACTTTAGTCACCGGACGCCCGCAAATGTATGTAGCCGGGTGGGGGGGGGATCTGCTTAGGCTTACCCCACAGCGTAGTTGATGTTGGTCTCGCCCAGTGGAGAGACCCAGCGTGACCGTGCATAACTTCTATCACCGTGTGGTCTGAGTTATTTAAGCCAGATTGAGCTACCCTGACCACCCACAAGGGCCCGTGGCACTCCCACACTTACTGGAGTCGCCTCTGGTGTGGCGTCCGTGTCAGTCTCGACACGACATTGGCGACTAGGGTGGCCTGGACTGCCTGTCGTGCCCCGTGGCGGCCGCGCATCATCATCACGTGTGCGGGGTGCTTGTGCTGCAGTGGTGCACTGCTCCCTTGATGGAGGCTTTGAGAGCTCCCCTACGATGCTCTCCGCCTCGGACCTGATCTCTCACCGGAGTAGCTTGGCAGGTGACGTAGAAGCAGGCCCCGCCCACAAGGAGACTCACTGAGACCAGGCTGCATTCATTACACCTCCGCTCACGGTGTCCCGCTGCTGCCTGGGGTACAGAGTGACACAGACTACATTCTGTGAGTAGGGCTGAAGACTCATTCACGCTATATAAAGAAAAAAAAACAAATAGCAAGAGACACATATCGAGCACAGCCATCTCACAAGGGAGTTCTACCCAAATAAGGGGAGAGGACCACGTGGTGAACGCCTACGCCATGCAAAGTACACGAAAGGGGCAGCACATACAGAGCGACTAAATGGCCCAGATTCCTCCAGTAGAGCCTTTCATTGTGGAAGGGGCCCCATCAGCACACGCCCCAAAGTGGAAGGAGTGGGTGGAAAGAGTTCTCCTGTTTTTAGAAGCCACGAAAGTTGATAACGTGCAAAAGCGAGCCATGCTGCTCCATCTAGGAGGGAGAGACATCTACAAAATATCCAAAACAGTGGTAGAAGCAACACCCAAGACACACCTCACCCTCATTACGGCGCTAACAGATCACTTCAAACCTATGGCCAATCAGGATTATGAAAGGTTCATATTCAGGCCGGCGAGGCAACAGCCAGAAGAATCCCTTGATGTGTTTTATGGGTGTTTGAAAGAGTTAGGCAGCACGTGTGGTTTTCACAATGACAGACGAGACAAGGGTACAGATAATTCATTGGTGTGCCACTGCAAAACTGTGCGAAAGGCTCCTGGAAGTGTCCGGAAAATCACTAGCAGACATCCTCACCCTTTGCAAGACCAAAGAATTATCGGGAGTGCGGGCAGTGCACATGGAGGCTGCCCTTCAATAACATGTCAAGAACGAGTCAGTTAATGCCATCATCACAAGCACCCCGTCGTAAGGAAAGGAACCCGAGGATGCTGTTGTGTGGATACTGTGGGGATCCATCCCATCGCCCCTCTGAGTGCCCAGCAAGGGGCAAAAAGTGCAAGGCGTATGGAAAAATTAATCATTTCATGAAGGTATGTCGCTCCAGTAACCCCGCGATTCACCGTCAACAATATACTGGAGGTCCAGGAAAAAACCAGTGACAAGGACGACGATGAGAGCAAAGAACACGCTGTTCACTCAGTTTTCACCATTGGCATTGCAGCCCAACCATCGAGTCGGTTATCCCAATGCCACATACTAGCGGGCGGACACCCCTCCAGTGCGGTATTGGACACAAGGGCTACCATTAACATAATGTCTTCAGATGCCTATGGAAAGATGAACCCGCCGCTGTCATTACCTCCAGAAAGAATCTAAGTTTTGGCGTATGGGCAGAAACAACCGGTTGTCATCAGAGGCCAGTTCAAGACCACCATCACGTATGAACAAACATCAGTCGAGTCCCAGGTTTATGTGACGGACGAAGGTCATGGCATTCTCCTAGGATGCCGGTCAGCTGAGGCCCTGGGCATAGTCACTTTTGCCTTTGGGATACACCGCCTGCCTTTTGCTTTTGGGTCACATCCTTAATGAATTTCCCAAAGTATTCAATGGAAAATACACTTCCACATAGACCCATCTATACAACCTGTGGCCCTTTGGCACCAGTGCATCGCATTTCACCTCAGGCCTCTGGCGGAAAAAGAACTGAACAAGTTACAAGCTGCAGGCATCTAAGAGAAAGTAAAGGGGCCCACTCCCTGGGTGTCGCACGTAAGCCGAGAGGTGAGGATTTGTGTCGACATGCGCCTCCCTAATGCTGCAATCAAATGGGAAAGGCATCTCAGCCCCACCATTGAGGACCTCAATGGTGAGCTCAGTGAGGCCAGCTGGTTCTCTAAGCTTGATCTTTGCTCCGAATACCACCAGCTAGTTTAGATGAAGAATCAAGGTACATAACGACCTTTTCCACACATGTAGGCCTACGGCTATACCGGCAGCTGAGCTTCGGAGTATCAAGTGCCACCGGAGTATTCCAGAACACCATCAAAGAGCTTCTCGCTGACCTTCCGGGGGTGGTCAACATCAGCGACGACATTTTGATCTCTATACCAGAACATAATGCCAGACTTCGACTAGTGCTTCAAAGAATTCAGGACTCTGGACTCACTCTTCACCGCAACAAATGTGAGTTTCTGGAGCAAAAATTACAATTCTTCGGGTATATTTTCTCTTCAGAGGGTGTGGCCCCAGATCCGGAGAAGGTGAAGGATATCAAAGATGCCCTGGCACCCAATAGTGTGACCGAGATGCGCAGTTTTCTTGTTATGGTCAACTACTGTGGCCGGTTCATAAAGGATCTCTCCTCGCTAACGCTAGCATTGAGGTAGTTGACCAAGGCCTCAGTTCCCATGGTTGTGGGGTCCTGAACAAGAATATGCATTTCAAGCTACCAAAGATGCCCTCAGTTCCACCACCCTCCGATATTTTGATCATCAACAGAACACTCGGATTGTAATGGACGCTGGCCCCAGAGGGCTGGGGGCCGTCTTGATCCAGCGGCCCGGCGACGAGGTAGAGTGGGTTCCAGTGGCCCTCGCAAGTAGATCATTGACCAACACTGAGCAGAGGTACTCTCAGATTGAGAAGGAGGCCATTGCAATTCATTGGGGGTGCTGCCACTTCCATATGTATGTGTATGGAAAGCCATTCCTCGTCACAACTGATCACACGCCTATAATCTGTTCATGGGAACTGCTTTCCAACCTCCAACCAGAATAGAAAAGTGGATGCTTCAACTGCAAGAGTATAACTGTGAAGTTGAGAATCACTTTGGGGCGAACCCCGACTACCTGTCCCAACATCCCTGGGTGGCCACGCCCTACAAAGAAGAGTACGCGGAAGAGACTGAAGAATACGTGCAGTATCTGGTGGACAGGTTCGCTCCCTGCCAATGTCACTGGAAGACCTATGTCAAGCCACCTCCCAAGACGAGTGTTTGCAAAAAGCCCTGGAGGCTGTAACGACAAACAAGTGGCATCATCTAAAAAGCCAATGGCCTCTCCTTACCCCAGAGACACAACGGGGGCTGGAAAGCTTTTACAACATACGACAGGAACTGAGTGCTGATCCAAACAGATGCCTACTGCGTAGCCATCGCCTAGTTATCCCTGTTTCATTGGTTGATCAAGCTATACAACTTGCACATGCCTGACATCAGGGGATGGTACAGTTTAAAGGCTGCCTCCGAACCAAGATGTGGTTCCCCCTGATGGATGAGAAAGTCGAGGAAACAGTGCGGGCATGTTCATGGTGTCAAGCTTCGGGAGAGTCAAGACTTCCAGCACCCATACTAACCGAACAAGGTCCCAAGAGCCCCTGGATATGCGCCAGCATGGATTTTGGGAGCCTCCCAGATGGGAGAGATACTTTAGTGGTCATCGATGATTATTCGAAGTATCCGGAGGTCGAAGTATTATCCTCCTTAAGTGCAGCGGAGGTCAAATGGTCCTCCCTTCCAAGGGCATGAGATAGCATCCTACTTTACGTCAATGGGGATCGTCTGCCAGAAAATCACCCCCTAGTCGCCTCTAGCCAATGGGGAAGCTGAACGCTTCATGAGGACTTTGAACAAGTGCTCAGAATTGCCTCTGCCAATGGGGAATCTCCTGAACAATCGATTGACTCCTTTCTGAGAGACTATTGACAAACATCCCACTCTACCACCGGTCGAGTCCCTGGGCATCTCTCCATGGGGATGAATCCAGTCGTGAAACACAGACCAAGTATAGTCTGAGGGACAACCCCCAGCCATCCAGCAGACTGAGAGACTATCGCTGCTAGAAACTCACCCTGCATCCGGAATCCTGGTGAATATCATCCTAGTTATTAATGCATGATGTTGAACATGGTTATTAATGTTGTCTTTTTGGGAAGGAATGTAGTATCGCCCGTAGCGATACTTTAGTCACCGGACACCGCAAGTGTATTTAGCTGGGGGATCTGCTTAGGCTTACCCCATGGTGTAGTTGATGTTGGTCTCGCCCACGTTGTGTGGGCACGCAAAATAAAGGTGCACAGCCGCGGGACGGGCTCTCAGTGGAGAGACCCGCGTGACCGTGCACAACTTCTAGCGCCATGTGGTCTGAGTTATTTAAGCCAGCCCGAACTACCCTGACCGACTACAAGGGCCCGCGTCACTTCAGCACTCACCGGAGTGGCTCGGGTGTGGCGCCCATGTCAGCCTCGACACGACAGACCTGAATTGAAATTGTTTAGTTAAGTTTGATGTTATCCCAGTTGTCCCATTTTACACCTCCTATTTTATATCATATTTTTAGTAAATGATACTAATTTTTAATCATAACTTTTTTGGCCCTTACATTAGTTCCCTCTAAATGGCTTACATTGAGCTGATCTTTACTTCCCCTTTTCCTGTGTTAAGCATTGAGCTCGGCCTGATAAAGAGAGAAGAATGAAAGATACCTTTGATTCACCTTAATTCCTGACTAACTGAGTTTGTCCGTTCTGAAAGGATAGGTATATTACACATACCCTTAGCCTTTACTGTCAGGCGCTATTCGCACCTTGTAAGTGAACTCCTCACCTTCTGGTTTTCCATTCGTTTTTCCACCACTGAGGGCAGCTTCACTCACCGGATTCTAACTTTCTGTTGTGAGACTACATGTGCTCCACTCCTTTAATAAAAGACAATGTTGATGGGCTACCACTTCTTCCGGAAGTTATTTTACTGTCTATAGATGGTGATCGCACATGGTCACGTTCCTGTATTCTTCTAGTTCGGTTTCCTCAAATTTGTTAGGTGTTGAGTCAACTGTAGGCTCACAATAATGTGTTCTGTTGTAAAGACCTCATAAAAGGTATCATTCAGTCATTGTAAATATTTCCACATCTACTGTTAAAGCTTTCCCACACCTATGTGCGCCTTCTTCTCACTCTCACCGTCGACATTAAAATTTGGTGTCTATTCTCAACATTAGAAGAATGTGTAAATCAGGAGGGACATATGCATGTGTGGGCCAGTATGGTCCGTGCGAAGCCTAGTGTAAAAATGTACGCTTGCAGACAGTTGCAACACATGAGATTGAGAACTTTGTGCATGCCTTGTTTGAGGTACTAGTGTACATTATGCAGGGTATGCTTTGTGCAGGTGGTTAAAGAAGCATGGTTCATCAGTGTTTTGTCGCATCCTGTGCTGGAAGATGCTTTCCTACCCTAAAAACCATAATACGAATGTATCCAGCTCCAGTTATGAAAATTGTAGCTGGGACCAAGCTTTACATTTCTCTGTAGACCAAGAGCTCCATCTGATAAATGGTACAGAACTTCACTTCATTTGCTCTTTTATTCTATTGGTAACACAAGCATCCATCTATGTTCAGCATACGTTACTCAATAAATATTTCAAAAGAGGGAACACAAACAGCCAGGAGGGGAAGTGGTAAGCCTGTGGTCCGACTGCTCTATAGCAAGTTGGCTGTTTGGACCGCCATGGGACCTCTGCTGCCACCAGGGATCCGCGATCCCTGGTGGTCTTGTAGCGTTCTGAGGGCCCTAATATGCTGCGGCAGTGCCAAGCATATTACGAGTTTCCTCACTGCCACAGTTTTCGTGGCGGTAAGCCCGCCATGAAAAGTGTGGTGGTGAAAAAACAAAGGGGGCCTACAGGGCTCGCTGGTGCCTCTGCGCCAGGGATTACATGCAAGGGGGTACACCGCCTGTCTGCATGCAACCCCAGTTCCTGCAGGGCATGGACCTGACAGTCCCTGCCCTGCAGGAACATACAATGGCATTCCCTTTGCGGTGCCTTGCTAAATCTCACGTTTGAACCTTAGCACTGAACCGCCAAGGGCTAGCCGCCACTGGACCACCCAACCTGGATTCCTGTCTGAATCCGATGGGCAGTCACACTATGGCTTTGGCGGTGTGGCAGCGAATAGGTTGGCCCGCTGCCACATTGCAAAGTCATAATAAGGCTCTTAGTCTTGGTTTGTCCACCATATTCTGTGCAGCTTGTAAGGCATTGCAGTTCAAAGTAGCGAGGCACAGGTAAATACATAGGCATGTGTATACCTTTTAAATGGATCGTGAATGCATATTTATGTTGGATTAACAGGCTCCAGAGCTCAAGAGTGATGTTGTCTTCAAGGAAATAATTCGTCGTATTAAAGATCTTGGAGCAGAGATGGTGGCGAAGGTAAATGCCATCTTTCAATGGGACATCACAAAAGATGGGAAGACGGTGGCCCAGTGGAGTAAGTGACACTTCATAGCTTTTCGGAATCAATTAACATTTTAAGAAACTCATAATTCATTTATTGACAAAACCAGTTTATGGGTGGGCCATCTCTTTTGTAAAAGGGAAATTAGATCTGATATGTGTTTGTATTAATTCTAATATTTGTTTTCTCTTTAATGTTTTAAATTTAAAAAAAAGGAATGAGACGTTTTTAATTAACTATACTGCAAAATGCATTCATTAAACATAAAATGTGCATAAAATACTGTATTGTGTGTTTCATCCAGTGCTGCATACTTGATTGGTAAGTGAGAAGGTCACGCCTCATGAGACTGGCACTGTCAGCCACACTCCACATATAGATAAATGGTGTACATTTCTGAAACATGGACAGAAGACCTTCTGCCTTTCGGCCCACAAATGGTTGTGCTGGGCCATGCTTTTCTCAATGCTTTGCATCAAATCCATTTCATACCAGGGAGTTCTCGGTGTTGCGCGAGGTTTGAGGCATGAATTCGGCCACGCTTGCTGTAAAAGACACAATAATTACCTCTTTGATAAATGCTAGAAACATAAAAAATCTTTTTTTATATATTGTTTCTACTGTCTCAATTTTATATGAGAAAATTCATGAACATTTATCTTCAGTTTCCAGCAGAGACCCCCTTCTAACGGTCTGATGGAGCAAGTATTAATCGCAGAGCCTCAATTATCGAGGATTGACCCTATTTCAGGGGATGATTCTGCTAAGGAACTTGCTAAATACAAATCTGTATGCCCTGGTGATTCCTGTCAGCCTTTCATCCTAAAAATATGCCTCTTGTAGTATTAAACCTGTGCTTAAGAACATTTTGAATGACTCCCAAGAATTGGCTTTCTATCCCTCCTGTTGGAAACAGACTTTTCTGCTTCTTCTATTAAAGAAGCCAAAGGCAGATCCGACAACATTAAGCAGCTTTAGGCCAATTTCACTTATTCCTGCTATGACAAAGATTTTGGAGAAATTAGTCAACAGGCAGTTAACCCACTTTTGGGAATCTAATACCTTGCTGCATGTTTCTCAATCTGGCATCCGCACAGGTTTTAGTACTGAATCCGCTTTGTTGGAAGTTACTGAATTCATCAAAGAAAACCTTGATCAGGGCCAGTAGGCTATGGTGGTCCTGCTCAACTAATCAGCTCCCTTTGATACTGGCTCGCATTCGCTCTTCCTGGAAAGGATCCGTATGGGTGGTATTCAAGGCATGGCGTTCACTTGGTTAAAATCCTTTCTCGAGGGCAGATCAGACTGCACCTTCCCCCATTTACATCTACTCTGAAACCACTTGCGTTTGGAGTTCTGCAAGACTGAGCCCTACCCTGTTTAATCTATATCTCGAATCGCTGGCCAAGTTAGTCGAATTTTTGTGCATTCAAGTAATATCGTATGCAGACGACACCCAGCTTCTCCTGTCTGTTCAGGGACATAACGATGATGCCCTTTTATCCTTCAAGCAATGCCTGCTTGAAGTAGCAGTGTGGATGAACTCACATTTCTTAGATTGAACTCTGATAAAACTGTTTTTGGGGCAAAGTGTTTGTGTGACCCAAATAAATGGTGGCCAGATGAACTTAGTCTTCCTCCAACCCCTGCTTCCACTGCTAGAAATATTATTCCATTCTTTCCCTTTCAACCCAAATTCAACATGTTTCTGCTGTGTGTTTTGCGAAACATAGATCACTTTAAAAATTGATACGCTTGGTCTGGAAAGCACACAATAAATTATTGTTCACATACGTGTTATGTCCGGACTGGACTATGCGAATAGTCTATAAGTGGGCCTCCCCGCCTTTCTGGCTCAGAGGCTTGAGACTGTGCAGAATGCTGCAGAAAGAATGATTTTGGAAACTCCACTTCGACAATCAGTCTTGCCTCATTTGAAGCGCCTTCCTAGCCGCCACTAGTTTAACACATCACAGTTAAGGTGCTCACATGTGCATTTAGAGCTTTAGTCTGTCAAGTACCTCCTTACCTAAGGAAAAGAGTTCAGCCTTACCAGAAATTTAGGTTTTCAAGATTTAATAATCTTAGCCTCCTTCAAGGTCCAAAACTCTTCAAAGCCAGAAAAGGTGGCAGATCTTTCACATTTCTTATGGCCAAATTTTAGAATTTATTTCCTATCAGCCTATGTCTGGCTCCTTCTGAGCTCATCGTCAAAAAGAAGCAACAAATGTTCCTTTTTGGTGATGTTTAATATCCATTTGCCCTTTCTTGTTTGTGGCTCAGCTTCTCCACTTGTGCCGGAACGCCTCTCCGGAAGCAGCTGTGTGCTGTAAAATTGTAATTGATTGATTGATACCTAAACAATATCCCGCTTTCTCACTGCCAGTTGCAAATGAATTGCTCCCACTAGAAGTATCCAGGAGCTGGATTGATAATAAAATCCAAGATGTATGCAGAGCTCATCCTGAGCATGTTGTTGGTTCTTGCCATACCACCATTCCTTTTTTTATCAGGTAAATACAATCTTCAGAACCCTGCTTTAGACATGGGACAGCATATAGAAGACATAGACACTCTGCTATGGCTTGAATGAAGTTTCCCCTTCAAATACAAAAAACACATCTTCAAAGAAAACAAACGCTTGCAGCAAATGAAGCTTAACAACTCAACCTCAAAACCAACATCAGTCTCCCAACGAGTCAACCCTGCCTCCCACACTATTCAACCTCTATATGGAACCCCTTGCAAGGATCCTGAGGCAAGCTAGAATAGACTTCCATCTATATGCAGATGACACTCAACTCTACATGAACATTTCCTCAGTCAAAGACATTCAGCACCTAAATAACACTCTCATTCAGTTCAAGCCTGGTTGACCAGCAATCACCTCAAACTCAACCCCGGCAAAACTCAACTCCTTCTCATCCATCCCAAAGAAAAGTCCTTTCCTGTAGAATGCTGGCTCAACAACCTCATGGCTTTAAACTGCACACTGTCCATCTCTAACTCTGTTAAATACCTGGGGATTAGACTTGACTCCTACCTAAGCATGAAAGACCATATTGATGCTTCTGCGAAAAGCGCCTTCTAGACGCTGAAAAATATCAAAAAAGTCAAACCCTTCATCCTCAGTGAAGACCTAAAGAAGGTGGTGCGATCCTTAGTCTTACCCAAGCTAGAGTATTGCGTCGCAGTGGTTATGGGTACCCAAAACTCTTACCTAGTCCCACTGAAAGCCTCTCTTCACACAGCGGCTAGACTTGTATCAGGTTAAAGGATTTTGGATCACATCACTCCCACCCTCAAACAACTCAGATGGCTACCAATCAAGGCAAGGTCCATACTTAAAATTGCCTGCATAACCTACAAAGTGCTGTACAGTGAAAAGCCAATCTACCTCACGAAAAAGCCAGCCAAAAGAGACCACTACGAAGTTCACCCAGACTACTGTTGATCCAACCGAAATTTAATCGCTCACCTATTCCTTCTCCAGGAATGCTCCAAAAATCTAGAACTCCCTGCCCCGGGATCTGCGGTAAAATCAACTCTTACCTCACTTCGAGAAGAAACTAAATCTTCTCCTCTTCAACAAACACCTAAACCCACCTTAAAGCTCCTCCTAGCCTGCTGGCTCCCTCCCTTGAAATAAATCTGTGCACCACTACCCTGAGGAAATCTGTCTCTCTAGTTACCCCCATCAACAAGAGGCCTTACCCCAGCTGCCTTAGACTTACAACACCTGTCTTTACTTATGTTCAGCCTGTTTTTTTGTATTTATTGCTACTTTGTGTTTGCTGTTATTATTTTACTCCACCGGTAATTTTGTACAATTGCAGATGTGCTCTGCAAAGTGATATGTATTTTGTACACCGTAACTATCTCAGAATTGTATCGGCAGTCTTCCCACAACATCCTTGTACACCTCGTCACATAATGTCACAACATATTTGATTCCCCAAAATATATCTTACATATTTCGGCTTTTGCAATTTCATGCCTCGTATACCTCATCACTTTCTGTCATCATGTATCTACTTTTACTCCAAATGTATCTCAAATATATGCTGCTAACTCTGTGATGCGCCCTGATGCCCTCAGGATGAGTTTCTACTATATAAAACTCAATAAAATAAAATTCATTTAACTCAGTGCATTATGCATTAGTACAGTGAATCAAAATTCAGTGTGTTGATTAGACCCTGTGTTCATTAATGGTCACTTGTTAGAGACGCAGCAGAAAGGCTGGATGGAGGGAGGGGGAAGAGCATAGGTGGCACATCTGGCTTTTTTCAAATGGGTTTAATTTACATGGTAGATGAGTAATGCAGTGATTTATTAAAATGTTTAATGAAAAACGTAAAATCAAAGTTTCTGATGGATACTTCGAACCACAGATTCCTCACTTTAGAATATCCCCCAGGTGCCAGACTGGATCCAGAGATTTTTTCCACAGCACTGCTCCTGTGTGGTGCTGTGCAGGCTTGCGTCTGCTCCTTACTGCCCCAAAACTGACAGAGCAGAGCCACATATGAGTGCCACCCGTAACTTCTGACACCGCTTCCTTCAAAGCACAGTTCTGGTCTCTGTCCCGATCTTGTGGCATTTCTGCAACCATTCCACTACCTGCTCAAAATTTTCAGGTAAGTTGAAGTCCAAAGGCTAGCATAAAAAAACCAAACTGTGTCTCAACCCGATCTCGCCCCCCCAACTCCAAGGAGAAGGCGCAATGGGGCCAAGATGCAAGTAACACTGCATTGAGGTCGCCCGCCACTGAGCAGATTCCTCAGTTGACACCAAAGTGCCCCAAGTTTCCCTGGCTATTGTACACCCCGGAACATGTTCAGGTCTGCAAACAGGCTATACTGCAGATATTCATTGTCCTTCCGGCTTCCTCTGTTGCCCCTTCGGGCCCCTAGGAGCTGCAGGGCTCTCCAGTAATGTTAGCGTCAGCAGGTCCTCCCCTTGATCTGCCAGCCCACTTGGGACACACTACCGAACCTCTACCGACTCCTGTACAGACTTGGACACCAGCTCAACGATCTACTGCAATGCCTACCACCAGACACTGGAAGAATACCTGGGGCAAACGCCTATTTCAGATCCCAAGCCGACATCAACCCAAGCTCAACCAATGTTGCACAGCGAAATTATGGAAGAGGATGTAGCCATCATGTAACCTGACTCTAATTCTGCCCTCTTCCACATTACAGCATTCAACTGAGGCTCCACTATATATTTTCGGTTTTGATTCTGACTCTGTGCCAGAGCAGTGTGCATTTCGGGATGATAATGATAGAAAAGGGGATGGCATGCACCCCCCTCCTTGCACTGATGATGCATTATGCTTTTACCTTGAATCTTCACAAGGGCCTCAAACAGAGAAGAGTGAGGTATAACGAGGAGAAATATCTTTGTTTCTCCTCGTTTTTTTCCACTTTCTACTATGCACTGGCCAAGAAACAGTGCTTCCAGTTCAGAGAAATTCAGTTCCAACAGGGCTAAGACTGCTACCAGTGTGTTAGCAATAGGAATGCCTGTCCTTGACAACTGCCAAGCTTTGACACCAGCATCAGTGCATACGTATAAAGCACTATTGCCTTGACAGGCAGGTTTTGCAAGAACATTTTGCCAACTTGGTCCTTCAAGACTTTTTGAGCTGTTCTGACTTAAAACTCTCCACCCTGGGGAGGTATTGCTTTCGTATCTATTTAAGATTAGGAATCTGCAGTTAGCAGTAGCTATCAGAAGAATAAATTACTTACCTTCAGTAATGCTTTTTCTGGTGGATACTGTATCTATTTGTAGATTCCTACCTTCCCCCACCTCCCTGATGCCTCCTATTAGCATCTGAAAAGATCCTAAGTTATTATTCCGCACACTAAAAGCAACAATTGTGTACACTTTACGCCTGAGGGGGCGGAAGGGGTCCAGATAAGAAACTTAAACCAGCACACACGAGTGGTGCTTCTATACAATGTCGTGCACTAGAGCACTGTTATGAAAAAATCTCTGGTTCAGTCTGGTGTCCGGGCTATATTCTAAGGTTAGGAATCTGCTGTTAAATAAAATATGTATCTACCAGAAAGAGCATTACTGAGTAAGTAACTGGTTCTTTAACACAAAGAAATGCCCTGGTCTAGAAGAAAATGAGAAACCTAGCTGAACAAATGTATTCCTTTTTTAGGACGAAATCCCTCACCGACCAGAAGTAGCATACTTCAGCAGTGGGATTCTTCTTGCTTCGTGACAGCACATCATAGTGCAGGCTACAACTCCATCACTAAGAAGACGGAGCTTTTAAGATATTTTGAAAAGATGGTAGATGCCCTATGGAAAACTAAGGGCTGGTGAGGCTAGCAGATCGTGCAATAATTGAACAAAACAAGATAGCAGTGATTAAAACCAACTCCAGAACAGGCGTACAACTTTATTTTTTAGTGCCTGGTTCAGGATTAAAAAGAGTTAAGATACACTGCAACGGTCAACTGACCCTGCGTCTGTGTGCCACTAGTTATTGGTCAACATGTTTCTGCCAACTTGACACTCAGAAGAGGTTTAATAGCATTCATCAGGACTTTGAAGTATTGCTTCAGCTCAAATAAAGTGCTCATTAAGGAAAAAATAATAACCAAATTTAGTGGTCCACAAAAAGTTTCACCAGCGGATCCACTTTATTACAACCCACTATCGTCTGATGTCATACCGCAACCTGAGGAATCCTGGCGTGGGGCTCAGGGTGCACTCTGTCCTTTATGCAGTGCCCCTGGAACGCCCAACCACCGCCAGGTTAAAGGACACCATGTTTCAAACGCTGACAGGGAGTTATGCTGCAAGATCAGGTTTTCGTTGGTGTTCTGAATGACGTTTGATCCGTTATCATGGGTTCCTTTATCCGTTCCTGAGGAAATGTATACTACGTGATTTTAAACACAATCCCATTGTTGTTTGAGGTTGCTGAATGTGCTTATCAGCATTCATTGATAATTGAAGGGTGCAATCCTTCGCAATCATTTGAAGAACTCTCCTAAGGGTTCAAATTATGATGGAAACAGTTTACTTAAGTATTTAATCTATATTTCAGTATCCCTGAAGAAGCGACTGTGCGAAATCTGTGTTGGCTGTAATCATACATCTTATTAAATTCCACACTTCTTGGATTCTGTGATTGTGTCCTTAGAGACAAAAGGCTTTATAATTGGGTTGAAAATTGGAATAAATCACTTTATCTGATGACCTACGGATTAACTGTGATGGACATTTAATTCTTCTCCCAGATCAATAGGTTTAATGACCCAAAGCAACCCACTAATTCATGCTGGTACCGGCAGTTTCAAATTGCTTATCAAGGAGTCAGTGGGCCACGCGCCAGATATCTTCAAGCTGCGTGTTCGTCAACATGGAGTTATTTTCTGAAATTTCGGAGTTCTTGGGCATCCAAGGAAGCCAAGATTATGGAACGGATAGTTAGCCAGGACTGTTGTTTTTAGCTGTGTTTTAAAGGAGAATGGAAAACAAACGCAGACGATATAATGTGTAGCTGCAGCTCCAGATAAATGTTTCCCAGTGTGCACATGATTGAATTGAAACGAGTGGGAGGTAGCAATGCTTTCAAATTTGCCAACGAAAAGAACATTATTGAAGATATCTATGCTTAACATTCAGGGTTGGCATTTGAAACCATGTTTATTTCAAACATTGGCATCTTGAAAAATAATGAAATGCAATGAAGAGGGAACTGCAAATAACGATGAAGTATTTCGTTTGTGTTTATTGTTTTTTACTATTTAAATGAAGTCTGAACATTGAGGTTTTTAGATTGACTAAGGCAGGTGACCTGCCAAAACGTCTCTTTAATGCTGGGTCGAGTGAGGCAAAAACAATAAAAATATGGTTCGGTTTTTGTAGCCCTCGCGTTCGTGCCCTTTTCTTTCTTCGGGGAAGCAGGATGTGTGTAATATATATGCATTTTTTTGTGCTAATAACTTTGGTGCTGTTTGATGAATCTTCATTAAACTTATCCCCCAAAAATCCATCAAACCCTGCTTCTTCATAGACGTTTCGGGATGATCCATGAAGTGGGAGCAGAGAAAAAATGTGTTTTCCCCATGCAATTTCCCATAGGAACTCTAGACAACGCTTCAGCCAAAACTGCTGAACGAAATTACACCAAATGTGGCAGAAAGCTAGGTCTTTACCCACAAAGTGTGCTTTTTATGGTCTGGCTTGACAGTGCGGCTGTCGCCAGACAATTATGTGAGTACCACTAGAGAGGGGCTTTGGATCTGCCCACATGTTGGGAGCCATGAGTAAATGTTTTGATTAGGCAGAAGTTTTGTGTTTCCACAAAAAGTGCTTGCCCTCCACCAACTGTGATCATTTCATCTAATTGTCCAGCTGGCTGAGCTTGAACATTCAAGGGCACACACATGACATTGTAATGCTGTAAATGTGCCTTAGATAGCGATATAAATTATGGTGTTTGTCTTTCTCTGGCAAATGGAAAGAGAGTAGTCATTAACCTACATGGATTTTTAGGTCTGGCTTGACAGTGCAATGTTTCCCTGACCTTTTAAGCTACACCAATATTGTTCTACAGTTCTTTGCTTACACATATCCCATTGGCTCCCGTCAACATCAACAGAGATGTTGGACATCCATTTTAGAACTCGGCCCTGTGTCGTCATAATTTTTAAAAAAACATATAAGGGGTAGAGTATAGATCTCCTGATTCCCCTAGCCATTGTGGGGGGGGGGGGGGGGGGTCAGACAGGAACCCCTGTATAAGGGCTGGGAGTCACTTGGCCGTGGGGCCAATATGAAAATAATTATTTTTTTCCAGTAGTTCAGTACAGCAGGATTTCTTTTTTAAAAGGATGAGACAGAGTCCCAAGGGGGTCGGCACATTTTAGATTTTTTAATTTGCATAGGAGCCCCCTCTCTGAAGTGGTACATATCATTGACTTTCTCCCATCTCCCCAAGGGCTGGCATGTGTTGGTTGGGGTCACGGGACCCCCATCCCTGTGACCCAAAAGCAAAGAGAAAAGGTGGGATGTCTCTGCACATCCCGGGCTCTGCAGTGTGGCGTGGCTGGGGCACACACACCACAGCTGCCCAACTTGTCCACATGGAGTGGGCAAAGCTGCCAGCTTCTGCAGCCATTCCAAAAAACATAAAACATAAAAAAAATCAAAAGATCAAAAGAGTTGCTATCTTGCTGCTTCAGTGACAGTACCAAATGTACTGCTCTTGGCTGTAGTGCCCCATAGTGCGTCATTGAATGCATGACCCCAGGAGAGCTTACCATTATTTTCAAAGCACTCCTATCTGAAGCTGTATGATCTTTAGCTGGAGTGTGGATCCTCTTGGAGTTGGTCCCATAGCTGCATTGTGTGGCTTGAAGAGTGTTAAAGAAAAACTCAAACACAAGTTTATTTTTGTTTGGATTAACAGTGCTTTATTATGAGAATAAATGTTAGTGTGGGTTTTAATAATGAATGTTATGGGCTATGGTTATACATTTCATTCGTCTTACTGCTAAATTATAACATGGCTAATTAGGTCTCGCTGAGCCCCAGCGCTTGCGCTGGCTTGAAGAGACATTTTGTATGTGGGATTTTCAAAGTGCTGCTGGCTGGCCTAACGCTTGCGTTCACGCGATCGTGCACGCGCGCAGCCGGCCGCCAGCAGCACTTTGAAAACTCGTGTGCGTCATCGCGATCACTTTCGCTTTCAGAGCGATCGCGATGACGCACACACAACTCCCGCTTCTCCCCCTCCCCCACCACATTTTGCGTCTCCGGCCGCTCTCGCGCGGCCAACGCTTGTTTAATCATGTAGTCATTGCTTTTCTTAATGTATTGTAGATTCTAATTCGTGTTTCACAAATTGCTGAAATTCTGTCAACCCAGACCTCTTTTTCGAGCAGCTGTTTTTTTGCTGCCTGTGCTGGCTGGAGGAAATGTAACGTTGTTTGCCTTCCAGTGGTGGTAGTGAACCGGTCTTTGTGCCAGTTGTGCTACACCCTGTTCTCATATTAGGGTGGCGTAATGTGCGCGGGTCCCTCTGCACTGGCCTTTTCCCTTTACCATCGATCATCTTCCTTAGTCTTTCACTCACCCACCCCACACCCCACGCATTCTAACCCTCAGCCTGTTTATATCACATTTGCCCATTTCTCTCATCTTGCCTTTGCTTTGCTGTGTGTGTCTCTGCAACACGTTCTCAGCGGTCACTTCATCTCCCCACACTCCTGACTTTGACTTCCTCCTCCGATGCTGCGGTGCTCGTTTCTGCTGTGTTTGCGCATGCGTCCCAGGATCTCCCTGCCTGTCTTCTATGGCTTGTCATTTCCAGATTCTTTCGACAGCATTGTTTTTCAAATGGATACGGTGTTGTGTAATATAACGGCATATGTGTTTTTTTTATTTGAGAAACACACTGGTTACTTTCATTACTGCGATCTGCTGACGGTATTATTTTTTTCAAACACTCGTCATTCACGTTTAAAAAAAACAAATATGCGCCAATGCCAAACCCCGCCCAGTTATCACTGCCCAATGCCCAGGCATAGCAACCAGTGCAGACCGAGCCGTAGGAGCAGCAGTGCCAGCACTACCGAGCGTTCTGTATGTTACGCCTCATTCACTCAAACTGCTAACTTGTTCTTTGTTTACAGGCTATGGGCGCTAAAGACTGCATAGTGGTTCGTGAATGGATAAGACGTTTCTCCTCAGTTGTTCACAGGCTGTGATATTAGGTGCCTCGACAGGCTTCATGCCTAGCGCCTAGCTGCTGCACACCCCGGTGGTAGGCGGCCTCCTGCTCTGGAGTGCCGAGATACTGACTCTGGACTAAATGAGTCATCTTAATAGCCTGCCATGTCTTTAAATCCTATTGATTGCATAAACAGCGCTGGACTTTTTAATTTCATGTCATCATGCTGGGTTACATATGCACAATAGCTTCATCTACTTAGGACACGTGGTATAGTTTATACGTCTCATTATAGTTATTTGTTTGGCTCATCACAGAACCACACGTGCTTGAGTGATGATTTTTATGCTGACCTTTCTTCAACTTATTGTAGTAAATAAACATACCATGGAGCCCTGTGTTTAATCATGGGAACCACACTGACCTGTAAAACAAGCATTGGCATAGCCAATAGGTCTCGCCTTAGTTATCCAGCACAATATCCTTGGTGCAACAACATCAAGTGCTGCATAGTTAAACACTTATAAGGTCCCAAAGGCGAGACCTATTGGCTATGCCAATGCTTGTTTTTTTATGTGGTGACTTTTTCACAAAGCCAATAGGTCTGCTTTTTATATATTGATTTCCTGATCCCTGACAAAGTCAAAAGGCATGACTTGTATATATTGATGACATGATCCCTTTATGAACCCATTAGGCCTTCTGTTTTTTTAAGTAACACTCCTATATTGTATTGTTGCTTCTGGTTTAGGTGGTGGATTGTTATTTTTGGGGTAATTACCCACAAATGGTCAAATGTGGTTTGTGTGTCACCAAGGATATAAACATTTCTAAAATTAATGTTATTTTTGGCTGTGTGTGTGTAAAAAATGTACTTTGCCTTGTTACAAGGAAGAGCACTGAATAGACAATTTATTGTGTACTATTGGTGCCTGACAGCGAATAAGTATTGCTACCTCCAAAACACCTTCTCCGAGTAGGCCTTCACTACCCTGAGAGTGACAAGTGCTACAATGGTGCATTTGGCTCTCAATCAGGAGACAATGGTGGATGAATTATTTGTAATACGATCTTTCTGTACATTAAAAAACATAAAAATTCACTGGAAAAAAAAAACAAAGGTTAAAGTGACATTATAGTCAGGTATAGAAAAAATACATGCATTTATATATTTTTGAAATTAACTGCAAAAACCAAAGGTTAAATGGACGTTACAGTTATGTGGCAATGTTATTCATAGTGTTAGGTTTCACACCCCCAAAACACTGAAATTCTAGTTCAGTGAGCTAGTTAAAACTTTCACCCCTCCAGGCACTGATGAAAGACGATGGTAAGGCATCATCTTCATTAGAAACGACTTTTTGAGGTAGCTGATTTATGTCGGTGAGAAGGGGTGGGTGGGTGTGAGAGGTGAAGCAAGCTTGTTGTCATTGTGCTGTTGGATCATCTGTATTTTTTAACTGAAGAAGAGATTGTTGGCATTTCACTTTTCTGTGGAGTGAGGAATAGGTAGATCTGGTAGGGAGTTAATGCTTCTGTTGATGACTTTATTGATGTTTTTGGTATAATACTTTGCTTTGGTTGATGTGGTGAGCTGTCTGCATGTTGCGCAGAGAGACTTCAGTATCATGAGGTCATCAGGAGTTATGTTTTTCTTCCATTTTAGTTCCTGTCTGCTTATGCATCATTTATTGTCTACAAGATGTTACCATGGTGTTGAAGGCTTCAGCATGCACTTGTATGTTTTAATTGGGGCATGGATGATCGCACAGTTTTCCTAAAAAGTGTTGAAGTTGTTTAGCAGGGTTTTGGCATAGGACATGGAGTTAATAGGGTTATATGGGTTCATGAATTAGGTTGTCTATAGAGAAGCCATGAAAGGATCAGAAGGTTTGGTCTTCTCTTTTCTGTTAACTTTGGTTTGTTGGTTAGTTGATTGGACACTGAGCAGGGAGATAGGGTTGGCAAAGTGGTCAGTCTCTCTCGGGGTATTGGTGGTTTGCATTGGATTTCATGTGATGAAGAGAAGAAAAGGTTGAGGATATGGCCTTTGGAGTCTCTTGGTTGCTTGACATGCTGTACCATTAAGAGCGTTTTGATGAGGTTGATGAGAGTTTGAGCTTGTGTTGTCTTTTAGGTTGAAGTCACCCAATAAGGTGCTGTGGGTATGTTGAATGGATGAGGTGGTGAAAAGATCTAAGAACTTATCCTGCCCTGGAGGCCTGTAGATCAGATGGTCTGAGTTGCAGAGATTAAGAATTCCTAGTCAGCAGCGCCACAGAGTTGAGTGTTACTTGCTAGCCTAAGGTGTAGGACAAGGAGAGCTTATAATTGACAATGAGCCCACCTCCCTTCTTGTGTACGCAGTCACCATGATGATATCTGTAGCCTGTGGGAAAGAGGGCATTCATGGTGTGTACCATGTTTGTGTGATGACAAGGGCGTCAAGCTTGTGAAAGGTGTCGAGGTCTGATATATTTGGCGCCTGGTGTACTGCAGAGCGAGTGATAATGAGCATGAGTTGGAATTTGTGTTTGACGGTGTGTGGTGATTAGTGGGATGAGTATGATGTTTTTTTGTGCTGTGGATATGCTATATGAGTGTTTGGGTCATCTAGGACTGGGTGTGATTGTGGGACTTGACAGTATGAGGTGCTGGGTGAGGTACATGATGGGTAGAGGATGTAGCCTTACGGCTAGAGCGGTCGATGTCGAAGCTGGGGAACCGGGTTCGAGTCTCGGCTACGACGCTCAACATCCTGTGATTATGAGCAAATCACTTAATCTCCCCGTGCCTAAGAAAAATGAATGTGTCCTTATGTAACAAAACTGGAGCTATGTAAAGCGCTCTGATACCCAGTTTATCGGGTCTAGTTTGCGATATATAAAACTCCCCCCACCCCCCCCAAAAAAATACATCATGAGGTTCAGTTGAAACTTTTTTTTGCCCCAAATCCAACTGACCCTAACAGACAAACTGGTGATGCCCTGATCTGTGTCCACCCTTTTCTGAAGATGCCCAGGCGATGGGGCTCCTTAAAGTGTTCAATAAAGTAGGGAAGAAGGTAGGAAGTGATGTCACTTCTTGTGCAGTTGAATGATGGAACCTCCAGTGAGGCAATCCCTGAACTGGTGCCTGTAAGTAGACGTTCTCTGAGATGCCCTTAGTCTGCCAAGACCCTGTCTCGGCCTCTAAAACAGATTTACTTGTGCCCTTGGCGCCCTGTTCCATTCAGCTTTTAAGCTGCAGAAGCTGTACATGGAGCTCCATGCTGGCTTTAATGAATTTTAGGCCAACAGCTGAGCAGATAGACAGCATAAGGAGTTCAAAAATAGGATAGAGTTTTCTTAGATATGGGCAAATGTCAACATACATCTGTAGCATTATTTTAATATCAATCTGTGGGTCTACTGCCATGTTATATTTGACTGCTTAATTTGCTAAAACAGACCAAGCATCAAAGTCGGAATGCATTTTTAGCAGTTAAATGTGGAAACATACCATTCTATAACTTCATTTATTCACCATACACAAAATAAATATGGATAAATACCAACGGGATGGCCCAAAAAGAAATTTGGATATGGCCAAAAAGGAATGTTACAAAAACAAATGCTATAAAACCGGGAGCCTTAATTTAGAACTCTTGTGTGCTCTTCATGTTTAATAGTTTAAACTGAAATATATTTTTATTTTGAAATTGTGAATGAAAATTCTTATTTTATTAGCTGTGTTTATTAAAAGAAAGTGAGAAATGCAGGTTGTTTAATCGCCTGTCCTTGTGTTTCTCGCTTATTCTTTCATTAAGCTTTCTTTACGCCTCCTTGTAATGCATTCAAACAAACTGAGTCACATGGGCCTTTACTGACAATCTTTACTGCTTTGCTCTTGGCCTTTCTGCCAGGCTTGTTGCATTATTAATTTGTTGTTCAGCACTGCTGCCTTGTCTTTTAATATATGGCTTGTCACTTTCCCCTATTTCTGTGCTGTGGTGCAGGCTGCAGCAATAGACAGCAGCACAAACAACCTGAGCCCTGTGGCCCCTTGCTGTCCTTTCCAGTGAACGTAGCCCTTGCATCTTTAGCTAACGCCCTTGAGCCCGATGTCATCGAGGAAGGAAAAAAGCAGCAGCTTCTGGTCTCAGACGCACAAGAATTGTATTCTTGCAGAACTTTAGAGAACTAAATGTAAGGCTCCGAGCTTATCACTGCCACCAGATTGAGTTTCTTATTCTAGATCGTGGAAACTCAGTCTTACAGTATCTTTCATTATTGTATGGTGCAACCTTTATTTTCTTATTGAGTTGCAGGAATCTAATCATTGACTGGCTTCTCAGACACAAAAAAAGAAATTAAGCCACACTGCATGGGAATGTTTAGAATGTGGCCAGTGAAGGTTCTCGCTCTTTTAGAGCCATTTTTACCTGAGATTGGTTTTTCTCCTTGGCAGAATTCTTTTATTTACACGTTTCAGAACAAAATGCCAGAAGGCAACCTTGCACTGCCCAAAATAAAACTGCTAAACCCCAATAACAATAGCAGTCAACCAACAGGAGAGATATGAAAGAAATGTTTTAGTAACAATTCAACTTGAGAGATATAAAATAGGATATCTGATGGATACTTCTAATCACAGATGCCTCACCTTAGAATGTCCCCTGGGCGCCAGTATGGATCTGGATTTTTTTTTTCATAGCAGTGCTCTTGTGTGTCTCAAAGTGTTGGCCTGCAGCTCTGTGTTGGCTCCAAACTGCCCCCCAACTAATGGAGCGGAGTCACACATAGAAGCCACCCTATTGCAGTGACGTCAGTTGCTTTCTTTTTGTACCTTCTGATGCCGATCCAAAGCTCTGCTTCCGATTCTATTGGGCTTATTGCACGTTCCAAAACTATTTCACAGCGTGCTAGGGAATGACGTTCCCACTGAAAACAGCTGGTTCAAGCCATGTCACGATGGCAGGAAGCAGGCGCGCAACACCCATTGGGCTCGCCGGGCTTCAGCCCCCCCCTCTCCCCCCCCCCCCCCGTCATGTGTGTCAGCCCGGCTGAGACAGCCCCGCGGGCTGGCGTCCGTCTAATTGCAGCCGGACCCGAGTACTTCACAGGTCTTTAAAAGACCATTTACTTGTTAATGAGGCTTTTTTGTGTTTTGACCCCTTTTTCAGCCCCCCCCCCCCTGAAATGTGGCTCTAGTTGCCCGCCTGGCAGGAAGCAGATGTCGGTCACATACCCACACAAGGTGTGTCTTTCATGACTGGACTCGGGATTCGACTCCTTAAGTTGTGGTAATTGCACCCGCTTGCACCTAAAGAGGATCCAAGACCATTATGCAAGGTTGTATGAAACCAAATTCAAGAAGATGCTGACTTCGCTTAGGTTCCTCTCTCGCTCCTGGGGGCGTGGCCAGGCCGAGTACCAAAATGGCCGCTCGAGCCCGAAGCTCCAGAACTCGCACAGCAATAACGTGACCCAATCACACAGATGGCGATAATTTCTCTGTCAAGTCGGTTGGACACATTTCTGAGGGCCTAAAGCACACCCAGGGCTCGAGTCTGGGTCTTTAGCGGCTACGTGAACTCTGAATACAGCAATAGACAGTAGCGGCCCGGCGCTGTACCTGAGCAAATATTCCAGAGCCAGAATTTATGGCGAGGGTGAAAGTCCGGGGCACACATTAGCCAATGCACTACACCTCCCATACCAGGCAGCAATGATTTCCTCACACCATCTTGACGATGGTTCAGTAG
Organism: Triturus cristatus; assembly: GCF_964204655.1. Classification (NCBI taxonomy): domain Eukaryota; kingdom Metazoa; phylum Chordata; class Amphibia; order Caudata; family Salamandridae; genus Triturus; species Triturus cristatus. The sequence continues at coordinate 720,140,011 of NC_140581.1, forward strand.
TAACAGAACCGAAACACATAACTAATGCATCCAGTGGAGAAGTGTGGCTCAATGGTTAGAGCGGCAGACCCTGATGCAGAGGTTGGATTCAATTTCCCCGAACCTGATAATTCTCGCCTCGGTGCCTATTCTAATCATGGGTCATACTGTGCAACTCTGGGCAATAGCTTGCTTAATCTCCCCAACGGCCCCCACAGCGCTAGGATGCTTGGCTTCACCTTGGGGGGTGCCCAGGAGTGGACATCTCACAGGAAAACCAGGAAGGGTTCCACAGCGCTACGAGACCTTTGGGTAGAAGTGCGCTATATAAGTACAAATACATTTACATTTACATCCATGCAATATTACACTACCTTGTGTGCATCAAAGACCACAGCTAACATAGGTATCATTTCAGACTGTTTCGCAGAAATAGCAATGGTCTGGATGGAGAAGGGACAGCAGGAATTCCTGGCTGTGCCTATCACTTGTAAGGAAATTGTACAGGCCATTGAAGGTCTGAGTGGCACACATGCACCAGGGCTGGATGGTTTCACGGGTGCGTTTTATAAAACATATAAAGACAAGCTAGTTCCATACTTATTGGAGGTATACATGGAGGCCTTGTCCAATGGAGTACTCCCCCGACGATGCAGGAGGCCGTCATTACCCTTCTATTGAAACCTGGTAAACCGCCAGTAGAATGCTCCTCCTATTGTCCATTATCCCTTTTAAACCATGATGATAAAATATTAGCCAAAGTATTGGCAACACGACTATCATTATTAATGAGCACAATCATATCCCTGTATCAAACAGGGTTTGTAGCTGGCCAGTCCACATCTGTAAACCTACATACTGTTTTTTCAGTCCTTAACCAAATCAAACCCATTCTCCCGGCGGCAGCAGTGCTACTTGATGCTGAGAAAGCATTTGATTCACTAGAGTGGTCGTTTTTATTTGCTACCCTGAGTAAGCTCGAATGCCCCTTGGGATTTTGTCATTTGATCCGCTTCCTATACGCTACTCCAACTGCGCGACTGAGGGTGAATGGTACAATTACAGAACAATTTTTACCCTGAATCCCTGCATCGGGGTACTCGGCAGGGATGCCCCTCTGTCCCCTTTATTGTTTATTATCGCAATGGACCCCGTGTGCGATGTCTACAAGAGTGACATTTGGCGAGAGGACTGCGATTCCAGCGAGACGGCTACTGACGTCCCTGTATGCAGACAACATTATATTATTTTTGAGTGCCCCTATGAAAAACCTCTCTCCGGTATTGGGCGAGGTGGTCTGCTTCGGCCACTATCTGAACTGAAGATCAATTGGAAAAAAACTGAAATATTCCCCATGACTAATGCAACATTTCGGGCGCCATTGGGCTTCCCTCTCCGGTGGTGCTCCGACCCCCCTCAATACCTTGGTATATATCTGCACTGACAGAGTGCGGAAGTCATTCGATTGAACTATGGCCCTGCACTTGATAAATTAAACACACTGGTCAATGCAATGGATTAAACTACCCTTATCCATGGCTGGCACAATCGGGAAAATTAAAATGGTAGTACTCCCCTGATTCTTATATTTGTTTTAAAATATTCCTATTGTACTCACCAACGCATTCTTTGATGGCCTCCGCAGCACACTAATTCGACTTATATGGGCAGGACGCCATCCCAGGATAGGATGGTCCACCCTTACCCTCCCATACGCACGTGGTGAATTTGGCCTACCTGATCTCTATCTCTATTCTCTAGTTGCGCAAGTGCACTTCTACTATTATTGGTACCATCCAGACGCGCAGCTCCAGTATCTGAAACCGGAAAGCTCTCAGATTCATCTATAGCCATTAGATCCGCTTCTCCCATTAGGACTACCCAGACATACTTCAGCAATACAGATGATCGCAATAACATGTTGGGCATGGAAGAAGCTGCAAAAGTATCTAGACGCAGAACATCTTTACTGCCCACACATTCCATTAGTCAATAACTCCTGGTTGCCAGTCACGACAGAGGCATTAACTTAAAAAACACTCCGCCCATGCCACATGCAGGCACTGGGAGACCTATTTGAGGATTCCAATTTACGATGAGTGACATCGCTTCATGGGTGCAGCAATGTTACACACATGGACAGATTTATCCTATATAGACTTCACAGTGCAGTACTCTTGACGATCCCCCACGGCACCCCTTGAGCCACCAGACTTTTCTATATTGACACAAGTGATCAGATCTCTGGACAGTGCACATCTAGTATCCAGACTTCACCACGCAGCCGTGGATAAGAAGCCCATTAGGGAGCTGGGGTTGAGGGTGGCCTGTGAGACGGATCTGGGTTTCTCCATGTCTGATAAAATGTTTTTGTTGCTGTAAACAAACCAAACATGTGTCTAATAACCATTGACAGAAATTATTACATTTCAAATATTATACCCCATAACTTTTATATCGATTGGATCCCTCCAAGCCCCATCACTGCCTTAAATGTGCGGCAGAGCACGCAAACTTCGCCCATCTGGCCTAGAATTGTGTTGTTATCTTGAAATATTGGGAGGAGGTGTTCCGTATTTTATCAGCTATGATAGAGCTTACACTTGAACCTTCTCCTTTACTGGCCCTACTGGGCTATGTCCTTCCACTGCCAAAGGGAGTTTGGAGATACACAGCCATTGCTTTACTTCTGGTTAAGCGCCAGGTGTCAATGCACTGGGGAGCGGCCTCCTGCCCCACAACCAAGCAGTGGCTACAAGATATCATTGAGTGCGATAACTCCAGTGCCATATACCATCACTCCAGCCCCCTGCCTCCAGACCTAGGCTCATCTGTCAGCCACTGAAAACGTACTTGCTAACATTCCCACTCGAGAATGGCGCTCCGCCCTCTTAGCGAATAGCTTACAGGGCGGCAATTGGGGGCTTTTGGTGGACAGGGACTGTGTGCCACTGGCAGAAATTGAGAGTGTGGTGCAGATGCTGTCTACCTGGGCACTGTTGGTGCAGGCATATCGGATGTGCGCTTAGTCCATCACATGCGGGGGATGGACTAGCGGGAGTAGATCTTAAGCAAAATATTTAGGCAGCATAAGGAGCAGACAGTGCTGCATGTAATTAGCAGCACGTGTACGTCGACAATACCAGTCCTCACACGGGGAGAGTGTCAAGAGCCGCAACAACATCAGCTCTGATAGACTGAGAGTTACTAAAGTGGGAGCCCTGCTAACTTGGGGATATAGTTGCAGAGTCTCCCACTCATCATGGGCCTTTCAGATCCACGGCAGTGCCCATTATCGTTTGACTCCTCTAAAACTCCATAGCATGATGAAGATGATCAGCGCGAGGCTGGTGCTTGGGATGCTGGGAGTTGGGTGCTGAGCCGCAGGTGGGAACCGCCACTATTCTTACAGAGTTGAGTGCTGGATTTAACGCGGTGGATGCTCACCTTGATGGCTTTGCCTCCAGGCTGTAAACTATGCATGAACTCCTCGACCAACAGGAGGCGCAAATTTCTGCCGCGGAGCAACGGATATCAGATGTAGAAGATTCGCGCTCCACCAATACCCAACGTATTGATAAACTCGAAAGATTGCTGTGACAAACGGCATCCAAAGCAGACGATTTGGAAGCGAGGACTCGCAGAAATGATATCCGCATTGCAGGAATCTCCAAGTCCACAAACACAGGACGCATGGGTACTTACGTAGATACCCTTCTTGTTGCTCTATTCGGTAGAGATGCCTTCACTACTTCATTTGCTGTTGAAAGGGCCCATAGATCCCTGGGGCCCGGCCTGGCTCCGGGAACGCCGCCTCAGCTGATTATAGCCAAGCTACTAAATTACCAGGACTGGGACACAGTGCTGCGACTTCCCCGTAAAAAAGGAACAATCCAGTATCAAGATATGAAGCCAATGTTTTATCCAGACTTCACTCCAGTAGTGCAAGAAGCACGGCATCAATTTACAGAAGTAAAACGGGTTCTGCAAGAGGCGAATATCAAGTACGCAATGCTTTACCTAGTGCGACTTTGTGTACATTATCAGAGTAAAAGTCACTTCTTTGAGACAGCAGACGAGCATACTAAGTTCTGTAAGAGCCACCACTCAGAATTTGCACCTGCGATGGGTATTGCGCTCTCCCCAGTGCAGCTTTCCTCCGAGTGACATCCAGCTGCTCTAAAGATGCGCATGCAGGGACTACCGCAGCACATCCAGCCCCCGTATGGTGTCGGTGGTGGGGACCTCCCCACAGGTTAACGAAGTATGGAAAATTTTACGCTTAAATTTTTCTTTCTTCTACTATCCCAGACTCTGCTATCATAGTACTGTGTTAAACAGTGCACTAAATCTGTTGTTTGAGCTGCACTACAGCATGCCTACCCACGACCAGAATGGTGCATCTTCCTGGGCGATGTCCTCCCCTGCGGATGACTCTGTCAATGTTTTGTTTGTTTTCCACTAGGGATTTGAAAGTTTGGATCCTATGGCAGCAATTTCACTTCTGTCGTAAGTGGGTGGGGGGTTTCGGGATGTTCGTGATTATATGGTTTATCGTCTCACACATTGCCCTACAGAATGATCTACTGCTTTATACTGTTCATGGCTTACGCATTGTACTCCCTTCAAGTGTTATAGTCACTACCAGGGATTACACAACTCTGGCCTGCTCCCTTATCCATACTAACTCTGATATCGCATGTCTACACCTAACATAACTACCACCCTCCCTTTGTTACAATGTATGTCCTGGAAGTGCATGGCCTGACTAATCCTTGCAAGGGCCGACAGGTAGTATACTATTTAGCTAGGCATGGTGTGAAATTGGCATTCGTCCAGGAGACACACTGCGCACCCAGCAGCACACCTCAATTTGCCTCCGCTTGGGTCGCGCACAGGTTCTTTGCCAGTTACAGCACTTACTCTAGGGGGGCATGTATTCTAATACGTAAGATGATACCCTTTGTCACAAGAGAAGTTGTGGTGGACCCTACAGGCCGCTATTTGATAGTAGCAGGTAGAATGGGCTTTATGCCCATACTGCTAATTGACATCAATGCGCCGCAAACAGAAGCCCCTGAGTTTTTTACAGACATGTCAATGCATATTGTTCACCTAGATACCCACACTATATTGTTGAGGGGGGATTTCAATTTGTCCATGACCCCAACACTTGATACAGCAGGCCCGGGCTATGTCACGAAACTGCATTTCCTGCGCACTCTATCTGAGCCTATACAATCCCATTTTTTATTGGACGCATGGCGTCTTAAGCACCCAGACACCTTAGAACACACATCCTATGGCTCCCCATGGCACTTGGTCCTGTATAGATTATTGGTTCTTCTCACCTGACCTAGCCTATGCACTTGTTGACATATCGCATTTGCCCAGACACTCTGTCGTTATGTTATGTTATATTGATTTTGTAAGGCGCATAGCTACCCAAAAAGGGTTTCCCAGTGCCAGCCTGAAGGAACAAGAGAATCGGAAATTATTGGTTGAACAGCCACGTTTTTAAACATTTATGGAAGTTCACATATATTGTTTCATTCCTGAGCGATATGGGAAGAGAGTTCCATAGGGTTGGACTGAGACGGGCAAATGAGCGACCACCCATCCGTGAGAGTTTAACCCTAGGGACCAAGAATTTCCCCTGAGTAGTGGAGCGCAACAGACATGGAGGTTGGTAAGGATGCACCAGGTCTTGCAGATATTGAGGGGCGGTGCCAGACTTGATCTTCAACATGTAGCTCAAGGCTTTGAATTTAACGCGATTTGTGACCTTGAGCCAATGAAGATCTTGCAAAGAGCCAGAGATGGAAGCATTTTTGGGGATCTGATAAAGTAATGTGGCATCAGAATTCTGCACCACCTGTAGTCTCCGTATCACTTCCTTGTTTGCCCCCAGATAGAGTATGTTACCGTAGTCCAGTCTTCAAGTCACAAGCGCCTGGACTACGGTCCTTTGAGTGGAGCAGGGGAGCATCCAGATAATTTTTTTCAACCATTTCAGAATGATATAGAAGGTGGCTGCCACCTTCACTGCTTGCTGATCATTTCCCAGTGTTACTAACTATGAAAATGCCAGACACTCTTCCGCAGCACCCACCCTGGCGCTTCCCCACAACTTCCTTGTTAGATGAGGTGTTCCACACTGAGGTCCGTGAGGCAAAAATTTAATTTTTTCAACATAATGTTGGGTCAGTGCAACACTTTTCGACGCTGTGGGATGCCTTTAACTCCATGATCAGAGGCGTCTGTATAGCGGGATATATATATATATATGCATCAATGACCACAGCTAACATAGGTATAATTTCAGACTATCTCGCAGAAATAGCAATGGTCTGGATGGAGAAGGGACAGCAGGAATTCCTGGCTGCGCCTAACACTTGTGAGGAAATTGCACAGGCCATTAAAGGTCTGAGTGGCACACGTGCACCAGGGCTGGATGGCTTCACGGGTGCGTTTTATAAAACATATAAAGACAAGCTAGTTCTATACTTATTGGAGGTATACACGGAGGCCTTGTCCAATGGAGTACTCCCCCGACGATGCAGGAGGCCGTCATTACCCTTCTATTGAAACCTGGTAAACCGCCAGAAGAATGCTCCTCCTATTGTCCATTATCCCTTCTAAACCATGATAATAAAATATTAGCCAAAGTATTGGCAACACGACTATCATTATTAATGAGCACAATCATATCCCTGTATCAAACAGGGTTTGTAGCTTGCCGGTCCACATCTGTAAACCTACGTACTGTGTTTTCAGTCCTTAACCAAATCTTACCGATTCTCCCAGCGGCAGCAGTGCTACTTGATGCTGAGAAAGCATTCTATTCACTAGAGTGGTCGTTTTTATTTGTTACGCTGAGTAAGCTCGAATGCCCCTTGGGATTTTGTAATTTGATCCGCTTTCTATACGCTGCTCCAGCTGCGCGACCGAGGGTGAATGGCACAATTACAGAACAATTTTTCCTTCATCGGGGTACCCGGCAGGGATGCCCCCTGTCCCCTTTATTGTTTATTATCGCAATGAACCCCCTTGTGCGATGTCTACAAGAGCGACATTTGGCGAGAGCTTCGATTCCAGCGAGGCGGCTACTGGTGTCCCTATATGCAGACAATATTATATTGTTTTTTAGTGACCCTACGAAAAACCTCTCTCCGGTGTTGGGTGAGGTGGTCCGCTTCGGGGCACTATCTGGACTCAAGATCAGTTGGACAAAATCAGAAATATTCCACATGACTGATGCAACATTTCGGGCGCCATTGGACTTCCCTCTCCAGTGGTGCTCCGACCTCCCTCAATACCTTGGTATATATCTGCATCGACAGAGTGCGGAAGTCATTCGATTGAACTATGGCCCTGCACTTGATAAATTAAACACACTGGTCAATAAATTGACTAAACTACCCTTATGCTTGGCCGGCAGAATCAGGATAAATAAAATGATAGTACTCCCCTGATTCTTATATTTGTTTTGAAATATTCCTATCGTACTATCCAACGCATTCTTTGGTGGCCTCCGCAGCACACTAATTCGACTTATATGGGCAGGACGCCATCCCAGGATAGGATGGTCCACCCTTGCCCTGTCATATGTACAGGGTGGATTTGGCCTACCTGATCTCTATCTTTATTATCTAGTTGCGCAAGTGCACTTCTACTATTATTGGTATCATCCAGACGCGCAGCTCCAGTATCTTAAACCGGAAAGCTCTTAGATTCATCCATATCCATTATATTCGCTTCTCCCATTAGGACTACCCAGACATACTTCAGCAATACAGATGATCGCAATAACATGTTGGGCATGGAAGAAGCTGCAAAAGTATCTAGACGCAGAACATCTTTACTCCCCACACATTCCATTAATCAATAACCTCTGGTTGCAAGTCACAACAGAGGCATTAACTCAAAAAAACACTCCACACATGCAGGCACTGGGAGACCTATTTGAGGATTCCAATTTACGATGAGTGACATCGCTTCATGGCTGCAGCAATGTTACACACATGGACAGATTTATCCTATATAGACTTCACAGTGCAGTACGCTCTGCGATCCCCATGGCACCCCTCTTGCCACCAGACTTTCCTATATTGACACAAGGGATCAGAACTCTGGACAGTGCACATCGAGTATCCAGACCTTACCATGCAGCCGTGGATAAGAAGCCCATTAGGGAGCGGGGATCGAGGGTGGTCTGCGAGACTGATCTGGGTTTCTCCTTGTCTGATAAAATGTTATTTTGTTGTTGCTGTAAACAAACCAAACGTGTCTAATAACCATTGACATAAATTATTACATTTTAAATATTATACCCCACAACCTTTATATCGATGGGATCCCTCCAACCCCATCACTGCCTTAAATGTGCGGCAGAGCACGCAGACTTCGCACATCTGGCTTAGAATTGTGCTGTTACCTTGAAATATTGGGAGGAGGTGTTCCGTATTTTATCAGCTATGATAGAGCTTACACTTGAACCTTGTCTTTTACTGGCCCTACTGGGCTATGTTCTTCCACTGCCAAAGGGAGTTCGGAGATACACAGCCATGGCATTACTTCTGGCTCAGTGCCAGGTGTCTATGCACTGGGGAGCGGCCTCCTGCCCCACAAACAAGCAGTGGCTACGAGATATGATTGAGTGCGATGCCTCCAGTGCCATATACACATTACTCCAGCCCCCTGCCTCCAGACCTAGGCGCATCTGGCAGCCGCTGAAAACGCACTTGCAAACATTCCCACTCGAGAATGGCGCTCCGCCCTCTTGAGCAAATAGCTTACAGGGCGGCAACTGGGGGCTTTCGGCGGACAGGGACTGTGTGCCACTGGCAGAAATTGAGAGGGTGGTGCAGATGCTGTCTACCTGGGCACTGTCGGTGCGGGCATAGCGGATGTGCGCTTAGTCCATCACATGTGGGGGATTGGGGATGGACTAGCGGGAGTAGATCGTACACTGAATGTAATAGTGACTATGAGACATGATTTGAATGTAATGTAATACAATGACAAATGGGAAGAATTGCCTAAATATGTAATACATCAATGCAAGCTTTCTTTGTTTGGATGAAACTCATTTGTTTACTGATGGGTGAATATGCAATGTTATGTACTTTGCATTTTGGAAACTAATAAAAACATTTATAAAATAAAGGTTCCGCTCCCACTCCAAGTCACAGGCCTGATCTCGATCCTAGTACTGGGTCCACTCCCATGACCATTCATCTTCCTGTTTGAAGTTCTCTGGTGAGTTGAAGTACAAATCCAAACACAAGCATAAAAAGCAAAGCAGTACTGAACTCCATCCCTCCTCTTTGACTGCCAAAAGATGGCAGGAGTACTTCATGATGCACGTCTCACTCCCAAGCGAGTCTCTGGCTACAGAACTGATTCCTGAGTTGGCCCTGATGATCCCTGATTTCCCTGGCCTTCATCATCCCGCAGCAAATCAAAGCCTTTCAACAGGCCATGCTGCAAAATTTCAGTGTGCTTCTGGCGCCCTCTGGCGTTCCTTGAGGCCCTAGGAACCGCAGGGTACTGTAGTAAAGTTACCGCTTGTAAGTCATATAACCAGTTGCATCTACTCCCGTGGCACCCATTATTGAGCCCGTACCAACACCGGTGCAGACTTTTACTTCACTCCCAGGTCCGCATCGGGTCCTCCCACCCAGGTGCCCCCCTCCAATGTGTATGCAGCAGGGCGGCAAACAGAGAAAACTAGTCCGCACCCAATCCCCTATTTATCAAAAGAGGGGGACTCTAGGAGCTATTCAAAAGGTCCGGTGACCCGTGCTCCCGAAGTAAAACTTATATCAAAAGGGAGTCACCGTTCCTCAGTAGAGAGAGACAAATCTCTAAGAGTTGAAGTATAAAGTTAGTCGGAACTGAATGAGGCCGTGGGCGTTTGTTTAGGACAGTTTCCATCGCAAGTAGAGAATCTATCTGTGGAATATTTGTGTACAAGGATTCTACGTACAATGTACACAGAGTGTCAGTGATAGGGTCGAAGGGATGGTTTTCAACCATGTTGATCATAGACATACTGTCACGTATATAACAGTCGGTGAGTGGCTCAAAGTTTCTAATGAAAAAATCAACATATTGTACCAGTGGCTCTAAAATTGATCCACACCCTGAGACAATCAGTCGGCCGGGGGGGGTTTACAGATTTGTATGCACTTTGGGCAAAGTGTAAATCACTGGGGTCTGTGGTGATTTGATGTTAAGATAGCGATGCTCGTGTTTACTGAGAAAACCTTGCTCGAGGCCATCGTTGGTAATCTGCAGAATCAAAGTTTGGAGTTCTTTAGTGGGGTTGGTTTGTAATTTACAATAATGATCTGTGTTAGCCAATTGGTGGTTGATTTCATCCCTATATGTGTTGATCTCTTGGAGTACTATGCCTCCGCCCTTGTCGGCCGGTTTAATCACAAGGTTTTTATTCTGACGTAAGGTAGAGATGGCAGTTTTCTCTGCTCTGGTAATGTTGTAGGGGATGTATTGGTGTGAGCTTTCCGACTGCGCGACCTCTTTAAGAACCAATTCCTCGAAAGTAATGATCTCACTGGGGATCATGTTGGAAAAAGGTGAAAAGGTGGATGGAGGGCGTAACAGTGTGTTGGATGTGTTGATTGGGCATGGATTCTGTAAAAAATAACTGTGTAATCTTATCTTGCGAAAGAAACGTAGTAGTTCTGTTTGCAAGTCTAGAAAATTGGGGTAGGTAGTGGGGACAAATGATAGTCCCTTACTCAATATTGACATTTCATGATCTGACAGTTGGTGTGTGGAGAGATTAAAAATGGGGATGGTGAGTTTATTGTTGAGGTTGTTGGTTTCCATTGTGGGGGTTACCATTGATAGAACTTCTGGCGTGTCTGGCGTTCCCCTGGTGGGTTGTGCCAACGTGGCTGTTTGGCACGTCCTAGTTTTTGTGGCTCTGATTGACCTCGCCCTAAAAAATGGGTGTTGGGTTTTCTTATATTAGTGCTAGTGCCCTCTCCTGCGTCGGAGTTGTCTGAGGACTCGGCTGAGGTGTCCGAGAATCCAACTAAGTTATTCCGTCTATTAAAACGGCCCCAAGGTCTAGAGTTTTGGGGGTTGTTATAGGCCCTGTTTGTATAGAAGTCTTTGTTCAAGTTAGGGTAGGCTCGTTCTTGAGAAAAGGATTTTATATCCTTTTTTACTTTGTTGGATTTTTTATTTTGTTCTAGTCTGTAGAACTCGTCCACAGTTTTTTGGATTTTATCTGAATACAAGGGTGCGTTTTCAGACGTAGCAAGTAGAGGTGTGTTTAGGAGGAAAAAAGTAGTACAGAGTAGTCAGAGTTAGGGAAATGACCCACTTCAGAAAAAGGGGAATCAGGTTTAAAGCCCTTGCAACCCAGCGGTTGCGCTAAACATCTTTTTAAACAACAAGGGGACCCAAGTAAAGTCAGCCAGGGACTGCGGGAATCAATTATTTTACACTACAGTGGTCCCTAGGAAAATAGGGATAGACATACAACAATGAATACAGACCCAATCAGTGCTGTATTGATTAAACTTGTCCAGTCAGACAGAGGTTCAATATTTAATTTATCAGCAATTCTTTAAGATATATACAAATGAAGATACTGAGAGTGGGATACAGGCCTTACTTCCCCCGTATAAATGGGCTCTCCCTCTTCCTCCAGGACAATCATCCGTGCCTCCTGTAGCTCGTATTACCCGCACTTGGCCCCCCCGGAATTGTTCCATCAAGTAAGGACTCACGCATATTCCAAATGGTCCAATTCACAAGCATCAATTATTCACTCAGTATGCATGAGATCGGCACCCTGTTAGCCCTGTTTACCTAATTCCCTCTATTCCCTTGTCACCGCGCACAGTTGCTCCTTGCTCTATTGTTGACCACGAGAACTGTTCCAACATGCAATTGTAGACTATTTTCCCACCAAGTCACTGCGTCGTTTCCAAAATTCTTTCACTTTTTATGTTTCCTCCCCCCTCTTTCTCCCAACTAATGTGAATTAATACAGTAATCTAAGGCACTTATACACAGGCATGCTTATTTAATGTCCTGAAGATGATCCATGCATTGCTCGCTTGGATCAAAACGCCATTGACACCCTAAAACGCCTCATGCATTAACTGTGATGTTACCAATGAATATGTAGAGGCGTTCCTTGCGATTTGTTTACCTAATTGATGATTGTTTTCTAAAAAACAAACCATGAGCGTTGCCTGAGCCTCCCTTAAATGTTCCCCAAACTGTTTGTTTCTATGTTTCTGTAGTAGGATGCAGGCTTGTGTCCCACTCTCAGGACCCACTGGTAGCATTTAATTAGCAGGCCCTGGGTACATGTAGTACCACTTTACTTGTGAATTATGATTAATTTAAATATGTTAATTGGATACAAGTCAATCAAACCATGTTTTAACGAGTGAGCACATTCACTTTAGGTCTGGAAAGCAGTAGTAAAGAGAGCAGAGAATTAAGGCCAGCAAAAACCAGAGCAGCAAAAATCTGTAGTACAAAAGGTTTGGACAAGACCATCCTAAGGCTGACTGTCCAACAGCTATGGCTTCTCCTTTCTTTTTGCCCTGACCACTGTTAGTCCCACTGGAGCAAACGTTTTGCACATTAGAGTTCCGCGAGAATACTCGCAAGGAGATAAATTCTGGCAAGAATGGAAGACCGAGTTCCTATACCCTTTACCTTCCCTGCCGCTCTTGACTGAGTTCTGTAAAAGAACAGAAACAACCAGGCCAAATTCATCCTAGTGGTTCCTGATTGGACCAGGAGAGTGAGGTACCCAGTATTTCGGGTCATGAGCATCTATCCTTCAATCAGACTATCATTTTGATAGGATCTTCTGTTGCAGCAACAGGACAGGGTCGTTCACCTGAATCTGTTCAATCTACACCTCCGTACGTGGAGTTTGAGCAGCATCAATATTTGACTGAATTTGTTCTGCCACCTCAAATGTTGGATGTCTTCCTTGCTGCCAGACGCCCTCCCATGAATACCATTTATGCCAGCCACTTGGACACATTTATGGCCTTGTGTGGTATCTGCAAGACTGCCCCTTACAAGCAAAGCTGTTGGATGTTCTTTTGTTTGTTTTGTCTGTGGCCTAGCAAGACCTTGCATTTGGCACTATTAAAATTTCATCTTTTGGCCCTTTCGGCCTTTCTCCATTTACTGAACCAACCACCCTTATTTTTAAATATCCTGTTATTTGATTTCTAAAAGGATTGACTCACAGATTTCCTTCAAAACTGTTTTTGAGGCCACAGTGGTACCTTAACTTCGACTTGATGTTTCACATGTGTATGCCCTATGAATCGATACGCAGCTGCTCGCTGCGTCTCCTGACTTTAAAGACCATCTTCCTCATTGTGAATACTTGAGCTTGCCATGTGTTTGAACTTCAGGCACTGTCAGTGCAACCGCCCTACAACCTTTTACCTAGACAAACTGGTGTTGAGTACTCAAGTGGCCTCTTACCTAAACTTGTGACACCCTTCTATGCTAGGCAATCCATCACCCTGCCTGTATTGTTTTTCCCAACTCCTACCTCAAAAGGGGATGGATGGCTTCTTTGACTGGATTCCAAAAGGGCATTAAGCTTTTATATTGAAAGTACTAGGACCAACGTGTGGATGATCAACTTTTTGTGGAGTTCTCTGGGGCAAACCATAAGAGGATACTGTCGAGGTGGGTAGTCCTCTGTATTATCTGCTGTCCACTGGCCAAAAAGCAGCCGCTGGGTGACCGTAGAGCCCATTCCACTAGGGCTAAGGCTGCTACCACTGCATTGCATTGGCTTGCAGAATACCAGTCTTTTTTTGGGGGGGTGGGGGGGAGGAGTTTTATATAGTGCGAACTAGACCCGATAAATCTGGTATCAGAGCGCTTTACATAGCACCAGTTTCATTACACAAGGACACATTCATTTTTCTGAGGCACGGGGAGATTAAGTGATTTGCCCAGAATCACAGGATGTTGAGCGTCGTAGCCGAGACTCGAACCCGGTTCCCCAGCTTCGACATCGACCGCTCTAGTCGTAAGGCTACTTCCTCTCCCCACCGCTCTAGCCGTAAGGCTACATCCTTTCCTTGACATCTATCGGGCTGCGACATGGGCATCAGTGCATATGCTCACGAAGCACTACTGCCTTGCTCTGTTCTATACCTTTTTGTCTGAGTCCACTTCACAAGCTATCCACTGATGGAGGTACTGCTTCGGTATCTACTCTGAGGTGATTAATTTGCACTTGAAATTATTTATTAGAAGATCAAGTTACTTAACCTTCCATTACACTCTTTCTGGTGGATTCTTTAACTGTAGATTTTTCACTGCTCTCCCACCTCCCCGTTCTGTTGAGTGGTTTCTTTTTAGCATCTTAAAAGGTCCCAATTTAAGGATCTTCCAGATTCAGTCTAGCACCTGATTAAGTAACTTGTTCTTCTCTTCAGTCATGCAGATCTTCCATTAGCGTACCATTCTTCCTCACTTCTGTCTTGAGGATCGCTCAGCCAACAGCTATTCTGTCAACTTATTTTTCTACAGCTCAAATGAAGGGTCAAAGTTCTGCACCCAGTGTGTAGTAATGCTAGAATGTATTCTTGTTCGTGGTGATATGTATTTTATTAAACATTTTTGCGAATCTAAAGTTTTCCTGGGAGAGAAAAACCTTCAAACGGATCTTCCATGTATTACCTATTTTTAAAATGTAAGCTACAGTAATTGGGTTTTCTTTTCACAGCCATCAACTTGAAGAATGGGCCCGGTGAGGCATACAGAGGACCCGCCCAGGGTCAGGTGGACACAGTTTTTACTGTTTCTGATGCTGATTTCATGGAGATTGCAATGGGAAAGCTGAATCCTCAAAAGGTAAAATCAAATCATAGTAATTGGATTTCACGTTGGTGCTAAGATACAGTGATTGACTTTTAAATGAACTGTTGTGTTTTTTTAAGCAGGATCATTATGAAATGTTTGACCGTTAGCATGGATCGTACCACAATTCATTTTATATCATAACCATATCTTTTGAATTTTAGAAGTAATTTGCTGAGTTTACTCGTGTTATTGGTGAGCTTGAGCTACCATGACCTTACATTCTATACTACAAATATATTTACGTATGTATTTGTTTATTTATAATAGAATTGTCTTTTCATTTCTAAATCTTCAAGTAAAGGATGTATCCGTTAAAAGTCAAAGCAATCCTTCAGCTTTCTCATCATGATGCCATGTGGACAAAACAAACAACCATCCAAAATAAGTTATGTCTCTGCACCACTTTAAGTAATCCCATGGAGATTTTCCTTTCTTCTACATAAGCTAATTCTGTAAAAAAAAAAAGAAAGTCACATGATGTCTGCTGCTCTGTTATTTTTAATAGTTTTGTGCCAAAATTCCCATTCTCCAACAAAGAATGCCATTCTTTTGTTTTGTTGAGGGCTGTGTGAAATTTAAATTAGTTCTGCTTGGCTGCTGATAGGATTCACTGAGTTAGCTCTCCCATTCTTGTCCACTGGCTGGCGCATCCTTGTGAATGAACATTCACTGGTGAAGTTTTAGCCAACACATGATTTAGAAGCCGACAAGTTAATTAGTGGAAGTCTTGAAACCTAACAAACTCTTGCGGATGGGGTGCCACCATACCTCAGGTAGGCTTGAGGCTGGTCCCACACACTAGGAGATTTTGCCCACAGGCTAGCAATGCAGGCTGCGGGGACGAGGCCTCCCATGCAAGAGCCATGCCCCCCCCCCCTCATTGGGGATTACTGTAGCTTTTCGCAGGAGTAAGAGACTCCTCAAAGAGCCGACACCACCCTGTCTCCAGTAGGGAAGGCGGCCCAACCTGGAGCCCTGGTCTGCGGGGTCTGGGCTTTGCAGGCAAAGCAATGGCTTATCACACCTTTCATTGAAGATTAGTGAAACTGGTCAGCCCTCATGATCCCAGACTCTTCCCTGGTGTGATGCCACCTTTCCTCAGTCAGGCTAGGTGGCTCTGCCCGGTGGCTGACCCCTCACAGAGGTCGCTTATCCGTTTTAATCCCTGGAGTGCCACAAGAGTCCTGTAGGTCTGCAGCCACCCTGCCCTGAGTAGGGACTGTCACCCCAGTCCATTGGCTCAGGGTGCCCCAAGTCAGTGTGTTCTACGTTCCTGGAGCCCAAACCTGAAGTGTTAAGGAAGGTTTGGATGCCAGCCAACCACTCTCTCCTATTGGGCCTACATGGGAAGCTGTTCTTCCTTGACTATTAAACCACAATAAAGTGGGGGCTTACAAAACTCGCAGAAGGAGCAAGTATGTGTTAGCCACACTGGCAGCCACCAGTTATCTGGTCAGTCAGCCTGCGACCAGATGGCCCTAGCTAACCTGACGACCAGAGTGCCCAGGCTAACCTGACTACCAGAGTGCCCAGGCCCACGGCAGCTGATGGCGGCCAGAGCAGCCATGCATTCTTAGGCTAGTGCTGTGAGGCTCTTCCTAGAGACATTGACAGTCTTTCCTCCCAGTGACTCCGCTGGCACCATCTCTGGCCATCTGGTCATCCTGCTGACTTGCAAGCAATCATGCCCTCATTTCCCTGTATCTGGCGGTACAGGGCTGAGAGGTCCAGTACCCCAAGACTTGTGGCGGAGACAGCCTCTCATGGGCCCAGCTGTGGCTCTTCCCACCCATCATCAGTGGCCGAGGGATGCCAGGGGCAGCAGGTACCCACAGACTGAGACAAAAGCTTGACTCAGAGGATGGCTTTAAATAGATTGTAGGGATGTTGCTACTCTGGTCCTCAAAAACCCAGATCACAGAATCAGGTGTCTACGAATGATTTAGCATTGGGTGCCTCACAAACATACAGTCCCCAAGTGAGCAGCTGTACGCACTGGCCCTGAATTTGGCTATGCTTGGGTAAGCGAGGTTCCATTGCACTGATGTATTGTTACTGGTTAGGGAGATTCTGATTTAGAGGCATTTAGTCATAATCCCACAGACAGTATCTTCACCCCATTGGCTCCTCTCATACTCAGCAGGATTACAATTGCAACAATACATCATCAGTAGGGTAAAGCTAACCTGTCTCACAATGGTCTAATCCCAGCTAATGCTACTTATTGGTTGGTAAGCAATTTAATCCTTGGTGAATTCTGCTTCACAATGATAGGAAGAGCCGGCATCAACGGATCAAAATTGACGTTGCTATGATCTCTTGCCCTCCACTAGCCAGTTATTCCTGTGGCAACTTTTCTGACCCCTCCTGATAGAAAGCCCAAAAAGTCAGAAGGATCGTGAGGCCCAACTTTCACAGTCATTATCCATATTGAAGATCGATATCAAGCAAGGTTTTGCCCTTCTGCTTTCCAGGAGATTATGTGTTCTCATTTGAGAGGTGAGGTGCTCCGATTCCCAGATCCAAGACCAAAGCCCAGGGGTGCCAGGGCCAAAACCGGCACCCCAGTCCTGGCTGTCGAACTAGCATGCAGCCATGCGCCCCAGATTTTTCCCCACCAGAGGCAGACCAGCCACCTGCCTGCCCACCCAGATAGTTGAAGGCCAGGCGCACAGGTGGCATCCCTGTGTACCAAGTACTGGGGAAGGGGTCCTGTGATGGGTGGTCCTGGTCCGACCATGGGAGAAATGAAGGTAGCCAAGTCCCCAATGACAGATTTCTTAAAGGTCTTGTACATATGTTCCCACCTTCCCCTTTCATTACGCCTCAGTGAGACCTTAATTTCACTCAGTCACACCCTGGGAGATCCCCAGGGCAATTGACATTCGAGCAATTCTCAGACAGTAGTAGCCCGAGGGGGAACGTGTGGCCGTAAGGTGCGATTGAAGTGTCAGTGATCAATGTGTCCTGCAATTTACACTAATTCTCATACCTAGCCACATTCTTTATTGGTGTGCGAGTCGAATGATCCACCGCCAAGAGTCATACGCAACTTTCCTAATGCTCAGGCACGAGTGGCGGGTGTAAGACAGCACTGACTTCCACCACCCATGTGTCTAGGTGAGAAAGCATGCTGCTCCCACAGCAGCATAGGCAGGCAGCTCCACTACTGGCCCTCCCAGACATCCAGGTGGGACCACACAAGTCTTCAAAGCCCATCCATACAGACTCGGGCAACCAGGTACCTGGCACCAGGGAAGGTCGTTTCATCCACACACTGGCCATCTGTCACCCAGCAGGGACCAGGGTTCAGACCCTGTGCATCAAGAGTCCCCAGCTTAGGTTGTGGGCCCTGGCACACTAAGTGACAGAGGATGATATTCAAGCAAATGTAACTGACCTCCAGGAGCCATGGCTGGGCTAGAAGAGTCAAAGGAGCCTTCATCTGGACTTCCAGGGCAGTCTCTGCCATATGAGCAACTATGCATTCTTATGGCATATGCGACCAGATAGCTAGGCTTGAAGGACACTGTATCTTATGAATTGTAGTCCACTCGTCCTTGGAGAAGCCAGAGGCTCCCATGGCTGGGTTTTCTGAGCTAGAGCCAGGCTTCATGCACAGGGCAGTGGGGTAGCTCTCATAGAGCTTTGACCTGGTGCACGGATGCATTTTTCCACCACGGAGAAGGAGGGGAGACCTTCCAAATCCTGCAGAACCCTGTCCCGGGCTCTTTGCTACACAGGCGGGACGGAGAGACTCAGGCTCGGGGTTTCCTCTGCAGGGCCATTCCTAACTCTGACCCAGGGCCCAGTTAGAGCTTTTTTACCTGGCCAAGCAGCGGAGCTGACCCTGGGCTCAAAGCGACACAGCAGGCCAGACAAGGAAGCCTGCGGCCAGGAACTTCCGAAGCTCTGACCCCAGGGTCAGCAAGAGCATTTGTAGCCAGCCAAGCATGGGGTGATTTCCTTGCCTGTGGCACCCCATTCTGGGCTCTAAGTGACATGGTGGGCTGAGGAAGGAAGCCTAGAACAGACAGCCTGGTGACTCAAGCCTGTCCCGCTAAACTGAATCCTAATGCCTTTTCCTATAGCTCCTCTGGACTGAGTCTAAGGAGCTTGACTCTGTGGGCCGAAAAGTCTTTGTGGCAGTTTGGTTCTTCACACAGCTGATGCCATGCGCCTTCATGGTTACTTCTTTGATGCCCTACCAGCAAGTGAACATGACTGTTTTATCCTTCCTGAGCACATGGAAAAAGCAGTAGTCATATCTGGCTAGTGATGGACCAGATCCCTCTAAAGAAATCCTGAAGAGCGGTGTGGATTTCGTTGACAGAGTGTTATGTTTGATGGACTCGACCGTTAACCATGCGCTGCCAACCCAGAATGCACTCCCACCCTGGAATGCACTCTAAAGGCATCTTGAGATATGTGCAATTAACAGTAATGGACATACACTTGGACAGTAAACAACTCTTTTGTGGGAATGTCAGTTTTTCCCTGGAAAACAGTTCTGAAACGTTTGTGCAACTGCACACTCACTGGACCTGGCCCCCCCAGCAAACAGTTCCACCAACAATATAGGAAGGTTTGTGACTTCTCCAGGGTTCAACAGTCCCACTACCGACCTCCATCACTCCTGATCCAACACCCCAGCAGAGATATCGGTCCTCTCAGAGAACGCTATAATCATCAGAAGCTACTGCTGTTGCCACCTTCCTCAAACGGCTTTGCTGCCTCAAAATTTCCGTGCCAGGTCTAACACTCCCCCTGTAGGAAAATTGCTTTTTATGTAGTCTACCAAAATGAGGTACACTTTATAGAAAGTCCACAAAACCCTTATCGGTTTACAGGGCTTCTACTAATAATCTTAAATGCTCTATTTGTGGTAGTGTGGGAGATCAGTTTAAGCTTATCAGAGGGTAGTATTAGGCATTTGTTGTACACACAGAGTCAATAAATGAGACACACACTCAAGACGAAACTCAAAACCAATTTAGAAAAATAGCGCAGATTTTTATATAATTTGTTACTTCAAGATTATGAGTTATTTAGAGGTCAGTTTTTACAATAGAAACAGTAGAAAATGACTGCTCTCAGATTTGAGGCATGAGCCTCGAACGCAATAATGTTATCCTATGGGCGAAACATTCACTGCATAGATACACTTACAGACGACTTACAGGACTGTTCTTTTGGACTTAAGGTTAGTAAAGGCCAAAGTCCAAGAAAGCACCAAAAGTTCAAGTTTACCTGCCCTAGAGTGTCCAGGTGCAAACGTGCTGTAGGTGGAGGTAGACTCGAACATTACCCGCTAAAGTCAATGGGACTAGTACCTGTAAGAAAAAGTCTGCAAGTGGAGACGGGGGGACTAGTCCGGCAGAACCCCAAGGGGGGTTCGGCTCTTGAGAGACCACAGAGACACCATCGGTTTACGTGAGCCCGGGCTGGGGAGCTTGGGTGCTGAGGTGTTTAACTTGCGGCTCGGTGAGTTAGAGGCTCTCACAGTTCTTGGTGTGCCTGCAGAAGAGGGAAAAGAAACACAGCAGGGCTGCTGGCCTCTCTTGAAGTCCCTCTACGTGCAGGTAAGTTTTGGCAGCAGTGGTGTTTGACTGAACACAAACAAACCTTGGTACTTGCAACTGACTCTGGTGCCTCAGGTATTGGTGCTGGATGGCTCCTGGATTGTCAGGAGAGCAGCAGCCAGGCAGGGGTTTGCCCTAAGTTAGGTGCTGGTCCACATTTCTCATGTCTTCTGGTCTTTTGTCCTCCTCCTTCTTTCAGGCAGACGATTTTTAGCTACTGGTGTCAAAATGTAGGGGTGTTAAGGGGATTGAAGGGTAGTAGCCAATGGGCTACTTACCTCTGGGGTCACTAGATCCCCTTTATGACCACTTACTGGTATGGAGTGGACATAACACTGTCCAAGAGTTTCTAATTCCACCAAAAGGAAGATAGTGGAATCCTTCTTTCGTGGAGCACATCAGGTGGCCCACCTTAGTGTGACTGGCATGGAGGTGCAACACGCCTACTGCATAGCTAATTTCCCGCCTGTCCTGTTCCCAAATGGGCCTCAGGGTAGGGGGTGGCATCTCCCTGGTATGGGGGAAGCTGCGACTGCATTTCAAAGGCAGCAGGGGCTTTTAAGTCCCAGGCCTTGATATGTGAAATCACTAGCCATCCTGCTGGAGAAGGTGTGAACACTTTCCTCCGGAACAGCCATTGTTTCTGATCTCACAGAGCGCAGGTTGGCATCTGCAGGGGGTCCGAAACGTGTCTGTTGGGGCAGGCTGGATGAAACCAGACAGCCAACAAGCTAGGTTTTTTCAGGGGGCACCTCTAAGATTCCCTCTGGGTGCATGTCATATTAAATCTAGTACTGGTAACAGTACAGATTTATGAAGCCAAGGTGTTTTATACCAATCAGTATTGGTTTCAATAAAGCCATCATGTAGCTTGGGAACTCATAATGACCAGTGCATATACTTGAGATGGCTTCTCTGTTCACTTGTACCATCTAGCAATTGAAATGGACAGCACAGGGGCACAGCTGTTCATGCAGATATGTCTTCATATGTAATATAATGCACCCTTCCTTAGGGCTACTAAGCCTGCTGTAGGGGTGACTTACATATATTATATGCAGTGACTTTAATATGACACACAGTGAATGTGCTATGTTGTATTTTCACACATGATTTGTACCATGTCACGCAACCTGAAATGGCAGCCTGCATGTTATTTGTATGGGGGTCCCTTAAGGTGGCATAATACTTGCTGCAGCCCTTGGGGACCCTCTTTAGTACCCCTGTCATTGGTACCAGGTGTACCATTTACTAGGGACTTGCTAAAGTATGTGCCAGTTGCAGTACACTTAGACCATTTTCCCTTGTTTTTAGGGAAAGCACATTGGCACTGGGACCTGGTTAGCAGGGATTCAGTGCACATCAGTCGGAAAACATCAGTACCAGTGGCAAAAAGTGTGTGTGACCATGACAAAAAGGGGCACTTTCCTACACCCCCTGCTAATGCCACCAGCGTCTGGTGGCGGTAATGGTCTCCAGTTTGTCCCCTAATTGTGAGATGATCACAACAGATGAATGGGGCAACCAGCTTATCCACAAAAGCATCACCCTAACCTTCCTTACTGTCCCTCATGACCACCCTCCTTCCACATGGACATGCTCCATGACACACGCCTCAATACTGGATACAGAAGTTTTTATGTTGCTGAACAAAGCGTTCATAGTGGTGGTGTCTTCCAATTGAAGAGGTACAGGATTTTACCCCCTTTCTTAGTCCCCAAGAAACCAGGAAGCGCTGAGCATGGGTAATGTGGGCAGCTGGCCGGGCCCACACTCAGGTCGAAAACATGGGGCCCTCTTCTGTGTGAACTGCCACCCTGCCAGTCAGCCCACCTGTTCCTCCAGTACCCCCTCCCCAATCTGATCACATCAGAGTGCTTCAACGCCTAAGGAGTAGAAAGTACTATATAAATCCAGTTACGATTGCAAATGTAATTTTTAGGGTGGTGTGTTGATCTCCCTGGTCCAAGGGCGTGGTGGCATTCCTGGGGGCACTGGGGTGGGGAGAAGAAAGACAGTGGGTGGGGAAGTGGGCAGCAGCAAAGTAAAAAATTGTGTTGGCTCACAGCATCAGGGACGGGGAAGCACCTTCCTTTAAAACCTGACCTGAAGCCTTTCCTGCTCTTTATGTTTTGCGTTGCCAGACAACAAAAGGCCTGCTTTGTTCCAAGGATCAGCTAGATATTATCAGGTGAAGAGAGGGATGCGTTGGAAGAGGACGGAGCAGTCAGAAAAGACTGGCATGGCAGGGCAGTGTTTAGCAAAGCTCAGTCCACTGGACATTGAGGCGTTGCATCAGGCTGCAAGGTCCAGGAATGGGGCACAATTCTCTGTGCCTTGCATCTAATATCCAGTGCTGCAAGGCCCAGGGCAGAAGGCCCCCCTTTCCTTGGCTGCAGTGCTACTATTGCTGTGAAGCCCAGGGCTTGAAACTCTCTCCCTTGAGCCTCACAGCACATAGATTAGTTTCATGGAAGTGGCGGACCAGCTCTAAGTCCTTGCGTCGGTTCTAAATCCTGTGATTCTAGGCGAATCAATAAATCTCCCCATGCCTAAAAAACAAACCTGACCTTTCGTAATGCTATTGGTACTTGTGTAAAGCGCTCCAAAAACTTTGGGCCGAGTTCGTGCTATATAAAAGTGCAAAAAAAGGAACCACAAAGCCATGTAAGTCACTTCACGTGCTGACACTGTGCATTCTGCATGACCATGACTCCTGAACCCCCTGCTGAATGGATGGATAAATGATTGAAAGGCAGGATGGATGGATGGATGGAGTAAAAGGGTGGATGGATGAGTGAAATGATGGATGAGTGGATAGATGGATGAGTGAGTGAAAGGGTCAATGGATGGATGAGTGAAAGAGTGGATGGATGATAAGAGAATGGATGATGTGTGAGTGAAAAGCTGGCTGAGTGAAAGGGTAAATTGATGGATGGGTGGGTGGATGGAAGAGTTAAAGGGAGGGTGGATGAGTGAAAGTGTGGATAAATGGACGGATGAATAAAAGCGTGTATGTAAGGATGGATGATTGAAAGAGTGGATGAATGAGTGAAAGGGTGGCTGGATGAGTGAAAGAATGGATGGATAAAAGGATGGATGGATAAGACAATGGATGGATGGATAAGTGAGTGAAGGGCTGGATGTGTGAAAGTATAAATGGATGAGTGGAAGGGTGGATGGATGGATTAGCGAAAGTATTGATGGCTGAGTGAAGAGGTTGGAAGATGGAAGAGTGAAAACAAGGATGGATGGAGTGAAAGGGTAGATGGACGAATAAGCGAAAGGATAGATATGTTAATGGGTGGTTGTGTGAGTGAAATGATGATGTACAGGTGGATTAGTGAAAGAATGGATAGATGAGTAAAGGGAGTGTGAAGGGATGGAAGAAAGGATGGATGGATAAGTGTAAGTGTGAATGGATGGATGGACGGATGAGGTGATGGATGAGTAAGAGAATTGATAGGGAAAGGGTAGTGGATGGATGAGGGAAGAATGGAGTGACAGTGTGGATGGTTGAGTGGTGGGTGGGATAAATAAGTTAAATGATGGATGGATGGCTGGATGGATGGGTTTGGGTATGGATGGATAGGTTTTGATGTGAATGGATAGGTTTGGATGTGGATGGTAACACAAATGGACGGAATGGTGAAAGACTGAATGATGGATGGAATAATGAATGGATGACAGAATGTTAAATGTGAAATGGTGGACATCAGCAGGTGCATGCATAGATGCTGGATGGAAGAGACAAGAGTTCTTCACAGACTTGCTTCACTAACTTGGTGCGATAAAAGCTTTGGTTCAAAGTGCGGGTATATTTTGATTTTCTGACTACTCCCTTGTCTATGTGTGACATTACTGTATTTGCCATTTGTACCTATAGCATATCTACACCATACGTAGGACTTTTGAGTGACACCCAACTGCTACTTGAATGTTAGTTTAGTAATTGTAAATTGTAGCATGTTTTGTTTTAACCCCTTCGCTGCTAGGCCTTTCTCCCCCCTGCTAAGCCTTTTTTTGGCTATTTGGGGTAGTTCGCTCTTAGGCCCCTGTAACTTTTTGACCACATAAGGTATCCACGCCAAATTTGCGTCCCTTTCTTCCAACATCATGGGGATGCTAAAGGTACCCTGGGTTTGTGGATTCCCTGGAGGGGACCCAGAAATTAGCCAAAATATAGCTACAATTAGTTTTTGGGGGGAAAAATGGGAAAGAACTGCTGCAAATGAAAGCGTCTGTGTTTTTTCCCTGCAAATGGCATCAGCAAAGGGTTTGTGGGGCTGAAATCACCATTTTCACAGCTTTGTCAGAAAACCAACTTTTTTTTACAGTTTTGTCATTTTACTGGGATATAGCCTATTTTGCTATTTTTGTGCTTTCAACCTTCTTCCAGTTAATGTAGAAATGGGTATGAAAGCAATAATGGATTCTGGAAAGCTATACATTTTAGAAATGTAGACAAAATTCTGAATTCAGCAAGGGGTCATTTGTATAGATCCTTCAACGTTTCTTTATAGAAACTAACAGTTTAATATAGGAAAAATTGAAAATTAGTTGAAAAAAAACAGCCATTTGTGCAAACGTTTTCACCTGTAACTTCTTCCACTTGTGACAGCTGTTTGAAAGCAATATACCGTTACATCTGCTGGACCTTTCTGGTTGTGGGGATATTTAGGACTTGTAGGTTCACCAAGAACCCAACGAACCCAGAGCCAATAACTGAGCAACGTCTTACAATGGGTTTTTTATTATGTACCGGGTATATAGTAATTAATTTGGGAAAATATATACATGGAAAAATCGGTATGAAAGACCCCTATGTATATCTGAAATTGGAACAAAATATAGAGTTTAGAAACAGTAGATATTTGCACATTTCCGAAATTGTGAGTACCCATACTAGCATGAGAATTATAGGTCATTTTTCAAAATTACTTCTTTTTTACACATTGTCTTTCATTTGGAAGGCAGAAATGCATTGAAAGTCAATAGGTAATAACAGTTGCTCTACAATTCTGTGTTACCCTAAGTCTCCCAATAAAAATGGTACCTCACTTGTGTGGGTAGGTCTAGTGCCCGCGACAGTACACGGCTCAAAACGCAATGTGGACACACCACATTTTCACAAGGAAAACTGACACTTTGTTTGCAAATTGCCTAGCTGTTGAGTTTGAACCCTAGCTCTGCCCGCACCTAGGGAAACCTAGCAGACCTATAACATTTTTAAAACTAGACACCAAGGGGAATCCATGATGGGGTGACTTGACTGGCTCTCACCAGGTTCTGTTACCCAGAATCCCTTGCAAACCTAAAAATTTGGGGGGGAAAACACATTTTCCTCACATTTCTGTGGTAGAAAGTTCTGGAATCTGCGTGGATCCACAAAATTCCACCCACCCCGCGTTCCCCAAAGTCTTCTGAGAAAAATGGTACCTCACTTGTGTGGGTAAGCCTAGTGCTCGCGACAGGAAATGGCCCAAAACGAAACATGGACACACCACATTTTCACAGTGAAAACTGACCCTTTTTTGCAAAGTTCCTACCTTTAGATTTTGAACCCTAGCTCTGCAGGCACCTAGGGAAACCTAGCAAACGTATACATTTTTGAAAACTAGATACCCAGGGGAGTCGAGGATGGGGTGACTTGACTGGCACTCACCAGGTTCTGTTACCCAGAATCTCTTGCAAACCTAAGCATTTGTAAAAAAAAGAAAATGTTTAAAAAATCCTCACATTTCTGTGGTGGAAAGTTCCGGAATGTGCATGGATCCACAAAATTCCACCCACCCTGCGTTCCCCCAAGTCAACAAAAATGGGACCTCACTTATGTGGGTGGGTCAAGTACCCGGGACAGGCAAGGGCCCAAAACCTATTGAGGCGACATCAAAATTACCTATCACAAAACAACCTGGTTTTGCAAGGGGGGTCCCATGAGTTCTTGGCCCCGGGCTCGGCGACCATCTAGGTAAACCTACCAAACCCACACATTCCTGAAAACTAAACGCCCGGGGGAGTCCAGCGAGGTATGGCTTGCGTGGGTCCCCCAACATTTTCCTGCCCAGAATCCCCTGCAAACCTCAAATTTAGCTGAAAGAAACACTGGGAAAGTTCTGGAATCTTCCTGGATCCACAAATTCCCTACCAAATTTCCTACCACCCAGCGTTCCCCCAGGTCTCCTGATAAAAATAGTACTTCTCTCGCATGGTTGGGCAAGTACCCGCGACAGGCAAGGGCCCAAAACCTATTGAGGCGACATCAAAATTACTATTTCACGAAACAAACTGGTTTTGCAAGGGGAGTCCTGTGAGTTTGTGGCTCTGGGATATCTAGGTAAATCTACCAAACCCATACACTTCTGAAAACTAGACACCCAGGGGAGACCAGCGAGGTATGACTTGCGTGGGTCCAATATTTCCCTTCCCAGAATCCCCTGCAAACCTCAAAATTTGATGAAAAAATCACATTTTTCACACATTTTTGTGTGGAAAAGTTGTAGGATCACCTGGCAGACACAAATTTCCTCACACCCAGTGTTCCCCCAGGTCTCCCAATAAAAATGGTACCTCACTTATGTGGGTAGGCATAGTGGCAGGAACAGGAAATGGCCCAAATCGTACTGTGGAGACTTCAAAATTACCTATATCAAAACTACTTGGTTTGGGGGGGGGGGCACCTGGTTTTTTGGCCCCGGGCTCACCGCCATCTAGGGAAACCTACTAAACCCACACATTTCTGAAAACTAGACACCCTGAGGAGTCCAATGAGTTATGGCTTGTATGGATACACCAGCGGTTCCCTACCCAGAATCCCCTGCAAACTTCAAATTTAGCTGAAAAAAATCACTTTTTTCATACATTTTTGCGTGGGATCACTGTGCCGGCACAAATGTCCTACAATCCAGCGTTCCCCTTGTTCTCCCGGGTAAAATGATACCATGTACTCCCATGGGTGTTTAGTTTACGACAATATCTACAGTTGGTAGGTTTTTCTTAGATGGAATGTACACAAAAAAGACAAATATTACTGCACAGCCATCTATTCCTCAAGCACACACATACTGGTTGGATTTGGCATGAGGGCGAGTGATGGTTCAGTATATAACATTTGATTAATAAAAGATTTCACAAAAATCAAATGCACTGTCAATAATTGAAAGGACAAAAAACTGGACCAGTGACTCACAGCTCGTCAGCTGTAAAGCTGCGTCAAGGCACCAAACGCTTTACAGGCCATTCACACACCTTTCATATGTGATACACACAAGACCATTCACACCACCGGGCACGAAACCAACACATTACAACATTAACATACAAAAAGGGACAAGGTACACCCTGCTAGCAGTGTGTGTAGTGACCAGCAGCAAGTCACTATTCGCACACCGCCAGCCTGTGGTGTTTCGATTTAGATGCCCGTACATAGGTTTCCATGAATCATGTCCTTATATAGGCACAATTCGCATTGTCCTTATTTAGGCATAGAATCCCAGTCCTTATTTAGGCATTTGCCATGCTATCCAAATACAGGCATGTTCACCTGTATCCGTCCATCCCACGTCACAACAAGTTCCTAGAAACCAGACCCTTAAGCCATCAGGACTAAGTTCGGAAGAGACCATATCCCGGTCTGATGTACTGACCAGATGCTGTCATCCCTGCTCGCAGAGAATCCAGCTTCCAGTGTTCTGACTCCCTTCGCGGGGTGTTATCAAGAACCTAGAGGGACTCTTGGCATACAAAACTTAGTATATATCATACTATAGAAAACAGCACCTACTCTTACCTTGTACTACACTTGGGTTAGGTACACTGGGGTAAAACTATTTAGAAGCATCAGACGAGTATTCACTTTTTAGCCTGTGTTATTTATGTATGTATGTATATATGAATATATGTCATAGCTAAAAGACAATGCTATTGCAGTATTATTTCTTCTTACTGCTTACGCTGTGCGTATTATTTCTTGCTTACTGTCTAATGATTGTAACAGCTCATATTTCTTACACGAGAAACAAGACTGTTCAATAAAACCTTTTATTGAAACGCCTGTCTATCTATTTCTGTGTAACTCTGAAGAAACTAAGCATGCGCAATTGACTGAGTGAAACTGTTATCTATTGTTTCCACGATTCTGAGACGCGTTCCAATTTTACTGGAAACAAAGTTGTCATGTTTATGCGGTTGTCAGAAACTAATCCCTTCTTGTTCATTCGAGAAGTTTCTAGTGACCTCTGAGTTAGCTGGCACACATAAGTAATTAAGTTTAATGTACTCGATAGGAGCATACTTACCGTAGTCCTATGCAAAAACTATAGTGTATATTATTCCAATGCGCAGAGCCTATAAAGGAAATGGGAACTACACTACAAGCTAAGCGCCAGTCCACGCACACCACCAGCCAGGCACCAGTCCACGCACACCGCCAGCCGAGCGCAAGTTCACGCACACCGCCAGCCGAGCACCAGTCCACACACACCACAAGCCAAGAGCAAGTCCACGCACACTGCCAGCAAAGGGCCAGTCCACGCACACTGCCAGCAAAGGGCCAGTCCACGCACACTGCCAGCAAAGGGCCAGTCCACGCACACTGCCAGCAAAGGGCCAGTCCACGCACACCGCCAGCCAAGCGCCAGTCAACACACACCGCCAGCCAAGCGCCAGTCCAGGCACACCGCCAGCCAAGAGCCAGTCCAGGCACACCACCAGCTGAGCACCAGTCAACAAGCACCGCCAGCCAAGCGCCAGTCCACGCACACCACCAGCCAAGTGCCAGTCCACGCACACCGCCAGCCAAGCGCCAGTCCACGCACACCACCAGCCAAGCACCAGTCAACGCACACCGCCAGCCAAGTGCCAGTCCACGCACACCGCCAGCCAAGCGCCAGTCCACGCACACCACCAGCTAAGCGCCAGCCTACACACACCGCCATCACATTTAGGGTTTTTTTAATACAAAAAAAGAACTCACAAACAAATTGCAAATAGATACAAATCTACTAACACAAAATCTGAAACTAAATACAGTGCACAAATGCCAACCTTGAAACTGAACAAAAAATATAAAACAATAGAGACCAGGCAGTTCACTTTACCACTCGTGGATGCTTCCAAAAATTATTTTGCGTGTGGTACATTCTAAAACAAGCAGGCACGCACAGCGCAGGGTTAGAAGGACACTCGGGCAGTACATACGAGTCTCCTTCCGCGTACCTCTTCACCGACAGACTCTACATCTCTACATAGTCTTTTGAGGGTGTGGGAGGAATGTTATCAGGAAAGTGGCGATCTTTCAATCTAGCCACATCCTCCACCACTCCAACTCTATGAACACTTGCCTGTTCCGCTACAACAAGGCTGTCTATTACAGACCCCTGAAACTTAGCAAAAGTCATCTTTGACTCAGGACAAGAATCCTTGAATACAACATAAACATTAAAGGTTGCCAAGTGGAAAAGATGGATAGCCAACTTCTTATACCAAATATAAGCCTTACGAAGAGCAGTGTAAGGTTCCAACCTCTGATCTACTCTGTCAACACCACCCATGTGCCTATTATAGTCTAAAATTAACACCAACCTGCACGCTTCACCAACCTGCCCCCAAACAGTCACAGGTGAAGGACTTTCATCATGGATGGTAGTCAACATGTAAACATCTCTCCTGTCTGAAAACTTGACAGCTAGAAGTTCCTCGAAATGCAATGTACTGCATTGTCCCCGCACAAGCTGTTGACAAACGAGTTTCTTTACGGTTAGAGCGGATTCTGCCACAAGCAACAGTGTCCACTTTGGCTTATTCCCTGAACAATTGTACACCAGTGTAGAAGTTATCTACATATAAATGGTGACCTTTGTTAAAAAGACCTCCACCAAGTTACCACACAATTTTCTCAGTCACTCCAAAGGTGGACAGACAACCAGGGGGTTAATCCTGGAATCCTTAACAGTGTAAACACTGAAATTAGAGACATATCCAGTCCTACTGTCACACAGCATATACATCTTAATTCCATAGTGTGCCCTCTTACTAGGAATGTATTGCCTAAAAACCAAGCAGCCCTTGAACAAGACCAAAGACTCATCCACTGCTATTTCTTTCTCTAGAGCATAGATCTCGGAAAATCAATCTACAAAGTGATCAATGACAGGCCGAATCTTTAAAAAACGGTCACAATCAGGGTAATCTTGTGGCAACTCTAAACCATTCTCGACAAAATGCAGCATCCGAAGCAGAAGCAAATACCTATCACGACTCATGACTGCCGGAAATATAGCTGTTGCTATCAAGGGACTAGTAGACCAATATGAAGACATTGATGGCTTCCTTAGCAAGCCCATCAAAAAAGTTAAACCCAAGAACTTCTTCATCTCTTCCAGATTTGTGGGTGTCCACCGGGTAGCTCTAGAGTGGGGCCTAAGGCTAGCACTGTTGTCCCTCAAACACTGTTTGGCATACAAATTAGTCTGCTCAACAATCTCTGCCAAAAATACATTGTCCGTAAACAACAGAAAAAAATGTATCGGCAAAAAGTTTTCAGTATTCACTCTACACCCTGGAAAACCACGAAAGTCTGTCAATGCCGGCTGCACCATGCCTGGGGCAACCCAGAGGTCAGCACTTCCAACGGGAAGCCTTGCAGCCACAGGCGGCAGCCCAGATGCCTCTTGCTGCACTTTCGGCGCATCAATGACCTCCTCTAAAACAGGCACTTCTTCTGCACTAAGAGTAGCTTCATCATCCAATGATTCCTCGTGGACAGAAAACTCACTGCCTGAATCTTCCATTCCCTCCTCTGCCTCAGATGCAGAGTCAGTCTCTGAACCATGGTCAGAGGAAGACTCAGAAAGCATACCAACAACCTGCTGAGCAGTAATCCTAAGTCTATACATTATCCCTACTAAGAAAGGAGACTGCACAAACAAGTCAACAACAACCAACACTACAAAAACTACTTACAAAATAAGTAAGTAAAAAAATGTGTGCCTTTATCACAAAGATCTATATACTCAAAAACTATACGATTCACTTGCAAGTGACAGCTACACTCCCTAGCACCTACTCTGCATTGACACAGCAAAAACCAACGATGTCCCACTAGAAAGAAAAAACAAAACCATTTACTCACAAGACAACAAAATACACATCGAGCACAAATGCAAAACGTTTTTGACACTCCAAAAACAGAAGCAAACATACTGCTATTATTACACCATTTGCAAAAAACACATTTATGCAGGTAAATGAAACTCATTTACATTGTACAAAAAAAAGTCTCTTACCAAACACATGCAACTACATAAACAGCAGAACCACCAGTAACAAAACCGCAGCCTGGAACAGTCTAAAGAGCAAAAGCCTTGAACTAGAACAAAAAGGGAGAAATAAAGCATTACCATTACAATTCACAAGAAATAAAACAATTAACATTATAATACGCTATGCCACTACCCAAATGGTCAATCTGCCAGTTGGGCCTTCAAATAGGGCTGAGAAAAATTGGGGGTGATCTTGCCCAAGGGATCGGGTGAGGTTGTCGGCCAGGCTGATCTGTCCCCCAGGTGGGGCAGAAACCAGTAGACAGACTAGTGCCCCCTGTTAGACTTGGGGGTCTCTAGTTGGCACAGGTATGCACTTGTGACAAATAGGGACCCTCTCCTCTAATCAGGGTAAGGGGGGTACACTCCTAAAATAACCCCTGCTCCCCCCCTTGGTAGCTTGGCACGAACAGACAGGCTTATCTCAGAGGCAGTGTGTAAAGCATTTGTGAACACATACAGTAACCAAGTGACAGCACTACAAATGGACACCACACAGGTTTTTATATAAAAAATAAGTATTCTTTATATAGATTTACCACAAGACCGTTAAACGACAAAAAAACACAATACTGTTACTTTAGATGGTAGAATTTTGCTTAGTTCTCTTAAGTTCTTAAATGCGACACTTTAAGTCAATGTACCTTTTAGATGCGTTGCGCTTCCACGACAAGCAATGTTGCAGCGATGGAAATGCGGCAAAGTTCTGGTGCAAAGAAATAAAGACGTGAAGATCTTCCAGATGCGGCACGCTTCTCCGATGTTGCGAGAAGGCTCGACTCGATGCGTCAGTTGCAGCGGCGACACCCTTTACGCGATGCGACGACAGCGGTCTTGGCAGCGACACTCTTCTCCGACGTTGCGAGACACTTCCGCTCGATGCGATGCTGCAGCGGCGACACCCCTTTACGCGATGCGACGACAGCGGCTCCGACGGCGGCACGCTTCTCCGTGGATGCGAGGCGCTTTTCTTGATGCGGTGCAATGCGACAACTACGATGGCTGCGATGGCGACACGCTTCTTCCTCGATGCAAGACTCTTCTCTTGATGCGGTGCAATGCGTCAGCTACGATGGCTGCGATGGCGACACGCTTCTTCGGCGTTGCGAGATGCTTCCACTCGATGCGATGCTGCCGCGGCGACACACTTTACGAGATGCGATGACAACAGCTCCGACGGCGGCACGCTTCTCCTTCTTGAGTCGCGCTTCCAGCTGCTTGCGACACGCAGTCCCTCCGAAGGCCCAACAACAGCAGTAGGCACTTCCAAAGAACTCTGGGGAGCTGGGGGGTGAAGTCTGTTGTTCCTGAGACTTCAGCAGGAGGCAAGCTCTATTCCAAGCCCTTCGAGATCCTTCACAAGTTGACCAAAAGTACACACAAAGTTCCTTTCTCCTATCTTTGGCAGTAAGGCAACCACTGCAGGCCAATCCCCCAGTTTCAGGGATAGTTTCCTCCTCAGCTTCTTCTGGTTCCTCCCTCTGCAGAGGTTCTTCTTGTTTTCCCAAAGGGATCTAAATTCTTGGGATCAGGGTCCCAATATTTATACCCAGAGATCCTTTGTCCTCTGAAGGCAGAGGGGCCTTTGCCCAGTCTAAACCAGTTCCTGAGCACTCTGTTTACCAGACCTCTCCTTTCCTTTCACAGTGCAGGGCAGAAACATTAGACGCCCCACAGGAGGTGGAGCCAGCATTGTGGAAGCCAAGTACAGCACTGGAGCACTTTGTTGACAGGATTCCTTCGCTTCATTCACTGTGCTGGGCAGAGACATCAGCCGCTCCCCAGGAGGTGGAGCCAGCATTGTGGAAAGCAGGCTCAGCCCTATTCAGGTCCCAGGTGCAACTCCTCCCACCCATCTGGATGCAGATCTCTCTATTCACCACTGGGACACATCACCCTGTCTCCTGGAATTCCCCAGCCCTGTCACTCAAACTCCAGACAAAGGAATACACACAGCCTAGCAGAGGCAGGTTTGAATGGTTAGACAAGAAAATGCCTACTTTCTAAAAGTGGCATTTTCAAACACAGAATGTTAAAACCAACTTTACTAAAAGATGTATTTTATCATCCTGAGTTCAGGCATACTAAATTCGAATTTCTACCATCTCTGAGTCAGTTGGGATTATAAGATGTAATAACCAAACTGCCCATTCTGGCCTATGGAGAACAGGTAGCCTTGCAATAGTGAAAAACGAAAATGGCTGTAATTCACTATTAGAACATGCCACACACACCAGGGCATTTCCTACCTTATCCTTACAATGCACCCTGTCATTGGGCCTACCACAGGGGTGTCTGATATGCAGAAAAGGGAAGGTTTAGGGACTGGCAAGTGGGTGCACTTGCCCAGTCAGCATGACAGTACCAGACTGCACGCAGGCCCTGCAATGGCAGACCTTAGACACATGTTTACAGGCTGCTTCTGTGGGTGGCACAACCAGTGCTGCAAGCCCACCAGCAGTATTTGGATTACAAGCCCTGGGCACTCCTGGTGCACTGTACTAGGATCCGACAGGTAAACCAAACCAACCAATCATGGAACCATAAATCATACATCAATTTACAATAGGGAGCAGTTGCACTGTGGCACTGGACAGCAGTGGCACAGTGCCCTGAGCAGCTAACACCAGCAAAAACATACATGAGGCACAGCGAAAAATGGAAGGGAGACTCACGCCAATGTGCCAGGTCTAACACCCCCCTTGCAAAAGAAATAAATCCCTGGTGCCTAGTAGGGTTTTCTGACTCCACCCTAGGGTAGGAGGGGCAGAAAAAACCATTAACCAAAGTTTACCCCCTTGGAAGCAACCATGTCGCTTCCATTACACACAAAACAAAATCCCTGGAGCCTAGTGAGGTTTTGTCCCCCCCACCTCCTTCCCCGGGGGCAGAATTGCAAAATAAACGGGCCAATCTGCCCCCGGGGGCCATTGCGCAGCAGGAATGCCCTGCATTGAAACATCGGGGGAGAGGAAAAACTCTTTCCTCTCTCCCGATGCCTCAATGCATCTCAGTCCCCCCCCCCCCCCCCTCCAAAGCAAGGAAACTTACCTGTTTCCTACTGGAAGCAAATGGCTTCAAGTTCATCCGGCTGCTCCTGATGATGTCGGCGCACGCTGTGCTGTGCGCGCTGACGTCATGGGATTACCGGGTGGGGTTGGGTGGCAGCGGAAACTCTTCCACTGCCATCCCCCTTTGTGGGGGCTAGATGGGCTGTCCATGGGGGGGAGAGCCAACACTTCCTCCATGAGTGGGTGCCATGACGGAGCGGTTCCGTCATAAGCACACGCTCACCGTTGCTCATGACTGAACCGCTCCGTCATGAGCATAGAAAGGGTTAAGTGTAAGATTCTAGAGAGACCCTTGTAGTGCCATGAGCTGTGCTTGAGGTGTACATTGTGTTTGTAGCAATAGGCAAGGTCTCCAAAATAAGCTGTGTAATAGTGTATTCTCAGTGTCATTTTCAAGAGCGCTACAGAGAAAAGCACATTTGTGACCCTTGTCATCCAGTGCTAGCCTCCCGGTATGGCAAACTTTTTGCAGCTCTCTGCAGTGCCCCCTTAAACAAAGTCTTATTCCTTACTTGAAGTAACACTTGCTGAGACACCCATAATGTGCCCTCTATTTTAAGTCTTATTCCTTACTTGAAGTAACACTTGCTGAGACAACCATAATGTGCCCTCTATTTTATATCAATTCAATCACGTGTTTAAGCGCTACTATTCACACGTGAGGGTCTCAAGGCTCTGGGGAAGGGAGGGTTCGCAGGTTCCAATCCATCAAGGAGGGAGTCTGTCGAAGAGCCAGGTTTTGAGGTTTCTTGTGAAGATGGGGAGAGATGTAGTCTGTCTCAGGTGGAGAGGGAGGGCGTTCCAGGCTCTGGCCACAGGGAAGGAGAAGGAGCGACCGCCTGATCTGGTCTTTCTGGTGCGGGAGACCACGGCGTAGGAGAATTGGGCTGATCGTAGGGTCCTTTGGGGTGCGTGGAATTTGAGTCGGCTGTTCAGGTATGCTGATCCGGTGTCGTGGAGGGCCTTGTGAGCGTGGAAGGTGACTCTAGCTTCGATGGGAAGCCAGTGGAGTGTGCGCAGGTATTGGGAGATGTGGCAGTGTCTTGGCATGCTGAGGGTCAGTCTTGCGGCAGCGTTCTGGATGTTCTGTATCTTGGGTGAGAGGTTTTTGTTTATTCCGGCGTAGAGTGTGTTGCCGTAGTCTAGTCTGCTGGTGACCAGGGTGTAAGTGACGGTCTTTCTGTGTTCGAGGGGGATCCATTTGAAGGTCTTGCGTAGGAAGCGGAAGGTGTTGAAGCAGGAGGACAAGACGGCGTGGATCTGGCGGTCTATTTTGAGTTCGGAGTCCAGGATGATTCCCAGGTTGCGTGCGTGGTCCGTGGGGGTGGGCGGACTTCCGAGGGCAGGGGCCACCAGGTGTCGTTCCAGGCGTTGGGGCAGCTGTTTTTCATCTATTTGGCGACGGCTTCCATGCCTTTTCAAAAATTGTGTCTGGCGGTGTTGGGTTCGTTGGATAGGGAGAGGATGACTTGGGTGTCGTCTGCGTATGACATAATGTTGAGTCCGTAGGTTCTGACGATGGGGGCGAGCGGAGCCATGTAGACGTTGAAGAGCGTGGGGCTGAGGGATGACCCCTGGGGGACTCCTCAGGTGGTTGGTGTAGGGTCCGAGAGGAAAGGGGGGGGAGTCTGACCCGCTGCATTCTGCTGGAGAGGAAGCAGCGGATCCAGTCGAGGGCCTTGTCTTGGACCCCTGCGTCGTGGAGTCTGCGTATTAGGGTGCGGTGAGAGACTGTGTCGAACGCCGCTGAGAGGTCGAGGAGGATGAGGGCTGCAGTTTCTCCTTTGTCCAGTAGTGTGCAGATGTCGTCTGTTGCGGCGAGGTGGGCGGTTTCCATGCTGTGTTTTTTTTCTGAAGCCGGATTGGGAGGAGTCGAGGATGTTGTGCTCTTCGCTGAATGTGGCGAGTTGGCTGTTGAAGGCTTTCTCAATGGCTTTCGCTGGGAAGGGGAGCAGGGAGATGGGTCTGTAGTTTTTGAGGTCGGTGGGGTCTGCCGAGGGTTTCTTGAGGAGGGGTTTGATCTCGGCATGTTTCCAGTTGTCAGGGAACGATGCGGTTGCCAAGGAGCGGTTGATGGTGTGGCGGAGTATGGGTGCAATGGTCTCGGCGGCTCTGTTGAAAATGTGGTGGGTGCAGGGGTCCATGGGGCCTCGGAGTGGATTGAGTTCACTGTCTTCAGTGTGTCTTCGGTGGTGAGGGTTGTCCAGTTGTCGATCGTTGGCTTCATGGTGTCAGGGGTGGTTGGTGAGGGTTCAGTGTGTTGGTTGTCTTCGTCGAAGTTGTCGTAGATGCTCTTAATTTTGTAGTGGAAAAAGGTGCTGAGTTTGTCGCAGAGGTCTTGTGAGGGTGGGATGTTGGTGGACTCGCTGGTAGGTTGGGCGAACTCCTTGATGATGTTGAAGAGTTCTTTGCTGTTGTGTGCGTGGGTGGAGATTCTGTCTTCGATCGCTTGTTTTCTTGTTTTTCTGATTAGTTGGTGGTGGACTCTGGTGGCGGCTCTGAGGTTGTTGAGGGCTTCTGTGGATTTGGGGATCCTCCAGTCCTTTTCGAGGCGGCGGCAGGTGCGTCTGGACTCTTGAAGTTCGGTGGTGAACCACCCAGCTTTCTTGGTGTGGGTGTTGTTTTTCTTGAAGGGGGCTAAGGTGTTGGTGCTGTCGGTGATCGATCTGCGGCGTTGGGGTCGTTATTTTCCACGATGGTAGGGGTGGAGTTGCTGAGTGATGAGGTTAGCTGGACGACGGTGATTCTGGTCCAATTTCTACGTGGGAGCAGGTGCTGGTGTCTGTGGATGGTGTGTGTTCTGAAGGAGAAGTGGATGCATCGATGGTCGGTCCATGGGAGTTCGGTGGTGTGGCTGAAGGTAATGGAGTTTCCTGTTGTGAAGAGGGGGTCGAGGGTGTTTCCTGCTGAGTGTGTGGGTTCGGTTACAATCTGGCAGAGTCCAATGTTGTGGAGGTTGTCCAGGAGGGTTGTGGTGCTGGGGTCCAGTTGGTTGTCGAGGTGGAAGTTGAGGTCTCCCAGCAGGGTGTAGTTGGTGAACGCGATGGCCTGCGGGGAGATGATGTCCGTGATGGATTCGGCAAAAGGTCAGCATGGTCCAGGGGGTCGGTAGATGAGGGTTCCTCGGAGGGTGGTGGTGGGGCTGGCCAGTATCTTGAAGTGAAGGTGTTCCATCAGGTCTGTGGGCTCGTCGGGGAGTGTGCTCAGGCGGAGGGTGGGTTTGTGGACGATGGCGATTCCTCCTCCCGGGTGGTTGGTGCGGTCCTGCCTGGAGATCATGTGTCCTTGGGGGATGGCGTTGGCTGGTCCCGAGGAGGTGTTGGTCCATGTTTCGGTGAGGAATGCTACGTCAGGGGTGGTGCTGTCGACGAGGTCCCAGATTTCGGTGGCGTGTTTGTGGAGGGATCGGACGTTGAGGAGGATGCATTGCAGGGTCTTCGGTTCGGGTGTGTTCTTGCGGGTGGGTTGCGCTGGGTCCGTGGTCTTGGCAGTGCTGCAGGTGTGCCGGCAGCGGTGACAGCTGAAGGGTCCGTGGGTGTTGGCCGGTGACGCTTGCTTGCAGTTGTTGTTGCTGCCTGGGTTGAGGGTGTGGAGTACCGCCGGGGCGTAGCTTTGGCGGTGCGGCGATCCAAGGTTCCTGGCGCTGGTCGCGGTCGGGTCGCGGCCACAGCAAGCCCCCTAATTCACCACCACAACAAGAGCTCTTTAGTAACATCCCGCAGCAATGCGATGCAAGAACTTATTAATGGCTCCAAGATTATATAAGACCAATACTCCTGGGATGAGTAAGGGGTCAGCTTCCATTTTCTAGTTAAGAAACAGCTGTTCTGCAGTAGTCTCGAGGCAAAACCTAATTACTGATATTTTTTCTCTGTACAGAAGATACAAAGCCCTAAACTCTCATCGCAGTGGCAGGAATAAACAGCACTTTTATACCACTGCAACAAATACACTCTGTTGCGTAAATACACACACACACCAATGCTGTCCACAGTCTTATCCTCAAAACTGGCTTCACTAATGGTTTCAGAATAAGTGCATCATCAATCTTTATCTTCAAGTCACAATAAATGTGATTTATATGAAAACTGTAACTTTCACAAGCACGGATTTCCACCAGA
Source organism: Triturus cristatus (assembly GCF_964204655.1). NCBI lineage: Eukaryota > Metazoa > Chordata > Amphibia > Caudata > Salamandridae > Triturus > Triturus cristatus. The sequence goes on from NC_140581.1 coordinate 720,178,989, forward strand.
GGAAGTCTCAAGTTGCTTCTTTATACCACATGCAAGTAGTTCATCCTGCTGTTATTTTCTTGCATTCTGGAACTTGCCTTTTCATTTTTCCAACATAAATGCAGCACTACAAGAACGAAATGAAAAGAATAAATCAAATGATGTATAACTTTGGGGACTGTAAAAACTCACATTTTAAACAGCCTTTTCAGTACAGGGGTGATCGTAACCTTTCTTTCCTGTCCTGTGTTTATAACGCTTTCAAATAAAAATTAAAAGGCACATGTATTTGAACTCAACTTTATTTCGCCATACCCGATTGTATAATATTTTCCATAGAGATGCCATTCAGTTCATTTTCTGAGGTGCTCTGGAATTTTAATCATGCACTAATCTGGCAACAATTAATTAACATTGTGTAAGGAAACCCATCTTTGTGAGACCTGTACCTAACGTTTCCATTCAATGTGACTAAATGGACAGTCTTATTTCATTTGGGCATTCAGCTTTTGCTTCATGTTACTGATATCCACACTAGGTCACTTCAGCGATACCAAAGAAGATTAAATGTCCTGTGATGCCACTTTCTGTGATGTCATTTCTTGTGATGTTGCATGCAAATTAGAGGGACCTCGTATCTTCCCGTTCACCTGGGGCCCCAAAAATCCTAGGACCAGCCCTGCCAAGAAAGATGACGGCTTGAGACCCATCCTAGACCTCCACCTCTTGAATCTGTTCATTCATCTGGGCAAGTTCAAAATGGTGTCCTTAATCCAGGTGCTGTTGGCCCTTAGCCCTGGGGATTTGCTTCTGCCTCTATATTTCTAGGACACCTGCTTTCACCTTTTAGTCATGCCTGCTAACAGGCATGACTGAAAGGTCTACCTGAGGTCCATTATGGGGGTCACAGCGCTTACAGTTGCGGTTCACCTTTTGTTTGCCAATTGTGCCATAGTGTATATCTAGGTGTTGGCAGTGACTAGGGCTTCACAATAGAGCTACAAAGTCCCTTCATTTCTGTACTTGGATGAATGGCAATTATATCTGCAGCTAGGGCTGTTTTGTGTCTTGGACTCTCAGGAGATCATACAACTGTGACGATAGGCTGTGTAATGGAGCATTTCTCCACTTGGGATTCACTTTGCAGGCACACTGAAAGTGAGTGTCGAAGCTGTCAGCTGTCTCTCCTTAGAATAGCATGGGCGGTAGCTCTACCCAGAAGTAAAGGAAATGAATCGCTTCTCCAAGGCCCTGAACAGAAATTGTTCCTGGTATTGCTCCGTATATTCCCCCTTGGGGATGCCTTCAGGTCTGATTGGTCTTATGGTCTTTTTAAGGTTTCTCTACTGATACCACTTTTCTTGAGTTATGCAAAAGATGCTGGAAAATCGAGCACAACTGAGTTTAATCTTCCAGATTGGATGAGGATTTGAATACGCCAATCTATTGGAGTTCTGGTCTCGCCCCTCTCTTCTCACAACTGGGTGGAGCTGGTTTCAGAACAGAGTGGTATGGTCCTTTTCCCCAGTTTTCTTGCGCTTCAGGGGTGGAGATTGAGCCAGTGCTTAATTTGAGCTGGTGGTTTCCTGTGCTCGGCACCGGCAATTAATTGGCAACACCAGAATTTGTGACAGTCTGCCACAAGGTGGTGCTGTTTGTCTAATTTAGAAATGAGCACAACAGCTGTTTGTTAATTCAATATACATTAAAAATGACTATTACCTGCTGCCCAAGACATTCTTATAGGTTTGGGTGCCTAAAATACTCTGAATTGTCACACTTGTAGATGTGTGATGGTTAGTAATTGTGTTTGATACTATCATTGGTAGCACTGGCAGGGGCAATGTGTGGTGCAAGCTGCAGTGGCCCTCTGACCAGGGCCCTGGCACTTATGTTTGTTTTACAAATTAAGCCCTGGATTGAGCCATGCCAACTAGAAACCTTGTATTCACCTGCAGATTGGTGATGTCATTTTAGCTGACAGGAAGCCCACCACAAGATCTAGGTATGCAGGCTTCTGGGGTATGTTTAAGTAGTGTGAGCTGAAAATGTTGGATCCTTTCTGTCCTGCTTTTCTGATGTTATGCAGTTGGCGCCATCACTTGTCCTATAGCTCTCAGCTCTCGCTACTTTCAAAGGCTATTGACGGCTTCATCACCCACCATGTTCCTTTCTGACAAGTCTTCTTTAAACAACTACTTTTAGAAGATTATCTGAAAGGTTTACTTCATTTCCTTCCACTCTGTTCATAGTTCTACAGTGGGATTTAAATGTAGTGATAACATTCCTCGTGGTATGTCCACTCTTAACCAATGCCCTGTGTCTCGTTGTCTGATGACGCTGAAAACTCTCAGTGGCAGTGACTTTGGCCCTTGGGTACAGTGAACTGCATGCCCTTTCAGACCAGCCGTCTTCACAGTTGTGCTCTGGCCTTCTGTATCGATTGCACGTCAGGACAGAGTGAACGATCAACTATGTGGTGGTTTTACTAGAGCCAAGAAGGACAAAGCGGTAAGGAAGCAAACTCACACTGGGTTACCCCTTGCATTGAAATCTGCTATGCCTTGGCCAAAAGGGCTCCTTCGGCCTTCATTCATGCCCACTCAACAAGGGCCATGGCAGCTTCTACTGCTCCTTCCGGGGGCTTCCCAATGGCTGATATTTGTCTGACAGCCACCTTGTCATCATTACATACTTTTTCTAGACATAATTCCTCATGGCTCAGGCCCACAGGGACCGATCTTTTGCCAAGGCAGAGGTACATGACGTCCTTGAGTAATTGACACCACTTCACGCCGGATATTGCTCTTAGACTCATCCATCAGGTCAGGCAGCTGGAGGAAGAAGTATCTATCAGAACAAAAAGGTACTTACCTTTGAGAGCAATATTTCTCATGAATACCGCATTTTTCCACAGATTTCTCAGCACCCTCTGTCCTCTCCTAACGAGCTAGTGGCATTATTCCTAAGAGCCAGGAGCCCAAGGTGTGCGGTGTATGCTACACTGTTATGGTCATTATCGGTTATGCTCTCTTAATTGCTCTCTGCACAGCCTGATGCAACGTGGAAAAAATATCCGGTAGCCCAATATATCTCCTGCTGTCACGTCCTGGGCAGAAAAGGCACTGTTTGAAGCCACTTGGTGCCATATAACGCTGCTGGAGAGTTATTGCAGAGGGAAAAGTTATTGGACCAGTCTTACCCCTTAAGAATATTCACAAAGTTACGAATCTGCAGAAAGGGACCGCATCCACCCATCATAGTGAGATTAAGTATATATTTCCTTTTCCAATATAAGGCACTTAAGTTTGCTGTAATGATGTAGATATGACAATCGCAGGTTTTGAGTCCATCCTGCCCGCCTTTTATTTGGAAAAGCTTCATTTATCATTCATTTTATAGATGTAAGTGATACTAAATACCACCGTGAGTTAAAGATTATTCAATATTTTCATTTTACGCATGCTTTATAGGTAGGGAGCATCTGAAGCTCACAAATGTATTTTAGTGTGAATTAATGTTTTTTGTAAACCGCAGTCTGTGAACTTTGCCTCTTCATGCTGCCAATTTTTGGCGGTGACATTAACTGAATTTAAAAAGCGAAAGTGATTTGCCAAGGAACACACATTTTGGGCAAGACATGAAAAAAAAGTTTGTAACCTGGCCCACTCCTGATTACATAATCTGCAACTTGGCCATTTGACTAAATATCCTTCCCAGATAATATTTGTGCTCAGTGGAATAGCCTATTCTCTAGCCAGTTTGTGATTAGGCATATTCCCGAGCGGTCTAGGCAATTGCTGATGGTGATGGCCTCCAGGAAGCATGTTCTTTTTGTTGCCCAGACCGCAATTTAATCAGAAAGGTTCAAAAAGCTGTGAGCGCAGGCGCCCCCAAATATGGCCTCCTGCCACAGCAGTACCATACCGCTGCACTCATAAGACCAGGCCTTTTATCCATAGATCCGCTTGTCTAGTAGGAGTTGGCAACATTGCGGCTTCTTCCTCTTGACTCATGGAAATTGAAGATCTAGACGGAAGGCAACTGGAGCAGTATGACCGCGCGCCATCTGCTCCCAATGGCAGCCCTGGAGATCTGCAGTGCTCTAGAGTATGCGTTGATCGCTCGACTTGGTACTTCCGGAAAGTCGAGTGCCTAAAGGGAGTAACTTGCTTATCCAGTTGGAGGGGAGAGGGCGGTGGCCATGGCTCATCAGTGGTAAGACAGTGCTCGTACAAGGCACTGCCCAAGCATGCCTTATTGTCCCAGAATCCTGAGAAAGGATATAGCAGTTTTATCCATGTATTAATGCAATATTACTAGCAGTAGATAAGGAGCTATCGCTTTTTGGAAACGCTACACAGGCTATGTTGGTGTCAAGTTTAAAGTGCTTGGATTATTTTGTGGGCCTAGCAGTGTATTAGAAACAAATGACAGGTGAAGTTACTCTCATGTTATGAGTTTAGTACGGTATGTTAATCTCGTGTTTTTAGTTTAGTACGGTATTCTCTTTTCTGTTTCCCATTAGCTGAGGTTTTGGAGTTATGGTATGGTGTTAGTTTTTGACCGGTTTCACTCTATCCTCATCCAATATCTTGAGAACTCGCATAGTATTAATCCATGTGATTTGAGGCAAGTATAACTGTTAGAAGGGCTTGCCTCAGGGAAGGACAGAATATGTACCTGACCACCCTGCGCCCCACCCTTCCGGGAGAAATAGCCGAGCACTGGCCGGAGACCCCCTCAGGGCTGGGTCTCGTACCTAGGATCGTACACGCTGATTTAGCACCAGGCAACACAGAGACACCACACCGTAGATTCTGGAGTTCGTATGCTTTATCTAGAAATATCAGGATCTTTATGATCCGCAGAGGCGTTTGTACAAGTAGAGCAAGGGCTCACAAAGTCTCGGTTGGGGTAGGGGTAGCGGGACAGTCTTAGGATCGGGGTCAATGCTGGAGCTTATCCGACGCACGGCTCACAATCCTCGAGCCGGGGGATACGAGACGATCTTTGGGGCCCAGCTGGACCGGAATGTCTCTTGAGGGTGTCCAAATCTGCAGGACTCGAGTCCGGGTGTCGGAGGTCGGAAAATCTTCCAGGAGCCGCGAGTCGCTCAGCAGGGCTCAGAGTTCTCTAGGGTGCAAGGTGAGCTGCGACCCCCTCAGCAGGGCTCGGATGTTTTAGGCAGAAGTCCGTCTCTGCCAGGTGGAGCCGCAACGCTGTCTGCAGGGCTCACCGAGGTTCCAAGAGTTCCGTCGGATTTTGGGAGGATGTTCTTCAGCCGCGACCACGTCAGCAGGGCTCGTTTCGTTCCAGGATTCAACTGCCGAGGGTCCCAGAGCGCCCCTTGTTATAGGGTGACTCCTCTTTGATGTCCGGAGCCCTCACAGGTAGGGGTCTTAGCGCCAGGGGGTCGTTTGTTGGAGGGTTCCTGCCACGCAGCCCTTTGATCCTTTCAAAGCGGGTTCGGGAGGGATCCCAGACACGCAGCAGGCGTGGAGCCAGCCCCCAGGGTGGCCGGGGGGGCTGATCGAAACCATCTATTGGGAGGAGGCCAGGTGTGAATGGAACCCCTCCTCCCTCTACTGCTCACCAGGAGCTCTCTCTCCCCCCAGCCGGGATGGCGCGACTAGGCCGGGGTTGTGCTTGGGTCATGGGCGGCCATCTGGGGTGCTGGGCCGGGTCACTGGAGGCCGCGAGGCCGATGGAAGGGGAAGGATGCCCGGTGTCGGGAAGATGGAGGGGAGGACGTGGGTAACCCCGGGTTCTGGGTCGGGTAGGCTACGCTAGTCAGTGTCGTGTGGGGTGTAGAGGTTAGTCTGGTGTCGCTACGGGTCGGGATGGGCCACGCCATGAGGCCGGGTCCAACAATAACGTGATGTCACTGGCCATCATGTCATCATGCTGACACTTTCAGTGATTTCGCTAGGCCTGATGCCCGTTGATGCAATTTCTTGTCATATCTTTCATTATGGTAAATAGTGCTCACACGTGAGAATGTTGGCAGTTTTAATTCTCTCCATTTCCCCGAGGAGACTAGCGTAATGAAGCACAATGTATGGACTGATAGTTGTTTAGGTTTGGTATATGTATGCATGAGGACTATCCATCAGCAAGACTAAACAGATGCTAGACTTTCACTCATCTTGGGAAATAGTGAGTGAGTGATGGGATGGTAAATGCTGAAGTTTAGGTTTGCTTTCTTCAGTACTGTAGTGATCTCTGTTGCTTTAAGTGTGCGTTGTACCAGGGTGGAATTGACTGTGTTACGGGGGCTTATAATGTCTTGAATAATTCAAGCAATTAAAAGGGACAGTGCCAAATTGTGTTGACGTCTCTAAAAAAGGTAACAAGTCCTTGTTTTTATCTGTTTTTATCGTCGTTGCAGATAGGCAATGATTGAAGTGGGCAAGTGGTGCCAACCAATGAGTACCTACCTGCGCTTCTTTTATTTGCAATGGGGAGCAGTATCACTTCTCAGTAGGGGCGGCGTACTTTAATTGGAGAGCTCTGCCACTTCTTAGAAGCAAACTGGTACTCTAGTGAGTACCTCCACTTTTATATTCATTCCAAGCAGCGGCGGCCGGCACAGGTAAACATGGTGAGGCGGGGTTTGAGGGGGGTGGGGGGAGTCGACAGATGACGTAATAGGTATAATTAAATAAATAAGTAATTCTTATTCCATCATCTGTCTGCTTGCCCCCCTGCGACACCGCCCCACTGTGCATACCTGTGCCGGCCACCGCTGAGCACTGGAGATAGACAATAAGCAGGGTAAATCGAAATTAAAATTTTGTGTTCAAGTTGTTCCATGGTAGATGTATTCACACCCAATAGGAAACAGAGAAAGGAAATGCATTTCTATCCACGAATGTATGGAAGTAATACGAATATGTAACTGTGGCAACATTGAACAAACAAAAAAACTTTTATTCCAGGAATTTTAAAAGAAAATGAGTGTTACTGATGGAACCGAATAATAAATCTGAAAATAACTTGGGTTACCATCAATAAATTCGGAGTATGAGCAGTGGCCTGAGGTGAACATGGACAGTTCCACACTCTGCTACCAAAAGCTAGCCCTTTATTAAGATCACTTATAATGCAAGGAAAGAGCAGAGAAGTGAGCTTCAAGTAAGATTGTGGCCTTATGGAAGCTCCATACTCCCCTTGATTAATGAATAATACCTTATTTCTATACATTATTTCTAAGAGATACATAATGGACTCGTAAAGCGCCAAAGTAGCAGAAGTAAATGTAAAGTTAGTGACTGTTTTTTTTAAAGGATTTTTTTGTCCGAACCCTAGTTTGTGTCCAACATACAGAAAGCTGAAGTTCCGGATCGCCTGTTAATTTAAAGTGTAATCCATAAAGTAATTGATGATGTCTTGTGATTCCATTTGTGACATCATGTGCGACTTTTAAATGAGTGAATACATGCGAGGAACATTGCTTGAGAGGAGACCTAAAGCTTATATGGGAAGTTTAATGTCAGCATTTCCTTGTGTTGTTTTTTTTATTTTTATTTTAGCTTGTTTTGATGGTTTCCTCTGAATGTGTGCTCGATCCATAAAACTGCCTCAGCAGCACTAGTGTGGCACTGAAAATACCGAGACTGAAGAAAATCAAATGTGTATAGCTCTATTCTTGTGTCCGTTGCAAAGACTCGTGTTTATAGATGATTACATACGTCCCCAGGCATTCACGGTGTGCGAGGTTTTCATATCTTGTCATTAAAGAGAAACTATGCCTCGAATTTGATGTTTCCTTGTCTTTTGTTCTTCCGCCTCTAGGCGTTCTTCGCTGGCAAGCTGAAAGTGAAAGGCAATATCATGCTGAGCCAGAAGTTGGAGCTCATTCTGAAGGACTATGCAAAGCTCTGAAGGCGCGCGCCTCTTGCTGTTCTGTAGCAATGAAGAGAGGTTGTTGGTTTTCTCTAGAAAGACCATTTGGTAGCTTCAAGGCACTAAAAACAATGAAGCAAAAACAGAACCCTGCACATTCTTAGCTTCGTTCATTAATTATATCTGATTGTCAAACTTTTGCTGCCTGATATTTGTTGATTAATCAATGTCTGATTGAAAACCAGAATGTGCTTTGTCATTAAAAATTTATTTCAACATTATATCTATTTGTACAAAATAATAAGGCTTTTAAATATAAACATTTTCGTTTTAGAAGAAAGTGAAATTAATAAAACGGCAGTGTCTGCGTTCATTCATAATTATTTGTACTGACGTTTGGCTTTTATAAAACATAAATGCAAAATATGTATACATTTGTCTGGTGCCTTCATCTTCTCTTTGGGATTGCTTACAACTTGTCTTACTGAAAAACTGCTCCTTGAGAGTGCCATCACCAGTAATGGTACTTACGAGCCACCAGCACTGAGCCCTCATGCCATCTCAATGATGTACAATGTCCTTTGCTCAGCAGAGCCCACTTGTATGGTATGGCCCAGTGGCAGCTGGCAACTACTGTGTGTGGGGTGGATTACATTAAATAAATAAGTAAATAAATAAATAAAATACAAAGTTACTTACTGTGCAGCAGCGGTCCACCTCATTCTTGTCCTCTTCCTCTCTGTGACGTCAGGGCCCTAGCCAACTCCCTTCACCAATCCTGGTGCTTCGCTCATGCTGTTAACTAGCATGAGAGAAGCACCAGGATTGGAGGGAGCGACCTCTGTCGGCGTTGTAGAGGGCACTGGAGACCTGAACTTACTCTCAACCTGGGTTGAGTGAGTTAAAGTGCACATGTCTGGCTGGTCTTCGCAAGACGGCCGGCTAAAGGGATATGTGCACTTTAAACAGTGCACAGTCAGCCCTCTGGCCACCACTCTTCCCTGCTGCCACTCAACAGACTCTCTGCCCTTACCTGACATTTGGTTTGGGCCAGGGTGACGAAAAATTAAATGGTAATTAATTAACTTTATCACCATTTTATTTTTTATCTCTGGGGGCATTTTAGTGGGGCAACGCTCCTCCGCTGTAATGGAGGAGCTGCCCCTGGTATGGCCTCCGGTTGTATGTGATTTAATAGAAAAACAATTTCATGAAACACCATTACTGAGAAACCATTTCACCCAAACTGTTCAATGGAAATTTGCATGAAGAATGGCATTTACCATTTCATAGAAACCAATTCATAGAATTCTTTTTTTTTTCCTAAACTGGCTTTTGCATTCTTTTCTTTAAAGTATAAATGCAAATGATTGCTGGTCTTATATTTAGAAACATTTTTGTAGGAGGTATTTCTTTCAGTGCTGTACTTCAGACTGTGGTATTTCAGATTTATGGGGCACATGCATCAAGGTATTTTACGATCGCAAACAGTGCAATTCTCAAAAATCAGCCGTTTGCGATCGCAAAATGGCCATGTTGCAATGCATGAGCATTTTTGAGATTCGCAATTTAGGTAATTGCATTTTCTTGCAATTACCTGAATTGCGAATGCAAATAGGGAATCGCAATTTACGATTCCCTAATGCTAATGCAAGAAGCCTTTCCTAAATGTGAATTGTGCATTTATGAAACGCTAATTAGCATCAACTTCAAGTTGATGCTAATATGTGCATACTTTGAAAAATGAACAAAACTGCATTTTTCAAAGTGTCACGTGGCACACACTTGCCCCTAGGGCATGTGTGTGCCTTACACGTGCACCTATTTTTTTTAGGGGCGCCTCAGGGGGTCTTAGGCCCCAGGGCACCGTTAACTTTGCATTACCTAATTTGCGATTACCAATAAGGTAATCGCAATTTAGGTAATGTAAAACCATTCTCACCTATGGGCCTTGAGGCCCATAGAAAGAATGGAGTTGTAATTGCAAATAGCAATTCCCTAATTGCGTTTGCGATTCTTAAGGAATCGCTATTAGAGAATCGCTATTTGCTGCCTGTGTTGTTGCATTCCATTTTGTGCTTACCAAATAGCTATTTCTTAAAAATCGCTATTTGGTAAGCGCAAAACAAAATGTTTATGCATATGCCCCTAAATCTTTTATTTTTACATTGTCAAATATTTTAGATGCTTTTAATTTGCTGGCCCCTCACCACCCCTTAACAACATCCATCCCTGCCCCCTCAAAACTCTCACCATGCTTAAATCACACCCATCCATGACCCCTTAAAAAACCTCACTACAACTGAACGACCCCCATTCCTGACCCCTAAATTACACCCATTCCTGAACCCTTAAAACCCCTCACCACCCATAACTCCATCCATCCTTGGACCCTAAAAAAAACCTTCACCACCCTAAACGCCCTCCTTCCATGACCCCCAAACACCCCTCACTACCCCTAAAACTTAATCGAATGTAATTGTAAATTTTTCTGAAATGTTTCCTTTAAAGTATTTCCTTTTATTTTCGATTTATTTGTATTTTGTAAAACGGCCTTTCCTTAAAATTGTTTTTCCATGATTTCGTTTCCTCCAATGTGGATTCCCAGATTTCATCTTTCCATTAATTCACATACACCAATGCCCCTCGACTAATGATCTTTACACTGGTGTAAAATAATGCAATAGATAGCTCTTCCCATAGATTCCGCATCTTTAGAGGTGCACCAAAGCTCATGCTGTATCCCGAAAAAACCCTACAACTACATATTTTGGTTTGCTGCACAAACAAATTAAAAATTTTCACTTTTAATTACAGTTTTTTTTTAAAAAAATCATCATGTACAGCAAAAGGTATTTTTTCACACTTTATTCTGACATATGAAGTTTCCAACAGCTGTACTGTAAAAATACAGCTAACACGTGTTTTGTGGCCTTTTCCATGCTGCTTTCTCGTCTGTCCTCGCACCATGGGCCAGATGTACCAAGATAATTTTTGGGGCTATTTCCTGTTTGTGAATAACAGTGGTTGGCAAATAGGTGTCTGAAAACATGACAGTCGTTGTGCAGAGAAGCTGTGATTTAACAAATGAGTACTGGAATATGAAAATGGGCACTCAGGAGGCAGAAAGACCTGATGATGGAAGTAAAAGAAAACGAAAATTAGTGATGTGGTGCTGGCGAAATTAGCTGTAGAGTGTATGGCTAACAATGGCACACTCTTCGGGAAATCATCTCTCACAGTCCTCAAAGCATCGAAGAGGCGCATCTTGAAAAGGATTCATGAAAGGATTACCGCTGTGGGAGTTAGCCATTAACACCATCAGTGAAATAAGAAAAAGATGATCTGACATGCGCTCTGGTAGTAAGAAGAGCTTTGTGAGCAGTAGGCAGCTGACACTGGCAGAGATTCCTCAAGATGCAGTTGCAAAAGAGACAAAAAATCAATGAACATGTTTTTTCACAACATTCATTAGCAGCAGTCCTTAATAGAAGCCAAACACTGGTATCAATAGTAAAAAAATCCAAACAATAAAAAGGCACAATAAAAAAAGGAGTCACTAACACAGACAAATACAAGGAGGATAATTTACTCCTTGCGGGTCACCGACCATTAGTGGGAACAAACATTGGCTAAACCCTAATTATAAGAGGGAAACCATGCGGTTTGAATCTTTGTGATTTACCTAAACAAGTACAACAGCAAGATTGCCAAGAAATTCGAAGCAAGTCCAACTTGAAATCAAAATTGCTCTATTTTAAGAGCGTTCTACATGCTATGTATGGATTTAAATTATAGAACCTGGCTATAACAGTTACACTCTGTAAATTCGAAAAGGAAAAGCAAATGAAAGATAAGCTGTAGGGCCATCCTGATTTACTATAGGAGTTCATCCCTTCAGCTAATAGAAAACTATTGGTTTAGCACACAGATGGTGGCTTGCCTCACCAAGAATAATAGGTGTTTACCTGGTTATTTTGCAAGTTTTTAACTATAAGAGAGTCAAGAGTTTGGTCTTGAGAAAGATGGAGATACAATTTACCCATCGAAACGCGTCGACGCCTATCTAACTATACAATCCGTAAATACGGGCAACAGTTAATGAGTACAAGCCATAAGGTACCAGGTTCTACGCCCCATGTACTGTTACCACGGATGTGTAAATCTTTTAATGACATATTGGATTTGTCTGTGTTAGTGACTCTCGTTTTTTTATTGTGTTTTTTTTATTGGGTTTTTTGTTTGGATTTTTTACTATTGATACCAGTGTTTGGCTTCTATTAAGGACTGCTGCTAATGAATGTTGTGAAAATCATGTTCATTGATCTTTTCTCTTTTGCAAGTTAATATCTGGAATAATTAATAAATTAATTTGCAAAAAAAATCTTTTAATATTAATTTTATTTTGTTTATCTGCTGATTATATGTATTTCAATCTTCCTCAGTATGGACGAATGAGTGTGGAAAAAGGGATTGATCGGATTTTTATGTAATGTGTGGAGGGATCATTGTTCGTATAAAATTTGCCTTGTCCAAAGGATATTCCTTTCATTCACTGTATAGTGCCCTATTCCTTTGGCTTAGAAGGGGCCCTTTTTCCTTTGATAAGAGATTCCTCAACACAGCCAGAAGCAAGTCAACTGGGGGAGGCCATAGACTCAACACTTACACCAGAGGTATTCAGAGAAGTCAGCAATATTGACACCTCTATATCGTCACCTGAAGGTAAGTGTTTACACTGTTACCCCTTCATCCCATGGTGTAATTTTCACACCATACATGTGTTCGTTTTTGGCATGTTGGGCACGTTACACACTCATTCTTTTTGGGTATTCCATTTCCTATAATCCATGTTACCTTTATAGTGCATTATAGGAAATGTTCTTTTAAAATTAATTTATTTAGAATATCATTTTAGAAGTTGTTAGCATAGTAAATCATGCCCAGTAACTCCCATGTCAGTAAAGTGTCCACAGAAGTATTTGATCTAAATCAAAATGAACATCCACGGTACTGGAAGCTTACACTTTCCCCCTTCCACACGTTAACCATGAACATGGTGCAGAAGGATGGGAAGAGGAAGATATTATGGTGTAAGCAGTTAGGAATCTAAGAAAGAAAAGGGCCCATGATACTGCATAAGGGTTGTGGAACAGGGAAACCATACAGTATCAAGACAAAACATTGCAGCCTACCCCATCAAATTTAAAAAAGCATTAGCATAGCCAATAGGTATAGCCTTTGGGACCTTAGAAGTGTTTAGCCATGCAACAGTTGTCCACGATAGGGGGCCCATTAGTTCAACATTAATGCAGCACCAAGGATGCTTTGTTTAAGGAGACATATTGTAGCAGAACGTTCGCTATCTGAAGAGGTCACCAGGCAGGAGCGCATTAAGCAAACGCACATATACACGCTGGTCGTGGCATGCAGGTGTGTGGCACGTCATGCCTGCACGTGTGAGGCTGGTTTGAACAGTCTAATAATATAAAGTGAAATGTTCATGGAAGAGAAGCACGTCATTCGTCTTGATCACAATCACACTGTAACAGTGGCCGGACCGGACTTGTTGGGATAAACGGAGGTAAACGTCTTTCTTGTTGTGGTGCCAAAAATCTCTCCGTGAAGTCCAAGGGCTCGGCCATGGCCCAGCGACTATCTATCATGCACCCCAAGAATACCGACTATACTGCATTTAACGTTGTATGTCGGCGCTATAAGGACAGAGACAGAGCCCCAGCTGCATCCCTGGACTTTCCAAGCTGACCTCCGGCTCCAGCTCACCGGGGAAATGGCCGGTGGAATGAAAGGCCAGCCTGCCCAGCCCCGCCGGCTCTGTCTGAACTGCATGGTGAACTCACTGTGGCTTGGGAGCCTGTCCCCCTTTACACAGTACCTTTCAGTGTGGACGTTTTATCCGCATCGCCGATCTTTTATTCGGCTTAAACAAATACAACGACTTGTGATTGTTGCATTCGGACGTAAATCCGGAAATATTTGCTGATAAATAAGTTTCATTTAAAATAACCAGGTCTGTTGGTACTATAGTGCTGGGAAGGAGAGGGCTGGTCTGGATTTCCGAAGGAAGCCAGCCATGCCCACAAGGAAACGCTAAGTGACACTGCCGGGTCACAGCAAAAAAAACATGAAGCCGACAGTGAGCCGTATTTAAAGGTCTGGCAGTCTGTGTTATCAGAATCCAGCAGACCTGCTGCTCTCGGGATCGGTGACAAAACACAGGGCCAAGGACAAAGAGGGAAAGGAATGCGTTCAACTTCAGCCAGGATAACCAGCGCGGTGAAAGCAAATTGCGCGGCTAAATAATTCAATAAACAGATCACGGCAGGCAGAACAAGCGCGGTGAAGGCAAATCGCGCAGCAAATCGTAATTAAACAAACGAGCAGTCCTCAGCAAGACCTAAAAAGCTGTTGCCACTCCATTGTGCCAATGAAAAAAAGAAAGTGCTCACCCAGCAATTAGAAAGCACTGTGTCATGCCGCGGAGTAAAAGATCCAGTCCAGGTGGGTGGGGCCAAAAGTGGACAGGGTGGTAACCAGAGGGACTAAAAAGCCTCCGGTACAATCAACAAAGTATGTTCAGCATAATCACTGACGACAAACGACGCACGCAAATGAAAATTAGAGGCGGAGCAGAGACACGACTTCTGAAACCGTATTGATCCCAAGAAGCCCTCGCAGAGCAAGCAGCGGATGCGCATTGCAACGCCAGGCGAGACCTAAAAATGCTTCAGTCTACACTAATTTATAATCCCAGCCTAGACATTCAATACAGAATATATCCAAAACGTAACTTTTATTTCATTCATGCTTTCATTTAAATATTTATATATTTATTTGTTTAATAAATGAATTGGTTTACTCTAATACACCAATATCCTATCCAAATGATGTATACATGAATCCTCCCCAACTTGTTACCCCTTATTCCAAACACACACACACAAATTTAAAAAGAGACTCTGGGCCTAGTAATCACCATGTTACTATGTTCTCAACAATTTATTATTTATAGGGTCCCTTCCTTAAAAGTTTACATAGCGATGTTTCATAATATTTGCATATTATCATCCTATACATTCCTTCAATATTGTTCTTCTCATTAGTCTTCAAATAGTTTTATTGTAATCAACTCTGCTAGGTCTCCACTACTCCGCCAACTCGCATTTCGGTGTGAGACTACTCTTCAGTAATACACCTTTCTCCCTCGGGGCACAATGTAGATATTCATCATTTAATAAAGAGCTAAGGATAACCTTGAAGAGGGCGGGAAACCAAACCGCCTAAGACTACAGACACTTATTGATAGAAATGGGGTTTTTGGTAGTCAGAGTATGCACAGGTAAGCTAGATACACACAAAAAGCTAACCTGTGCTCTCCCTCTGGTAACTTGGCACGTAGCAGTCAGGCTTATATAAAGAGCCAATGTGTAAAGTATTTGTGCAACACACACCCACCCACACACTGGGAAACACCACTGATATACTCCACACAGGGTTAGAAAAATAGATTATAATATCTGATAGAGGCATCTAGCTGCAGATTCCTTACCATAGAACTTCCAGGCATCAGGCTGGATCCGGAAACATTTTCTTGGCAGTACCCCTGCTTGCCTGTAGGTGGCGTCGGTTGACTCCGCGTGACATCATCGGCATTATGTTCGTCGTCGCCGTGAAGTCTGCGTCATCAATATAACCGCCACTCCAGCACGCTGACATCAGTTCTTTTTTTTCTGTGCCAGCCAGGGCCGATCTGTTGAAGAGAGCTACCCTGTGTTATTTTTGGCAGACTTTTTTTTGACTTTTTATTGACTTTGTTGGTGTGTTTAGGAGTTATGTTGAGCAAGAAAACTTCGGGGTTCAAGCCGTTTGGCGCCGCTATTTCGGTCATCGACCCCCATTTGGTTTGTCCCTGGAGCGTGACCACGGCTCCAAGTTGTGCTCCGACTGCCAGGCCATGGCGCCTAAGTCTTTGAGGGAGCATTCCCTAAAGCTTCTTGCGACTCTGCGTCCAGCTCCACGGATGTGTCCTCGTAGGTCTCGATCCTGGTCCAGGTCTCGGTCGAGAGGAAGGTCCAAACACCGCTCCGGTGAATCAAAGTCCTCTTCCTCAAAGTCGTTGAAGTCAGGTAAGAGGCACCACAAAAAGCACAAGAAGTCGACACGCTTCGACTTTGCCCCGCCTGTCTCGTGACGTTGCAGAGGAACCTTGGTGTTCTAGTCCCCGCTCCGCGGAGCGGGTGCCTGGATCGGCTCTGCGTTTTTCCCCCCCTTTCCGGGTCCAGGAGCGACCCCCACCCAGCTGAAGGAGTTTTATGATGCCATGTGAGTCATATTTGGGCGACCTGACCATGCCGGCGCACCTTCGGGCCACGCAGGCTCAGAAGACGGAGGGGCTCCCATGGTTCCCATGCCAGTGGCTCTGGCCTGGCGCCATGGCCTCCGATTGGACGGATGCCGGTCGCACCTCCACATCGACCTTCCCCAGCGTCTCGTGCGTTGCTGAGGTTCTCGGCATTGCGGGCGCCCACCAGCGGCAACCCCCCGATCCTCATTCCTGATGACATGGAGCCGATTGGGTGTCCTCTATTGCCGAGACAGGCTCTGATAGGGCCATACGGCTCCATGCCGTTCACCCTGCCCTATTCTGAAGGGTTATGGATAGAGGAAGAGGACTCCCAAGACTCTGGCATTCTTTCCCCTCCTACACTGGCTATGGAGGAGGGAGCATCTTTTGCCATGGTGGTGCGTAGGGTTGCGGAAGTCCTTGACCAGCAGCTTCCTACAGTGGCGGTCAAGACTAAGGATTTTTCAGAGGTCCTGCAGCCTGGGGTCTCCAGCTCGGAACTCCTACTGCCTTTCAATGAGGCCTTAACAGATGTCCTTCTGGGAACCTCATCCAAGCCCAGCACAGGGGCTCCTCTGAATAGGACGATCGCCCGCCGCCATCGCTCTGCACCGGGCGAACCACTTTTCCTGGCCACCCACCCCAACCCTTAAATCTTGGTGGTCCAGGATTCCACTTCTCATGGCACGTTCCCTTCTGCACCCCCGGACAGGGAATGCAAAAGACAGGAGAACTTTGGAAATAAATGTTTTCTTCCGCCAGTCGGGCATTGCGGTCGGTGAATACCACATGCCTTTTGTGCTGTTACTCCAATTCGATATGGAATACGGTTGAGCAGGTGCTGCCCAGAGTCTCTGAGGAGGACCGGGCTCTACTCTCCCAGGCTATCTCCAATGGGAGAAATGCAGCTAAGTTCACCATCAGATGTGGCTTGGACACAACAGACTGGCTTGGTAGAGGGATTTCCACAACAGTGGCCGTTCGTCGCCATGCCTGGTTGAGAACGTCTGTTTTTTTCGGGGGATGTCCAGGCTAACCTCATGGACATGCCCTTTGATAGCTCCCATCTCTTCAGAGACAAGGCGGATGCAGCCCTTGAGCGCTTCAAAGACTCGCGGGCCAAGCTTTTGGGCCTCACCACCCCCACCCCCAGGACTTCATCCACTTTTCACTCCTTTCGTGGCTACGGAAGGGGCTATCAGCCACGCCAACCATTTTCTGGCCAGAGGACCCTTCAAGTTCAGTAACCTCTGCAGGTAGTGGATGCGGTTTCACCCCAGCCCCATGGGTCGGGGAACCAGAAGTCAAACCAAGCCACCATTCCCTCCTCCACCGCAAAACCTTCCTTATCCGATCCCCCAGGATCACTCTCGGCCAGTTGGTGGCAGAGTACGTCATTATCTCCACCACTGACTAGACATTACATCAGACAGGTGGGTGTTGCAAATACTCAGAAGGGGCTATCCCCCCCCCTTCGAGACTGCTCCTCCATCTATGCCTCCAGTGTACCATCGGCTGATGGAGGATCACCTTGCTTTGCTCCGCGAGGAAGTCAAGATGCTCATGGCCAACGGAGCTATAGAGAGGGTTCCCGGGCCCGAAGTAGGCAGTGGTTGCTATTCCTGATACTTTCTGGTACCCAAGAAGGGCAGAGGCCTTTGTCCTATCTTAGACCTCAAATCCCTCAATTACTTCCTCAAAAAGGAGAAATTCAAGATGATCACCCTTGA
Source organism: Triturus cristatus (assembly GCF_964204655.1). Lineage (NCBI taxonomy): Eukaryota > Metazoa > Chordata > Amphibia > Caudata > Salamandridae > Triturus > Triturus cristatus. Next base: position 720,196,911 of record NC_140581.1, read on the forward strand.
TCAGGTCCTGTTTGCCTTGGACGCAGGAGGCTGGATGTAACCGCTGGACTTGCAGGATGCCTATTTTCATATCCCCATCCTGCCTGCCCATTGTCACTATGTGCGGTTCATGATGGGTCAAGAGCACTTTCAATTTGCGGTGCTTCCCTTTGGCCTCACCAGCACAGGGCAGACCCCTCTCCCTTCCCCACCCAGATCTGACAGTAGTGACGGATGCGTCCCTTCTGGGATAAGGTGGCCAAGCTCCATATCAATCTGTTGGAGCTTCGGGTGATCCTACTAGCACTGAAAGCCTTTTTGCCATAGATAAAGGGAAGGCTCGTACAGGTGTTTATGGACAACACTACCGCCATGTGGTACTGCAACAAGCAGGGCGGAGTGGGGTCGTGGACTCTTTGTCAAGAGGCCCTGCGTCTCTGGACTTGGCTGGAACAACAGGGCATTTCCCTGGTGGTTCAACACCTGGCCAGTTCTCTGAATGCCAGGGCAGATGAGGTCAGACAAAGGTGCCTTGCGGATCACGAATGGCGTCTCGATCGGAGGTGGCACAAAGTCTCTTTCAACGGTGGGGAGAGCCTTGGTTAGATCTGTTTGCCTCCAAAGAGAACACCCAATGTCAGCAGTTTTGCGCGTTGGAGTTTCCAAGGTGACTCGCTCGGTGAAGCTTTTCGCTGCAAGAGGAGCTCAGGCCTTCTATACACCTTTCCGCCCATACCACTTCTGCCCAGAGTGCTCAAGAAGATCAGGAGCGACCAGGCACAAGTTATTCTTGTGGATACAAGCTGGGCACGGAGAGTTTGGTATCCCAAGCTTCTAGACATGAGCATCGATCCTCTGGTCAGGCTGCCCATTCAGGAGGATCTTCTGTTGCAGCATCAGGGGAGGGCTCTCCAACCGAACCTGTCCACTCTCTGCCTCCTTGCTTGGAGATTGAGCAGCGACAGTTGACAGTATTCGACCTTCCTCCTGAAGTCTGTGAGGTCATCTTGGCAGACAGGCGTACCTCCACAAAATCGGTATTCGCCTGCAGATGGAACACATTTTGTAAATATTGTACAGACTAGTCTATTGACCCCCCTGTCTGCTCCCTTATCTGAAGTTCTTCTGTTTATAGTTTCTTTGGCCTGCAGGGCTCTGCTCTGGCACGTTGAAGGGCTACCTTTCGACCCTTTCTTCTTTTCTTCGGCTACCTGATCGGCCCTCTCTTTTCAAATCTCCTCTGGTGCAGAGATTCTTGAAGGGGTTAAGCCATTTGTTTCCCCCTTCACCTTTTCTCATGCCACAGTGGGACCTTAATTTGGTTTTCACCTTTCTGATATGTGCATCATTTGAGCCGCTGCACAACAGCCCTCTGAGATTGTTCACCATCAAGACACCTTTTTTGGTGGCAATAACCTCTGCCAGGAGAGTTAGTAAACAGCAGGCACCGTCTTCACAGCCTCCTTACCTGACTGTCTTTCCGAACAAAGTGGTACTCCGGACTAGGGCATCTTTTCAGCCTAAGGGGGTAACACCCTTCTATCTGGGACGTTCTGTTACCCTATCCACCTTCTATGCACCCCTGCACCCTTCCAAGGAAGAGGAGCGTGTCCATCATCTGTACCCAAAAAGAGCGTTATCGTTCTACCTTTATCGAACCAGAGAGTTCCAGGTGGATGACCAACTCATTGTCGGATAAGGTTGTTCAAAAACTGTCCTTGCTGTCCAGAAGAGGACTATATCTAGATGGGTTATCCTCTGTATAAAAATCTATTACGCCTTAGCGAAGAAGGATACCCCTGTAGGGATGAGGGCCCATTCCACCAGGACAAAAGTAGCCACCTTGGCTCTTCAGCGTGGTGTTCCTGTATTTCTCACCATTCCTCTCCCCTTCTCATCGCCCTTCATTGGCTTCCCATCAAACAACGGGCCCTTTTTAAACTTGGCTGCCTTACCTTTCAAGCTCGGGCGGGCACAGCTCCCGTTTTCATCAACTCTGCCATCACCAATTATCTCCCTTCTAGAGATCTTTGCTCTTCCACTAAATCCCTACTTGTCATTCCCCGTTTCAAGAAACAAAGATCGGGAGGCCTGAAATTTTCAGTCCTCGCGCCTACCTTTTGGAATACCCTTCCGCTCTCCATTCGCCTCTCTCCCTCCTATACGGAGTTCCGTAAGGCCCTTAAGACTCTTTTGTTCCAGCAAGCTTTCAGTCCTTAGTCCCTCAGCTTCCCATGCCCCCATACCGCCCAGGACTCCCTCTAGCGCCAAGAAACTGGATAGTGTACGTGCGCTTTACAAATTTCCGAAAATTCAATTCAAATTCCGATATCTGCCAAGCTGCCAAATGGGCATCACTGCACATGTTCGCCAGACACTACTGTCTGGGTTCGCAGAGAAGGCCTGTTCGGTCACTCTGTTTTTCAGGATTTTCTGGTCTAAAACCTTTCCACAGTCCCTCCTCCGGGGATGTTGTTGCTTGGGTATCTTCTCAAAGGTAAAGAACCTGTGGTCAGATGTCTCTATCAGATGGACAAGTTACTTACCTTCAGTAGTGCCTTATCTGGTAGAGAAATGATCTGGCCACAGATTCCTTACCGACCCACCTATCCTCCCCACGCTGCTGAATTGTTTTTGAGTGTCGGGTATGGTCTCCTTCAGGTTCCTAGCTGTTCATTTTTTAAGACACCATGGTCAGTCACTTCATGGCTTCACACTTCTGGCATTGAATGTCGTGAAGAGTACTGACGTCAGCGCGCAGGAGTCGCGGTTATATTGACAACACGGACGTCACGAGGATGACGAATACGACGCCGACGACGTCACGCAGAGTCGACCGACGCGACCTACCGGCACGCAGGCATAATGCTGTGAAAAATCTTCCGGATCCAGCCTGACGCCCGGATGTTTAAAGGTAAGGAATCTGCAGCTAGATCATGTCTCTACCAGATAAGGCATTACCGAAGTTAAGTAACTTGTCCATCCGTGTTATAATATTTGGTCCTCTTAAATTATTCCCAAACCAGTCGTTTGAGATACCATTTACTTGTGACATTTCCTTTAATATTTCTGTATCCCCAACAAAATATTGCATTTTACAACAATTCCTTCTAACACGAGGGGACTGACTGAAGGGTATTAATTATTTTGGGCATCAGGGGTGAAAACTCTGGAAATGAAGCAGGGTATTGCGGGCAGTAGGTTTAGTATACAAAGAAACTGCAATTCTCTGCTGGTGATGCTGTATCCAAATGTACAGAAATTCAATCTTAGTACTACTGATACTGGGTGAAAATTTCAGATTACCATCGCACAAATTGACCAAAACAATAAACTCAAATAATTGTTTTACTTCGCCCTGCCAGATGATGAAAATATCATCAATGAAACGCAACCAGTGTTTTATGTTTTAAAAAAACGTGCTATTTCATTATACGTATATATATATTTTTCTTCAGCGAAACTCATATCCACCATCACCTACGATAGCGAGTGCCTACGAGGAGGTGATGCGCGGAACTTGGGCAGCACAGTAGCCAGGGTAATGAGAATCATATTCAATCCTCCTAAATATACATCCCCATCGCAAAGAAGACTGAAATTCGGCTTACAGAATCAACAATTAGTGCGGAAGGGCGCTTATGTCAAATGTTGACACAAAATAAAGAGAGCAGGCCATGTGACCCTGAACACCCGCCTCTAGAATGAGCTTGAATCAAAAAAAGGCAGTGCGGCAATAACCTATCTACAAAATTCAATAGACAGCCTGGCACTACAAAACCTCTGGGAGAGCACTGGATACCATAAAAACTTCAAAGAACTGGTAAACAAAAAAGTAAAAATGATATCGCTAGTGGAGGACAAAGCAGCGCTAAAGAAAAGGGCACTTGGTTGGTTTATCCTACAGAGCTACACCAGAGGCTCGCCTCAAACCTACTTAGGCACTGGCTTCACGCAGTCAACAAAAGAAAAATACCTTCATCCATGGTTGGGCATTCTCCCATCATTGTTTCATCTGCCCCCGTGGAAACGCCTACAAACAGCAAATAACTACCGACTATGGCTATGATACACATACTATGCGAAGATGCTTATTAAAACCTGGTTTGAAAACAATGGGAATAAGAACATGCAGGCAGGCAGTTAAGGCATGCTTCGAAGGTAGTGATCTGCGACTAGCCTGCCGCCTGCTCCAATTTTTAGACATGGCATGAAAAATGCTAATCTCCAACTCGCAGACAACTAGTTGGGCCACCTGACAATGTACTTAAGACTCATCTACCTCAATGCCAGCTCCCAACAGAATCAGTACCTACTCGTCTCCGCTACCTGGAGCAATGTGACGCCCGAATTGGCCATATAGGAGGAAAAATGGAAAAACTGCAGGATTACCCGTAACTCCACAATGCAAAACTCTTAAAAGGTTTAAATTATCCTTTTTTAACAAATCGCTTGTAAAACCTAAGATTAAAGAGACGGTACATGTTGCCACACAAATAAGGGCTTGAAATCTGAATAACTCAGCTATCATCGTCTTCTCAAAGTCTATCTTAAAATATGGTTTTATTACATGAAATAATTTGATATGATGTTTTATAGTTGCAATGGTTTTAAGTAATCACGTAATAAAGAATGATTGAATATATATATATATATATATTTCCCCACGTCTGTTCAGTTTCACCAAGGATTTTCAGCGCTCACCAAGGGTGCGGCTCCCTGCGGCAGAAACCACGCCGCGCCATTATTTCACCACAATTCCTCACTTCGAAGAAAAACGGGACGCACTCCTGCAGTCTTCACAGCATACGTTATTTAATTATCACCATATTTTCATTTAACAGGTCAAAAGCGCGATGATCTACGCATTTCGGTATCCCTGATACCTTGCTCACTCATTCTACAATATGCCTTTCCCTATATATATATTAAACATATTTTAACTTTACAGAAAGACTCAGTCACTGGATGATGTCAACAGTGATGTCATTTGAGATGTCATCAGTGATGTCACTGACCATGTCATGAGTGATGTAATATGTGACATCATCAGCAGTGCATTGCGGGGCCGCGAGTTATAGTTAGCTGAACTAACTATAACAGGGGAATTTATCTGGTTTTGTACGAGTGAAATATCCAACTAACTATAACTTTCCCTAAAACCTATGGTTTTTTCAGTGAATTTCTAAGGTTTTTTAAATGCTAATTTCTAACTGTAACGTGCCTGAAACCTATGTTTTTTTCACTGAATTCCAAAGGTTTTTTAAATGCTAATTTCTAACTATAACGTGCCTGAAACCTATGTTTATTTAAGTGAATTTCTAAGGTTTTTTAAATGCTAATTTCTAACTATAACATGCCTGAAACCTATGTTTTTTCCAGTGAATTTCAAAGGTTTTTTAAATGCTAGTTTCTAACTATGCCTACAGAGGTAGGACATGTGATGAAAGAAGAAACAACGCACAGAAAGAAAAAAAAGAAATGCAGAAAGAAGCAACAGAAGTCCACAAAGTCGAAGAAAAGTTCAGGAAGAAGAGATGTGCAGAAAAATCAACAGAGGAACATAAAGTCCTCCTGTGCCCGCAACTTTTTCAGACGGGTACTGGTGGTAACTGTCTCTGACTAACCAGGCCTAGAGCCAGTGCTATGCTAAAAGACACTTAGAATACAGTGAAAACACCTACATACACTAGGAACACTATGCGTTGGGGTACCCTGTGATTAGCATGACCTCCTCTAAAAGTTCCTAGTACATAATAGGGCAGGGGGATTAAAACCACGTCTTAAAACACGCCACAGGGCGCGTTTGCAGACTGGTGAAGGGAGGGGGGGGCCTGATGTTATATGTGTGCAAACACGCCCTGTGGCCGTTTTAAGCCGGGGGATAATGTCCCCTTGAACCCTGAGGGTCCCTGGGGTCCAACTAGCCCACCAGGTACCTCCAGTAATCGCCACAGAGCTGCGTTGCAGAGAGGTGTAAAAAGGGGCATGGCCTGGACCACCTCTCTGCAACGCAGCGCAGTGGCACTTACTGGAAGCATCTGGTGGGCTAGTTGGCCCCCAGGGGCCCTCAGGATTGAAGGGGAATTAATTCCGCAACTTAAAACGCACCACAGGGCGTGTCTGCACATGTCACCTCAGGCCCCGCCCCCTACCTTCACCACTGTGCAAACGCACCCTGTGGCGCATTTTGAGTTGGGGGATAAAGTCTCCTTGAATCCTGAGAGTCCCTGGAGTCCAACTATCCCACAAGGTACCTCCAGTAAGCGCCACAGAGCTGCATTGCAGAAAGGTGTAAAAAGGGGCGTGTCCTCTGAACACCTCTCTACAACGCAGCTCCCTGGCGCATACTGGAGGTACCTGGTGGGCTAGTTGGTCCCCAGGGACCCTCAGTATTCAAGGGGAATTAATTCCCCAACTTACAACTCGCCAGGGGGCGCGTTTGCACAGTGGTGAAGGAAGGGGGCGGGGCCTGAGGTGACCAGTGTGCAAACACACCCTGTGGCGCGTTTTAAGTTGGGGAATTCATTCCTCTTCAATCCTGAGGGTCCCTGGGGGCCAACTAGCCCACCAGGTACCTCCAGTATGCGCCAGGGAGCTGTGTTGCAGAGAGGTGTTCAGAGGCCACGCCCCTTTTTACACCACTCTGCAACACAGCTCTGTGGCGCCCATTTGCATTCTTAGTGCCCCGGGGAGGTGGCGGTCCCCGGGGCGTGTGGGTGGGCTCAAGCCCCCCTACAAATATGTAAATAAAGCCCCGGGGGTGGCGGTCCCCGGGGCCTTGGAGGCCGCCCACCTATTTAAAATAAAAGCCCCAGGGGGTGGCGGTCCCCGGGGCTGCGGAGGTGGCTGTGTGCCCCCTGAAAATATTTATAGAAAGCCCCGGGGGTGGCGGTCCCTGGGGCTGCGGTGGTCCCCCTGGACCCCCGCAAATATATTTTAGAAATGCCCCCGGGACTTGGCCCACCCGGGGGCTAATTAATAACGAAGCACGGGAGCCCACTCTTCGTTTTTTAAATTTTCGCTTCCGGATTCGCGGATCCTCCGCGCATCCCGCGATTTAAAAAAAAAAAATGCTTTTTTTTGCCATGGGGGTCCTTGTGGGACCCCCTAAGCAGGCCTAGGGGGTCAGGGTGTTTCTACCCTACCACCTTTTCTTGTTTTTCGCGTTTGTTTTCCTGTTTTCTTGTGCGTCGGCTCTACCAAGGCACAAGATGGTTGCCAACACTTCCTGGTTTGAAGTGTTGACAGCCAATTATAATGCAGCTCGTGATCGGGAGGGTGCTCAAAACTTTTATTTTTGATTTTCTCAGCAACTACTGAACGGATTTCCACCATTTTTAAAAGGTTGCTTTCTGAGCCAAGCAGTACCTTTTTGCCAAATGTGGGGTAAATCTGTTCAGTAGTTTCGGCTGTATCCTTGCATAAAGTTTCCTATGGGAAATTGATTTTTTTACTCTTATTTTTTGAATTTCTCAGCAACTACTGAACGGATTCACACCATTTAAAAAAAAGGTCTCTTTCTGAACCAAGGGCTACCTTTTTGCCAAATTTGGTGTAATTCCGTTCAGCAGTTCGGTCTGTAGTCGTGTCTAAAGTTTCCTATGGGAAATAACATGTAGAAAAAGTTTTTTGGGACCCCCTTTTTTCTCGGCCTCCGCTTGGCGAATCACCCCGAAACTTTCAGGATATGAGCTGACCGGAGCGGGACCAACATTTTGAAACTTTCGCGAAGATTCGTCAACCGGCACCAAAGTTATTGGGAAAAGAAAAAATGCTGTTTGAATAGAAACAAGGTCCAAACTATAACTACCTACTGGCGACCGCCAGTAGGTAATATATATATATTTTTTTTCTTCAATATAGGCCCATATATATGTAGGCCACACTGGGGGCACAGGCGACTCCCTCACTCACCCCTTTCACTTTCTTATATCATTAATTGTCTAATAAAAATAAATAAATCTTCCAATACAATTACCAGGCATTGCAAGATTACTGAAATGGGTCTATCCAGACACAGTTGTTCCAAACATACTGCTCACTGCTTCAAGGTCTCTTTTTGAGGTACATTTGTATATAGGGGCTCAATCATGACCAATATTTCTCTATCTGAATAGAACTCAAAACCTTCAACTATTTGAAAAGTAATGAGAAGAACAATAGTGAAGGAATTTATAGAATGATAATGTGCTAATGTGATAAAACATCACAATGTAAACTATTAAGGAAGGGACCCTATGAATAATAACTAGTGGGGAATATAATAATTCTATAATTGCTAAGCCCAGTGACTCTTTAGATATTTTATTTGGGGTGGTGAATATGGTATGAATGTAGAATGTATTAGAGGGATGGTGGGTTGTGTTTAAAAAAGCATTTTTTTGTGTGTTTGGGGTAAAGGGTGCAAGGTTGGGGAAGTTTGATGCATACATGAGTTGGATAGGATATGTATGCATTAGTGTAAAACAATTAATTTATTAAACAAATAAATAGATCAATTAGTGTATGAATACATAAAATCCATGTCCTTGGATATTTTCTGGGTTCAGTATTGAATGTCTGGTGTATGATTATTAATTAGTATAACTGTTTTTTAAAATTTTTGATGGGGTAGGCGGCAATTTGTTGTCTTGATATTGTAAGCAGTTAACGAGGCAGAGAGTGAGGGAACATCAGCTCTTGTCAGTTCTACCCTAAACCTATTACCAGAAACTACTAACCCACACGAAAATAAGAAACAACTGGCAGGGAGGGGCAATAGCATAGGTGCCCTGATGCTGAAAGACCTCTAACTCAAGTTGTCCAAATTATGACCATCTGTCATACCCTGTTGACATGTCTGTGTGAGTCATGAAGCAGGCAGTGGGATTTATTTAGAGCTTATTTCATTCATTTAGACAAATCAATGCTGACAGTGCAGAACAAAAGATGTCAGCCATGGTAGAGATAGGTCGTAATCATGTTATAATTAGAAATCAAGGTAAGGAGGGAGCCATTATGACTGAGAGAAGCATACCCCACACCATTCATTCTCACTGTACTGCTATGACATATGAAAGTAAAAAACAAGAAAGCAACAGCGTTGTATGGTTTTGTGGATGCACTGCCTTCTACCACCACCATCCTATACTGGGGTACTGTAAATATTCAAAGATGCGACACTGCAGCAACAATGTAGCTAAGGAAATGGTGCAAATAACCAGTGCATTTGAGGAAATAGATAATATTCAAATGACCTCAAGCACCATTAGTACTCCTGCCCAGGAAAGCGAAGAAGATTTTGCAATAAGTAGTGCTTTGTGTCTGAGACACAAAGTTTGAGACAAGCAAGATCTCACAGTGGGGAACAAACTGAGAAAAGTATTTCCTCAGGTTTTACACAGAGGTACAAGAGAAATAAAGAAATATTAGAGAAACATTATATTGTTATTTTTTTAGCTTGTAGTAGTTCCAAATTATTTATTGTAGATCTTTCTTATGAAGAGAAATTTAGTTCATTTATTTGCAGTTGATACGCGTGAAAATAAAAGGTGTATATTATGATCTGATGGAGACCTCTTGTTGTAGATTCCTTACCTTAGAATTTCCACTAGGAGTCAGTATGGATCTGGAGATTTTTCATTAGCAGTACCCCAGCACGTTGTTAGGTGGCATCGGTCGGCTCCGCATTCATCGTCGGCATTGTACACACTGGAAATGACGTCACGGGGCCTACATAGACGCCGCCCGGGTGCGCTGACGTCTGTTCTTTCTTTTTACGCGCCAGCCTAAGCGCAGATCGGCAGAGAGCTCTTCTTAGCTAACCTTTTGTCGATGTATTTCTCTGAGTCTTGGACTCCTGGTGGCGTCGAGATGTCCCAGTGTAGGACTGGATTCAAGCTCTGTGGATCCTATCATCGGATGATGTCCGTTAAGAATCCGCACCTCATGTGCCATGAACCAAAGTCGGCCTAAAGCAAACATAGAGCATGGACCAATGCGCAAGATACATGGCGGCCATCTAATATGTACCACCTATCCTTTTCAAATTGCAGCCTTCCCCACCTTCTTATACTTACAATTTGTTTGAATTGTATGGATATATGTGTTTTTCTAATTGTATATGCCCTTTATCTTCATTGTTATTTGTGTTATGTTAATTTTTCTCAAATATTGTTTGTCTCAGTTCTCAAATTGTTTTTGGGTCATCTCAGATGTACTGTTTGTTATTGTTTTCAAAATCCTTTGTCTAATGTGTAGTGTGTATTTGTATATTTTATATGTATATTTATGTTATGATTATTACAGCCCTGACGAAGTTCCTGTGGCACTAGGGAACGAAACGCGTTGGCTGTGTGCCGGTTTTAAAATATAAACAACTTAAATAAAAAGAAGACTTTTTTGGATTACATATGTTCTTTGAGTGACTTCGATTAGAGTGCACCTTCCCTGTTAATGGACTTTCTTGATTGTTTGACATCCCCCAGCAGCGGACGTCGGAAGTAGTTGCATTCATATAGAATACATGAAACTGGTAGAATAAGTGCTTGACCTTGTTCAGCTGCTGTGTGCATTTTTGTTGTTTGTAATCCAAGCACAAGAAGAAGTCGAAGAAGCATTGGCGTTGTTCGACTTCACCCCGTCCGTTGGCTGACACAATGCGGGAAACAGTGCATTGTCGCTCTAGGCCTCCGTCCCCGGAGCCTCTTTCCGAGACAACTCTGTGCCTCCCCACTTTTCCAGGAGCCGGAGCATCAACTGCCCAATTGCGTCAGTTTTACGAGGAGTTGCACGTCATCCTTGGTTCAGTTCGACTCCGCTGGAGTGCCTTTGGGCCCCACAGAGTTGGTTGGGGGCCCCAGGCCTTCTACATTGGCAGCTTCGGCCCGGCTCCGGAGGGCCCCTGTGAATTCGTTATCAGATCCGGACCGACATCGCTTATTCAAACTTGACCTTCCCTGACGTTGGTCCCATACCCCTGGTCGGCGTCGACCCCCCCCCCATCATCGTCCCTCACTTGGTAACAGATCCAGACAGGGAGGGGCAGTTGGACCCTTAAACAGACCAGCTTGAAGACCCCATGGACTGAGGGATGGACCTGATGAGGCCAACGGGTGGGACACTTATCCTGACACTGGCTTGCTTTCTCCCCATACCGTGGCTTTGGAGGAAGGGGCATCCTGTGCAATGGTAGTGAGGAGGGCAGCCGAGGTCCCGGACCTTGAGCTCCCTTCGTTGGCAGTCAGCACTAACCTCCTGACAGAGGTGCTTCAGCCTATGGCTTCTATCTCTGAACCTCTTTTGTCTTTTAATGGATCCCTCACTGATGTCCTTCTAGGCATTTGGTCGAGGCCCAACACAGGGACTCCTGTGTTCAGGACAGTCACCCGCCACCATCGCCCCGCTCCGGGTGACCCAGCGTTCCTTTCGCAACATCTTTCCCCTGAGTGTTTGGTTGTCCTAGCAATATCTTCCAAAGGCGCATTCCCTTCTGCTTTCCCTAAAAGGGAATCCAAGAAGCTGGACCATCTTAGGAAGAGGGTGTTTTCTTCCTCCAGCTTGGCATTGCAGTCGGTGAATACTGCCTGCCTCTTGGGCTGATACTCCCATACCATATGGGATATGGTTGCACAAGTGCTTCCTCAGTGCCCGGAGAAGGCCCGGGCTGTTCTCTCCCAGACAGTTATATGCAGCAAAATTCACCATTCATTGTAGACTGGACACCATCAACTCACTGGGCAGACCAGTTGCCTCGTCGGTAGCATTACGACTATGTTTTTCGATGGCACTCGCCTTTTCAGCGAAATGACAGACTTGGCGCTTGAGCGCTTCAAGGAATCTCGGGCTATGGCCACATCCTTGGGCCTCACGGCTCCAACACATCCCCCTCAGTCTGCTTTTCGGCCCTTTCGTGTCTATAGATGGAGTGCCCAGCCACGTCCTATCCAGCCCAGTCACCGGGTCATGTGTGACCCAGCGTTCTCCTGGGTCAGGGAGTCAGCGGTCGGGCCAGCCCATCCTTTCCCCTCTGTCACTGCCTCCAAACCCTCCTAATCCGATGTTTCAGGCCCCTCATCTGTGAGTCGGAGGAAGGATTCGCCATCACCTCCTCAGCTGGCTTTCCATCACGTCGAACAGGATAGTCTGAAGGGGCTACTCCCTCCCCTTTGAGACTACCCCTCCCTCCATGCCACACTCATACAGACGTATGTCTGAGAATAATTTGGCGCTTCTCCGCAAGGAAGTTACGGCTCTCTTGGCCAAGGGGGCCATAGAGAGGGTACCTGTGCCAGAAGTCGGACGTGGTTGTTATTCTCGCTATTTTCTGGTGCCGAGAAAGGATAAAGCATCCTATTCTTGAACTCCAGACCCTCAACTTCTTCCTTCAGAAGGAGAAGATCAAAATGCTCACTTTGGCCCAGGTCCTTTTTGCCCGTGACCCAGGAGACTGGATGGTAGCGTTGGACTTGCAGGATGCTTATTTCCATATCCCTGCCTGCCCACAGGTGTTACTTAGGGGTCACAATGGGCCAGGAGCACTTTCAGTTCAATGTGCTCTCCTTTGACTTTACCACGGCCCCTCAGGTGTTCACGAAAGTTATAGCGGTGGTCGCAGGTCATCTGAGCAGATCAGGGATACCAGTCTTACCCTATCTCGATGACTGGCTGTTTAAGTTGTGCTGGCCCTAGGTTGACGTCTCCCACCTCCAGTCTACGGTGGACCTCCTGCACTCACTGGGGTTCACTATCAACATGCCGAAGTCACACCTGACTCCCTCTTAAATGCTCCCTTTTATCAGAGCAATTCTGGACACAGTGTAGTTTCAGGCCTATCCTCCTGAGCAGCGAGTCAGGGATATTCAGGCTATGATACCGATGTTTCAGCTTCTATCCTGGATTTTGGTGAGAATGACTATGAGGCAGCTGGGCCTCAAGACCCCCTGCATCTTGCTGGTGGATCATGCCAGATGGCATATGCTGGCTCTCCAGTGGGACTTGAAGTACGTCCAGATCTCGGAGGGAACTGCGCACCAACTGCAGTGGCGGCTAACAAACCAAGATTGGGTCAGAAGCAGAGCCCTCTCCCTTCCCCTACCAGATCTGAGGGTGGTGACGGATGCTTCACTCCTGGGATGGGGCGGTCACCTGGGAGAGGTGGAGATCAGAGGCGTCTGGTCTCCAGTGGAGTCTGGTCTCCATAACAACGTTTTGGAGCTCTGGGCAATCAGACTGGCAGAGAAGGCATTCCTTCCCTCCCTCAAAGGGAAAGTGGTGCAGGTGTTCACGTCAACACCACCGCCATATGGTACTGGAACAAAGAGAGCGGGTGGGGTCATGGACCCTTTGTCCGGAAGCTCTCCACCTCTGGACATGGCAGAAACAGCAAGGCATTTCCCTGATGATTCACCACCTGGTGGGTTCCCTAAACACCAGAGTGGACGAACTCAACCGTCGGTGCCTAGTTGATCACGAATGCCGTATCTGTTTGGAGGTGGCGCAAGATCTCTTTCAGCGGTAGGGAGAGCCTTGGTTCGATCTAGCCACCTCTGAAGAGAATGTTCAATGTCAGCATATTGTGCGTTGGAGTTTCCAAGTCAGTGCTTGCTGAGCAACGCTTTTCATCACAAGGGGAGCTTCGGCCTCCTCTATGCCTTTCCACCTGTACCACTTCTGCCCAGAGTACACAAGAAGATCAAGTACAACCAGGTTCAAGTTATTCTTGTTGCTCCGGATTGGGCATGAAGAGTCTGGTATTCCAACCTTCTGAATATGTCCATCGATCCTCCGATCAGACTTCGGGAGGATCTTCTGTTGTAGCAGCAGGGGACGGTTCTTCACCCGAACCTGTCCAGTCTCCACCTCCTTGCGCAGAGATTGAGCGGCAGCAGTTGACAGCTTTCAACCTTCCACCTGAAGTCTGTGATGTTATCTTGGCAGCCAGGCGTCCCTCTACTAAAATGGTGTATGCCTATAGATGGAACAAATTTGTGACATGGTGCACAGCAAAGGCTGTTGATCCCCTTTCTGCTTCTCTTTCAGAGTTTCGGTTGTACATATTGTCTTTGGCCCAGCAGAGCTCTGCTTTTGGCACCCTTAAGGGTTATCCTTCGGCTATCTCTGCCTTTCTAAGACTTCCAGATCTGCCCTCTTTGTTCAAATCTCTCATTTTTAATAGGTTTCTTAAGGGCCTTACTCACTTGTTTGCTCCGTCTCCTTTCATAATGCCTCAATGGGATTTAAATTTGGCTTTTACTTTTCTTATGTGTGCTCCCTTCTAGCCTCTTCGTAATTGCCCTCTCAGGCTTCTAACCCTTAAGACTGCTTTCTTCATTTGCATCACCTCTTCCCGCAGAGTTAGCGAGCTCCAGGCTCTGTCTTTCAAGCCTCCCTATCTGTCTGTCCAGCCAGATAAAGTGGTGCATCAAACAAAAGTCGTCCTTAAAGTCATCACAACCTTTCATGTGGGACAATCCAATACTCTGCCCGCCTTTTTCTTGCTCCCCTCCAAGGAATAGGAAACACTCCACTGTCTGGACCCAAAACGTGCGTTGACTTTCTATCTTGATCATACTAAAGACTTCCAGGTGGATGATCGACTCTTCATTGGCTATGTGGTTTCCAAGAAAGGTCGGACAGTACAGAAAAGGACTATCTCTCGATGCATTAAATTGTGCTACGCATTGGCAAAGAAGTAACCTTCTGTGGGGTTACATGCTCACTCTACTAGAGCAACAACGGCAACCACTGCATTAGCGCATGGAGTCCCAGTCCTGGATATCTGTCAGACGGCACCGTGGGCATCCCTGCACACGTTTACCAGACTACTGCCTGGACAGCCAAGTCTGGAGGGACAGGTACTTTGCCCGTTCGGTCCTCCAGAACTTCCTTGTGTGATCTTGGTTCGCAGACCCTCCTCTGGGGCTGGTATTGCTGGGGTATCTATTCTAAGGTAAGGAATCTACAACTTGAGGTCTCTTTCAGATGTATTTGGTCTCTATACCAATGTATTAGGTAGACGCATATTCTAGTTGTATATTCCTAACCACCCCACCCATACTACCCGCTCTGCGAACTGATTTCTAGGTATAAGTACGACCCTACAGGGCCCTAGTTTTGACACACCAGTGGTCAGTGTCTTTTATGGCTTTGTGCTTCTGGCGTAGAAGGTCGTGTTAAGAACTGGCATCACATTGCCCTGGCACAATCGGCCACTATTTTGCATGCGGTCTGTGGTGCATACTATAGGACTCCTCTACTCTGGTGCAAACATTGGAATCTGTTTTTATATAGACCTGATGTATGTTCTACCACTGAACATCTGCATTGGTGTACTAGGTTATACCTTTTTTTCACTCTATGTGCATGAATGTGTGTGGTAAGCATCCAGGGTTTTAAAGCATACCACTGTCTCCTGAAATGGTAATGTAACACGTTGTTATTATGAAATCCAATGTGTCAGCAGTATTAAAAATAAAATCCTATATGCTAACCTTCCCAACAGGTAGCTGTCTCCAAAACCACCTCTGGACAGACAGCTGTACAATCTGAAGCAGCAGAACATGTATGAGTCAAGGATACTTCCAGGGTATTTAGCTCCTAGTTCTGTCATTATCAGCATTACATACAACATGTATGTTGAGGGACTGAGGATTTTTCCAGTTGCAATAAGTTTTCTGTCGCAGAGGGAGCACATATCGGATCCTGTGTACCATCTAGGCATCCAGTTGCGTAAGGAAAATATGTGATTCAACACCATTGAACCTTGATACCCTGAATTTTTTGGGCTGTATTTGGAAAGGAAATGTGATTCATCGAGCAAATTATGTAAAAATATTGAGCACATTTTTTAACACATCTGCTGCTGTTGCTAACATTCTCTATTAGCTGCCATAGGCTAGGAAGTGTAGTGAACATAGTACTTGCACATGTGTAGTTATAGCCACGTTCTATTGAGCGTTTGGGGCTATTAATGGATGGAGCTCATCAATAAGCACCAGTATAGCATGGATACATATAATTGATTTCCTCCTCTGTTTGATCAAATATTGTGATCCTAGTCCTAAAAACCTTTTCTTTGCCCCTCCTCCTTCTCTGCTACATTGCCTCATCCTTCTGGCCATTACATATAGAGCTGCTTTGTTGGATGGACTGCCCACTGTGGTTCCTCCTGTCATAGTTTGCACATTGCTAACACCTATTCTCACCTGTTGTTAATCAGGATGTGCAAAACAACTATTTTATGACCATTCCCAACCTTTGAATAGTTAGTGAATAACTTTTTCAATTACCTACTTGGGAATCACAAATATGAAATCGCTTGAATTGAGAATAAAGGAATTTCTTTATTTTTTTTTTTTTTTACAAAATTAGGAAATGGACCTTTTCAAGTCAGTGCATTACAATGTACACACTTAGAAACCAAAAACCAGTTTATAACTGGTTTTCGACTTGCTAAACTCTAGTGCAGCTGGCCTTGTGTTTGTTACAGCATTAAATATCTTGTTGCTTTACATTAGAAGCTGGGACACCATTAGAGCCTTATCATGGATATGATAAGAGGAATTATTGATTTTGAAATAAAGCCTTTTGGAAGATAAGAGGCAATTACCAATCACTTTAATGTTTTGGAAGCGAAGGTTGTTTGTTACGCAACTCAGAACCGTCGAGGGTTGGAAAGTGGCATAAAGAAGGCTGCTAAACACTTGTAAATTTCACATGTGAGAAGAATGATTTGAAGGCACACCTTCAGCTAGATCTGGTGAAATCATATTTTGATTTCTATCATTAAGAGTCTGACATTGTATCTTGCTTGTGCCTAGTACTTAATTTGTAAAAGAATGAATGTGGAGTAGCATAATTTTGCTCCATCCTTTAACAATCTGACTAGGTCCCAAATATGAATTTGTACCTTTGACCTTATGTGCTTGTGTGATGTAATTATAATTAATGACATATGGTGAACTAGTATAAAAAGGCATTACTGGTGTGCTCTAGGAAGTTGGCTCAGTATATACTATACCAAAGTAAGGTATAGTGGTGGACAGAGTCCAGGGAGTCCCCAGAGGTATAACAGAGACTAAATTAGGTAAGTACTAACAGCTCTCTGTGTGGTAGTGTGGGCGAGCAGTTAGGCTTATCCGGAGGGTGTGTTAAGCATTTATTGTATTCACTCAATCAAGACTGAAGGCACCCACTCAGAGGCATAATCGATCCTGTTGGGCAAGTATAAAAAAGATATACTTATGTTTTATTCTTAGAAACAAGCAGGACTTGGCACAGGTAAATAAAATATATTCTCAAATGCAGGACTTCACAAGGAAATGCAGTTGTGGTTGAATTTGCAATAGTTACGGGTTGGTATTCATTCGGAGATAAGTTTACATTACACAATAATTACTTTTAGAATACTTTTCAGTTACTTTTAGATTACTTTGAGTACTGGGATAGTATGCCTAGATACCACACATAAGGATCTCACAATACAAGGTAAGTAAGGATTTTCTTGGCTTGAGTTAGAGTTACAGTTTTTCTCCATACAAAACAACAGTTCAACACTTAGAAAATTTTAGGCCCAAAATCGTAGAACATGGGTTCCTAAGGGAGAAAAATGGTTATCGGTTTCACAGGTAAGTAAGCGTCTTACAAGTGGGTGCTTTGGGGGTCGGGACCAAGGCTCCCTAGGGTCTAGGTTGGCACTCGAGTTGCACAACCAGCAGCACTGGGGCAGCTGAGTGCAGGGGCCCAACGTTAGCCAATGGGGCCTTCGATTAGGGACTGCTTATGAGCAGGCTATTCAGGTGTGGGAGCAAAGCTCCTAAGGTTAAGGTTCACACTCCAGGGGCCGATAATCAGCACTGAAGGTGCACCACTAGCTGCACTGGGGCAGCTGGGTGCAGGATGCTAAGGTGGTGTTGGGGACCCTGTGCTTCTCAATGAAGACCATCAGTTCGTCAAAGTTGCTGCATGCTCAGGCAGGGAGACTTCCTGAAAGTGACCACCGACTGGAGAGGTAAGTTGGACTCTTGGTGGATGCCTGGACACCGTTGGTTGGGCCACCCAAGGCCGTGGACCGTGGGGCGTAGGGTGCAGGGGTGTCTTCTGGCATCGGGTTTTCTTACCAGCTCCGGTCGCGGTCAGGGGGACCCTTGAGGTTGAGGCTGCAGGAGTCGTCTTGAGGCTTGAGGGAAGTCTTGGATCACCAGATCCCAGGTCAGGATTGCTGGGGAGACTTCCTCTTGGAGTTGGGCCACTCAAACAGGTGCACATCAGGTGCATAGTGGTGCAGAATCCCAGAGTTGCCGGAATCTAGGTTAATGATCTTGGAGTCTTTGTTGAGCAAATCGGATGCTCACGGGAGACCGAGTCTGTAAGGTGAGTGCAGATCAGGTCCTCTGGGCACTGGGGGGGCCGCTGGCTGCTGGACACGCCGAGTTCTTCGCTGGAGGCAGGTCGGAGGCGGACAGGCCCTTAGGGCTGGGGCCAAAGCAGTAGGTGTCCTCTTCTTACTGGTCAGCACAGCTCTTCTGTCCTTTTTTTCCTCTTCCTCGAGTCTGCCTTCTGGGTTCAGGGCTGCCACCTAAATACTGTATTTAGGAGGCGTTTTAGGGGTCTCAAGGTAGTAGGCAATGAGCTACTGACTTTAGGGTGATTACAGCCTTGGTGTGCTCACCCCACGTGGGGGATTGGGCACAATCCCTAATCCTGATTGGACACTGCCTTCTATCTACAAGATGGCGGGCACTGAACAGTGGGCTTCACCTTGCATGTACCCTCACCAGTTGTATAGTGCACCCAGCTAGAGGGGTTACTTATCTATACCATAGGCAGTGGGTTGCAGGCATGGCACACAGGTATGTGTGCCATGTCGACTCTTCACTTTTCTCTGCATCAAAACATACAGCCTGCAATGCAAGGTGTGTGGGTTAAGACGCAGGGCCTCTATGAGTGGCACAATATGTGCTGCAGCACTTGAAGGCCTTCCCTGGTCACAGTGCCCTTGGTAGCCATGGTACATTTTACAAAGGACTTACATGTGGCCAGAGGGGTGCTAATTGTGGGTACAACTGCTCAGTTTTGGAAATGAACACAGGCCATGGGAACCTGATTGGTAGGGACCCAGGGCACATCAAGTCAAAGTGCATCAGAAATCTGGCAAAAAGTGAGGGGGTTACTGCAACAGAAACCCACTTTCCTACAAGAATGCATTAACCTTTTCCTTTTAGGGACAACTGGATTGTCGATAATACTCTTCTATGTGCTTAGGTTGTACCGGGGTGCTCTAAAATGCATTTTATTGTAGTGCATTTGCCACTGAGTAGAAAAGAATTAACCATGTGTGTATAAATGTGATCAGTTGTCGTTTCATTTGATAAAGTGTATCCACATGTTCAAGTGCAGTGTATAATGAATAACTCCCCATATCATTGATTTATTTACAGGATTATATGTGTGTTGTATAATTAACATGCCTTTAGAAGTAAGCTGCTACGTTAGCTTGACTGTGGGCCTCAAGTTTACAGCTGGGACATTTATTATTGAACGTGAAAGCTGTTTTCTAGGCATTTTTTTTCTTTCACAGGTGCAGACCAAAGCATTCTTAGCTAGTGAAGGTACATTGTAGTTTTAATATAGTGAAGCGAGGACATTTTGGCAGGGTCAATTAAATTTAATGAAGAACAAAGGGAGTGCTACCAGTAAGCGATATCTGTCAAAGGGAGGAATTCAAAGACGCTTCCGAAGCGGAGACTGGAAGATGGGAGTATCGTATCAGGCGCTGGGACCTTTCATGTGAAATCGAAACAACAAGGTTGAATGATACAAGGTCATATGTCTTGAATGTTCTGTGTGTTTGTTGTTAGTGAATTTGCCTTGAAGTTAGTTAGATGCCCTTTAGACTTGGAGAGGTACAGATCTCTCTTAACACTTCTGATTTTTTTTATTTAATATTTTTATATACTGTATAAAATCACAACTACTGCTGCAGGGTTAGCCACAACTGGCATAGATCACTAGTACAGTGCTGTATATGCGGTTACCCTCTTGCTGGTTACATTTTGATAGAGAGGTAGATGTAAGGAGGAAAGGACAGAAAAGTTGGAAATGAGAGAGAGAAAGAGTATAGGACAGGCAAATAGAGAGGTATATATTCTTGGCTTAACATTAGCGCCGGTTATATCAACTGCATTTCGTTTATCTCAACTCGAGCTTATTGAGCTCGTCTTCGAGTCCACCCTGTTCATACTTGTGTTGTGTCTTAGGCCATGGGTCGATATAGTAGGAGTTAGGGTCAGTTGTCCATGGAGGCTCGTAGGGGTCTAGGGACCTGTCCAGAGCTTCCCACAGCCCCCTTGATGACGCTTTCCAGGGGGAGTACTGCAGCGACATGCGGTCCGCTCCTCTGAGGTGAGTGACCCAGCTGATCCAACCTTTGTAGCTAGTTTTGCAAGTGTCTTTCCAGTTGGTTAGCACAAGTTTAACCGCAGCTGTCAGTAGTAGGTCCATTAGTTCCTTCTCTCTCTCAGAGGAGAGATCAGTTTGCATAAACGCCGTGGTGAGGGAGGCAAAATCCCTCGTTAGTTTGCATTTAAACACATTGTCTATGAAATCAAATACCCTTCCCCAGAACACCTTGAGTGTTGGACAGTTGAAGATAAGGTGCGCAAGGTCTCCCTTCTCTATGTTGCAGTTCCAGCAGAGAGAGTCTTCCCTGAGGCCTAATCTAGACGGTCTGGGGTCCAGAAAGTTTTGTAGAGTAGCCAGAATTTTGTTTGTGCTAAGACTGGGGTGATCTTATTTCGCGTGGCCGAGGCCCACAGAGTTTCCCACTCAAGGTTTTTTAGTGGGGGTGGATCTGTTTATCCCAGTATTCAGTTGTTTTGGCATTAAGTTTGGTGGTTTTCGGGCTTAGTAGCTTGTATATTTGCGAGACTTGATGACCTAGTTTGTTGATGTTTGCTACATAGCGGAAGAGATCTCCTGCTTACGGAACATTTGCTGAGGTTCTGATATTGACACCTTTTCTTGCTTATTAGACTTTCAGGGTTTTTTCTATTCTTAGATCAGTCTAGGGTTAGTTAGACACTGCAAACATTTTCCATGTATGGGGAGAAGGATTGAGATCATTCATCCACCCACCAGATTCTTTTTTGCACCTTTCGTATTGCAGCCACCAAAATCCTTATATGTTCTATGCTGCTGAGGACCAATATTGTACGCCGTTTTGGTCCTCCTTTAATAATCTTGTATTTTTACAGTATGTTTTTGTGACTGATTTATATTAGTCTGGCTTTGAGTTTGCAATAAATCTTTTTCATCTTCAAGATACAGACTCTGACTTTTAGTGTGTGGTCCGATTGATCACACTGTTTATGAGATTTAGAATTGTCTTTAACCACCTTTCCTATTGGGCTACAGTAAAGGTCCATTGACCTAAGTTAATTGAAATGTTTGGCACAAAGCTTTCTCTACTGCCGGCACCCAAAGCTCTGCTCTGAAGCCCCCGGCCTGTGCAATCAAATATTTCTGGACCAAGGCTGCATACTCTTTATTCCACCTCAGGTCTCTTCAATACACCAAAGACACTCCCTTCCCTTTTATCTCGATCTTGGAGGTTCCTGCTTTCTCCCTTTATGGCAATTTTCCTATCTTTTTCCAACTCTATCTTTCCATTTTGCTTGTTTTTCTCTCTTGGTAAATGTCTGAAGCAGAAAAATAAGTGTTGGCCCCCAAAAATGAGTGGTGGCCCCCACCGACAACATCTGGCTCATATTAAGCACTGTTGGTGCCACAAGCCACCAAATACATATATCTTTTTCGGTGAACTGCATCATAATTTGATTGGTCATTATTTTAGAGGTATCCTTGACACCCCCCCCAAAAGGTGAATATCAGTAAAAAATTTAATTCACTCTTAGAGCGACTTGGTGCACATATTTACGTTGCCATCATTCCAAAATGTGCCATATCTACTTTTTAAAGTTACCACCCATGAGGATTGCTAATTTTTTACATTTGCCAGATGCTGGGTTTTAGTCTTGCCTGAGTCATCTGGGCCATTTTTGTCATCTAAAGATTCGTTCTATGTTATGTCTCCTATAAAGTGCAACATTATACCAAGGTTCACAGGGGTACATGACCGATATAGAGAATATTCACCACACTATCCTTTTTGTATTTTGCCGTACCAGCACATCTTTGTCTCAATAGTATCCATGTTTTATCTTATTTGGACAGTATCCTCCTATAGTCATGGTTCACCCTCAAAAACACAATCTCATCTTCTGTTGACATGTTCTTTAGGTCACAGACTAGATGTTTCCTCAACTCAGTAAAGTTGCCCCGTGACAATGCCTGCAGTTTATTGGCACATATATGAACAAGGTACAAAGGTAAGCATTCTTTCTTCCGAATATGATTCTGAGCATCCCCTTGAAGTACATCTGTTAATCCATGGAGCATACCTGCATGAGATCATGTTTCTTTGTCTGCTGAAATTTGCATCATTGTGTAATGTGTTGTTGCTTTCAGACAGGCTAAAAATTAGGTTCCTCCAGTGAAGTCTTACCTAGTGTTGGACTTAACCTTTTCTGCAGGGTCATTCCCAAACTTTTTGCCTTTACCTTCCTGTTTTCTGAACCCATTTGTGTTGGCTTTTTGGACTCTGCGCACTTTACCACTGCTAGCCAGTGCTAACATGCTTGTGCTTTCTCCTTTGAATAGGGTGAATTTGGCTCACACCTAATTTGCATATTTAATTCACATGCAAGTCTCTAGTAAAGTGATACTACATGTACCCAGGTCTGTAAATTAAATGTTACTAATGGGCTTGCAGCACTTATTGTGCCACCAACTTAAGTTTAGTTATAAAGTTTTGTATAGCGCGAACGTGACCCTTATGGGTATCAGAGAGTTTCACAATTTTGGGTAAGAGGGATACAATTTTGGGCAGCAAACATTTGTTACATAAATATTCAAGGCGAGTGCATGACCCCTATAGGTATCAGAACGCTTCACATAAGGGTAGGGGATACAGTAATGGGTGAGGAACATTCGAACACATGTATGTACAACGCATGCTGACAATGTTATTCCCAGGTATATAACCATGTAAGTCATTGAAGACAACCGAAAAGAGTGCAGTAATGAAGCATAGGAACCAAGGCATTTTAGGGCAGAAACTTGAGCATTAGATTTTTATTCACTTCCTTTTTGCCTTTTAAACATACCCCAGGCCTGCCATTGCAGCTTGTGTGTGCAGTTTTAAACTGACAATTTGGCCTGGCAAGATAAACCTTTTAATAGGCACAAGCCTTCCTTTTTAGTACATATAGGTACCCCTTAAGTAGGCCCTAAACAGCCCATAGGGCAGGATGTGTTATATTTAAAATGTTGGACATGTACTCTTTAGTTTTTCATGTCCTGGTGGTGAAAAACTCTCAAATTAGTTTTTCACCACTGCAAGGCCTACCTCTCCCATAGGTAACATTGGGTTACCTTATTACATTTAATGAGTGCTTACTTTAGACTAGGAACAAATAGGGATATTAAGTTTGGACTCAAATGAATTGTAATGTAAAATCCTCTTTAATGGTAAAGTTAGATTCTGAGTCACAAGTTAAAAATGCCACGTTTAGAGTGATGCTGTGTTTTACTTTAACAGACGACGACCGAACACTAATTACATTGGTCTTCATAATTTATTTACCTATTTTTCTAAATTCTTTTCTGAAGACCATTTCATATTGTCTTTTAAGCCAGGGACAGAATAGCACTATTCATTTTGATAATCAAACATGCAAACAAACTGCAACAATATCACAAACATTACAAAAATACAAAAATAAATTGATTGCAAATGAATTACAGTTTTCAACCAGTCATTGTTTTCGCAGCAACAAGAAACTCAATTTTTAGTTCAGTTTACAAATCATATCTACGTTGCTGACCAATAGAAACAAGACCGATTCAGTTGCAGGAGATGAGAAAACAACGTCGAAGGAAGAACTACTGAAGAAAATCCAACTATAACTGCCATTTATGTGGATCTGAGTAGAATAAAAACCCACATTAATTGACGAAGATGAGGAATTCCCCGTTTCAAATTCCTTTCAAACGCACTGGGAAACAGGATGGTGGACGACATGAGCGTTGCACTTTCATTTATTAAGAGAAAGACATACAGATGAAGGATGTAGCAGATCAAATCCAGTCATAGCCCTGAGAAAAATCCCAAGAATAATATTAGGGTTTGAAACGCGCCGGCACTTTTCACGATTTGGGAAACTTTAGTATGGAACGAGGATCCTCTCTAAGGAATCTGATAGAAAGCCCACATACCTTATGAGCTTGAACAATTGTTCCCATTGGTCAGCAACATACAGAGGATTTATAAACTGAACTAAAAATTGAGTTTATTGTTACTGCGAAAACAATGACTGGTTGAAAACTGTAATTCATTTACAATCAATTTACTTTTGTGTTTTTGTAACGTTTGTAATATTGTTGCAGTTTGTTTGCATGTTTAATTATCAAAATGAATAGTGTTTTCCTGTCTCTGGCTTAAAAGACGACATGAAATGGTCTTCCAAAAAGAATTTAGAAAAATAGGTAAATAAACTATGAAGACCAATGTAATCAGTGTTTGGTCGTAGTCTGTTAAAGTAAAAAACAGCATGATTATTTGATAGCTAGATGCTCTGTTTATTTTCATGTGTATGCCCTATCTAGCTGTCTGTATTAGGGCCAACCCCCTTTAAGAGTAAAACTTTTAGAATGTTGGCATTTTCTTATTTCAACAGTTTGGTGCCTGCTGCGTGTTTCCTGGGTCACGTGTATGTCAATGGCTTAGCTCTTGGGCATTGTGTATTCCTCCCAGGCAGTGAGACAAATGGGACTAGGTGTTGGCAGGATGGGCCATCCTACCAGGATAGCTGGGGGCCAGTGGTTTAACATTAGCCCACACAGCCTCTGCGGGGGGGGCCTTGAGCTCCAGTGGGCCCCCTCCGCCACTGTGAATGGGTAGCAGTCCCCTTGCCTAAGAGCGCCTGACTGGGTGTGGGGGGGCTCCGTGTATTTTGCAGGAGGGCCCCCTCAAGTTTGTTTTGTTTTGCCACTGCTAAGGGCAGGGCAGTTCCCTGCTCCACTTATACTTGAAAGGGCTGCCTCCAGCACACACACAAAGGAACCCGACAGTAGCCTTGGTAGGGGAAGGAAGGACATTTTGAGAACCAGATGTGTGGGGAGTCCAGGTTTGTTCCCCACTTTAAAGGCTGGCACCAGGTATAAACATTGGACCATAAGAGCCCATCTTTAGTACACTCTAGGACCTGTGGAAGACTTCACAAGAACTGCCTTGTACCCCAGAGGACTTCCCTGCTGCTAGAGGCCTGCCTTATTCTACAGGGAACTGCCCTGCTTCGTGTGGTCTGCCTTGCTGCTAGGACCCATGACTACAAGGACTAGTTGGATGACCTCCTGTGTGATCTACAGGGACATAAACTCCAGAGACCTTGAACCCTTCACCTGGCCTCTGCTGGGGTGAGTCAGAACCATCAGGGTGTGCCCCCCAAGTGTTGGACCCTTGCTTGTAGTGTTAATAGTGCTGCATCTGCCTAACCCTAAAAGCTGGGACTTTTCTTTAATAAGTGGCTGAGAACTGACAGATAACCTGGATCTACCCACTCGCCGATCTGTCCAAGGTTCATCGCCCGTCGGTCTGACTCTGTGGTAGCTCCCACTATGTTCATCTCAGCTGCAGTGCATCCTGTTCATTGGGACCTCTCAGTGAAGGTATCCGGCCTCCTCCTCCTCGGACACTGCCCTCTGCCTTGCCAAACTTTACCTTCTCGGAAATCTTTCTTCAAAATTTCTTCTAAGTCCTAAGGTAAGCCAAGACTGGGTCCACTCCACCTCATGTCTCCGATCCTCCCTCCATCGTGGTTGGCCTTAGCTTTTGAAATTGGCTTGGTCTCGTGCGACCCGATAACAGTAGTTGGCGCCTTGATCCTTTAGCTGTTATTTTTCACTATAAATCTGAAAAAGTCATAACTCCGGTTCTACTGATGGGATTTAATTCATTTTTGGTGTCATTTTATTTTTTGAAATGTTTTCTATTGTTCTGAATTGATTTTCAAATTTTTCTTGCGTTGTGTTTTTACTTTATTACTGTTTGTGTGATGCATAAATCCTTAACACAAGTTAATCCTGGCTGCTTTTGTACCAAGCTACAACACAGGTTCATTTAGGTACTTTGGTATTTCACACTGACAGGGATTGCGGTTGTCATTTGAGTAGGGTTTCCACCCCCTCAAGCAATAACCCAATTTTCTACAGGGTACCTGCAGGCTCTGCAGGGGGGTAGGTCACTCCTGGTCCTGCATAGCCGAGATAAGCATGTGGGTATTTCCAATCCAGAAGAAAGCTAACCACTGAGTATATTGACACGCAGTGACATGGTGATAGTTTAGACAACCTTGCATAGCACCAAATACTGTCCGTATCCTCTGTGATGTACTGTGCTGCTGTGGTGGCTGCATGCAGAAGTAGAGGGCTGTCTCATGGAATTGCAATTAAGCTTCTGTTTGTGGATGGAATGGCATCGTAGGTCGTTGAGTGACTGTCGCTGCGCAAAGCCACACAATGACACGGGTTATTTTTTCATGCTCCATCAGTATGTTGTACTATAAAATGTTTATCGATATAGACTATTTACTTTCACAATACTGTGTTACAAATTGTGAAAGTAAAGTTAGGGAATCAAAGTAGCGTGTAGTGTTTCAAGAACTGTGCAGAGCAAATTTTGCTTTTTTGGGTGGCATGTGCTTTTTTCTGACAAGTTGATAATAGTTATGTTTGTCTTCAGATTTGAAGCATTTTCCCTAAAACGAAGAAAAAATGCTTCCCGAAGTCCAGATCATTTTCAAATATCCATGGTGAGCATTTGTAGATATTGCCCTTCATTTCTCTGGAGCAGCTTTGTTTACTCTTCCTTTATTTACAATCTTGTTTTTTTTAATTCAAGCGCGAAGTATCCTATTTAGTAAATACACATAAAGGTGGATGATTGGAATAAATAAGTATCCAATGCAGAAGCTTAGTTGGATGGTAGAGGGTTGTGATGTTTGTGCATTGCATTGCTGTCACTGGATTGTGTTGTGTATTGGTGAGTTACCCGAGATGACACAGGGCTTCAGAAAAAAAAAAAAAAAGATTCTCGAACATGTAAAAACTTCCAATTTGTATCTGTGTTTTTTGCATGAGTTTGACTAGAAAGAAACACACTTGACAGGAGAATGGCCAATAGCTATTTGCAACATGCGCTTATTCCAGGCGCTGCCATCGAGAAAGATGACATTTTATTAGTGGAAGCACAAAGGCATAAGTTTTTTCTCACATCGAAAGGAAGACATGTGGCACATCTAACCTGGCAGTGCAGTCTAGAGAGAAGGAATGTCCTCCCAACAGTGCTTAATTTGAAGAAAAAAAAAAAGTGCCAAGGCTCTCGTCAGGAGGCCACTGCTGCTTGCACCACACTTTACCCTGCCATGCTGCCAATAATAGTAAAAACACAGCAAAATGTCAGACTCCTACAAGTGTGACAATTCAGACTATTCCAGGCTCCCAAAGCTATAAGAATGGCTTGGGTGGCAGGTATTAGTTGTTTTTAATGTATATTGAATTAATAATTAACTGCTGTCGAGGGTCTTCTTTAAATTAGCTAGAATGTCACAAGCACAAGTGTTGGCAATTAAGTTCCGGTGCAGAGCACCGGAATACACCGACGCAAATTATGCACTGCCTCCAAAATACACTTTTCAACAGTGAGGGGCACTGAATTCCATATACGTGTGGAAAAGAAAGTTACCTGAATGATTTAAGAAAGACAGCAACCAATCCATACAAAGAACTTTAAATTGTACTCGCTTTGCCACTTTAAACCTGTTAAACTGAGTCAGGAAAAACGAGGAACCATTGTCAAACTGTGGTGTTATATAAAGAATCTGATGTTGGTAAAGTGGTTGGCACATTGTATTCTCCGGTGTCTACCAACCACGGGCAGACGGAATCGAAGCTGGGGCCACATGGTGCCAACTGGCAGTCCTGGAGAGTGACCACCCATGCAAGCCTTGAACTCCTGTCTCTACCACACTTACCTATGACATGAAGTACTATACCGCAAGCTCCCTTGTGCCTTGGTAGCCATTACCCTGCAGCAGTAACTCTCATGCAGTCCTCCCAGATCAATCAGTTAACACATTCCACTGCTGTTAGATTGTTTTGCCAACCAAAATCCAGCTTAAGAAACCATATTGAAAGGTGTCAAAATAATGTTCTTACGAGCATGGTAACTGGTAACATTGGGCTTAAGAGTTAATTCGTAAACCATCTTGAATTCTCTGCCTGTACAATACTTTGTGACTGTATTTTGTCAAATAACTTAACTAAAAGTAATTTATATATGCTCTTGTCCCTCTTTTTCCTCCCTCCGCTTTTTGCTATACAGTTTATTATGATGTAGAGTGCTGTATCTTTTTATTACTTTGTTTGTATACTATGTGTTCTCTAAGATCGTTTTATATACATAACTGTTACTATGTATTGTTTCTTATGGGTTTAAGCACTTATTCATTGTTGTATCTACTTTTTCTCTTATGAATGTAAACTAAACAAAAAAGTTAATGTATGTCAAACAATCCTCACAGTTACTGATATTGCTAAACAAATCTTCAAAGTTAGTAGGTAAACTCATTGTTAAATGAAGTCCTGCCACTGCTTCCTCGCTTGTGTTTTTGAAGGGCTTATAGCCGACTTGTCCTCAAAATCTAGCCATTCGCAATGTCAAAGCTTATCTCTCGACTCCGTAAACTGTAATAGGGTCCCATTTGTTCCGTCTAATATGTTTAATATCTGCCAGTGTCTTGAAGTCCTTCTTTATTCACTGGCATGTATATTATCTATTGCTTGCAAGTTGTTACCCTCCCCGCTCATCTCTTGACCCAGATTCTCTTTATCTACTTAAAGAACTATATACCTTGACTGGTCTTTAATTGAGAGTCATTTCTGTTTATTCTCTTTCTATGAGGAGGAAGCAGGAACTGTAGAGTTGCCTGCTGTCCCATTATTTTAAAAATGCAATTTGAATCTCTTGGAGCTACTAAACTATTGACCAATATCCTAAATATCTCTTCCTGCTGGAATCTCACTCTTAAGCACAAACCTTTTATTAAGACAAGTTTGAGGCAGGTTTCAGACTGGTCAGTAGATCTGAGTCTGTGGTGACCGTAGTATCACGTAGTATCATGAAGTTAATGGAGGTGGTTTTAAAAGTGGTACCAAATGCCTTGATTCAACTATATCTGTCAGTGGCCTCTTTGACAGTTCACCACTTTGTCCCTCTAAACTGCCTTGACCAGATAAGGTTCAGAGGCCTAGCATAGAGGCCTTGTTTGTAATTGGTTTCAGAGTTGATTCCTTCATTGCTATAATCATGATATTCTTCTGCATCATTCCCAGTTCTGCCTTATAATTTACACTTAAGACATCAAGATTCTCTAAATCCAAGGAGGCCTGCATGAAACATTATTATTATTAAACAACTTCCCACTTGAAACTTGGTATAGTTTAGGTCAGATATCATATCTGCTGGGATGGAAAGTCCCCTGCATGGTGAATGGGTGTATAATGGAATCCTTCTTGCTAGTGGGAGCACAATTCCATTAACACACAAGTGTTATTGACTATTTTTACTTCACTTTTTCAAAAGATTAGACTCTTGCTTCCAAATTTAGTTCAAAGGTTAGAAGGTTTACTGAGTCATTTGATGCATTAAGCAGCATGCATATTCATTATTCGTAATCATCCAAAATTCAATCCTTTGTGTGTCTTAAACAATCATGCTTTCACAAAACCAATGCATATCAGGTCATTGCTTGACCCTTCATCAGGGTTCATCAAATGTAGTGCTACAAATAAAACAGAAGGCGATTCATCATACAGTCTTTAAAACAATTTTCTATCTCCCAAAGTTGTGCTCAGTGTATTCCGAAACCTTGTGCTGCATAAAGAGTATTCATGTCACTATGGTGCTATACAGTGAACAAGTCAATGGTCCAACGTGGGCGCAAAAAAGTGCAATAAATAAAATAAATAAAAAGAAGGCAAACTAAAATGTGCGTGATAATTCAAGTATGTGATACATGCAAATCTAACCTGCAGAATACCTATTTATTAAGACTCGTTGCAACGTAAAAACCATCAAACACAGTGACCATGCGAAGTAAATCTTCAACGGAAACCCCAATATGTGAAAGCTTGATGCAGTAAACCATAAACAGCGGTTACCGCATGATGTGCCACGAACAATACACGAACATTCCAAAATATCTCGAAATAGTATAACGCGTGCGGGCTTTAAGGTGAAGTTGTGCACATTAAACAAATCGAGTGAATAACAAACTCATGGCGCAAACTTACCGGGAGTTCTCCCGTGTTTGGTCTACCGCCGCACCGAAAACAAGTGACGTGGTGTGGCGTGTTTATTTAAACGTGCTGGTAGCGTCTTAAAGACACAGTATACAATTGTAGCGAGGTTTCATTTCAAGGTCTAATGCACGTTTGATCTTACGCCGCACAGTGAAAGAACGATGCGGTGCGGCGTGCTAGTGGCGTCTTAAAGAAACCGTGTGATGCTGTGTTAAGATTTAAAGTGCAATAAAGATACATAAAAAAAGAAAACAAAGGTGGCCCGGTTTCGTGCTGTAGTTGAACATAAAGTGGAAAATCTCAGTGTGTAATGGACACATAACAGGCTCTTACATAATTAATCTAAATGCTGGCAAAACGATGATACCATGAATATACAATGAAACACAAAATCATATGATCAATTGAAAAGCACAAAAATTAATCTAATCAACAAAATATGTAAGGTAATCGGAGAAACATCAGATCACAGTGAGTCCACAAATGACACATTCACAAAAAGCAATTATATTCAATTCTGTCATTCATCCCTACAGGTTGTAATGATTGCAGTTTCTTAGTCCAATAGAATTCGGATCTGGCCAGCGCTTTTTGGGGGTCTAGATCCTGTCTTGGTTTTTGCGCCTCTAAAACTGTGAAACATAATTGTGCTATGTTATGTTTGGCTTCCATCCAATGCATTGCAACTGTGGAGTTCTCATTCTTGTTGTGTATATTGCTTTTGTGTTCTCCTATACACAGTTTGATTTTTCTCTCTGTTCTTCCCACATAGAGCTTCCCACAGGGGCATTTCAGTGCATAAATAACATTGGTAGTGTCACAAGTACTGGAAAGTTTTAATTGTATGCTGTTGCCTTTAGTGGGGTGAATGAAATGATCACCAACAATAACGTTGTTGCAATGAACGCAGTTCATGCATTTCTGCATGCATTTAAAAGTTGTCGAGGTTGACACTGTCTTTCATGCAAGTAGTTCTTTGATGTTTTTTGATCGCTGCATTGCGAAGGTGGGTTGTTGGGAAAATAAAGATTTTAAGTCGGGTTCTGTACGAATAATTGTCCAATGCTTCATGAATATGGATTTTATCACTTGAGATTGTGTTGAGTGTTTAAGAACACAAACCAAAGGATTAGACTGTTTAGGAGTCGTACGTCTTAGTAAACAAGCCCTGTCTACAGTTGCAATTCTTTGCTGCTGGCTTGATCTAAGACAGATTGAAGATATCCTCGTTGTTGGAATTTATCCATGAATTTGTGTGTGATGACATTTGTTTCTTCAGGATCGGAGGTGATTCTTTTTATTCTGATGTCTTGCTGTAAGTGGTGGAGCTCTTCGTCCCTGTGAACGTCGTGCTCCTCAAGGGTTGCCACCCGCTCCCCAATTTCATCCACATCGCGACGCACCTCTTTTAAATCCGAGGCCAGTTGGGACCTAAGGTCTTGAATATCTTCTTTTATTGCCGCGAAGAGCTCCACCATAAAGGTTTTGGTTGCTGGGGATTCGTCGCCCTCCATTGTACTGGCCCCCTTCTCACCTTGGGTCGTGGATTGTCCGGACTGTTTCAGGAGGAGCTCTTTTAGCGATTTCTCTTTACGTGCTCATGCTGCTGCCATGGCGTGCACCTCCCTTCATGGGCACAACAGGTCCCAGCGGCCACACTAATTATCAATGTTGGTACAACCTGCACTGGCACTGAGCGCCTTTCTGATGGTGAAGCCCCACGTCCCCTTCCGCACAGTACCTCTCTAAGACAGGCTGTCTGCCGAATTGCAGACTTCTAAGGCTTCACCTCGGGCCCAACCCTTCAGTCTTTCACTCGGGAAGCCACTTCCCGTCCGTTCGGTCCACTGCTCAGGTGTCGCCCACTTCGATCTCCCCGTAGGCCGCCGTGCCAGTGCCGTCAACTCAAGCCCACCAAGGACAGGGGCGGTAGCACCGTTCCTCTGCCGTCACGTTCCTCAACCACGCTGTGTCCCCGTTGTTTGTTAACTGCCAGGGACACAATCAAGGTAGCTCCCGTCCGCCGATCTGCGGACCGCTGTGCCCCCATCTAGGCCCGCAGCCCACTCCGCACCACAAGCACCGTCCGCCGATTCAAGGACCGCTAAGGCCACACCTCAGGCCCACTCCCTCCACTGCTAGGTGGGCTAGAGCACACAAGGGCGCAGGGTCCACCAACCGCCCGCTCTGCTCTCCACCCGGGGGTCAGCCGCTCCTCTCACCTGCTGGTGCCATTTTAGCAAGTCCACCACGGCTAGATCGATATCGCTGTGTCTTGACGCTGCACCTCTCGCCACACGGGCGCTTATCACGTACCAGGCAGAGCTCCAGGAATCGGCGTCCGTCAGGGCCGCTGTCCAGGCTTAGTTGTCTGACGATCCGCGGACCAACAAGGCCTAACCCAGGCCCAGCCTCACTCTCGTGTACTCCCTCCTCCGCCTCACTCCGCTAGGGCAGCCAGCTGGTAGCGCACGCTACCGGGCCAACGCCCAGATCTCATGCCACCCAGAAGACTCCTGTCCCCCACAAAGGGCAAGCAGGCAACCGACTCGCGGCAGCCCCTAGGCCAAGCCCAGACTGGCCGCACCTCTGGGCGACCGCGCTCCTCAGTATTTCCAGCACGGGCCTCACCAGGCACCGAATGTCCCATCCCAGCCAGGCGCACTCACCGCTGTCGATCAGCCGCACATCAGTGACCGTCCCGGGTATGCTACGAAGTCCTCTGCACACAATGAGGGGCACCCACTTCACCTCTGCACGCTTTCCCGGTTAGGGCCGCACCACCTCTCGGGCAGCAGACCGATCCGGGTAGGCCTCAAACACACGGAGGCTCGGAAGTGGCGTTGTATCTCTAATTCGGCAGCACTTTCCTCCACATGAGATCCCTGAGATATTTTGAAATGATCGTGTATTGTTCGTGGCACACCGTGCATTGACCCCTGTTTATGGTTTACTGCATCATGTTTTCACATATTGGGGTTTCCGTTGAAGATTTACTTCGCATGGTCACTGTGTTTGATGGTTTTTACGTTGCACCGAGTCTTATTAAATAGATATACTTAAGGTTAGATGTGCATGTATCTCATACTTGAATTATCACGCACATTTTAGTTTGCCTTCTTTTTATTTATTCAGTTTATTGCACTTTTTTGCGCGCACGTTGGACCATTGACTTGTTTACTGTATAGCACTATAGTGACATGAATACTCTTTATGCAGCACAAGGTTTCGGCATACACTGCGCACAACTTTAGGAGTTAGAAAATAGTTTGATGGACTGTATGATGAATCGCCTTCTGTTTTATTTGTAGCAATACATTTGATGACCCCTGGTGAAGGGTCAAGCAATGACCCAAAATGCATTGGGTTTGTGAAAACATGATGGATTAAGACACACAAAGGATTGAATTTTGGATGGTTACAAATAATGAATATGCATGCTGCTTAATGCATCAAATGACCCAGTAAACCTTCTAACCAAATTTGGAAGCAAGAGTCTAATCTTTTGAAAAAGTGAACTAAAAATAGTCAATAACACTTGTGTGTTAATGGAATTGTGCTTCCACTACCAAGAAGGATATTCCAGCTTGCACACTTGTTTGGATTTACCATACCGACGCCAAGGGACAGGGCGTAATAGTGGTTGCTGCACATCATAGGTATTAAAGAAATTTCAGGCTTAAACATTACAAACAAAGTGTGCACCTTGGCAGCAGAGATGAATGGGCGTATACCTCTGCCCTGAGTGCCAGTCTGCATGCGAAAATTATGTCCTGGCCTTGTTGTTTGGCCCTAGCTTCACACTAACCTAGCATGTGTACAGAGGCCAAGGCCTGTCCCTGGTAATGCGTGGAACAGAACCTGTGACCTGGGGGTGTACAAAGCATGCCCCATAGTGGATTAGGTCTACTGTCCATAACTTGGGTGGAATACATAAATCAACGGTGTCTGAGATTTCTTTAAATTATTAGTGTTTCCAGACCTTTGTCTCTTTGTCACGGAGAAGGTGTTCTACTGACCTCTTTTATATAGAGTTTTACTTTTGTGTCAACACAATAACCTTGCACTGACCTTCAATGTGCTTGTTGACTGCATATATTTGCAGTGAGTGTGTAACACCTGTATAGCAGTAATACTGTATGTGTGGTGATTGTCTGAGTACTGGAACCAGTGGGATACATTTCGGATTCTCATGATTTAGCACAACACAAAATGAAGGGTGGATACTGCTTCCCCAGAGGATGGAAGTATATTGACTGTATTCCTGTGGCGAAAGGGTGCAGTCCCAGACATTGAAGTGAGGGATGATGAAGCCAGGATTCCCTGAGAAAGAATTGGCTGCTGATTTCTTCTTTCTGAGCACAGCAATATGGTCGATTGTAGAGGTAAGGTGTAGGGCTGCAGTTTGTTATTCAAGGTGATGAAGTTTCTGGACAGGGTCTGTCCTTTTCACTGTCCCATTTTAATGATTCAGGAAGTCTGATACTAGCCAGGTGAATAGATCCTGCATTTGATTGTACCCTTGTTTTGGTTACTGTATAGAGCCATTACCTTGCACAAAGGCTGGGTCTGAGGAGCACCCAGAAAATGTAATTTTAAAGAGAAACAACCCAAACTGGTCCTGAAACCTTAGAATTCCTTGTCTAGAAAATGTGTATCCAAACCAACCAACTTTGTACTAGATCCAAATTGTCCATGTTCCATGACCAAACAAGGAAGTTCTCTGAAGAGTACCCAAAGTTACGCCGGGTGGCCAGGGCTGGTGTCTGAATGACAGCCAGTCTTCCAGAGGTTAAGGGCAATCACATGAAGTTTGCACTTTTTGCTGGAGGAGCCTGCCTGCTGAAAGCGGAGAAGGAATGTGGCTGGCTCTTTAGGAGAAGCAAGACCTCAGACTCATTGTCAGTGAGACTGCTCTCCCACCCTCGCAGCTCCACCATTAAGGGAGGCCCCTCCTGAGCACCTACACTCCCGTAGTGTTGGTATTCGAGGCCCTCCTCCACCCGCAGGTTATACCTGCGCCTCATCCCTGGTGGTCCAGTGGACCTCTGACTCTTTTCTCTCACTCCACTTTCTGCCCTTTTCTGCTCCGTTTTTTACCCTTTAGCTCTTTCACCCTTTTACTCTTCTTAGCACTCTTCTTCTGCTTTCTGCTCCGTTTTTCACCCTTTCGCTCTTTTTAACCCTTTCACTCTTCTTCTGCTTCATGCTCCGTTTTCACCCTTTAGCTCTTTCACCCTTTCACTCTTCTTCGCACTCTTCTTCTGCTCCGTTTTCACCCTTTAGCTCTTTTACCCTTTCACTCTTCATCTCTTTTTATTTTCTTTTTCACCCTTTTTACTCTTTACTTTTTTTCCTCTTCCCTATTGCTTTCCCCCATTTTTTCCCGTCGCTGCTGCCCCCATGGCCCCTCCCCCCCAGCGTGACCAGCCCAGGCCAGTTTCCCTCCCCGCTCCCGCCTCCCAGCTGTCCAGCAGTCCCCAACCCCTACTTAATGGCAGCCGATGTGCAAAGGCAAGCCCGTCTGCGCCCGGGACGTCTTCCACCACCACCACCTCCAGAGTTGCGGGACACCAGAGCACCAAAACGCGCAAATCGCCGGCTCACCAACTGACAGAAAGAGACCGCGGGGTAAAGAGAGACAAAACTCCCGCGAAGACTCGCAAAGACTCCCGCAAAGACGTCCCGGAGGCTGCGGAACAGAGTGCATTTGAGTTTGGTACCAATTTTGCTCGCTCGAGCCTGGGCTGGCAGCCACTTTGGGCGCTTTTCGCTGCTCGAGAGCTGTGGCTGTGCTCCCATTCCAGGGGGGGAGAGGGAGAGGCAGCACAGTAGCGGTACTGGACAGTCAAACAAAACTACAGAAACGGAGAGGTGGGCAACAGGGGCAGAAAGTCATTGATGTCGATGTGGATAAACGAAACAGAGTTTCTGAAGTCCCTGGAGTGCCCCGTGTTAAAAGAGAAGGTAAGATTCAGCAGCAAAGGTGCGGAGAATTGGGCTGAATGTCAATAAACTCAGGTTGGGGGCAAACTAGATATTCTCTCAGAAGCTTAAAGTCTAATACACATATGGTGGACTCGCAAAGGAGTGAAGATACAAAAAATCCAGAGATATACCAAATAAAAAATAAAATCCTGCCAGTACAAAATAAACTAAAAAAGAAAGATCTTGTTGTAATTAAATGAAAACCCCCTAATAAAAAGAAGAGTGGTATTGCAAGTAAATATACGTCAAAAATAACACCCTCCCTGAAAAGTTACTTTAAAACTATTCCCACTATACTGATTTTAAAACCTGCGGAGCAAACTTCTGTTTTGGACTCAAATATGGTGCTAAATACTCTTCCCACTTCCAATAAATTTCTACCACTTATGGACGATATAGAGTCACTAGCCTCAGAGATGGCTGATAAAGTAGATCAAAGTTCAGTGGTAGAGGCTGTGGCAAAAGTGGCAGAAGAGTTGGAGGTACCGGAGGTGGGTCAAAGCCACTGGGATAATCATCCAGAGACATCACGATGAAAAGTTGTTATAGATGAATGGCAGGTTGGACAAACTGTAGACAATTTGAACAAGCTCGAAGGAGCGCATGCACAGGCAGTCGAAACTATTAGCTGAAACATGGGGAGCGAAGGACAGACAAACTCATTGGCCGATATGTTACAAGCTTTTGCTAAAGAGATGAGAGATAGGTTTTCTACATCTGAGACAAATCAAGTGGATATTAAAAATGCGTGTGAGAAATTGGAGAGCAAAATGGATTCATTAGCTGCCCGAACAATGGCCCTGGAACTCACCGTAACTGATCTAACAAACCAGGTAGAAGAGAATACAAAGAGCATAATGAAATTAAGAGAAAAAGATTTAGAAACACTAGATAAACTAGAGTCGCTAGAAAATTTTCAAAGGAGAAACAATATTCGCCTGCTCAAAATACCAGAGGGAGCCAAGGGAGACAATATAAAAGACTACGTAGTAAAACTAATAAAACAAGCGACACAAGTACAGTGTACAGAGGAGGTTTTGAGGGCAGATATTCAAAGCGTACACAGGGATCCCTTTAGGCTAAAGGCAAATAAAACGAGACCTATGAAAATTTTAGTGCACTTTTTGACTTACAGTTTGAAGGAAGAGATACTTAATAAAGTACTAAAACTAAATTCCCTGATTGTTGATGATATCGTATTTCAGATAAGATCGGATGTTTGGGCCATCACTGCTTCTAGACAATGGGAATTGGGAAAATTACTGGATCCTTTTAAAAACTGGGAGCAACAGCGCAATTAAAATTTCCAGCATCCCTGAAAGTGATGTATAATAATCAAATGAGGGTATTCAGAAGAGTGGAAGATGCTGAGTTTTTTCTACAACCTATATCAGGGGGAGGACCACAAGGGGGGGGGGGGGTAGAAGGAGGATAGAGTGATACAATATATATATTTTCTTTTCTTTTTTTATTTTTATCAGGACAGAGCGAGATTGTAAATTCGAGTATTGAACTCTCGACCTAGAAATGGGGTCCCATAGGCCTAGGTGAGGCTATGGAAAAGGAAAGGGGGGGGTTCTCTGGGAATGGGTTCACTTAAGGGGGTGGGTAGGGGAGCACAGGGTGGGGAGCAGAGGTAGAAAATTAAAAAAAATGTCCAAATCGCCAGACTGTTAGTATAGATGGTTTTAATCAGAGAAAAGATCAAGAGAATGGGTGCCCCAACAGATAAAAGTTTTGAGTTAAAGGTGCTTTCCTGGAACCTTAATGGTCTGAGACCAAAATAAAACTTGGAAAAAAAATTCAATACCTGAGGGACACTTCAGGACAGATTCTTATATTACAAGAGACACATGGATCCAGGACATCATATGTACTACGCAACAACATTCAACGAAAGGAGTTGCCATAATCATTAAAAAGAATTCAGCTATTTCTCTTGAGACCAGTACGGTAGATAAAATGGGAAGGTAGGCCATAGCTAGAGATAAATGTCATTTATCCAAGTTTACAGTGGCAGGATACTATGGCTCGAACATTGACGATACTGGGCCTTTCAAAAATGTATTATCTGAATTACTGAATTATACAGACCCATTGGTATTGGCCGGAGATTTTAATGTGGTTTTGGATCAGATACTTGATAAATCTCAGAGAAGTAGAGCGGTTTTAAATCATAAAATGGCTAATTTGATCAGGAATACCATGAAACAGTTGGCTTGGTATGACGTATGGAGGGATAAAATGGGTAAGAGAAGGGGATATACTTTTCACAACAAAAAATATAAGCATAAGTCTAGAATAGACTACTTTCTCTTAAGTACTGTTTTGAAGAAATGGTTCCATGATGTTAACCATGTAGGGGAACATCTTTCTGATCACTCAGCAGTATCCCTAACCCTCAAAATACCAGTTAGACCGATCATTAGAAGATGGACTATGGAGCGCGCTATTCTTCTGGAAGAAGATATA
The DNA here is from genome assembly GCF_964204655.1 of Triturus cristatus. NCBI lineage: Eukaryota > Metazoa > Chordata > Amphibia > Caudata > Salamandridae > Triturus > Triturus cristatus. Next base: position 720,235,812 of record NC_140581.1, read on the forward strand.
ATGGAGAAGCTAGTATCTGAAACAGAGGCCTTTTTTAGAATTAATTTAGGTTCGGCCCGATACACATCGTCTGGGATGGGTATACAGCTTTTCTTAGGGGCTTAGTAACTTCTATACAACTTGCTAGATACAAAAAGTATAAAGGTGAAGTTGAGGGAATAGAAAAAGAAATTCAAGAAATAGAGAATCATATTATTTCAGGTCAAAGTAATCCCCCAGATACAAACGTTGTAACTAAACTAGAATCTCTAAAATCAGACTTGGCAGCTGTTCTTGACTCAAGGTTAAAAAAGAAATGGCAAGCTAGTAAAATAGCTCACTTTGAGTATGGGGAGAGCTGAGGAAAGCTTTTGGCTTGGATAACCAAGCAAGACTTTGCTAAGATATTCCATTATCATGGAACAAAGCAACGGTCTCATTAATTCTTAAACCATTTAAGTCACCAAGATCTTGTGATTCATATCACTCTATCTCTCTGCTCAATATTGATTATAAGATCTTCGCAAAAATATTGGCAGAGATATTGAATGGGATATCAGATTGCCTCCTTCATAAAGATCAGAAAGGATTTGTTAGAGGTAGAGGCATAAAAGATCTTACATATAACTTGATTGGGGCAATTGACATAGCAACTGTATATAAAATTCCATTAGCCATAATAACATTAGATGCCACAAAGGCATACGACAGAGTGAATTGGGCTTAGCTAAAATTTATATTAAAAGAATGCAATTTAGGCAACAATTTTCGTAGATCAGTTTCTCTTATATATCAGGCCCCTACAGCAAACATTTTAGTGTACGATAACTTATCCGCCCCTGTAAGAATTCAGAGAGGCACTAGGCAGGGGTGTCATCTATCCCCGTTGCTTTTTAATTTATACATAGAACCTTTGGCGGACAAGATCAGACAAAATCTTGGGATACAACCATTTAGGTTTAAGGACTGGAAAAAGAAAGTGGCGCTATACGCGGATGATTGATTTATACATCTGATTTGAATATCTCAATCCTGTTGATATATGAAGAGGCAAAGAAATTTGGGAGAGTGTCAGAGTATGAAATAAATGCAACAAAAATTGAGTGTATGGCATGGAATTTGGACAGTTGCACTTATCCAACAAAAAAGGTAATTAGGTATTTAAGAATTCTGATTACCCAAAACATAGATAAGATCACAGAGTTGAATATTCAAAAGATCACGAAGGAAATAAACAATTCTTTAATGATTTGGGCATATTTACCTTTGACTTTAATTGGCAGAGTGAATTTAATAAAAATGATGCTGCTGCCAAAACTAATTTTCATATTGCAAAATATTCCTTTGTTATTTAATGAAAAAATCTTAAGATTGCTCCAGTCGAAATTGAATAGCTTTGTCTGGGCCTCAAAAGCAAGCCGTATTTCATAGAAGAAATTACGTAGGAAAAGAAACAAGGGGGGGCTATGATTACCAGATTTAGTTTTATATGCAAGAACCTATGAATTGAGGGCAGGAAAAACCCTTCTTGATACTCCAGATGGCTAGGATGTAGGCGCAATGTTTAAAGAGACGCTCTTGGGGGTTGAGAATGGGAGTCATGGCTTCTTATATAAATATGGAGACCCAAGATTCTTCAAAAAGGTTCGTTTAAAAACACGAAGTAATTATGCCAGTAATTGGGTTAAGGTCAGAAAAACTTTGAAAATCAGCTATTTCAGTTCTCTTTCCCCTATTTGGAATTCTCCGGGATCGCCAGAATGAACTAGAGACTCCATGTCAATTCCCTTGATCGATGCAGCTATTTTGCGTTGGGGACAGCTAATAACAGAAGGGTCGTTGTTATCTGGGGATGAGCTGAACTTACTTACAAGTAATAGACTTTCAAAATTCAAGTACTGGCAATGAAAAGTTGGCATCAAAATATCAGGATTAAGGTGTGCTTTCAAAATGAACTAGAGAATATGTTATGGAAGAAAATTGGAAAAAAAAGGAAATATCGACTCTTTACTGGTTGATTCTGGATCTGGAGGAAGGAGAGTTTAAATTTGAAAATCAGCTATTTCAGTTCTCTTTCCCCTATTTGGAATTCTCCGGGATCGCCAGAATGAACTAGAGACTCCATGTCAATTCCCTTGATCGATGCAGCTATTTTGCGTTGGGGACAGGTAATAACAGAAGGGTCGTTGTTATCTGGGGATGAGCTGAACTTACTTACAAGTAATAGACTTTCAAAATTCAAGTACTGGCAATGAAAAGTTGGCATCAAAATATCAGGATTAAGGTGTGCTTTCAAAATGAACTAGAGAATATGTTATGGAAGAAAATTGGAAAAAAAAGGAAATATCGACTCTTTACTGGTTGATTCTGGAGGAAGGAGAGTTTAAATTACCGATGGAATTATGGGGGGAGAGCTTGCCGAGATGCCACCTTGAAGATATATGGCAAGTATCTCACAACATTTTATATTCTTCAGTACAACATGCAAATTTAAGGAGGAATCATATTTTTTGTGTTCACAGGGTGTATTGGTCCCCGCAAAAGCTCTCAAAATTTTTGAAAGGTTTACCGCCTAAATGGCCCAAGTGCCTTCTTATTGATGCGGATGATGTCCATATGTTTCTAACTTGTCCCAAGCTTCAGCAATTTTGGGCACAGATAAAAGAAGGTTTGGAAAATATTTTTGGTTTAGATATTCAGGTGAGCACAGTTTTAGTATTTTTTGGATTGTCTTGATTACAAATCCCTTTCCAGATGGGAAAATAAGTTATGTTTATATTTAATTTTGCTTGCAAGAAGAGAAATTTGCAAAAAGTAGATAAAAGATATTTCTCCTAATTTTCTAGAATTGGTGATCTTTATCAAATATATAAGGAAGATGGATAGAGTCAAATTACAGAGACACAATGCTAGGGATAATAGAATAGATTTTTGGGGACCGTGTGAGAAATGGTTAAAAACTTTTGATTCATAAAAATAATCTGCCCGATGATTAAGACTTTACATTTGTTTTACTTTATCTCTCTAGTTCTGTAGGGTGCTCAGGACTACACAGAACAAGAATGTAGAGAGGTTCTGTGTAAAGTCTTTTCCATTTAGATACAGAGCTTCCCAGATAGTGCTATTCGAGAGGGAGGCCACAGGAGTTAGTTCAACAGCTCTGAAATATCTAATGGCGAATGAGGACAAAAAAAATATTTTTAAAAAAAGCCAGTCCGCAACCAGCGCCAGGAACCCTGGACCTCCACACCGCCAACGCTACAACCCAGGGGTACTCCACACACTCAACCCAGGCCGCAAGAACAACTGAAAGCTAGCGTCACCAGCTGACCCCCACAGACCCTTCAGCTGTCAACGCTACGAGCACACCTGCAGCACCGCCAGGAACAGGGACCCAGCACAACCCGCCCGCAAGAACACAACCGAACTGAAGACCCTGCGATGCATCCTCCTCAACGTCTGATCACTCCACAAACACGCCACAGAAATCTGGGACCTCCTTGACAGCACCACCCCGGACGTAGTATTCTTCACCGAAACCTGGACCATCACCACCTCGGGACCGGATATCGCCCTCACCATTCCCCAAGGATACAAGATCCCCAGGAGGACCGCCCCACTCGCCTGGGAGGAGGAATTGCCATTGTCCACAAATCCACACTCCACAACGAGCCCACAGAGCTGATGGAACACCTACACTTCAAGATACAAGCCAGCCCTACCACCACCCTCCGAGGAACTCTCATCTACGACCCCTCGGTCCCCGCGGACCATTCACCAACTCCATCACGAACATCATCTCCCCGCAAGCCATCACATCCACCAACTACACCCTGCTGGGAGACCTCAACTTCCACCTAGACAACCAACTAGACCCCAACACCACATCACTCCTGGACAACCTCCACAACATTGGACTCTGTCAGAAGGTGACTGAACCCACACACTCAGCAGGACACAGCCTCAACCCCCTCTTCACATCAGGTCACTCCATCACTTTCAGCCACACCACCGAACTCCTGTGGACAGACCATCGATGCATCCACTTCACCTTCAGAACACCCACCATCCACAGATCACAGATCCCAGCACCTGCTCCCATGAAGAAACTGGACCAAAATCACTGACGAACAGCTCACCTCCTCACTCAGCAACTCGACCCCAACCACCGTGGAAGACGACGACCCCAACACCGCAGCCCAAACTCTGCACAGATGGATCTCCGACAGCGCTAACACCATAGCCCCCCACAAGAAGAAAAACATACACGCCAAGTAAGCCAGATGGTTTACCACCAAACTTCGAGAGTTCAGACACATGTGCCGCCGCCTTGAAAAGGCCTGGAGGAACTCTAAATCCACAGAAGCCCATAACAACTTCAGAACCACCACCAACGCCCACCACCAACGCATCAGAAATACAAGAAAAACAGCGATCGAAGACAGAATCTCCACACACGCACACAACAGCAAAGAACTCTTTAACATCTTCAAGGAGTTCACCCAACCCACCAGCGAGTCTACTGACATTTCTCCCTCGCAAGACCTCTCCAACAAACTCAGCGCCTTCTTCCACCACAAAATCAAGAACATCTATGACAACTTCGACAAAGACAACCAACACACTGAACTCTCACCAGTCACCCCGACACCCTGAAACCAACGATTGGCAGCTGGACAGCCCTCACCACCAAAGACACACTGAAGATGATGAAGTCAATCCACTCTGGGGCCCCCACGGACCCCTGCCCTCACCGCATCTTCAACAGAGCTGCCGACACCATCGCACCCATGCTTCGCCACACCATCAACCGCTCCCTGGCGACCGTGTCCTTCCCCGATGACTTGAAACACGTTGAGGTCAACCCTCTCCTGAAGAAGCCCTCAGCGGACCCCACCGACCTCAAAAACTACAGACCCATCTCCCTGCTCCCGTTCCCAGCGAAAGTCATCGAGAAAGCCATCAAAAGCCAACAGCCAACTCGCCACCTTCATCGAAGAGCACAACATCCTCAACTCCTCCCAATCCGGCTTCAGAAAAAAACACAGTACAGAAATCGCCCTCCTCGCTGCAACAGACGACATCTGCTCCCTACTGGACAAAGGAGAAATAGTAGCCCTCATCCTCCTCGACCTCTCAGCGGCCTTCGACACAGTATCTCCCACCGCACCCTAACATGCAGACTCCACGACGCAGGGATCCGGGACAAGGCCCTCAACTGGATCCACTCTTTCCTCTCTGGCAGAACGCAGCAGGTCAGACTCCCTCCTTTCCTCTCGGACCCTACACCAGCCACCTGCGGAGTCCCCCAGGGGTCCTCCGTCAGCCTCGTGCTCTTCAACGTCTACATGGCTCTGCTCGCCCCCATCGTCAGAACTCACGGACTCAACATTGTTTCATACGCAGACGGCACCCAACTCATCCTCTCCCTATCCAACGAACCCATCGCAGCCAAACACAACTTTCAAGAAGGAATGGAAGCTGTCGCCAAATGGATGAAAAGCAGCTGCCTACAACTCAAAACAGACAAAACAGAAGTACTCATCATGGGCCCACACCCCAATGCCTGGAACAACACTTGGTGACCCCCCGCCTTCGGAAGCCCACCCACCACCACGGATCACGCACGTAACCTTGGCATCATCCTGGACTCTGAGTTCAAAATGGACCACCAGATCAACTCCGTCGCATCCTCCTGCTTCTACATCCTTCGCCTCCTAAGCAAGACCTTCAAATGGATCCCCCTTGAGCACAGAAAGACCATCACTCACTCCCTTGTCACCAGCAGACTCAACTATGGCAACACACTGTATGCCGGAATAAACAAAAACCTCACTCGCAATCTACAAAACATCCATAACACCGCCGCGAGACTGGTCCTCAACCTGCCAAGACACTGTCATATCTCCCAGCACCTGCGCACCCTCCACTGGCTCCCCATCAAGACTAGAATCACCTTCAAGATCCCATCCCACACACACACAAAGCCCTCCCCAACACCGCACCAGCATACCTGAACAGCCGACTCAAATTCCACGCACCACAAAGGGCCCTACGATCAGCCAAGCTCTCCTTTGCCGTGGTCCCCTGTGCCAGAAAGACCAGAACAGGAGGCCGCTACTTCTCCTTCCTCGCAGCTAGAGCCTGGAACGCCCTACCACTCCACCTCAGACAGACAACATCACTCCGCATCTTCACAAGAAACCTCAAAACTTGGCTCTTCGACAGAGCCCCTCCTTGGTGGACTGGAACCTGTACCTCCCCTCTGCCACAGCGCCTTGAGACCCTTACGGGCCCGGCATGGGAAATAGCTCCAGTTTCTTTTACAGGAGTAACTGCCAGGGAGTAAAGCCAGGAGTTCCTCAATCTCCCTAAAAGGTCCTGGCTGTGAACTTCACCAGGCTTACTACATAAATAGAGTATAGACTTTGATTTGTAGTCTGCTGTGAATGTGAGACTGGCCCAACGGCTGCTGATGTAGGAATCCAATAATTCCACCCGCTCTGGGTTGGGTGCCCTGATTGGCTAAGAGGCAGCACCTACTGCAGTCACCCACAAGATCAACCTGCATCTAACGACCCAGCATCCCATGTGCACCTGACCTAGGGCAGAGGCCACAAATGCCCAAAACAAGAGCTGTTCCAGGGAGTCGGCAAACAGAAATCCCATAAATCTTCAAGTTTCTAGCAAGGCCTCCACTGTGGTCTTGACAGTTCATAAACTGCCACTGTAGGAGTATACTCACTCTAAAAATATGTCTCTTTTCTATTTCTATCTTTTCTTCAGGTGCTTTTGTTCAGTCTTGTGTTACTTTTTTTTGTAATGGGTTAACTAGAAAAAAATACTCAGACTCCAAAAATCAGGACACTATAGCTAAGACTGTATTTAATCTAAGGAAATTTTACCTTGTGTAAAATCGTTTTCACCAGTTGGTAAAATAATCCTGTTTAAAGCAGTGTGCATGGTTAATAGACTTTTTTTTTTTTTTAAAGATTCTGGCTCTAACTCTTTATCTTTCAAAAATAAAAAAATATAAGCCTGGTCAGGCCATTCCCTCTACGGGCCAGCTTCTGTTGGAGAGTCCCTACATTTAATTTCAAACAACAGGATGGAAGAGCCCTTGGGGTTCAGGCAGCTACCACTTGGTAAGGGGTGCTATCAATGGAGACGGAAAAGTTGTCTGTATTCCTGACTAACACCTTAGGTCCTAGGTTGAGGTATGGCTCATATTGCGCACAGGGAACATGTGCATAAGGGTACAAGTTTGGGGCCCCTGTGGGTACTTGTTATCCATCAAATGTTCAAGGAGCATGATATGGCTTTGCTTGATTGACTGGGGTCCTAAATGCCAGCATCCAAATGAATAGCAAGGCACCATCATGCCACTTTGCTTCTACTTCACAAAGATATGTGTTTGGTACAGCTTCTTTGTGTCCTTCAGGTGCTGGTTCACTTCTCAAGGGCTGGTTGGGCTTTTCTGTCACGTGTATGGTTTTGCAAGGGGTTTTTCTTTAGGGGGCCACAGAAGGTGTTCATGGAGCACATAGACTGCTTCATGTTTTCAAGTTCTCCTCCCAAAATGTAGCATTGCTCAAGCTTGCCTAACTCAGCCACCTTGTTGAGTTGCATTTGGATTTGTGACCTTTATGGGGTGCAATGTGGTGAATGTCAGATGGAAGGGACCTGTTCCTCACCTGTTGATCCCTGTCTGTGCAGCTTGCTGGGAGGGTGTGAAAAAGGATTCCACCTGGGGTACCTGCAGGGTAGACAGTGGGGAAAGGTGATCCTTGCATAGCCAGTATAGGCACATAGGATTCTACCAACCTGCAGATAGCTGAATACGAACATTGGTAAACGCAGTGATGTTATAGTTGAGTTCTCCTTGCCTAGCCCCAACAAGCTCCTCATCCTCTGTGGGTGTTCTCTCTTGAAATTGCACATCAACCTCTTTTTTTAGTGGAATGGCATTATAGTGTTACAACTAGGGGACATTGAGTTACCTTCACAATATTGTGTCATGTCTGACTGATATTCCCACAATGTGGCCATTTGAAATTTTATTTGGTAGTGTCATGGCAGAGTGATGAGTTAGGTGACATGAGATTGGCAGGTTCATCTATACATACAGAGACATTACTAACATAAGTAGACAGTAGCGGGCCACATTTGCACACCAGTCTGTGATGTGATATTGGGATATGTAAGGTTTTTTTGAGACACCTGTTTATAAGTACCATCATTGTTGTCACACTGGCTATCTATATTGTGCCTCACGTTTTGTGGCAATTGTGTGACACACATTTGTGAGAGCAAATGTAGGGAATGGCAACACCAGTTGTGTTTATATCACGGATGACTGTTTTGTATGAACAGTAGTGACTTTGGCATTTGGGCACATTCATGAGATAGATTTCTGGGACATTCATTGCATTAGCTAATGTATTAGCGAGTAACAGTTAGGTGTACAGATAATTGGCAGTGTATCCAAACAAACATGCACTGAGAGCTATTCATGTATGTTGAGGAAGACTTACTATGCCCTAACATTCATTTCTCAAGTGGCCAATACATATGGCACTGTGGATAGGGCAACAGCGGTGGAGGTGGTTGCAGGTGGTTTGCAGCCCTGGGTTCTCCAATGGTGACAGTGTGAAACAAAATTGAAATGTTTTTGTTTCTATTTTAATGTAGGAGTTACATTGAGAAACTGTTTAAGATGTGCTGATATTCTTTTGGGACTCACTTTTGAGGTTGGGAATCTGCAGGAAGAGGTACCCATCAGAAGTTAAAGTTATTTACCTTCGGTAATGGTATTTCTTGTGAATACATAAACTGCCTGCAAAGTCCTCACTCCCCTCCCTGCTACCTCTGTGAATCAGCATCTTATATAAGTATGCAAATGTGTGTATTTTTTATTGCTATTGTTGATGCTGTCTTTGTTTCTCTCCGCACATCTTGCTGGGGTGTGGAAAAAGTCAGGAACTGACGTCATCATGCAGGTTGGAACCTTATATATGCAAGTGTTGTCATATCTGTTGCGTGGATTTTCGGCTGAAGGATAGTGCCAACTGACTGAGCCGGAGAACTGTTTCTGGAGAAAAGGTTTCTGGACCAGTCTGCCATTCTGAAGGATAATTTTAAGGTGAGGAACCTACAGTAAGATTATATATCCACCAGCTATACCATTATTGAAGGTAAGTAAGTTTTACGTCCTGACCATTGATGGAGACGGAACAAATATTGGCGACAGAGGCGTCACGTGGTAGGCCTATTGTAGCAAGCGGGGTTTAGAGTGCTAGAAAATAAACAATGCAAATTAAAGTGCTAAAACGTTGAAATTATTGTGAGTCTAAATATCTGCATGTAATGCATTTTACTAAATATAAATGGTTTAGTTAAATATTAGAAAAAAATATTAAGATAATATATTTGTTAAAATCAATGGTCACATTTTTTATCAGAAAACCATGGGGCATATTTACAAGAAATTAACGCCACTGCAGCATCAATTTTTTTACGACAGCTGCTTTTCTTTTTAATCGCCTTATTTACAAGTTGCCGCTAACTGCAGATAGAGGCAATTTTACAGCATAAACGTGAATTTTCAAAATCGCCACTTCTGTTTGAATGACTTAACGAAAATGAGATGCAAGGTAGGTGTTCCCGTGAAAAAACTGCAGCTAAACACACGTCGCAACATTTACAAGGAAATCCCAGTAGTACGTCGATAACCCCCCAAAACTGCAGCTAACTCAAATAAGCAGCAGTTTTCTAATGCCAAGACTTACATGGTCTTAAAAATGGTGTAAGCACACATGTATATAAGGAAGACAATTCCAGACCCTCATTGGCAACCTCAACGATGCCATGGAGCTTTCAGTATTGCAACTTGGAGCACCAGGAAGACCACCACCACCACAGAGGCACCGCCACAGATGAGAGCGGGTCTGCTGCCAAAGGATCACCCTCATACACCTCCTACCAGAGAAGGTGATAGCCCATTACAGGCTAAAAAAGATCCTCCATCCTACCCCTACTCAACCAGATAGCTCCAAGGCTGCAGGCCACATCCCAGCGCAGCACTAACATCCCTCCGCAGACCAAGCTAGTTGCTGTGTTTCACATGTTGGCCTCAGGCACCTTTCAACCCACCACTGCTAGAGTGGCTGGAGTCTCCCAGGCATCCTTCTCCAGGTTTCTCCCCACTGTCTTGGATGCCATTATCAGCCTGACACCACAGCATCTACACTTTCCTAACACTGAGCAAGAACAACTTGCCAACAAGCAAGGCTTCAATACCATTGCTGGTTTATCGCATGCATGTGTTGCGGGCAATGGAATGCACTCATGTGCAACTTGTGCCGTCTGCGGACACTGCACACATCTACAGGAACAGGAAGCACACATACTCAATGAATGTGCAGGTAATTGTTGACCATCTTGGAGTATTCATCAATGTCACCGCCAAGTATCCAGGCAGTGTCCATGTTTCCTACATCATCCGCCAATCCGTCATTAACCAGCGGTTCAAGAATTACATCTATGGAAATGGACTGCTTGTTGGTACGTACAAACTGAACAGGCCACACACCTCAAGTCACCCAATCATGTAGCTCAACTATGTGAGAATGAACATGTAGCAAATAGAATTGTGCATACATTGCAACTGGGCCAACTACTATACACAAACTCATAATGGCAAAAAACAACATATATGTAAGTAGTCCCAACAAGGGAGTATGGTAGAAATACTTTCAGAAACCACTAAGTCACTCAAGGAATACATATCTTGTAGAACCCATAAGACAAAAATTGCAAGGGATCAATGTAGCAGGTGCTACAAGACATATGCTTGCACTGTGCTGAATTAATTCTGAAACAAAGCCATGTACCATATGTACAACAAGATGACAGATCACTCTGCTATCCCCTGTGCTGGTGCATAATTAGCTGACATGCACCAACACAGGCACCCATGCACCATGGTGCAAGGGTGCCTGCGTCATGGGGAGGAAAGTATTTCTAATAAAATATCTCAAAAAGAGTGGGGGTCTAAGGGATGTGGTTTAAGGACTCAAACAGTTTACAATCCCCAGTTCAACTCATGTATACAAAAAGAAAACTGTGACTCACAGTTTTCTTTTTGTATACATGAGGAAAGTATTTCTTCATGAAGGGACACCCCCCCTTAAAATGGGTAGTGTCAGAATGAATGCAGCATGCATAGAAAGAGCATACAAATAAGAGAAATGTAAATCTTACTCCATGATGTACATCCCTACGCCTCTTCTGGTGAGGTGTATCAATCTGATGCATTTCCAGGTGTAAAATAAATAACGAAATGCAGAAATGTAGCCAAAGAAATTTGTTTTGTGTGGGAACATACACAGAAATATCCATGGCCCACCCCCAACACGCAATCAATCGGCTTCAAACTTACGATATGTAAAAGGACATGAATTAGACGTCCTTTGGCTTGACATGTCCCAGTAAGTAGAGTGCACCAGGTAGCAGAGTTGCTGCGTCTCAAACAGTGACCCACCTGGGGCGCAAGGGGGATGTAACTAAGCCATAGTATTCAAGTGCTTCTGGTGCCAGCTACCCTCAGTACAATATCTCACAATGATGGATATTTCAGATGTACACACATAGTAATGTGCATAAAGTCAAGGTGTTTTGCGGTACCCATACATCTGCACAGTTACACCATGGAGGTTTTACACAGGACCTGGGCAATGGCATCATAGTGATGAGTAGGCTGTAAAATATATGCAATTCAAAGCCAGCGATGCAGGTCAATTGTATGTACCACAACATGTGGAAGGAGAAAGTAAAAAGCTGCACAATGGACACAAAACAAAAAAAGTCTATTCTGCAAACACATCAGGCCAAAATATTATTAGACACTTTCTCCATTTTCTGTTTCAGCTGATCAAGGTTAAGCACTGTCACCATGGGTGATGATCCCCATCAAAGTGCCCCCCACACACAGGCCCACAGCGACTATTATATGACACATGGACGCACAAGGGCCATTGTGGAACGGACCTTTCGGAGTCCTCAAATCCAGGTTCCGTTGCCTTGACATTTCGGGGGGAAGACTCCTTTACAGGCCTAAATTGTTCTGCAAAATAGTACTGGTGTGTTTTATTTTGCACAATATATGCGTAAGACTAATAAACCTCTGCCAGAAGACCAGGAAAAGCTGGACAATCGGAGGATGCAGAAGTTGATGCAAGCCACACCACAACTTCAGCAGCTGCAACAGCAAGGAGGGATGCCATCTTCCGGAACTTCTTTGAATGATGACAACTTTAAAATGTCTTGTTTCAAACATTAATGTGAGCCAAAGGTTCCACCTTGTGATTTCGCCCAATAAAATATCACATCAATGTCTTGTATGCTTGGTTTGGGACTTCAGAAGGAGAACTATCATGTAAAGTTATGTAATCAAAACAACAGTGTCATACAGATCACTCACCTAGCAGGGGTTATGACGCCAACTAAAGTAAGACTGGGAATGGGCCAATGTGTTGGGCATCTGAACGTCTGACTGCGTATGGTTTCTCATTGAGAGATAAAAAGTGTTTGTTGTTTGTTCTCCTGAGCACAATCAGGTCAGTTTCCACACAAGAGCATTGTACATCATACAATGTGTGTCTGATGCATCATTTTAGCTGGGGCCACACAGCTCAAATCCATCATAAATTTTGAAACACAACATCTCTATGTAATCTGTGCCACAGGAAAAAAGGTAACTGACAAAAGTCACAAAGATACATGACAATGGTGGACTGGATCAACTTGCGGGTGTGGAGGATGAAGAATCAAAGGATAGTAGAGCCAGACTAACAGATGTATCAATACAGTGCAGGGAATGCTTTTAACTCCAAGCATGCCCATTTATTCAACATTAGCAAGTGACAGTACCGCCCTAGCTGACACTTGTCACTGTAATGACAAATAAGCACGTCTTGCATCACTAACACTGTGCATGATTCAGCCTTCAAGCATGAGTGAAGTGCAACAGAGAAACCAATAAGTACTGTCAAACCATGCAAGTAACATATAACCAATTACATTAGGAATGGTCATTGTATTGGGTAAGATGTACCACAAAAAAAACATGGTAGCAGTATGAAGTTGCATCACCTCTCTGTGGACCGCCACTACAAGTTAACAAATGCCAATGACATGATGTGTGTAATCTAGGGAATAATCACAACTCCACCATGTGAAATATCTCTACATCTGCAGGCACAGTTGAACACAAATAAGACCATGCATCTAAAAAGATATGGCCATGTCACATACATTTGTATCTCTCAAGAAATATACAAAATACTCTTGAACACACATCGTTGTGCTAGATGGCCAGGCACCATGTATGATATATGGTTTGCAGTCCAGTGTGGTCAACCGGCCCCTCTCCTCCAGTCAGGTGTCTGTTAGACAGAAATCTCCACCCGGATAGCACCAAGGGAAATCCACTGTACACTCAAGGGTGCACCACCCGGTCACCTCCTTAAATTTAACTTTGGCCACCAGATTCCATGTTTCACAGTGACCACGGAAATCTTGGTGGTACAAGCAGTGTGCCCAAGGCTCTTGCCCAGACACAACCCCTGGGCCTCCTCCACTCCCTGTCCAAACTTCTCCTAACCTGGACATCTACACCAGGCGTCAAACCGCCACGTCCTCTCTGAATCAGTGACTCAGCCAGCTGAATCCTTTGTCAGTCCGGATTTCGCAAGCCTGGATACAGCTGTGCACTCCGAGTCTGCAGGGGACCCTCCAGATGCAGGAGATGCAACTGGCCCCTCTTAGGTGCCTAGTCACAGGTCAGGGGCCTCACCCTCCACAGCGTCCGGCCAGCACGACCTCCTCCAGCATGATGATGATGAGAGGCACAGCACAACATCGGCTATCTCCCCTTTCACCCCAGTGTAGTGGTGGTGCATGTCATGCAATGCAGACTACCTTTTGCTCTTCATCATGAGCACCTCAACTGATCACAGCTACAAGGTGCACCATGCGGGCTTCTCATGTCAGCAATGTGTCTACATCTGACATGCCAGACTTTGCCACCAGGTAAGGGTGATTGCTAACACATGAATGTCTACAGCCAGGGACCACAGGCTTGCGCATGATGCCGCTCCGTCTCCACCATCAGTCTTAACTCTGCAGCACCTGTGCCTTCCACTCCGGGACCCATACAAAGGAACGGCGTGGTTTCAAGTCCATGGGGACTGTCTGCGGTTCCAGGCATTGGACACCATGCTGTTGCAAGGAGTGCACAATGTAAAGTGCAGCATTGCTGTTTCTCGCCAACAATGTGCCACTCTTCAGACATGAGGCACAATTTCAACATTTCCTCTTCACCTCGGACTCTGGGTCTACATCATGTCAGTACATGTCTTTGTGGAGGTTGTTGACCTCTGCAGATTTTGGTCATGGCTGCTCCATTCTGCATGCTGGTGCATACATTTCTTAATACCTTATCAGAGGTCTCGTTGTAAGTTCTTTTAGCCTTTAGAGGCAGAAATATTACGGAGGGCTGACTTCCATCAAATATTTTGAACGCTAACTGTCCAGCCATCATTTCTGTTTCTCCTTAGCTTCAAGATGTACATCACTGTCACGCTGGAGTGATGGCCAATTGTGTCTGACACAAGCTGATCCTTATGCCATGTAAATGATGTATTGTACATATGTTGCTAACATGACAATGGATCTGGTCGATAGACACCATCTAAAAATATATGCCGCTTAGCAACCTCAAAAATGTGAGGCGCAACACCTTGAAATCATGAGTGACTTTGCACAGCCCGCTGTAAATGTGTACATCTTTGCCTCCAGCTAAGCAAATACTCAAATATGATTCCATAGTGAAGCCTTTGCATTCTATGCTGAATCATAAATCTTCAATACAAGTAGTGAATGCCTCTTGTTCAAGTTCATGTATGTTGACAGCATATTAAACTGGTACAGCCATCACAACAATGTGTAATGTAACAGTCTCATATGAAGTCACACATACAACCACTGGTAACCATTATGACTAGCACTGATGCATGCATTTTCTATCACATAAGACAACACATGGATATACATCAATGTGAGGCACAAGTGCATGTTGACAGCTCAGGAGTACTGATATCATGACATATCAGAATGACTGAAGTCACCTACACAACACAGATCACATCGTAGGGTGTTGTTAGTCCTGCAATTTCCTGCAGTATGGCACTTTTGCTTATCAACTAGCACTTAGCAGTACAAAATGTGCTGCGTTGTCACGTAAGCGATATTTTTCTCATAACCGCCATGGAAATTATTCACTAAATAAATATTTCTACAATTAAAAATTCCCACTTACCTCTTAGCAGCAAGTTTTTTCCTGTGGAGTCAAAAAACGTGTCGCAAATGCCCAGGAAGTGATGTCAGTCTGCATCCTGTTTCATGGAGGAGTACTGTACACTTTCAATTTCTTTTTTAACCACACTGTTAGTGTCTGTTGAGAGTTGCGGAGGTGTTGAGAGTTGTCTGTTGGTGTTGTTGTGTATGAGAGTGTTTGATGTATAGTCTACTGTCCCTACTGTCCCAACTGAGTCCTATGTGTTTGTCCTTGTGTGTTTTTTGCGTCTTTGTGATTATCTTGTCAGGTGTTTGCCAAAGGGGTATATTTGTAAGATTTAAGGTTTTTGGGTTATTTACTTGGGTTTTATTTTGCAATAGTGTATTCAGTAGTGGTTTTTGAGATGTTGGGTCAGGGTAGGGCGGTCCAGATGTCAGAGGGGGCATTGGGGGGCTTCCTCTGGCTGGTGAAGTTTTTTTTGCCACAGATGGTGGAGAGTGGAAGACGAATCCTGCAGGGCTATGATGTTAAAGTCAGGAAGGTGAGGTGAGAGCACATCCGCATCCACATGATGCGTATCTTCGGGGTGGACAGGACTATCCACCAGTGGAAGCACGTTGGCAAGATTGTGTAAGACGTGAGGGAGACCTCGTGGATTAACTGGGGATCAATGTTGGCAGGCAAGGTGGTAAGTAAAAGACAAAAGTTGAATGATATTACAGTGTGTTGTCTTGGTTAACAACTGTTATCAGTGACACAATGTTATACACACTACATGTTGATGCTATTCCCTTTTGGTAAACCAAAGATGAATAGCTCCAACACTGCCACCCTTGCACCATTGTGCAAGTGTGCCTGCGTTGATGTGAATGATTGACCATGCGCATAAATGTGTACCCTCCTGCACATAAATAATCAGAAAGTGCAATATCATGTTTCTATGTGTGCTGTGCAGTGCAGCACACATGGCAAAACACACGACCTGATGAAATCAGTCATCTATCCCTGTTGTGCAAGGCTCTTAGCTTTCATTAACTGTTCCCAATGTAGGCGCAGGAGCATATGTATGCCACCCTTTAAATTCGGCTCCATTGCAATATGATATGGGTGTTGTGGTGTACTGCCCATCCCAACACACATTCCCACTGGAACACTTCACACAAAGTAGAGTATGAAAGGCTGCCTCATACACAAGACGGGATCAGACCAAGTAAAGTAAGTGTCTGAACACACCCTTGTGAAAAATGCTAGGCCCATATTGACTACACAACAACAAGATAAGTGACGCTGTCAAGGCAAAGAGTGCCTTGTAAATGTGTCCCTCAAGTTGTTGTCACAATTTGATCACGTATACTTGCAGGATTGTCTTGTAGTCCACAATGCTGCAATGGTCATTGGTTGTGTGTCAGACAGGCAAAGCACATCCCTTCATGTATGCAACATGAACAGAGACATAACTGTTACAGTTCATCAAATTTAATGTAGATGACTTCAATAAAGAACATGACACGTGCAAAAAGTCATGTCTAAGACATATTGTCCCCGCATGTGTCACAGCTGGAAGACCATTGATCACTCAGGGAGATGTTGATGCCTTCATAAACCCACATGCCACTGGTTAGTGCCTTGCTGATATATTTTGGTTGTCTGTGTGTGCAGAAAAAATGTATGGTATTTTATATGCTGCACCATGTCGACAAGGGCAGCATGAATATGGTGGAGTGTGTAATAGGTAAGACCATAGAAAACATGTTCTCAAAGATGCGCAAGAATGATACGTTTTCATTTGCTCATCATATCTGCTGTTCCGATGTGTGCTGCATTGGGCGGCATACATGAAAACAGCAAAAGGCCATTGATTGTTCATGTGCATGAACGTGAGCCTTCCATCACATAAACTATCTTCTGCTCAACGCAGATCCCCTTGCACTATTGTGCAAGGGTGCCTGTGTTGGCGCTAGCATGAAGAGATTTGCACTTGCACAAGTGGAAATGCAGTGCTGCAACAATATGATTTGAATATGCTGCAGCTCTGTGTTTCCATAGTGGGAGAGCACAGCGTGATGCAAATCAAGCTAACAACGCCCTCCGACACTTCCTTGAAAATATGTTCTATTGCCTTACAATCATCAGATTTGTGGCTTATGTTTACTCAGATGTTTCTAGTATATGTACACAGCATGACTCAGGGATGTGTAGCTGTGTTGACACATCCAACTTGGTAGTGAATTGATTACATTTGAGTTGTTATAATGTTCTACATGAGTACCTCTGTGATGCTTAATGGTCTGCCACTATTGCAACCAGTGCACCCTATGTCTTTGTGTAATTGTCATGACCTGGCTCTGCAACTGGCCTGTAAAGCTGTCTCCTGGAGGACAGTCCCCTGGTAGACTCACTATGAGTATATGTCCATGGCATCATTGGACTCAGCTAATCTTCCACTGTTGTTATTCCACTCTGCCCTTGCTCTGTCCCATACCATACATTGACATGTTGGTATAACTATCAGGTTGTGATTTAGAATTTACATTAACATAGAACCTCTCAGGTCGTGTCGGAAGTACCTAACATTTGATAAGAGTGTATATTTCCTGTTTTTGTACACTTGGGCTTGTGAGATACATGCAATAGGTGTTATTTATCTTTAATCTTACATCTTGTCATGTTTTGATCTTTTACAGACAACATGTCATCTGATGAAGTTCGCCAGTTCCTTTTGCAGAAGGAACGTTATCTGAATATCCATCGGGTGGCAAAGGACTATATTCCAATGGTAAGGAGGTACTGGGAGGAAAGGGCATGAGGACCGTGGAAGTCTATTACAGATTTAAACAAGAAAAGTGAACAAAAGTGTGGTGTCATGCCTGCCTCATCAAGTCGGAAAAGGCATACTGATGCAATGCCAGGCCCTTCTAGTGTCCGTGGTGGCACACATCAACACCCATCTGCTGCTCCCACAACAACCACATCGGCACAACCTGCTGCACCCACCTCACCTTGAAAACCAGGTGCACCCTTACAACCTGCTCCGCAAGGCACAGCATCCCCAACTTCAGCACCACAGAGATTGCAACCCAGCTTCACAAACAGGGACCGTAGGATGCTTTTGAACCTCAATGTGCGTGCGGCTCATGTTGAACGGGACATATCGGACATCAAAACACACCTCCAGGACATTAAGTATTTTAGGTAGTGGTAAGTGTAGTTTTAGAGTGGGTATAGATTAGTGTTGAGTGTAGGTAAGGTTAAACTTTTTTTAATGCATTTTACATAGTGTTTTGGGTTAAGTTTCCTTTTCCTTTGGGTGGGGGGTTGATGTCTTTTTTACTTGTTAAATAAAAAGTTAAATATATATATATTTCTTTAGCATGTATGTTTAGTTAGTTCATGTCTAGGTTAAGCTGTCTTGGTCCCGTCTAAAGATGTACCTTAAGGGGGAGGTGGGTTGATGTATAATATATGTTGTTATGTGTATAGTATATGTCAAGGTAGTTAGTTTACTGTACATCTCAATTAGCATAGACTAGTGTAGGTTAGAATAGGTTATTCGTGTTAGCTTTAGGTTAGTTGGTATCTTTTTGTAAATTGAAGTTTTAGTAGTTAGTAATTTGTTGTGTCACTGATGTTTGATGTGATTCAATGAAGTGGTGAGTTAGAAGTTGGTTACAAATTATACATTCCACAATGGGTTCAGGTGAATATCTAAGAATGGTATGATGGTATCTTCAAGGGACAGGCTACTGTCAGATGCTGTTTGATTGTGATTGACAAACATGCATGCTATGTAGGCTAGCAAAGTTAACTTTTGACATTGCATTGTGATAGTCTGCTGGTTAAGTTTTCATCTTATGAGAAACTTACGGAGTCAAAAAAAACATTATACTTCATCATCTTTGTGAATATGGTGAGGGATCTCTCTTAAAATGTGGTATGGCATGACACCCAACCATTGCCCACCCCACTGACAATAAGTATTGCTTCAAAGTATGCCTTGTTCATTTGGCTTGACACTGACTTGAATCTAGATTCAAGTCCCTATCACCATCCTGAACATAGGCAAATGTAAAGTTCCAGCAACCATGTTGCCTTGGAGGGTTGAGACATTGGCTAATTCACACATGTCCTGTCATCTCACTGCCTTTCAGGGACACAAACTCAACAGAATCAATTTTTGGAAAGGCATTCTGGATTAGTTGTGCTGGCTACCCAGCTTAGGCATTGTTGGCACGTCTCAAATTTGATGGTCTTTGTAACTTCCGTTCTTTTATTTACAAGTGCATTGTAGCAATTGACAGAGTGGCCCAGTCCTCTTGACAACAACCCCCACATTGTGTACATAGCCAGAGGAGAGCCAGACAGAGTCCTTGGAGGTGGGGGTGGGGGGAGGGTGGGGGGAGAGAACGGCATGTCCTGAGACATGTTGAGGAATCAGAAAAATTAATTCAGGGAGCTGACTTCAGTGTCATTGAGGATCAATGGCCAGATTGACAGTCTATCAAATGTCCAAGGTGAACGTTGCATAGTCAATCTGAGGATAGTGACAGGTGATGTTCCAAGGCATGATGCAAAGCACAGGGTTAAGCAGAAACCAGCCATTTGGCACAGATGAATGCTACCGCAGGGTTTTCCATTGAAAAGATGTACCCTCCACATCTTCGTCTTCTGATGTGTCTGGTGCCTCCCGTGAGGGCGATGGTGGATTGTTGGCAGCACAGGGAGCACAAGGTACATCAGGGGCAGAAGAGGTGGATGATGTAGGTGCAGCAGAATTCATCTCTGCCAACAGATGAGGCATCACTCCAGTGATGATGAGCTACAGGGCTCACAGGACTCCAGCAACGTTAGCGTGATGGCAGCCAAGCGGGAAACCTGCTTCCGCTCCATGTTCTCCATGATCTTGAACATTTTACCCAACTCTTTGGCCACATCGCTTGTGCCACTTTGACAGGCCAGTTGTTCTTGTCTCTGAGTCAGGACACCAGTGATGTCACCCACGGAATGCTGGAGGGCAGGGAGCGGACTGTGGGTGCCTCTGATGGCTTCTAGGTGGTCCCTAATGGGACTGAGGCACCCACGGATCCCATCAAGTTTGGCCACCAGGCTGTCCAACCCTACCTGCACCTAGTCTGCCATCTCACACTGGACTCCTATGGCACTACATTGAAATTGTATCAGTGGGTCCTCAGAGTCCAGGTTGATAGCTGTAGTGGTGGGTGGTGCCTGCTGGATGTTTTGCGCAACAGGTGGAGACTCCACAACACTGCTGGATCTCCCTGCTTTCGGAGATGGGCTACCTATGGAGTCAAGCAGCTCTTGGAGGGTGTCCTGGTTGATGGTTGTGAGCTCTTCTTCATCTTCATCATTGAAGAGTGGGACAGGCTGCTGAAAAGAAGGTGATGTTACTTCCTCTGCAATGTAAAGGGCAGATACTGTTGTATGTGGATGTCCACTTTGGGCAGGCATTTTGTCAATTGACAATCAGAGTGCATAATACTTTCCATTCTCATTTGTTACATGATACACCTATTACACGAAACTTTGTATGTCAATGTACTAAGTGTCTAATGTTACAGTTAGGTTGTTAATTGATTTTGACAGTTTCCCTGTAAGCCAACAGTGAGGGGCATATTTATGGGCCCCTGCTGCACCTGTTGCATCATCTTTTTAGACCTTCCTGTGGTGCAGGTTTATTCACCTTATTAACAATGCAGGATTAATCTAGTTCATGTGGCTTAACACTACATTGTGGAAAAATCATCCTTACATAGTCATGATTGCGTATGGGTGTGGGTCATGAAGGAAGTGACCCGATTAGGGTCACCCGGGTCACTTGTGACCACATCCCGCCTTCCACAAAATAAAGAGTCGGTCAGACAGTAGAGAATGCAAACCAAGTATTTTATTAGTATAGCGCTGCAGCAGAGCCCAGTCTTACCAGCCTCTTGAGATGGCTGACTGACATAAGATATTATACATTTCCAAATCTTCTGAGAACACGCCCAAACTGGAAAATTCCAGTCCAGGCACTGGCAAACAAAGGGGCACAGAAGGATGAGCTACAGTCCTAGGACCGGGTACATGTTATCTTCACTCCAAGGCCACCTCACTCATGCTCACCATTAGAGTGAAGGTGGGAATGAGCCTATCTAATAGCTAAGGTGTGCAGCAATAGAGAGTACATTCATTAGTGCAGCTGAAATCTGCCTTGGAGAAACACGAGCAAAGGGGCATGGAGACAGTTTTCTTCCGAGGCAAGCAACACGAGGCAGGAGCTTAGCTTCGATCATGAAACAGAATGGCGGTTACTAATAAAATTGCGTCATGAATGCTAACTTAACACAAAATAAAACATGAGCAAAGGGACGATAACATTTTCAATTCTAACAGTCACTAGGTTTGGATGAGTAGATTAGACTGCACCACCCATTGATGTTGGCACTGCCACCTATTTTGTAGTGTGGCATGATGAGAAGGACACTCATGCTCTTGCGATCAGGGATACGGTGATGTTCGCATTGACATGACAAGTAGATGCGCTTGAAATTCCCCTAATCTGGTAAGCATCTATGTGTTTCAAGGAGGGCTACACACATTGACACAGGTCAATCCCATGAATGGATGTTAATGTTCAGGTAGGAACACCTTCCTGTTCCTTAACAATCATTCCCTCTATACAGGCACCCTTGCACTTTGTGCGATTTTTAAGGAATTAAAATTAAAGAATCACTATTGCCTATGCATGTAGGAATTGCAATACAAATTGCGATTCCTACACATTCCTTAATTGCGACTCGCAAATTGCGAGTCACAATTAAGGAATTGCTTCCCATTCATTCCTATGGGCCTAGAGGCCCATACGAATGAATGGGAATTGCCTGCGCAATTTGCGAGTACCCAATAGGTACTCGCAAATTGCGCATGCAATTTCAAGGGTGCCAAAAGGACACCCTGTTGCACCCCTGAAATTTCAATTCATCCACATGTTGCACACACACATGCCCCAAGGGCATGTGTGTGTGTAACATAGGACTTTGAAAAAATGCACTTTAGTGCATTTTTCTAAGAAAACACAAATTACCATCAACTTGTGATTGACGATAATTTGCGATTCCTATTTGCGAAATCACAACATTTTTACTGGTTAATGCATTGCATTTACGGAATCGCAATTTAAGTAATCACAAATTTAGCGATTACTTAAATTGTGATTTTTGCATTTGCGATGATGCATCCCAAATGCAAAAATAACGGTCGCAAAGGGGCAGATTCTGTGAATCTGCCTGTTTGCAACCGTTTTTTTCCTTGATGCATGTGGCCCTTAATGTGGAATGGCAACACCTTGTGAAGGAAGCACACTTTCATTATTTACTTGGGGTCATATGTACAGGCCTGTAATGTAGCATTTGCATTCTTGGATTAACATGGTACGCAGCCACTTCTGAATTAAGAGTTCAGACAGATTTTCTACATTATGTTGAAGCAAGACATTTCGGCATGCATATGCAATAAATTTAGTTAACAAACCCTCTTGCACCACCATGCATGAGTGCCTGCATTTTCGGTAGGCAACTACATTTATCACCAGTGCATGTTGTGACACAGGACTGAGCATATTGTTGTACATACAGTTCGGGCTGTGTCTCAAAAGTGGCAGAGGGCTGCATTGAGATGACTGTGGACACCTGTTCCTCCAAGGCATCTAGCGCCTCCTGTGGTACTGGTCTCCCTCCTCTGGTCTGCAGTGCTGCATGTCGATTGTTGGCCAGTTTCTGCTTGGTCTTGCATTTGGCATCATGCCAGTGCGTCTTAAAGTTGGCCACTGTCCTCCTAACTTCTGCTACTGCGTTAACCTTGGTCACAATGGACTTCCAAATGGCATTTTTTGTGCCCCAATGACATCTTGGAGCTGACGAAGAGCTGGTGTTGATTCTCCGTCACCTCCACAATCAGGATCTCATTTTCCTCCTGACTGAATCTTATTTTCCTCTTCCTCTTCCCCTGAGACTCTGGCTGGTCATCCTGGCTGTTAGGGGGGTAGTTGTCTTCTGCTGAACTGGGTCCATGCTGCTCCATTTTGCTTTCAGGTGGTATTTTTTTTTGTCTTTTGCCGGCTTTTTGTGGGGGTTTTGCCCCGCGAAGCATAAAGAATAGTGACATGCGGCTGACTAACGTGTGTTTTCTGGCCGCTAATTGGGCGGCTGTCACTTTTTTCACCTTAGCGCCAATATTTTTATTGCGGTGAAGCTAGTGTTTGCGGCAACAATCGCCGCCACGCGCTGATCCTATTGCCATGTACCGCCGTATTGTAAATACGTCACTAACATGGCGATAGTTTTCGGTGCTACACAGCGTTAAGAAGATTACCGCTAAGCAACGCTAACTTTGCTTAGCAACAATTCTTTTAAATATACCCCTATGTTCTGGAGAGTTGGTTCCAGGAGCCTAGAGGTCATTTCACAGGCTGCAGCAATGGCGCAGCTGTTTTAGTCAGGAATAATTAGTAAAAAATAAACAGTTAAGGATATATTTGACAAATATATGAGAAGTATAATTGCACAGATCAACAGAGGTCGTGTTACAGTTGTTAACTAGTTGGACCACATATGTGTTATCTCTGTCTCCCGAAATTATTTCATGTTCACGTCAGCGGTTGTTTTGGCCCATTATATATTTTTTATATGTATTTTGTTTAGGCCCAAAGTAATTTCATAATATCCCTGTATCAAAAATGGGTAGAACTTTCTTCATAATTGTTAAGAGATATGGGATAATAACTTTAACGCAAATAAGGATTATATAGATCATTTTTATACGTTTTACAAAACATTTGGGAACTCATAACTATGCATTCATTTCGAACCATTGCTGGGTATACTCACAGGTATTTTGTCAATATCTCTTACCTTTATAGCCTTGAATATGGAGATACACTGGTTTAAAATGATGCTGATAGTGCCAGTCTGGCATCATGGATTATATTCACATTAACTACTATATATGGAGGAGAAATTCACAAACTGGAAAACCTAACCAAGACAGATTTGTGGGGACATTAATCAGGGAGAGGAGTTTTTTGCATGGCTGGCTCTGAAAGGGCTGTTCATAATATGAGGGCCAGAAGTTACTAGTTAGGCCTACTTTAGGCTAATGCACTTTACATTTGTACACAGTTCATGTTACTCACCAGCAATTCTTTACAAAGTGTCATTACCACGGACTGACAGATGCCCGAGGTGCAACACTGGCAGGCTGATCATGCCCGGTGCTTGAGATGTGCAGGAGGCTGGTACGGGAGATGAGCTGAAGCCCTGATAGAATACTCACTTGAACAATGTCCCCAGGGGGCGTGGCCCTCTCACTGATATTGGCAAGAAGACTAGGGCCTGAGCTGATGATGAGCTAGAGGAAGATTCGACCGATTGGAAAGACTTCCTTGTGAGTCTACCTGGCGAGAAGGGATTGTAATTGGCTGTACTTTGAGCGTTCTTATCAAGAAAGCTTCATAAATGGAGGAATACATTTCTGGCGGTGACCTCTTTCCTACTTTGTGTGCAAAAAGGTGCCCTATGAGTGCATACAACATGGTCAGCAGTAGCTCCCAGTTGTACAATTTCTCTCTTCACTATAGACCGACACAGCTACAGCTGTTTTATGTTTTGCCTGGTACACCTTATTCAGACTTGTATGCCATTTTTATAACATTAAGCACCTATATGAGGTAATTGTTTTGGCTATTGTTTTTTAAAATCAATCAAATAGTTTTAACATGGGGGTCAGAAATGTATACGCCAGTTCAATAACAACAACAGTGTAACGATAACCTCTATTAAAGCACTGAAGATTTTAGCGTTTGCATGAGAGTATCTTTCACAACAGGAGCAATGCTAGTACACCCCTGCCATGGAATCATTTATTCTATACAGTCTTTATTGCAGCATTTGTTTTTTGCCAGATAGGCTCAGCTTGTCTCAGGCTTTTCTCGATTTCTTATGGGCCGATTTACAAAAGTAATCTGAGACAAACAAGGAATCCTAACTTTACTACTCCTAAATGCCTTTTGTGAATACAGAAAGTGGTAAAGTTAGGGTTTTGTCTCAGATTACTTTTGTGAATTGTGCCCTGTATGTATAGATTATGATTTCAGTGTGAGAGGTGTTATACAGAAGATTCTGGCGTCATCACGTGCTGAACCTCCGCTTGTGTCATTATTAAATAGAATGCTGCTGCTCCAATGAGAATAGAACGCAGTGCGGAGTAGATTGAAGCAACAAGAGTCCGGAGCAGAAGTAAAGAAGGGGTGGAAATGAGGAGCCACAAATTGTACATGTAAGCCTTTTTAGAAGCCTTCGTACCGATAGATCCAGATCCTAAGGTAACTTGCATTGAGGCTTCTCTCAGGCGTACCTTGAGAGAGGTCCCAGGTTTATGAAATGCACGGGTTTCAGTGAACCAACATACCTTCCTCTTTTGTAGTGCTGCAAATGAGAGGTGGGCCCTGAGGGAGACATGATTTAAGTGAACTGCAAGGGGTCCAACCATTGCAAAATGAAATGAACTTTATCAAAGCACACACATACAGGAAGGCATCAAGGCGCTAAAGACTAAGTAATCCAGATGAGAAAAAAGTAAAAAAGATTTTTCTGTACTATGTCTGGAGATTACTGAGAGAAAAGCCATGTTTTCAGTGCTTTTCTAAAGAAGACATGGGAATCCAGCCCAGAAACCAACTGAGGGAAAGAAGTCCCCAACTTGGCTGTAATAACTGAGAAGGCTTTACCTCCCCATCTTGCTTTCCGAAATTTAGTGATAACTACCAAACTTTGATTTGCCGAACGAAGACGTCTAGAGGGGACATACCACTGGAACAAAGATCTCATTGCTCTAGGGCCAAAATCATGAAGAGCCTTATGAGCAAGCCATCAAGCTTTAAACCGATTGCGCTTCTGTACTGGTAACCACTGCAGCTTGATTATTCCGGCTGATACTGACTGGTATTTAGAGATGTCTAGGATTAGTGTTGCTGCTGCATTTTGCACTATTTGCAACTTGGTCAAAACCGACTTTTTGATACAAAGATACGACATGTTTGTGTGCCGATGTTGGAATAAATTAGAAGACTTTGCACAGGATCCTAATGATGCAGAAACAAGTGGAAACTGTGCGGTTCACCTGCTGGTCAAAGGCCAGCTTAGTATCCACAATCAGATCTAGTTTTTTTGCTTAGTCGGAGGGGATTGGCAATGGTCCTAATATTTCTTGTCACCATTAGGGACCTCTGTCTTGCCCCCATGTCATTTTAAACAATTGTCTCTCATCCACTTAGCCACCATCTTCATACAGTTGTTGTAATTGGCTGCAACGGACTGATTGTCTTTAGTGATAGAAACAAATATTTGGGTATCATCGCACTAAGATAATGCCTGTAGTCCAAATGTCTAGATCAGTTTTGCTAGTGAGGAGCCATAAACATTAAATAAGGTTGTACTTAGAGAAGATCCCTGAGGAAAACAACATGGCAGGGTGAAAGAGTCCAATGTTAATTGGGGTAATTGTCACCATCTGTGATCTATCTTTAAAAAAGGATCTGAGTAGGTCTAGTTCGGGACCTTGTGCAGCACTGAGGTAAACAACACATTCCATGGTTTGCTTGAAGTACACTTTGTGAATTGCATGTATGACTTAAAGAATGGAACAGAATGATTCTGCTAAAAATCAGAGAAGGAACATCAAGGGGACACATCTGTACATTCATCTGTAGGTTCACCACAGTCATCAGGAAATAAATTGACATTGAAAGCAGTTATAATTGCCAATAACTATGAAAAAATAAATAATGATCTCCCCTAACTCAGAACACATGGATGATTGTTAAGTGTATGTAAGAGATTGTGTGAATGGTATGTTGGAAAGGTGAAAAGTTTGAATGCAGTTTTGTAATGACTGGGCAATGGTTTTTATTTTGTTGACTGTAGAACAAATGTATGCCAAATTAATTGTGGTTTGTAACATAATTTTCTGATGCACTTTATAATAAACTTTGACAAAAAGAGATAAAAATCAAGAACATTTAATACATTTATAAAAAAATGTTGATGGGTCAGTAATCATTTTCCGGTTAAATTCAGTCTTAGAGCAATACAAGATAAGCGAGAATGTTTGCTGGTATTTGAAACTCACCTAAGATCATTACTTCTGTCTTGTCAGCGTTTAGCTTGAGACAGTTGGCTTTTATCCAGTTATGCTGGTTGTGAACCTGTTTCTTTTGCTGAGGTCTTGTCCGAAAGAGAGAGTATGCACTGTGTGTCATCAGCAAAGAGAGGATGTTGATCGTGTGCACAGATGACGGCCAGGTGGATCTTGAAGAGCGTTGGGCTAAGCAGTGAAACTAAAGGAAATCATTAAATACGTTTCTGAGCTTCTAAGGAATGAAATGCCAGGATGATAGCTCGTGTTCTATCTGTTAAGAAGGAGCAGATCCACCAGAGGGCAAGTCCCTGTATGACAATCTTGTGCAGGTGCCTGATGAGGATGGAATGAGGTGGGAGACCATGACAAAGGTTGTAAAGCGGTTCCAGGAGAATGGAAACTGCTGGGTCTCCTTGTTAGAAATGGGGGGTCTCTATTTTGCAGTGGTTTGCACTTTTGTCGAAGTAGGAACCCTTCTTCCTAGTCAGGGTAAGGGGGATACACTTCCAAAATAACCCCTGATCATCCCCTTGTTAGCTTGGCATGAGCAGTCAGGCTTATCTCAGAGGCAGTGTGAGCATTTGTGCACACATGCAGTAATACCATGAAAACACTACAAATGGACACCACACCAGTTTAGAAAAATACGTAATCTTTATTTAAATCAAACAAGACCAAAACGACAAAAATCCACAATACAGTAATCAAAATAGAACTATCTGATAAAGACATCTAGCCACAGATTCCTTAACTTAGAATATCCCCAGGTGTAAGACTGGATCTGGAAAACTTCTTCCCCAGCAGTACCTCCATCCATCCATCCTGAAGTCGTCCAAGTGACGTCAATGGAGCCATAAAGACTCCCCCCACCGTGCTGACGTCAGTTCTCTTCTTTTCCGCATCCCAACGTGGATCCGGAGTTTAGCAGTTCGTCTGGCCTGTTTTGGTACAGGCCTTCACGACGGCTTTCGCGTCTGGAACAGTGTGTCGATGCCTGCAGGTTTCAAATCGTGTGCGTCCTGTTTGCGGCAGATGTCGGCAATGGATCCACACGAGATCTGTATGTGGTGCTTGGGAGCGCACCACGACTCCGCCAAGTGCGACGCCTGATGGCAGCTGAAGCCGAAGTCCCTGCGGGAACGTCGAATAAACTGTTGTCTGCCTGGGTGACCAGGTCAGAGTCTCCGGCGGAAGGATCCAAACGGCACGGCTCTTCCTCCCACACGGAGGTCTCTGCTCGGGGCAGCTCCCAGAGTCATTCCTGTGGATGTAATTCGCCTGCCTCAGGTAAGCACCGGAAGAAGTCACAGAGGTCGTCGACCTCGCACAAGCCTGACATCGGGCCCCGCTGCTCCTGGTCTTCACCGGACGCGAACCCTCAGGAGTCCGTCCCCTGCCTATCCACCGTTTCCTTGTGCTGGGGCGACTCGGACCCAGATGGAGGCCTATTCCAGGGCTCTGCAGGCCTTCTTTGGGTCACCCCCTCTCCCTGGCGCGCCTTCAGACCCGACAGTGGGGGTAGGGGCTCAGGTCGGGGTTCGCAGGCGGGTTCGTCCTCTGTGCCGACCGAGTGCCTTGACCCCGATTCAGGGGTCGCTGCGACGTCGGGACACAGCCTAGATGGGCGTCCCACTCTGGCATCTAGTCCTCCTGACGCGTCTTTGCATAGTCCTGCGGGTCTCCCTGGGTCGTCGTCGCTGGATGTGGCTGCAGCGCGGAGTTCGACTCCGAGTCGACTTCGTTCCTCCCTGCAGGTTCCTATCTCGGTGGAGGTAGAGTCAATGCCGGTCCGCTGCCGGGTGAGTCCTCTACAGAGGTCATCTGCGCCGACCCAACGCCGTCCCAATGTCGGTCGATGCTGTTTCTGGCCCCGGCTGTTCCTCTGCTGGAGGACGTGACCCGGGTGGCCACGGAGGCTAGCATTGTGTTTGCGAGGGGAGTTACTAGGGCTGCACATATCTTACAAATGCAGCCGCCCTCTATCTCCCTGCCTTCGGATCCTTTGCTGGATTTCCTTCACCAGGGCACGGTGGATGTGGAGCCTCTGCTGCCTTTTGGGAGGGCATTGTATGATATTCTTCTGGGGGCTTGGGTCAGACCCTCATCGGGTGACCCTGTGTCTCGTGCTGTTGTGCATCACCACCGGCCGGCTCCAGATGACCCTGCCTATTTGTCCCTTCATCCTAGGGCTCAAGGACTGATAGTCCAGACTTCCCTCCTCTCCTCCACCGTTGCTTCTCCCCTCTCCTCCACCGTTGCTTCCCCCCCACTCGGGAGTCTAGGAGGTTGGAGTCGTGTGGTCGCAATGTTTTTGCTTCTACCAGCTTCAGCCTTCGGTCCCTCAACAGGACCTGCGTGTTTGCACGGGCTACTTGTGCCCCTTAGGACTCCGTTAAACTACTCCTTCTCTCTTTACCTGAGGGCCCTTGTGCTGACCTGCTCCATTTGATCGGCAATGGACACCACTGACTCCGTGGGTCGAGCTATGGCCAGCTCAGTTGCCCTGCATCGCCATGCGTGGTTACGCAATGGCAGTTTCCCCGAGAATGTTCGGGAGCGACTCAGGGATTTTCCCTTGTATGGGTCCATCTAGATTTATGAGCATGTCGATTTGGCGGTCCGGCGTCTTCTCTCCAGATTTCCATGACTGCCTGGGTTTTACTCCCCAATGGTGGATTTGTGTATTCGTGTAACGGTGTTGTCACTTTGTTTTACTGATTTACGTCTCTGGGGTCAAGGGATTTCTCATAATAAAGAAACACGAAGTATCCCTTTTCAATATACTATCTTCTAAGTAAAACCTCCGTATATAAGAGTTTACTTAAGTATGGATCACGTGCTATGTATAATTTCCAAGATACATCAATCCCTCTACAGAGTGTACCACAATCTTAATTACTTGCTATGACCAGTTCAAACTAGAAACAGTGAACTGGTCATAGCAGGTAATTAAGGATTCTTCGTGTAATTAAGGATACTTCGTGTTTCTTTATATTGTTTACCCCGTCCCTTTTCCGAGTATTAGGGTACCTCCCTTTAATGTTTGTTATTCACGGGATTTCTACCCAGTCAGACTGTATGGCTGTTCGGCCAGGTTTTTCTTTTACTGCAGCTGGGTCGGCTGTTTATATGTTTCTCTTTTACCTCTGCCTATGAGCTTGCCTCAAGAGGTGAGCCTTATTATTACCCAGACGGACTGTGCTGCTTTTTTGCTGTCTTGTCCTTTTCTGGTTGCAGCTGGTCGGCTGTTTCTGCTTTTCTTTTTCGTCCTCTGTCGAAGAGCTTGGCTCAAGAGGTGTACCTTGCTTTTTTAGGGCTGTGCCATACCCTATGTGGGGTACTTGTTGGCTACTGTGTAGGTGCTCTTCCTAGCACAGGTAGTTTTAACGGCTCTGGCGAAGTCTTCTTCGGCTACTTCTCTTTTGTCAACGCTCTTCCTGCTGTTTTAGGACATCCCCTCTAGTGAGTCCCGCAGGGTTGGTGCGGTTCTCTCTAGGGGGTTTTGTGTGGGAATATTGCCTATGGGCGGTGGGGTTTCCACCAGCTATGTTTCTGATGCGTGTTCCCTTGTAAACTGTTTCTTAGGCACACCCTGGCAGGGACTTCGGTCCCTTTGCTTCTTATATACAAGGGTTCCGGTCCTTCCGCTCCTGGCCTCTGCGGGTGTTTTCTGATTCACTCTAGTGGTTTAGGGCTATTACTCTTCTTCCACAGCGCTGTGTTCCGCTCCAAGTATTTCACTGGTTGCGAGTTACCGATCATAACTAAAGGCAATGTTGCTTTCTTTTGTGTCTGTTGTGATACAAGTATTCTTCTTCAGGATACTTGTTGTCATTATACAGTGTCTGTAAGGGACTGTATCTACTCTTTTTATGACAGACCTCTGTCTGTGTAATTCTCACTCCTTCCTTATACGTGTGGTGGTCAGTGTCCCCGCTGGTCTCGCGGGGGCCACGATTCCATCCCCGTCAGGGGGGATGTTGTCGCTTTTGACACTGTTGTGTCGTGCTATGCCTCACACCGGTGCCGTTGGTACCTATTGTGCAACTTCCCTTTCTCTAGGGCGTGCTCTTTGAGCTTGTTTTTTCATGTTTCCTTCATTTGTGTGTATATATATATATGATCAAACAAAATGGACAAGTTTCATGACTCAGAGCAAACTTTTTTCGCTGTCATTGTTGAAAACAACGTGAAAGGAGGGAGAGCACAACTGCTGTGAAAGAAACCCCTCACCCACCTACCTAGTAGGTGGCATGCTTCATCATCGGGGCCCAACTGGATTGTGCTAGACAATCCAGTTGGGCCCCGATGATGAAGCATGCCACCTACTAGGTAGGTGGGTGAGGGGTTTCTTTCACAGCAGTTGTGCTCTCCCTCCTTTCACGTTGTTTTCAACAATGACAGCGAAAAAAGTTTGCTCTGAGTCATGAAACTTGTCCATTTTGTTTGATCATATTGTTTTGGGGAAGAGGACAAGTTTTCCTTTTCCTCGCTCTCCTGTTGTTCCCATTTGTATATATATATATACATAAGAAGAGTGCGGGTTTCAAGCGGCGGAGTTGGAGCAAACCCGCACCGCCAGAACAAGCTGATATACTACCACCGGGGGAAGCCGAGTGAAAACATTCAAGCTATACGCGACTCGGAGGTAGGGAAGATCCATCAGTACTATCAGCTTACGCATTATAAAGGCACGAGCGAGTTGGGGGTGCATGAGACAAAAAATCACAAATGTACAATGAAACGGCACGTCGTGAGGCTGCGACTGGAATTTTTAAGTCCCGTCCCGGGGGGGACACACAAGGCGCCAATCAAACAGAGAATGCTGCCCAAACCAGTACGAAAGCCAAGTATCAACATCTAGAAAGACTTCACGAAAGGGAAATAAGAAAGTGGTGGGAAGCTACTTCTTTGGAGAACTATGTTGAAGTAAAGAGGGTTCCACGGGGTTTACGAATATACACTGTTCCGGCATACGAGAACCCGGACCCTGATCTTCTGAGTGAATGGGCGGAGTACACTGCAGAATCTTCACAAGGAATGCTCAAAATTCTAATAAAATTCGCCTGGAGAGATCGGGAGAAAGCTTTAAAAGATATCGAGTTCCTCGAAAACAGTATTCTTGAAACAGTGGAAGCGGACAAACACGAGGAGGAAAAACAAATTATAAAAAAACGTCTGATTGCCTATGAGAAAAAAATTCAAACAAGAAAGCAACAAAAATTAGAGAGGGATACTCGTGACTATGAACAAGGAAGGATATTAACCTTCGCCAGGAGATATGACACACCACGCAGAGATCTGAAGTTATCAAAACAAAAGGCATTTGACACCAGAGCCGCGGTAATGGGGGCAATGCAAGTTGGGGAAAAAAGCCCCTTCAAACCAGTTTCTCGCTTCTGCCCACAATTACCAATCGATGCAATTGACATTTTCTCGGATGCTGTAATCAAGGAACTACAAGTCCTGAGAAAGGATGAAGAAAACTCAAAAGGAACAAAAAAGTGGAACCTATCGTATAAACAAAGGAGAGCCATAGAAAGCCTGGAACAAGATAAGACTATTATAATAAAACCTTCGGACAAAGGGGAAAATATTGTCCTCCAAACCAGAGACGATTATTACAAAGAGGCTATACGACAACTTGAGGACAAAGACAACTATGCCCCTACCACAGAGGAAGAATACAAAAAAAGTATTCTGGAATATGCCACCCTGATCAACAAATGGTACGACAGAGGAATTTTATCTAGAGAAGAACTATTATTCTTACAGAACCGACACCCGAGGATACCCACCTTTTATCATCTGCCGAAGATACATAAGGATGCTTCTTGACCACCAGGGAGACCCATTGTGTCGTCGATTGGAGGTCTAACGGAGAACATGTCGAAATTCATAGACCATTTTCTGGCACCATTTGTTAAACAATTAAGCTCCTATACTAAAGACACTAAAGACTTTTTGAAACAAATCCAAGACATTGGGTGGGAGGAAGATTTGACCATGATCACATTGGATATCTGTAGTCTCTATACAAGTATCAGACATCAAGATGGTCTGGAGGCTGTTAGGAGTTTTTTAAAACTACGGCCAGCCAAATACCTAGAGCACAGTGAAATGTTATTAGAGTTCATTTCATTCTGTCTAAACAATACCATCTTCACATTTCAAGATCAGAAATATAGACAGATACAGGGCACGGCGATGGGCACCTGCTTCGCCCCCAGTTACGCGAACTTGTTCGTGGGCTGGTGGGAGAAGCAGGTGGCCTGGTCCGACAACGAGAACGAATGGATGGACAAAATAATTTGTTGGCGGAGATATATTGATGATCTCTTCATCATTTGGAGGGGATCATCCATATCAGCTGAAAAATATATCTCCTCCCTCAATGTTAATAACTTAAATCTAAAGTTTACCAGTGATATAAGCCCAAAGGAAGTGAACTTTTTGGATTTGAGGGTTTTTGTGAATGAAGGTATTATTCAAACGGCACTACACCGTAAAATTACAGCAGGGAACTCGGTTCTACATGGACGTAGCAGCCACCCAAGGTCTCTTATAAAGAGCATTCCCTATGGGGAGCTACTCCGGATAAAAAGAAATAGCTCTCAAAAAACTGACTATGAAGAAGCTGCTATTGACAGCATTAACCGATTTAAATCAAGAGGTTACTCACAAAAAACACTGCAATTGGCAAAAGAGAAGGTTGAAACTAAAGAAAGACAAATCTTGTTAAATGAAACAAATGCTAAGAAACCAGGAGAGGACACAGGAAACTTAAGATTGATTACCTGTTATTCATCAGCAGCAAACAAACTAAGATTAATTCTAAACAGGAACTGGAAAATCCTTAAATCTGATAATGTGGTGGGGAAAGAACTTATGGATTATCCACAAATAACATTTAGAAAGGCACGCTCTATTAAAGACCGTTTAGTACAAAGCCACCTCCCAAAACAGATATCAGTTGGCAGCTTACAGAACCGTCAGGGTTCATTTCCATGTGGAAAATGTAAAGCCTGCAGTTCCAGTAAGAAAGTTCTATTGTACCAAACTCCTGGGTATCAACACAATAACAAGATCTCTAAATTCATGACGTGCACCATGACACATGTGGTATACTGTCTAGAATGCCCATGTGGCTATCGCTACATGGGCAGTACTGTCAATGCAGTAAAGATGCGGGTACTTGAACACCAGAGGGCGATTGCCAATAAGGATGAGAACTATCCAGTTGCCCGTCATTTTGCCAGCTATCACAATAGCAATAGATCACTTTTAAAGTTTTTTTGTTTAGACTGTATTCCCAAGGATATCAGAGGGGGAGACAGAGAGAAAAGGTTACGACGTCTGGAGTCGAGGTATATTATCGAACTCCAGACCAAGTACCCTTACGGGCTGAACGCTGGTGAAGAACTGATAACCTATCTCTGAGATACATTAATTAATTAGCGCAGCACTCTCTAACACCTTGGTACCTAGTAAAAATATAAAATGATAACATCAAAACAATGTAAGCCCATTCAGGGCATTATAACGGACATATACAACGTTATTTACGTTTGAAACTCTTTATTTGAACATGATATATAATTATATAATATGCGTTTTATCTAAACCAATGCAAAATGATTACAATGTATTATGTATGCAATGATTGTCAACAATAATGAATTGAATTAAGGTTGATTTGCACATTCAAATATGGCGCCAATGAATTTCGGGGTAGTCCTTCATTTGTTTTGATGTACCGTATCTTTATTTACTTTCGCCTCAGAGACGCTAGCCAACACTGACGAAGGCTACGGCTGAAACGCGTCTGTTCTGTTGAATTTTGCACCGAATAAATCCCTCATTGGATTGATACCAACGAGAGTGCTGGTCCTTTCTGTCACGAGAAGCAGTAGTAGAGCGTTAATATATATATATATATATATATATATATATATATATATATATATATATGCAACCACAATCCTTGAATGAAAAGTTGTGTGAAACACAACCAGGAACGGACCACCACGCAGGTAAATAGTTTCCAAGTGCAGATTTATTTTTCCCCTTACAGCAACATGACGCGTTTTGCCCGGATTCAACCGGGCTTGATCACATGATATATATGTGTGTATATATATCCCACACTTGAAAAAACAGATATTCGCACTCGGGAGGGTTGCAGTGAGAAATTTAACTAATAGGGGTATATGTATATATATATATAAATATATATATATATATATATATTACCACGGGGTCCTTCACTCTGCCTTCATGGCAGAACACGACAGGAGGTGGCACACCAGGAGATAGCACAAATAGTTTTATTGTGCACCAAAATCAAGGACGACGCATATTGGCGTTTCGCCTTTGTCAAGTTAATTCCTGTACCGCAAATTCCATTAGAAATAAATTTGGAAGTTCATAGACATGAAAAGCATACTTCACGCATTTCCCAACCTTTATGTACGATTATATGTACATATTCATTTAGCTCAAATACAAATCCAATTTAATCCCATTGCATTGTAAATCATAACATAATCTCTCATTGGAAAAATTTGCAATTCTTAATAATGTTTCAATAAACTCGGACAATGGGATTGGCAATGGCGATGTCTGCTCTTAAAATTCATGGACAATAAAGTTTTACATTCTGAATACTATTTGGCCCATAATACATCATGTGGTATTGTGGAACTTTGGGCAGAGCCGCGCTGTAAATTCCATGATCGATTCTAAGAAAATTATATCTGACATTGTTATGCATTTAAAACACACCACAATAGGCGTAATTCTATCAAATTATATGCAATTGCATTCGTCGGCCATGTTCCGCAGTTCATATACCTTCTTATGACAAGTGCCATATTATGGGCAAGCTTCTCACATATTGCTGTGTTCTTATTACATTGAATTCACAGTTT
Organism: Triturus cristatus; assembly: GCF_964204655.1. NCBI lineage: Eukaryota > Metazoa > Chordata > Amphibia > Caudata > Salamandridae > Triturus > Triturus cristatus. The sequence continues at coordinate 720,272,268 of NC_140581.1, forward strand.
CAGGCAACATAATGTCAGGTATTTAACTAAATAAGGCTATTGACCTTATTTCTGGATTCAGTGCCTATCTTTCCACCAATCGCATTTTAAACCATCATTGTTTGAAATATTGCAACAGGAATAGACCTCTTGATGTTGCTAAGTGAATGGGTCTAAGTGAGGTGAGTGAGTGTCCCCTAACACATGTGTACACTAACTGGATTCTGATGAGGAAGTCCATCTGTCACATGATTATCCTATTTAATATAGGAAATCGAGAGTTGAGTTGTAGATAAGCTCTTACTCAACATCTCACTGTAGAGCCCCGAAGTGGCTCAATATGGACAGATGACTTTCTGATTTTTATCCTACTTAAAAATTGTGAAAGATTGACTCAAATAACAAACCTAAAAAATTATAATTAAAAAATTAAAAATAATAATGAATATGTTGTTAGAATTCAGAAAGCGGTTATAGTTAGATTGAAAGCATTCAGCATCCAATATGGGTTGCAAGCTCCTCCCCACTATTTAGTCCCTTGGGTGTTTTGCAATTGAGGTCAATAATGTATCTTGACTCCAAGATTCTTAGTTGTTTTTCTCTATATCCACCACTAATCTGTGAGGAAATTCTATTGATACCAAAGAATTTGAGGCCATTGTTTCTACTCTTGTGAATCTCAGCAAAATGTCGCACAACAGGGTAATTAAAATCTCTGTTAGTTATTGCCCAGAGATGTTGTAAAATTCACAGTTTTAGTGGGAGTTTGATACTGCTCACGTACTGGAGGCCACATGGGCATTCCTGTACGTAAACAGTAAAATCACTATTGCAATTAATTAATTGTTTTATGTTTTTTTCAATCCCTTCTCCTGACTGATATTTTTTGCAGTTTTTTCCATTCTTGCAGGCTTAGCACCCTCCACATACAGTAAAGCCTTTCACTGTTTCCAGCCAGTTGGTATTCGCTGTGTCCTGGGGGTAACTATGTACCAGGCAATCTTTCAGAGATTTGGGATGTTTGTAGGTTATTAATGGTGTTCCTCCTACATGTTTGCCTATTATGGTTTCTGCTGCCAGAAGATTCCAATGGACTTTCATAGCTATTCTTAGCGCTCTTTCTCCCCTACTGAATGTAGTTATCATTCTGGGGACTCCATTGGATTCCTGACCTTGGTTTTTAGTGTTTCTGTCTGATGTATTAAACAGTAAGTCCCTCTGTGTCTTGCCTTGAACTTTACTGATGTCATTTGAGATGTCATCAGTGATGTCATGAGTGATGTCACTGACCATGTCATGAGTGATGTAATATGTGACGTCATCACCAGTGCATTGCGTACGCGCGAGTTATAGTTAGCTCAACTAACTATAACGGGCGAATTTCTCTGGTTTTATAAGAGTCAAATGTCCAAGTAACCATAACGTCCCTGAAACCTATGTTTTTTTCAGTGAATTTCTAAGGTTTTTTAAATGCTAATTTCTAACTATAATGTGTCTGAAACCTATGTTTTTTTCAGTGAATTTCAAAGGGTTTTTAAATGCTAATTTCTATCTATAACGTGCCTGAAACCTATTTTTTTTCAGTGAATTTAATTTTGTTTTTTTGCTAACTTCTAATTATAATGTTCATTTAACCTATAGTTTTTTCCGACACCCAAGAAGGACATAACACCCACTGCCACAACCCTCAGGACCTCCCCCCGTACAACTCCTCTCCCTACTACCACCAAGGCAGTGCAGAACAGGACAGCGAACCCTCCAAAAACGTCATGGTCCCTTAGCCATATAATAGCTCAATGTTGGGAAATGTGGCAATCGTTTTTTCAGTAACTTTGATTTTTTTATTTAAATACTAATTTCTAACTTTAATCTTCCTGAGACCTATGTTTTTTTGTGAATTTCAAAGGTTATTTAAATACTAATTTCTAATTATAATGTTCATAAAACCTACGTTTTTCTCAGTAATTTTGAAAAAATAACTTTAATATCCTAAAAATTGTTTTTGTATTTTTTTTGTTTATTATTTAATGTCTTCTTGTTTTTTAAATATTAAACAACAACATACAGTATGAAAGGGAGCCCAGCCAAGAGCCACATCTGAAGACCAACACATGTCATAGACTTACTGATCAAGCAGCTCCGACACCCAAGAATGCCACAACACCCACCACCACCCCCAGGACCCCCCCTCTACCACCGAGGCAGCGCAGAACAAGACAGCAAACTTTCCAAAAATGGCATGGCCCCTCAGCCACACAATAGCTGAATATTGGGACAGGTGTGAACAAACTATATGTGAAGGAAGCAATTCACCCATGAATAACAATGCACACAATGCACACAATCCAAAGTGTAGCGGTGATGTGTTGGACACATCTCAGTATGCAGAACACACACCTCTCCATTCGCACAAATACTACTGGTGCTTGTAGTGTTGTGGACAATGGACCCAACCATGTTACGTCAAACACTAGGGATGATCTCACTCATGTAGCTGCATCATCCCCCCCTGTAAACATAAGCGTAACCGGAGTGGGCTGGTCCAACGTACGCCACTTCAGCGTAGCAGTGTAAATAAATCGGCCGGGGCTCTGGGCGTGGTTCACTTGTGAACTGTGAAGACCAACGACTGTGCCAGAGCGGCGGGCCTCACCCTGCCACGAGGCTGCCGCCATGACCGCGGGTCTCCTCGTCACAGGCCCCCTGCGAACCCAGCAACACAGCACTGCAGACTTATGTCTGTACAGACTACTGCCTTCGATCTACACTGTGGATAGCAGGCATCACAATTCACATGGATTGCAGATGATGCAGTCCAGTACGCAAGATACAGTCCTCCCAGTGCGGCCCTCTCGGACCACACATCATGCCAGGGTCCATGCCACACTGAGCGCCAAAAGGTACCACTAACTCAGTGCACCACAAGTCATCGACACGTGGCCTTACTGAGGCAGAATTCAATAGACAAAAGACATTGCTCCGAGTGCGTCCCCCCGGACCACATATCATCGCAGGGTACATACACGCTGAGCACCAAAGGTACTACTAACTCAGGGCACCATAAGTCATCCCCACGTGCCCTTATTGAGGCAGAGTTCAAAAGACATTGGTACAAGTGTGGCCCCCCCAGACCACGCATAATCGCAGGGTACATACACGCTGAGCGCCAAAGGTACTACTAACTCAGTGCACAATAAGCCATCGCCACGTGGCCTTATTGAGGCAGAATTCAATATACAAAAGACATTGGTACGAGTGCGGCCCCCCGGACCATGCATCATCGCAGGATACGTACACGCTGAGCACCAAAGGTACTACTAACTCAGTGCACCACAAGTCATCGACACGTGTCCTTACTGAGGCAGAATTCAATAGACAAAAGACATTGCTCCGAGTGCGGCCCCCACGGACCACGCATCATCGCAGGGTACGTACACGCTGAGCGCCAAAGGTACTACTAACTCAGTGCACCATAAGACATCGCAAGGAAAAGTGAACAGTTTTATGTCAGCAGTGAGGCATACTATCACTCGGAAATCACCCAAAAATACTTATAATATAAATAGAACACAAGAATCGAAGTGCATTAATGATTACAATTCAGTAATTTTGAAGATGTGGAATGCAAATATGGACATACAATATGTTGCAGATAACTCAATTACTGTTCCTCGCATACTATCCAAATAGAAGTCCATACCTGGAAAACATATGTCTATATGAAATACTGCAACATTATAGTTTTAGAAAAAATGTTACCGAAAAAATAAATGAAGGGAAATATGCTGTAATTGGATCTGATGGATGTTTCTTAAAGAATGCCAAAGGAAAATTGATTAATCACAGGAAATTAAGTTGTGATACTCCAGATAAGAGAGTTTTTTAGGTCTCGCCTGAGACAGCGCTTTAGCGCTGCTCTGGCGAGACTTATAGTAAGCGACTTTTGGAAGTGGAAACGAGTGCATTTCAGGCGGCCAACTACAGTGCATGTGCTCCGGGCGCGCGCACCATTTGGCAGCCTGAAAGCATTCGTTTTCTTTCACTTTCGCGGCCGCTTTGAAGTTTGATCGCGATTGCGATCACTTTCACTTTCGCGTCCGCTTGTTATTTCCTTCTCTGCTGCATGGTAAGTCAAATAGTATTTCTGGCCACGTGCCACAGCAGGCGGCACGTTTGTTTTCGATTGCTGTGATTTCAGAGCGTTTTAGCTGGATATCCTGCGGTCTGCATCGTGTACTATTTTTACAGACTGCACAACACTGAGGGCATAAGGCACGCTACATAAATAATGTACCAGCTAAACCCTCACGAGGCTTCCAGCCGGGCTGTCTTTCGCCACTTCCGCTGGGTTAGTCAATTAGGCAGAGGTTGGGTGACCATCAGTGCGTTAAACGGAAATATAAACGTGCAGGTACTCATATTTACAATGCCTGTTTACTCCTGAGAAGTGCTGTTACTCTCCCAGTAAAGGTTTCTAAGTAGCTGTGAGAAGTCCTTTCAGATTAAACAAGTACTGGCCAGTACCTGTCAGTTTAAAGCACTGGTGACCAGATTTCGAAAACAAAAAAAATGAGTTAATTTATGAACATAGGCTACAAGTTTGTATCGGCCCAGGGGTTCATAATGATTTTAATTGGCCATGCCCACCCACATAGAAACGTAGACAATGAGGCACTAACCATAAATAAATGTCACTTTTGCACACAGTATCATGTGAGTTAATGACGTTGCTTTCTGATAAGGTGGTTTAAATCGAGAACTGGAGCACATGAAAAGGTGCCTCCCTTTGTGTTCAATCAACCTTCTGTAATAACATTTTTCAGGGCCGATTATGAAAAAACAAGGCTGTTCTGGATATATGGTCATCCTACGCAGAGGCCAAGTGACATTTTGGCTCAAACATTAGCCAGAAAATTTCAGAAAAGTCAGCTGTGATGTGGGTTTTACCATGCTATTTATCACCACTAGTTCCAGCCGTGCTCTGATTTTTTACTCCCCAGTGAAGATCCCCAAACCAAAACTTGCTCTGACAAAATTGGCACCGCTTTCTGTGGTTACACACATTGAGAAATGCAAATGTGTAAAGCCCCAATTCATGTACAGTGCTCCATCATTCACTGTGCAGCTGGATTTGCGCTATATAAATACCTCTGCATGTGCCCCTTACATTTTTAGGTCTCGCCTATTCTATCCCGCAGGGATGGATAGGCGAGATTATAGTAAGCAGTCCGAAAAGTCTACCTACCTGCGGATCGCGTACAGTTCATGTGAACACAATCACGCGCATTGTCAACAACTGCCACAACCACGCGCATTCTTTACAGCTTCCATTTTCTACCAGACACTTCGTGCGCGCGCGCCGCGCTCTCCTTCTGTTGCCACACGCATTCAGCTCACCAGGCTGCACACCCCCTCACTCTCCATATGGTCGCACTCCTTTTCTTTGATCTCCGCCGCGCGTTCTGACAGGCTCCTCTTCGCCCACGCGTCTCTCCCCTTCCGTGTAGTTCCACCTGCCTTCTCTTTCTCGCATTTTTTTTTTTGGGCTTTGTGTGACTGACTACTTGACCTCGTGCCTATGAGTTTTGCATGCGTCTATTATATTTATTTACTTTGAATGTTTTTTTTTGTTTTAACCGCCCACGCGTCTCTCCTCTTCCATGTAGTTCCCCTCCGCCTTTTCTTACTCGCATCTTTTTCAGATTTTCGGCTTTGTTCGACTGACTACTTGACCTCGTGCCTATGAGTTTTGCATGCGTCTATTATATTTATTTACTTTGAATGGTTTTTTTTGTTTTAACCGCCCACGCGTCTCTCCTCTTCCATGTAGTTCCCCTCCGCCTTTTCTTTCTCGCATCTTTTTCAGATTTTCGGCTTTGTTCGACTGACTACTTGACCTCGTGCCTATGAGTTTTGCATGCGTCTATTATATTTATTTACTTTGAATGTTTTTTTTTATTTCACTTTACGCACCCAAACATGTTCATTGTTTCCTTTCCTTCTTACATTCTTATGCGGAAAAAAAACCCACTCTCTCCACAAACAGCACTTTTATCCTGTCTCGCCTCTCTGTGTTTTGCTGTCTGCCCTTGTCTTCAATAGTTTCCAGCCTTTGTGTTCTGCTTTACGCATCCAAACACGTATGCTTTTGTCTGAGTTTCCTGCTTACATTCTCATGCAAAACAAACAAAAAGTCACTCTCTCTAAAAACAGCACTTTTATCCTTTTATTCTGTTCTGCCTCACACAATGCCCTACACACATTAGACCACACAAAATGCTACCTCACACACTGCCCTACACACATTAGACCCCCCCAAACTGCCACCTCACACACTACCCTACACACATTAGACCCCACAAAATGCCAACTCACACACTGCCCTACACACATTAGCCCCCTCACACTCTGCACCCCCTCACCCTCAAATAAATAAGAATACAGTTTACTTCCAAGGCATTGCAGTCATTTACGTGAGCCACTGTCAGATTGTGTATTTCTTTTCAATACTAATACAGCCTTTAAAGAAAATAGAAATACTGTTTACTGACAAGTCACTAACCAACACTGCCCCCTCTCACACAGACCACACACAATGCCCCCTCACACAGACCACACACACTACCCCCCTCTCACACAGACCACAAACACTGCCCCCCTCACACATACCACTCACACTTACCCCTCCACACAGACCACTCACACTAACCCCCCACACAGACCACACACACTTACCCCCCTCACACAGACTACACACACTACCCCCTCACACAGACTACACACACTGCCCCCCTCTCACACAGACTACACACACTGCCCCCTCTCACACAAACCACACACACTGACTCCTCCTCACACACTGACCCCTTGACACACTGCCCCCACATACACTGCTCTCACACATTACCCACTCACAGTACTTTAGGTCACACACACTGCACCCTTACACCCCCACACACACACAGCCCGCACCCTTACACACTCGCACTGTGCCCTCATACAATTCCCCCTCACACACTGCCCTCTTACACACTGCCCCCTAGTTCGTACAATGTCAGTAGGTGCCTTTTCTAAATTTTAACAAAAACAAAAACGTTTCTAAACCACATCAGTAGATTTTTGGTTTTTTTAGTCGGTTAATGTCTATTGGTGCTAGGTGTTTTGTGCTTAAATTAGAATTATTGTTTAACTTTATTTAACAAATGAACAAAGTTCACGTGGACGTTGTGGTCTGAAAATGTTGTGGCGCGCGAGCGCCGCGCTCTCCCTCTGTTGCCACACGCATTCAAATCACCAGGCTGCAAACTCCCTCACTCTCCATATGGTCGCAAACCTTTTCTTTGGTCTCCGCAGCGCGTTCTCACAGGCCTATCTCCACCCACGCATCTCTCCCCTTCCGTGTAGTTCCGCCCCGCCTTCTCTTTCTCGCAACTTTTCCGGAATCTCGGCTCTGTGTGAATTACTACTTGACCTCCTGCCTCTGTGCTTTGCATTCATCTCTTATATTTATTTACTTTTGAATGTGTGTTTCATTATTTTACTTTACGCACCCAAACGCGTATGCTTTTGTATGACTTTCATTCTTTGCTTTCCTGCTTACATTCTGATGAAGATCACTCTCTCGACTAACAGCACTTTTGTTCTGTTGCGCCTCTCTGTGTCTTGAGGTCTGCCCTCGCAAGTCACCTGCAACTGGTCCTTCACATACACTGGCCCCTCGCACACAGACCACACACACTTTCTAAAACGCATCAGTAGATTTTTGGTTTTTTTCGTTGGTTAATGTCTATTGGTGCTAGGTGTTTTGTGCTTAAATTAGAATTATTGTATAACTTTAGTTAACAAATGAACAAAGTTCACACTGCCCCCCTCTCACACTATCTATCTATCACCATCACTCTAAATACTTATCTATCTATCACACAAAATCTATCTATCTATCTATCTATCTATCTATCTATCTATCTATCTATCTATCTATCTATCTATCTATCTATCTATCTATCTATCTATCTATCTATCTATCTATCTATCTATCGCACTCACTCTATCTATCGCCATCACTCTATCTTTCTATCGCACTCACTCTATCTCTCTATCTAGATATCAACCTCACTCTATCTATCTATATATCTATTGATCTATCTATCTATCACCCTCACTCTATCTATCTATCGCCCTCTAGCTATCTATCGCCATCTATCTATCTATCTATCTATCTATCTATCTATCTATCTATCTATCTATCTATCTATCTATCTATCTATCTATCTATCTATCTATCTATCTATCTATCTATCTATCTATCTATCGCCCTCCCTCACTCTATCTATCTATCTATCGCCCTCCCTCACTCTATCTATCTATCGCCCTCCCTCACTCTATCTATCTGTCTATCGCCCTCCCTCACTCTGTCTATCGCCCTCCCTCACTCTGTCTATCGCCCTCCCTCACTCTATCACCCTCCCTCTATCTATCTATCGCCCTCCCTCTATCTATCGCCCTCCCTCTATCGATCTATCGCCCTCACTCTATCGCCCTCCCTCGCTCTATCTATCGCCCTCCCTCTATCTATCACCCTCCCTCTATCTATCTATCGCCCTCCCTCTATCGCCCTCCCTCTATCTATCTATCACCCTCCCTCTATCTATCTATCGCCCTCCCTCTATCGCCCTCCCTCTATCTATCTATCGCCCTCCCTCTATCTATCTATCACCCTCCCTCGCATCACCACAGCATCACTCAGCACCACCACAGCATCACTCAGGGCACAACAACATCACTATGCGCTACAACAGCATTACTGAACGCCACAGCATCACTCGTCGCCACCACAACATCACTCAGCGCCACCACAGCATCAATCTGTGCAACCATTCAACAACAACTGGTTCAAATATGTTCTCTCAATGTTTCAAACTTTATTACAAATGTCACAAAAAGATGTTAATATTTCACTTCTGTTCTTGGATTTTCGTCACAATAAAATACACTAAACATAATCTTCACAAAAGTTATTTACAAAAGTTTAAGCCATTGCCATTATAAATTACAATAACTTTTATTTAAGTATTAATTATTTAAAAAAAATAAAAGCCATTGTTATTTGTAATATCAATACATCTAAGTCACGTAAATACAACACATATTGCCTTAGAAATGCTATAAGTGTCACATTTGCGAAAGTTACAACTATTGGAATTGTAAATGACAAAGCTATTAATTTAGCTACTTTCAAAACCAACACATAAATACAAAATTTGGCATTTACAATACCAATAGCTCAAACTTTCCTAATGCGAGACCTATTGCATTGCAAATGCTTGTCTATTTAGCTCTTCTGCAACTCTTCAAACCTTGGAGGACTGAAAGTGAATTACTTGGAGATTTTGACTGCTATGAAGATTCTTTCAAAGCATGTAAAGACATTGCTCCGAGTGCGGCCCCCCCAGACCACGCATCATTGCAGGGTACGTACACGCTGAGCGCCAAAGGTACTACTGACTCAGTGCACCACAAGTCATCGACACGTGGCCTTACTGAGGCAGAATTCAATAGACAAAAGACATTGCTCCGAATGCGCCCCCCCCCTGGACCACGCATCATCACAGGGTACGTACACACTGAGCGCCAAAGGTACTACTAACTCAGTGCACCATAAGTCGTCCCCACGTGCCCTTATTGAGGCAGAATTCAATAGACAAAAGACATTGGTACGAGTGCGGCCCCCCGGACCATGCATCATTGCAGGATACGTACACGCTGAGCGCCAAAGTTACTACTAACTTAGTGCACCATAAGTCATCGCCACGTGGCCTTATTGAGGCAGAATCCAATAGACAAAAGACATTGCTCCGAGTGCGGCCCCCCCAGACCACGCATCATCGCAGGGTATGTACACGCTGAGCGCCAAAGGTACTACTAACTCAGTGCACCATAAGTCATCGCAAGGAAAAGTGAACAGTTTTATGTCAGCAGTGAGGCATACTATCACTCGAAAATCACCCAAAAATTCTTATAATATAAAAAGAACACAAGAATCGAAGTGCATTAATGATTACAATTCAGTAATTTTGAAGATGTGGAATGCAAATATGGACATACAATATGTTGCAGATAACTCAATTACTGTTCCTCGCATACTATCCAAATAGAAGTCCATTCCTGGAAAACATATTTCTATATGAAATACTGCAACATTATAGTTTTAGAAAAAAATTTACCGAAAAAATAAATGAAGGGAAATATGCTGTAATTGGATCTGATGGATGTTTCTTAAAGAATGCCAAAGGAAATTTGATTAATCACAGGAAATTAAGTTGTGATACTTCAGATAAGAGAGAGTTTTTCTATTTAGCTCTTCTGCAACTCTTCAAACCTTGGAGAACTGAAATGGAATTACTTGGAGATTTTGACTGCCATGAAGATTCTTTCAAAGCATGTAAAGACATTGCTTCCAGTGAGGCCCACCCGGACCACGCATCATCGCAGGGTGCGCACACGCTGAGTGCTTCAGGTGCCACCAACTCACTGCACCACAAGTCATCGCCACATGGACTTATTGAGGCAGAATTCAAAGCAAGCCGCACCACATGGTGCCACTAACCCTGTTCAATACAAGCCGGCGACACATGGTGCCATATACTCTGTTCAACACAAGCCGAACGATCCCACATGTGGATCTGTGTCCCGAGTCCTGAATGGCAGTGACCCCAAGTCCGTGGCAGCGACCACAGCACCAGACTCCCTTTGATCAGTTAGGCATATTTCCATATGCAAGGCCGGCGACACGTGGTGCCACTAACCCTGTACAACACAAGGCGCGACACGTGGTGCCACTAATCCTGATCAACACAAGCCGAACAATCCCACATGTGGAACTGTGTCCTGAGTCCTGAATGGCAGTGACCCCAAGTCCGTGGCAGCGACCACAGCAGCAGACTCCCTTTGATCAGTTAGGTATATTTCCATGTGCAAGGCCGGCGACACGTGGTACCACTAACCCTGTACAACACAAGGCGCGACACGTGGTGCCACTAACCCTGTTCAACACAAGCCTATCCCACATGTAGAACTGTGTCTTGAGTCCTGAATGGCAGTGACCCCAAGTCTGTGGCAGTGACCACAGCAGCATACTCCCTTTGATCAGTTAGGCAAATTTCCATATGCAAGGATGGCGACACATGGTGCCACTAACCCTGTTCAACACAAGCCGATCCCACATGTGGCACTGTGCCCTGAGTCCTGAATGGCAGTGACCCCAAGTCCGTGGCAGCGACCACAGCACCAGACTCCCTTTGATCAGTTAGGCATATTTCCATATGCAAGGCCGGCGACACATGGTGCCACTAACCCTGTACAACACAAGGCGCGATACGTGGTGCCACTAACCCTGTTCAACACAAGCCGATCCCACATGTGGAACTGTGTCCTGAATAGCAGTGACCCCAAGTCTGTGGCAGCGACCACAGCAGCAGACTCCCTTTGATCAGTTAGGTATATTTCCATATGCAAGGCCGGCGACACATGGTGCCACTAACCCTGTACAACACAAAGCACGACACGTGGTGCCACTAACCCTGTTCAACACAAGCCGATCCCACATGTAGAACTGTGTCCTGAGTCCTGAATGGCAGTGACCCCAAGTCCGTGGCAGCGACCACAGCAGCATACTCCCTTTGATCAGTTAGGCATATTTCCATATGCAAGGCCGGCGACACGTGGCGCCACTAACCCTGTTCAACACAAGCCGATCCCACATGTGGAACTGTGTCCTGAGTCCTGAATGGCAGTGACCCCAAGTCCATGGCAGCGACAACAGCAGCATACTCCCTTTGATCAGTTAGGCATATTTCCATATGCAAGACCGGCGACACGTGGTGCCACTAACCCTGTTCAACACAAGCCGATCCCACATGTGGAACTTTGTCCTGAGTCCTGAATGGCAGTGACCCCAACTTCATGGCAGCGACCACAACACCAGACTCCCTTCGCGTATTTGCATATGGAAGGCCAGCAACACGTGGTGCCACTGAACCTAAACTACACAGGCCGGTGGGGCCACCAACCTATGCATGTGGCTGTGGGCCCTTGCTCACCGCTACCTCTGGCCTACACTGCGGTCAGCAAGCCTCACAATTCAGATACAGTCGCGATTGCAGATGACGCAGTAGGCAACAAACATAGCTCCCACTGCGACCCATCCGCACCAAGCAGCATCACAGGCTCATAGCCTTCGACAGTGTATTCTATACATATTTCATCTATTCATGATACGCCTACACTGCGGTCAGTAGGGCTCACAATTAAAATTAAATCTTGATTCATTAATTACAGAGTCCACTAGGCAAGTAACTATCACAGGCCTAAAACCTACATAATATCCTTTTAGTATCCTTGCTTCAAGAACTTTTTTTATATTAGTTACAGCTTTAGTACAATCAACAAATTCATCTTCAAGTGCAAGCAAACACTCAATAACACTCTACACTGCGGGCAACGGAGCTCGCAATTCGAATTTTTGACATGTGGTGCCACTAACCCTGTTCAACACAAGCCGCGACACGTGTTGCCACTAACCCTGTTCAACACAAGCCGATCCCACATGTGGAACTGTGTCCTGAGTCCTGAATGGAAGTAACCCCAACTTCGTGGCAGCGACCACGGCACCAGACTCCCTTTGATCAGTCAGGCATATTTCCATATGCAAGGCCGGCGACACGTGGTGCCACTAACCCTGTACAACACAAGGCACGACACGTGGTGCCACTAACCCTGTTCAATACAAGCCGATCCCAAATGTGGAACTGTGTCCTGAGTCCTGAATGACAGTAACCCCAACTTCGTGGCAGAGACCACAGCACCAGACTCCCTTCAGTTTTTTGTTGTTGTTTTGTTTAAATAAAATATTTTATATGTAAATCTATACATGACTAAGATTCTTGTTGTCCAACCGCACAGGGATAATTCTGGCCCAAGAAGGTTGTTGGGGTTATGTTGGTAATGTGGGAAGAGGGTGCGTTACCTGCTGATGTGCGGAGAGGTAGTGTGAAGGGGTATCTCTCACAGAAAGAACTCCGGTATGTTTTCAGAAATGCCTCGGACAGATGCCAACTGATGGACTGAATCACAAAATGGCTTTTCAATGCTTATGTAGTGTGACTTATGAACAGTTCGCACCCAGGCTCGCAGAGGGACAACTGTGGCCCGTCCGCTCGACTTACAGACGCACTACTACGAGCCATCCGCTTCCAAAGGAACAGCAGCGTAGTAGCTCGCAGAGGTACAGGCACAGCAGCGTACTAGCTCGTAAAGGTAGAGAGCTGCGAGCTGACGGACTGGCTTCTAACGCTATAGCTGCGAAGTGGTGATGTTGGTAAGAGGGAGCGTGAAAGGGTTATCTCGCACAGACAGAGCTCTGGTATATTAAATTGCCCCGGGACCTTTCTTTTATATTTTCACTCGATGCAAGAAAGCGCGCTTTCTGGACCATGACCTTTCTTCCTACCAAACTTGGCGTAATTCCGTTCAGCAGTTTGACCTGTAGCCTTGTCTAAAGTTTCCTATAGAAAATCCATTGAGAAAACACGTTTTCACACCCCCACATAGCTACCTGACGCAGGCGTACTCGCTGTTGGTGTGCAGGTCAGTGCTCTAGTTGTCAACATGTCACGGCCACTCCCTGAGGGCAGGTTTGCACACACACCACACCCATCCGGCACATGCGTCACAAGCCATGTGACCACGCAAATATAATGCATCTACAACGTCACATCCTTTATTGCCGGTGGTGACTGATGGCGGCCGCTCCACGGGTCTCAATCATAAAAAGTCCATGAAAAGTTGTGCAGAGGTTAAGTCGCACCCTGAACTGTATGGCCATCAGGGGCCTACTACCATGTGGTGCGGACTTGACTTGCACAGGGTTAGTGCCACCCGAAAATGATGTGGCCGTCAGGGGCCTACCACCACATGGCGCGGACTTGAGTTACACAGGGTTAGTTGCACCCTAAGTTGTATGGCCGTCAGCAGCCTACCACCACGTGGCGGTCAATTGCGTTGCACAGGGTTAGCGGCACCCAAAGCTGATGTGGTGTCCGCCATTCATTACTCAGAACTCAGCGACATCTGTGAGATCTGCTGGGCCGCGGAGCTTTGGCGGGCACGTGGAGAGCCCACTGGTACACACTCCGGTGGCAGCAGGTAATTATTTGGTCATGGATGCGCAAGGGCAGCAGTATCTCCTCTCTCTCTCTCTCTCTCTCTCTCTCTCTCTCTCTCTCTCTCACACTTCCCTCTCTTCACTCTCGCTCTCTTCCTTCCTTTCCTTCTCTATCTCCCTTCTCCCTTTCTCACTCCCTTTCTTTCCTTCCCTCTCTTTTTCTCTCTGGCTTTTTTTTTCATTCTCTGTGTCTCGCTCCTTTGATATATGCGCATTACACACGTCCTTAGTTTGTGCTTTATTATCCAGGCTGTGTCGTCGACATTCATGGTCCCGACAGGAGTCTTCTGCCTTGTTGTTTTGTTTTCATCTTGTTAAATTTACTTTATCCTTTATATATACGTTTACGCAAAAATAAAGTTTGAACGAAAAAAGAAAACAAAAATCAATAAAGTTTTTGGTTGTTACTTAAGTGCTGTGTGACTCTTTCTCGTTCTTATTACTGTTATTTGGTGGTGTCCACCTACATTTTGGGACCGTTATTGCGGGAATACTGGTGATGTCTGCAGTTTGCATCAGCTTCTGAATAGTGTGTTAGATTTATCTCAACTGTAGTTGCATTAAAGTGCTGATAATGAGATGCAGAGTAGGCGTTCCCGTGCAAAAACACACAAGGTGCACCTTTGCGATTTATTCTAAACACTAAACTCCTTTATTGAATTGCACTGTGGTAGTGGTTGCATTTACAGTGTACACACAAAATCAATGAAGAAATCTCATTGTATTTATATTGCTTGGGAATAATGGGTCAGGTGTTGGATCTTGACGGGATACACTGCCCAGTTCATTTATTTTTCTGTACACTAAAAAAACACATCACAACTTTCACAATGAAAGGCAAAAACTGAGATGTGAAACAAATTCCGGCGATAAGCCGCGTTAGCACCAGATATTTTACACCTGCTTTCTGCTGGTGTTAAGCAGGACCACTACCTGCAGCATGAAAGTGAACACAGCCAAGAGCCACACCAGAACTCCCACAGGTGCCATAGAGTCAATGAGCATGATATACTGATATCCATGAGGGCCATAACACTCATCACAACAACCCCAGGACTGCCAACGCCCCCCGAACCCGCATCTGAGCAAGTATGTCCGTGTGATCATTGTGTTAGCATGATGGGTATGGGCCCTGCAACATCAGTGTGCTGTCTTCAGCGGACGTTACCATGTCACCTCAGCGTTGGCAGTGAGCCTGGAGATGTAGCTACGCACGCATCCTCCTACATGCACAAGTGGCAAAGGGAACAGGGTGTCTCACACATGTCCGTGTGAAAGAAGTGCAGTAAGTGTGTCTCTGTGTTCTGGTGTGGCCGCCACAAAGGCCGCAGCAGTTGATGTTGTAAAGTGGCATGCACCACCCCAAACGGCAGTGTCACAGTGTGATTGTAATGCCGCAGATCATGAGCAAATAGCCATTACAAAGATGTGCCGTAGGAGTGCACGGGATATAACAGCGCAGCGCACAAAAGTTTTGGGGCTCGTGGGAGGGAGGAGCAGCTGTTTGACAACGTAACACACAGTGAACCCGCCCATGTGCCACGTGCTGGGCAGCTCATCCATTATGACCAGGGTCACAGACATCCCACAACACCCACGACCGGCCTTTGTACACATCCTGTATGAATGCAGCTGGAGAAGTTACTGTAAGGAAGAAAGGTTCTTTGTCTGAGCTATCTTGCGCTAACACATCTGCTGCTCCGAGAAGGAACTTGCAAGTGGCCAGCCCCCCCGACAGATACGATAATATTTGCATCCGTCTCCCACACTACGCACCGCCCGATATGAGAACAACGAGTGGACATCCCACACTCAAAAGTCCTTTGTCGTAGTTAGCGTGCGTGAAATGGCCTTCACACGTACTCCCACCACAACCCTGCCCTGCACCCATTGCACACACACCCGGCTCATTGCACCAAGCTGTGCCATTTCATCCACAGGACTGGCACGCGGCAAGCCAGTGCAGCTACAAGCAGAGCCACTGACGCATAGCAGGGCAGCCCGAACACATGGTTGACTCCATTCACGCCCACCTATACCTTGCACGTCTGCTGCATGTCCTGGGTGCACTGCCTTTGGCAGCGCTGCAGATCACTTACCAGCACCATATACAAGTTACCATGTTCCAAACAAAACTTCCTCCTACTACGTATAAAATATTGCTGACACTACTTAGACAGGTGTGGCACAGCACCCAGAGCACATGACTTCACAGCATAAGACACATAGTTTGAGCTCACGGTTTCATCCCAGAGTCCAGCAGCAGCTCAATTTAGCAGCATGACACTCTAGGCAATAACTCACATTTCCGTACCCTGCACTTTCAGACTGGTAGGGGTCAGTAGTTCAGCACCTTTATCCCTGAGTCCGGCAGCAGCTCAGCTTACGCCCCCGGCGCCATCAGACCCGTTCGAGTGAGTAGTTTGCACTTTACAAATACCAAATTGATTTGATACGAACGAATTTACCTTCGCACTCCCTGTATAACACCCCCTAAGTACCATACACAAGTTACAATGTTCGAAACAAAAGTTCCTCCGAGTAGGTATAATTACATGCTGACACTACTTGCACAGATGTGGCACAGCGGCCAGAGCACATGACTTCACAGCATTTGATACACAGTTTGGACTCACGCTTTCATCCCAGACTCCGGCAGCAGCTCAGCTTAGCAGCATGAGACTCTAGACAATACCTCACATATTTTCTGTACCCTAGCACTTTTAGACCAGTAGGGGTCAGGAGTTCGCCCTAGTAGGTATAAACACATGCTGACACTACTTCCACAGGTGTGGTGCAACGGAGAAGGCATATGACTTCACAGCATAAGACACACAGTTTGGGCTCACGCTTTAATCCCCGAGTCCCGCAGCAGCTCACCTTAGCACCATCAGACTCTAGGCAAAACCTCACTTAATTTCCATAGCCCAGCACTTTCAGACCGGCAGGGATGAGTAGTTCGCTTCGCACCCCTGTATACCACACCCTAAACACCCCACAGAGGTTACAGTGCTCCTACCCTCCTCTTTCCTACTTTTTTCGCCCTTTTTTCCCCTTACCCGCTTCAACAGAATCACAAAATGGCTGCTAACACTTCCTAGTTGCAACCGCTCGCAGCCAATAAGCAGCAAGCTCCTGCTCGTAACGCCTCAGCCAATCAGATGGCAGAATTCCCAAATATCGATATCTGTAAATTTCAATATTTCTCCAAAACTACTGAACGGATTTACACCAAATAAACAAAAGTGTGCTTTCTAGACCAAGACCCTTCTCCCTGCCAAATTTGGGGTAATTCCGTTCGACCTGTAGCCTTGTCTAAACTTTCCTATGGAAATTGCATGGAGAAAACACGTTTTGGGACCCCCCCTTTTTTTTGTTGGCCCCCCCCCCTTGAAGAATCACCCCCAACTTCAACTTTCAACATAGGAGCTGATATCAACAAATAATTATTTTGGAAAATTTCATGAAGATTCATCAAATGACGCCAAAGTTATAAGCAAAACAAAAAATGCTCTTCCTATGTAAACTTGGTCCTAACTATAATTACCTACTGGCGAATATATATATTATATAGCGACCGGACAAGGCCGCTAAACAAATACACAAAATAATTTGCCCCAGTTGAGGAGGGCCCGCCGCATCTCAACGGATCCAGGCACTGGGAAAGCCGAGTGTCGGTATGGAACGGAGATATTCAACACGAAGGGGATCGTAATCCTGGTGACCTGTTTTTCATTTTCCTTTCACCCACTGGGGTTTATTATTGGAACTTTATTTTGTCATTTGGCACCCACCCACTGAGGCAATACTAACTGTTTTTGACTGCGAATACCACAATGCAATGAGCTGCATATGCCGTAATAGGCGCAATGACACGCCCACAAGGGCAGGACTTTGTTGAAATAAAGCAGGTGTTCAAAATCATGGGT
The DNA here is from genome assembly GCF_964204655.1 of Triturus cristatus. Classification (NCBI taxonomy): domain Eukaryota; kingdom Metazoa; phylum Chordata; class Amphibia; order Caudata; family Salamandridae; genus Triturus; species Triturus cristatus. The sequence goes on from NC_140581.1 coordinate 720,290,397, forward strand.
AGCCATCTGTGCATTTCTTTGGGGCTCGTGAACAAGGGCTAATCCCCGAAACACGTTGAACCGTGCATCACATTTGAAGGGACGTGAGTGAACTGATCCGACTGGAACCCTCGTTATCAGAAGGTTCTCCGTGTGGCCTCCTCAACTAGGGCAACCTATTTTGTGTGTGTGTATATATATATATATATATTCACTGAAAAAACCATAGGTTTCACACACGTTATAGTTAGGAATTAGCATTTAAAAAACCTTGCAAATTCACTGAAAAAACCATAGGTTTCACACATGTTATAGTTAGCTGGACATTTCACTTGTAAAAAAACAATGAAATTCCCCCGTTATAGTTAGTTCAGCTAACTATAACTCGCGCGCCCGCAATCCACTGCTGATGACGTCACATATTACATCACTCATGACATGGTCAGTGACATCACTCATGACATCACTGATGACATCTCAAATGACATCACTCATGACATCATCCATTGAGTATGTGTTTCTGAACAATTTTAATATGTTTAATATATATAGGGAAAGGCCTGTTGAAGAATGAGTGGGTGTAGAAGTGTGTAAATGGATGATTTTCTGTGGTGCGTAACTGACTCTATAAGTGAGTCATTAAATGTATCTTACTGCAGACTAGTGACTAAACTGTGCAAATGTTTGTATGTGTCTGTATGCTGGTGTATAAGTGGCGGCATGGTTTTGTAAATACCTATATAAGTGTCTATATGTGTTATTGATTGCTTGTCTCAGTATCTGTGTGGGTTCCTGAGTGTTTGTGTGGGTAGGGTGTGTGTGACTATGCATAGATGTGTGAGTGGGTGATTCCTATGTAAACTTGGTCCTAACTATAATTACCTACTGGCGAATATATATATTATATAGCGACCGGACAAGGCCGCTAAACAAATACACAAAATAATTTGCCCCAGTTGAGGAGGGCCCGCCGCATCTCAACGGATCCAGGCACTGGGAAAGCCGAGTGTCGGTATGGAATGGAGATATTCAACACGAAGGGGATCGTAATCCTGGTGACCTGTTTTTCATTTTCCTTTCACCCACTGGGGTTTATTATTGGAACTTTATTTTGTCATTTGGCACCCACCCACTGAGGCAATACTAACTGTTTTTGACTGCGAATACCACAATGCAATGAGCTGCATATGCCGTAATAGGCGCAATGACACGCCCACAAGGGCAGGACTTTGTTGAAATAAAGCAGGTGTTCAAAATCATGGGTAGCCATCTGTGCATTTCTTTGGGGCTCGTGAACAAGGGCTAATCCCCGAAACACGTTGAACCGTGCATCACATTTGAAGGGACGTGAGTGAACTGATCCGACTGGAACCCTCGTTATCAGAAGGTTCTCCGTGTGGCCTCCTCAACTAGGGCAACCTATTTTGTGTGTGTGTATATATATATATATATTCACTGAAAAAACCATAGGTTTCACACACGTTATAGTTAGGAATTAGCATTTAAAAAACCTTGCAAATTCACTGAAAAAACCATAGGTTTCACACATGTTATAGTTAGCTGGACATTTCACTTGTAAAAAAACAATGAAATTCCCCCGTTATAGTTAGTTCAGCTAACTATAACTCGCGCGCCCGCAATCCACTGCTGATGACGTCACATATTACATCACTCATGACATGGTCAGTGACATCACTCATGACATCACTGATGACATCTCAAATGACATCACTCATGACATCATCCATTGAGTATGTGTTTCTGAACAATTTTAATATGTTTAATATATATAGGGAAAGGCCTGTTGAAGAATGAGTGGGTGTAGAAGTGTGTAAATGGATGATTTTCTGTGGTGCGTAACTGACTCTATAAGTGAGTCATTAAATGTATCTTACTGCAGACTAGTGACTAAACTGTGCAAATGTTTGTATGTGTCTGTATGCTGGTGTATAAGTGGCGGCATGGTTTTGTGAATACCTATATAAGTGTCTATATGTGTTATTGATTGCTTGTCTCAGTATCTGTGTGGGTTCCTGAGTGTTTGTGTGGGTAGGGTGTGTGTGACTATGCATAGATGTGTGAGTGGGTGATTCTATGGGTGCATGGTTTTAAGAGTGCATCAGTGATGGACTGTATGGTTGAGTGAGTGTATGTATGGGTGTGTTAGGGATTGAATGTATATCTCAGTGGTACATTTGTGACTAACTACATATGTGAAAGGCAGTATATATGCGTGTAAGAGTATATAAGTGGGTAGATGTGAGAGTGTGTGATTGTGAGAGTGACTGTATGGATGAGTGTGTGCTTGTATCAATGATTCTATAAGAGCGTAAGAATGTGATACTATTTTTATGAGTAAGTGAACTTGAGTGTGTATAACCGCATAGGTGAGTAAATGGGAGTGTGATTATTTGCATGACTGAGTAGGTGTGAGAGTACCTCTATGGATGATTGGTAGTGTGTGAGTGTCTATATAGGTGTATAAATGCATATGATAGTTTTGAATGGAGTGACTGTAAGTATGAGTGACTGTACAGGTGAATGAGTGGACGTGTATGTAGACCTAAGAGTTAATAATTGGATATGTAGTTATTGGTATTGCAGTATGTATGGTTTTGAGAATGGAACTCTTAAATTTTGAGTCGGTGTATCAAAGGTTATATTAGGTTGTGAGAAGATGTGGTAATTTATCAAATGGATGACGTCATCAGTGATGTCATTTGAGATGTCATCAGTGATGTCATGAGTGATGTCACTGACCATGTCATGAGTGATGTAATATGTGACGTCATCAGCAGTGGATTGCGGGCGCGCGAGTTATAGTTAGCTGAACTAACTATAACGGGGGAATTTCATTGGTTTTTTTACGAGTGAAATGTCCAGCTAACTATAACATGTGTGAAACCTATGGTTTTTTTCAGTGAATTTGCAAGGTTTTTTAAATGCTAATTCCTAACTATAACATGTGTGAAACCTATGGTTTTTTCAGTGAATTTGCAAGGTTTTTTAAATGCTAATTCCTAACTATAACTTGTGTGAAACCTATGGTTTTTTTTGTGAATTTGCAAGGTTTTTCAAATGCTAATTCCTAACTATAACGTGTGTGAAACCTAAGGTTTTTTAAGTGAATTTGCAAGGTTTTTTAAATGCTAAGTTATGAATGTATTATTATATTTTTTAAATATTTATTTTACAATAAGCTACCTATATATATAGTTATAGATTAACTTTATCCTGTAATATGGAATGGCTCAATTTTTATTTTTTTATTTTGTATAGAGTTGAACAGCATAGTTAATATCTTCTATAAACTTATAAACACTTTTAAATAGTTTTTTTGTTTTAAGTGTTTTTGACCGTGCGCGCACGGTGCACGCATGCGTACGTGCTCCAAGTGCGCATGCGTACATCGTGTGTGCTCCGTACGCGCGAGCTCTGTACGCGCGAGCTCTGTACGCGCATGCATGCGCGCGTGCTCTGTACGCGTACGCGCATGCGCGCGTGCTCCGTACGCACATGCGTGCATGCTCCCTGCGCATACGCGCATGCGCGCGTGCTATGTACGCGCATGCATGCGTGCTTCCTGCGTGCACCGTGCGCGCACAGTGCGCGCACGGCAAGTCATGTGATTTAGAAACAACACTTTTCATTGGTTTATAGTAGTTTCAGGTCATGTGATTAAGAAACAACACTTTTCATTGGTTTATAGTAGTTTCAGTTCCAGAAACTTCCAACACCACACCCACTCCCCTCATTATTACTTCTGATTCCCTGGGAGAAGGAGCTGAGCAGCTTTTCCAGTACTTGAGAATGGCAGAGCAGTAGTCATCTTCTGGGAGTGAGCAGGAGACCCTTGTGCCAGAGAGACAGAGGAAACAGAAAAACTCTTTTATATGACAATTTTTCACTTTTCCAGAGGGGCAGAAGAAGGTGAATGCTCCATAAGTCACCTGCACTCTTTGTGATCGTGTCTTATCAAGAGGAGATCCTAAAAAGAAATACTCTTTTAGTATCTTCACTATGATCAGGCACGTTAGAGATGTACATCCTGTGGCTTATGCTCGAGCTGCTAGAGAAAACCCACCAGCAGCTCAGCCGAGCACATCCGCAGCAGCTCAGCCGAGCACATCATCGGCAGCTCAGCCAAGCACTTCATCTGCGGCGGCGGCTTCACCTGCTTCTGTTCCTCTGGATATACACCCTCTGTTTAAGAGGGTGCATATACGGTGCAATGCGTGCAATGCTCTTCTCTCTTATGGGGACACCAGCATTCCCCTAATAGAGAGCAAGATACAGCAGCACACGTGCGGCACCCTATAATTTTTGCCATTTTTTTGTTGCTCTGTCCCTCAATTAACACAATGGCTCTTTTTAGAGCCACCTAACATCTAAACACTTAAATTTGATTTTTAATTCTATTTTCTTAATGATTTTTTTCCGCTGTGCGCGCAGCGTGCGCGCACCTTGCGACGGTGCGCGAACGGTGCGCGTACCGTGCGCGCACCCCGCGATTTAAAAAAAAAAGTTTTTTTCACCCTTCATGGTTCTTCAGGGACCCCCTGACAAAAGTTAGGGCGTCAGGAACTCTGTACCCTGCCCCCTTTTCATGTTCTCCACCTTTCTTTTCACTGTCACACACAAAATGGCGGACAACACTTCCTGATTTCGACCGATTCGAATGTTGACTGACATGTAACCACCAATCAGAATTACGCTCGCGCACGGCACCGTGCGCGCACGCTGCGCGCACGGTGCGCGGCTATAGATATTTATGTACTTTTAACTGCAATTTTCTCAGGAACTACTGTACAGATTGACACCATATATGCAAAAGGCACATCCCTGACCTGAGGACTACCTCTTTGCCAAATTTCAAGTAATTCTGTTCAGCCGTTCGGGCTGTACCTTCGACTAAAGGTCCTATGGGAAAATGCATGGGGAAAATGCGTTTTGGGACCCCCTTTTCTCTCAGCCCCCGCTTGACGAATCACCCCGAGACTTCCAGGGTAGGAGCTGAGCGGAGCGCCCCATTAGTTTTGAAAATTTCGTGAGGATCCGTCAACCGGCGCCAAAGTTATTCAAAATAGAATTTTCAGATTTCCTATGGAAACACGGTCCTAACTATAACTATCTACTGGCGACCGCCAGTAGATAATATATCTGTGATCAAGGCTCAGGCGAGCCGAAACGCGTTATGGTGACATATGGAATAAAGACGGAATAATTTTGCACACAATTTTTTGGTTTGTGTCCATCCTTTGGGATCGCCGTTGAACGAAGGACAGCGGAGGAGTATTCAAGATATATCCTCTTCATATAAAGAGAAATAAGCACTCACGGGAGACGCTCGGAGGAAATTTTATTCCGAACCAAACAAACGCGTTTCGGCGAACTGCCTTCCACAATATCGGGAGGAAGCACTTCGACAACTACAGGACGCAAAATATTATGTTTTGACCACACGTGAAATGTATTTGGCAAGTGTGTGTGAGTATGAAACTATGATAAAGATGTGGCATATCAGAGGCATGCTAGGAACGGATGAACATCTATTTTTAAGGTGCTTAAATCCAGTAGTAGCAACATTTTATCATATTCCTAAGATTCACAAGGATGAAGTGCATCCACCAGGAAGACCAATAGTTTCGTCCCAAGGCAGCCTTACCGAACACATGTCTATGTTTATAGATCATTTTCTTTTTCCGTTTGTGGCAGAGCTAAAATCCTATGTGAAAGACACAAAAGACTTTCTGTGCAAAATTTCGGACATATCCTGGGACTCAACATATCTAATGATGGTGTTGGACATTACAAGTCTTTATACTTGTATCAACCAGGAGAATGGTCTAAATGCCCTACAACACTTTTTGAACAAAAGACAGCTAAGATTCGCTGAACACAATGCTATGATTTTGCAATTTACTAAATTCTGTTTGACAAATAATATATTTTTATTTGAGGACAGATACTTCAAACAGGTATCAGGTATGGCGATGGGCACCTGCTTCGCCCCCAGTTATGCAAACTTGTTCGTAGGCTGGTTGGAGGAACAGGTGTCCAGAACCTATGACTGTGGCAATGTGACAGGAAAGGTTGTCAAATGGTATCGTTATATTGACGATCTATTTATAGTGTGGCAGGGTGGAGTTGAGTCTGCAAATGGTTATATCAATGATCTGAATAACAATGATCTGAATTTATACTTTTCGGGTACAGTGAGTCCAGTGGCAGTGGACTATCTAGATCTGAAGGTATTTGTAACGGAGGGGCAAATACACACTGCCTTATACCGTAAGACCACGGCAGGTAATTCAACCCTATTTGCAACCAGCAATCATTCACCAAAATTGGTACAAAGTATCCCTTATGGAGATCTATTGCGGTTAAAACGCAATAGCTCACGTCCGTGTGACTTTGAGGTGGCAGCCAAAGAATGTTTACCGAGATTTGCCCAAAGGGGGTATGATTCCATACTCTTGCAAAATACATTAAAGAAAGTAAAAGGAATTCCTAGGCAACATCTTTTGAGTAACAACTTAATGGCTGAAATTAAGCCAGGTGCAACCCATGAGGGCAAGTTCAGGATGGTGACCACCTATTCAACGGAAGCGAACTATTTGAAACGTATGCTTAAGAAAAATTGGCATATTCTAAAAACTGATAGCGTGATAAGTGAAGATATCCCCACACATCCACTAGTGACCTTTAAGAAAGCTCGGTCTCTGAAGGATAAACTAGTGAAAAGTCATCTTGAGAAAGAATCCCAGGGTGGGGGAACCCTGAAAGATAAGAAGGGCTTCTACCCCTGTGGTTAATGCAAGGCGTGTTCTAACAGTAAGAGAGTTCACTCCTACAACATTCCAGATGTACAGGTAAAGAGAATTATTAACAAATTTATCACCTGCTGTACCCCTTATGCAGTGTACTGCTTACTATGTCCGTGTGGCCTATGTGATATAGGTAGCACTATACATCCCCTCAAGATTAGAATATTAGAGCATCAAAGAGCAATCACTAAAAATGATGTGTCATATCCTGTAGCGAGACACTATGCAGAGAAACATTCCAGTAATAGGAATTTATAAAAGTTTTATGGTTTAGACCACGTACCCGAGAATATCAGAGGGGGCGATAGGTTGAAAAAACTGCGAAGGCTAGAGTCACGCTACATAGTGGATTGCCAGACAAAATCCCTGAAGGGTTTGAACAGTGGGGAAGAATTAGCGTCACACTTGGGGTCATGATGAACAACTTATGAACATGAATAGGACATAGTGGCACTGGTTCTTAAACGGAACTGCATGAATGGTCAATGAAAAAGTAGATCAATATGGAGACAATGAATCGTAGTACATTTAATGATCATGTATGAATTCATAGTGGAATTGGTATTTGAATTGCTGATTATCTGGTAAGGCCACAGCAAAACATAAATGAAATTGTGGGTTTTATCATTTTTGTATATTCTGTGGCAGAAGAAATTATGATAGTAACATGCCTGTTCTAGTATTAGTATGTCCATAGTTTTTAAGGGACTTAAGCCGATTCACGGCTAGATTCATTTTGAGCAAACAAAGATATCGCCAGATATGGACTATGTTTGGTTGCACACTTATATAAAGTAGTAGCAATTCTGCACTGTCACAGTCAATCCATGGCATGAAACTTGGCGTTTAGCGAATATATGTGTATTAACCAATGACGTGTTATTCGCATATTGGAATGTTTACAGTAATTTGAAAAGATGTATAATTGAGTTAAACATCATCGCTATGTTTGTTTTCTTACCTTTTCATAATTTTGAACTGCAATTTGGTAAAATGAATATCGATCAATTGCTAAATTGCATATTACAAAATGGCGCATCTTGCGATGATACTTTGTGTAGTCCCTTCTCTATGTTAACATACGAATGTTAGGCACGTATTAAGAATGGCAGCCTCCCGGTGTGTCGACAAACACCGAGGAAGGCAGTTCGCCGAAACGCGTTTGTTTGGTTCGGAATAAAATTTCCTCCGAGCGTCTCCCGTGAGTGCTTATTTCTCTTTATATGAAGAGGATTTGGAGCTACGATAATTTGTGGACTGAACCGCCACATAAAGAGCACCCGCCCGCGAGTGAATTCCCGGAAAAGGTGCAACTTGAGCATATATATATATATATATATATATATATATATATATATATATATATATATATATATATGGAGCATGACCCACGCGCTGCCATTCAACCTACCAAGGTGAATGCTAACAAAGCAAATGTAACGGCAGCGACGGAAGGGATTTGGTGTGAGGAATTCCCCACTCCAATCGTTCTGAGGATGTGAGCTTTTGTTCAGGACAAAGGTTTATTCAGCATCAGCTGGCGACGAAACATTGGTGTCTAATGTCCACACAAATTGAAATTAAGATGCAAATGACGGGAAATGACTTTGAGCAATGGATCACTGTTGCCCAAACAACAAGAACTGTTTCTAATTAACCAACATTCACTTGCCTCTCCCGGTGCATTTTGGATGATGTAGGACTATGAGTCACGTGACACCAATACACCTATAATACTGCACGCAGATATGCACTTGTGTTTGAGCTTTCTCTCCGTGATCAAGGCTAACCCCGAAACATGTTGGACTGAGAAAGCATGTTGCTGCATTTCCTGAAATAAAGGCGCTTCTCTCCAGAAACGGGCCTCTTTCTTTGTGTTTCATGTGGTGAAATTGACGGGCGTCTCCGTGCCCGCCTTCAGAGGCCGCCCTGCAGGGTCGGTGGTTCCTAACTTGGAGGTGTTGTGTGGATATATATATATTTAAAAAAAAAAAAGGGTTTTAATTAAATTTTATTATCATTTTCTATATATATGGAATCCTCAAAATACTTATTCTTACCTGTATATAATCCCATCGGTAATTTGCAAACTCAGGTATCCATTTTACTATATACAATTAAAAAGTTTGTTTGTATCTTACATTAAGCCTAAAACATCCAACCTCATATGACGTGATATTGAGATCTCTCAACAGAAATACTATCATTGGAATGCACCATTAGGCAGTTTCACAATTATCAACATCGACTAGCGTATTTGCACAAATGAGACTAGATGGGACCACAATACCTTCTGTAGGCCATCAATGCCACCTAGCCTATTAATAGGAGTTGACTAAAAAACCGAAAAAATGATTTACAAAAAAATGCAACGAAGTTTTGTTTATAGCAGACATGATAATATGTCATGCATAAATGGTATCACTGGGGCTCCAGTGAAGGTTTTTTTCATACATATATATATTTATACTCTTTTCTATGCTCCTTTCGATGTGCTATTTCTCAATGTATTTTATATATAGGCATTCATGCTGTTTATCGTAGTTATATACTTTTTATTGAGAAATTATGCACCAATCAGGGGAATTGGGGAACGACGACAAGACTCTCATATACACAGAACAAGGGTCCCTTTAGCACTAACACCGTTCACAATGTTAAAGGGTTGTTATATACTATCAAACTGTGTATCCCCCCAGGCACTTTGCACTTTAGTATTTCTACCTTAGGTTTACAGGTACAGTCAAGCGTAAAGAGACCAATTTACAAGCATCAGTTCCATTCATATTAACAACTTGTTTTCAGAAACCTAAATTATGTTATTTAAACCTAAACTTTTTTAAATACATTTTAAATGGTTTTAAGGATTTAAATTTACTTGTATTTTACTCGTCGTTTTAACCCAAAAAGATTAAGGAACTAGCTGTTTGTAGTCTGTTATTTATGTCATTTGTCTCAACACATGCCAATCAGCTTGCTTGTTACTCGTATTATATAAACCAATGATATGTTACGTTACCGTGTCATGTGATCAAGGCCCATGGTCGGGCTGAAACGCGTCATGGCGGCAAGGTGATTTTGAAATAAATATATTTGCTGCACCAAACTGTGGTCCGTATCCGTTGTCAAGAAGCGACCGTAGCGGAGTTCCTGGATATATATATATATATATATATATATATATATATATATATATATATAAAAGAAGCATGAGACCTCTGAGCCCAGAGGTCAGGAGTACACGCACTCACTCTGAATCCAAGGTTAAATTTTCAGTTCATTTTTTAATCCAAAAAGAAAAGTTCTTCAGCACAGCACTGCCAGTCCACAACAACACTGGCCCAACGCGTTTCGGTTCTCACTCGAACCTTGATCACGGGTTACCAAACACAGTGGTCAGACATTATTTATGTCAGTTAATGCTACTACTTCCTGTTTAAGCATTCGCAAGGCATGCTGGTCATTGTAGTGCGTGTGTTTGCGAATTGTGCTGGTAAATACACAAAAACAAAATTTGCCACAATTAAACTCCGGTAACTGGCGGAGAGAAGGCTAATGTAAAGATTAAGCATAATAACAATCCATAAGTGGAACGCTATAAGCAACGCAGTAGCTAGTCAAATAATACATCAAATAATCAGATAAACATAAGGCATAGTGTTCAATGCAAATGTTTGTGTGACAAGTAAAAAAGAAAAATATTTTTATATGTGTATATAATGTTGACCCTCTAGTGGTGTTAATAGCACAATATATGCAAGGCACAAGTCCCATATGAAACTACAAGTCACAAAAGGAAATTCCGCCCCTCTGGTGGGGAGGCACATGTAGACACCAAATTCAACTAATGCAAGTAAATAAACAAAAGGCCAAAGTCCGCCTTCTAGTGGGTGTTTGGCTTATATTCAAGTTAATATGCCTAGTTAGTCCGATAAAACTCTTGCATTGAGATAAACAAAAAGAAAGTTTTTTTACAATTGATCAGTATTATTGTTTGACTGCAAGGCTGGGGTATATTGTCTAATTGTACCCACAGAGTTCACAAATGTACAAAGAGTTCCTCATCCTGGTTAAGTCCGTGAGGGGTCAGAGTTCTGAATGACACAATATGCTTGGATTCTTTTTGGCGGAGGAGTTTTTCTCTGTTTCCTCCACGATCCAAAGGTGGCACATGTTCAATGGCATAGTAGCGTAGCAGTTCCCATTTGCTGTCATGTGAGTTTTCCATATGCTTAGCAATGGCATTTGAGCGATCTATGTTGACAGTAGCTCTGATGTGCTCTAGGATGCGTTTCTTGATTTCACAAATAGTGCTTCCTATATATTTTAGCTTGCAGGGGCATTCGACAACATACACCACATATTTGGTTTTACAAGAAATGTGTTGCTGAATTTTCCACTTTCCTCCACTTCTGCCTTCCACCTCTTTTTTAGGGATGCCAATTTTGCAAGCTTTGCAGTTTTTACATGGCCAGAAGCCCTCAATGTTGGTCCATGGTTTCTGTTGCTTGATTTTAAAATGGCTACGTGTGAGTTTGTCACCTAGATTTGGTGCTCTCCTGTAGGTGACATCCGGATGATCTACAATCAGGTCGGCAATGGTGGTGTCTAGTTTTAGGATGCCCCAATGTTTTTTTAAAATATTGATTAGATCACTAGTTTCAGTTGAGAAAGTTATAATGAGGCGTATTTTTGTGAAATCATTCTGAGTCACCATGGGTTTGCTTTTCAAAATCTCCGTGCGATTTCTTTCTTTTGCTTTTTTGAGACTTTTTTGGATTATCCTGTCTGGATATTTTCTTCTTTGGAATCTTGTTGCCATTGCTTTGCTCTGATGTTCAAAATCATTGTTGGCGGAACAGTTTCTACGTAAACGTAAGAATTCCCCATAAGGTATGTTCCATTTTTGATTAGTGGGGTGGAAACTGTCCGCATGCAGTACTGAGTTGGTTGCTGTTTGTTTTCTGAACAGGGTTGTTTGTATTGTATTGTTTTGTACATGACATGGAACATACCTTATGGGGAATTCTTACGTTTACGTATCAAGAAAATCCTGGTTAAGAACTGGGACATTCTCAAGTGTGACAACACGATTGGCACTCGCATTCCAAATCGGCCGAGTATCACATACAGGAAAGGGAAAAACATCAGAGACATGATGGTACGCAGTGATGTGACCACATATCCCTTGAGACACGAATATGGTCTTAAGGGATTTTTTTCCCTGCGGCCATTGTAAGGCGTGCAGGAACAGTACTTTTCTCAAAACGACCACCTATAACGGGGTGGACAAGACAATTAACCAATTTCTTACATGCAGTACCACGTTTGTAATCTATGTAATCGTATGCCCATGCAAACTCTGGTACATAGGCAGTACCACCCTTCAGGCAAAAAAACGGGTACTAGAACACAGCAGGGCCATAATGCATGTAGATGAGAAGTACCCAGTTGCACGCCACTTTAGAAACCACCATTTTTTGGACCCCACTCTGCTTAGATTTTTCATTCTGGAACAAATTATGAACAGTCCCAGGGGATGAAATAGGGTGTTGAAATTGAGGCAGAGGGAATCCAAATATATTGTGGATTTCCAGACCAAGGATCCTGGGGGCCTCAACCAAGATGAAGAGTTGGCCATACATCTGAGGGAATGAAACATCTATACTCAGATATTCTACACAATTTCGTGTTGTGTTATACTATGTGCTTCTGCTTTTCTCTTTCTTCTTCGTTCCTTCTCCCCCCCCCTTTTCTCGTTGTCTCCTTTTCTTCCATTTTCAGTAATATGCACTAGGACTAGCAGTTGCAATAACATGTGTTGAATGCATTTAAGAACTGTTGTTATAATGTTCTTTTTAATTTATGTTTCAGGAGGAAAGGAAGGGGCCCGAACACCAGCACTCACTCTTCACGGGCAACCTACCCTTTTCCCCTCATCATCACCTTCATCTTTGTTAGTCGAGTGCTGTGAGACGTGGTGTATAAGAGTAGTGGACTACAATTTTCCAACCAATATGGTCAGTCAGTGCATATCATAATTTTTATTCAGCATTTGGCTCATACAGCAGTGTGTACACTAAGAAGGCATGACAAGATGCTCACACATCACAACCTCTACCACTGTGGCAGGGAGGGGTCAGTTCACCTTGGGGCACTTGCCCAGTCATTGTGTGATCCTACGTACAACACGACTAATCTGAGCACCTACAAATTTTACTTGGTGCTTAGACTATCCTACGTATGCTATTGGATGGATTAGCAAACATGGTCCTCTTGTCCAGGGAATTTACCTGTATAGTTTGCAACCGACACGCGTTGAGGCACTTGTCTTATTATCTATACTATCAGTAGAATTTTATCTTGGTTGGTGCAAGACATCATGATAATGGATGAACATTATTTCCTGTCACATGATACCAATGGACCTTGTAGGCATTTGTAACATTTATTTGTGTCAATTTACAGCATCAGATATACTACTGACATAGACCGTTCCAAGATGTCTGCCGTAATCACAGTGTGCACATGTTGCTGTCCTTCTTTTACATCCACAGTCCAACAATATTTTATTAAGACAGCAGTACGAGCACAGTTATTCACGTGATCAAGACTCTTGTAGTTGAAACGCGTTGTGAATAAACACCTTTGGCTGTATCATCTGTTCTGTTGGAATCCTTTGACACTGAGAGCGCACGACAATAGACTTTTTTGGAATAAGAATATATATATATGTATATATATATATATTCACTGAAAAAAACATAGGTTTCAGGGGCGTTATAGTTAGCTGGACATTTCCCTCGTACAAAACCCTAGAAATTCCCCCGTTATAGTTAGTTCAGCTAACTATAACTCGCGCGCCCGCAATGCACTGCTGATGACGTCACATATTACATCACTCATGACATGGTCAGTGACATCACTCATGACATCACTCATGACATCTCAAATGACATCACTGATGACATCATCCTTGTGATAGAGTGGCAGACCTCCTCTCACCCTAATATAACCTTTGATACACACATTCAAAAATAGAAACTAAAATTTTCAAAACAATGGACCTACCAATACCAGTTACAACAACCTATTCAGTAATTCTAAGATCCACATACACATCCACTCATTCACCAACAGTCCTATACAGTCACTCATAAATGTACTCACTCATCATATGTACTCATACACCTATACATCCTGTTACACAATGCCACTCATCCATAGAGTTACTCACACACATAGTCACTCATGCTAATAAAGAATCAAACATCCATTTACTTGCATATACAGTTATACACACACCACCACACTTACTTCTACAGAAACTTACACATACTTAGTCTTTTAAACAATCACTTATAGAAACACATACTTATTCATACAGGAACTCTTTCAATCCCTCACTCTCACATATACTCACTTATATACACCAATAGTCACATATACTAGTTTAAAACATATGTAGTTACTCATAAAGACACTATTGAGACAGTCATTCACCCACTAACACACCCATGCACACATTCATCCACCCATACAGTCCTGCACACATGCTGTCTTCAACACATACAAACAGTGAGTCACTCATTCATGCACCTATGCACTACGTAATACCCCCCACCGAACCATACAGACACTCATACTGATACTAAAAAAAACAACTAATAACCTATATAGACACTCATGTAGCTACTCACCAACCCATGCAGCCACTTATACACAAAGTGAGAGACTGATACAGATGTTTACATATTTAAACATTACTCACTAAGCCATGTATTCACTAAGATACACTTAATCAGTCAGTTATACAATTAATTTTTTCTAAAACAAATCATCCATTTAGACACTTATATACCCATTTATTCTTCCATCGACCTTGAGATATACATAAATAAAACATATGTAATTTTCAGAAAAACACACATTCACTGGATGATGTCATCAGTGATGTCATCAATGATGTCATTTGAGATGTCATCAGTGTGGTCATGAGTGATGTCACTGACCATGTCATGAGTGATGTATTATGTGACGTCATCAGCAGTGCATTGCGGGCGAGCAAGTTATAGTTAGCTGAACTAACTATAACGGGGGAATTTCTAGGGTTTTGTACGAGGGAAATGTCCAGCTAACTATATGAATTTCTAAGGTTTTTTAAATGCCAATACCTAACTATAACGCCCCTGAAACCTATGGTTTTTTCAGTGAATTTCAAAGGTTTTTTAAATGCCAATTCCTAACTATAACGTGCATGAAACCTATGGTTTTGTCAGTGAATTTTAAAGGTTTTTTAAATGCTAATTCCTATCTATAACTTATCTCTAAAGATATCATGTTTAATAATTTTCATTGGATTTCAATATTTTTCAATTTCAGTGTGTCAATTTCATTAATTATGTTTTTTTAAATACTTTTTTATCACCATTTTTTAAAGTTATTTTTTCAATTAATTCTTTGAAAAATTAAAAAATATTATTTGTTTTTATTGGGTTTTTTTAAAAATATATTTTTATTAAATATTTTTTAAACTATATTTTCAAAACTTTATGTTTTATTTTTTTCCCATTTTTTTGGGATCTGCGCACCCCATGCGCACCGTTCTCGATCCCCACGCGAAAGCATCCGCGCACGGTATGCGTTGGGTATGTGTTTGATGCGCGATTGCAATGCGACCGGTACGCGACTCCAAGCCTATACGCGACACGTATGATGTATGTAACGTGACGCTTGCGCGCTTCTGCGATGCGTCATATGTGTGTATGACGCGGTAGGTGCGCGGACCATGCGAAATATTGAACATTTAAAAAAACATATATATATATATATTTCATGTGAATATTAATTGAAGACAAACTCTAAACTACTCTTAAAAGTAATATATTTTTACATCTAATCCTATATTCCTTTTAAATTCAATTTCGCGGATGCGCGCTGGGTGCGTGCTGCGCAAGCGCAGGGTGCGCGGATCCCATGTGACCTGCAAAAAAAAAGATTTGATTGGTTCATTACACTTCCTGTTCTAACTATTGAAAGACCCCACCCATTTCAATCATTCTTCTTTGAGCTTCTTTGGAAGAGCATCTCTTTGCAGAGAAGAAGCTTTTTTGACTGAGGATGATCTTGTGGAAGAGCCACCACGCACACCACGTTTTTCATCTGTGGTGTGGAAATTTTTACCTAT
This sequence comes from Triturus cristatus, assembly GCF_964204655.1. Classification (NCBI taxonomy): domain Eukaryota; kingdom Metazoa; phylum Chordata; class Amphibia; order Caudata; family Salamandridae; genus Triturus; species Triturus cristatus. The sequence continues at coordinate 720,306,390 of NC_140581.1, forward strand.
CCTGAGGGGCAAACTAAGACCAATGCCACCTTGGTGACGTGCAAGATCTGCCACAGAGTGCTGTCTCGAGGGGATCCTAACAAAAAATATTCATGCGGAACAGCTAGCATGATGAAGCATCTGAGGACCCTTCATCCGGTAAATCTTGCTCGGGAGGAATGCCGAAGGATGAGAGTCGCTCCTGCTCCCTCCGACTCATCGCAGCCGAGTACTTCTAGAGTGCATCCTTCAGCACAAAATTTGGACATCCGTCCACAATTCCAAATTTTGAAAGTGCTTTGCACTAAATGCAATGCGACTTTATGCTACGGAGAGCAGTCTATCGATCTGATCTGCCACAGGCAAGAAAGTCACCATTGCTAGTTTTTGGGGGTTTTTTCCCTGAAGTTCATTGTTTTGTTCCTCCTGTTCTGTTTTTTCCTTTTTTTTTCCAGAAAAACCCCCAAAAATTAAAAATTGTTGAGAAAACCCCCCCAAAAATATAAAAGAAGAAAGAAGAAAAAAAAAAGTTCTTGTAAGAACTAACTTTCCTGGCTTAAAAAAAAGAGCTATATTTGTTTGTTTGTGTGTGAAAGTTTAGATTAATGTTTGTGTAGTATGTAATTGACTGAATGAATGCATTAGTAGCGTATGGTGAATGTATAAGTGCAGAACTATGAGGAAGTGCTGCAGCATCACACAGTTAACTCTTTAACTGCAGTGTGCTGTAGTACTTCCGAAGCACAGGGATGCAACATATGTACATAAATATGTTGCAAATCTATGCTTCTCTCTGCACGGCTGCTTAAACTGCAGCCATGTAGTGACACAGGCACCCTTGCACCACAGTGCAAGGATATCTGTGTCATGTGCTGTTTGTTTTTGTGCAGGAAGACACACCTTCCTGCACAAAAACAATGAGAAAACGCATTTTTCTCCTTCAATGTATGCTGAACATTTTAGCATGCATTGAAGATATAAAAATGTGGAGAAATGAAAACAATTCTCCTTGTTGTGCTTTCCTACACCAGTTTTAGAATGGTGCAGCATTCACACACATATCGAGATTTATGATTTCTGATAAATCTAGAGATGTGTCTTATTCTATAAGTATTCAGTGCAATCATGCACAACAACACTTATAGAACACTCTTTCAACGCAAAGTGGTGTGTATGTTGAGGTTGTATTTACATGGAGTAGAAAAAGTGCACAGAGTGCCTTTTCCTCTCTTTGTAAATATGAAAGAGTGTCTTGCGCAATAACTGTGTTACAAAAAGTGACATATTTCTGTTTTAAAAATTGCTTGCGAATGATAGAAGGTAAGCACAGAGTTTTGTCTGCAAAGATGTTCAAAGAAGAATGATTGAAATGATTGCGGTCCTTCAATAGGTACAATGGGAAATATTATAAACCCCTCAAATCTCTTTTTTGCAGGTCACATGATATCCAATTACGGTCAGATTTCAAAACTACATAGGTATAAATAGAGTGTTTTTAAAAACGTGTTTAAACTTTGTAGCTTCTTGCAGATCTCTCCAGTCTGCATATTGATACTTAGTTGAATTTACTTTCACAGTAATAGAAATAAAAAATGGTATACATTTTTTTCAGATTTTCTTTGCAATCTAAGTTGATTATTTTAAAATTAGGATCTGTGAAAGAAAAGAAAAAAATAGTTATAACATGTAATAATAATTTTTTTACTACACAGCATAATTTCCACAAAGTAATTTGTTTGCCTTTTTGCTGTTCTCAGAATATATTGAATTTCACTAGAAATAGTGATTTCAATCGTACTCATCACTTAACAGCGGGCAAAAAACAAAACAATCAGAAAGATTGTTGAAAAAGACCCAACATGCTATTCTCAGTAAAATACCAGAAAATACAAATCACACATATATGAAATGCTTACGGCTAACAAAATTTTATAACTTTAACTTATAAAAGCTGTAAATGTTGCCGCTTTAAAATATTCACCAAATCAATGACCACCAAAAAGTCCATAATTCAAACATATACCTTTCCTTGAGGCCAAATGGTATTTTTGCACTCCTTTTTTATGTATATTGTCCAATGGTAGTCCTATTAAATTATAATAATAAATTCCTCAGAGAGTGAATTATCTTCCTAAAACTTTGACTTTAAAAATATTAGGTAGGAATTTTGTAATTCCCTAGGCAAACGTTGTTTGAAAACCAACTGGGAATCATTACAAAGTGTCCAGCCTTTGTCACATTTTAGATAGGCTGTGTGATGTCCAGATGTGGTGAAAGGACCATCATGGAAAATTATAGCAATTGCTACAAAAGTCTTTCCTGATATTGATAGTTGTGCTGCTACAAATTGCTTTATTAAAGTATCCAATTTTCTTCCGTCAGCTGTACAACGTTGCATCATTAAAATTATGTATTTGCCATATTTTGTTAAAAATAATGTGGATAACATTTCTGATTTACTTTGGCTACACTCCATGTTTTGATTTGCAGCTTTAACTAATTTATTGAAAGACACTGATTTACAGTCTGGTAATATTAAATACAGAAATCTCTCAGTGTCTACATTGGCCTTTCTTACAAATGGGAACAATAATGTTCCCATTTGTAAGAAAGGCCAAAAATATTTTCTATTTCTACACCTTCATTTTCAAAAATGGTAAGCATATACATTAAAAATTCCTGAGCATCTTGTTGGATATTTTGTGAAAATTTTGTAGAACCAGAACACACATCCAAAAGATTCCGAACATCTGAAACAGATTGTATTTTACTTGTGTCTGTTGTCAATTTTTCAAAAACAGAATGCAACAGAGAACAAAATCTTTGTTGCCGATTCTGCATAATTTGTTCTTGCAAACCTTCAAGATAAAAAACAACATTGACCACTACATTAGCATAGCAGTTGACACCTGAACTATTTTCAAACTGATAACCAACAATCTCTTCAACAGTGTGCAATTTCTTTTTACTTGCAATCACAACATTATCTTGTGCTATTCCCTTCTCAACACCTTCAGAACAGATACTGTCAAACCTTCTTTTTCGACCAACCACACGCTTTTCAAATACAGGATATTGACCTAAATTTGGAGCATACACCCTTCTTAACCTATTATACTCTTTTACACAGTTTGCATCTGCAGTAACCTTTGTCTCATCAAAATCAATCAAAAACAAACCAGATAATGTTCTGACTCGCGACAAAGCAACATATGCCATACCCTCTTTAAATACAGTAGATCCAATGTTCACCAATGCACTGTCTACACTTAATCCTTGAGATTTATGAATAGTCACTGCATATGCCAGAGAAAATGGAAATTGTTTACGGACATATAAATCTTTAACAAGCAAAAAACGAATTGAACAACGACCAATTTCTTTAACTTCTTCAATCTGATCAAATTTAATTTTTAAAAATTCAAAACCACTTTACCCATTGCGCCATTAACTAACCCTTTTTCTACATCCAAATTTCGCCTTAAAATTACCCGACAGTTTACAAACGCATACAGTGTCTTTTCTAAACCAGCTGTTTTAGATATTTTTTTTTCTAAAGAATACAGTTTTGTTTTCAACTTTGCCGTCAAAATAATAGTAATTCCTTCATGCTCTATTTTATCGATGGCTTCCATTTTTATAATTTCTTCATTTTCCAGTTTCAATAGTTCTTCGTTGAATATGGAACACTCTCGCAGTGTTGGCATTAAACAGATCACTGATTTATTTTCAGCAATTTGCATGTACACTTTTGCAGGAAGCACATTTTCATTTGGAAAGACATTGCAAAGTAATCGACTTTCCAAAGCTTGTTTGCCATGTTTTGTAACAATTCCAATTCTTATATCTTGAAGAATACTTCCATATTCAGCATCATTTGCCTGTCGCATATTTGTTGTCAGTTCTTAGTATTCAAAATTAGTCCAAATGTTCACATTACCAACACTACCAAGAGACTTTCTGGTATCTTCATGTGCAAGTGTTTTAAATACCGGTTGTCCTTTTACCGGAGTGAGTTGCAATAGATCTCCAAAAAGTATGACGTGTTTTCCTCCAAATAACACGTCATACTCTGTTTTAAGAATTTGTTGCATTCTTAAATGCACAAAGGCAAGCATCAAGTTTGAGACCATGCTCACCTCATCGATAATGAGAAGTTTCATTTTCTTCAAGACTCTTGAAACTTCACAACAAGCTTCTCCAGATAGCTTGTGGTATTCCAATGTGTTCTCATGCTCTACTGGTAGCATTAGCAAACGATGTAAAGTAATTCCTTTAATGTTATGTGCTGCCAACCCAGTTGGAGCAGTGACAAAACAAGACAAATGAGACTCAGTTGTTTTTTGCAGATAACTTGTAATGACTTTAATTAAAAAACTTTTTCCTGTTCCAGCTTGACCACTCACATACATTCGGATAGATTGAAATAATGTACATGAGCAACCTTTCTTTTCATGAAGTAATCCATGGTCAATCTGCTCTTTCACTTGTTGATATATTTGTTTCTGTTCAACATTTAGTTGTTCTTCCAAGTTTCCTAACTGTATTACATCTTCTTGAGCTTGATACATTGCTGTTTCCACCTCATTCATGGCAGTTGCTGCTTCATTTTCAACAATTGGTTGTCCTAGTGGATATTGACTGAGTGCAGCAGGTCAGTGCAGCAGAACTTTGACTGTCTTGAGAACTGTCTCTAGCAATCTCAGCTGCAATTGTAGCTTCTTGATCAATTTCATCATTCAACATTTTCACATAATTTGCAAAAGCACTGCATTGTATGCTATCTTTACAAGCATTAAATGAATCTTCATAGCTCTGAAAATCTCCATGTAATTCCAGTTCTGAACGCCATGGTTTGAACATTTGCAAAAGGGCGAAATAGTAAAATTCCCTTTTATCAGCAGTGTCGCAACTCAGTTTCCTGTGATTAATTAAATTTCCTTTCCTCTGTTTCACCAGACATCCTTCAGAACCAATAACTGCATATTTTCCATCATTGATGTTCTCTGTAGTATTCCGTTTAAAAGTGTAGTTTTGCAGCACTTCATAGAGACACATGCTCTCAAGATGATGACTTCTGTTCGAGTAATATGTGTCCAACATATTCGTTATTAAAATATCTGTACTTTCTGGTTCTTTTTCTGCTAAATATTCAATTTCTTGAACAGATTCCAGTACCCGATTTCACATTCCTGCAAGACCTAGACTCACCCAAATGATTCTTCTACTTTTTGAATATAGACTTGCAGAAGATAACCGATCTGAACATTCATATGCTCCAATTTCACGATGCGATAACATCTTCAAACTGAAACGGTATAATTTCTTACTTAGCGTCTTCTCGTGAGAAATCTCTTCCCACATTTCTTTCAATTCCGTCTTTTCTGATTTAGTAATGTAGGACGTTACATACCGAGCGATAGCAATGGAATTGTCCGCAACATACTGAATATCCATGTTAGCATTCCACATGGATAAAATAACTGGATTGTAGTCATTTATGTATTTTGATTCTTCACTTCTTTTTAAGTTGTAGGTATTTTTCGGAGACTTTCTTGTGATAGTATGTCGCACAGCTGACATAAAACTGTTCACTCTTCCTTTGGATAATACAGGACGTGGAAATCCAAAATGACATTTGGTATAGAACTTATCCTTTGACTTGTATTTTCGTCGACATTATTTTCCACATCGATGGCTTTGGAATTGTAAGACTTGTTGTTTTAAGTTTTTATGTTCTTTGCTATTGGGTACAGCACATGTGGCATAATCTTCAATGAAAGACAAAACAGTTTCATCTGAATCTGTTCCAAATTTGGGGGCGTCCTTGATCCATAACAACATATGTATATGAGGAGCACCTCTTGCTTGAGACTCCTTTCTCCAAAAGAAATCCACAACTTCTCCAAGAGGAGGATTCTTTTTATTGCAGATGAAAGACATCATAGCTTCAAATCTATGATTGAAATATCTGCATACATTAACAGGATCCAATGAGCACAATTCTCCAGGTGACATGTATTCAATATTTTTTATATTGCAATTTGCCTCTCGAAGAAATTCAAGTAAATCATCCCAAGTATACTCAGCACAGTTTAGTGTAACAAACCATGTAGGAGTTCCCAAGTTACGTAGCATACATTTCAGTTCTCCATGACGACGGAACCAATATTCATTAGTCCCTCGCTGACATGCCATCAGATTAATCAACTGAGATTCTAAATGATCATCTCTCTGATGCACTTTATCCATAAAATCCTTAGCTGTTACATTTTGCAGATGCATACCAGTTTTTAAAATGTGATTTACTGCAGATGAAAGTCCAGACAAGTCACTTTCAAACAGAAGATGAAACATATAAGGGATACATTGTCGAAATCTTGGATCTTCTGCATATAATCTTGTTGTCCGATATTCAGATGCAGGAATCTGCACAGGACGTTCATCACATCGTCCACCTTTTCCTGTTGGAAACAACTGCGGGAAACAACTAGCTTCCAAACTCTCTTCCCATACACTCATGGGACTTCCTGTTGCTTTTTTCATTTGGAACAACTCAATCGTATTCCCCATCACCTCTTTAGAATGAAGTGGATGTACACTGTAATGTTCATAGATTTCTTCACATCTGGACATGTCCACTTTTTCAATTTGTCCACTTAATGTTTCAGTATCTTCTGCTAAATCTATTTCTTCTTCTCCTACAAACACATTTCTATTGTACTCATTATTTTTTAACAGATACAATGATGCCTTTTGCACTTTTCTAACATCCACTAACTCTTGCCAGATTTTCTGATTCTTAGTAGGAACACCATTAACTAGAATGACTAGTGGCTCATTTTCTGCATGGTCTACACCAATAGTTTCAATATTTTTCCTTAAGTCTAACGGTAAATACCCAACTCTTCCTTTCAATCCTTTTTGCAACTCTGATGGAGGTAATTTACCTGTTTTAGGCTCCATACGAACAATAGCCTGAAACGGGTGAACACATTGAATGAGAATAGACTCATACGTATTTAAATCTATCAGCTCTGGAGGAATAGCAACCAACTCTAGATTATTATGAACTGCTCTAGCAGGCATTTTATTCTCATCTAATTTGTTATAACAATGTTTGCAAATACGCTGCTCAGATCCCAAATCACAACAATCCTCTAACAGCAAATAAGTTGCAAATTCCATCCACTTATCATTATCTTCTATTTCACTTTTTAAATACAGATTGACACCCCTAGTCTGATTTTTATAGTGAGTTCGCCGACAACAAATACAAGAAACATTTGGTCTTTCACCTGAAATTACCTTAAACTTTGTGATTTCATCCTCAAATTTTTTTGTAATCACAGGTTCTACATTGTCTTCAACATTTTCTTCTACTAATGCCACAGTTTCTCCACTCTCTTGCTGAGGACCAAAGTAACAAAACTCAATATCCTCACAAACCTTCTTCACATCTGATACTGAGCCACGTAAAAGAGCACTGTTCAACTCATTTAACTTTAGTGCTGGCTTTTCACGTAATACAATCTTCTCACTAACTTCCGCATTTGAGTATGATGTACTGCCAGCATCCTGAAATGGTGAAAAACACCTTCACAAAATTTCCTAGAAAGACAAGCCAGAGAATGACCTTGCAAACCAGTATTTTTTCTCACTCTGCAAGGGTCTAGTCCTTGCAACACCTTAATCTTTTGTTTAACACTTTTTTTAGTATATGCTCGTAAAAAAACTACATAATTTATCAATAGATTCCTGTCGTACACTACACATACTACTGCAATCCCATGTATACACAGGGTGTTTAGGACGTCTCCCTAGAACTTCATCAGCTATCACTTCTTCTGCATTTCTTTCAACCATTTTCTCTTGCTCAATTGGACAACCATCTCTAACTTTGTAACCTCTACCACTGGTGTCAACTGCAAACAGTAATTTTTTGCTCTGTAAATAACTCTCTTCATTAACGAAAGGCTCTGAACTGGAACTGTGTTTCCATTCTCCCAAAAAAATATCACAATTTTTTTTCTATTAATTACTCTTTTCCTCCTACTTTTGGCCTTCATTAAATTGATTGGCTTATCTAGTGATCGAATTCTGTTTAATACTAAAATGAATAGTTTTCTTTTTACTTCTAAAGCCTTTTCAACAATGTTTTCAATATGCTTCTTCTTTTTATAAAACAGAGCTCTCTTTTTATATTTCTTCACATCTTTCAGCAAATTATGTACTACTCTCTTGTAAAGTATTTTTTTTCGTAATTCCTTATACTGATTTTGCCTTCTTTTAGCACACTTTGTCTCCTTTGACTGAATATTTGTTTTTTTGCTTTTCCTCTTTTTTTGAATTTTTTCAGCGTTCTGTACATTCTGTTTCCTGTTTTTAATAAATTGCTTTGTGATCTTACCAGAAGATTTTTTCTTTTTAGCCACATTATCTTGTACATTCAATACTTGTGGTTGACTTTTCTTCAAGTAATTCTCCTGTCTCTGTTCTTTTCTTTTTCTTTTTTTTTCAGGCATGATTTCTCTATTTTAACGTTGAAAAACAGTATCTGTAAAAAAAATCACAAATAAAAGTATATTAATAACTTTCAAATTCATACTATTCTATTACTGTAAAAACACATTTTATATAAAAACTGACTAAGAAACTATAGCCATGAAGCACAAGTGTGACGATGGTTAAAACACTACAAGCATAGTGCATACTACTTTGAAACAGTTTATGCCCTAAAGCCTACCTCACTAAAAGAGTACATGCTAACTGACTGAATGATTACAATACTATTAGGAAACAAACTGGGTGTGTGACAGGGTATTTCATAGAAGTGTATGAATACTGACATGATTATTGATGGTGTGAAAGACAAGTGTGAAGGTGATTAGAGACCTACATGCATACTGGACACATGTTTCAATCCATTCATATGTTAAGGCCTGTCTCACTCCAATACTATTTGGATACTGATTAAATGATTAGAGTACTGCAAGAAGAATGCCTGGGTGAGTTTATAAGTGTTCGGGTTTTGGCACAGTGAATGGATTACTCCATGGTGCTGAATGGGTCACTAGAGGACTCCAAGAGGAGTGACAGAGTATTTGCTAGAAGTGTATGAATACTGACTAGGGAATTAAAGGTGTAAAACACAAGTGTGTAGGTGGTTAGAGGACTGCATGCATAGTGGATAGGCATTTGGAGCAATTCATGTACTAAGGCCTGGCTCACTGCATGAGTACTTGGGTACTGACCGAATGATTAGAGTACTGCAAAGAGAGTGCCTGGGTGAATTTATAAGTGTTTGGGTTTTGGCGCACTGAATGCATTAGTACATGGTGCTGAATGGGTCACTGGAGGAGTACAAGGGGAGTGATAGGATGTTTGCTGCACTATATGTATACTGAGTGGGGAATTAAAGATGTGAAAGACAAGTGTGTAGGTGGTTAGAAGACTGCATGCATACTGGATAGACGTTTGAAGCAATTCATGTGCTAAGGGCTGGCTCACTGCATGAGTACTTGGATACTGACTGAATGATTAAAGCACTGCAAGGAGACTACCTGGGTGAATTTATAAGTGGTTGCCTTTCAGTGCAGTGAATGGATTAGTACATGGTGCTGAATGGGTCACTGGAGTAGTATAAGGAGAGTGAGAGAGTATTTGCAGGAACTGTATGAATACTGTCTGGGATATTGAAGGTGTGAAAGACAAGTATGTAGGTGGCTAGAGACCTACATCCATAATGGATAGACATTTGAAACAGTCCATAGAGTAACACTTGGATCACTGCAAAACTACCTGACTACTGACTGAATCATTAGAGTACTACAAAAAAAGTGACTCTGTGAATCTTTTTAAGATTTTGGATTCTAGTGCAGTGCATAGGTTAGTACTTACTGCCAAATGAGTCAGTGGAGGTGTGCAATTAAAGTGACAGAGTGTTTATTGCAGTTTATAGATACTGACAGAGAAATTGAATGTCTCAAAGGCAATTGTGTTAGTACTTACAGGCCTCCTTGCGTACTGGAAACACATTTGAATCAATCCATGTGCTAAGGCCTGCCTCACTCCATTAGTACTTAGGTACTGACTGAATGATTAGACTATAGCAAGAAGCGTACCTGGGTGAATTTACAAGTGTTTCAGTTTTGGCACAGTGAATGCATTACTACATTGTGCTGAATAAGTCACTGGAACACTGCAAGGGGAGTGACAGGATGTTTGCTGAAAGTACATGGATACTGACTGCATGCAGTCTTCTAACATACTATCCACTTGTCCTTAACAGCTTAAATTCCCCATACTGCATAGACATTTGTAGCCCTCTATGTGGTAATGCATGATTCACTACATGAGTCCCTGGAAACTGACTGAATCATTAGACTACTGCTAGAAGAGTGCCTGGGTAAAACTGTTAAGTTTTTCAGTTCTGGCACAGTAAAAAGATTAGTACATGGTACTGGATCAGTCACTGGATGAGTGCAAGATGAGTGACAAGATGTTTATTGAAGTATATAGAAACTGACTAGTTAATTAAAGAAGTGAAAGACAAATGTGTAGGTGACTAGAGGCCTGTATGCATACTGCATAGGGGTTTCAAGCAGTCCATGTTGTAAGGCCTGGCTCGCTGCACGAGCACTTGGATAGTGACTGAATGATAAGAGTACTAAAAAGAGAGTGCCTGAGTGAATTTATAAGTGTTTGGGTTTTGGCAAAGTGAATGGTTTAGTATATGCTACTGAATGGGTCACTAGAGGAGTACATGGGGAGTAACAGAGTGTTTGCTTGAAGTGTATGAATACTGACTGTGGAATTAAAGGTGTGAAAGAGAACTGTGTAGATGGTTAGAGGACTGCATGCATTTGAATCAATGCATGTGCTAAGGTGATTACATAGGCAATACAATAACTGCCTTCTAATTTTAACAAAACTTGAGAACAGGAACGTTTTTAAGCAGTTATGCATATTCAAAATATGAAGTACCCAAATGCTTCTCTCACAGTGGTTCCCAAATGCACACAGACTCAGTGTGATTCTAGACAAGCAACACTATCCCTAGGAGTTTACCAAAACTCATTCACTACTGTGCAAAGAGTATAGGGACTGCACACAATCTACATATTTCACGACTCCAGTTTAGTGTCAAAGCCTAACTCATTTTCCCAAATGCTTCTCTCACAGTGGTTCCCAAATGCACACAGACTCAGTGTGATTCTAGACAAGCAACACTATCCCTAGGAGTTTACCAAAACTCATTCACTACTGTGCAAGGGGTAAGGGGACTGCACATAATATACATATTTAAGTACTGCACTTTAGTGTCAAAGCCTAACTCATTTTATCAAAGCATAAGCAAAGACTGGCTTCCAATGCTACTAAAACTTGACAACATGGCAGGTTTTAAAACAGTTATCTGTCAGCAAATACATGATGTTCCCAAATGCTTCTCTCACAGTAGTTCCCAAATGCACACAGACTCACAGTGTGATTCTATACAAGCAACACTATCCCTAGGGGTTTACCAAAACTCATTCACTACTATGGAAAGGGTAAGGGGACTGCACACAATCTACATATTTCAGGACTCCACTTTAGTGTCAATGCCTGACTCATTTAATCAAAGCATAAGCAAAGACTGGCTTCTAATGCTACTAAAACTTGACAACAATACAGGTTTTAAAACAGTTATCTGTCAGCAAATACACAATGTTACCAAATCCTTGTCTCACAATCCTTACCCAAATGCACACAGAATCACAGTGTGATTTTAGGCACGCAACACTATCATAGGAGTTTACCAAAACTCATTCAGTAGTGTAGAAGGCGTAAGAGTACTGTACACAATCTACATATTTAAGTACTGCACTTTAGTGTCAAAGACTGACTCATTTTATCAACGCATATGCAAATACTGGCTTCTAATGCTACTAAAACTTGACAACATGACAGGTTTTAAAACAGTTATCTCTCAGCAAACACATAATGTTACCAAATGCTTCTCTCACAGTGGTTCCCAAATGCACACTAACTCACAATGTGATTCTAGACAAGCAACACTATCTCTAGGAGTTTACCAAAACACATTCACTACTGTGGAAAGGGTAGAGGGACAGCACACAATCTACATATGTAAGTACTGCACTTTAGTGTCAAAGCCTGACTCATTTTATCAATGCATAAGCAAAGACTGGCTTCTAATGCTACTAAAACTTAACAACTTGACAGGTTTTAAAACAGTTATCTGTCAGCAAATACATGATGTTACCAAATGCTTCTCTCACAGTGCTTCCCAAATGCACACAGACTCACAGTGTGATTCTAGACAAACAACACTATCCCTAGGTGTTTACCAAAACACATTTCTTAATCTACGAGTACTACATTTTAGTGTTGAAACATGACTCATTTGGCAAATTCATAAACAATGACTGATTTCTAATTGTACCAAAATATAAAAACAGCACAGTTATCTGTCTGCAAACACATGAAAAACACAAATGCTTATCACAGAATGGTTTCCACATGCACACACACTGTCAATAAGATTGTAGACAAAAAAAAATACTCCCTACACTTTAGCTGGAGAAATACATGAGTCTGATTAAAATCAAAATAGTCTACATACATCCCCTCACAATTAAATAACTCATCTTTCAAGTTGTTTTGTAGATTAAGAAGTATATCAGTCACACACCAGATATCAGTCACACGCCAGATTTTCTTTTACAGAATCTCTGCACTTTGCACCTCTCAGCAAAACCAAAGAATGACAAAGTTTCCCTATCATTTTCCATACATATACATGTAAACATCAAATCACACTCCTTCCCACATAAATTCAAAAGCAAACACACATTTCTATTGGTTAAACATTTCAACCCTTTCCAAATGACATAAATTTGAACCCTACCCCCAATCTGCCTTCTGCCTGTTACCATAGCAACAGGTCATGGAACACTGAACTGAGCACACAGGTCACAAGTTCAAAACAGCAAGTGTGCTTGACTTTTCAACATATCAGCTTATCATATATAATGTTCCTTTCACACACTTTTTGTTAACCAATAAGAATCATGCGTTTAAGAAACAGAAACATGCACCCTACCTTTCAGTGTAGAAGGTTGTCAAACAACCAATGATTTCTTGTCTTTTTTCAAAACTGCATCTTAGCCACCATTTTAGAAAAGTCTTACTTTTCATACTGCCATTTCATTTACAGAGACCATCTGAGTGCATCCAGACCTCCCTTCAAGATGCTTAGAGTGTGGATTGTGGGACACAGCTATATTTTCTGGAGCCAAATGTATACAGAAAACAAAGGCATTCACAAAGACCAAGGTTTGCCAAATGTAGACATTAAATGGATTGGACAGAGAGCGTTAAAGTGGCACCAATTGATGCCATTGGTAAAAACCTTTATGCATATCCAACACCCTGACCTCATAATAGTGCACTATGGTGGCAATGACCTAGGCACTTTGACTGGGATAGGTCTGGAAATGCTTATGAAGGACACCTTTGCAGAATTGTTTTCACTTTTTCCCAAAACTGCCTTTGTGTATTCTAACATATGCCAAAGGCAGAAGTGGAACTGGTCCAATCATTTTTGTCCACAGATTAAGAAAGCTAGGAAACATGTGAATAAATCTGTTTCTGCTTTTATCCGAGACTATAGAATGGGGTCCATTTACAATAACAATCTGCGCTTTCATATGCAAGAGATGTATAGGAGAGATGGAGTACACTTTACTGATGAAGGAAACAGAGTCTTCCTCAACAACTTTAGACTCTGTATAGGTACTTACTTATAAGTACCAAAAACTCTCAATGAACACAACAGCTCTTTTTAGAGCCACTCAAGAACAAAACACTTAAGCTAGATGTTTATCTCCCAAAAATGTCAGTTTTTTTTCCTTGGATCCACGCACCCAACGCGTTAGGAACCGCGCACCCAACGTGAGAGGAACCGTGCACCCAACGCGATAGGATGCGCGACTCCTAATTTTACCGTAAAAAACAAAATAGCCCCTATCACAAATTTTTATTATCCCCGGGGTCCCCATCCCCCGGGGCTTATAAAAAAACGTTGGAGACCATGGGGGGAGCCCCAACGCCCCCACGGTCCTAGCCGGCTCTCCGCGTCCTTCGGGAGCCGGCATTGCTTTTCCACATGGGGAGCTGCTGACATGCAGCTCCCTGTGTGGAAAAGCAATATCGTTTGGATTTTGAAAGAGAGAGCAGGACCTGCTCTCTCTTTCAAAATCCTAACGAAGTTTGCTATGGGAGGGCGGGAGACTCCCGCCATCTCATAGCAAACAACAGTGTCCTGGGGGTGGGGACCCCAGGACACTGTAGGAGCCGGCCCTGGGGGGTGGCGGTCCCCAGGGCCCTCGAGGGCTCCAGGAGGGGGGCCACACAGCCCCCCTCCCCTATCAATATATAAAAATTTTGCCCCCAGGATTTGGCCCACCCGGGGGCTAATTATTAACGAAGCGCGGAAGCCCGCGCTTCGGGGTTTTTTTGTCCGGATCCGCGCAGCCTGCGCGTATTTCGGTGATTTTTTTTTATATAAAAAGGGGGCCCCAGGGGGTCCTTCTGGGACCCCCTAAGCAACACTAGAGGGTCAGAGTATTTCTACCCTGCCCCCTTAATATGTTTTAAACACTTATTCCCCTTACTTCTTCAGCCTCGCTTCTACCGAGGCACAAAATGGCTGCCAACAGTTCCTGGTTTCGAATGTAGACAGACACTCGACAGCCAATTAGCATTCAGCACGTGATCGGGAGAGTTCACGCTTGGTTCGGGGAGGGTGCGCTTACGGTGCAGGTAGGGTGCGCGGATCCTCCGAGGCCATAGATATCACTAACATTTTTACCCTAATTTTCTCAGGAACTACTGAACAGATTTACACCATTTATGCAAAAGGCACGAGTCTGAACTGAGGACTACCTCTTTGCCAAATTTGGTGTAATTCCGTTCAGCAGTTCGGGCTGTAGCTGCGTCAACAGGTCCTATGGGAAATTGCATGGGGAAAACGTGTTTTGGGACCCCCCTTTTTTCTCGGCCCCTGCTTGACGAATCACCACGAAACCTTCAGGATAGGAGCGGACCGGAGATGGCCAAAAGTTTGGAAAATTTCACGAAGATTCGTCAACCGGCGCCAGACTTATTGGGAATAGAATGTTGCGGATTTCCTATGGAAAATAGGTCCTAACTATAACTACCTACTGGCGACCGCCAGTAGGTGATATATATATATATACCTTTTACAAATACAATATTTTCCGCGTATATTGTTGGCCCACTTGGGCGTAATGAGGTAGAACGATTATAATTAACAAGTTTATGTAACAAAATGAACATGGAGTTGTTCTTTTGTAGATCTACTACTAGTTTGCAATGCGGTTATACCTAGGGGACTTGCCCGTAATAGCAATTTCAACTTGAGTCTTACAATTTTAACTTGAGTTTTAATGTTTAGGAAATCATACACGCACACGCAGCTTTGAAATTGTATAATTGTGTAATTATCAATTATGAAGTTTGCTGGTTGCGTTATCGCGGGTTAAATGAACAATCTATTGCAATATTGCGTTTTTATTTGGGAACTACTAGTCTGTCTTCTAATACACTGCAATAGTAGTTTTACACATATGACACGCCAATTGGGGCATTTAAAATGGCTGAGAACTTTATTGCAAACGGTTGGTGAACAAGCCTGCAGGACAGGTGAAACGCGTCCAGCAGCTGACAATTAAAACGCATATTTTCAGCAAGACATGCGTCGTCATCCTTTACTTTGGTAATGGGAACTTTGTGAAATTTATTACGGATCGAACTTGGATGATCCGTCAGGACGACGCACCCTTTGTTCAGGAGCAGCGACGGTTGTTGACAAGCCAAAAGCATTTATATAAATATATATATATATATATATATTCACTGAAAAAACCAAAGGTTTCAGGGGCGTTATAGTTAGGAATTGGCATTTAAAAAACCTTAGAAATTCACTTATAAAACCATAGGTTTCAGGGGCGGTATAGTTAGCTGGACCTTTCCCTCGTACAAAACCCTAGAAATTCCCCCGTTATAGTTAGTTCAGCTAACTATAACTCGCGCCCCTGCAATGCACTGCTGATGACGTCACATATTACATCACTCATGACATGGTCAGTGACATCACTGATGACATCACTCATGACATCTCAAATGACATCACTGATGACATCACTGATGACATCATCCAGTGTATGTTTTTTAGTTGGAAATTTAAATATGTATTATATATATACCAATCTGTCATGTTTGAGAGAAAACTATTTTCTCATGCTTTTCCCACAGAGGTTTGGAAGGTGATCTATAAGCTAAACTAATATACACACTCATGTAGTTAGTGACCAACTGATGCAGCATGTTATAAAACAACAGAGACATAGTTACTAATCCATGTATTAAGTGAGACACTTTTATTTACTCACTTAAACAGACAGTCAGACAGCTACTAAATCCTCCATCCAGACAGTTATATATCCACTCAATCTTCAATACAGATTGGTATATATATAATACATATTTAAATTTCAAACTAAACCACATTCACTGGATGATGTCATCAGTGATGTCATTTGAGTGGGTATGTAGTAACTGGTATTGGTGTGTCAATGGTTTCAAATATGGTACTCTGTATTTTACAGTGAGTGATGAAAGGTTATACTAGTGTATGATGAGGTGTATCAGATTTTCACGTGGATGATGTCATCAGCAGTGCATTGCGGGCGCGCGATTTATAGTTAGCAGAACTAACTATAACGGAGGAATTTCTATGGTTTTGTACGAGTGAAATGGCTAGCTAACTATACCACCCCTGAAACCTATGTTTTTTTCTGTGAATATATATATATATATATATCTCATGATTTATCCACACAGTGAGAGAATGTGCATGTAAGGTTTTCCTTGCCCTAGTATCGGGGGGTTTTGCTCTGGTCTATGCTCTCTCTCTCATATGGAAAGAGCGTTCTGTGTGTCCCCGGCTTGCCGGTTTCCCTTTGCCGTTTGTACCTCTGGGTACGGTTGGTAGGTTGACTACCTGGTGATGCGCCCACCTCACTTTCCAGCCGCATGCGTGCTGTTGGTAGTCCCATTCCTTGGGCTTTTGTTTAGCTGTGGTGTGATTCTCACTGTACACTCTTGTCTCCTTGTGTGTATCCTATCTTCCACATACCTGTCTCTCCTGGTAGTCTTGACTAGAATCACTCTGGCCTGATGGTTAAGGTCTAGACTCTTAGGGCCAGATATAGGAAGCAAAATGGCGATCGCAAAAGCTGAAATTCGTAGAGTGAAAAATCGAATCGCAAAATAAGGAATCGCAAAAAAACAGAGAAATCAATTTGCTATTCCTTATATTGCGAATTTAACCTACCGAGTCCCAAATTGCATCTCGCAAATTGCGAAATCGCAAAAAAAAATAGCAAAGAAATGAATGAGGAATCTCAAATAGCGATTTCACTAGAAATCGCAATTTGCGAGTCGTAAATTACCACCAACTCAAAGCAGGTGGCAACCAGGTGCCCTGCATATCAACAGCCCCAGAATGCATCATTTTCTACACAATGGCAGCCCTGTATGTCATAGCAAGGAGGATGCGGATGCAAGCAGCAGCACAGAGGATGAGGAGGCGACAGGAAAGCATATACAGAGTGCGCATTACCCTTTTCCAACTTACAGAAGAAGAAATACATGAGCGGTACCGGCTTCCCTCCACTACCATCCTAGACCTGATACGTGACCTGCATCCAATCCTGGAGCACCAGGTACGCAGGGCGCACGCAATTCCACCACATGTGCAGGTCCTGTGTTCCCTGCACCTACTTGCATCAGGTAGTTACCAGGGGGTGATAGCTGTAGCTGGAAGGGTCTCACAAAGTTGCCTGTCACGCTTCTTCAACACCTTCCTGGATACCATGCTTCAAAGAATGCACCATTACATCCGGTTTCCCACCACGCAACAGGAACTGCATAAGACCAAGATTGCTCAATTCCCACATGTCTTTGGGTGCATTGATGGGACACATATTTGCAATCCGTCCCCCCTCTGCTACTGAGTACGTATATCGGAACAGAAAATCATATCATTCAGTCAATGTCCAGGTCATTTGTGATGCTTCACACATCATAACTGATATAGTAGCAAAATTCCCAGGAAGCACGCATGACTCCTACATCTTCAGGCATAGTGGAATCTATACACGTCTGACTGGGGGAGAATTTGGAGAAGGATACCTGCTAGGTAAATGCATGTGACACACTCTGATGTATACCTTGGATGTATCTGTAGTTGCCTGTGATTGATGTTTCATCCTTTCCCATTTAGGTGACAGCGCATATGCAGTGCGTGCATTCATACTCACCCCATTTCTCAACCCATCTACCTCAAGTGAGAGGAGATACAATGCTGCCCATAAGTCTATGCAGAATGTGGTGGAGCGGACATTTGCCACAAAAGTGGAGGTGCATGGTAGTACCGCCTGAGATATGCTGCAAAATCATTGCTACCTGTACCATGCTTCACAACTTGGCCACTAAGAAGGGAACCCCAGTGGAAATCACAGATTCAGACTCAGAGGATGAGGAATGGCCACGGCCACATCACAGAGCAGCAGGTGTTGTAGGAGCCGCAGATGAGAGACACAGACGGGCTGAGATCACACACAACTATTTCCAAGTAAGTAATGACACAAATCCGATACTGATATTTGTATACCGGTGTTTTATTGTCCTTACGTAAGGCAATATGTATGCACACCGCCTCACAATACTGGCCTCTGTGTGCCTTGAGTTGCCCATCATGGTATCTCCACACTGCATGCACATTGTCAACCACTTTCACTGGGTCACATGGGTTACCTCACCCATCAGCAAATGTCAGCCACAGCATGGGCTTATTTCCTGCGCCCACGGCCAGCAGTGCTTCGCTCAGTGTGCACACTTCCCTCTCTTGACGACTGTTCTCCTGATGGCCCTTGCCTTGCACTACACTGTCTGGGCTCAGCGACAGGTGGAGTAATGCTGCTGCGGCTGGTGACCTCTTCACTGTCTCCACCATGCCCAGACCCTGTGGCAGCTATGTGGCTGTCTGGAGCAGTTCAACAGCACTGATGACCTGCACCACCCCCTAGCAACATCCTGGCTGCAGTGGGCCATTTCCAATTGCATGGCAACTGTGCGTCTGCTCAATACAGCTGTAGCATTGCATAGGCAGTTGACCGCCTTTGTGTATCCATCCATGCGCTGTTTTTCATGGCGCCTTGCGCCACGTTCACACTGCAATTTGCTGCATAACTGCTATACTGCCACAGTTATGTCCCTCATGCACTCTGCATTGGCCCTATGACCCTCAGCAACAGTGGTGTTCAGTTCATTGATGCCCTCCTTAATGTCCCTCATGTTCGTCTTCAGAAACACCAGCTGCCATTGCATTATTCTCATTGTTTTCATTTGCAGCCGCTGCACCCTCACCATGGTGCCCTCAAGACCCGCAAAGACACTGGATTCCTCACCCTGCTCAGACAGACTTTGTGCCCTTGGTCTGCATCAGAGACCACTGGTGTGGCTAAGCTGCATGGGTCACTGTAGGTGGGGAGACTGTGCTGACACTTCGGGCATGGTTTGTGGAGTTTTGGGGTCTCCCCCACTCCTCCATCTCCTGTAGTGTTTCCACAATATACCTCCTAGGTCTTGGTGGTGGTGTAGGTGTGACATCTGTGGCTGTCTGAGACTCTTCCTCCCCAATATATTGTTGCCCAGGTGCCTCATGTGTCTCCCTCCCTTCTGCTTGTGGCGTAGGTTTGCCTGTGGATACAAGATGTTCATTTACTGACTTTCTTTGCAGCATTTGTATTACATTAAATTTACATGATTTGCTATTCACACTAACAGTTCTCTGCTTGGTTATTGACTGGTGTGAGGCCCCTGCGATTGTGTTCACAAATGTCACTGCTATGCTATATGGGTTTTGGGATTACATCTCCCATGATGCATTGCTGGTTGTTATCAAAATGTGGACTGGAGTGGAATTATAACTTGCTTATGGGGTATTGGGGAGGGCGAGGGTTCAGGACAGGCTGTGCATGCATCTGACCTTGTCTGGTGTTGTCTCGGGCTGAGCTGTCCACGTCTCCTATGCCATTTATGGTCTCAGGCTGGAGGGTGGACTCCACCAAGTCATCCAGGGGTGTTGTTGCAGGCTCTGTGGATAGTCCGCCCTGTCTTTTTGGCTTGCTTCAGCCTGTCTGCTACCCTCTTCTTCGCCCTGGAGTGCAAGTCATACCAGCGTTTCTTCAGGTCGTCGATGGAGCGCTGTGTGACCTCAATGGCATTGATCTTGGCTTGTATCTCAAGCCAGATCTTTCTCTTCTGCGATTCTGGTACATGCAGTGATTTCTTGCCAAATAGTTGGTCATGTGTCTTCACCAATTCCTCAATCAGGACCTCCAACTCCTTTTAACTAAACTTGTGCTTAATGTTCCTTTCTGCAGGCTCCTTTCCCTTCTCCTGTGTGTCCATCCTGTCAGTTGGTGTCTGCCTGAACACTCCTGTGCAGCTCCTGGGTGTGTGCTCCTGCTCTCTGCCTCTCCTACAGCCTCGGGCACTCAGAAACAGCATGGGTGTGGCCACTTCCTGTATGTCATGACATCAGGAAGCACCTGAATCTCAGATTCGCTAATTTGCTATTTTTTTTAAATTGCGATTTCGCAAATATGGAATCGGTATTTGCGATTCGGTATTGAGGATTGCGAGTTTTAGGGAATCGCTAATTATTTGCGAATTTTTTGCTACATAGCGGTTTGCGATTTCTTAATATCGATTCAGGAACAATCACTATTAAGAACTCGCTAAAATGATTTTACCTACATCTGGCCCTTAGTCTGAAGATTAGGTGTTAAGTATATCTCTGCATGGTGATATCTGTCCCCTCGCATTTCTCTTTTTGGCATCCTCTGTGGTGTATGTTCAGTGGGTATGCTCCACCGATGGAATACTATCTTGTCCCTTTTCTGGGACTCTGCCTCTGGTGGATCCATGGGATCCGGTGCTCAGTTTGCTGTCTTTTTGCAGAAGTTTCGGAATTTTCTTCCATTCAGGACTTCTTTTTCTGTCTCTTTTAGTCCCTGTCTGGACGAGGGAGTTCTCGTACCGTCCTCTGATGGATTGTGGTGCCTTTGCCTCCCCTTGTTCATGCTCCCTTACAGAGTTTCATAGGTCTGGTGTCAGCCGTGCGGGCACTGCTGTTCCCACCATGTTTAGTCACTGTTATTTACGGATAGGTTCTTTTGGAACTTGGTGGGTTTCAGTCGCAGACCCTCCTCCAATGGGGTATGGCTTTGGTATCTATTCTAAGTTAGGGAATATGCAGGTAGATGCCTCTATCAGATGAACGAGTTACTTACCTTCGGTAACGATGTATCTGGTAGAGACACAGTCTAGCTGCAGATTCCTTAACACCCACCCATCCGCCCCGTTCCGCAAGGACCTTTCCAGGTGGGGTTCTACCACCTTGCCTCCTTACAGGTGGCCTTGGTCTTCCTGAGGGATGTTCCCGTCACCTACCTCTGGGGCAGTGTGTGTCTTTCTGTTTTGGGCAATTGGCCCTCCACCCATTCTCTTTTTTGGGTGCTGGGTTCTGTGCTTTTCAATGCTGTTCCTCCTGGGTTCCTCCAGCGTGGAGTTTCTCATGTTTTCTACCATCCCTCCACCCTCGTCTGTTTCACCCCATTTCTTTTGGGGCTCCTTGTATATTCTACAGTTATTTGGGTTGCGATTCTGTTTGATTATACTACAGTTCATAGGTCATTGTAGGGGGTGTGGTGAACGTTCTATGTAGTTGTCCACTTCTGGTCACTTGCTGTGAGTCATGTTGTTCCAGTCTTGTGGTCCTTTACAATTCCATCCTGTGGTTACAGTCTGTTTTTCATACAGCTCCATCCTGTGATTGCAAACTGTCCTTCGTCATGCCATTTGTTTACACTGCCGTTGGCACGGCTCTTCGCTTAAATGGGACTTTTGATGGGAGGAGTGCTCCGTTTGCCCACTTCAGTCCCTACATGTCTTTAGTACTCTTTCAACATGGTGTTGTTTATCATTCTGTAATTTTTTAGCACTGTTGTTTTCAAATGTTTTGCTCTTTTTGACACACTGGTCCTATACTCTCGCAGTTTTTGTTGTGGCTCCGTGTTGTGGCGCGGAACATTTTCACTGTAGAAAAGTGACGTCAGCACGCCGGGGGGGGGGGGTCTTATATGGCTCCATTGACGTCACTTCCATGGACGACATCAGGATGGAGCCGAGAGACGACGCCCCCTGGCGTGCAGAGGTACTGCTGGGGAAAAAGTGTTCCGGATCCCGTCTGACGCCTGGGGATATTCTTAGTTAAGGAATCTGTGGCTAGACTGTGTCTCTACCAGATACATCGTTAGCGATTGTAAGTAACTCGTTCTTTAAGAGGTAGAAACAGTTCTGTCAAGAGCAAACTATAGTTGCAACACTTTCCACACAAAGTACCTTGGATGCGTCACACTCACAAACAAAAGCTGCCGCAGGGAAGGTGATAAGTCGGTTCCTTACTTCAGGGGAGGTGGTGCGCCAGTTCCTTACTGCCACGCAGAGGAGGTGATTCGTCGGTTCCTTATTGAAGGGGAGGTGATGCGTCAGTTTCTTACCGTGCTGGGATGTGATGTGTCGGTTTCTTACTGTGGCCCCGGCATTCTTGCAGGCATGGCACCGCAATGTGCAAGGACAGGGGATGCGTCGGTTCTCGATGTGGCAGTGGCAACGGCGCTGCGTTGGTTTCTCCAGCCACGGTACCACGATGCGTTGGTTCTTGCAGCCGCACAGCAGGGCCTGCGTCTGAACTGATGCAGTGATCTCGGACTTCGGAGATCGGTGCACGGGATATCGGCGTGTGGCGATTCCTCCAGCCGCAGGCAGGGGCTGCGGCGGTTTCTTCGGCGATGCGTTGGAAACGGGTATGGATGCGTTGCGCTTCTCAGAGTTGCATTACTTTTCCAGTTCCCAACAGCAGAAACAACCTCCAGAGATCAAACACAGTCACAGTCACCTCTTGGCAAGTCAGAACTCCCAGCAAGGATGTTCAGGGGAGCTGGTGGTGAAATCTTTGTATCCCTGAGACTTCAAAACAAGAGGCAAGCTCTACTTCAAGCCATTGTAGATTTTCCTCAAACAGGAGATACAGCACACTGCAAAGTCTTTATCCTCTTCTTGGCAGAAACAGACACTGCAGGCCAACGCCAGACAGCACACTGCAAAGGGGCAGTACTTCTCCTTCCGTTTTCCCAACTCCTCTGATTGGCAGAGGTTTCCCTTGAATTCCAGAAGTAATCTAAATATCAGGGGTCTGGGCCCCACTTTTTATAGTCCCAAATACTTTGTTCTCTGGTGGTAGAGAGTGTCTTTGCTCAGCAAAAAACAGCTCTGTCCTCCCTCGCACAGCTTCCTGGCAGACCAGGCCCATCCAGATGTGAAAAATAATCTTCTCCCCCTCCTCTAAATGCAGCCCAGGTCTATTCAGCCCAGCCCTGACTCACCCTGCAAAGGCAGGACACACCTCACCCCCCAAGTGGCTGTCTGAAGAGAATGCACATCTCCAGCCCCTATCACTCCAGAGACAGTCAATACACAAACCTAGCAGAGGCACACTGGATGGCTAAGAAAGAAAATACCTACTTTCTAAAAGTGGTATTTTCAAACCCAGAATGTAAAAATCATCCTTACTAAAAGATGAATCTTTAGATTCTGTATTCAGGCATACTAAACTACGTATTCCTATATTGTTCCCATGGGAAAATAACCGCTTCGCTGCGGCTGGAATTCCCCCACCGTGCTGAAAAATTCCACGTGTGCGCGGTTCGGACGGCCCCCAGCCGTCCTCCGCACATGCCCACCGTGACGTCAGACGGCCGGGGGGCGTCCGACGCATGGAAGCAGTTATACCTATAATAGGTAAACTCTCCATTCTATCCTATGGGACAGATAGCCTTTCAATAGTGAAAAACAAAATTGGCAGTATTTCACTATCAGGATATGCCACACATGTCAGGGCATGTTCTACCTTTCACATACACTGCACCCTGCCCACAGGGATACCTTGGGCCTCCCTTAGGAGTGGCTCACATGTAAGAAAAAGGGAAGTTGGGGCCTGTCAAGTGAGTGCACTTGCCAGGTCGACATGGATGGCAGTACGAACTGCGCACATGCACTGCAATGGCAGGCCTGAGACCCTTTTGCAAGGCTTCTGGTGTGGGTGGCACAATCTGTGCTGCAAGCCCACTAATAGCATTTGGTTTACAAGCCCTGGGACACATGGTGCACTGTACTAGGGACTTGTCAGTAAATCAAATAACCCAATTGTGGACACACTAACTCATAACAACAATCTATAGAGGGAGCACTTGCACTTTGGCGCTGATCAGCAGTGGCAAAGTGCCTAAAGCATCAAGATCAGCAAAAATGAAGTCCAACACACAGTAAAAACACAGGAGGTAAAGGCAAAAATACTGGGGTAACCCAAACCAATGATGCCTGGTCTAACACTCCTCCATTCAGAATCATGCATGTGTTGTATGTGGCAGCAGTGAGTGCTGTTTCTGTATTGTGGTTGGGTTTGAATCTGGACTCTAAGACAATTGCCAGATATAATAGGAGGAAGATGATTATGTTGTTGGAAGGTGTGGCTGGGTCAGCTATAAATTCCCCTCAGAGGCACATGATCAACAGGTAGGAAGCCCCATCTCCTTTTACCTCCCTGACTGTAGGAGCATCTAATCCAACCAGTGGGTGCTTAAAATATTCCAGAATGGTTATTTCTGTCCCTTTCTCACCACCCTTCTGACACGCCTCCAGTAGGACCACTTGTCCATACTCGGAGAAGTTCAAGCTCTCTTGGCCAAGGGATCCCTAAACAGGGTTCAGCCATCAGAAATTAGGACTGGTTGCTATTCCTGTTAGTTTCTCGTGCCTAAAAAGGATGGAAATTTCTTCCCTATTCTCGCTCTTCATCCCCTGAATTTCTTCCTCCGGAAGGACAAGTCTAAAATGGTCACCCTAGCCCAAGTTTTATTAGCCCTGGATCCAGGAGACTGAATCGTGATGTTGCAATTGCAGGACACCTACCTTCATGTGCCCGACCTGCAGTCCAACATATACTATCAGCTATTTAAGGTAGGCCAGCAGCACTTTCAGTTCTCAATGCTCCCCTTGGCCATACCAGTGAACCTCAGGTATTCACGAAAGTGATGGTGGTTGTCACTGCCCATCTGCGGAAGGTGGAAATACCAGTCTTCCCATTCCTCCACGGCTGACTGCTGAAGATGGGTTCACCTCAAACAGCTGTGAACCACCTCCATGTGATGGCCAACCTGTTGACATCATTGGATCTTTCAATCAATGAGCCAAATTCACACCTGACTCCTTTCCAGGGGCTGCCTTTCATTGAAGCTATCCTGAACACAGTGCTTTTCTGCCTCAGTGAGTTCAGGACATTCACGCTATGATCCAAACATTTCAACCTAGGTCTCGGTGAGAGCATATCTGAGGCATCTTGGTCTTCTGTATCCTGCTTGTGAACCACACCAGGTGGCAGAGATGGGCTCTGCAGCGGGATATGGGAGAACATTGTATTTCAGACTCCATCACTTTATTCTGCATTTTGCTTATACTCATTGGATGGTATCCAGACATTGGTCTCTCATTGAATCTATTTGCCTGCCATCTTATCTGTCCTTCCCTCTCTGCCCTTTCAAACCCCAGGCTTCCACCTCTCTTAGAAATTAGGCGTATGCTATTGCATACCAGCAACCTTGGTTTCAGTCCCTCGTCTACTTCACTTGCCACTTGAAGAGCCTCACGTCCCATGGAACCTCACATACAGTTTAGCCATAGCTCCATTGTTGGTGAGGAAAGAGCAGTAGCCTTAATGCAGTCTGGCATAGGATGTCATTACCACATGCAAGAGGAATTCCCCATAAAACCCCACACATGCACACAATATGTACCAGCTAAAACTTTTCAAATGGAGTTGGAAGGGTCCAAGATGAAAGAGAAACACAGGGGGGTCAAGCACAAATACCCATACATTTGTATGCAAAGCTAAAATAGCATGACTTGGCTTTGAGTGACATCCTCATGAACAGGAAACCAGAAGCAAACAAGGGGTAAGCAAGAATACCGTGTTCAATTCATATGAGCAACGTGTCATTGCTACGAAAGTGCACATCTTATGTGGCTTACCTTCGGGAGGTTGTCCTCTCATTGACATTTGTTTTGGAGTGTTTACCTCGAGTACACAGCTCATGGCTAGTCACCTCGGCGCTATTTCTGAAAAGCTTTTGTATCACGAGCATTGCCTATGACATCATCGGCACTCATCCCTTGCCTAACCTGCTTCTGTGCAGTTGATACAGTTTGCTCAATGCAGCGCTGTTGATTTTCACACTGTTCTATGTGGCAGTTAGTAAATCTAGGTGCAAATTGCACAGAGAAGAGGGGTACTGGACCAGAGACACAGGAACAACTCTACAAGAAGAGCCTGCACTTCAGGGCTCTGCATGAATGGTCCGGTATTCAGAGCATTATTTCTGTTCTCCAGAATTACTACTGTGGACCTTGGTAATTCCCGGGACGAGATTGCAGGTGGCTACTCTTTCTGAGGGAAAGATATCTTTTAAATTTAACGCGTAACATAACAGAATGGCGGAGCGCTGTGTTGCGCCACAATTGGCAACGCCACACTCCGACAGTCTGAAAACACAGGGATGCGCCGTATTTACAATAATACGCACACCCCTGCATTTCCCCTAGTGCTGGCGCTAGATTTAGCTGCCTAGCGCCATCGCAGGCACCCTTGCACCAAAGTGCAAGGGTGCCTGCTTTGCAGGGAATGATTGTTTATGTGCAGGAAGGTGTCCCTTACTGCACATAAACAATCACTAATGGTGATTTGTAACTTCTAAGTGTTCTGCAGAATGCAGCACAGATAAAAGTTGCAACTCGTCATTATTCAATTGTTTATATGCAGGAAGGGACACCTTCCATCACATGCACAATCACTAATGGCGATTTGCTCTTTCTATGTGTGCTGCAGAATGCACCACACATAGAAACCGCAAAAACAAGGAGAAAATAAGCATTTTTCCCTGTTGCGCCAGTTTAAGACCAGGTTTTCCCTGGTCTTATTTTTGGCGCTGCGCCATATTCATGCCAGCCTTGTAAATAGGGGGCAGAGTCAAAAAGCAATGGGTGTTGCAGCGGAACGCCCACTGCAACACCCATTACCCGTCCCTTTCACGCTAAGTGCTGCATGAAAAGGGAATTGTTTACAAGGCGGCATTAAGCTACGTTACGTGGCTTATCGCCGCCTCGTAAATAAGGCGAAGGGGTTATAGCCACCAAAATGGCAAAAAAGTGACCTTCTAGTGGCGGTAAACCTTTGTAAATATGCCCCTTAATTTGGAAAGTGAAATGTATTTTATCTTAGGAGGACAGACCACAAGTTTCATTGTTGTGCATTAATCGGTTTTGTTCGCCAAACGCTATATTTTTTTTATTTAGCAGCAGGATACAGCTAGCACACTACTAATTCTTAAGGTTTCTTTGTTCACGCGCTAAGCATGTCTCACATGTTTCAATTGTCTTGCAGTCAGTGAGACTAAATATGAAACATATCATTAATCTCATGCAAATACGAAGCAATTACTTTCATCAAAAAAGACTGTGAAGACTGACACCATCATAATAATCTTTGTAATACTTAGCACCTTTCAGCAGCAGGTAATAAAGAACGGCATTGGATAAGCAGGCTGCACCGGGCCGCTTTGTCATTGCACTGGGGGCAGAAAGACCTGTCAAGTCTATTAATTCTTACTTTAAGTATCCGTGTTCTAAAATGAATTACCATAATCGACTATAAAATTCAAAGGGACATCCACTTACCAGTTTCCTTTCAAGGTTTGGCTACTGCCAGTTTGACCTGTCTGCCAGAGCTGATGTCAGCACACAAAAAATGCAGAGTTGGCTTGCTTTAAGCCAGCTCCTACTGAATGTCTTCAATCTTTGTAAAAAATAAACCAGTCGTGGTGAGTTTTAGAGCCTTTTGCTGCAGGGAGTGTGGAAAACATAGCAAACTGGCTATAATGTGTAGCCTTTGAGCAGCATCTAAACTAGAAACTCCGTTTCTACACATTAAAAGACAATAAAAGTTACATGACGGGTCGATAAATGCATACATTAATTAAGTGCAAAACATCTGGCTAAAGGCATAAAAATATGTGCAAATATAACAATACAAAATGCACTTAGAATAACGGGTCTAGAATATATAAAAAAAATAATGCTCAATATAGTAATTTTAAAAACGGAAGCTATCCCATAACACACAAGTTAATTCACCAACAATTGAAAATAGCGAAAAGGTACCATGCACTGAACCCAACCAGAATTCTTTTTAAAGCCATAGTAAAAACTGTCTAGTAAAAATTGCATAAAATGTGCATTAAAACAGAAAATGGAGCGGGGTTTGCTCCGAGCATCGCATAATACACCCAGGGTAAAGTCATGATGAAATCCCATAGGAAAGCTTAGCACGTAGTGAACCGTACCCGCGCTAAAACGGAATCATAAAGCCCCTTTCCACCTTTCCATTGCCGAGCTATATGGTTCCATAATAACTATTTCCTTCAGATTGATACAGTTCCACACGGTAGTTTTACAAAGTATAGTGCTCTTCCGGTGATCTTGGGTTTTCTTCAGAAAGAGGGATTTAACTATCCTTTTATCTTCTTTTTTTAAATAAGAGATGGGGAGTGGGATAGCTCACAGCTACCTACATCTTTTAGGGATGAACCAACATAAGTGATCAAAGGACAGCTATTCCCTTTTCTTGCCGAAGGCAGTCCTTGATAATGGCCTGATTCAGGGTGGCCTCGGAACTGGACCAAACCAAGAGCCACAACAGGATGGGGGCCAGTCTAATGATATCTTCCATTTACGGAAAACCAAGCTCGCTATAGGAGATGAAATATGAACTGGTTTGCGGAAAATGCAGTAGACGCGTACATAGCCAGTTTTTTTGACCTCTGAGGGGTAACAATTTGAAAAGCCCCAGACCCCCGCACCATAAGTTACAGTCGGGCCACACTAAGATTTATCAATGGTTAGAAGAGGTAACAAGCACATAGAACCAGTTGGCCAAGGGTGACCTAAGTGTACCCCGGTAAGTCTGGTTAATTTTTGAATAGAGGCTGAAATGTGAGATCCCCAAATGCCCGAAGAGTCAAACATGTTTCCCAAGTATGGGAAATTACTCACACTGATTAGCTGCTGGGTCACCGCATGCTAGGGAAGACACTATGGGCCATATGTAGGTAGCCTAACATTTACCGATTCATAAATACCGAATTTTACCGATTCGGTATTTATGAATCGGTAAATGATATGTAGGTAATCTATCGGTAATATTTACCGATTCGGAAAGGGTCGGTAATTTAGAATCGGTATTTACCGATTCGGTAATGATGCATACCTTCCCATTGATTCCTATGGGCCAGGAGGCCCATAGGAATCAATGGGAAGCCAGTTACCATTACCGAATCGGTAAATACCGAATCGGTAATGGGGGGAGCACAATCAAGGGTGGCAGGGTGTCACATTGACACCCTGTTGCACCCCTGATTCCTGCATGTGTGCACATGTGGCGCACATACATGCCCTAAGGGCATGTATGTCTGCCACATGGCACTCTTAGTCCAGCAAAATATTGCTTTTTGCAATGTATTCGGTATTTAGCACCAACCTATATTTGGTGCTAAATACCGAATTATTTTTCCTACACATCACTCATTTGAGTGTTACCTACATATCATTTCAGGATTCGGTATTTACCGAATCGGTAAAATTACTGATTCGGTAATTTTACCGATTCGGTAAATTACCGAATCCTGAAATGTGCCCCCTACATAGCAAAAGCCTAAATACCGGTCGGTAACGGGATATTTACCGAAAATCGGCCATTACCGACCGGTATTAGGCTTCCTACATATGGCCCTATATCTCTTAAGACCTGCAGCTATAATCTGTGATTTTTTAAAATTATTTGTTAAAGCCAGGCATACAGTGAACAAACAAGTCAACCATCGTATGTAACGCAATGCCAATACTTTTCTTATGACAAATATATAGTCAATGGTCGAGGCACACCCCTCCCTCGAAACGATGATGTTCTCCCCTCTGCTTTATCCGTATAAGCCATCACATTGACTAAATCAGTAGTGGCAGGTTACTTCCCTAATTCAACACCCCATTCGCTGGGAAGCCATCGGGGTTCATCAAGTCCCAAATCAGCCATACTAGAATAGCTTTTTGCATTAAAATCTCCACATACCATGAGGTGTAACTGTTGAGTTAAACAGTGTGCTTTTAGGTTAGCAATGAAATAAAACAAATATACAAAATTAATATTGACTATGCTATAAAAGTCATTGCTATGAAAATTTAGCAGGTAGACATTCAAATTTCCTTCCCCCCTTGATGTGAATTGTTTGAAAGGCATGATGCGCAAAAGGGATGTCCTTCACAACAAGGTTAAGCGATACTTGAATCCAGATTGCTAATCCTCCTTTCGCTCAGCTGGAGCTGTGGCGAATAGCAGTGGGTATATGTTGAAGCCATTAGTCGCTACTGGCCCTGTGTCCCAAGTTTCCTGAAGGAATGTTATGTCGTACTCTTCAGTAAAGGATAACTATTCGGTATTGACGACTTAGACTTAAACCCTGCAATGTTCCAAGCAATTAGATAGGGAGCCTGGTTTGCATGTGGTGATGATACAGGGTCTGGGGCTCTTACTGTAGGTGGTGACAGGTCCTTGACCAAGGTTATGTTACAGCTGGAAAAGTCAGTCATTGACATCTAGACCTGATTGAATTCCATAACAGTTCGGGTGTCTAGCGGGGCGTGTACGTAACAATTATTAATGCTCAATCACGTATATCTATGCTCGGGCTGCATTGGGATACATGGGAGTTGGAAGAACAGAAAGTGCAGAAATTACGGAGGACTTATAAAATAGCCCAAGGGCAATGTGACAATATGCTTTGCGTGTGCTTCCAAACTTTGGGATATGTCAAAAGATTTCTCACAAAATTGGAATTATTGAAGTTTTCTATGATAGTCTCTCATAAAGTCTTTTTTAGAGTGTTCAATCTAGCCTACTCTTCTGGCTATAGTGATATTGGGACTATTTGCCAATAAGAAGACCCTGTTACTTTATTAAATAGAACTTTATTAAATAGAACACTATGGGATACTTCCACGCCTCCTCGGAGGACAGAGATACCAGTCAAAACAAGGACATGTGGGCTGGTGGCGGGGACATGAATTATTTCTATGCTTGGCTTGTTCTCTATGGGGTTAATAAGGTACCTATTGCAAGAGTACACAGTGGCTGGTGCTGCTCAGGGGCATGACCCTCAGCTTATCCCCCTCTTGTGCTGCACTGTGTAGCAACTGGGTGAGGCTGGTGCCCAAAGGCATACTACTTACCACTCTGAACTTACCTTAGATGTTGCACTGGGGCATTTAGGATCCGGGACTTTTTCTGAGTAACAGGTGGAATTTCATCTGACATCTGCTGCTAAAAGTGGAAAAAGTGATACCTGAGCTGGGGTAGGTGGGGCGGGCAGGTGTCTAGTAGGTTTGGATCGGTGCAAGGCCGTCATCTGAGTTTCAGTCAGAGAAGACGATCCAGAATGGACTGCAGCTCTTAATAGCTGCAAACCTTCTGCTACAGCTCTCTAGAGACTCCATATACACCCTACCCAGAGACATCTGCATTTCAATGACTGGCTCGGTGTCTACTGGAGATGGACTTTTCCCTATAGGGTCCACCGGCACTGAAAAATAAGAGGAAGCTTACTTTAGCAGAGATAGCAGGAATCCAGAAGTGGCCAAAATAAATCCAAAAATAAAAGTGGGAGGGCTTAGGTTTTTCCAGGCTCTGATGTGCCCAGAATTTGTCTGGGTGTGTCCCGCGCACGTCCCACGCCTCAGGAACAGGGAATCACGCTATAAAGTGCTGGGGCACACCCATCCCCCTGTCTGCACCAGCTTACAAGCCTTTTAGCCCTGGCCCTCTCTAACAGTCACAGCTTGTCTAACAATTATTTAACCAATAGTTGAAGCCTTGACTATATTTTTTGTGGAAGACAGCCAATGAATGAAGCGGGGTAGCCCATTGCCTCATATAAACTGTATGCTGCATGTGATTGACAATAGATCAGGCCAATACATGAGGAGGGTTTACCATAAGCCCCTGTATGTATATATATATTTTTTAAACATGAGAGTGGTGAGCAATGAAATCCCTGACTTAGAGACAGCTTTCTCTGGATTTCTAGATCAGGGAAGTATGTAAAGGCAGAAAGGGTGTTCACAACTGAACTGTTTCCATTATCGGGGTTGGTACAGAGACAGAGCAGGTCAATGAATAATTTAATCTGGTTCAGGTATGTGTCCTGTAAGGCCACACCCAGTAACATTCAAATTAAGGTTTTATGTACTTGAATAAACTGTGTTTATTATTCAGAAGTGAAATTGCAATCTTTCGTAATTTGAATATCCCTGTTGGAGCAAAAGTCAACTTTACAAAAAATATCACAAAACATGAATAGCATAATAACACAAAATACTCCTCGTCAAACACTCAAAATCCGACAGCGCCTAAAGATAAATTGACTATTGCAAATATATTTTTTTGTTGTAGGTCAAATTGAAGCAAACCCACAGAGTTATTCTCTGGCTAGAGCCTGGTGGAGGTAAAATGTGTAAGGAAAAGCACAATGACAATGAAAGATGTAATTCATCTATTTAGTAACCAGGTTGGAACATTCACATCTACTACAAGGGGGGTGAGAAATGGAGGAATCCGGTGTGGACCAAGCTAAACATGACACTGGGATTAATTAAAGGGTTGTATTTCAACCAGTCAGAATAATCAGCGCGTGCCATTTGTGTAGCTTCCAGAAAAGGCTAAGCAGTGTTTACTACGGTGTACATGAATGAGTGTCTCACATTTGGAAATTACTCTCAGCCTTGTGGGATGACGTACTGACATACATCTCCAAGTCTTTCATTACTCCAATTTTAATTGACACCAAAAACCTCTTCCTCTAAAGTGACGCTAGATTCAGGTTGGAGAACATACACACTTACTTTTCGGCACATCTCAGTATTTTTTTTCCGCTTGCTTTTCTGTCTCTGAGCAGCTTCAGGACTAGCATAAACAAAAATAAAGCCTGCTGCTCTGAGACTACAATGACCAGAACCCCTTAGCGCAGAGGAGGGAGGAGATAGTAAACCTCTCCTGTCTTCCTCGTGCTAGTTATTAAGCCAAAGTCTTCCATAGTTTGGAACACCTTCAGACTGCGCTCTGGGACCCCACTTACCAGTGTTGCCAGATTTTTAGACCCGTCCCAAGCCCAAAGCCGCTCAAATATAAGCCCAAAATAAGCCCAATCAGACCAGTTTCAGCCCAAAAACCAGCCCAAATTAGCAAGTCTCCAATTATGCACAAAATGTCATCAGAAACAATTTTAACGACAAATATACATTCTATTCAATATACAGATGGTGGGAGGGTGTTAACTGGGCACCTGCCTTAATGCTATTAATTTTTAAGACCAGTTCTCACTGCGACTTCTAAGAGCCCCTGCAGCTCCACTCTGCCTATTGCTTAAAGATTCAGCCCCCACCCCCCCCCGAAATCAGCTCCAGTTCGAGTGGCAAACAGTGTGCGTCAGTGCGTGCCTTGGCATCAGCAACATGGTGAAGCACGGAGTGTCAGATCCATGCCAGGACAGTGGTAAACAGACGCACGTGGTGCTGCCACCAGGTGCGTGCGAGGTTGGGTGGCCCCTGCACGACCGTTTTCGAAGCTGGGCTGGCCTACGAACAACCGATGTGGTCAGTTTTGGTTTGGGTGTTAAAACACTCTCTTTACCTACGTCAACTTCCTGGCATCTATCAATATTCATCACTTCCTACAAATAGGGTGACCAACTGGCATGGGTGCAAAATCAGGACGGTGAGATTAAAAATTCAGGACAAAGGGTCAACATTCAGGACAAAAATTCAGGACGGGAGGTCAAAATTCAGGACAAAACTTCGGGACAAAAGGTTTGTTTTACAGACACATCAAAGGAGGTCACGTAATAGTGTATAAGTAATTCCATCTATATCCAAACATTCATCCATTTGAAAACGTACGTATCTTTCATCCATCATTTCACTCATCCATCCCTCCATCCACACTTTCACTCATCCATTCATCCACCCTTTCACCCTATCCATCCATACACTCATCCATCCACTCTTCCACCCAACCATCTACTTATCCATCCAGCTATTTATTCACTCACCCATCCAGCCATCCTTTCACTTACTCATCCATCCACCCAGTTACTCATCCTACCACCCAGTCCCCTTTTAAGTCATCCATTCATCCTCCCTTTCTCTCTTCATTGACCCTTTCACTTAGCCATCCTTCCTTTCTTCGATCCACCCATACTTCAACTCATCCACTCATGAATCCATCCATTGACCCTATCACTCATCCATCCACTCATCCATCCACCCATTCACTCACCGATCAGCCACCCTTTCACTCATCCATCCATCCTTTCGCACATTATCCATCTATTCACCCTTCCATTCATCCATTCACACTTTCACTAATCCATCCAGCCATCCACCCATCCCTTCACTTACTCACTCGCCCACCTTTTCCTCTTAATTATGAGCTGAGCCTTTGTCTGCAGAGTTGCAGACAGAAGAGGCTCATCAAGAATTTCGCCCTTGCTGTCTTCCTAAAGCAAGGGGTGGGGTGGGGAAGGGTTCACTATGCACCTGCACATAGGCAATCTGAAAAAGTGGAAGTCATCAGTCATGCATGATGCACAGTGCCAGGCCATGAGGTGATTGTGACATGGTGTTTCCAGGGCTTTAAGCGGGATGAAAAAACTGGGGGTCTCTCCAAGGGGCGTGTCTGATGTAATTAATGGTGTTGCTTAAAACAACTAAGCTAAAAATCTGTGCTTAGCATTGTGTATCGCCGGACTGGTATTTTGCCTCTTCTGTCATTGCATCCAGATATATATCAGAACAAGTAACGTTACACCTACAACAAGCCAGAACCATTTGCTTTGTTAATGGGTGTTAGTTTCATAAAATAAAAATGCAGCAACCATGGCTTAATTGAATATAATATTGAAACTGCACTTTTCTAAAGTGATGAGACGGAAAGAATTCCCTGCCACAATCTCCACTCTGTCTATTGCTTAAAGACTCAGCACCCCCCCCCTCGAAATTTTTTCTTACACCCCCCTGCCCCTGAAATTTGGCTCTAGTTGCGCCTCAGACTCACTCACCTGAGATCGGGGCGGGCGTCGAAGTCCGGACTCAGCAACTGGCGGCGCCGCCGGGCGGCCTGCTTCTGTGCTGCGTGACTCCAGACTGTACTGTCGACTGGTGGTGGGCTCACTGGGCTGGCTAGCCTGCGCTGCGCAGAGAGCGCTGCCTGCGAGCACCACCCGCCGCCGCCTGTGGCCTGGGTGACCACCAGTGGACCACAGTGGGCGGCAGCAGCAGGGACACCATGATGCGTCCTGGCGTCCACCGTTGAGCCGAGCCGAGCCGAAAGTAAGAGCTCCGTCGGGTCACGCACCGTGACGCACGCACGCAGTCCCCGCATTATAGAGAACCGCAGGGGCTGGCCAAAAATGATACCCAGGGCCGTCATTGGTAGCGTTTTCGCGCGCTACTGGATTGACGGCCCTGGGGGACCCCCACATTGGCCCGCACACACACAAGTTGACAACAACAAAGCTAGGTGACCCCTGCAGCACGCATGTGCAAAATAGGAGTGAGTGCACTGTGCACTGTCTACGTAACAAGTTAGCGCTTGCCACTGACAGTGACTGCCACCATAACGCGACGGACTCCTCGTGGTCGACGCCCGCCCAGGCCACAAAATTGCGCACAACCTTTTAAATCTAGCCCAAAAAGTTGCCCCCCGCCAGGCATGGGATTTTCCCGCACAACTGGGAAAAAAGTCGCCCAATTGTGCGGGAAATTAGCCCAATCTGGCAACATTGACACTAACGAGAATGTTGTTGTCTCTGAAGAGGGAGGCGTGAGGGGACCACGCCCCTGCGCACCGTGCTATTTGCGTCAACGTCTTCAGCAGCGTGAACGCCACCGGCCCGGGTTGTGCAGTGAAAATCACATGCCAAAAACAGGACAGTAATACGAGCCTGGGCTGGGACCCCCATGGTTTTCATCTGCTGCATTTTGTTTCTCTATTTGTGGGGAAAATAAAGGCGGCTGCATCTCCCATTGTGTCGGGATCTGGTAAGAAAAAAAGACATTCTTTTCTTCCTTGCTGGATTACTAACTTCCTTCTAACGCTGCTGGGGCCATTAAAGATAAAACTGCTAATGCGCAACAATTAATGGTCCAATTGTAACTAACCAACTGCTCATAATGTGAGCAATTCTGGTTTTGATGCTAGCTCTGCCCCAACTTCCAGAAAACAACCTTTGTGTGATATGTATTCTGGGGCTGTGGTCAATACCCTGTTAACCAGTCATGCTTCTTTATCAGATCTCAATGACTCCTCCTCGGGGGCAGGTTGCTGCTCAAAATGGAACCACTTTTAGATGTGGCTCTTAAACCTATTAAATATAAGCTCTGGTCTATTGAACCTCACTTATCCACGATTCATTTATGCGCATTGGTTCTAGGTATGCATCGACGATGACGAATTTATTTGTATCCGAGCCTATTGGCACAAGAAAAAACACGTGTCGGAGCATGATTCGATTCCTTTACTCTGTAACGGATCTGCCTGCTACTGAGTTTGCTTCATATCAATTAGAAATTGTATACTTACTTGGGGGCATATCAACAACAACCGGCGATAATTATCGCTCAGCGCTCTTAGCGTGAGGATAATTATCGCCGGCTAGCGTGAATTTTTATCGCTGAGATAGCGTGCCATTAGCAACGCTTATCTCAATAGCGATAAAAATCTACACGCTAACAGGCTAACGTGAGATTATCGCTGGAAACCCAGCGATAATAACACGTTACCTTGTTGATAGGGACAGGCAAACTTAGCCATGATATCCTCCTTCCATAGGATATCATGGCTAAGTCTGAAAATTAGCAGACGTAAAAAAGCAGCGTTAACCGCGGTTAGCGCTGCTTTTTTTGTCTCTAACAGGGTTAGCGACATTCTTGATAATAGGAGAAATGTCACTTAGCGACATTTCTCCTATTATTTTACTAAGGAACGCCCCCTTTGCATCTCATTAGAGATGCAAGGGGAAGCGTAGAGTAAAAGGGTGCTAACATGCAAATTTGCATGTTAGCACCCTGTTGTTGATAGGGCGCTAATTTTATCTCTGCTTTTTTGGCTTTTAAAGCCAAAAAAGCAGAGATAAACCCCTTGTTGATATGCCCCTTGGTCTCGAAAAAGTAACTCTTCACTGGTCGTTAATCTCCCCCTCACAAGCAGCACCTTATGTCATAGTCTTCTAAGTAGTTCTCTGTTTAAAAACTGCCAAAGTGAGAATTCAACGTAACTAAAGAATAAGATGATGCATTTGACTTTGTAGACGATTTAGGGGCTCTGTTCTTATTTATAGTTACGTTATTGGCTGTTCAATGGAAAACTAATAATCACCCACCATGCCACCTCAATTTGTACCCGGTCATAAGTAAATCCGTCATGAGGCTGCTCCAATGGGAAAAGTACATCCTGAACTGATGAGTCCTAATAAGGGTGTTGCAGCGCGGAAACCTGGGTAACGGGAAAAGGATAAGGCCTGTACCGATATTCTCCCATTGTCACAGACCAGACATCACACTATCACATACAGTCATTGGTGGGGCCCATAACACCAACATTCACACATCACTTCACACTGGTCTGCACTTACAGGAGAGATGAGCGGTTCAAGCGCTGACATGAAAGGAATACCTTATTACCTACAGGAAGGAAAAGTTATATTACATATCTATAAATCAATCCTTACACCTACAGATTTCAATCTTAAACATCAAGGCACTCCTTCCGCATGATCAATGGACCATTTAGTTGGATTGGTTGATGGTGATTTAGAACCCGCTAAAAACACGTTTAAGATTTCAATCTTACCTCCCTCAATAAATCAGAAACGCAATTTCTTGTAAGTCAATGTTTGTTTATCTATTTATCGCAAAATATTGAGCTGGCATTTAGAAATTTTATATCCATTTTTATGTAAATCACAGAACACCATATTTACCTAATCTGGCTATCGGGCGTCCTCTAAGTCATCAAAATAGCCGTCAATCGGTCAATAGCAGATCAGAATTCAAAAGTTCTTCATGCAGCACGCTACAGTCCCAAAGATGGGTCAAGGACCAGAGACGTGCAAGCATCTATCACTGCCCATAAATTTTAGAAAGTTCGTAGTCCATCAGAAAATGGGCAGCATTCGGACTGTCAAAGATTCAGGAACGCAACAGTCACCCTAGATACTAGCGTCGCGTAGCGTCACCGTCGTCTTCGTCAGCAAAAAGGAAAGGGAAAGTATGCGCATTTCTCTCTATTCTACCACCTTTTTTATAATAAAAGTAAGGTTAAGAAGCAACAATTTACAAAGTTTGGGCTTTTCTGATTGGTCGGTTGGGATTGTCCAGTGAGGTTTAGCACAGTTTGAGGGGTTATGTCATGGTTCGGTTTAGTCCGGATTCTTTGCAAAAGTTCTTTGTATTGTCACTTGGCGGTCTTCGCACTGTGGCCTTGCTTGGGAACACTGAGCCAAGGGTCATGACGAGGCCATCAGAACACATTGTCGCTACTGCGCACTTCGCTCCAAACCTTGTGGAACGGTGACCATCACGCCGTGTCACGTCAGCGGCCATTTTGTTTTTAGGCCCAAAGGACAACTTAAGCGAAACAAACACAAAAGAGTAATTATTACATAGAAATAATGAATAAAATGTTAATCCCTTACTAATCCCTCTTTTTGCTTGTAATTATCTAGCATATAGCGACATTTAAAGCGTTCATATTCACCCATTTGATGTCATCTTGAGCAACATTACGAAAACATCACAAAAACCACATATATCATACAATATTCTATTCAATACATATACTACGGTTAGTATGCGTACGGATTTTTATTATAAAGATTATTTAGCCATGCAAATTGCAAATCCCATGTATATTTCGTATATTAATAATGTTGATTAGGTAACGTGTAAACGCATTTAATAATATTATGATTAATAGATTATTCAGCTAATATACTCATGCAGAATAGGGGGGTATACAAAATTTTGTACTACCTGCTCCATCAGGGCAAAACCGGTCCTGGGTTGCTTGTGTTCCAGTTCAGGGAGGGCCTGGCTTGGCAGTTCAGGCTGGACTGTTCCTATTGGAGTAGGGTCGAGGTTGATTTACATATAGCTGGGTCCAAGCTGAGGTGGCATTTTTTTTTAAAAAGATGGATTGGGATGCGCCCGATTGGGTGTGGCTGAGATTAATATAAGCATTCCATCCATCACCTTGCTTTTGATGCTATAAAAGTGACCGGTATGCCCAATCTTGTTACTGTGCCACTAAAACTAAGCTGTACCTGGTTGTTGGGCCCTAATAAGGTCAACACTCGTCCTGGGTTGCTTGAGTTCTAATTCAGGCAGGACCTAGCCTGGCAGTTCAGGCTAGACGGTTCCCATTGTTCCAGGGTCAAGACTGATTTACATATGGCGGGGTCCAAACTAAGGTGGCATTTTTGGTGCAGATCGATGAATTGGGATGTGGATGGAGCGATTGCCAGTTGCAGAGATTAACTCAAGCATTCCATCCATCACCTTGGTTTTGATGCGGTAAGATTGACCGGTATGCCCTGATGGCTTTATCTTTTTGACACTGAGTCAGCACTTTTGCGTGTTGGAAATTCCAAGGCGTCTCTCTCTTTTGGAGACGGGTTCCACCTGAGTGGAACTCTGAACTCCTGTACACCTTTCTTCTGATCCTTTCCTGCCTGAGTTCTGAAGAAGATTAGGAAAGATCGGGCTCAAGTCATTCTAGTGGCACTGCATTGGGCATGGGGAATGTGTTTTCCAGAACTCCTGGGCATGAGGATCTGTCGTCTGATCATGCTGCTGCCTTGGGAGGATCTCCTGTCTCAGCAGTAGGGCAGGGTCCTGCATGGGGCCTGCACA
Source organism: Triturus cristatus (assembly GCF_964204655.1). Lineage (NCBI taxonomy): Eukaryota > Metazoa > Chordata > Amphibia > Caudata > Salamandridae > Triturus > Triturus cristatus. The sequence goes on from NC_140581.1 coordinate 720,346,713, forward strand.
ATCTTCAGCTCCATGTTTGAAGATTGAGCAGTGACAGCTGATGCCCTTCGATCCTCCTCCCGATGTTGTCTGTCATCTTAGCAGCCAAGTGTCCCTCAACATCATCAGTATACGTTTGCTGCTGGGATAAGTTTGTGGTTTGGTGTGGTACTTGACAGATTGACTGACTCGCGTCACTGCAGGGTATTGCTATTTTTGTTGTCACTAGTGCACCAAAGACTTGCTTTTGGCAGAGTAAAAGGGTACCTGTAGGTTCTTCCAGGCCTTTTTCACGGTTGCTAAATTAGGCCTCAAAAAACCATAAAAACATTACCAGAGCTGCAGGTCTAGTGACTTAAATAATCTACCCAACCTAACTTTAATGCTCTAGACCCTTAAACTGGTTTCAAATTGTTTGATCCTGAGAAAATATTTTAATTCCCTGAGCTACCGTTTTGTTCATGCTCACATATAAGAGCACCTTCAAATACGCGAGTTCAGCATGTCTGCTATACAAAAAAAACTCTTGTTTGATTTAATAGACTAAACTTTTGCTCCATATATAATAAAAATCTAGCCCACATTTAGGATACCCATGAACCCCAACTTGCCTCTTAGTTCAGTAACAGCATTGTCATGAAGGCGGGGGCAGGAATGTTTCGCAAATCATGTTTAAAAACTTTTGATACATAAGTAAAGCATAAAATGGTAGCACACTGTCATTTGCAATCAGCTCATTTTCCTTTATAATGGCCACAACATTTCCCACTGACATGCGGTTTTACTGATAAAACTATACAGTGTACAAACAATGCTTGGAAATCGAATTTCTGCAAATATTTGTCATTTGCACATCACAAAGTAAAGTGTTCTGATTTGTTTTCCTCCTATTTTAATCTTTGTTTGCATCACACTTCTGAATTCCCCCCAAAATTGGGCTTTCATAATTCCTGATATATTTTGAAATATTCGTACTATTCTTTTACAAGCTGTGTAAATGTTCAGTTTTAGAAAAAACTGACAGCTTTACCATGGTTGTCAGAGAGCTCACTTGACAAAATCCTATAGCTGTAGTAAGAGAAAAACAAGCATTTGCACTGCAGTAGGTCTCGCCTTTACGGGAGTTTGAGCTATTTACATTGCAAATGACAATGCCTTTTATTTTTGTTTCCGTATTTAAAACATAAATAAAAGGCAATTTTTTTTAATAATGCCAATAACTTAACCCCATGGGTGCTCAGGACGGCTCCCGGCCGTCATGAGTCACGGTAGTGCGGGCGAATTAATTAGTGGGCGGAGTTCGGACGGCTCCCGGCCGTCATGAGCACACGCCCACCGTGTTTCATGACGGTCGGGAGCCGTCCTAAGTACCTGAGTGCCACGCCCAGCCCCGCCCCCCCTCGCACCGTGGCAGAATTTGCCACGCGCCGAAGGGGTTAATCTCCTGTAAATGCGAGACCTATTGCAAAACTGGGGGTGTAATTTATTGCCCACACAGTGAAGGTGATCTTTACAATAAAACTGCATCAATGCCCCTAATGTTCAGAAGGGGCTCTTATGACCACCAAAAGTTTCCCATTAAAAAGATTTAGAGGGGGAAAGACCGAGGCTGTGCCCTCCTTGGCGCAAGGTGCCCCTTGGAGTGAAGCAGGAAGTGAATCAGTCCTTAGAGGGTCCAAGCCCGCCAAGACTATAGAAAGCGCGACCCCATTCCCGAGGTGCCTCGAGAGTGTTGATTTGTGAGTTGTACGATACACTGGGTCATTCAGGCCCATTCTAGTAACTATTGATCAAAAGGGGGGAGGTTTCTGAACCAAGACGGCGTTTCATGCGCTAGAACGTGTTTGTTTGCACAGCGCCACACTTGTGCATACAGTACTACTGGACACAGTGAGGGTTCCTGGCTTTAATACAATGATCAAAGAACTGCACAGGTATGGACACTACGTCAGGTAGTGGTGGGTAAAATATTCCAGAGAAAGTGAAACACAAGAAATCCACCGAAGAGAAACTTCACTGACCCAGAACAAATTTACCACTTTCTCGTGAATCTGTTCCCCTGAGCAGACAGTGAAATGGAGGCGATAGGATAAATACATTGGCGAACGTGTGTTGGAGATTCGAGAAATATTAGTAAAAAATAACAACCGCCATTTCTATAAAATGTTAGTTACTAGAGGCAGAATCATTTTAACAGCCACTGCGGACACATTGCACAATACACACCATGCATATTTTGCCAGCGCTTGAATCACACCTGTTGGTCTTACCGAACCCTCTGGTACTCATTTGACCGATTCTTGAAAGATGAGAGGCTGATTAGTTCTTGCTAGATCAAACCCCGTCCCCTTTAACCCTGTCAGCGCACCTGCGCCTACAGCTTTATCTTGGAATTATCTCACTAGCCCCTTAGAGAACGTGTACATTACCACTGTACAAAAGTCTAGTCACAAGGACAGATGACTGTATTTAATAACTGGGTACAGAAGGGAGTTGTTTCAACTTTATATGGTAAAGTTTCGCAGCTGACGTCCACGCACACAGGGGGTGGGTCTGACATGGTGAGTGACTGGTGTGTAACTGGTCATATGCAATATGGAGCACAATACACATGTGAATAGCTAAATGACGGGGTTTCCATTTTACCCAGAGATGCAAGAAAAAAAAGCATTAAACATTCTAGTCGAGCAAACACATGAATCATAGAACGAACTCGACAAAAGCAGACTTCTACGTCAATATACCAATTGTAGAGAGAGGGATTTGGCGTATTTTTCTGTTGCATCAAAGATGCATAGGATTCCTGGGTAGTTAGTGCCCACCCACAGCCCTGCTCTGTCATTGTCCCACAACAACTCCCGCCAGAGGCGCAACTAGAGCCAAATTTGGGGGGGGGGGGGGGGGGGGGGGAGGCGGGGGGCATGTTACGGCTGACTCTTCCAGCAATGTGCAGAGTGGAGATGCAGTGGGTCAAAGAAGGGGTGAAAACACAACAAAGCCTCATTAACAAGCAATTGGTCTTTCGAAGACCTGTGAAGGACTCGGGTGCGGCTGTGTGTGAGCCCGGGAAGCTGTCTGAGCCTGGGCTGCTACACAGGACTAGGGGGTGGGGGCTGAAGTCCTTTGAACTCAATGGGCGTTGTGCGCCTGACTCCCGGTCTCCTGCACTCCCCTGCTGACTTCGAAAACATAACAATAAACCGCATGTGGAGGACTGAATTGCCGTTTTCACTAGACCACAACCCACGCTGCCTCACACATAGCGCCTGTCCCGAGATATTAAGCAGAACAGTCCCAGGCATCACACCTGCTGTTGTATGCACCCCCTGGTGCAGACACACGCTGCACACAGTGTGCATTCACACTACCCCTTTGCACCTGGCACTTAATGCACTGCACTAACAAGAACGCCTGTGCACCTTTAACGCTGTATCTGCCCCAGCGTCAGGGCCGTTTCTAGGTGTTTTGCCGCCCTAGGCGAGAATTGAAAAATGCCGCCCCCTCCCTTTTACTACCATCACTCTCTCCCCCTGTCATTCAGGCTAGAAGAATTAATGCATTAGATATGAAAGAACTTGTATTCAAATGTTTCCCTTCTTTTGCCGCCCTAGGCAGCCGCCTAGTCTTGCCTAATGGTAGAAACGGCCCTGCCCAGCGAGGCTTTGAAATGAAGTCCTGCCACCTGTCTATAAAGTTGATTGAATGTACGAACGAAACGTCTTTGTTCTGGGAATATGCCAGTCCTGTTGATTTCTTCCTTTAAACCCATTTCACGGAACTGATAAATTGTCAGCAATGACACCGGGTCGATAAGGTATGCTTAGGGTCAATCAGTTTGTTTATAAAGTAGTAAACCTGAGGCAGAAGCACACTTCAAACAACTGTAAAGCAAAGCCTACTTACAGCGAAGTCGCTCCTGCACCCCAAGTCGAGGTCCCAAAATGGTGGCGCCCTGCCGCAGTGGCCGCTGGTGTTGGTGAGGTAAGCCTGGTGGCCCACTACCCAGGTGGACATGTGGAACTCCTTTGGAAGAGTGACTACCCCAAGTGTCCCTTTCCACCTGCTCTGCTTCGCCATCCGGGGCCCCCTCTTCCGCCGCAGCTGTAGAAGAGAGGAGTGGCAGTTGCAGACCGGAGTGGCGTGGCCCTGTTAACGGCGGGAAGGGAAAACCGAGAGGCCCACTAACGTGGGCCAGCCCTTTTACCTGGGGGCAAAGTCAAAGCATGGACACGGAACAAACCCCGGATGACCCCGCTTCACGCTGGTGCGGCCAAAAGCCCGCGACGTGAGGCGGGCAGGAGGCAGTGGGCTAGAAACTGCATCCCCACAGCCCAAAGTAGCACACGCCCCTCTGAAACCACACCGGGTCGAGGTGATGATGAGGAGTGGAGGGTCCTGATGACGGAGAGCGGAGGAGGGGACGCAGAAACTCCTGAGGAAGCAACTGAAACGAAGTAAGGCACTAGGGTGATGCCCAGACCAAAGCGGACAAGGGACACCAGACAATCCCGAGCCACCGAACAGTGCAAGGCCTATGAGGGGAAAGACACTACCTCGACTCCCCGCGGGCCCCCAGGCAACACACTGAACATACAAAAATTGATTAGGTAGTAGTGTTCCTCAAAGAGGAAAAAACGGCACACCAAACGAATGCAAATAGTAAGTGAACTGAATATAGTCAAGGCGTAATGGTATACACAGATCAACAATTTCAGAGGGGTGCTCAAAGCTAATATTGATGTCTACTACCTAAAGACATCGTCCGTATGTACGAGACATACACACATAAATATTCACAAGAAAAAGACTTAAATGGCACTCCCAAACAATAAAGAGGTTCAGTTCCCCACTAATATAGATTGCCAGCTATATTCAAACCACATATAATTGTCAAAGGAGACGATAAGAGGATCAGTCCCATTAGTTGGTCATCTTGTTTGATAACAAATCCGAGACCCCTTAGTGATTCAGTTGCTTGTCATCTTTATTTTTCAAATTCCAATACACGGACCAGCCGACACGTGTTTCGTCTTACAAAAACAAGATACTTGTGAGTGAGACGGTGCGCATTGCGGTTGCATCTCATTTCTTGTGGAAACAGATAGTGGGTGCACGCTTATCAAGGTTGTTGCACGCCACCCATCATACGAACGTCACTGAACGGTTTCTATATATCCCATTGGAACGAACTACATTCCATGCCCATTGATGGTATGACCTACCACACGCTATAGTGACCTTGGAAAGTTCGGACGTCGTGTTTTAGAATCTCCACGACATACTACAAATACCATCAACACAACTTGATTACAATTTGTGCCTTGAAAAAGTCTTTGCAAGACGAAACACGTGTCGGCTGGTCCGTGTATTGGAATTTGAAAAATAAAGATGACAAGCAACTGAATCACTAAGGGGTCTCGGATTTGTTATCAAACAAGATGACCAACTAATGGGACTGATCCTCTTATCGTCTCCTTTGACAATTATATGTGGTTTGAATATAGCTGGCAATCTATATTAGTGGGGAACTGAACCTCTTTATTGTTTGGGTGTGCCATTTAAGTCTTTTTCTTGTGAACACACTGAACATAGGCGGCCACACATGTCCAAGACACAACTTTGAGGCACAACAATGCTGCAATGGACTGAACGGGTGACGCAAGACCAAGAGCTGGCGTTTGTGTCTGAAAGCGCTGCGCTTTCAAAGTGGGCATGTGTGCTCAATTTCCAATCACGAGCCAGCGCCAGAAACCTAACCCGCCAACGTCACGGCAAACCAAGATGGCGTCGGCCTGTCCAGATGGGCCGTACAAAAAGTGGACAAGGCGGTAACCCAAAAGCCCAATTTTCAATCATGCGCCAGCATTTAACATAAACTGTGACGTGTGCCAATTGAAAACAAGGGAGGGGTTTAACCTCTTCTGTGCCCATGACGAGATAGTCTCGTCATGGAGCACGGTCGCGCTGTGCCCATGACGAGACTATCTCGTCATGAACCCCACCCGCGTGTGAAACGCCCGGCACAGGAGGGGGAAAGGGCGTGGCACCGAAGGGGTTAAAGTCCCTTCCGAAACTGTATTGATTCCAAAAGGCCCTTGCATGGCAAGGGCAGCGCATGCGCGCTGCTAATGCCAGGCGAGACCTGAAAAGTAAACACAGTTCTCCAGGATAAGATAAGCTGCAATTTGTAAAAAGACAAACTGGCATTTGACCTCTGCCCTTGAACAGCAAGCAAACATGTCAAGATAAAAAGTACATTTAAAGGCATCTTTATTGCTCATTCACTTTCTGAATGAACAGAACACCTGCTCTTTCCAGCTCAAGTTGACTTGCCAGAATGGACCAGTAGATCCTAAAATAGCTTGATCTGATATAATCTGACTCGCCATAGCGAGTTAGCAAGTAGATTTTTCAAGGCCTGTGGACAGTGCTTACTTTGTAAAAACATAAGTGCCAGGTGTTACACATTAATCTCATTTATTGCACTTACCCCATTAACCTTCCTTTTAAACCCGTTCCCGATCCCGTTCCCGATCCAGTTTTCAGCAGTACACTACAGGTCCCAGAAGGTAGTGGGGCAGGGCGGGGTTGTGTGCACTCGCAGCGGTCACCTGATGGTCAAGGCGGTTAAATACCGTCTCGATACGTAACGGCGGTGCTTGACAATCCTTCCTTGTGTTGGACCACGCCTCCCGCAGCTGTGCCTTGAATAGTTGGTTGCTGTTGCGCTTCGTGCTGTATGTTTTCTGCTGTTTTCCCTGTTTGATCCCGTTGGTGTTTCCGCGGTGGTGTTCCCTTTCCTGTGTGCTGCATCACTGCCTTCCCGCTTCATTCCTTACCCCTCCTTCGGATCCCTTGGATGTCTGGAGGCATTTTGAACACTTCCGTAAGAGCCATTGCACGGATTCATTTCCGCCTCCCCAGTTGGTTCGTCGGTAGCATTCCTCACGCATCAGGCGGGCGTCTCAAGACTGGCTGGAATTTAAACCCCCCTGCTGCAGTTCACGTCGTGGGGTTCTCAGCTGTTATTCTACCTTCTTCCCCCACGCCTATGGCAGACTCTCCTACCTTCTCCTTGTGATATTCAGTGCTGGGACTCTTATAACGCTCGTTGGCAGGACGTAGTGTGGTGCGCCAATTTCCACACGGATTTCGGGACTACTGCTTCTTGATTGATCAACACTCCGCACCAGCAAAGGAATTACCTCCTATACAGTGTTGCTTCCGCCCCTGTGGATAGACCTTCATTTACGGACTGCTACCAGGCACCTGCTGTGTTCAGCATTGAGTCACTGCTTATGGCATCATGGTGAGTCTGAGGGAGCACACAACCTAGGGTGGAGGGGAGGTAGTTACGGTAGGACTTAGTGTTAACAGGTGGGTGCGGGGATAGGTATCCCGGCCTTAGCATTCCACTTACAGGTTGTTTTCTTTTCTCTTTCTCTAGACATCGTTCCCTTCCTGACCGCCCCATACCCATCCCTGGGAGTTGAGACTTCTGCATATCAACCTTGACGCCTGGTGGTCCTTCCTTGTCTCCTCCCTCCCCTTGGGGCTGGCGCTCGGTTCTTGATTTTAGTCGAGACGGGGCTAGCTCTGGGGAGAGTGGTGAGAATATTCTTCGCTCCTGAGGTTTTGTATCCTTTACCTAAACTCATACCCTAACACCATGGCCCTTCTAGGGAGGCCACAGTAGCCTACACTACCCATTATGACTGTCAACACACTACTAACCATCTCTCCCCTACAAGTGTACTAATTCAGACTATTTCAGGCCACGCAAAGCTATAATAATGGCATAAGGGCAGGTATTCATTTTTTTTTTTTTTTAACGTTTATTGACTTATTTAACAGATTTTGTACGCATCTCAAAATTAGACACGGTACCAACATGTGGTGGACTCTCACTAGAGCCGGTGCTGAACACTGGAAACCACTGGCTCAAATTAAGCACTGCATGTGGACCATCCTTCCTTGTTCAAATCAGCTGTTGTGCTAATGTTTTTTGAAGGTTTTGCAAAATTTGTTTCCACCCTCTCCCTTTACAATGCCTCAGTGGGATATTAACGTGGTCCTCACCTTTCTGGCCCAGCTACCCATTACCAGTTCTCACCCTCGATACACTGACCCTCATTGCCCTAACATCGGTGGGTGAGTGAGCTGCAAGCCCAATCTGTTAACCCACCATACACTGATTTCTTCCCAGACAAGCTGGTCCTGAAAAGCTTAGCTTCCTTTCTTCCAAAAGTTGTGACTCCTTTTCATGTCAGGCAAAATATCACCCTGTCTACGTGCTTTGCTCCACCTCAGCCCTCTAAGAATGAGGAGAGACTCCATTGGCTGGTTCCTAAAAGGGCTCTTAGGTTTTATATTGATTGTTCCAAGGAACTTTCTGTTAATGATCAGCTTTTTTTGGTATTCGCTAGAGTGAAGAAGTGCAAGGCAGTGCAGAAGAGAATCTTCTCTCGCAGGATTGTGCTGTGCATTCAAGTCCACTATGCATTAGCAAAGAAATAGCCCCCAGAGGATTTGTAGGCTCATTTCACCTGAGCCAAGGCTGCTACCATTGTGTTGGTACTTGGAGTTCTTGTTCTAGATATTTGCCAGGCTGCTACGTTGCCAGTCACTGCATACGTTCATGAAGCACTAATGTTAGGTCTATCGAAATGGGCATTTTGTCTACTTCATCGTGCAGGACCATTTGGTATGAGCCTGTTCAGACTCTCCACCTGGGAAGTACTGCTTTTTTATATGCATCTATTCCTTGTGACGGGTTCACAAAACAAAGCACTTTTCACTTCCTGTTTTTATGTGATCTTTTTCTGCCTTTAAGGATTGCCTATCTCAAGCCCTTGTTTAACCCCTTCGCTGCTGCGGACATTCCGCTGCAGCGCTGGGGGGGCGCAGGGGGGCAGCGCGGTGGGCCTGTGCTCATGACGGAGCCGCTCCGTCATGAGCCACAGTTGAGCTGTGCTCATGACGGAACGGTTCCGTCATGACTCCGCCCATTTGCGTTGTCCCCTCGCACAGGCAGGGAAACAGCGCCGCGCAGGCGGAGCGGCCGCCAACAGGATTGTCATGACGGAACCGTTCCGTCATGAGCACACGCCAACCGTGGCTCATGACGGAACGGTTCCGTCATGAGCAGGGAAGGGGTTAAAAAGTATGAAACCAATACCACCAATGCTGCTATGACCTTACTTTTTGCACTCAACGACCCTGATGTATGTTTTTATACTGCTACATTTATTTTAAGTGCAATTAAGATAAGAAAGAGTATGCTGTTCTAACGTGAACCTTTATCCTTCATTAAGTAAGGGACAGCCCTACTGCTCCTGCACTTTGCTCTTTAGCATTTGCACTTTTTACATTTTTTTTGTCTTATGCTGCTATGCACTTTGCACTTTAGTTTTTGTACTTCTTAAGCTTTTGCAAGTTGATCCTTTGCTTTCGCTATTAATATTAGGCTACGCTGCTATGAGTCCATTGTTTACATCTGGAGTTTTGCTTTAACTTACGCACTGTATACCGGACATTGAAAAGTCCTGATGGTTCCCCCTAATGTAAATATGCAATGCTATTCTGTGCTTACTGTTTATTTTAAGAGAAGATAACCATAGTCTGTCGGATACTGTAAAATGATAACTGCATATGTTTTAATATTGTATGTGGATCTATATCATGGTATTTTAGTATGTCATGTGCTATATATTGTGCTTTTATGGTTGTATGTCCCAACCGAATACAGCTTATTTTGAATTGAATATGCATCTATTCAAAAGGTGAGTATTCTGTAGTTAGAGTATCTACCAGAAAGAGTGTTACTGAAGATAAATATCTTGTTATTGTGATAGATACTTATATCTAATCACCGATCCTACCCTTTCTGTGAACTGGGCTGTTTTCCACCTAAAAAGGGTTTATGCATAGAGATCTGCACACTGGTCAAAGCCAGTTTGTTGTTGGGCTCTGCAACTGGGTGTGCAGACAGTCTAGAAAGCAAATGACGTGTGAGTGGTGCCTATCTACAATTATGCGCATCACTTCAGGAGTGGACTGGCTGCAGCATACTACCTACCAGCATGCAGGGGTACTGCTTCAAAAGTTTTCATTTCCAGTTTCATGCCTGGGGAGTATTTAAAAGGTGAGGAATCTGTGGTCAGAGTTTCCACCAAAAAGAGTGTTACTGAACGTAAGTGACTTGTCAGGCCTCAAAAAATCCCCAAAATGTTACTAGAACTGCAGGTCTAGTGACTTAATCTACTTGACCTAATTATGATGCTCTTGACCCATAAACTGATCCTCAGGCAAGTATTTTAATTCACTGAGACGCCATTTTCTTCTTGATCAAATATGAGAGCACCTTCAAACATGTGCGTTCAGCATGTCTGCTGTACAGAAAACTCCTTTGCTTGATTTAATAGACTAAACATTTGCTCCATATATTATACAAATCTAGCCACATATAGGATACACATGACCGCTGACTTGCCTCAGTTCATTAACCACATTGTCCTCAGCGTGGGGGCAGGAATGCTTCTCAAATCATGTTTAAAAACGGTCGCTTTTATTAAATACATAACTAAAGCATTAAGTAGCAGCACACTGTAATTTGCAATCAGCAGATTTTACATTGAAATGGGCACAGATTTATTTTAAAGTTTTGCATAGCGCGGACATGACCCCGGAGGGTATCACTGCGCTTTACATAGGTTTAGGTAGACAAAGGAAAATAAGTAGGTGAGAGAAATCATGGAAACAGTGAGGCAATATACAACAGGGGCAAGCAGAAATTAGGGTGGGCAAAGGAAGCAGGAAGGGAGAGAGCGACAAGTAGGGCAATATACATCAAGAGCAAACCAGACAAAAAACAATCACTAAGAGGCAATAGGAGCACAGCATCGAGTTCAGCGCATTGTTCATTAGAAGAGTTTGTTCAATAGTAGAGTTTTGACTTCCCTTTTGAAGGCAAGAGTAGAGGGAATCAGTCTTGTTTCCACTGGAAGGGAGTTCCAGATTCTCGGGGCGATGCCAGAGAATGTACGATTGTAAGTTTTTAGCTTATTAAATTTCTTGGGTTTTAGCAGCAGTGTGCCGGTGCTCCTTGTGGACCTGGAGCCACCCAAAAGTTCCAGCTTGTTTGTCAGGTAGAGTGGTGTGTTGAAGTGTAGTGCTCTATAGGTCATACAAGCGATCTTAAGTTGTATCCTAGCTTCAAAGGGAAGCCAATTGAGCGATTTCAGGTCTGGTGAAATGTGATTGGTCTTCTTAGAGCCTGTGATGAGTCTAGTGGCAGCATTTAGAGATGCTCTGATAGGTGCTAAACTGAGTTTAGGCAGACCGCAAAGAGTCGCACTGCCGTATCGTAGTCTGGAAATGACAAGTGCTTGCACTGCTGATTCAATGTCATTTTGGGGAAGGTAGGGTTTACGTTTTCTTAGGATGCAGAGTTGAAAGTTTGCTCCTTTGATTGATGATCTGATGTGATCTTGCATGTTTAAGTTGTTGTCTAGTACAACCCATTGATTTAGTGAAGTCAACGATGTGAGGTGTGCAGTAGAGGGCGGTGAGGTTACAGAGAAATTTCAACACAGTGGGGGTTTGCCTAGCGGGTGCAATGAGAAGGAATTCCGTCTTGAGGGCGTTTAATTTGAGATGGTTGAAGGTTAGCCAGTTAAGGGTTTTGAGAAGGGTTCAGTTGAGAGATTTGATGTCTTCGGGGGAGGAGATTTTCATGTAGAGTTGGGTACCGTCCGCATATATGTGATATTGGATGTTGGAGGCTTCAAGAATTCCAGTCAGTGGTTCCAGGAAAAGGTTGACGAGAGTGGGGGGAGAATGAGGATCCTTGGGGAACACCCAGTGTGCAGGGACTCGGGTTGGAGAGAGACTGGTTGGATTTGACCCATTGTGTTCGGTTGTTGAGGAAAGAGGCAAACCATTTAAGGACCGTGCTTGAGAGCCCCATTCTGCGTTCCAAGAGGAAGAGTAGATTGTCATGTTTGACAGTGTCAAATGCTGATGAGAGATCGAGTAGAATTAAAAGGCAGGTTTCATTTTGGTCAAGTAAAGTGAGAGCGTCGTCCACAATGTGAGTGATGGCCGTTTCGTTGCTGAGGCCAATGCCGAAACCTGATTGGAATAGGTCGAGACGCTGGAATTGCTCAATGTGTCTGTGAAGTTGTTCATGAACACGTTTCTCCAGAAGTTTCGCCAGGGTCGGTATGTTTGTGATTGGGTGGTAGTCGTTCAGGTCAACTGGGTCAGCCGAGGGTTTTTTGAGAATAGGGAGCACTAGGTCCACCTTCAAGCAGTCCGGGATCTCACCTTGAAGAAGTGAGGCGTTGATGATTTTGGACCAGAGTGGTGCTAGTGAACCTATCATTTCTTTAAAGAAGTTAGAGGGGAGAGGATCATTGAAGTGATTTGAGGGTTTAAGGGTAGAGAGAATGTTGAGGATGGAAATGTCATTGTGGGGAGTGAAATGACTCCAAGAGGCATTGTTTTTGAGTGAGAAACCATGAGGCGAGGGCAGGGGTGTGGAGACAGAGAAGTCAGGAGAAGGTGAATGCAGCAGACCTTAGATCTGATTGATTTTATTCGTCTTTTCAAGGAAGAATTCAGCCACCGCATCGCAGTTTGGTTGCGGGTGAGTGGTGTGCTGAGATTGGGTAGAGGTGTTGTTGGATTGTGATTTAATGAGCTGAAAAAGTCGTTTCGGGCGATTTTTGGCTATGTCAAGTTGGTGTTTGAAGAAATTGGCTTTCACCCTTTTTAATGAGTTTGTTGTATCTGCTTCTTTGGGATCTTAGAGTGTTTAGAAGATCCGTGGAGGGAGAGGATTTCCACTTGCGTTCAGCTAGTCTAAGACTGCGTCTGTCCGCATTTAGTCTGTCATTGAACCACGGTTTGGAGTCTTTAATGGGAATCCTTTTTAGTTGAAGAGGGGCTGTATCATTCAGGGCGGATAGCATGGTGGTGTTACAGTGGTCGGTGAGGTCATGAACATCAGTCATGTTAGAAGGTGGAGGAATGGAGCGATTGCAGCGTTCTATGAGCTCATTAACGCTAGTGTTATGGAGCGGTCTTTTCTAGTGTTTTAGGTTGAGTGGTTGAGCAGATCTGTGGTTCCCACTTTCAGGTATCAGGAAGTTGATAAAATGGTCAGACCAGTCACAGGGGAGAATGGATTTGAGATGAATAGAGTTGGGGTTGGAGATGATGAGATCCAGTGTCGAGCCCAAGTTGTGAGTGGGGCTGTCGCAGATTTGAGTGAGAGATAGGTCAGTAAGGAAGTTTTTGAGGGTTGTAGCAGCCTGATCGTGGGGGGCATTCCTGTGGAAACTGAAGTCACCAAGGAAGATCTGGGGGGAGGGACGGCCCAGGTTGGAGGAGATGGTTTCCATAACTTGTTTGATTAGGTGGAGGTTATCACCTGGGGGGTGGTAGAAGATGTGAAGGCTGCATAAGGGTCTGTGTGTGCTATTGATATCTATGCAAAGGTATTCACAGGAGGAGAGATTAGCTGAGGGGCACTGTTTTGCTGTGAGAGAGTTGCGGAAGATACAGGCAATGCCACCTCCTAATTTCTTAACTTGGTTGAGTCTGATAATGTTGTGACTAGGAGGGACTAATAGGTCAAGGATAGGGCCAGAGGAGTCGTTGAGCCATGTTTCTGTGAGGATAAGGAGGTCCAGATCTTGGGCACGGATGAGTTCGGCAAGGTTTGTGGCATGTTTCACTGCTGATCTACAGTTAAGTAGCATGCTTTTCAGGTGTGTTTTGTGCAGGGTGTCCGTGGGCGCAGGTTGTGAAGTGGGGATCTGCAAGAGGTTATTGAAGTTTATGGAATTGCTGTTGAGTCTGGGTGCTTTCTGGGGGTTGGGCGTGATGGTTCGGATGGAATCCGCATTATCATAGTTAGGGAGTGTCGAGTTATGTGCAATTAGTGGGGCTGTTAGAGAGCATATAGCAGGGTTAGAGATGGTCGAAGGAGGAGAGGTGTACTCAAGAAGGAGGGAAAGAATATCAGGTTCTGGATATGGATTCAAGGATCTGGCAGGTATAGACGGGGCGTTAGGGTTGTGGGGTGCGAATTTTGGGCAGTGGGGTTTGGGGGAATCATATGTGGGATCTCAAGTGTTGACCTGGTGGAAGAGAGATGGGTGATCTCTAGTGTGGATATGCTGGGAGAGAGATCAAGGGGCTAGCTCTTCGGTGACCTTAATGAGTTTAAGTATGGCAGTTTTGAGAGTTAGCAGTTAATGGTTAATTTTCCTGACTTTAGAGGTAGGATCAGAGTGTGGATTATGGGTTGCATGGAGGGGAGGAGGAGGGTTGGTCAATGGGGAGGGCGGGGGGGGGAATCAGGGCAGGTGTGCGGGAGGGGTGGGGGAAGACCCCTAATGGAGAGTTCCCTCTCTGAGGTACTGTGACGCGAGGCGAGTGGGTGATGTAAGGGAGGTTGATTGAGTTCCTGTTGGAAAGTGGGCAAGCCTGCTGTCTAGTGAGGGAGTTATGTAGGCAAGGGCTAGTGGAAGAGGGGGTGGGGGAAGTATCGGAGAGGTGGTCTGGGCGAGGGAGACCAAGTGCCCCGTGATTATAGGTCAAAGTCTGGTCAGGTGGTAGCACGATGGGTGAGTTAGGGGGGCCTGGTCTTGGAGGATCTAAGGTCCAGTGGGTGTTGATCAAGGTAGGTGAGGCAGTCCTCAGGCTGTGGTCCGGTAAAGAGGGATCAGGGACTTTCTGAGATGGGGTAAGGGAAAGATCGTACCTGGATTGAGTAGGGGAGTCGCTAGGGACCAGGGATCTTTTAAAGAGTGCAAACCTGTCATCAAAGATGTCCAGGCTGTGATCGGTTGCCTGAATAAGAATAGTCCCATTGTTTTAGATGGATATAGTGGCATTTGCTCTAAAAGTGGGGGACTTTGTGACCAAAAGTCGCAGACCGTGCACACATTTTTTGGTAGAGGTGATGCTGAGTAGAGCGTGGAACGTAGATCTCCACTGAGCTCTTCTTTTAGTGTAGAAGATCCGATCGCTAGTAATAGTACCTTTTTTGGGCAGAGGTAGGGGTCAGAGATAAGGGTTTCTGGATTGGCTTTGAGGAGTCTGTGTTTCAGAGTTTTGGTCGTATTTTTGGAGAGGTTGTCCGGATAGTTATTTGTGTAGCTGACTTTCAAGTCTGGAGTCCATGCTGCAATGTGAAACAGTGGTCGTGGAGGAGAGAACTTAGTATACGTGGTTAGGCAGTGAGGTAGGAGAGCACAGGAATCACGCTCAGCACTGCATTAAAGCTCCTACAAAGTCACTCACTGAGTTAAATACATGACAATTATGGCAATTACACTAATCCGAAAACCTGCAAAAGTATGCATTACTGATGTGGTTTTAAATATAGTGTAGTGTCTGGAAATCTAGTTTCTGCAAATATTTTTCATTTGCACATCACCAAGTAAAGTCTGCTGATTTGTTTTGCTCCTATGTAAATCTTTGTTTGCATCACACTTCTGAATTACAAAAAAAAGTTCTTTCATACTTTTAAATAACTTTACTATTCATTTAGAAGCTGTTTAAATGTTAGAAAAAACCCTGACATTTTGCAACCTTTTCTTTCACAATTATTGTTCCATAACTCACTTGACAAAAAGCACTAGCTATAAGAAAGAAAATTAAACACCATTTCCCAGGAACAGGCAAGCAACAATTAGAAAAGACAAACTGACATTTGACCTCTGTCCTTGAACAGACTGCAAATGTGTCAAGACAAAAACCAGGTTTAAAGGTGTCTTTATTGCTCTTTCACTTTCTGAAAGAACAGAACACCTGTTCATTTCAGCTTGAGTTAACTCACCAGCACAGATGAGTACATTAAAACAAATAGTTCTACCTGATAAAATCTAACTCCCTATTGCTAGTGGATTTTTGAGGCCTGCTTGTTCATGTGGAAGTATTTTCTAGAGTAATTTAGCAAATTTTGGATGATTTAACCCTCAATCATGCAGCCTGTATCTTATGATCTCTTTTCAGAAATGCACCAAGACTAACTTCAATGCAACTCGCAAGTTCGTGCACCTCCCGTTAACAAAGAAAGATGAATCCACCCACTCTTTATCTAGAGTTTTATACTAGTGTGCCCCATTCAGAGCATTGGGAGTTTTTTCTCTGAGATCAGCGCTTCCAAAGTTGGTCATCTCTCTATCTCTCTATATCTCTATCTCTATATCGATGTCTGAGAGTAATGTTCTGGCTGACATCTGGTAGAAAATCTTTTACGTTCAGCAATCCTGTACTTTACTTTTGGCTGTTATAATTACATTGGAATAACGCACCAGGGTCTCTATATATTTTGAATGTTCAAGCATGTTGCACTAACATGGACTAACCCTAGGGCCACAATTATTGGTGAAAACGTTTGTTTACTATATTTGGTGTAAGCATGTACTTGCCTTGTTGACATTTTATTATAGTTCTTGTTTGATAATTCAAACCTTGTGAATATACTCAACGTTAATAGTCTACTTTGTCCATACAGCCAAGTAAAAGAAACCTGCACAAATGCAGCCTAGAAATATCAAAAAGAGGTAAGAATATTTTGGAGGAGCATCACCCACATCAAAACCAAGGCAAGCAGGAAGAGTGAAGCTCTCAATCAAAGGTGGTTGTGGGCCAGTAAGATGTTCCCTTCCAGCCATGCTTGGGTTTGTGGGTCTAGCATAAAATAAAACCTGGATTGCTGAATCCTCCCTGAAGGGATACTCTTTCAGCCATTCAAAAAGGTAGCTTTAAACTCTATAAATAGTAAAGGAAATTTGAGTTTCCAGTTATGCAATAACACTCTTTATTGTGAGCATTACTAACTGGTAATTGCCGTCATATACAGTGAGCTCACCTGACGGAAGCAAGTCTCACCATGTTCTTGACAGTTGTCAGGAGAAAGAGCCCACATTTAGGCAATAGAAATTAAAAATATCTGGAAAATAGGGTAAAATAGTCCATGAACAATACCCTCCTACAATAGTCTTGAGATTTGTAAAACACCCTTGCAGTTCCCTGCTGCCTTTACTTTCCTGTGATAAGTGGCTATATGTTGATAAATGAAAGTCAGTGGTCTCATGCACAGGTGCTTCCCACTGGAAAAAAACCCACAAAAATCTGATTCTCACTTGGACATCCAAAGATTTCACCAAGAAGCTCTTTTCCACCAACGCCACTTACAGAGCACTTGAGCATATATGGAGGAAAAAAGTAAACGTACACAGGAGGTATTGGTACACTGACTAACCACATATATACACAGAAACCTACAGGAAAACAAGAAAATGGTGAATGGTAGTCCACTGCTTTTGTGAGGTACAGTAAAGGTTTCAGTAATTTAAACCTGAGCTCAACCCTTGGTAGGTGTGATAATCAACAAATTAGCTTAACTTAAAATGTGCAAAGCATTTAGAAGTACCAAACAGTTGAAAAAAACAACACAGTATAAATCTCACTCTTTATTAAAATAGTGAATATTTAAATGAGCAAAATTACCCCAAAACAACAACCAATCCAATATGGGGAACCAGAGATATGAATATTTAAAGTTTTATATAAAAATAGCACCAAAAAGTGCAAAGCTCCAACTGCGGGAAACTGGTTGCGCTAGACCAAGACAAGGGCATGATTTGAGGCTGAACATGATGGAGCGCAGGCCAGATACGAGGACCAGGCTTGTCCCAGTCAAAGAGTCACCTTCATATTTGGACCATTTTCAAGAAGCTTATAGTCTTCAGCGGGGCAAAGCAGCAGACTGGATCTGAAGATTGGGTTATTAAAGATGCGTTGAAAAAGAACGAAGTCTTGGTGAAGTCATTTTCAAGGTGGGAAAAGCTCACAGTAGGAAAAGTCCAGAGTTTGCACACATGAAGCCTTCAACATCAATCGGATGCTGTTTGGACATCGGGCCCTGTGAAGATTCTTTCCTTAGGACACACTCTCTGCTGAAAGTCTGATTCCTTCAGCGAGGTAAGGCGGCAGGCTGTGGCTGGACAAGATTCAACATCGTCCGATGCTGGTAGGCATTGGTCCTGCTGATTTGGAATTGCTGCTGCAGAGAAGACAGTAGCAGGAGATGCAGCGAAGTCAGGTCTACTGGCGATGCACCCTCGGTCCCAGATTTTAGGTTTAGATGGGAGGAGTACATTATGACACTAGACATGGGTTCCAGGACTCACTCCGCAGAAGCCACAAGTGTCGTACGGCTTGTCCCTCATCGGTAAAACTTGGCTCTTGTCAGACAACATAAATGCCTGGATTGTGCCAGACAGATTATATGCACACCCTCAGAATATTTTGGCCTATATCTCGGCTAGCCCACAGTGCACCATCTGTACCCCTAACCTTAAAAGGATAACAAATGTATATGCAACCTCGGTACATAATAACCCAGATCCCCCCCAGATCTAGAACCCTTCGCTTGGCCTCTCATGAGCACCGAAAGAAATACACTAGAAATACTCAGCAAGGAGTTTCAATATTTATTGATGCATTGTGATTCTTCTATAAAATGTTAGCTGGGATAATCAATAGAATGAAAAGTATTAGAGTAATTAGTGTTACAAGAATTGTGAAAAAGATGAACATTTCCACCATTGTGCTAAGACAGTGAATCTATGCAGGCATATAGGTACTGTGTATAGTGTACTTATGCCAAGCTCTCCCTAACTAGTCTTGCCTAGGGTGGGTGATCTGCCAAATCTCTTCCCTGCTGGTCTAACTCCCCATTACCTGCAGGTAAATGTCATCAGGCTATCTGTCTTGGTGTAAAGCAGGATATCCCTTGTGTTGGTACGCAGGAATCACCTGACCTGGGTTCTGGCATGTAGTGACCTTGCAGTGCTCCTCTCCCTAAACAATGAAGTGGAGCTATATAAGAGCACCCATGTTGCCATTTAGCAGCCTCTGTCAGGCCACAATTGTTTTTTCCAGTTGCATAGCGTCATCGCCTACTGGACATTATCATAAATAACATTGGCACAGTGAACTTTATCCCTTGTACTGAATGCTCAAGGTGTTGTGATAGTTTGCCTATGAAGTGGAAATGTAAGCAATTCAGATTCAGAGAATGTTATCCTGCATGGTCACGCATGCAAACGTATGTCAAAAGTCACTGTGCCTATAAGAGAAGGCAACTTAAGAAACAAGAGCATGTAAATGGTAGCATTTCTAACCGGGCCTAACCCGACCATGTGACACCTACTCCTTGGACGACAGTCGATGAAAGCTATCCCTAGACAAATGCTAAAATATAAGGGTGAAGTGTAAAAACCCTACCAAAATCAAAAAAGCGTCCCCCCTCTTTAATAGCAAAGACCATAGTAAAATCCATATACAAATCCTTAAAACAGACAAAAAGCTGTATTTAAAACCAATTAAAAAAAACTATTTTACAATTAAAGCCAAAAAATAAAGTCCCCGAATTGAAGCTGCCAGATTGTTTGTGTTCCGAGAGGTAGATGACCCATTGCTGTTTCCAGCAACTGCAGACTATGTTCACAGAGGCCCCCATCGGATCCGATCCATCGAGCAAACCTGCACCCATCTATCCACTTCAGCAGATGCTGAAGGAGGAGCAGCCATTGCATTTTCTACAGAAACTGTACCAAGATCCAAATCACTAGGAGCAGAAGCGCCCCAGGATGGCTCGTGGAATGCATTCAGAGGCGACAGCAAAGGACAACATTACAAGTGGGTCCTCAACAGGCTCACCCTTAGATCAATGCCCAGAGACGGAACCAGTTGCGTTCCTAGGCATATGTCCGCTGCACACTCGAAAGTGCACAGAAGACAGCAGAATACAGGCTGCATGCAGCATAGCCGTACAGGCTGAAAGGACAAGAACCAGTGTTCATTTAGTTCTGAAGCGAGGGTGCGGCAAAACACTGTATTGTAAGTTCATGACGTAGGAGCACTTGTGGAAGTGCTGGTTCCATTTGGCCTCCTAATGGGACATCCATTGCGGAGCAGAGAAAATAAAAGCAAAATCTTTACAATCGGCAACGGGACTAGCACAAAACCTCCAAAAAGCTTCCCAGCACAGACTGTATGAATGATGGAATAGTTCGGATGACTGGCTGGAAGGCACCATGCAAGCCAGAGCCAATTTTCCTAAAGTGTGCCACTCTCGCTTTACTAGACATGTTAAAAATGCAGTGAACAATTTCCCCAAAATGTGCCTGGAAATTGGTGCGAAGTAGCAACTGTATCTCAGAAGAGGACCTTGCAACTTGAAAATCAAATGTCTCCTTTTGTAGATGTTAAGGCCACATCCTTCTGGAACAATAATGCTTTCAGTCCAATCAAAGTATCCAAGTGCACTTTCGAAAGCTTTATAGAAGGCCAAAGCGCCGGCTTCCTAACTGCGGGCAGGTGCAAACAGTACTTGTGTGCAATGAGTCATGACTTCAGAAACCCCCATCAGATAGGTGATGCCCGGTTTCATGCTGTAGCAGCTCTGATTGTTCAACATCAAATAACTCAATGTGAGAGCAATCTGAAAGTTGGACGTATCACAGCTGCTGGGGAACCCTTCAGATAGCAGGAAAAAAATGGCATGGACACATTACATGCACCATGAAGTGAAACCTCCCTACACACCAAGGAATGCCCTAAAACGTTCCCACAGTCTCACCATTCCTACAGCTATACTTAAAAGGTAATATCCGTGACTTGTGCACATATCCTTCTCCTAGTGCTTCATATCTGCCTACTTGATGGTGTTGTCAACAGTTTTAGAATGTCCAGATTGGCAGAGAAATAAACCCATGGATAATCCAATCCGCTTAAGGTATTTCTGCAACAGTGAATGGCAATTTCTCTAGCTTCTCCGTGTAACATAGTGTCTGTTGCGTTCTTCCTTGCCATTAGGGTTTGCTGTATTGTAAGGTAACAGACTATTGTCATTAAGGTGTCGCCATGGTACGCAACCAAAACAAAGTGTAAGAGTCCAGCTTAATAACTAACATGATCGATCTAAATGGTGACTGCCCATGTTGTAAAGAGGACATGTCCTTCTGTATGATGTCTATTGCAGATGACGCAGTGTTATCCAGAGAGTATATCCTAGTGTACAAAGTAGTCATATCATTATCAACTACTGCTACAGTCCTTTATAAATTTGCCCCGTCAATTTTGCGCAGCCGCTCAGCAGCCTCCTGCTGGGAAGCCTTCCATATTTCATTGGATATTGCATACACAAAGCACTTTTGATGTGGTTTTCGAGGACCTAGTAAAAATGTTCTGTAGTCCGAAAGAAGGGACAAGTGTTTGACCGGGGGCAATGTTGAGGTTTTAGCCAAGCAAGACACAACTTCCCAACACTAAGTTGTTACCAGCCCAGCGTGTTGCGGGTGTAGCGTGTGTCGGGTCTGCTGATTTTAAAAGCTTTGGTGTCACCCGGGAAACGTGCATGACATCCGTTAGTATTTAGAGGCAACTGTAACCCACCCCTCTGATTGGTCACTGTGCTGTATGGCCCGTTGCATAGCATGCTGTCATATATTTCCTCTGTCTAGTTTGTGAACTGTTGCCAGTTCGCAAAACGTGCAAATGCGGGAATGTTGACTGTATTTAAATTTTTTATTTTGGCCAAGACATGACGACTGCTGCACAGTTTTGTTCAGGAAAATCATTTGATGTGGTATCTGGCATATTCTAAATGGCACCTCGTTCCCCTGAACCTGCCAATCTTGAGTTCCCAAAATTTATTTTAAATCTACAGAGTGTCTCCAAAAGTTAAATCCTTGTGTTGACAACTGGAAAAGCAAAGATTCAGAAAATATCAGCTTTGTATTAGTGAATATATTTTTCTTTGTTGGTCATGGTGTGAGCCTGTAACAATAAGACACTGGGACAGTTTTATTCTGACCAGAGAAATATGCAAACGTTTGTGCAAACGTTTGTGACCTACCCCATGGTGTAGGGTAGTGTTCCCATTGTAAGCAATTAAATACTGTGCGTGGAATACTTGCTTTATGCAAGAAGTGGTCTCCATGATGTTGAAAACATAACATTTCACCATAATTAGTCGTGCCAGAGTACTTAATTCGGTGACGCTATCACGCCAGTATATATATTATCCTGGCGTGTATGGAAATGCGGTGGGCCGGAAAGTGTTGCTGAATTAAGTACTCTTGCAATCGGGACCACGATTGTCCACATGCACGTGAACTATTTTGCCTAAAAGAACACGTGGTGTTGCTGTATATAATAAGGAATCAACTTTTCCCAAGTGTATAACTACAATTATTGAAGAACTGTATATTGAAGGTGATGAGGTACTTGGAGTTGTGGCAGGACTTTGGCCACCTTTGTGTTGATTGATTGCTACATCTTATCTATAGTGCCTGAAGAAGCACTTGTTTAGGGGGGAAACGCGTTGGTTGCATCTGTATGTTTGAACAGATCAAAGGAGGATATCTGAATTACCGAAAGAATATCCTGCCAAAACTGGAAATTATGGACTAACTTGTTTGAAATTGTACTTTTTACTGACTAGAGCTAATTGTGATTGTGTTGCCTCTCATCCAATCTGTGTGATTGTTCTTTGTTTATGACCATGTGGCAGCTGGTCATTTGAGGTGGGCAACATTGTTGGTCAACTTTGTAATTTGCATGTGACTATACTGGGTGGTGTAGGGACTATTCACCTAGCTGTCATTTTTTTCTTTTGTATGTAATCTAATACTAGACGAAATGAATGATCTGGTTTCATTACTGGTAACAAGCGATTATTCATAGGAGAGGTGCAGCTTTCTATTACACTTTGGTATTCAGGTTGTGTGAATCTTTCTAACTTGTTTTTAACCTCATCTTTAATGGGGTATTGTCTTTGAGGTTGTGGGGTCGACCTCCCTGATATTTCATGATATGGGGTACCGTTATCCCACCCCACATGGTTGCGGTATAACACGGGGGCTAGCGCTAACGTACACTCCTTGGCATATGAATGTTTAACTGAATCTGAGACGAGGTCGGAAAAAGCAGATAACATCACTGTCTCTCCCTCTGGGCAATCCATCACAAATTCAGGTGGCCAATCATTTAAGGCCAAGAGAATATCGTAGCCAAATAACAACTTATCGCAAAAGCGAACATTAATGTATCTTGATACCTCCCCTCCAATTGGAGTTGCATCTCGTATAATAGATGCGGGATGCTTACCCTTTGTATCTGGTGTTTACACCTGGATATAGTCACTCAATGCTGCTGCCACCAGACAATCCATCAGGTTCCAGCGAACTACGTGACTTCTACCATGCTGTTCAGCATGGTCAGAGCCCACTCCCTGCACAGAAGCAGCGTCCTCAATATCTGCTGCATGCTTGACTTTAAGTGCTGCTACCACCTTTTTTGTGAGGCTTTGACTGTTTAGGTTTGTCTTTGTTTACATTTTTTTTATTTTTTATTGTGGAGTCACTAGTGAGTCCTTAGCTGTCACGTACTCCTCTGATCTTCGCTCTGACCATCCACCCCTCTCTGACCTTTTTTCGGATGTATCCTGAAAGGAACGAGATGAACATGTATCCTAACACCTGTCAGGCGTTTTAATATTGTCATGGTTATGCAGATTATAGCACTTTTCAGTGGCCTCCTATTGAGGAGATCATCCTGTGACTTAATCTTGTCTTTGTTTCATAATAGCCACCATCTTAAAAGAATCAGATGCTTGCTTTAAGTTATTCTTTTTAGAATTCCTCTTAATTTGTGGTTTTGAAGGTCTGACTCCCAAATCTCTGCCTATAGAAGCTTAGGTTTCTTCGATAATTTTAGGTAACTCTCGCTCCTGTTCTCTCAGAGTTAAGTTAGTGAGTCATTGACATATATAGCCCAGGCTGCCTCTTTCCTTTTAATGTTACTCCTCACAATGGCGGACACTGCGGCAACATTGGCCATCAGTTTCATCCCCAAATCCAGTGCAGGGGCACCCCATACCTATTTTGAATCTGTTTAAGCCCCTCTGGCAAAACAGCTAATGAGGGAGTACCAGGAGTGCTGGTATATACCCCAGCGATGTCTGTGCCCTAAGGTGCACAGTCCTCCACAGGGGGAGCTATCCCCATCTACAAGCGTTTTGTAAGAATTGTGTTTTTCCTGGGGACCCATATAGGGAAACACTACTTCAAGCTGACTTGTTATTTGTGCAGTCCAGAATGGAATTTCCTCCCATTTGGTGGGAATTTTATCCATACCAGCTTTGATAGTCTGTTGACTATTGCCTGGTGTAGCCAATTGTGGTTGTGCGGCTTGAGCAGTCCTCGCAGGATTTACTGTCATGGTTCGCATGACAAACTGTCAGACTTCTATCTATTCTTATTAAGCTAATATATTGTGTACTTAATTGCGGTGATGTCATATTAGCTATGTTTGGATCTGATGTGCAACCGGCTAAGACAGGCCATGTTGCTCCCTCATTGCTAAGCGGAACTAGTCGAACTTCTTTAGTAGAGTGTGGTAGGACGCCATCAAACAAATTTTGATGTTATTGGTATGTTAAGAGTATTTCTAGAGCTTCGTAAGCTGCATAGTTATTTGGAACGTAAGTTGCAGTGTAAGTGTGTAACAGCCTTGTGCAATCGTTTGGTGCTGGGAACGTAACCATGAATGGAATACCTCTGTTCTAAATGTTTAGTGTGCCTCAACCACGAAGGCATCCTCACCCGCAAGTGCAAAATCATGTTGTAGCAGCTTCTGAGTAACTGCATGTCTGCAGTTCTTAGGTATTTTTAATGCTGCTGGTTCAGCCATAAGAATGTGTTGTAAGTTCATAGAGGGTACTCTCAAGGGAGATCCTTTGAAAGTTTTAAACTTTAACAACTTACAGCCAATACATCAGGGTTACCTACTCAGGTGAGGAAGATTTTTCCCTTACATCAAGGACATCTCCTGGTAAGAGGCGAGTAGGTGTCTTTGAGTGTAGAAAATAAAACAAATCAGGAAATCCATTAAATAAAAACCCAAGCTAAAACAGCGGCATCATGTTGTACGGCTTCTATCTCGTCATTAAAACTGTGCGTTTGTCAGACGTCATAAACTTCAGGATTGTGCCAGACTGATTCCATGCACACCCTCAAGATATGTTGGCCTGTATCCCTGCTAGCGCACAGTGCACCATCTGCACCCGTGACCTTGCAGGGTATCAAATGAATGTGCAACGTCAATACATGACAATCCAGATCCCCCAAGGAAATCATGGTAGCAGATCTAGAACCCTTTTGCTTGGCCTGTCATGCATATCCAAAGAAATACACAATAAATCCTCAGCAAGGTGTTTCAATATTTATTGAAGCATTGTGATTCTTGTATAAAATATGTGCGCTGCGATAAGCAAAAGAAAGCGATTGGAGTAATCCGTGTTAGAAGAATAGTAAAAAAGATTAACATTTCCACCATTGTGCTAAGACAGTGAATATATGTGGTCATATAAGTATAGTGTACTCGTGTCTAGAGATCCCTAATCTGGTGTTGCCTAGGATGAGTGATCTGCCAAATCCCTGCCTCGGTGGTCTAACTCCCCATTACCTGTGGGTAAGTGTCATCAGGATGTCCGTCTTGGTGTAGACTCAGAGCAGGACATCTCTCTCGTTGGTACGCAGGAATCAGCTAAGCTGGAATTCCAGCATGTAGTGGCTTCGCAGTGTCAGTGGAGTGCTCCTCTCCCTAAACATGGAAGTGGTTCTGTAGCTATAACAGCACCCATGTGGCCAGGTCGCAACCCCTGTCGGGCCACAATTATTTATTCTAGTTAGCTTGCGCCGTCGCCTACCAGACAATAACATAAATAACATTTGCCCAGTAAACTTTATCACTTCTACTGAATGTTCAAGGTGTTGTGATGGAGTGCCTACGAAGTTGAAATGTAAGCAATGCAGATTGAGAGAATGTTATCCTGCATGGTCATGCACTCAGATGTATGTCAGAAGTCACTGTGTAAAAGAGAAGTCAACTTAAGAAACGTGAGCATGTAAATGGTAGCATTTCTAACCAGCTATCCTGACCATGTGACACCAGCAGGGTGCATGACAGGTCCAGTTGAAACGGAGGTGAATCCTGGGTTCCTCCCTAACCATTAAGGAACAGGTTCACAGGGGTAACCCTACCCACATTTGCAGCAGTTCAGTGTGACATACTGCAAGCAGTCCCAGAGTGCCCCTCTGTACCTAAATCCAACATGGCAGAACCTTCCAGGTGCAGAGCTCCTGTGCCTACCATAGAGGTGTGGCCAGGGAAATGAGCAACCATTTCTCTGTGGTATCTCAAAACTAGTACTGATGACAGGTTCTCTCCCACTGGGATTGGAGCCCGGCTGGCTAGGAAGACCAATGGTAGGCAGACCCAGCTGTGACATCTGCAGCAATAGGATAGGTATAGTTTGAAATTAAGTTCCTGGGTCCAGCCTAGATGGTCATCATGTCAAAGGAACAAAACCCTTCCCACACCCAAAGCCTTTGTCTCAGCTCTTGGAGTAAGTTCACGCCTCATAAATGAGCTATTCTGCTCCTGGACAAGAGCTGGAAGACCATGCAAATGGGCTTCTACAGTCTTTAGATATGTTAAAACTGACTTAATTAGAGTATGCTTGGTGAATATTCGTTACAAATCCAACTTTATCGATGAATTGGATTTGTAAAAGTCCAAGAATTATCCTTTTGCTTAGCTCCTAGGCTGAGATGACTTAATTAACTTTAATAATGTTGCCCAGTGCTTTCTTGTGGAGCAGCTAACCCTGCCATAATGAAAAAAACATTTGTCATTGTCACTGTAAGGCCATGTTTAACAACATGTCCTACTCTACTTAGGGGTGACTTGTTAATATTTAAAATGAGTGTTTAGTCCAGTCAAAGGGGGTTAACAAGTCAAATTTGCAGTTTAAACCTGCATAATCAGATTCTGGGAGGCAGGACTACAGTCATGTTTTGCAGCATCACTTTAGTGGTGGCACAATGTTATGCAGTTCATTAGTGATATTTATCTTAGAACTCTGGGTACGCTTTGTACCATATACTAGGTGTCTCTACTTAAGTTAAATATACCAATTAGGGTATAGCCAATTTCAACATGTTTTAAGGGACAGAGCACATGCAACGGGGCCTGGTTAGCAGAGTCCTAGTGCAGAGCCAAAAAGATCAGCAGCATCGGTTCAAAACAAAATGAGGTTACTCATGCAGAAAGAGGCATTTTCTTGTAGATTGTTTAAATGAAAACATACACCATTGATTCTCTAATCTACACATTGTGTAGTGTGCAACCAAACGAACCAACAATGTAACCCACATACAGATTTAAACTACCCAGTCACTGATATGTTCGGTCTCAAAATATTACACATATCCAGGCTGGACACACTGGCATGGAAAACATCATACTCGTATCCTTAACCTAGGTGTCTACATACGTAATGTACAGCATGGGCTACATGTGAACCACTGCATCATGACATATTATACCTTTACTCGTAAATTATCTTTGTTAATTGTAGTCACACACACTACCACTCTGAATGCCACTGATACTATGTACTCGCAACAACACTACCACTTCCTTTAACACACATGGGAAATGTAATGAACTACATCACCCACAGTTCAATACATTGTAAATGCCAAACCTGCAAATGGAAGTAAATGGTTAACCTGTGCAACATATTTGAATATGCAGTGACAAATGGCAAATACGTTTACATTTTTTTAAACACAACATAGCTTCAAATGACCAAGAGTTTAAAAACAAATTAAGCAAGAAAGGGACAACAGAAATATCAACTTCATACTAAAATCACAAATATGAGAATACAATTGAAAGTCCATGGGTGGGAGTACTTAAATATTGTACTATCACATCATGTCAATTTTAGCCTCCAGGCATTGTTCTAGCCTTCCCACCATTATGAGCATTGTCATCCTTCTATATGAACAACTAGAGAGACAGGGATCATTCACTCTTCGTCCCCCCCATATACTTAATAACAACAAAAGTGCGAAAATGAATGAAAAGCTGAAGGACAGCACGAGGGAAAAACCTCTTTATTTTAAAGAACCCTTACTCACCAACCTAGTTGGTGACATGCTTCATCATTGGGTTCCCACCAGAGGGACCGAGTGTCCCCCTGTGTGCTACGACGCCTGAATTACAGCGGAGCGGGTTTTTGGGACAGTGTTAGTGTGAGGGTGGTGCAGATTAAAAGATGGCTGGTTTTATCTAAAAGTAATTTTAATGGTGGAAAACCAGTAATCGTTAAAAGCAAGTGAGACTGACGTGAGCTGGCTGGATAGGTTGACCAGGCTTGTACGATTTAATATAAAAGGTGAATAGTGGTCAACATGTTTCTGCTTTAGAGTGCAATTATGCTAAGCATTCTTCAGGACCAGAACCCCACGGCGGTATACGCACACTAAGGCGCATCCTGACCTGTGGGGGTTATGTGAAAGGCAAAACTCACGGTTTTACCTACGCGGCCTGGTGGGATTTCCAAAAGCCGCTGGACTCTGCAAGAGAAAGAACATACATAAAAAACACACTACTACGTGGCATCAGTAGTATCTTTCATCAGATAAAACGGAGGTCTAAAGTGCTTGGCAACCTCGTGCTGTAAGTGAACTGGGTTCAATGTGCAATACAAACCACGTGTACCCTTAACTCAGGCACTCGTGTCATACATACTGCCACTCCGTATAATTATGCTGACGGAGGGGGTCCTGGTTACTGGTATTTACCAGTAACTAAATCGCGCCTTTAAATTAAAGCGCGATTCAAGCATTTGCCGATTTGTGCATTGACATGTCATTTGCTCAGTGATGTCACCGTGCCGGAGCGCTAGATCAGATTGAAAGCGCTGCGGCGTTTATGTGTTAAAAAAAAAAAACTATAGTTGGTGTCTGAGAAATTGTAATTTAAAATACTCTTTAAGGGTTAAGTCGAGTTTTAAGTCACTATTTTGAAAATGCCACTTTAGAAAGTTGGCATTTTGGTGCCTGTTCCTGGGTCACTTGACTGGGTGTAGATGGCAGCTGGGCTTTGTTTATTTCTCTCAGATAGCCAAACAGTAGAGGGATTAGGTGTGCCTGGATGGGCCATCAGTGGCAGGTTGGGGGGCGAAGCTGCACACAACCCCACCTAAAATTCAATAGGCTGTGCCCTACCTTCACACAAAGGACTTCACACTACCCCATTGTGCCTACTGTCAGGCTGGGGCTTTGATTGGGGAGACTGGGAATTCCAAACACTGTAAACGTAATCTCTAGAGACTTCTACTTCAAAGAAGGCACAGGTATAAAAATAGGATCCTCAAGAACCACTCTTCACTTTCTGGACCTGCAGAAGGACTCTAAGAGGACTGACTGCTTCTGTGGCCTGTTGTGTACGTCAGAAAACTGCTATGTTGCCCCAGAAAGACTGCTTTGTTGCCTGGAACATGCCTTGAGGGCTGCCCTGCTGCTTTTGCCCTGTTTCACTTCTTGAACCCAAGTCTACCAGATTGACTCAAAAGGCTAGTTGGCTGGGTTCCTGCTCAGAGCCTCAGGAACAGAAAAGGCTCCAACCATCTTTAACTTGCACTTAGCCTTGCCTGAGTAAGTCTTGGCCCTCCAAGTGGTGCCCATCCAGCCCTGGAGCCTGATAGAGCAAAGATAGCCAAAATCCAGAACCTGTGACTTAGAAAATGTTTGGCTAAAAAGTGCTCTGAGAACTGAGTGGAACTACCTGCTCATTGTTCTGCCCAACATGCATTTCTGGTCAGCCTGACTTTGCAGCAGCTCCCGTTAAGTTCTTTTTGGCAGCGACTCCTCTGTTAAGGGGTATCTAGCATCATGGAGCCCTCGTCTGCTACAACCTGCAGCTTTGTCCTGCTGGAGAATTTTGACTTCCCAAAAAATAGCTGTATCCAAAAATAGAAATCTTCACCTTGACTTTGTCCAGTGGCTCCCCGACAATGATGCCTCCTCGTCAACTGTCTATGGGCTTGCCTCGCTGAACTTTACCTTCTCAGGTATGTTTTCCCGAAATTTCTTCTAAGTCCGAAGGTAAGCACAGAACCGGCCCAATCCACTCTGTATCCGACCCGCTGTCCATCGCAGTCAGCCAAAACTTTCGACTTTGCGCTGCTCTCCTGCCATTAGATATCCGCTGATAGCTTTTTGATCTTTTAGGAGCCAGGTTTCACTTTAAAATTCATAGCTCCAGTCATACTAATTCTAATAGTATTTTTGTTGTTTTGGTGTCAAATTTATTAAGTTCCTCAGTTTTTCTAAATTGGTGTGGGATTTTTCTTGTGTTATGTTTTCACTGTATTTCTGTTTGTGTGCTGGATAAGAATTTTACACATTGCTTCTAAGTTAAGCTTGACTGCTTTTGTGCCAAGCTACCAGAGCGTTAAGCACAGGTTAATGAAAAATGTCCTAGCTATCGTAACAGAAAGTTTCAACTCTATTAAGGACTCGGAGGCGAGGATTAGGCAATTCTTTCTTCCATTTGTTAACACAGTAGCCATTTTAAAACATTATTAAAGTTCATCAAAAACTTAATTTCCCGTAAACCATAGGGAACATGTGGAAACAGTCCTTAGCAACAGCCCACCAATCAGGGGTCAGTCTTGTGTATAACTCGCATTGTCCCTCGTCTGAATCCCTCTTTCTTCCAGCGACCATGCCGACTGTTGGAAGCTCTTATTCTGGTTTCGCTGACTTCGATCCTGACAAAAAGAGAGACTTGTGATTGCCAGGAAACTAATCCCTAAAAGCAATCCTGTTAAATTCATTGTCAATGCAGAAGGATCCAACTTAACTGGAAACTCTGTTACTTAAACCCATACGATGATCCAATAAACCCGGATGGGTCATTCCTGATCTCAGTGTGGGCTGTTCCTCGCCTCAGAGTCCTTAATAGAATTGAAACTTTCCGTTACGATAGCTAGTACATTTTTCATTCTAGGTCAGTACCCGGAGGCAAGGATTAGGTAAGTTCAAAGCTTATCCACTACCAGAGTCGCAATGGAGAAGACTGGTTTGAAGTAGAACCTTTTGAAGGTTGAACCCGAAGACCCGTCTGCCGCATTGAGAATGTCTTCCAAGCAGGCTTCCAATACAAAAGCTTTTGAAGCCCTCACACCCCGCACCGGGTACGCTCCAAAGACCTTGGTGGCAATACCAGCTTCCGACATCAGCCATCTAACCCACCTGGCAATAGTCGGGGATGACACAGCTCTGAATGCTTTCGAGAGCTATCAACAATTGGCGTTCCCCATGGAGACGTAACTCTGTCATTCATTCGTAGGTCTTAATACATCTTACCACACATAATTTAGGTACCTCCGGGAAGGCTGGTTAAGAGAACTCTAGACTGACATTTAGTCCTCCGTGACACATGGAAGGTGACTCCATCAGGCGTAAAAGAACGACCCATGACATCTAGGGCCCGGACGTCAGAAACTGGTCCACACGATATCCGACATAGAAGCATCGCCAATTTCGCAGATAATTGTTTGCGAGAAAGGTATTTGTTGCTCTGCCAAGCCATCAGATATTTGAGGAACTTGTTCACGTCCCAAAGGACCCAGTATTGGGGCTCCGGGGGAGTGATAATCTAATTCCCCGAAGGAGTTTCCTGACTAGCAGGTGTACACCCACTGGGAAGCTCGCCACCATGGAGTGGCCCGTGGAGATTGCAGAGCGGAAGGTATTGTTAGACCAATAGGCCAGGCCCTCCGAGGCTGGATGCACCAGAAAATTCAGGATATGGACAATGTCTGACCCCAGGGGATTCAGGTTTCGTTGCAGACACCAACCCATCCAGCGTCCCCAGGCTGAATGGTACCTCGTGACCGTTCCATCCGACCACGCTTGAGAGACTAGGTCTGCAGCGTTACTCGAAAGGCTCGGGTCTTGCCATCGAATTCTGTAATCCTCCATGCAATGAGAGGCAGTGAACCAGACATCACCAGCGGGTGAGGATTGCCCGCTGGATCGCTTAGGAGATGAGGCAGCTGGGGTAGTCGGATTGGAGAACCCCAGGAAAGTACCATCAGAACTGGAAACCACGCTTGCGACTTCCATTGTGCCTGAGAACCTGAGTTGTCAATCTCATGACCATTGCAAAGGGGGGAAAAGGCATATCCCAGTTCCGTCTCCCAGTTCAACTGAAGTGCCTGGGGAGTTGGTGTTCCAGGCGTGAGCAAAAAGGTCGATCAAGAAAGTTCCCCATAGAATGGGCAGAGCCCGAAAAATCGGGGGAAACCGTCTCCACAGACTGGAGTCCCGCAAGTGCCGGGAGTGCCAGTCTGCCACCTGGTTTTCCAGGTGTTCCGCTGTCAGAGATCTGATGATCGAGGCAGTACTCCCAGACATTTTTAGCCAGATCTGCCAAGGCCTTGGAGCGTGTGCCCCCCAGATGGTTGATGTAGCGCACCGCTGCCACATTGTCCATCTTGAGAAGGACACAGGCTTGTGCTCTGTCCCTGGTCCAACAGCGAACCGCGAAAGAGCCTGCCATTAATTCCAGGCAGTTTATATGCAGGGATTGTTCCGAGGCGGACCAAACGCTTCCGGTCGTTAATTCTCCACAGCGAGCACCCCAACCGGAACCGCTGGCATCTGACTCTATCACGAGATCTGGTTGGGAGCCGAAGATAGCACGACCATTCCATGCCTCCATATAGCTAGCCACCAATTGAGCTCGTCCTTGGCTTCCTCTGATAACGGCACCCGTTGAGCGTACGAGAGGTCTCTCCATAGGTGAGATGCCTTGAGCCTCTGTAGAGCTCTGAAGTGCAGAGGACCAGGGAATATAGCCTGGATTGAGGAAGACAGGAGGCCGACTACTCTGGCAATGCTGTGCAGGTAGATCTGAGACTTCTTCAGTAACTGTCGGACCAAGTGTAGAATTTTTGCAACCTTCCTGGACGGGAGGCTCAATGTTGCTCTTACTGAGTCTATGACAAAACCCAGGAATGTGATCTTAGTGGAAGGAGCGAGACTGGACTTGGTTTGGTTGATCACAAAACCCAGCGAGTGGAGGAGTGATACCGCGGAGAGCACCTGCCGGCTGAGAGCCTGAGGGCATTGATTGCTGAATAGCATGTCGTCCAGATAGACGATCATCCGAATTCACTGCCCCTTAGGTGTTCTATCACTGGATGCGGGACCTTGTTAAAGCACCAAGGGGCCGAGGAGAGACCGAAAGGCAGTAGAAGTAAACTCGAAAGTCTCGTCCCACCATTGGAACTGCAGGAAACGCCAGTGGGGGGGGGCAAAATCAGAATCGTCAGGTATGCAACCTTGAGATCCAACCTGACCATCCATTATTGGGGCGCAATAGGTCACGCAATAGATGGATACCCTCCATCTTGAAGTGGCGATAAACCAGCCACTCGTTGAACTTGAAGGTTTATAACTGGGCGGTAGACACCGTCCTGTTTCTGAACTAGGAATAGATTGCTCAAAAAACCTGTCGGGTGAGGGGAGGACCTGCAGATTGCTCCTTTCCTCAGCAACTCTTCTACCTCCCGCTGAATATGAGATGCTTCCTGTCCCGAGAAACCGAGTTTTACGGGCCGCCGGCTCAACCGTTGCCGCCCAAATAACTATGTGGAAGCCCTGAACTGTCTGTAAAACCCATGCATCGGTGGTCAGGGACCTCCAATTGTCAAGAAATTGAGCCAAATGACCCCACAAGCAAACACATGAGAGTATTGAAGAACTCATCATGGGTACAGTTGTTGTTGCTGCCCCCGCGGGGGTAGATTTGCTGTACCTCTGACAGCCATGTCCTCCGGTCGGGTAGAAACCTCTGAAACGAGAGGAGTCCTGCCACTGCCCTCTCTGGGATTGTTGACCTCTACCAGCGGCGCCTTGGAATGAGCAGCCAGCCGAGCGCCCCCTACCACGGCCGGTCCAGGAGGAAAAACGTGCATTGAAAATGCGCTTTACCGTAGATTGAGCCTTGTCTAGTGAATTGAAAGTAGACACAAACTTACTGAGTTCCTTGACAAAAGGATCTAGGAACAGCCCACCTTGGGCTACCTGGCCCGCTTCTAAAATGGCTAACTCACCCAGTTTGGGATCTAGCTTGATCAATAAAGACCTGCGCCTTTCTGTAGAAATCGTGCAGTTGGCGTTCCTGAGAAATATAATTGCTCTCTGGGTACAACTGGTTAGAATATCAGGCGGTTTCAGGGCACCAGAAGCCTTGGTGTCTTCCGCCATGTCAAATATTTTGACAAGCGGGCCGGTAATATCAAGGAGCTTGTCTTGGCAAGCCCGCCAAGACCTGTCTATTTCCCTTTTTGGGATCTTTAATATACTTGGTCAAAAAAGCTGCAATCTGTGAGGAATAAAACCTGTCAAATACAGTGGCACATCCGAAAACGGAATCAAACGGGTGCATGCATTAAGGCAACTGCAATAAAATAGTAACCTGTAAAGAGGGGTAAGCGAACTCCACACCTAAGGCTGCAGCAGCGAAGAAAGAGGGATTCTGACGAGGGACAATGTGAGTTATACGCGGGGTTGACCCCTGATTGGTGGACTGTTGCTGAGGACTCTTTCCACATGTTCCCTTTGGTTTATGAGAAATTAAGTTTTTGATGAACTTTATTAATGTTTTAAAATGGCTGCTGTGTTAATAAATGCAAGAAAGAATTGCCTAATCCTCTCCTCCCGGTCCTGACATAGAATTTAGTGACTTTAGTGGTTCATTCTGACTGGGACGGTGGCTGCAGTTTGACCAGTGTTTCAACCCAACCCTTTCTGTCAACAACCCCATTCCTCTCAAGATTTTTCAGAAAGGGTAGTTTTTGGGGTTTGTGCCAAGTGGTTTTTTGCAGGGAGGTTGATAGAAATTATGTAATTTTGGCTATAGGGTGGTTTTTCGGAAAAGGTATTGTACAGGGTTTTGGGGATAGTTGGGACAGGTGGTTCTATGAAAGAAGGGTGGCAGGAATGGTGGGGTTTGGGGGCATGGGAAGGTTTTTCAGACACAGTAGTGTTAGGAGGTATTGGGAGTGGTAGGGCCAGTTGGTCGTGGAGGAAGGATGACAGGAATGTTGGGGTTTAGGGGTGTGGGATGATTTCAGGAATGGGTAAGTTTAGGGGTTTTGAGGGTGCTTGAGACAGGTGGTTTGGTTGAGGGAGGGTAGAGGGATAGGGTCCGGAGAAAAGGGTGGACTGTGGAATGGGGTCAGGTGTTGAAATGTGGACAGGTGTTGGAAATGGGAAGACAGGGCAGAGTACATGGCGTTCAGAATGTAAATAACTTTAACCAGTTGCTGATTGACGTCCTAGATTGCATGCAACAATGTTGTCTGCTCTACAAGGAAGTTCTTTCGAGGTTTCTGTGCCTCCTCTGACACAAGTGCTGTCTGGATAGGGACAGGGGGACAAGTGCTGGGCCTAGGAAGCACCAGCCTATGTAAGGGCTGAAAGTTGGCCCTTTTCCAGGGGTGCAGGAGTGAGACCGGAGATTGTAGTCAAGGTGGTTGCAGACAAGAAACAGATGGAGCCTCCTACTCTGATACACTTACAGTATGATTTTCTGGCCTGAAACAGAAACTCCATCACCTTCACTGCCACTGGACCCCATGGTCTTGGTTGCTCCACCTTCCGACTCCCAGTGGCTCTTCTGTGATACCTATAAACTTTTAAAATTCTGATTTCAATTTGGGCTTGTAGTAAATTACCATCTCTTTTCCTCATTTGCATAAGATATTCTTAAACATCTGTGTACACATTACTCTTTCTAAACAGGAGTACCTGTGCTCCAGCTTTTGATTATATTAGCATAACCTGATTACAATGTTTACCTTGCCTACAAGTTCCTGGGATATGGTGTAGTAAATGCACCCAGGGCCTGGCAGTTAAATTCCGCTTGAGAAGTGCCGCATCTATTGTGCCATCCAAAGAGTGCACCTTCAACATAGCAGTAGGCCTAACCTCTGTAGACTCACTACAACAGCTTAAAAACCTGCTTGTAAAACAGTCAAAATAACCCTTTTTGTCAGACAGGAAACCCTATTTTAATTAGTCACCCCGAAGTATACCATGTTGCCCACAAGTTACGGTGTTGATATTTCAAAGTGAAATTTGTTTAAAAACTAAAATGGTCCTGTTCCTTTAGGGGCAGATATATCCTAGTGTTGCGTTGCACCTGGTGCCACTCAAGGCACTGCAACACTATAGTCAGATACACCAAGCAATGCAAGGTCACCATGCGTAGCCCTGTGGTGCTTGGTAAACCTGGAGTAACCCAAGGCAGCGCAAGTCGCTGCATTGCGTTACTCTGTGCCATGGGTAGAGCCCGGGTGTCCCCACACATCCACCCATGGAGTTTGGCCTATTCCCAGATTTACTATGAGTGGTAGACCTGGGAATGTGTCAAAATGCTACGCCTTTCCAGGGGAGGCGTAACAAGGAATTATGTTGATTTCTCTTCGTTTTCTCCTCTTTATACATGTGCTGCATTATGCAACACATATAGAAAAAAACAAGAAGCCTCAGAGAATTGTTTTTGTGCAAGAAGGTGTTCCTTCAAATGCTTTGTTACACTGGAGATAAAATAGTACAACATTTTAGCACGATTGTTGTGATCACTGTGATCTCCACTCCCATCTCCACACTGAAGCATACCGGTGTGTAACATGTTTAAAGAGACACTAAGTTAACTAATCTTAATCCCCGTAGTCTGGACGGTGGCATGTCAGTTCTTCCCACTCCTATCTCATGTATGACAATACTGGTTGCCAGATCTTCAGAAGGGTATATCTATCCTTGTCCACTTGGCCAATTGACATCTCCAAGCCATGTTTTCCCGTATGTGCCAACACCATGGTCCAAAGTTTAGCAGTAGTCATTTTCGCTAGAAGTAAAAGCTGATGAGTTAATCACCTGTTATTCTGTATGGCTGCCTCCCAGTCCGCTGCATGGAAGTCCAGAACCATCGTTTCGGGGTCTGCTGGTATCGGGGCACCTGTTATTTCTTTTATGGCTGCTAATTCTGCCTTCCAAAATCCCTGTACCTTGGGGCACTCCCACTACACATGCAGAGAAGTGCCCACTTGGCCACAACTCCTCCAACAATCGTCTGTAGCCATATGGGGAAACATCTTGTGAAGTTTGTCTGGTGCGAGATGCTATCCTGTCATTATCTTGAATGTTTATTCTCTGTTTTACAAAAAGCTTATATTTATGTTTCCCCACAATGTTTCCCATCTTTTTAGTGGTATCTCTCATTGAAATGGTCTATACCATGCATGTATATATGACCATGATGACAGAGTCTGTTCGGTAGCAGAGAAATTTATTGAGCGTTATACAGCCCTTGGTTCCATGGTGTGCACTGAGTAGGCGTTCCCCTTGTGTAAGTGGTTGCATAGTGGCCTCTTTTTGTCTGTGGATGTAGTACTGTGTCGAATCTGCTGGCAGATAACTATTTCTTGTTCTGGGAGATTACAGTCCATGACAATTTAATTTCCCCAGTTTTGTAAAATATCCACTATGTGACTCTAAAATGTACAATGACCTAGGTATCTGATCTATTTTTACTGCAGCTATGTGTCCCGACCCTGAAATGTATTGTTGTTCCCTTTTTTCCAGTTCAGATCTTCTCTTACCATAATGGGGGTATGTTTGCTTGAAACCAGCCTGAAAGCGAGTGGGTAAGGTTGATTTCGAAGTATTCGATAGTCTCAGCTGTGACTTCATAGGGTTATGTGTTGAAGGTGCTGAAAGTCTGTGTGTTAAATCCTCGGGTGTAGGGGTTCAGATTTCATTCAGTTAATTTTCTATCCCAAAAGTTCTTTGTGGTCGCTAAGGTGATGCAGTAAGGGTGGTATAGAGTCTCATGGTGGCAGCACAGAGAAGTATGTCTTCTACAAATAGTGATATTTTATGATTAACCCCTCCGAATGGTATGGCCCTTATGTTGACGTGATGGTGTATTTTCATTCGCTTCTCGACAAGGTAGGCTATGCGGCGCATGTTAAACTTTTGTCTTCCATTCACAAAACCGGACTGGCCTTCATGAATCAAGTAAGGAAGAATAGAGGCCAACTATAGCAATAATATCTTCATGTAGGTCTTTATGTGAAGGTTCAAGAGAGTGATCGACCTGTAGCCTGAGCACTCTGAATGGCATCCTCCATAATTTGGGTAACTCTATTGGTTCTGAGAAAGAAGTTAAATATTTATTTATATAATTTATTTATAGGTTTTATATAGCCCTAGCTAGACCCAAAGCTATAAGAGAGCTTTACATAAAATTGCCTT
Organism: Triturus cristatus; assembly: GCF_964204655.1. NCBI lineage: Eukaryota > Metazoa > Chordata > Amphibia > Caudata > Salamandridae > Triturus > Triturus cristatus. The sequence continues at coordinate 720,384,980 of NC_140581.1, forward strand.
ACATCTAATGTGAGACCCTTAGATTCAGGTACATGCATAAATGGAGACAAATAGAACCGGGTAGTTAGGGTGGTTACAGTAAGTGGACAATTAGAACAGCATGAGTTAAAGGGGTAAATGACATATTAGCTGAAAAAGTTAAACAACCGACTGTCGCAGAGCGTCTAGTCCGAGAGAGTGAGCTATAGAAACACCATTTAGTAAGTGTGCATGTTAAAGTATTTGTTGAGGAGATGGAGTTTCAGGTCCCTTTTGAAACAAGAGAAGGAGGGGTTGTAGTGGAGAGCTCTAGGCAGTTTCTGTGCTACAACCTTGCCTGAATCCTGATTGGAAAGTGTCATTGGGGTTGAATTAATTTATATGTTGGTTAAGTTGTTTTAGGACGATCTCTACTCATTGATAGTTGGATTTATCTGTGGGTCAGGCAGGTGTAGTAGCACTGTCCACGATGCAGAGACCCACTGCGGAGGGTGGCCTGTCCCTCCCAAACTTTGAGTGTTATTACCTGGCAGAACGACTACAATGGCTCTTGCAGTGGGCGGCGGGAAGAGTCCGAAGAACAGAGAAATTGACCTCCTGTGTGCCAGATCTTTGTCTCTCCTGCTTTGTGTTGCAATTACCAACACCGGGAACAGCGGATAGCGCTGAACTTAGAGTGCTCCATAGGTGCTGGACTCTGAGCTGAAGCTAAAAAAATAATAATCCACCCTATGCCTCGGGTATTCCGCTGGAATTTCTGCTTGAGTTCCTGCATGGAAATAGTTGGTATGGGATAAGGGACTGGGTGGCAGCTGCTGCGACTACAATTGGGGGTTTTATATGATGATGGAACGTTATTGTCATTTGAAGACTTTAAAGAGCGTTACGACCTACCGCAAGGACACTACCTATTGCATAGGGCACTCATGACGGTGATTCAGAAGCACTGGGGGTCGGGGCTATTGGAACCTCAACTGGCAGAAGGCTGTCAATATATGTAGTGCGTAGGTCTGGCACATACAAGGCGGTCACTTGTCTTCATCGGTGGCTTCAGGGAGAGGGGTTGAGACCGCTGGAGGACTTGCGATCGTGCTGGGAAGAAGACCTGGGGGCTCGCATACGAGAAAGTATGGGAGGGTTTGGTGTCCCGCATCCCCAGAGTGACTCGAAATACCCAATTCAAACTGAACAACTTCTATGTACTTCCTAGGATATACCTTAAACCGGGACGGGTAAAACGTTTTTTTGCAACTGAGACTAAATGCCCCCACTGTGAAGAACCGGGAGCTGAGTTCCTATATATGTTTTGAAGCTGCCCAGTGCAGACGGCTACCGGACGTTGGGACGAGTACTTTGACCGAGGTGATAGAGAGGTCCACTGCACACCAGGACACTGACTATGAGGGAGCTGTCTGTCTGAGAGAGGCCAGGTCGGGGATGCCTCAAAGCTGCCACGGCATGGGAGGCATTAGTGGAGGAGCTGAAACGCCCAGATCTATCAGTATTCGAGGAGCCACCACACACACACACTGATCTCCTGGGCAACATTTTAGACCTAGGGGTTGGATCCTAACCCTGCGGCCAAGTCGAATTCGCCAATATGAGGGTTCATGGAAGACCTACTGATCAGGGTGGCGACAGCACCATGGGGCTTCGGTTAACCCCTCTTGGCTCCACGATGAGGAAAGTATTAAAACATCCCCTTTGACAGTGGGTAACAGGCCCAGCCTTGGCACACCTGGGCTGGGAGAGTTGGGGGGGAAGTGGGGGTTGTTCTGTTGCTTTTTATTAAGAGGACTGCAGCATGTTAACCAGGGAATCCTAGGCATGAGCGGGGATGCTGTGATTGAGATAACAATGCTTCCAGCCTTGCAGTATCCATATTGAATGTTGCGATATTGCCGGGTAATCCTGGGCCCTGCTGTTCAGGAGGGGTATGTGATCTCAGTTAGTTGTTTTTTTTTAGCAGATAGAATGTATTGGTATATTGTTGTACAACGAACCTGTTTGCGCTGGAAAACAAAAGTTGTTGTAGTATGCACTTCTCCATAGTTGTGGCTAGGAACGGGAGGTTGGAGATGGGTTTGAGGTTGTTGAGCTCATTGGGGTCTGCCCCTGAGTTTTTGAGTATGGGTGTGATTTATCCTTGTCGAAGGACGGGTACACAGCCTGAGGCGAGAGATGTATTAATGGTTTTTGTCCAGAACAGGGCATGATCTGGTTGAGACTTTGAACTATTGTGGATGGAAAGCGATCTGTATTGTGGAAGGTGGGCTTTAAGTTTGCAATTATATTGAAGACTTCATTTTCTGTCATGGGTTTGTAGTTGGACCACTTAGCATGTTTTTTCAGTTGAGAGATCCTCGTTGACATTGTTTTTTTGGGGGGGCTCGTTTGGTCATTAGTTAGCTCTGGTGGTGGGGCTACCATGGAAGGAAGGGAGTCAGTGGGGAAGGTTGGGAGTGATGGCAGATGTGTTCCTTGGATGAAGGATTGCTCAATTTTTGCTACTATATCCGTGAAGAAACTGGCAATTTCTTTGCAGTGTTCTTTAGTGGCTGTTATTTCGTGATGGGAGGTAAGGGTAGTTTGATGTTTAACGATGTTGAAGAGTTCCCTGGGTCTATTCTTAGCATGGTCCACTTGGTTGCAGTAGAAAGAGGCTTTTTCTCAAAATATGTGCATCTTACAGGAAATCCGTGCGGTTCTTAGAAGGGCTAGGTGCATTGTCGAGGGGTTCTGTCTCCATATCCTTTCTGCCTGTCTGAGTTGTCTCCTTTCGTTGTTAAGATCAGAGTTGAACCAAGATTTTGATTTGATTGTTATCGATTGTTTTAGTTTGAGCGGTGCCACTTGGTCAAGAACTTCAGTCATCGCTGTATTATAATGGGCAGTGAGGTAATCGACGGAAAGAGTGAGAGGTTGACGCTGTAGTTGGGCACGAATCCTGGATTTCAAATCCGTTATGGCTTTTTTTGTTCCTAGCACAGTGCTTAGGTTTAAATGTTGAGGCTGGGTGGGATCTTAGTAGGGAATCGATATTAAACAGTATAAGATGGTGGTCAGACCAGTCAATGGGTGTGATGGATCGAAGTGGACAAGCTAATTTTTTGTGATAATTGCATCTAGATTAGAACCTTTGATATGAGTTGGTTAATAGCAGAGTTGTTTAAGGTCGTTTTATTTCAAGAAGGTTTGTGAGGTTCCGAACTGTGGTGTCTTCTGAGTTGTTCCAGAGAATAATGAAGTCGCCCAAGAACACTTCCTTCGTGTCAGTTAGGGAGAACAGTGCTAGTAGGTCCGTTAACTCTTCTGTGAAGAGGATGCGATTACTAGGTAGATGGTGTATAGTTTGATAGGAGAGGAGCCGTTGGTTGTAAGTTCAACTGAGGTATTCAAAAGTCAAGTATACTGCAATTTCTAAGATGGAAAGATGTATTTCTTCTTTAAGAACGATAGCTAGCCCACCACCTGTTCTTTTTGGTCTGTCACGTCTAATGATGGTGTATCCTGGCGGTATGATTAGTCTAGTATGGGGGTTAAGTAATCATTAAGCCAGGATTCGGTGTGGGAAGCAATATATATTTCTTCACTGAGTATAGTTTTGGTGATATCTGTAGTATGTTGAACTGCTGATTTACAGTTGAGGAGCATGCATGTTAGAGGGCAGGTGTTATCGTTAGTGGAATATAGTGTTTGAATAGTGGTGTATGAAGCAGGAGGTCTGAAACAAGTAGATAATTCTAGGGATTATCTTTGTGCCCACTATTACTGGTATTGTTGAGGGAGGCTTGCGAACCATATTCTAGTTCTTAGTGAATATACGACTTGCCGATCGCATCCGCTTCTAGAGCGGATATGGGTCAGAGCTCGGTGGAGTCTGTGGGACTGATAACATAAGGGAGTAGAGGGCCAAAGTGTGCGTTCTATTGCAGATGGAGAAATTGTATTGGGAGACAATTTATAACAACCAGGTGTGTGAGAGCAGGATAACTTGGCCTGGTTTGAGAGGTCCAGTCTTAGATGCAAGATGTCATTAACTTGGGAATCAAGTTTAAGTTCCATTCAGTTCAGTAGCTGGGTAAGTGTGTCAATGAGCCTTTCAGCACTGAGTTGGAGGATAAGTGGCAAGTCCTGAGTAAAAGGAAGAGTGTGCTATGCTATGGGGTGGTCAGTGTCATTGGGACAGGAAGTGTGGACATTTTGTGTGAGCTGAGGAGGGTCTGCATATGTAGGGAGGTGTGGGTCCGCAGAGGGGTAGCTGGCGGTCTGGAGTTGGGTTCCGTGCCATCGGCTTTGGGGGGGTTGCATCATCGAGTTTTGTTCTCATGTGTTTGCTGGTTTGGGTGGAAGCAAGTGAAGTCATTCCAGTGGATATTTGTAAAAGGTGTGTTTTAATGGGGGCAGCAAGGTTGCTAAGAGTGTCAGAGGGTGTCACAGAGGCGCATAGCGTATCAGTGGGAAAAAGAAGGCTGGCTGGTTCTGAGTTGATGGTCCGGGGTAAGAGGGAGAGAGGAGTTTGGGGCACATGACCCTGCTGTGTTAATGAGCTGAAAAGTGACAAGAAGTGTAGATCAAAGATGGCGAGGGTCTGTAGCTTGTATAAGTATGTTCTCTGTCCTGAAAATAGGAGTAGTGATTTCCCCTCTAAATGTTAGGGAGGGGACGTGGTGAGTTTTGTTCCATAGGATATTTTGATTGACTTTGTAACTTGAAGGTTGAGAAGGAAGATGTATTTCCACTTTTCAGGGCGTTTGGAATAGGATACGAAGTCTGTTTTCTTGTTACCGTTGTTCACGCTGTGCTATGTATCGGCTATTCATGTTTCCGTGTGCTGTTTCAGTAGAGTGTGTTTGAACTTTTTTGTATTATTGGAGAGATTATTAGGGTATCTGATGCTCCATGAGTTGGGGGCCATATCTAACGTGCAGTGTCAAGGAGTTTGTGAGAAACATTGTTGGAGACATTTAAAGTCTGGTCACAGCTGTCCAGTAAAATAGGGAGAAGTAAAGGAGTGCTGAGACTTGACAGCTTTGAAGGATAAAAGGGCGCTATGGAAGAGTGAGCAATACGGTTGGCTAATTTATAGCGCATTGGAGCTTCAATTGTGTAAATAGCATATTTGCCAGTCGAATGGGAGTAGAGTAGTTATGGGGATATACAATATAGACTTCCAAATAATACACCGACATCTGATAAGGTTAATACTCAAACTATCCATCCAGAGCTCATCCATTTCAAGTAAGTTACCAATTCTGCATACCTTCGACAGTGCCACTCTCTTAGCAGGTGACAAGTGCTGTGGATGGGAGTGCATAACCAGGAATTTTCTCAGATTAGAGATCTCAAACCCTGGGAGCAACTAGGTAAAGCTCCCATGCACTCCGGAGGCAGTTAGCTCGGTCTCTGGTTTGGCCCTGGATTTGCCCATGGGAAGCACTGATGTCCGATACTTCAATAAGTGTCCTCCAACACCCATCTTACTTGGTAGAGGCATCACCAACATGCCACCCAGCTCTGCGAGGGACCTGAACAAACAAAGCCCGCAAAACAGGAGCTAGCGTCTACTCAGATGCTCAGTGCCATTCCTTGCCTCAGGGCATCCAGCTCGCGCAGTCTGCACCTCAAGGAGTAGCCTATTTGGCCAATGTTGGCTATCCCAGCCCTCAAGCAAGCTGATTCAGAGGCTGTCACCTTGTCTCCCAGGTAGCGTCATGCGGGACAGGTATAAGGCCCCGCTGAGTATGTGGCACGTGCCACTCAGGAGCATTCCTTATTACTAGTTGACTGTTCGTCTACTGTCCACATGGCTGGAGCTATTTCTCCTAAAAAGCGGGGGACTGGACTGTAGTCATGCTCTTGGACCAGGGGCTGTAGTACTCTTGCAGGAACCACCCGCAGCACTGTTGGTGCTACCCCCCAGGGCTAGTGCTCCACCACTTTGTGTAGTGGCCAGGGAATGGAGGGGAAGAAAGCAAGGCCCATCTATCGGGGTGAATGCCCCATTGTAGCCTTCCTTCAGCTACCACTCACAGCCACCAGGGAAATCAGTCCTCAGCCCATCTCAACCATCAGTGTGCAGAGCAACCCCCTCATACCTACAGCAGTCTCAGTTAGGGCAAGTAGCGTCTCCAGCCTCCCAGGCAGTTCTGGAATCTAGGGTAGGAATTCTGGCTTGCCCAGTACCAGGCCCTATTTCCCACAGCAGCGCCGGTGCAGCGCAGCCCAGGGGGACCGCACTGCTTGAAAGGCGGTGATGGCTGTATTCTAATGGATGCAGGGAGGCTGGAGGGCACCCACAGCCATGCAGGCTGCAGTGAACCCCACACTGCCCCTGGAGCCGCACCCACCCAGTCTGCCGTCCGCACTGACTGATCACTGGAGTTTAGGGCTCTCTCTCTGCAGTGGAATCATCAGCCTGGCTTGACACTTCAGGAGAAGCACTCAGTTGCACACTGCTCCTGCGCTCCGATCTGAGTGTCTCAGTCAGCACCAGGCCATTGGCAGCCCCTCGTATCCGGGTCACCGGTACATCAGTGGGGCTCAGACACCATTTTCTCCGCAGGCTTCCCCTTAGCTGCCCCTGTGTACAAGTCCATGGGGAGGCCAATTAGGCAGTCCAAAAGGATCCTTGATCCCCGTGGCCCACACAGCAACACTGTTTGGAGCGAGTCAGCCCCCGGAAATAGCCCCTCATTCAGGATACCACGTAGAGAGCAAGGGAGCAAGCCGACTCCAGGCCCGACTGGCCTGTGTGCAGGGCTTCCCGCTCAGTCTCCAATCGGCAAGCAGGGTCCTGCGCTCTTCCAAGGGCTTGTCTGCCCAGCTCCACAGAGGCTAGGAAATAACGAGGCAAACAGCCCCTCAGGTAGTCACAAACCCTTTCGCCTGCTGCCGGCCCAAGCCACTGTGTCCTCGCACCACACTCAGCTAAGCGGGCGAGGTCGACTGCTGTCCACCGTCCAAGAGCCCTGTCTCACTGAGCAAGGCCCTGCTGCTACCACCAGACTGGTGGGGTTATAAACAAGTGCGAACTTGTTTGTAGCTGCGCACTGTTCACCTGGTGTTTATACTGACACCTCTCATTTACACATAATACTGCAACGTAAACAATATTTTAAGACAAAGTAATTTTCATTAACTTGTTGTCAAAACGTGTAGTGCTGTTTGTTTAACAGACATTTAGTGGAAAAATAAAGTTTTCAAATTTGAATATGTCAAGAAAAACGTTCAATGCTTTTACAATAGTTTCTTGTGGTGTGCAAATATGTTAAACATTCACATAAGTACATATGTTGTCATTCACATAAATACAAGTGTTATTTGTATGCCCAATGCATTTCGGAACCTATGAGTTCCTTCTTCAGGGGCCAATCTGTAATGAAAACATAACACAATCCTGTCAATTTATATGTCATGGTGGCTTGAGCTACGTGTGAGAATAAAGAGTTTGTTTAAAGAGTCCATACCGTAGAAGTCAGTAATTGATACGCTAATGTTAGGTGCTCTGTAAAAAAATATAATGGAAAATAAGGTGGACTGTATAACCATATTTTACTGTCACTGATTGAGTATTGGAATCAAGACCAGTGTCACTGGGCTTACCTTCGCGTCGTATTAAAGTGTAAGGGATTGTTTGCCCTGTGAGGTGAAAAACGGGTAAGTGAACTACATAGATTAGAAAAAGAATAAATAGTATTCCACGCTAGAAATTTATATGATGGAATGGCATGCATCTTACCTCAAAGAGGTATGTTGCGAAGCTGCTCTGAAAATAGTAACAACAATGTATGAAAACGAGCGTTATAGAACTTCGTAAGGAAACAACATGCTAAGAGCGTAAGATACGGCAAAGTAACTGAAAAAGAGTAAGTCCTAAAGTAACCAGTGCAAGCTCACCAATATTGTTCCTTGCTAAGAATATGTGAAAAACGAAGAAAATGGCATACTTCTTACCTCGTAGAGGTGTGCTGCGAAACTACTCTGAAAAAAGAATATGCAAAAACGAGCGTTATAGAACTATATGCGAAACAACATCCTAAGAATGTTAAATGCGGCCAAGTAGGAAAAAAAAGTTCATCCTAGAGTGACCGGTACGAGCTTACCGATTTGAATCCAAAGTATGCGTGTCAAGTTACTGCCAGAGGATGTGGAAGTAGCTGCGCTGTGTGGTAAAGACTTAAAAAAGCCCGTCGTCGAGGGAAAATATGACATAGAAAGCAGACTAAAACCGACTCGTCTGGCTGCCTAAAACGGGATGCGCCATGTTGAAGGAAGTTAGTACTGTATTCAGCATACTAACTGATAATAAATGCTGGAATGTACGTAACGCTCAGTGAATGAATCAGATTTTGATGAAATAAAAAGCTATCGGATGCTAATTCAAGAAATATAGAAATGAATGAAAAAATGCTAAAGGATATGTTCGGAATACCTAATGCTGCTAAGAAGTATAAATGTTTTCGTAAAGAAAAAATAAAAGATGGTCTTGAACGCTCACTTTACCTGGTGTGTAGAAAAAATATATTGTGTTAACATGTGTTAAAGAAGATCGTGTTGACAGTGAAAAAAATGAAGTAAAACATATAGTGAAAGGGTTTAAAATAAAGTGAAAGAAACTGACCGTGGCGGTGCTGACAGTGTGAATCTCATAGTTTGGAAAACCTAATGTACTCAATAAACAAACTATGTGACATCAATTCTTGTAGACAAATGTTCACGCTGGAACCAATAATCAAAGCCAAAAAATCAACACAGAATTAGATATGTTACTGGTGTCCGGAGGACAAACTCAGTGAGTTTCTGCAAATGATTGGAATTGTAAACGGTATTATAAATAACATGCCATATCCAATCTGTCATTTAAACCCTTTGGGAGCATTGTGTCCAGAGATGTTATCCAATATGTTTCTCGTTGTAAGAGTTTAAGGTGGTCATTAACTGATAAACTCGTTCTATGATCTGAAATCTCAATTGTGAGATTAAATGGTTTGCTTCTGACCAGTGAACGGCAAGTGAGGAGTTCAAGTTCTTAGTCCTGATGCTGCTCTTGTCAAGTTCTTAGTCCTGATGCGGCTATGTGCCATGTTGCCTCCTGAGCAGGGTGGTACTCCGTGCAGTTCCTCTGCGCAGGTCAGAAATCCAGCAGTTTCCAGCACTTTGACAGCCAAAGGGGCAACCAGCAGCACAGGTAAGTAGCCCAGACGGTGTTTCAAGGTCAAATGTTTGCGAGTACCCATGCTCTAGGGGGTCACCAAGAGTCAAGTGATAATCCTCTACATCCTATTAGCCCACGTCCCGAAAAAGGGCACAGAGGGGACACGAGGTGGAACGGTCCTAATGAAATGAAAATACCATTTATTGAGCGCGGTAGCTACCCTGAGGCGTCCTAGCGCTACGGACCAAGCATATAGGAAGTGGGTTTAGGGATTTATTCCGAGCTATTGAAAAGCAGGGTTTTTGGTTGCTTACGGAACCGCAGAAGGTTGGGCTCCGAGCGAAGGGGAAGGGAGTTCCATAGTATGGCCACGTTATAGGAGAAGGACCGGCCTCCACACCTGGTCCTCTTAATCCTGGGTACCGTGGCAAGGAAGGAGGAGGCTGATCTAAGCTGTCTGGTTGGATTGTAGAGGGTGATCAGTGGATAGTTGATGACAGCCCCGGTTTTCCAGTAGGCTTGATGAGCGATGCATTGGGCCTTGAAATCGATCCTATCCCTGACCGGGAGCCAGTGAAGGTTCCTTAGCCCGGGTTTGGCAGAGAGTCTACGGGGTATCAGAAGCAAAGTTCGGGCGGCGCACTTTTGTAGAGTCTGAAGCTTGCGCAGGGTGGCTTGAGGGGCCCCTAGATGGAGAGCGTTCCCAAAATCTAGCCGAGACAGAATGAGACCCTGAACCATTATCTTCGTGATTGGGGCGGCAATAAGGGAAGAATCTTCCGCAGGAGCCTGAGTAGGCCAAAGCAGGTGGCTGACAGTTTAACTGCTTGGTAGAAATTGAGGGTCTTGTCCGGCCAGATGCCCAGGCTCTTTATTGTGTCCTTAGGGATGGGGGCAGGGCCAAGAGAGGTCGGTCATGATGGATTAATGGGGACCGTGGAGGGGTTGCCTAAGAGCATCAACTCGGTTTTGTCCCCGTTGAGTTTGAGGCACAATGAGGTCATCTATTTGGTCACCTCCTTGAGGCAGTCCCTCAGGCTGTTGTGTGGGGTGGAAGATTCATTGAGAGCCATCACTAGCTGAGTGTCGTCGGCGTAGGTGATGATTTTTATTTCAAAAGGGCGGACAATCTCAGCTAGGGGGCTCATGTATATATTAAACAGGGTAGGGCTTAAGGAGGGGCCCTGTGGGACACCGCAGCCGAGGGGCTTATCAGGGGAGGTAAAATATCCCTCGAAGACCTGGAAGGAGCTGTCAGAAAGAAAGGATTTAAGCCAATCCAATACTATTCCAGAAACTCCTACGTTGGTGAGCCGGTGTAGAAGAATATTATGGTTGACAGTGTTGAAGGCGGAGCTTAGGTCGAGAAGGATGATTGCCGCGGATCCTCCCTGGTCCAAGATCTTTCTGGCTTCCTCCGTTACTGCGACCAGGGCGGTTTCAGTCCCGTGCATGGGCCGGAATCCTGTCTGGGAGGGGTTGAGTAGGTGGTTAGTTTCAAGGAATTTGGCCAGAATTGTGTTGGCATGTTTTACCAGAATTTTACTCAGCCATGGCAGCAGGGATATCGGGCGATTAATTACTGGGGTGTTCTGGGTCTAGATTAGGTTTTTTAAGGAGGGCCTTGACCATAGCACACTTCCAGGGAAGTGGAACGCTGCCAGTAGATAAGGAAGCATTAAGTAGGTTAAGTATTGTGGGGAGGATGTTGCTAGTAGCAGTCAACAAAGTGCGTGGAGGTGCTGGGTCATTGAGGGAGCCAGATTTTACCTGGCGCAAAAAGGGTTCTAGCCTGGTGGGATTAAGAGGGGGGAAAGAATCAAAGGTGGGCCAGAGCTGGGCTCCTAGGCCGGAAGGTATGGGTAGGGTTGGGCAGATCAGAGTGGGGGAAAAAGAAGTATAGATAGTTTGAATACAATGTAAATGATAATGATTATTCAGATCTGGCTGTTTGACGTGTGAAAAAGAAATTATAATATTTGTTCTAAATTACTGTAAAGTGAATGTTAATTCATTTGTTAAGATAATCATGTGAATTCTGATTTCAGATTATGGAATTGTGTGTTTTATGTTCTCTCTCACATCTCAGCTTTTAACATTCTGCCGCCTAGACTAGAGTAATACACCTTAACATCTGCCTGTCAAGTACAGTCACTAAAACTCTATGACAAGCTTAATAGTTAATGCTTGACCATGTCTTGTTATCTAGTTTAATAGAGGAAATACATTCATACCTACGATTCCTCATTGATTTAGTTTTATATTTAATATAAGACGCTTGGTAACTAATAGGAGCATAGCGGTCAAACATCTATGCTCTGGTGGCATGTCTGAAACGTACCCCAGAAGGCTCACTATCTGTGTCTGTGTTAAAGAGTGCCCAGTGATCTGTTGGAGGGTATAGTGCACCGTATGCCAATAGTCCGCAATTTTGGGACATTCCCAAGCGAGAGCAACGCACACATTTCACCTCCTTTCTCTGGTCCATGTGGTGTAATTGTATAGGTGTGCAGTATATTCTGTGTAGAAATTAAAAATGTGTAAGACGTACTCTGTAGTTGGGTGATAGATCTGCGGTTTGTTTGCAGCAATACGCCCATTGCACTCTCGTTATGGGTGGGTCTGGATCTGTCATCCATTGAGCATGGGTTCTGGGGATACATCATACAGGCGCGTAATCAACTTATGGTGTGAGGCATTGGTTCATAAATGCTCCAGGGTGTTTAATGTGGGTGGAGGCTCTGGGAATGTACTGTGTAGCGCGTGATATGTAGCTCACAGCTGTTGGTATAAAAGGCCATCCATTACCGTTGGTTGGGGGCATCAGGCTGTGCAGTTGGGGGGAGAAAGTGGCCTTCTGTGTACAAGTCAGCGAGTGTGATCAGCTTCCACTTTTGCTCTCTAGATTTTGCTCCCAAGTTCAACAGTGCTGATATCATTGGATTATTAGCTATAGGAATGGATGGGGCATATATACATTGAAGCTTTGCGTAGCGTCTCAGTCCATCCCATGCCCCTCTCACACAGTCAACCGCAGTAACCTCCGTGCGTGTGTGCTTGCTTGTATGGGTGATAAAATGCCATGGACAAAGGGGTGGGGTGAGTTAAGTCGTCCTCGACGGTCACATGTGGTTGGAATTTGGTAGGCTATAGCCAGAAATGAACATATTGGGCTTGGGCACACAATGTATATAATGCTAAGTCGGTGCATTGAGCCCACCCCGGAGCAGAGGGAGCATAAGAATCTTCCATGCAGTTCTGGGTTGTTTACTGGCCCATACAAGTGAAATTAATTGTGATCTTAGGCGGTTGAAATAATGTGCGGGAAGTGGCAATGGGAGATTTGCAAATAAGTATAGCAATTTAGGCAAAACCACAATTTTACTATTGCTACTCTTCCCAGGCTGGAAATCTGTCCTCCAGCCAGGCCAGTGTCCTACCGTAGTTAGCACTCCACTGTTCCTCTGTGGGTCCGCAGAGGGGTAGCTGGCGGTCTGGAGTTGGGTTCCGTGCCATCGGCTTTGGGGGGGTTGCATCATCGAGTTTTGTTCTCATGTGTTTGCTGGTTTGGGTGGAAGCAAGTGAAGTCATTCCAGTGGATATTTGTAAAAGGTGTGTTTTAATGGGGGCAGCAAGGTTGCTAAGAGTGTCAGAGGGTGTCACAGAGGCGCATAGCGTATCAGTGGGAAAAAGAAGGCTGGCTGGTTCTGAGTTGATGGTCCGGGGTAAGAGGGAGAGAGGAGTTTGGGGCACATGACCCTGCTGTGTTAATGAGCTGAAAAGTGACAAGAAGTGTAGATCAAAGATGGCGAGGGTCTGTAGCTTGTATAAGTATGTTCTCTGTCCTGAAAATAGGAGTAGTGATTTCCCCTCTAAATGTTAGGGAGGGGACGTGGTGAGTTTTGTTCCATAGGATATTTTGATTGACTTTGTAACTTGAAGGTTGAGAAGGAAGATGTATTTCCACTTTTCAGGGCGTTTGGAATAGGATACGAAGTCTGTTTTCTTGTTACCGTTGTTCACGCTGTGCTATGTATCGGCTATTCATGTTTCCGTGTGCTGTTTCAGTAGAGTGTGTTTGAACTTTTTTGTATTATTGGAGAGATTATTAGGGTATCTGATGCTCCATGAGTTGGGGGCCATATCTAACGTGCAGTGTCAAGGAGTTTGTGAGAAACATTGTTGGAGACATTTAAAGTCTGGTCACAGCTGTCCAGTAAAATAGGGAGAAGTAAAGGAGTGCTGAGACTTGACAGCTTTGAAGGATAAAAGGGCGCTATGGAAGAGTGAGCAATACGGTTGGCTAATTTATAGCGCATTGGAGCTTCAATTGTGTAAATAGCATATTTGCCAGTCGAATGGGAGTAGAGTAGTTATGGGGATATACAATATAGACTTCCAAATAATACACCGACATCTGATAAGGTTAATACTCAAACTATCCATCCAGAGCTCATCCATTTCAAGTAAGTTACCAATTCTGCATACCTTCGACAGTGCCACTCTCTTAGCAGGTGACAAGTGCTGTGGATGGGAGTGCATAACCAGGAATTTTCTCAGATTAGAGATCTCAAACCCTGGGAGCAACTAGGTAAAGCTCCCATGCACTCCGGAGGCAGTTAGCTCGGTCTCTGGTTTGGCCCTGGATTTGCCCATGGGAAGCACTGATGTCCGATACTTCAATAAGTGTCCTCCAACACCCATCTTACTTGGTAGAGGCATCACCAACATGCCACCCAGCTCTGCGAGGGACCTGAACAAACAAAGCCCGCAAAACAGGAGCTAGCGTCTACTCAGATGCTCAGTGCCATTCCTTGCCTCAGGGCATCCAGCTCGCGCAGTCTGCACCTCAAGGAGTAGCCTATTTGGCCAATGTTGGCTATCCCAGCCCTCAAGCAAGCTGATTCAGAGGCTGTCACCTTGTCTCCCAGGTAGCGTCATGCGGGACAGGTATAAGGCCCCGCTGAGTATGTGGCACGTGCCACTCAGGAGCATTCCTTATTACTAGTTGACTGTTCGTCTACTGTCCACATGGCTGGAGCTATTTCTCCTAAAAAGCGGGGGACTGGACTGTAGTCATGCTCTTGGACCAGGGGCTGTAGTACTCTTGCAGGAACCACCCGCAGCACTGTTGGTGCTACCCCCCAGGGCTAGTGCTCCACCACTTTGTGTAGTGGCCAGGGAATGGAGGGGAAGAAAGCAAGGCCCATCTATCGGGGTGAATGCCCCATTGTAGCCTTCCTTCAGCTACCACTCACAGCCACCAGGGAAATCAGTCCTCAGCCCATCTCAACCATCAGTGTGCAGAGCAACCCCCTCATACCTACAGCAGTCTCAGTTAGGGCAAGTAGCGTCTCCAGCCTCCCAGGCAGTTCTGGAATCTAGGGTAGGAATTCTGGCTTGCCCAGTACCAGGCCCTATTTCCCACAGCAGCGCCGGTGCAGCGCAGCCCAGGGGGACCGCACTGCTTGAAAGGCGGTGATGGCTGTATTCTAATGGATGCAGGGAGGCTGGAGGGCACCCACAGCCATGCAGGCTGCAGTGAACCCCACACTGCCCCTGGAGCCGCACCCACCCAGTCTGCCGTCCGCACTGACTGATCACTGGAGTTTAGGGCTCTCTCTCTGCAGTGGAATCATCAGCCTGGCTTGACACTTCAGGAGAAGCACTCAGTTGCACACTGCTCCTGCGCTCCGATCTGAGTGTCTCAGTCAGCACCAGGCCATTGGCAGCCCCTCGTATCCGGGTCACCGGTACATCAGTGGGGCTCAGACACCATTTTCTCCGCAGGCTTCCCCTTAGCTGCCCCTGTGTACAAGTCCATGGGGAGGCCAATTAGGCAGTCCAAAAGGATCCTTGATCCCCGTGGCCCACACAGCAACACTGTTTGGAGCGAGTCAGCCCCCGGAAATAGCCCCTCATTCAGGATACCACGTAGAGAGCAAGGGAGCAAGCCGACTCCAGGCCCGACTGGCCTGTGTGCAGGGCTTCCCGCTCAGTCTCCAATCGGCAAGCAGGGTCCTGCGCTCTTCCAAGGGCTTGTCTGCCCAGCTCCACAGAGGCTAGGAAATAACGAGGCAAACAGCCCCTCAGGTAGTCACAAACCCTTTCGCCTGCTGCCGGCCCAAGCCACTGTGTCCTCGCACCACACTCAGCTAAGCGGGCGAGGTCGACTGCTGTCCACCGTCCAAGAGCCCTGTCTCACTGAGCAAGGCCCTGCTGCTACCACCAGACTGGTGGGGTTATAAACAAGTGCGAACTTGTTTGTAGCTGCGCACTGTTCACCTGGTGTTTATACTGACACCTCTCATTTACACATAATACTGCAACGTAAACAATATTTTAAGACAAAGTAATTTTCATTAACTTGTTGTCAAAACGTGTAGTGCTGTTTGTTTAACAGACATTTAGTGGAAAAATAAAGTTTTCAAATTTGAATATGTCAAGAAAAACGTTCAATGCTTTTACAATAGTTTCTTGTGGTGTGCAAATATGTTAAACATTCACATAAGTACATATGTTGTCATTCACATAAATACAAGTGTTATTTGTATGCCCAATGCATTTCGGAACCTATGAGTTCCTTCTTCAGGGGCCAATCTGTAATGAAAACATAACACAATCCTGTCAATTTATATGTCATGGTGGCTTGAGCTACGTGTGAGAATAAAGAGTTTGTTTAAAGAGTCCATACCGTAGAAGTCAGTAATTGATACGCTAATGTTAGGTGCTCTGTAAAAAAATATAATGGAAAATAAGGTGGACTGTATAACCATATTTTACTGTCACTGATTGAGTATTGGAATCAAGACCAGTGTCACTGGGCTTACCTTCGCGTCGTATTAAAGTGTAAGGGATTGTTTGCCCTGTGAGGTGAAAAACGGGTAAGTGAACTACATAGATTAGAAAAAGAATAAATAGTATTCCACGCTAGAAATTTATATGATGGAATGGCATGCATCTTACCTCAAAGAGGTATGTTGCGAAGCTGCTCTGAAAATAGTAACAACAATGTATGAAAACGAGCGTTATAGAACTTCGTAAGGAAACAACATGCTAAGAGCGTAAGATACGGCAAAGTAACTGAAAAAGAGTAAGTCCTAAAGTAACCAGTGCAAGCTCACCAATATTGTTCCTTGCTAAGAATATGTGAAAAACGAAGAAAATGGCATACTTCTTACCTCGTAGAGGTGTGCTGCGAAACTACTCTGAAAAAAGAATATGCAAAAACGAGCGTTATAGAACTATATGCGAAACAACATCCTAAGAATGTTAAATGCGGCCAAGTAGGAAAAAAAAGTTCATCCTAGAGTGACCGGTACGAGCTTACCGATTTGAATCCAAAGTATGCGTGTCAAGTTACTGCCAGAGGATGTGGAAGTAGCTGCGCTGTGTGGTAAAGACTTAAAAAAGCCCGTCGTCGAGGGAAAATATGACATAGAAAGCAGACTAAAACCGACTCGTCTGGCTGCCTAAAACGGGATGCGCCATGTTGAAGGAAGTTAGTACTGTATTCAGCATACTAACTGATAATAAATGCTGGAATGTACGTAACGCTCAGTGAATGAATCAGATTTTGATGAAATAAAAAGCTATCGGATGCTAATTCAAGAAATATAGAAATGAATGAAAAAATGCTAAAGGATATGTTCGGAATACCTAATGCTGCTAAGAAGTATAAATGTTTTCGTAAAGAAAAAATAAAAGATGGTCTTGAACGCTCACTTTACCTGGTGTGTAGAAAAAATATATTGTGTTAACATGTGTTAAAGAAGATCGTGTTGACAGTGAAAAAAATGAAGTAAAACATATAGTGAAAGGGTTTAAAATAAAGTGAAAGAAACTGACCGTGGCGGTGCTGACAGTGTGAATCTCATAGTTTGGAAAACCTAATGTACTCAATAAACAAACTATGTGACATCAATTCTTGTAGACAAATGTTCACGCTGGAACCAATAATCAAAGCCAAAAAATCAACACAGAATTAGATATGTTACTGGTGTCCGGAGGACAAACTCAGTGAGTTTCTGCAAATGATTGGAATTGTAAACGGTATTATAAATAACATGCCATATCCAATCTGTCATTTAAACCCTTTGGGAGCATTGTGTCCAGAGATGTTATCCAATATGTTTCTCGTTGTAAGAGTTTAAGGTGGTCATTAACTGATAAACTCGTTCTATGATCTGAAATCTCAATTGTGAGATTAAATGGTTTGCTTCTGACCAGTGAACGGCAAGTGAGGAGTTCAAGTTCTTAGTCCTGATGCTGCTCTTGTCAAGTTCTTAGTCCTGATGCGGCTATGTGCCATGTTGCCTCCTGAGCAGGGTGGTACTCCGTGCAGTTCCTCTGCGCAGGTCAGAAATCCAGCAGTTTCCAGCACTTTGACAGCCAAAGGGGCAACCAGCAGCACAGGTAAGTAGCCCAGACGGTGTTTCAAGGTCAAATGTTTGCGAGTACCCATGCTCTAGGGGGTCACCAAGAGTCAAGTGATAATCCTCTACATCCTATTAGCCCACGTCCCGAAAAAGGGCACAGAGGGGACACGAGGTGGAACGGTCCTAATGAAATGAAAATACCATTTATTGAGCGCGGTAGCTACCCTGAGGCGTCCTAGCGCTACGGACCAAGCATATAGGAAGTGGGTTTAGGGATTTATTCCGAGCTATTGAAAAGCAGGGTTTTTGGTTGCTTACGGAACCGCAGAAGGTTGGGCTCCGAGCGAAGGGGAAGGGAGTTCCATAGTATGGCCACGTTATAGGAGAAGGACCGGCCTCCACACCTGGTCCTCTTAATCCTGGGTACCGTGGCAAGGAAGGAGGAGGCTGATCTAAGCTGTCTGGTTGGATTGTAGAGGGTGATCAGTGGATAGTTGATGACAGCCCCGGTTTTCCAGTAGGCTTGATGAGCGATGCATTGGGCCTTGAAATCGATCCTATCCCTGACCGGGAGCCAGTGAAGGTTCCTTAGCCCGGGTTTGGCAGAGAGTCTACGGGGTATCAGAAGCAAAGTTCGGGCGGCGCACTTTTGTAGAGTCTGAAGCTTGCGCAGGGTGGCTTGAGGGGCCCCTAGATGGAGAGCGTTCCCAAAATCTAGCCGAGACAGAATGAGACCCTGAACCATTATCTTCGTGATTGGGGCGGCAATAAGGGAAGAATCTTCCGCAGGAGCCTGAGTAGGCCAAAGCAGGTGGCTGACAGTTTAACTGCTTGGTAGAAATTGAGGGTCTTGTCCGGCCAGATGCCCAGGCTCTTTATTGTGTCCTTAGGGATGGGGGCAGGGCCAAGAGAGGTCGGTCATGATGGATTAATGGGGACCGTGGAGGGGTTGCCTAAGAGCATCAACTCGGTTTTGTCCCCGTTGAGTTTGAGGCACAATGAGGTCATCTATTTGGTCACCTCCTTGAGGCAGTCCCTCAGGCTGTTGTGTGGGGTGGAAGATTCATTGAGAGCCATCACTAGCTGAGTGTCGTCGGCGTAGGTGATGATTTTTATTTCAAAAGGGCGGACAATCTCAGCTAGGGGGCTCATGTATATATTAAACAGGGTAGGGCTTAAGGAGGGGCCCTGTGGGACACCGCAGCCGAGGGGCTTATCAGGGGAGGTAAAATATCCCTCGAAGACCTGGAAGGAGCTGTCAGAAAGAAAGGATTTAAGCCAATCCAATACTATTCCAGAAACTCCTACGTTGGTGAGCCGGTGTAGAAGAATATTATGGTTGACAGTGTTGAAGGCGGAGCTTAGGTCGAGAAGGATGATTGCCGCGGATCCTCCCTGGTCCAAGATCTTTCTGGCTTCCTCCGTTACTGCGACCAGGGCGGTTTCAGTCCCGTGCATGGGCCGGAATCCTGTCTGGGAGGGGTTGAGTAGGTGGTTAGTTTCAAGGAATTTGGCCAGAATTGTGTTGGCATGTTTTACCAGAATTTTACTCAGCCATGGCAGCAGGGATATCGGGCGATTAATTACTGGGGTGTTCTGGGTCTAGATTAGGTTTTTTAAGGAGGGCCTTGACCATAGCACACTTCCAGGGAAGTGGAACGCTGCCAGTAGATAAGGAAGCATTAAGTAGGTTAAGTATTGTGGGGAGGATGTTGCTAGTAGCAGTCAACAAAGTGCGTGGAGGTGCTGGGTCATTGAGGGAGCCAGATTTTACCTGGCGCAAAAAGGGTTCTAGCCTGGTGGGATTAAGAGGGGGGAAAGAATCAAAGGTGGGCCAGAGCTGGGCTCCTAGGCCGGAAGGTATGGGTAGGGTTGGGCAGATCAGAGTGGGGGAAAAAGAAGTATAGATAGTTTGAATACAATGTAAATGATAATGATTATTCAGATCTGGCTGTTTGACGTGTGAAAAAGAAATTATAATATTTGTTCTAAATTACTGTAAAGTGAATGTTAATTCATTTGTTAAGATAATCATGTGAATTCTGATTTCAGATTATGGAATTGTGTGTTTTATGTTCTCTCTCACATCTCAGCTTTTAACATTCTGCCGCCTAGACTAGAGTAATACACCTTAACATCTGCCTGTCAAGTACAGTCACTAAAACTCTATGACAAGCTTAATAGTTAATGCTTGACCATGTCTTGTTATCTAGTTTAATAGAGGAAATACATTCATACCTACGATTCCTCATTGATTTAGTTTTATATTTAATATAAGACGCTTGGTAACTAATAGGAGCATAGCGGTCAAACATCTATGCTCTGGTGGCATGTCTGAAACGTACCCCAGAAGGCTCACTATCTGTGTCTGTGTTAAAGAGTGCCCAGTGATCTGTTGGAGGGTATAGTGCACCGTATGCCAATAGTCCGCAATTTTGGGACATTCCCAAGCGAGAGCAACGCACACATTTCACCTCCTTTCTCTGGTCCATGTGGTGTAATTGTATAGGTGTGCAGTATATTCTGTGTAGAAATTAAAAATGTGTAAGACGTACTCTGTAGTTGGGTGATAGATCTGCGGTTTGTTTGCAGCAATACGCCCATTGCACTCTCGTTATGGGTGGGTCTGGATCTGTCATCCATTGAGCATGGGTTCTGGGGATACATCATACAGGCGCGTAATCAACTTATGGTGTGAGGCATTGGTTCATAAATGCTCCAGGGTGTTTAATGTGGGTGGAGGCTCTGGGAATGTACTGTGTAGCGCGTGATATGTAGCTCACAGCTGTTGGTATAAAAGGCCATCCATTACCGTTGGTTGGGGGCATCAGGCTGTGCAGTTGGGGGGAGAAAGTGGCCTTCTGTGTACAAGTCAGCGAGTGTGATCAGCTTCCACTTTTGCTCTCTAGATTTTGCTCCCAAGTTCAACAGTGCTGATATCATTGGATTATTAGCTATAGGAATGGATGGGGCATATATACATTGAAGCTTTGCGTAGCGTCTCAGTCCATCCCATGCCCCTCTCACACAGTCAACCGCAGTAACCTCCGTGCGTGTGTGCTTGCTTGTATGGGTGATAAAATGCCATGGACAAAGGGGTGGGGTGAGTTAAGTCGTCCTCGACGGTCACATGTGGTTGGAATTTGGTAGGCTATAGCCAGAAATGAACATATTGGGCTTGGGCACACAATGTATATAATGCTAAGTCGGTGCATTGAGCCCACCCCGGAGCAGAGGGAGCATAAGAATCTTCCATGCAGTTCTGGGTTGTTTACTGGCCCATACAAGTGAAATTAATTGTGATCTTAGGCGGTTGAAATAATGTGCGGGAAGTGGCAATGGGAGATTTGCAAATAAGTATAGCAATTTAGGCAAAACCACAATTTTACTATTGCTACTCTTCCCAGGCTGGAAATCTGTCCTCCAGCCAGGCCAGTGTCCTACCGTAGTTAGCACTCCACTGTTCCTCTGTGTCTCGACTGAGCCATATACCTAGGTACATAACCGGTTCTGTTGCCCAAGTCAAGGAGAACTCTGATTCAAACCGTGGTGTGTTCATGGGGAGGGGGGGAATTAATGGACTTAGTCCAATTCATTTTCTACCCGACGGACCCCTGAAATGAATAACCTCGTGTATAACAATATCTAGATTGGCTTGGAGTTCCCGAATGTACAAAGCCACATCATCTGCGTACAAAGAGACTAATATTGTATGCCTTCAGAAATTGAGACCCATTTGTGTGTGGTGTTGGCGCTATTGAGATGCCAGGGGCTCCTTTGCAATGGCGAATGATACTGGGGATAAGGGACAGCCTTGATGGGTACCGGGTACCATGTAATCGGGAACTGATTTGATATCATTCCATTTAAGCGCACCCTTGCAGTCGGGGAGTAGTAGAACAGGTTTATGAGACAAATAAAATGAGAATTGAAACCTAGGCATCGGAGGGGACCAAAGAGAAAGTAACAGTCTAATGAATCTAACGCTTTAGTAGCATCTAAGAGTGGCAATTTGCATGTTCACAAACAGCGTTCGGAGATTATGTGCCGTCGATCAGTCCGGTACAAAGCTCGACTGGTCAGGGTGAACTATATCCGGCAAGAGGGGCTGAAGTCGGTTAGCAATGAGCTTAGCCAATATTTTATTGTTCATCCTTCTCATTGAAAGGGGCCTGTATAAATTGCATAGGTGTGCCGGTTTACTTTGCTTTAGTATGGAAATGATTACCCCTTCTCAAAAGGATTTAGGCAGTTCGTGGGACTCTAAAGACTCCTGGTACATAGATTGCAAGTTCGGAATTAATAGAGTAGCATATTCTTTATTAAAAGAAGTTGGCAATCAGTCAAGGCCGAGCCCCTTATTCAGGAGGCTGCGTATAACTTGGAGGATTTCCACTTCTGTGAAGGGCAAGTTCAGATATAGGCAGTGTGCTTCATCCAGCCATAGGAGCTGGATCATGTTGAGATACTCAGTTAGGTCATCCTCTAGCATCTCACCATTATCAAACCCTCCAGCATTTCACGATTTCGCGATTCATGAAAAAATCGCGAAATCAGCTGGCAAGCGCGAAGACCTCGATATTTACCAAACCAGCCGCAAACAGTCTTTCAGCAGGCATTAAATAAATGATGCCATTTAACTGGCTGTACGCGCATACGTCCCCACATGAACGCGCTGTACAGCTGCATTAGCTGCCTGCTACCTCCATTACAATATTGATGAAAGAGGAGCGAGAAAAGTAAAGTATGGCTTCTCTGCTCTCTAGCTTGCAGGCTCGTCTGCTATGCATATAATTGCAGGAAAGAATGTCAACATTTTTAGTGCCAATATCGGCAACAGTTGTCACAAAACACATAAGTACATAAATAAACCACACGACACTGTATTGTAAGTGGAGAAATATTGCTGCAGGTTTATTAGCATAACCAATATGCAAACATGGTGGGTTATCTTACGGGCGATCCCAGGGCAGGCCAGCCCCTATGCCGCCTGCCCGTCTGATAAGCCTAGAGTCACCATGGCAACGCCAAATGGTGTATACCAACTATTGGGAGGGGCCACCCCTCCCATCCGTAGACCCCCAGTCCACTTGCTTCACACGCCCCCCCCCCGTGAGGGGTGGGCGGAGCATACATGGCAGCCCCCGGTTGCTCAGACCCACAACCGCCTGTCGGCTAACGGGGGGGGCGCCGTCGTTCTTCCAGGGGACAACGCTAAAACATCCCTGGGTATCCTGGCTTAGCACCCCGCGGTGCTGCTGCATGATGTACCCCTTGGTATGTGCAGACCCTGGATCGCCCTGTAACTCCTCCACAGCCTTGGGAGAGGCCACCGTCACTACCAGGGCCCCCACCAGACTACCACTTCTATTTGCAACCCGCAGATGCCAAGGCTTCACCAAGGTCAAGTAAAAATAAATCCATGCCTAGAGTGGAGAGGTGCACCCCATCATCCTCCAGACCCCCTGTTGATTTGGCGAGTAAAAGACCATGCCTGATGAAGCCAAAGCCTCTTTGCTCAGTGAACTTGCGCATGGCGCTGTTAACTTTTCTCCTTGACACCTCAATGGCGTCTCCTGAGCGGGCTCCATGCCAGTTGGCCCGTGGTGTAATCTCCGACCACCACAATTCGCACGGCCCCAGCATCACGCTCAACTGGCAGAAAGTGTCCCTCATGTTTTGGAGCAAGGCTCTCCGTCCTAGTGAGGTTAAATCATTTTCCCCCAGGTGAACCACCAAGAGATTAGGCGGAGGCCCCCCTCCCCGGAGTCTCAGCTTCAATCTCCAGGTAGGTCTTTTTACCTACCGCAAGCTGATACCGGGCTTCTCCCAGGTCCAGCCAAAACAAGTCTACGCCCAACCGGGCCGGCGGCCAGCATGCACCATCAGGACAGGTGCCCCCATCCTTCCTAAACTCCCCCGTGTATTTTTCACTGAAATGACCTTAAACCTATAACTAGGCATTGGTCCAATGTTGCCTTTTGCATGGCTGAAGAACAATCCCTTTGACAAGACACTCCTGCCTGGCAGTGTCAATGCGGGAGGAGGTAAGAGTTGACAGGCCCGCCTTACTTCCTCTTTCACTCAGTTGGAGATGTCCACATTCCATCAGTCACCACCAAATGTGAAGCCTTGCCCTCCCAAAATTCTGCTAGTATACCAGGGAGAGACAGGACAGAGTGACCACAGAGGAGAACCAACGTGTAAAATTCTCCTCTATTTTGAATACTGGGAAAGCCAATCGTTCTCCTGCTAATTTGTAGCCCAAAAGTGTTACCCCGGGGTTTCCCTTAATCCTATGAACCATATCGCCCCCGTTGGAAGGCCACTTCCACAACCTGCATAGCTGCCAGCTAGTGCTGGAGGGCGGGAGAAGTTACCCGGTACCGATACTCGCATCAATGGTACCTGTTTCGTCGAACTCAAGGACGGGCTACTAAGTGAGCAACCAGGCTCCGCCCTTGTATCCAGAGGTCAAACCCAAGCCCCTCTAAGGTTCTGCTGCTTCACCTGCCTGTTCACACGAATCCCAGGGCAGACCACCGGCCTACAACCCATGCTTGGCCATGCCTGAGCTAAAAACACCTCTGAACAGCATGACAACAGGCTAACCACCCGCATTGCATTCTGAATGTTCCTGACGCTGCCAAGAAACAAGCGCATAACTAAAGCAACTGGCACCTTGCCATAAAAGTATCAATTCAGCCTTCTATGAATGCCAATTGTGCTCATGTGGCGATCCGTATTAGTGTTCCCTCCAAACCTGCAGCCCTAACCAGGCAACCCGCACTCTCTTGGTACTGGCACACTCCCGCCCCAGCTGCCCTAGAGTGCCTGGTCGTGTGTAGCCACAACCTACGTTTTATCACTGACGTTATATCGGGGTGAGATGACACGCAACTAACTCTACTGCTGAGTGCCCGTTGCACCATCGCAAGAATGTCTTTGCCTACTCAGTGTCTGGCTGCAAAGTTAGATGACATTGGCAGCCCAGCCCCGGACGAACATAGCAGTTATACAGTTTCTGGTGCTATAGACAGTACCCGTAGCTTGATGGAACCGAATGCAATTCCCTTGCTCCTGTTGAGCACGAAACCCACAACAATTGCTCACCATGGTTCAATACCTTCCTGCTGCTCAGTATTTCCTAGCAGACTGTTGAAAATGTATGTTCTGCAATGGCACTAATTCGCAGCCTGAACCATTCTGCCAGTGCCGAAAAGACCGTTCTCATGCTGCCTGGCCTAATCAATCTTGCCCCGTTCTAGAAGCGCTCGCTTCAGCCCTAGAGCAAACAATTCGCCAGTAACCCCAAACTGGCCCTGATGCGGGACAAACCATGCCAAGGCACACAGGTGTGTATCATCACTAATAGCAGGTCTAACAGCGTCAACAGGCATCCTCAGCTTACCATAGGCGTGATGGAGTAAGGGTTTCCAGTGAGAATAGATGACAGCTTCCCATCTGACCAACCGTGGTGGGAACCACTCCTGTATATTCTAGTCAAATGGTCCCAGTTCACTTGTCACTGCCTGATGTATGTGACCTAGGTACATGGTCCCCTTGCATAGCGGCATGCCTTTGAAACCAACATCCAGTCCCCGATAAGTACCACTATCTGCCTACGCTACAATCTTGCCTGGCGTTCCTTCATGCCCAAATATACCATGCGATGATTGCTCTCCTCCGTCACTTGACCCGACCACACCTAGAAGAACACAGCGAGAGGAAGCGGCCTGTGACCTGCCCCAAGACTCTACGAAATCCTCCTACCGAATGATGTGGGAGCTCGCCACCAACCTCTGTCCAAGCCTGCCAGCCCCACAAGTATTTGGACCCCTGTTGCTCCAAGAATTGGAGGGGGGGAGAAGGGGCAGTCCTGTCTGGAGATGTGTGTAATAGAGGACATGCGTCCTAGCGTACCTATTGTTGGGTGCGACGAGTACCTGATGTGTTTAATACTAATAACAGTAGTAACAACTCAATCAGCACAGGGCTAGTTGCCCCCCCGTCTTACAACCGTGTGACAAACAGGGAGATTAAAGGAAGGCTAACCCCAATCAGACACAGAAAGACCCCCCCACGTGGCTGTGCCCAAAAACCACCATCCCGCATCAAACCGACCCGATGGAAAGACAACAAGCGCCTAACGCTCTACACCCGCGGATGACCCGGAAATAACCAATCGTTTAACAATAGAGTAAATAACAACGGACATCCTTTCAGCATCTGAAGGCCTAGCCCTTCAGAAGTAACCTGGGACCCCAATGCCAGGCAACAGAGCAGTCCTCGGCACCTGTGGTGTGTGTGATCTTTGCCCACTTCCGTGTGAGCCAGGGCCCGCGATCCATACTTTTTTCATGATCGCTGAAGCACACGTAAACCACACTAGCTGTTCCTTGCCGCTTGGCCTAGGTGCTGAATGCAAAGTGACACCTCCCCCTGCTCCCGACCATAGTGGTGAAGTGTCCCAGGAGTGCTCGGCTGATATAAAAGACCTCGACAGAACCGAGGGAGCCCTGCGCAGCTACAAGTGTTTTCCAGAGTAAAACTGGTCTGCAGGGCTACCCAGCATGCTCAGGCACTGGCTATGGCATACAGACCGGCCACCAACACACCGCGCATTTACTAGGTGTTCCAAGTCCACTCGGTCTCATTTGCCAATGAAACAAAGCATTGCAACCAAGCCCCCCCAAAACCAGGCCCAAAATGCACATGGGATACCTACGGGCCCCGTGACGATGTTGGGCCGGTGGCGATGAACGACTTACACAAAAGGCTGGTAAAGCCGTGGACACTGAAAGATGTTGCACTTGGCCACACAAGAACTCACACAATAGGTCAGCCTGCCTGGCCCAACGCAGGCAATAACCGAGAAATCACACCTCCTTTCTGGCCAAGAGACATTGACGGACACAACAAAACGGGCCCCTCACCCTATGCCATTGACCGACTCGGGCCCACGAGGTGATCTACTGTGGCGGAGGACACCTACCCCTTGATAGATGCTGTTTAAAATTACCCCTTCAGGAACATTGCCTACAAGGTGGCCGACTCACCACGTGCACTCCGAGAGTTTACAGCCCGGTAGAACTCAAGCAACGTCCACCCAATCTCTAAGACAAGCAACAGTGCCATGACATGTCAATGCATGGGAGGAGGGCAAATCAACCACCGCTAACCCAACCGCAACCAAGGACAAATGACCTGTCTTTGAATGCACAGCACATGTGGTAAAAACAAGTTTTAAAGGCATATTTATTGTCCATTCACCACCAGCACAATAATTTAGAATAGAGGCACCGTGGACTTAAACAGTTCCTTAATTAATGGAAAGTGTTGAGACATACTAGTCGACGGTTAAATCCCAAGAGCATCTGGCCATCTTCCACAAGCAAGTAGAAGAAGCTGTGCATCAAGTTTGCCAAGAGGTCAGTTGAATCACTAAAGGGCCCAAAAGAGACAGTACGAGGCCAAGTTTTGTATTTAATTAAGTTCAACTCTTAGCAGCTCTTGCTGCCTATAGACCAAGTTCTTCCCCTACTTCTTTCTTCACTCTCCCCGTAGTAAGGATTTTATGGAAGTTTGTACAAGGTTTCCCCTCCAAATATGTTGGGTTCTCCCAGGGATCTTAACAATGAGCTATTTAAACGAATGCCTTCCAACTCAAAGCCCCTGCATATAGCTGCAGTTCACCGTTTGTGCTGCGTTGCGACTACTGCAGTACAAAATTGTGTGATGCAGCCCCTATGTTTCATTGAGCCATATATCATGTTTCGCAAAAAAAAAAAAAAAAAAAGGCAATGATAAACATGACCCCTACCTTCCTCCTCAAAGTTATTTCTAATTTGCTAAAAGCCCTTTCCATATATTTCCTTGCCAGATGAAAGTCATCTCACACCCATGAAGCAGAGTACTTAACTAGTGCTTAGTCAAAACTAAAGACTTGAGGCAGATACTCAACTATGCTCCTCTCCATAATAAGATGGTGCTATCTAAACAGTCTTCAAGCAAGTTAAACCATATCCTGCATTGTAACAACAAATAAACAATCTCTTTCATGCGAGCTGAAGTCCAAATTACAACTGATGCAGGATTTTTGCATTGGTCTATACACCCTGCGCACCAAATAACGCTACACCAAGGACACACTATTTCTTTTTTGGCACGGGGAGATTAAGTGATTTGCCCAGAATCACTGCATATTGAGAAGGCGCTGAGACTTCGGGCCTGGTTCTCTCCAGCATATCGTAATGGGCCATGCACTAGCTAGTTGTGCATGGAAAGCATAAGTTTCAGTAGGTAAATGTTTGAACTCTGTTATTTTCCGCCCGATAAACAAGTTTCATTGGGTATCCCTAGAAAATTATTATTAGTTGCCGGAAATAATGCGGTTTGTATCCTGCGCTATGCTGGTTATGATTAATGTAATTCAGCACCATTCAGATCCATTGACTCTCAACGCACCCACGAGTGCAATCAGCTGGAGCCGTCCGTGACTTCGCACTGGGCCATCTACATCCGCCGGTGCCACGCCAGCATCTGTCCACTCCACAAGCGCGACGCCACAGGCTGACTGCACAACCACACTGCCTCGGGCCGCGAACTCACAAGCGCAGTGTGTCGCTCCTACACCCCGCGTCAGGGCAAACTTCCCCAGCGCTCAGATGTTTACTTCCCCCTTGTTACACCAGCGTGGGCCGAACCACCAGAGTGCAGCGAGGAGCGGCAACCACGCGGGAGCGAAGCTCTCAGGCCGCAACAGCAGCTAAAACTTTAACTTAGGGACCCAAACCTTGACCAGGATGTGCCCCAATGACTTTTAGACTCTGAGACTTTGACCCTCTGCCCAAGGGATCGACCGACAATGAAAGCACCAAAGCATTGTGCGTTCGATAGGCTATGCCTCTAGCCAGCTTAATGCTCTTGAAACAACAACAACTGCAGCACACTGCGCAGAGCGCACCGCAGGCTTACCAGGCAAGCCCGCTGCGGCATGGCGGCTGAAATCACAGTAAAACAGCATCGCTGCACAGACTTCGGACGCTAGTTCCCTCCCCTCCTGTTATGATGCCGGGGGAGCATACCGCAACAGCATATGTCAACCGGAAAACGCAATCTCAAAGCGCGCCCCACGGGGCCTAGGCCACCCGGCCTCGACTCAACTTGTCCCCAGGACCCCCGAGGCATGACCCTTCGACGGCCCACCGAGCGGCAAGGACCACGGGGGGGGGGAACGCAGATATGCCGCGGGGAAACAGGCTCCCCCTGACCATGCAGCGCGTGTGGAGGGGGGGCGCCGGCGAAGCTGCCCCCTAGCGGACACCCTCAACCTCCACCCGACTCCCCTCAGGCATGGCTCGTCCACCGGTGCTGAAGCCGAAGCGCGATGAGTGCCTGCGAGGCGAGGTGCTTCCCCCCCTCACGAAGCCCACCCTTGCGTCGCGATCGTGGTGGGGTAGGGATGCACGGGGGAAGGGGACAAGGAGTTGGCTGCTGCAAATAGTCCGCATTAAAATTGGCAGCACCTATACATGGTTCCCAGAATCGAACCCTGGTAAAAGCACCCCCAAGTCGACGGTCTATCCGACGGGGATGTATGACGTTGTAACGCATGCTGTTACAACGCATGCTGTTACAACGAAAGTTTTACAACGCGAGTGCATTGACAACGCAGGACATTACAACGCAAGCCTTTACATCGACTTGCACTAGATGGCGTGCTAACATTAAAAAAGTGTAATTTACTATTCCAACTCCAGTCCACGTAACAGTAGGGAAGGTGTTGGGATAGTAAACTACACTATTTTTAATGTTAGCACGCCATCAAGTGCAAGTCGATGTAAACACTTGCGTTGTAATGTCCTGCGTTGTCAATGCACTTGCGTTGTAAGAGTTTCGTTGTAATGGTAGTGCGTTGTAAAAGTTGTGTTGTAAAGGTTGTTCCCCATCCGACGGACCACATCCCCTCACCCCTTGCAGCCATATGCAAATGCGGGAGAGGCTTCCTTGCTGGGCGCTAAACTGGTGAATTAATTCATTGACTCATAGAAGTTGTAGGGCAAGTCCGGTTCTGCAACCCAAGGACTCGTAAGTGCTCTGCCTCCCAGGGTACTTCCGCGCTGATAGCACCAACACCTAACTAATCGCGAAATGCCAGCCTCCGTGCCGCCATTCCGCTACCCCCGCCTCAAGGGGTGGAGTTGATACCACATGACGGTAAGCGTGCCTGAACCAATGGGTACTGAATACCATACCCCAGCTGCGATCAGCCCTTCCCCCCCCCCATACAGGAGAGACTTCCGTGCCGAGCGCTGAACTGTGAAAGTAATATGTTATCTGAACGAAGATGCAATTGAAGTCAGTTTCAATGAAAAAGGTAATGCCTCCATTACTAAGATTCGCAGTACACTGCCTCCTGCAAATGTAAGCTTTGCGGTGTGTATGCATCTCCAGATGAACGCTTGTAATTTGCCTCTTTTGAAAACAGCAACCCGCTGACCCACTACATCACACGCACTCTGTAATCTACTCAGCACACGCTCTTTGCAGCAGGCACATTAACCCTGCACGAACTCCACCGAAGTCAAAACCTCAACTATACAAAACCCCGCTCGCTCTCCAGTTATCTCGACATTAATGAGAGGCCTGGTAATAGCCGCGAAAACAATTCACTCCCGCAGCACAAGCCGCCTCACGTAATCTGCCCGAAATCGGACTCGATCAGCGGCACAACGCGATCCAGCCCCGGAGCCGACCCACACCTGTCACAAGCCTTACAGAATCCCAGCACGGGGATGGGCGGGGCGGGCATTGAACGGAAAGGATTCGTCTTTTCCTTCTTGGGCAGATAATACAATGATAGTGTCTGCTCTGCTGCTTCAGCTGCCCTCCCCCCTGTCTTTCTTCCTCCCTCTTATTCACTCTGTCCAGCAGCTCGTCCTCTCGTTCTAAAAACCCTGACTTCGGAAACGGTTCTCATCCTCCTCTTTCTTTTGTTGATTTGTTCCCCTGTAAAATGGATCCAAAAAAGACAAGCATTGGCATAGCCAATAGGTTTCGCCTTTGGGACCTTATAAGTGTTTAGCCATGCAACAGTTGCATAACTAAATACTTATAAGGTCCCAAAAGCGAGACCTATTGGCTATGCCAAGCGGCCGTGCAGCCACGAAAGTGATCGCGATTGCGATCAAACATTAAAGCGGCCGTGAAAGTAAATCGCGGTAAAGCGCGGCGCGCGCGCGCCCGCGCACATGCACTGTAGCTCTAGGCTGGCCTGGTAGCACTTTTTGGAGCCCTCTCAATAAGTCTCGCATGCGCTGGGTCAGGCGAGACCTAAAAAACTGTGGTCGTCTTTTTCTAACATTTTTCTATTCCGAAGCAGTGCTTGAAATGGAAAAATAGAAGTGCAGGTACTCCATACCAGAGTTCCTGCTTGTTTCTGGGAAGTGACAGTACTCTCCAATTAAAGGTATTGCATTTCTCTTGAAGTGCCGGTACTCTCTCTCTCAAAATAAACAAGCATTGGCATAGCCAATAGGTCTCGCCTTTGGGACATTATAAGTGTTTAGCCATGCAACAGGTGATATTGCACCAAGGATCTTGTGCTGCATAATTAAGTACTTCTAAGGTCCCAAAGGCGAGACCTATTGGTTATGCCAATGCTTGTTTTTAATTCCAGGTGTTTGACCCGTGCCTTAAAATCAGCATGAACGGCACCACACACAGTGCAAGAGGGCGCTGCTTGAGTAGATGTTCTACTCGAGCGGTAGCTTCCTTATAGCGAACAGAAGGTTTCTCAAAGTAAGCTGTAGCGACCATCGGTGACTGACCACGTTGAGAAATTTCGGCGGAAGGTGGTCTGGAGTAACATTTTCCTCGCTCGCGCTGGCCTAGTTGGCGAGTTTGGAAAAAACTTCACTCTTCTGTGCGGAATCGAGTTTTTCTGAACTCTGCGTGCTACACAGAGCACGGCGTGGGAAAAACTGCGCAAACTCCACAAGCAGAGTGGAATTTGACGCCAAGGCCTCAGCTGCAGGTAAAGGTGCCTTTTTCCAAGGGACAAGTTATGCACGAAACTTGATATCCCATATCAGGAGCTGGTCTATATATGACATGAGATAGGCAGGGAGTGAACCCTCAGGTAGTGGCTACTAGTATTATTACATGAGACAGGCATAGAGTTGCCACTGATCTCTCGTGAGAGGGTAATTGGGCAAATATGTTTAAATGTAAAAGAAAATTTATAGAGGAGAGAGCAGAAGGAGAGATGAATGAATGGTTGGATGGAGAGAAGGAAGGATGGATGATGGTTGAATGGAAGTAACATGAAAAGAGATGTTGCAGGAAAAAGGATGGATGAGAAAAAGGATGGACGGTGGAAGAAAGGATGGATGAAAGAGAAAAAGACAGACAGGAAAGGGATGGGTGGATGAGAGAAAAAGACAGAGCGAAACGAGTGCCGGGATCACTAGCCTCACTCGCTTGCTCAGAACTGGATGTGGTTCAGAGTGGAGGGTATTTCATTTCTACGCTACTCCCTTGTTTGACAGGCATGGGGAGCACTGACCCACTGCTCTGGTACAAGAGATACAGAGGGAGGACCTATTCCAAAAGAAGGTGTCCAAGCCACTGCAGAGGATCAGCAGGGGGCAGCTCTGCAGCAACCTGTGTTTTGCATACCGATGTATGAATCGTCCATAACCCCACCTGAAGTGTCCTAAGTTACACATTTCCTTCTATTTTGTGTTTATAGAGTTATTTTATGCAGAGGCCTCTTGTCCTGCTCTGTCATGCCCGACCCCCCTTTTTCACTCGTACATAATCCTATACACTAAGGACCGTGCCAGCCCTCTTCATGGTTCAAAACAGTGGGACAAGCCTTGTTGTGTAGTTTAATATTCGAAACACATCATTCATGTCAACGTCATTCGCTGTCGTTATCTGACTGAGACTTAGAAAAAGGATGTCAGCCAAACGGGGGGTTTATTGATTTAAAAATACTCACCTCACGTTACCTCATGTGAATGAATGGAAACATCACAGCAATGCAGAGTTAACACACACATGCACACACATGTATAAGCAGAGAATCAACAAGTTGCCTTACAGTTCAAACTGAGCTTATAAAATATTTAATGCCCATCTAGAGCGCATACTTTTTCCCTTGATGTCAATAACGAACTGGGGTGAAAATGACATGTATTGAGCCCATACAAGGCCAGAAAATCTGAATTCAGCAATATAAAAATGTGACAACATCAAGGCTGAGGCAAGGGCACACCTTTTCTTGACAAAGAACGAAGTCTGTTATTCGGGGGGTGCTACATCGGGACTGCACAGTGCTTCTCACACTCTCGGATCCTGTCCGTGCAGGCCCAGGGCTGCGGGGGCGTCCTGGGGGTCTGTATGAGAATGGGTGGATACTACGACACAAGGACAGAGCATACGAGAAGGTGGTCTATACTGCGGGAACAGGGCACTGGATGAGGTGGTCTGTATGCGAATAGTGGGTACCGGGAGACAGTGCACTGTAGAAGGTGGTCTGTGTCTGATTGATGGATACCAAGAGAAAGGGCAGAGCAGTGGATGAGGTGATCGGTATGCGTATAGAGGGCACCCGGGGACAGAGACAGTGCACTGTAGAAAGTGGTCTGTTACTGAATGGTGGATACCAGGAGACAGGGCAGAGCACTGTAGGAGGTGGTCTGTATGTGAATAGGTAAGAAGGTTATGACAACGAGGTAGGGTATTGTAGAAAGGGGTCTGTATGTGAAGGTTCATTGCTAGGAGGCTGAAAACTGCATTGTAGGTGGTCTGTATGTTGGTGGTCACGACACAGGGACAGAACGTGATGTGACTGCACTGCTTTCGCAGCAACATTTTAGCAGAACAACGGAAACAACCAGAATTGTGCTTCTTTTGTTTGTGGAACCTGTGTTTTCTGCGCTATATTTCTAGCGTGCAATGCATCCTCCCTTCCAAAATGGAAGCAAGGACACATTTCCCACCAAAATATAGCTCCCAATGCCAATTTTGCATAATTTTGCTTAATTTTTGTGGAATTTTGCTTAATTATGCATAAACAAATCATGTGAATTTCGCACACCCATAGTTAAGCGAAAGATGGAAAGGGGTCTGTGTGACTGCACCCAGGGAGCATAGGGGGTCTGTGTGACTGCCCCCAGGGAGCAGAGGGAGCTGTGTGACTGAAACCAGGGAGTGGTGAAAGTGGTACCCTGGCAGGGGGTGCATACATGGACGCTAGAACATCCCAGGGAGAAATACGGCCCCTCCCACGAGGTTAGTAGATTGGAGCTGTGCTTCCGTAGAGCTGCAGAAACTTTAAACATGCCTATTTCAAAGTGGAATACTCTGCTAAAACAGGTTCCATTGATTAAGGGCTAAAAAGCAATGATTACAAGTAAAATAAAGTGCTGCAATAATGCCGCTAAATTTTCATTTGGTGCCGCTAAATTTTCATTTTTGTGCCGCTAAATTTGCAAACCTAGGCCGCAATATCCTGAGGGGTCGGATTGGTCTGGTATAGAGTGGAGTGAAAGGAGGTTATTGTATTGAGTATGACTGCTTGGGAGGTGTACTGTTCGTCCAGAATCTTCTCCACATAATTGTGGGCCCTGGGAGTATGAAGCATATCAGCCAAGGTCCTACCGGCACGATCTCCCTCGCCATACCACCACGCTGTGGATTTGCGGGACAGGTAGTGGAGCTCGCGAGCCACCTCCTCATTATACTCTGAGTTTTTTGCGTATGAATGCTAAGGTGGCACAGGATTGTGAATTGTAATATCGGAGTTCGAATGTACGCAAATCCTGTTTCGAGCTGAGCAAGTCTCAACCGTATTGCTCTCAATACACCTGCCTGCTTCGCAATGCAGGCCCTTCTTATCACAACCGTAAAGGCCTCCTATAGAGTCTATGGAGAGCTTATCGAGCCTTGGTTGTGAAATATTCTACAATAGCAGTGTGGATCTTGGCACGAAACACTTGGTCGCAAAGTGCACTTGGGGGCAAGGGCCACGTGAAAGTTTGCACTATTGCCAATGGGAAAGCGACTTCCAGAAGCACTGGGGCATGATCTGACAATGTGCTAGAATGTTTTGCCTCGCTAACTGTCCAAGTGAGTACATCCCGGGTAGTCAGCCAATAGTGTATACGTGACCAGGCTCCATGAGCCGATGTAACACAAGTCCCCTCCCTGAGATTCCCGGGCATGTGTCTCCTAATGTGCTGCCGTGCTGGGGCTGTGGGCTGCGCCCGATCTATCTAACCTGGGATCAAGCACAACTTAAAAATCCTTTTCCCAAATGATGACTGCAGGGCCTCGGTTTGCTATCTGAGGCCATAAATCTGTAAAGAAGTCAGGACCGTCAGTATATGGACCGTAGATGCACGCCAAAACAATAGGCTGCCAGCAAGACACTTCGCCCCTCTGAGTTGCACTTAGCTTGTGTGAGGGTCCATGGAGTACCTTTTCGTATTAGCAGGGCTTTAAGTGGGCCGGGTCTGTCCGGGTCTGAGAACCGGCAGTTTTTTTTTGAGGCCCTCGAAACGGGTCTCTATCGGGCTCTATTTTCGTGGCTACTAAAGGTAGTCCGTTCTTTATTTATTTTATTTTTTTTCTTTCGGACCCGTTTTGAACCTATCAGCTCAGTGGTCACGGCCTGACGTCCACGGCACGACGGCATGACGTCATGCCAGGTGAGCTTTGTTGGAGGAAGGGAAATCCTTTAAGAGAGCCACTTTCTCTCGGGATTTCCCTTCTCTTCTCTTATTCCGGCGGGAGAGCAACGTCGTGGTGGTGCCAGCGCGGGACAAATCCAGGACCAGGACTCAGAGCATGAGAAGTTGTGTGGCTTAGTCCAGCTGTGTAGCGTGGGTTACCAGCCCCTGGGGCAAGGCAAGTATCCTTCCACTTTTATTTTAAAACTGTGCCCTTGTATTCAAATTTTGCAACCCTATAAATTCCCCTAAGAATTTTGTGCCCGGGCAGCCGCCCCTATGGCCCCGCCCACGCTCCGCCACTGCGGCCTACACATTTTCGGTGTGTCTATTTTTGCAGCTGTTGTTGCAGCGTACTCCTTATTTTCTCCATTTGTTTCTCAGGGCTCGCCTGTTTCTCTATAAGGCGAGATACCAAACAGTTGTCAGAGAGATAGATTAGTCTAGTTTCAGCAGTAGGTTCTTTAAATGTTCTTCAATCCGTTTTGTATCTAAGAGGTAAGATTAATGGTGATTGAACCGAATGAGGGTGGCATCCTCATTTGAAAGCGTTAGTGCAGTATAGTGGGCTTTTGGCGCAGCGAGTGGTTTGCATTCCAGTTTTTCAGAGTCAGAAGCTTAGCTCAGTAATGTGCTACTTTATTGCCCTGCTCTGTGTAGGCCGCAGTCCTTCTCTACCTTTACCAACACTCTCTCGATACCACATTTTGGTCACCATGTTTGGGGTATAAAATTCTGGCCAAGAGGCCACTAAAACATGTAATTTCAAAATGGTCTCAGCACATTTCTGGAAACCAGAAACCCGTTCGAGCACTTACTGCAAATATTGAAGCAACGTGTCCGAAATCGGGTACACCTTACCGCTCATACCTGGGCCATGGGAACATCACTAGAACGCGATCTACAAGGCACAGAGCAGCCCTGCCGATTTTTCCAGGCCCACGCGTGATTAGCTGTTCCAGTCCAGGATTTTTGTCTTTGAAATTTGGGACTTGTAGTCTTACTTATTACTACAAGTCCCAGAATTCAAGGGGAAAAACTGACGAACAGCTCATCGTGCATGAACCTGGGAAAATTAGCAGCTGTGATAGACTTCAGGACACTGCAATATCTGCTTACACGACACGAAGCCCTGTTAGCGTCATTGTGGTTTCCTGTTTACGACCTCTGAGACGTGAACAGCCAACATCCAATCCCCAACCAACCCACACAGTATCCACGTGGATTAACCATGTCAGCGCCCATCAACATGCACCTTAGAGTTCATGGAAGATTAAGGTTTAAATACAGTACCCTGATACCCCCTGCAGCACAAACATGCTACCTTTAGCGTTTTAAGGAACAGGCTTTCACGAGACACCCGGGCAGGGTTGTTAGGCGGATTCACACACTTTACTGTTAATGAGTCCATACCATGAATTTCATTCAAGACCTGGTTTAAAAGAATTAGCATTACAACATAAGGCCCAGACTGGACATTGTGCTGCATGGCCCTTGCTCATGAAATGGCATCAGGGGAAGTTGTTACAGGATTAATTTGCTTTATTGCTGGTTGATTTGGCCAAACTTGTTGAAGAAAATATTGTGGGGAATTTCCTATGTTTTACTTTTGTGATACAACTAGTCAGATATTGCATGCCTAATTAACCTAGTAATATTTGCTTCTTTGTAGGGTGGATCATTTAAATTTGGTATTTACGCCCCACGAAGTGCAGGGGCGTCACATTATGAACGTACCCTGACATGACTGGAATTTTAACAGCCCAAACAAATTGTAAATAGTGATTCACTTTCGTAAGAAACTAAATCGAAGTCAGCTTCATTCCAAGCCTCACCACTGGACATGATGGCATGCTCTTTTCCACCATAACATGTTTAGTCGTGAATTATGGTAGGAAGTGGAAATGCTTTGCGTCAGTACCGTTGAATTTCTCACATGCCAGGAAAGAACATTCAGAAACTGTTAGACCATTATAGATATTTTTATCATATAGTTCTTTGTTTTACAATATAAGTAAGCCGCATGAGTCAGGACATTTTAGCCGTCTATGTTTTTTTTCTTCTTGACCTTTTCTACATTTCCCTAATCTGGCATTGTCTGTTTTACATTGGCTAAAATATGTTTCATATGGTGATGTATAGAAACATTTGCATTTGCAAGGTACTGTGACATGTTTGGTGCTGTTAGTTTACATCAAAAGTACATTTTCTTTTTTAAAAAAACCTTTATATTGTCAGAACGAAAGTTCAAAACAAGCATTTGCAATGCATTAGGTCTCGCATTTACTAGAGTTTGAGCCATTGGCATTGTAGATTACAATGCCTTTTATTAATGTGTTGGTTTTTGAAACAAATATATAAAAAGCATTGTCATTTACAATGCCAATAGCGAGGTAGGAAGAGAGCAGTGCCTACGGGTACTCTTTATTCGATGCAGTGACGCAGTATGATGGCAGTGCCTCTGGATATTATTTATTCCATGCAGTGTTGCAGTAGTCTATTCTTGCTTTGTGGGTTTGTTCTGTGGGTTTAGTATTGTATGGGTTCTGGGATAGCGTGCTACTCGCCGAAAAAGCAATTCAACACCTCGGGGGTAGCAAGTGCTATATAAATGCATACCTTTTCCCTATTCTATCCCTCCACTACCCTTCTCAATCCAAATGACTAACACATCCACCGCTCAAATTACTTTCATATATCACTATACTAATTTGCCACTAATCCTTTATGGATTTCATAGTAGCATGCTACTCGCCGAACAAGCGATGCAACCCCTCATCAGGGGTAGTAAGTGTTACATAAATCAAAATACTATACATCGGGCCTTAGCAGGGAGTATGTGTGTGAGAGAACTGTGCAGGCAGTGTGCACTGGTATCCCATGTGTGAGGCAGTGAACAGGTCCAGTGTATGCAAATCACGAAGGAGTAAGTAGACTGGAGTAGAGTACATACAGATGTACCAGTGCCATCTTAAAGACTTTTGGAGACCCAGGGAAGACGTATTTGGCGATCTCCAGATCAGGAAAACCTTACAACTTCACTGTACAATGAGAGATCCTTTCAGGAGCAGCACAAAATGAAGAGTAACACCTGCCTGCCAAATAGCACTCCAATTAAACATTGTTGATCACTGGAGTAAACTATTCAATTTTTGTTGCAGATAAGAGGCTCAATATTCTATTTTCGTGACGCAAGGCCTTATCACCTGGAAACCAAAATCGGCAGAGGAAACCAGCAGAGCAAAATTCTTTTCTTTTTCAGATATACCAGTCCAGCCTTCAAGAAGGAAGTTGTACATTTTACCATGGCTACTAGTAGCTTATCTGCTTCTGCTCTGAAGCACAAGTCTATGCAGTCTTCAATGATTGACTTCCTACCGGCACTGAAGCGCCAGCGAGTTACAGGGGAGTCCTGTCCAGTACAACCAACTGTTGATGAGGCTAGTCAAACTCAGCAAGAGTCTGACAGGGACAGTCCACCTTTACAAAGAATTCAATGTGTGCCAGAGAAAAAAACTGTCGAACTCCCTGACTGCTGGAACACTAAACAGTGGTATTACTTTCAGGAGGAATATAAATGGTTGTACCTTAAGTCAGGCAATATTGGATGTTCTTCCTGTAAACTGGCTAAATCAACAGGTCTTTCAGTGCACAATAACACCCAAGGCATGCGCGTAACTAAAGTGTGGGCAGATGGCGAGGTTGGTCCTTCCGGTGACGGAAAAGCTTTTAGGCAGAAACAGCTAAGGTAGAAGATTATGGAGCATAAGGCGAGCGCTGGTCACTTGGCAGCTGAGGACATTCTTACAGCTCAGCAGAAAAATACATTTGTGGTGACAGTACACAAATGTAATGCAAAACATATGGAGAGCACATGCAGGGTATTTGACACTGCCTACTACTTGGCAAAAAAAGATCGCCCTTTCACTGACCACCCTGATCTAATTCTCCTTCAGGCAAAGAGTGGCAGTGCAATGGGCCGTGTTTTGCACAGCAATGTGACTGCAACAGAAATAATAAAACACATTGCATTGGAAATGCAACAAAGATTGGTCTGTTATATCAGACAACACAAACCAAAGATCACAGTATTAATTGATGAGAGCACTTCTATTAGCAATGCTTCTACCTTGATCATCTACCTCCGTGGCATTTTTGGAAATGAAAGTACCCCAGTGACCATCTATTTCGGCCTTCTGGAGCTGGCAGAAACTAATGCTATTGGCGTAAAGACAGCTCTCCTAAGGACTCACAAAAAATCTGCTTCATGATATCTTGATTGCGGTATGTACTGATGGAGCAGCTG
The DNA here is from genome assembly GCF_964204655.1 of Triturus cristatus. Taxonomy (NCBI): domain Eukaryota; kingdom Metazoa; phylum Chordata; class Amphibia; order Caudata; family Salamandridae; genus Triturus; species Triturus cristatus. The sequence continues at coordinate 720,424,541 of NC_140581.1, forward strand.
TAATGTTTGGTAAAAAAGGAGGAGTAGTAGCATTGTTGAAATCAGAATTTCCAAATCTTGTACTGACATGGCACTGTTTGGCTCACAGACTAGAACTTGTTGTGGCAGATACAGTTGATGAGGTTGCAGGGGTCAATCACTTTAAGATGTTCATGGACTCATTGTATGCCACATACAGCATGTCACCAAAAAACCAGAGAGAGCTAAATCGGGCCGCCAGCGAGGTATGTGTACAGCTTCAGAAGATAGGGAAAATGCTTGATACTAGATGGGTAGCATCCAGTTACAGATCTGTGAAAGCTGTTTGGAACTGCTTCCCTGCCTTGTGCAAACATTTTGAGAATGCTTCTAAAGACCCATCCAGACCCATAAGAGACCGGAGTAAGTATGAAGGTCTCTTGAAGAAGCTTACATCCTATTCTTTTATCAGAGATTTGGGGGTAATGTGTGATGCACTTCAAGAGCTCAAAGACTTATCACTCTCCTTACAGAGGAGGGATATTACAATTGTTAATGCCCACAGTCTTTTGGTTAGTCAAGTACGCATATTTCTAGCACTGAAGGACTCACCAGGGGAGTTTGCTTCTGCGGCTCAGAAAGCGGTGGACGAGGGCAAATTCAAGGATGTTCCTCTTTCCCATGGTAGAAGTAACTCTGTTGCCCTTAATCAAAATCAGTTTTACCAAAGTCTTTCTGTAAATATCAATAAACGATGTGCCCCTGATTCTGAGAAAGAACTTATAGCCAGCTTCAGTGTGCTAGATGCAGGCAACTTGCCTTCTGGTGATGAATGCATTCTTTATGGGGAAACAGATATCCAGAAACTGTGTTCAGAATTTCAGCTGCCAGCAAGATATACTATACAAGCTTTTAGACTTTTCAAAGATTTTGGTGGAAAGAAAACCCCTGAAGCATTAAAAAAGTTAGTAGTTTGCATGGAAACCCTGCCAGCAAGTAATGCGGATTGCGAGAGAGGTTTCAGCGCAATGAACTTAATTGCTTGTCCAACAAGGGCCTCTCTTCTTGTCGAGACCATTTCTTCATGCCTATGGATAAAACTCAATGGTCCTCCATTTGAAACATTTGACCCAAAGCTGTATGTAAAGAGTTGGCTTGCAAAAGGTAGAAGGTCTGCTGAAGAAAATTGTTGTGAGAAACCCCAGCAAAACAAACACACTGAATATCTTCGAGGGTTTTGGGGAATCCTGCAATAGATTTCTAAGTAATATAAATATTCTTTACATGTTTTTTAAAGTGTTTGGTATTTTTATGGGTTATACTTAATAAATATACCTTTTTGCCTATTTTATTATCCTTTGCTGGATGCGACTTCATGATTTTCTTAAGCACACAGTGCTAGTTATTTTGATTTAGACCACGCCCCTACTCGGATAGGCAACGCCCCTTCAAGACATTAACCACGCCCCTTTTAGAGCACCCCCAGTTTTTTTTCCCACTTAAAGCACTGCGTATTAGTATAGCATTGCTCCAAGCATAATTAGAATAAAGAAATTACTTCTGTGCGCCAGCATGCCTTTAGATGGGAGGAAGTGGAAGGAATGAGGTAGAGCTCCTGAAGGAAGCCTATGTTTATGTGGTGTCTGGTAAGATAGTTGTGAATCGGGCAAGCTTTCCTTGGGCCATTAAGCCTCTGAATGTTCCAAGTCAGGAACCTAAGACTTGCCGTCATTTTGATTGTGACTGAAATGTGTATCCCTTTGGGGGTATGATGCCAGTGTAGCCGTACACACTACATATAGTAGGGACAGTGGGAATCTTGCCCAGGCAGAGCGTGGTGTACAGTGAGGTGCAAAGTGGGATCAGATGTGTCAACTGCATGGCCGGAGCAGTTCGTATGTATGGGCATGGCAGTGGCCTGCTCTGAAACGTATGGTATGCTAAGACAATAACACATAAAGGAATGATGGAACCCACACAAACCCCGAAATGTGGTTGTGTATATTGTACCCTCTCCCCACCCAAAACAATGACATCAAATGTGGGACTCGTCCTGGAGGGTGAAGTAGAGCCACACAAACTCCCCAGCCCGTCTCTGGGTGGCTGGCTGAAATGGTGAATATCACCCTTGGAGTGAACCCATCTGCATTAAATTGAAAGTGAATGAACAGCTAGCAAAGCCGTAAAAAACCCAGGTGGGAAGCCGCAGCCGGAGCCATCTATGTCGCACAGAAAGAATAGTTTACATGATGCAGAGAGTCTTTGTGTTCAGGTTTAGTCATTGTCATCTAGGTGAGCGGTCTCCTGCCTTCTCGGGGAGCCCTGGGGCGACTTTGTAGGTATTCCTTTAGCGAATTTAAGTGTAGCTTTGGCATCAGTGAAGTGATGTGCCCTGCGTCATGCATGATTCTTAGTTTAGCAGGATAGAGGAGGGTGTATTTAATCTGGCCTTTTGGAGGAGTTTTTGGGTGGACAAAAATTCCCGGTGGGCAGTCTGAACAGTGATGGTGAAGTCCGGGTAGAAGAAAGTCACGTTCTCTTAATATTTTAGTTCTCCGCGCTCTCTGGAAAGACGTAGCACAGTGTCTCTGTAATTCAAGATGCACACAATTATAGGGAGAGCCGGTGTACCCGGGGTGGCCTAGGTGCAAGAGAGCAGTGGGCGCGCTCCACTGTAAACATGGGGGAATAAGGCCTCCCTGAACAGATCGGGTAGCATCTTCGTTATGTGGTCCTCTATATTATCTATGACCATTACTCCGGGATCCCGATAATCTGCAGGCTTTTACGTCTCAAGTGCGCTTCTAAGTCTTCATTCTTGGCCCTAATTATGTTGGACTTTCTCCATCTTGAGTAGTTGTTCATTGCTTTTTGCTTGTTCATTGTCTATATCGGAGACTCTAGTCTCAAGCTGGTCTAGCTGATCATCATGCTTGTCCACCCATTCTTTCATCCTGTCTAGGCGGTCTGGCCATGAGGTCTCGTTTGGCACCAATAGTAGGTAGACTCTATTCGACGTCCACTAAGATTTTCTTAATATCTGCATCTTGGGTGGCGCCATCCGAGGGGGCAGCATGGCGGGCTCCCTGTTATGTTTCGGGCTGACTGTATTGGACTGATTTTTTGCTTTCAAAGGAGAGTCGAGATTGCCTGCCTGGTGTTGTGTTGGCCTATATTCGCAATATTGACAACCGTGGTAGTCCAGGCACATGTATAAAAAATATATGGCTTGCCAGCACAGTCTCATCCAAATTACGCCTACTCAGTGGGGGTGGGGTGGGTGGGCACAACTGAGGCATACGTTCAGGACTCCTCAGTTAACCACTGTGACGCTCTGCTTCCCTGGTCCCACAAGATACTAGGGTCCTTATTTCCACGTTCGGCCCTGCTCCAGATCCCCTCAGGATTCAAGGCTGTCTGCACCACTTTAAGACCCAACATTTCAGGGGGGAGCCAGCCGCAGCAGCCGGCCAGCCTCGCAGGTCTACCTTTGAAGGCCTCCTTACAGTTGAATGTGTCCTGCGGCGGGCGAGAAGCAGCCAGTTGGTTGGTCAGCTCGTGCTCTGCAGGGTAACCGGTCGGGCTGCAGCTGTCGCCTCCTGCCTCTCAGCCGGACTCACCTCGGTCCTGGCCGTTACCACCCAGCAGGTCCTTACAATGCCGGGTGGCCCAATCAAGCTGCGGCTTGGGTTCGGTCCCTCCTGGCTCAGACTGGGCCGCGGCCTCCACAGCTGGTTCCCCGCTCTGAATGGCCCTCTGAGCGCAACCTCCAAGTTAACGTGCAGGTTGTGCAGCACCAAGCAAGGGATCGCGTATGCGTACTTTGATGGCCGATGGGTGAGGGTGATATCTGTTTATTGCTTTCAGCCGGCAGAGCCTCTCTACTGAGTGCCCATCTTGCTGTGCGTCTTGGTTCCACCTCCAAGTAGTTTTTATCTTGTTACACACAGTGGAGGTGAAGAAGTACACCTATTTTATGTTATACTGTACATAGTTCTATGTTTTACTAATATAGTGAGTTGTGTGTGTGACTATCTGGTCATCAGACTCGTGTAACCTTTTAGTGTTTTGGAAAGACTCGTTAATGCAAAAATGAAAATAACACTTCTCTGTAGATGATTCAATGTATGTTAAATGTGTTAATCTAAATAATTTGTCAGTTATAAAACAAACTAATCGTGGTTTCGGATACTTATAATGTATCAAATAAAACAGCGTTCATACTTATACCAAATGGATAAACATCTTTCAGATGTAACTTTTTTCTGTGGATGTGAATTATGGTGGTTAGCCTTACATTAGTATTAGTCAATTTTAAATGTAGATGTTACATAGGGGAGTATGTGTTTAGTGTGAAAAATTTAAATCTACACTTTTTTATTTACGTTTTTGCAAGCAACATGGTGTAACAGTGTGAGATGTATAGGCTTGGTAGAACCACCACTGATTGCCAGAGTAGGAGACTGCATTTACCTTATCCACATTTCCTTTCTCTAGCTCATGGTTGTTGTCTGTAACAGGGCTTCAAACAGATGTAATCTAATTATCTCACTCACCATAATACTTCACTAAATTTCTGCAAATCTGGGTTGTCTCCTTTGTAGCGAAAAACTGTGCCGTGGGTCCTTTTTGTAGCAAGGAGCTGTGCTTCTGCTGCTACGTGTTGTGAGTGGTAAATGTTATATGCGGTTTGAGGGGCGTCTATTGTAGTCGGAGCTGCAGGTGTGGTTGCTGATTTGATTTATAGCATGTGTTAAAGGATTCATTCGCTTTCGGAAACTGACATATTTAGAGTTGCCCCTGTCAGTGTGATATGGAGGGACCCTCACAACAGAGGATAGCAATGGCAAATGGAGACACACATCTGCCATACCAAAACTGATGGATTTGTATTTGTAGACGGTGGGACAGATAATGGGGCACTGAGAATCAACCTATAGGTGTACATTTATATATTCCTACCAGACTTGTGTACATAGCACAACTGCTGTCAGATTTGCTATATCTGGGTAGGGTGTGTAACCGGCTAAGACTGGCCATGTTGCTCCCTCGTTGCAGAGGGGACCTGGTCTAATATCAGTTGGGCAGAATATGAAGGATAAGTGAATGCAAACAGGTAATTAAGTCTAGATATTCTATACCCACATATATATACCTGTGCAGTATATCTTCAAGGTATGTAGATGTGGAGTAAGGAAAAGTAAATCTATGCTGTATATATGTCTTTAATGTATTTTGTCCTCCCATCATAATAGGAGGGTGGTCCCTCTGACCAAATTCTAAATGTGGCAGACCAAAATCCATCAGCCTAACGGACAGATCGGTCCCTCTAGATGGAAGAACAGTCTGTCTGCTAAACTCGAAATCAGGCTAAGTAAAATCGAGTGTCTACGCTTTGTGGATAGGGTGCAACTGGAATTGCCCAACCTGCATAGTGCTTGTTGGGCCCAGCATGACGAGAACTCTGAGCCTACTCTGCCCCCTGACCCTTAGGCCTTCTCAGCCAACTCCATACTCCTCTGTGATAGGCCTTGCAATATGCAGAAGCTTGTCTTTGCAAGCCTGCCAGAATCAATATAGTCCCTATTTGTGGCCTTAATGAGCTTCCCAAGGATGGTTACCATAGTAGAATTAAGCTGTGGTGTGAAAATGGGTGTAAAATATAAAATAATTTTACAAGGTCTTAGTAACATGCAAAACACCATGTAAGGCGTTTTCATTGAAAATTAAATGTTCAAAGTCAGGGGGCAAAAGTCATTTTTTGCGCCTGAGGTCATGGAACTCTGAGTAGGGTCACATTTGAGTCTGACCCCTTCTTCTGGAAGTCAATTTTTTTTATTGTTTATTCATTTAAAAACTATATAGGTGCAATGGCAGTGTCCTGATTGGATCTAAAATGAATTTTCAACACTTTAGGAGTATCCCTTAACAAAAGAAAATCCAGGGAGTAGTCACTTTTTGTACCAGAGGTCATGGAACTCTGAATCAGGTAACATTTCAACCTTTCCCCCTTATAGAAGTCAGAAATTGCAATGGTTATTCATTTAAAAACTATATAGGTGCAATTATCCCAAATTAAATTTTTAACACTTGAAGTATCTCTGATCAAAATAATCATCAAAATCGCAAAGCTGTACCAGTGCCCTGAAGTGCTCTAAAACGCTCACAAATGGTGGAAAAAAAGGCAATTTTTGAGACTTACTAACATGCTAAACAATGTATATCTCACAATTTTAAATACCTGTAATAAGGATGTTTGTGTTCCACTGGTGCAACGCCTCAAGTATAAGAAGCTGCACCAGTGGAGAAATGTCTACACTGGTGCAGCTTCAGCTGCAATGGTGGAGCCAAAGTTAAGTTCGCTGTGAGACCTCAGCAAATGGTCAGCATATGGCAGCTGGAGAAACCTGCATTCTCCATGCCTGTCTTCTGAACCTGCAGCAGCTCCAGGTTATGTTACACAACAGGGAAGGAAGGGAAGGGGCTGAAGCCCTTTTAGGCCAATGGGCATTACCCGCCTGGACTAAAGGAAACTTGCTTACTTCTGAAGCATATATAAAGTTGGTGTAGTATTATAATGTCAATGCCAAAATATTGCCTGACAAATATCAAATCCTAAATATCATCTGCATCAATATAGCCCCACTGGGTTTAATAATAGACAATCTACATATAATGGGATGATATTTTGTAAACCATAATTGAGACACGATGCGATACAGAACTGCAAGGTTAGTCTCAGTGAATGCATGCATACGTCCGTTACTCTTTCTTTTTAGAAAAAGTTCTATTTTCTACATGTCTTCCAGCCAAGTCATTTGGGAGAAGGATGCACAACCCCGTCAAGATGGGATTTTGTTTTTCTTTTTAAATAAAGTATGTTTTGTGTAGGATGAGAAGACCATTGATCAGAGTTCTTTTGTTCATACTTGCTGTGGCTGGCTTTGTAATTATACATTCCCTTTATTTGTGCTGTTTTCACTTAAAATATGGAAAAGAGTGCTTGTCAGGGTCTGAAGGGTAACTTTCAATTATCCTTCTTATAGTCGACATTGGACTGAATGCCCCAAAATAGCGCTAATTAATAGCTGTGCCGAATGCTCACAGGCACAATAACAATTAGTGCTAGGCAATTCTGAGGCAGATACCAGCAAATTGCAAACTCCGGCACAGCACCACCTACGTTTCATCAGCACGCGCTCCATTTGTCTTCTCCGCAGTAGATGCTGTTCATTCAGAAAGATCTGTGGGAATTCGGTTTGCAGTTAGAATTAAAGAGACAAGCTATTGTGCTGCTGAGCATGTGGAGTACACCATAAAGCATGTCACACTGTGAGCACAGAAAACCAGCCACATGCCGGAGACTAAACCTGCTATTGTAAGTGTAATGTTCAGATATTCCTGTGCTCGGCTAATATAGATAGCTTGATCACATGCTATGACCTTGCCACTACCCATTACACCTTAAATTATCCAGTGTTTTAATTACTGTTTTTATGTTCCAACATAATTGTAATTGTATATCAGGACCAAAGGTTCAGATTATGCGTACATTTTCTTTACTGCTCTCACAGCAACCAATAAAACCAGCATTCCAAAGTTAGAAATCACAAAAAGTGACCATAACCAGTTATCAATGTCCAAATCTTTCTGTATATAGGAGCTTCTCTAGGCCTTTCTCTTTGCTGCTCCTGGTAGTCAAGATATCTTGTTATCTCTTGAACTGGTGAGGGGAGTAGTCAGTTACGTTTTATTATTGTATCTACCTTACCTCCGTGAGCATGGTTGAATATTATGGATATATGAGAAAGGACTGTCTTTATGGCAGGGTTCCCGATATGGCCTTAATCACTGATCTGGCGGTCTTCTAATTCAGTTGAGAAAGCCATGTCCGAGGCCTTACAAAAATTGAAGGGCATTCCCACCATAACCCGCCAAAGATTCACAACGTGCTCCTAAACAGACGTGCTCAATGGGAAGCCAGGTCAGAAGAACCCTTAAAGCAGGCGGAATCATTTGAGAAGTTGCGTTAGCTCCTGACCTATGAAATGCAAACTAATGAGGTGGCAGGTCCCCGTGGCCTGTGTTCTGGGAGAAGGGACACCTTTTATGATGTGAGTGGATCTCTGTCTTCGAGAGTCAGAAATTATGAGGAATTGGCATCCCTCAAGGAAAAACTCAAAGGTGAACCAGCAAATCCCTTCAAAGCCTAAGATCATTATAGGGACCTTTTTAAAACTGAAGATGTTGGACATACCCATACCTTGGATTGAGAGCCAACACCCAGGGTGGCATACTACTTGAACCAGAGGCTTCTTAGGATCATGGGCAAGGAGTTGAAAATAGAGTTGAGGCAGAATGCCTGAGTTTTCCGATAAAGGGCAAAGTCGCTGCCACACTGTTTTGAGCACTTGGATATGCTGAAGATTTTTTGAGGGAAATGTTAATATTTTTAAATATTTTTTTGATAAGGAATACTCCTAAGTGTTGAAAATTATTCTGGGGGCTAATAGGGACACTGCCATTGCTACTATATAGTTTTCAAATAAATAAACAATAAAAAACTTGACTTCCATAGGAAGGGGGAGGTTGAAGTTTTACCCCAGTTGGAGTTCCATGACCTCAGACACAAAAAGCGACTTTGCCCCCTGAACTTTGAAACTAAAATTGTTAGTAAAAGAAGTAAACAGAACCTCCTTTTAAGGCCCCCACTGCAGATCTGTCCTAGACTATATAATCTAAATATACGGGTACCTAGAGCCTAGAAATGGGTCCTAGACACCCCTGCCCTGTCTTCTGAGTTCTAATATGGGGTCCTGTGGTCCACAGAGACCCACAAACAGTTGAGGGTTGATAACGAAAATTAGCAAAACTCGCAAATAGTGAGCAGTTAGATTGAGATTTGCTAATTTTTCAAATAGCTCAGGCTGGCTTTCAGGCTCACTTTTTGAGTACACAGGACAGGATACATGTGTTAGAAAGCTCAGATCTGATGCTTTGAAGTGGTTTATGTACCTTTAGTACTATATGAAGTTTTTTTTAACCTCCAGTCAAGGGAAAAACCTGAAATATTTACCAATGTTGAGCTTCATAGACTTGGGTAGAAGTGACTTTTTCCCAGTGGAGTACAAACACCTCAAAAAGTCACAAATATGAGTCGAACAGGTACCTGGATGCTAGAAATGTGCCCAAGACACCCCTGCCATCTCATCTGAGTTATAATATAGGGCACTGAGGTGCACTGGGATCCACAGTCAGTCATGAGAGTTGATACTGAAAATGTGCAAAACTTGATAGAAGTGAGGACTTTGTTAAGCCCAGTAACATGTTTGTCCAGCAATGGTGCGGTAGTGACAAGTAGACTTTACGCCCACGCCCCGTAAGCTGTACTCCCAAGTATACTCTAAAGCGTCTCCTGAGAACACACCCTCGATGGCATTGGATGAGAGAGAGAAAATATTTAGATGGCTTCTAGTGTCTCAACTCTGTTATCAACCGGGTGACTCCGACGTCACTTCATCTTCAGAAGACTTTGATGATTCTGGTTTGGTTTTAACCATACTGGGATTCTACTTAGGCTCTGGTATTTGCTTCTTACTACAGAAGTCTTTCATACCTTAGAACAAAATGGAAAATCTGCTCACAACTAATACAGGACAGGAATAGGCAGCTAGAACAGGAACACTAGGCAAAGAATCTGCATAGGCAGGACAGGGTGTGTGCAGCCAGAGCTAGGATAAGGGAAGTAAGGAGACGGGAAATCTCAACACAACTAGACCAGGAAAGGTGCAATCAATCAACCAGTTGCAAGGAATCTGGGAACCACAAATGAATGGAAGGCTGACTGGCGGCTTGGAAGGGGTATGATCAGAGAAAACCACCACCTGGACTCTGTCTAGGGAGGGTCTAAAAACAGTGAGCACTACAAAAACAGTAATGCATCAGAGGTGTTGCTGAAAGCTGGACTGGAATATATTGAAGAGCGTAGAATGCAAAGTGTAGTAGACAGTTCTAACACATTAAAGTGTGAAGGCAGGACTCCACAGGTGCCTCATGAACGCAACCTGATGTCAGCATGGCAAAGTCCTAACAATGGGGTCCTATTGTCCAAAACTAGAAATGTGATCTGACTCTGAGCTCTACGGCCGCGCTGAAAAAAGTGACTTTGGAAGCCAAACATCGCAAAATGTCACAAGTTGGAGTCAAACAGATTCCAGTAGGCTATAAATGGGCCCTAGACACTCATGCTATGTCATCTGAGGTATACTGTGGGGTCCTGGTGTCCACAGCGGACCCACAAACCCTCATGAGCACAGAATATTAACAAAACACATCATAATTTATTCCCTGTATTCGTATGTTTTCAAATTGCTCAGAATGGATATCGGACTCTCTTTTGAGTGCACAGGACCTAAACGCACTTGTCAATACTCCAGGCAGGACCTAAGGCGGGCAGAGGTGAACTTCTGCTTTGAAAGGACTCTCACCCACCAAACTACTGTTTGGTGGCATGCTTCATCAGCGATGCTTGACTACATGGAAGCACGGTTTAATCTGAGCAGATAAGTTAGGGAGGCTGAGCAAAAAAGAGAATTCAAATTTCTCTTGAAGTACCACAGTCCCAATTTATTCTGTGGTCAGGACAACAACGATAAAAAACGCAATTGAATATTCTTGGTGTAACCATGGCTCCTAATATCCAATGGTCAGCGTGTTTCAGCTTTCATCACAACCGGCCTAGCTCCTGCATCTCACAAAAGAAATGTTTAAATTAAATACTTTTCCTTTGTATCATGTAACAATCGAGGAGGAGTGGGGTAGGGAGAACTATAGAATTCAAGGGGTTAGCAAGGAAGCCAAAGTCATTTTCCGAAATAATCACAAGAAGAATCAAAAATAGTCAGTCTGTCAGTGCTCAAGTGAGGGCATAATGAGGACAAAGGCAAGCCTTTCCTATACAATGACTCGCACCCACCAAACTACTGTTTGTTGGCATACTTTATCATAGAGTCCCTCCAATACAAATGTACTGGGGACGTGCTGCAATGCCCGACTACAAGGGAGCACAATTTCATCCCCAAAAATAAGGGGGAATGGCAATCAAAAAAGTGAATTAAAATAATTGCTTTTGAAGTATCAGATTGCTAATTTATTCTGGGGTCTGATCAACAAGGTTAAAAAGTTGGGGGAGACAGACAGCATAAAACTTCAAACATTCTGCCATCCTGGCCTACATACTTCAACCATTCCCCCAAGCTGATCATAAGGACCTTGTGATTCCAATGGTACTCCCTATGGCACCTTGTTACCAAATTCTTTCAATTTAGTGCACACTCATGCTCACACTCGCTCCACATATATAGAAAGTATTTCCTGCTGGGAGTGAATACTTTGTGCATGTTTGTGTTTAGTGCAAATAGTCTGTCCCTGGATGGAGCACTGACTGGGACATACTCTATTTTTGATTCTACTTCGCATTTGTATCATGCATTTACTGATATTCAAAAACAGCAGAACATAAATTATATTGTCTGTATAGTGTAAACTTCACACGGCACTCGTGAAACACTGCACAGCATGATAATGTAAAAAACACAGTTGTGTACTGTGATAAAGTTTTTGACTAGTTTTGCATAATTTTTAAACCACTTTCACTGGATATCAGACTCCTATTTTGAGTAAATAGTACCTAAATACATTTGTTATAAAGCTCAGATCTGATACAAAAAAGGGGTTTATGTAACTTTTCAGATGAGGCTGAGCAGAATTTGATACCTTTGTAGTTGGTCGAGAAACTGCCTAACCTGCATGCAAAAGTTATAAAGGGTCTTCAGCTGTGGCATGCTTTATCATTGGACTCCTCTGGGTTGACTCAGCCAGACACCTAGGAGCGCTAGATGTTGTAGGTAATGAACAATTTGAATTATCTAGGGCATAAGCAAAATGAATTGATTTTTTTTTATAGCCACCCTGATAATGTTAAAAACCCCTCAAGGCATCAGATTTGAGCTTTAAAAAAAAATGTTTTGCTCATGTATCGAACCAAACTGAGGCTTCTCCCCTAAATGATTTTCTTGACACTCCATACTCCAACAGCTGTTCTTCAACATTAATATCGCTTAATGCAGTGCAAATAATGACATGTTGCATGCTGCCAGATGCTAGTAATGATCCGTGATTAGGCTTAATGTTGCACATTTTCTTTGATTTATCAACTGTCCTATTTTTTTGGGTGACACAACAGGGCACTGTTTTTGCATCGATGCAACATTTATTACCTGAGAGTTCCTGAAAGAAAAATAAGTGCCTCATCTCTTCTTACGACTCTTGCATCATATGATTCCCTTGCTCTGTTGTGTTTACCAGCCTATGGTAATTGCAAATTATCTCTCCTTTTTGAAGAATTGTGGAGAAATTACTTACTTCACCTTTATGGCATCAGTTGTGACATGGAGGCCTCCCCATGACTAACATTACACCAAAGATGCGATTTGTTGATTGTGGACGTCCCATTTAGTAGTTGCTGTAGGAATCCAGCTCTCAATGATCTCTTGTTCTCGCTCCACTCCATTTTCTTGTAGAAATGGTTGATTTGATGTTCTGTTGGCTGTCGTCTTGTAAAGTGCTCTGTAGAAAAAGGCAGTACTTTAATGTCCTTTAAGATTCTATACTATTACATCATATATACTCTCTGCTTATAAAATTCTATTAAAAGTCAGACATTTAGTCTGCACTTCTTCCTTTCTCAATGTTTGTTGCATGATTCTCCAACTGCGATAGCAGTAAAACCATGCTCCACAGCTAGTGCAACACGTACCTTCTTTTTCGGTGGTTGCCCATTTAGAGTCACAGGAAAATCTCCCAGCATTCTTTTAAGAGCTGATGCATCAATTTTAGGGTAACAGTTCAATGCTGCCAAAATTCTTGATTTATGTTTTAGGTGACAATTTTCTCTGTAAAATACAGATATCCATGTAAGAAACCCCAAAGGAAAATATACACATTTTGGTAAAAGCACAAACACAAATTAATTATAATTTAGTACTGTACATCAATATACTGTTCTTGTGTTTCCATAACTGTGGCTTGGGTGATGCTGGTAACTCTGTTTTAACTGGAACTAAAATAAAATAGACGTAATTGCCAGAGTGTTTTGTGAAATACCTTGTCAAATTTAAATGATATCTTTAAACAAATTACATGCTTACTCAAAGTTGTAATGGGTCAGTTTTTCCAGTAACATGGATGCTAAGCAAGAATTTAGCATTTTGCAGCTTTTTTTGTATTGCCAAAAATGTATTTTATATACTCCATGTTAGACGTGGCACCATTGGCGTGGGTATCCCTACCATTTTTTGCTGTTGCCTCAGCTGTTTTTTCTGGTCTAGATGATTTGGGCACTTTGCCACTGCTGTTCAGTGCCAAAGTGCAAGTACACTGATTGTGCCACCCCAGAAGTAGCTTGTAAAATGTAGCTCAGGCCTGCCATTGCAGAGCCTGTGTGCAGTTCGGGACTGCCATGTCGACTTTCCCTTTTCTACATGTTAGTCACCCCTAAGGTAGGCCCAAGGTGCCCCTGTGGGCAGGATGCATTGTATGTAAAAGGTAGGCATGCCCTGATGTGTGTGGAATGTCCTGGTAGTGAAATACTGCCAATTTCGTTCTTCACTAATCCATGGCTATCTGGTTCCATAGGCCAGAATGGGCAGTTTGATTATTACATCTTATAAACATAAATGATCCTGGGAACAAGATAGGAAAATAAAGTTTAGTATGCCTGAACTCAGAATGTTAAAGTGCATCTTTTAGTATGGGTGATGTTTACATTCCGATTTTGAAAATACCTCTTTTAGATAGTAGGTATTGTCTTGCCTAACCATCCAGTTGGCCTCTGCTAGGTTTGTGTATTGCATGTCTGGCTTGTGAGTGACAGGGGGTGGGAGAGGGCTGGGCTGAATAGACCTGGGTTGAATTTAGAGTAGGGGGAGGAGATTTCCTTTCACCTGCCTGGGCCAGGTCTGATTTTAACAATGCTGTCTCCACCTCCTGCCAGGAAGCTACACTAGTGAGGACATAGCTGGTTTTGGCTGGGTACAGACACTCTCTGCCTTCAGAGAACAAAGAATTTGGGTGTATAAAAAGGGGGACCCAGACCTTTAGATCACTTCTGGGAAATCAAGAGGAAACCTTTGCCAAGGAGAAGAGCCGGATAGGCTGAGGAAGAATACTGCCCCTGTGCTGTTTGCTTTCTGGGGTTGGTCTGCAGTGGCTGCTTGCTTCCAAGGAAAGGAGAAGAAGGACTTTGCTGTTTGCTTTATCACCTGCTTGAAGAAAAAGATCTCCAAGGGCTTGAAACTGTGCCTGCCTCTTGTTCTGAAGTCTCAAGGACACAAAGACTTCACCCCCAGCTCCCCTGAATTTTCTTGCTGGGAATTCTAACTTGCAAAGAGGTACCTGCTTCTCTTTAGGACCTCTGGAGACTGTTTGTCGCTGGGAGCTGAAAGATCAATGAAACAAGAAGTAGTGTGTTGCATCCGCACAGATTCCCGACGCATCGCCGAACCACGGGGAAGAAATGTGCTGCATCCGCTCTTGGTTCCGACCCCTCGCTGAGCAACCAGGAAGAAGCGTGCCGCATCCACACTGGGTCCCGCCGCATCACCGAGAATACCGTCGCAGCACCTGCCATGTGGCTGCAAAAGATCACACATCGTACCGGACCGCCGCATTGCATCAAGCCGCCATTTTGTCACATCGCACCAGATCATCGCCATGCATCGAGACACCATCTTGTCACATCGTAACCGGAACGCAGTAAGAAACCCCATGCTCTCCTCTCTGGTAAGGAACCGACGCATCACCTCCCCCGAAGCACCTGCCCTGCGACCCTTTTGTTTGTTTTGCGTGACGCATCTAAGGTACTTTTGTGAGAAAAGTGTCACATTTACAACTTGCATTGAACTGAACTATTTCTACCATTTTAAAGTCTTATTTCTAATACTGTTTTGTGGATTTTTGTTTGTCTTCTTCAGTTAAAGTTACTTATTTTTCTAAACTGGTGTGGTGTCTATTTGTAGTGTTTTCACTGTGTTACTGTATGTGTTCACAAATGCTTTACGCACTGCCTCTGAGATAAGCCTGTCTGCTCGTGCCAAGCTACCAAGGGGGTGAGCAGGTTTTTTTTTTAGTGTATCCCCCTTACCCTGACTAGAAGCAAGGGTCCCTATTGGACAAGGGTAACTACCTCTTACAACTAGAGACCCCCATTTCTAACACTCCAGGACAATTATTTTCGATTGGCCATATACATGTGTAACTGCAGCATCTTTGAAGGTTTTTACATGTAAAAAAAAAATAAAGCTTTTTCAAATTGGCTCAGTTATTCAGAAGCTTGGCGTCAAAGAACCTCTGTTATGTTGAATGATCTAAAAAGCTACAAATAAAGGTGGACACAGTTAGTCCAAGAACATCAAGTTAAAGTGTTCTAAACAATTAAACAAAAATGACCATAATCACCATTCATTATATTGTGAGCCAGAGATAACGACTGGACTGAATCTTGCTAAATGTGTATTACATGAACACAATTCATAGTATAATTGAATAATATAAAATTTGCTTAGAATGATTGTCACCATAGCATAGATTTACTTTTTAATTGACCTGCCGACATATATATTTACTTTTTAAATAACCGGTAAACATTCTCTGTAGAGTTGCAAACTTCCACTCCATCAGTGGAAACTAAAAAGTAATCTTGTGCTGAGCTGCTCTCAGTGCCTTACTATTCCTCAGCGTTCTGAGACGTAGCATTGTAAAATAACATGAAACCACAAAAAGAATTGGAATATTCAATTATGCGTTACATTTTTTTAAATAGAATTGTGAATGATTACAATAATTTGTTTGATGCTGTGAATTCAGAGCTGAAATAAAAAAAAACATCCATGTATAGGATCTACCCTCTCATCCAAATAGAAGTTTAAACAGCCATCTTATTTTAGGGGTCTGTAGTATAACAAAAGTACTTGCATTTTCTTCAACTGCATTTAAGGCAAATGTTGCTTCTCACTAAGGGCCTGTCTTCTTTTCTGTAAAAGTTATGCACATTTCCTACAATCCTCAGTTTGATTGGTTTGTTCTAACCATTCTTCAGTTAGTGATAATAAGGTTTTATTTATCATCAGCATCTCCAATAAATGCACTTTAAAATTGGAAATAAACGGGTAATGTGTATACTTGCAACAAAGTTTTTGACAAATATTGACTTGGGTAGATATTTGAAGAGCAATATTGCTTCCAAATAATAAACAACTTCTAAGTGCTCCTGACTATTTCATTCACTGTTGCTGGTCACTTTTTGGATAACACTGACAAAATAATTCTTTGCCACCTTCAAAATCATGAGACATTTGCCAGGCATCTTCACTTCACATCTGTGTCTTTTGCAGCTATGGTAAATTAAGAATTAATTTGGTAAACTGTTTGAAACAAAAAACTATTTTATAGAAGTCAAAACATAACATTTTTTGAAGTGCATTGAATATTCTCCTCTCCTAGCAGCGGCTGCTGCTGCCAATCCGACATAGTAGGGCAGCGCACAGAGCTGAGAAAATACACTTTTCGCTGCTGCTCCTCTCGGCATTCTAATACCCAGGGGTACAGGCTCCCAGGAGTCCCTCTGCTCTCGTGCTATTACTACCGGCAAAAGAACAGCGCTAGGATTGGGCGAAGCTGGCTGGTCTCCCGCTCCAGCAGAGTGGAAGTCTGAGCTCTTGGGATATCTCCAAGGACCAGCTTGGAGCTATCCAAGTGCACATGTTGATTTGGACGGCTGACCAAACAGTCATGCGAAATACCAGTGCCTAACAGCACTCCCAAAAATTATTTTATTGTCCTTTTATAGTTCTTCAGCCTGTTGCGTTTCAGCAGTGGGGTGACACTCCTCCGCCATAGCGGAGGAGCCGCCCCTGTCTCCTAGCTGTTCTTCCTCAGGTTCTGGTCACTTGCTTGGAAAAATTTTAAAGTTAGAAAAATTGAATTGAGGAACCGTGCAAGTTATATTATAATGTTTTCTTGTGACTGTTAGGAAATGGATGCATATCAAAGTCCAACAACATCTTAACAGTGTGGTGTGATTTTGAGATTATGAGCATAAAACAATATATAACCTACAGAATAGCAATTATTCAGGACATTTATATTTTTCTTACAATGAAATTGACTTTTAAGGTTTTCCAGCAATAAAGCATCCATTTGACTCGAGTAGAGTGATTACGTTTCTCATGTTTGTTTCATCAAAGAGGACCTGACACATCCAATTCCTTAGCTTCTTTCACAGCTGTCTCTGTAACCTCTAAGGAACAGCTATTCATACATATTATCAAGTGAGCAGTTAGGGAGAATGTACTTTTTAAGCAAAACCTGAAAACAAGGGGGATATGCATGTTGCTTCTGGAAAACAAATTAAATTGTAATAAGCATTGTTCGTGTTTTAGGTTAAAGGTATTCAGTTATAATATGTGGCAATTTAAATACACAATACAGTTGTTTCTGGAAAACAAATTAGATTATATTAAGCACTGTCAGTGGTTTAGGTTAAAAGCATTCAGATACATTAGCTGGCAATTTAAATATTTTAAGCACAGGCTATGCTATGGATGACACCTCTGAATGTATTTCTTTATGTTGAAGGGGAAACAAAGCATGTTTTAAATATATGAAATATGCTATTGCGAAAAAGTAAATACAAAGTTAATCCTAACCACTAAAAGGAAACACGTTGTACCTAAAACATGACCTGGAAATTGCTAATTAAAATGTTTTCAACTGTTACAGCACAGCATAAAAGTACCCCGTAGAAGAATCCATGTTGAAGACCGGAAAGTAGAGATCTGGATGCACTCAGGAGTTCGAAACACCTTTGACCATCTGTACTTAGCAGAGGTGTTGAAGTACTGAATTTCGTGTAGAATAAGCCTGGTACTTATACAGGCATCCTAGTGGGAGGTGCACTGTTTCCAGTGATTCAATTGGCTATAGTAGATGCTTGATTTCCATTTGCTCATCCTGAGCTGAGGGATAATAGGTTGGGGGAGGAGTTCAAACCAAATGCATGCCTCAGCAGAGAGACCACACAACCAAAGCAGTTTCAGCAATATTTAAGTTTTGTTTTTAGAGCAAATATTGTAGTTTAAAATAGGCTTCTAATAATGCTGCTTACATCCAAGTGGGGAAAACATTGTATATATTCAATCCAGATCAGGTTGATTACATTTCCCTTTCACTGCAAACGTTTCAAAGAACACAGTACCTGTTATAAAATATCTCCATAACCATATTAGCTAGAGATTTACTTTCAATTGTCATACCTTCACAGGGTCAGCCTGCACTAGTGTGCCAATGTGCATACATTTGGAACATAGTTAAGGGGGTCCGATATATTTTTGAATATATAGTTTGTTTTGCTTTTTAACAGCAAAGACCGTGAAGTATATTGTACATTTTATATCCTAACTCAAGAACCAAAGTAGGTAAGAGACTTTCTTTAACTTTCATTCTCTTTAAAGGATCAGTGTGGCAATTGTCATACACTTATCACTTAAGTTAGTGGGTCGAATGGATTTTTAAATACATAGTTGATTTTGCTTTTTAACAGCAATCATTTTATAGTGACATTTCAGGAACTATAATAGATAGACACATCATTTAAACTGCAACATATTGATGAGATAAGCCGCCCAGGCCCCCCACCCCACCAAGCTAAATTGCATGCCTATGGCATTCAAATTAATGCTCTAAGTCATACATAAGTCAGGAACCACAAAAGCTAGAAAGATCATTCAGACTCCATATAAGTGCGAATTCCCTTGCCTGTCTGGTTATTTTTACATATAGGTTTGAAACAAGCTGTTAATATCTCTTTCATAATTCCTAAGGGTTTATACATAGTCTGACTCTTAAGTATGTTAATAAATGGAGAGTTTGTGGATTTGGTCTCCTATAATACATTTTAATTCTCTTTGTTACTTATCCCTGCTAACA